>NC_091262.1:44735000-45985000 GCF_042477335.2 Ovis canadensis
CATGTGCAGATGAGCCCCTGCCTGAAGCCGTGTATCTCCCTGCCCTTAAAGGGCTTATGGTGGTGGTGGTGTTTAGTCGCTAAGTCACGTACAGCTCTTGTGACCCCATGGACTGTACCCTGCCAGGCTCCTCTGCCCAGGGGATTCTCCAGGCAAGAATACTGGAGTGGGTTGCCATTTCCTTCTCCAGGGAATCTTCCCAACCCAGGAATCAAACCTGGGTCTCCTGCATTGTAGGCAGATTCTTTACCGACTGAACTATGAGGGAAGGCCCTAGGACACCCCAATTTCAACTGCATTCCCCAAGTTTGTAATAAGGTATAAACAGTATACCTTATACAAATAAGTATTTATTTCATTTTAAACATTAAATGCAAAATTTCAAAGATGCAGGCCAGTGAGCTAGAAGTATAATACCTTATAATAGAATGGATCTATAAAAATAGTTACTGCCAAGTGGCTTGAGAAAATTTTATTCTCCTAAAAGGATTATATATCCTACAGACAGAAATAGCATTTCACCATACCTACCCATAATCTCCTTTGCTTACCCAGGACTTGGAATCATCAAAATGAAATATACTTTTACCTGAGTTCTTAAAAATCCACAAGTGACTGGCTTGACTCTGTGTTACCTAGGGGTGATCCTGTGTGGGGGTCAGAAAGGAAGGACCAGGCTCTCAGAGCTGACCTCTCTGGGTTCAAATGGCACAGCCAACATCTCCTATTGAGGCCAACTTAGACAAGGTGCTTACTATGTCTGAGCCCCCATGTTCTCATCCATGAAACGGGTCTAAATCGTCCAGATTTATTGAGAGGATTGAAAGAGCAAATCTCCACTGGCCATAGCACCATGCCAGGTTCCACGCTGATTCCAACCCCTGCCTGTGTCAATTTCACCCTCCAATTTTGAGATCCCTCAGTTTCATTTACTGACCTGGTAAGGCTAGCCTTCAGATGTGAGTTTCTCTGCTGTCTTTGATACATCCTTTTCCCAGGACACCAAGCAAGGCTCACTGGTTAGGAAAAAGCAGATGAAGAGTCTTGTTCCAGAGGCAGAAGCTGTGAGCTCTGACTTTGGGCTTTGACTCCCTGTGTGGCCTGAGGTCAGCCCGTGTCTGATCCATGCTCCACTTTCTCTGGTCTGAAAGGAGACACTTGGACCAGGTATCTCCAAAGCCTTTCCTGGGGTCTTAAGATGAAGCATTCACTTCTCAACTAGAAGAGGGTCTGGCAAAAGCGTGTGAAGTGTAATTCAAATCTAGCCGCTTGTGGCCTTCCCTGGTGGTCCAGGGGTTAAGACTCTGTGCTCCCAATGCAGGGCGCCTGGGTCTGATTCCTGGTCAGGGAACTAGATCCCACATGCCGCAACTAAGAGTCTGCATGTCGCAGCTGAGGATCCTGCATGCCACAACGAAGACCTGACACAGACAAATAAATAAATAATAAAGCAACAACAACAAATTGAGCAGCTTGGCCGAGGTTGTGAAAGGTCCTTACATGACTGAAGGGAAGGTGAGCACGCCCTACCTGCTCGGATGTCCCTTTCAAAGGAATGAGACCTCTGTGCTACCATTTTATGGTGCTTCAAAGGGAAAGACCCTCAGCCGCTGCCTGTCTTTCTCCAGTTTACCTGTTCCTACAATTTAACCTCTGTTTCCTTTCCCCAACAATTTGAAGTTTGTAGGTTTTCTTAGAGAAGCAATGCTCTGGTCATTCATGGAGTAAGGGAGGGGGAATCATCCCATGCCATGAAGGGAACCTGCTCCACGGTGACCAGAGAGCCTTAGAGGGACCATGTCCTTGCTGAGTGATGTGATGGGTTACCTCTGCCCCAGACTTGGCACTGTTGTTTGTGATGATTTGGCTTGGAGAGATGCCAACAGAACATCATGAATCTTGAGAAGATGCTTTCTTCTCCGTGGAAAGCCTTGCCAAAAGCAGCAGTTACACCTGAAAGGACAGGGAGCCAGAGAGGCCTGCAAGTCCCAGAAGGAAAACTGTCTGTGGATGGGGCTGTAAAATGAGGGCTGGATTCAACTCATAACAGCAACCAAGGTTGGGATTCTTGTGATGACAATGTCAGAGCCCTAAAGGAAAGGATGACTCAAAGGTAGTGGAAAAGCCTCTGGACTTGTTATGTGACCCTGGCCAGTCACTTCCTTTGCTTATTTTTCCATCTGTACAAGCAAAGGATTGGTCTAGGTCACAGATGCCAAATAGGTTTGATCTCATGCAAAATCCTGTGTTAGAAGAGGTTCTGAGGTAGACCAGGCTTAAGGGGAAGGTGTGCCGTGATTGATTAGCAATGTCTGCCATGGGCAGAAGTTTGAGAACTAGTGGTGTATCTGCCAACTATTTGCCATTTCCAGACGAGATAATCTTTAAAGTTACTTTCAGTTCTAAAATCATGTTGTTATACCCTGTGATATAAACAGACCAGAACAAAACCTTGTTAAACCAGCATTCTATAACAATTTTGGGTCAGAATAAGTCAATCATCAAATTTTTATGGATTAATCATATAGAAAAATTAGAAGCACTAACTGGCCAACTTAGAACCAAATTCTCACCAGGGTTAATTAATAAGTTAGCATCCTATTGGCTTGTTTTAAAAGTTACCTTCCTATAAGGGCAAGTTTCCCACCTTGTTTGCCTGTTTTGGGTGCCAGAGTTTTGACTGAGATTGCCAAATGGGGGTCTGCCTTGTTGAGGCTTCTACCTGCAGTCATACCTGGCAAGGTTCTTTAACTCAAGACTTTATAAAAATGACAAGAGGAATATGTTAGTGGGACGGGGGGAGGGGGTTAAACTCTTCTTGTAAAATATTTTTTAAAGTTTATAATTTCCTATGCAGAACCTTGAGGACAACTGTTTCTGTACCTTAATTGTAGAGAATAGAATTGATCTAATTCCTGGTTGATGACATTCTCTCATTATTTTTAGTGCTTACAGGAGCATTGTTATATGTTTGTTTATTTTTACAATATAATTACTGTTCTTTTTTAAGGGAATTTACCCCTCAAAATGAAAGTTAGGACCTTGTCAGCAACACTGACATATGTACATGGTACTTTTGCATGCCAAAGTCTTTCCATTACATCCACTCCCCCAATCCACACCCTAGATAACCACTTTCCTGAATCTCATGCTCCTTTGACTTCCTCTTGCTTGTTTGTTTATCTGTGTTAAAATACACATAATGTAAAAGTTACCATCTTAATCACTTCTACATGGACAGGTCAGTTGTGTTAAGCATGTTCACATCATTTTGCAATGAATCTCCAGAACACCTTTTATCTTGAAAAATAGAAACTCTGTACTCATTAAACAACAACCCCCTATTCCTTCCTCTCCACAGCCCCAGTAACCACCCTTCTAGTTCTGTCTACAAATTTCACTCCCCTGGGTACTGCATTCAAGTGGAATCATACATCTTTGTGATGGCTTAGCACTGTGTCCTCAAGGTTCATCCATGTTATACAATGTGTCAGAATTTCTTTCCCTTTTTAAGGCTAAATAATTTCCCATTGTCTGATTATATCTTTTGCTTATCCATTCATCTGTTAATAGACATTTCTTATACCTTTTGGTTGTTGTGAATAATGCTACTCTGAATATGAGTATGCCAATATCTCCTCCCCTTGAATTGTTTTCCAGATTAGATAAAGTATGCCATGTATATCCTTGTGGGATTTTTTCAATTTACATTATATTGCTAAGATTCATATAAACAACAATGTTTGTAGCTGGTTCATCATTTTGACTGTTACTTGACAACACCACAGGATTCAGAGCTTGAAATCTCTTATATGTTGCTTGCTGGGTGTGTTGATTGATATAATTGCTTCGGAAAATAGTTTCTGTCTCATAAAGTTGAATATTCTCATGCCTTAAAACCCATCAATGCCACTCTATGTCCTAGAGAAATTCTTGCCCATGTAAAACAGGAGACTTGTACAAGGAAGATTCCTAACAGTTCTGTTCATGATAGCAAAAACCTACTGCCCATCAACCGAAGAGTCAATGAATAAACTGCGGTTCAGTGTTAACATTTTTCTTTTTCTTTGAGTTCCTGTAGCCATGTTATGCAAGTGGCTGACCTGTGGTTAGCCTGGGGAGAGGGAGGATTCTTGTAGCAACAGAGGCTGTGTCCTGAACAGCCCTAGGGCAACTGTCTCAGCTCTGAGCAAGAGTAAAGAGGATGAAGGGCCTCACTGAGCAAATGCCAAGGGGCTCTGGGGTTGTAGATGGGGGAGGTTCACACCTCTAAGAAATAGCTATCATCTACATCTATCTTTTCAGATGCTTCTGCCATTGGGCTCCCCTAAAACACTGTAAAGTTTATTGGGGATATCACTTATCAAGGATGTACCATATGCCCATTAATGTACTAAGCTCATCACTTGTTATTTCATTTAATTCTTGATCTATGAGAGTGACCCGTGGCAACTTCATACATACACCTACTCTTCTCACCTCCAGTCATAGGTGAGAGAGCCAAGACTCAGCATAGTCAAGCAACTTCATGAAGGCCATGTGGCTGGAGACTGGCTGAGCCAGGATGAAATGCTGGGACTCCAAAGCTGGTGCTCTAGGAAGAAAGAGCAATCTCTGAGGGTTCACACCAGCCACCTCCTGACAAATCTTTCTTTAGATGTTCTAAACACCCAACCTGAGGGACTTCCCTGGTGGTCTAGTAGCTGACACTCTGAGCTTCCAGTGTGGAGGGCCTGGGTTCGATCTCTGGTCAGGGAACTAGGTCCCAGATGTTGCACCTAAAAGATTCCACATGCCACAACTAAGACCTGGCACAGCCAGATAAATAAATAAATAAATTAATTAATTAATTAAAAAAACAACCCTAGATCCACTTTTCATAATGTGAATGAAATGAGCAGCCTCTTCATTCTAGAGGGGAAAAAAAAAAGTTCACTAAGTTCTGGGGCATCCTGTTCCCATCCCACATAAGGCAAATGCTGGAACAGCTCCCAAACCAAAAGAACCCTTTGCAGTTGTCTCTGTGAGCGAGCGCAGTACATCTGCAGATGGAAAGATTCTCTGAGGTATGCTGAAGGGTCAGGCAACACCCTCAGTCACAGGTCTGGCTTTGAAAGCATCCCTGTGGGAGTCTGCTTGACTTTCCACCAAGTTAATTTCTTGTCTATGGTCAAGGAAGCCCCGAGGAGAAGGGGGCATGGGTGTGCAGAGTTCTGATGTGAAGTCTCTTGCTCTGGGCTCGTTTCTCTCCCCTAGTCTCAAGGGACTCAGCCATGTCCCCCCAGCTCCCTCTTCCAACCAAATGGTCACCCCTCTGCTCCTCTTCCTTAGACAGCCTAGGGATGCTGGTGGTCCCTCAGGATCTGTGGCCTCAGGCTTGGCAGGGTCCTCTCCATAACTCCATGTATAGGCCCAGAGGATGACTGGCTGTGTCCTAACATGGTACTGCACCCCATTCCTTTTCCTGCCCTCAGTGATCCCTAGCCAAGTTGTTTATATTCCTGATCTCATCATCATTTCTCACTCTTTCCATAATTGGATTGCTCACTCTAGCCAATTAAAGCACACTGCTCTTCTCAACACTGATAGCTCTAGGCACATGACTGGTGCTCACAGAATGGGGCATTATGTCAGTTTCATTGATCAGTAGAAGCGATGGCTCCACTTGATGGTGCCAGTGCCTCTGAGTTCAAGAGCCGCACTAGACTAAGAACTCTTGAGCTGAAACACACGTGCGCCCCTCCTAGCTTGGCCGTGCCGCTTGAGCAATTTCCTGCCTTGCTGATGCAAGTGTAGTTGGGATGATAATAATCATGGCTAGTGATGATCGGGGCTTTCCAGGTGGCGCTAGTGGTAAAGAACCCGCCTGCCAATGCAGGTAGATGTAAGAACCCACAGGTTCAACCCCTGGGTTGGGAAGATCCCCTGGAGGAGGGCATGGCAACCCACTCCAGTATTCTAGCCTGGAGAATCCCATGGACAGAGGAGCCTGGCAGACTATAGTCCACAGGGTCACAGACTTGGACACGACTGAAGCGAATAAGCACACACACAGTGATGATTGAGGACTTACCCTGAGTCAGGCATCGTACTAAATGTTTTCACATAGACTCTTTCATTTAGTCATTTATATTCTTCAGGTCAAGAAACTGAAGCTTAAAGCTGTTAAGTATTTTACATTAGCCGTGGCTGAGTCAGGATTCAAACCCAGCAGTCTAACTCCAGGATCCTGTGCCCTTAATGATTATAATATCCAGAGTCAGCAACACAAAGTTAATGTGCACGTATTTTCAATTATATTTTAGGAGGGTGACTTTGTGTTTGGGGGCATTTCACTTACAAAATCCATTGAGCTAGATATTAACTGAGGATGCATAAAAACTAATGAACTCTGAAAAGCATAAAACATGAGCAACATGGCATCACTGCAAGAGACACAGCAGCAGATTGCTTTCTTGTGAACATAGTTTGCTGACAGACCATAAGGGAATAATCAGCCTGAGTTCAGCAGTGCCCTGTTCCCTTGGGACAGAGAGAGAGCCACAGACACACACAAACACATACATTGAATGGCTTGTTTGTGCCACTGATAGGAACCCAGGAACTACTCTGCATTAGCAGATGATGAAATACTTCGGAAACAACACAGATCAGCTGAAAAAGCAAGTACTGACAGTCAGAGATCAGAAGCAACATAAGATAGCTATCAATTACCAAAATGTCCAGAATGGGAAGGAATGTGGGGAAGACGGCAAATTGCTATCAGGCTGTACAAAAAGACAAAAGGGGAGCCCCTGGAAGAAGGATAATCAGTTTTCACAGGAGCCCCATGGGTTGGTGACTTGATCAGGGCCACAGGATCAGGCTGGGACTTGAGTCTGTGTCCCCCATCTCTTGCCGTTACAAGATGGTTTTTTGCCATTACATCATAAGCCAAGATGCAAAATGGAGATGGGACAAGCTCAGCCAGCACAGATAAGAGGTTTGTGCATCTCAGGGGTGTAGGCAAGGACAAATAAGGTACTGAGGAGTAGCTTGTTTGGAAGGGGGTAGCCAGGGCGTTTATGCTCACCAGGCTCTCCATACAGGAAACATGGAAGGCAGATGTCAGCTTTAAAACCCCCCTGCCCCAACCTTGGCCCCAGTTGCCCAACTGCAGCTTGCTTCCCTGCCCCAAGGTGGTGGTTAAGAGCGCTGATGCTGGAGCCAGATGTCTTGGGTTCAAATTCTAGCTCTTTTTACTTACTAAGTGTGATTTCAGGCCATTCCCCAAACTCTCTGTGCCCCAGTTTCTTCATCTATAATGAGGGCGTAATAGCAGCATCTTTTTGGCAGTGTTGCTGGGAGTATTGAATTAAAACACGTATTAAGAGCTTAGAACAGTGTGTGGCACCAAATTAGCCCTCTCTCAGGCTTAGCTATTACTATTACTATAATTATCTCTGCTCCTTCCTGAATGCAGACTCTGAGGCTTCCTGCTTTTCCCCTTTTCAAATTCAAGACCTTCTCAGTCATTCCTTCTGAAGTATAAACTTTCCACTCGGTCTGTTTCAGGATAAAGTCACATTCCTTGCCCAAGAATGATCTGACTAGGCTCACCCCTTCTGCTTCACCCGCTTTGTTCCTTGTTCCCATCATTCAGCAAAAATGCCTTTCAACGGGCTGTTCCCTTTGCGGTACCTTTCCCCTCACTCCTCTTGGCCCTGTCTCCTGGCTAACTACTGTTCTCTCTCATTCCTCAGCTCACATATCACATGCCCTAGGAAGCTACTCCAGACCTGACTACCTCTGGTCCCACATGAATGCCCAGGCTGGTTAGACGTGCCCTGAATCAGACGTATGCTCCCAGAGGACTCTGGTTTTCCTTCTATCCTGGCACTGATTACCCTGCCTTGTGATTGTCTCTTTGCCTCAGTTCAGTCGTTCAGTCGTGTCTGACTCTTTGTGACTCCCATGAACTGCAGTACGCCAGGCTTCCCTGTCCATCACCAACTCCCTGAGCTTACTCAAACTCATGTCCATCGAGTCAGTGATGCCATCCTTATCTCATCCTCTGCCTTCAATGTTTCCCAGCATCAGGGTCTTATCCAATCAGTCAGTTCTTCGCATCAGGTGGCCAAAGTATTGGCCAAAGTCTCTTTGCCTGTTACCCCACAAAGCCAATACACACCCTGGGACACAAACTGTGCCTCTGTCCACACCTTCCCTCACAAACGTACTTCCTCTGTCCTCCAGCCTGCCCTCTGCCCTGGAGAGTGACCTCAAAGGACGGCTTCCATAGGTTTCCTTGCCCTCTGGCTTCGGCTGGTTTGGGTCAACTGGGAGAGGCCCCAGCAGGATGGGAGGGTAGGGAGTGAGGTCCTGGCGTTTGTGCCTGACTCCTTCCCTAGGAGATAGACTGAGGCTGGCCATGTCCCTCAGTGAAGTTCTAGCCACTCTTCTGACCCTCTTCTTCCTCTTCAAACTCTCTGAGGTGAAGGGTCAGCTTGTTTTATCTTATTTTCAGTTGAGTGCAGAATGACGTCTTATGAAATACAATTAATATGAATTATTCAATATTTAAAAGGTAATTATTTGGAAAAGTAAAACGTGATGATTTGTAAAATGTAAGACCAGATTTTTATAACTAGATTTGAAGTCAAAAGTTATATTCAAAAGAAATATAATCAGAAAAAACAGAACTGAGGGAAAACAAAAGAATGATAAAAACTAAACATGTTACTCATTGAAAGTTTGCATGTGAGTGTTTAATGTAAAGAACTGTGGCTGATTCATGTTGATGTATGGCAGAAACCAACACAGTATTGTAAAGCAATTCTCTTTCAATGAAAAATAAATAAATTAAAATGTTAGAGAGCTGCCACACACAAAAATTCTTGCCATTCTACAATGGTGTCTAAACTCCAACTTAGGAAGGATGTAGAATTGCCCAGGTCAAGTGCTTTTAGCATACCTTGAAAGAACACTGTGCATATCAATTTTAAGTTTTTAATGTGACAAACATCTTGTTTTATGCCTGTTAATTTATCTAATGTAGGTTGGATCAACAACACTGATACCAACAGGATGTGACGTATATGTAAATGGTTTTAATGTTTTTTAAAAATTACACCTTAGAGGAATTAGTCTCAAAAAGGTATGCTGACAGGAATAGGAGGAATTTTAAGCAATTTCAGCAGCCTCAGACTATTTTTTTTTTAACTTCGATACAAAATGAGGCAAGTGATGCTATGTTTCAGAAGTCATTTCCCATCCTTTATTAATTGCTATCATGAGAGACTTCCCTGGTGGTCCAGTGCTTAAGAATCTGCCTTCCAATGAAAGGGACACAGGTTCGATCCCTGGTCGGGGAACTAAGACAACTAAGTCTGGTTGCCACAACTGCTGAGCCCATGGGCTAAGCTTGTGTGCCTCAGCAGAAGACCCTGCATGCCACAACTTAAAATCCAATGCAGCTAAAAATAAAATAAATATTTGAAAAGAATTATTAAAAGATAGCCAACATGAGCAATTTATCTCATAGAGTTACAGTTCTGGATCTACTCATTTCCTACACATGGAGCTTCTTTTGAGGAAAAATACAATTGAAAATGCTCTATCAAATTTTTAAAGCATTTGGTGCTAACTTTTCACAGATATGCAATATCAGGATTTTCACCAGCTTTATGGATAATTGTTAAGTTTTGAAAAATGCTATTCCAATTTGTAGAAACACTGTTCTTTCAAGCTTCTATTCCTTCCTTGCATGAAAGTATGAGAATCATTAGAAGTATTCAATATATCAAACAAAGAAAAGCAGGTCTGTCTGTCCGGTGCATAACCCGAAAAAGTTGGGTTCAAAGTGGCTTCTTATTTTGCACAAACAGTAAGAGTTTGATTCTATGGTTCAGACATTTTTCTGAGTCCTCCACAACTACACCATTACGCAGTACTAATTTGTTAATAGTAATAGACCTTCTAAAATTCTCTGAATCTAAAATTGCCATCTGATTTCTCTCCAGAAATATTTTCTGACACAGCTCCTAGTAACAGTCTGCCCATATTTCCTAAACAAGTAACAAGATACTGCTTTGAAGAAATACGATAACATTTTGCAGGAAGTTCAGAAAAGGAGAGAGGCAAAGCCACACCGTGAACGTGTATCTCTTCCTGAGATGGTTGTTATCCCTTCTAGATGTGGAGTCCTAGACCAGAGCCACCACTAGCTGCTACACTGCCCTTGTGCAAATTAGGAAAAGGCACAGGCCCTACAGAAAGGAATGGCTACCCTCTCCAGTATTCTTGCCTGGAGAATCCCATGGACAGAGGAGCCTGGTGTGCTACAGTTCATGGGGTCGCAAAGAGCCAGACACAACTGGGTGACTAACACTTTCACAGGCTCTGGAAGGAAGTGCCCCTAAAGCCCAGGGTTTGAAGCATTGAGTGTGAACTGACTTTCAACTTCCTAAACCATGTAACTTGTGCTTGAACAAACCATACAATCTTTTTTAAAATTTTTTATTCGATTACTTAATTAATTAATTGTTTTTGGCTACACTTGGTCTTCATTGCTATGCACAGGCTTCCTCTAGTTATGGCTCACAGGCTCTGGAGTGCCAGCTCAGTATTTATAGCGCACCAGCTTAGCTGCTCTATGGCATGTGGGATCTTCCCAGACCAGGGATTGAACCAGGGTCCCCTGCATTGGCAGGCAGATTCTTAACCACTGGACTAACAGGGAAGTCCAAAAGGTACAAACTTCACACAACTAGTCTACTTTATGCTGAGCAAGCTGGCAGGTCACTCCATCTTAGAAATGTGACTGGTGAAGTATGATTCTCTGAGGAAGCCTCTTACAGCTCAGATTTTGTAGAAATGTGATATTTTTGTTTGCAGGGTGATCGTTTTCACATATTTCCTCCTTAGCTTCCTGAATGTGGGAGGAGAGCCCTGACTGGCAGCGTTCAAATAGGTGTGTTATAATGCAATTGGGCCACAGAATCTCTGGGGGCAAATGCATCTTGCAGTTCTGGATATAATTGCTTTTCTCCTGAGAGGTCTTTAAAACCCCAAACTGCAGGGGTTGTGCCTGAGAGTAGCCTTGGGGAGGGAGGTCAGGGTGTTGTTCTGAACCTGCTCTTTCTGGAGGGAGCCAGGCACCTCTCACACAGAGAGGGCACTGACCCCTGGGGTGAGCTGGGCAGGGCAGGCGGGGAGGGGGCGGTGGGAGTGCAGAAAAGGAATAATACACGGAGTAGGGTGGGGAAACCAGACAGCTTGTCAGTATCTTGTGATTCAGGCCTTCCTGTTGTAGAGAAGTGATTCTGTTTGACATGAATTCCCAGAATGCCTGACACACCCACACGCAAGCGGGCCCAAACCCATCCCAGAGCGCCTGCTGTGAGTGAGCCTGGGGTTTGTGCTGCCTCTGCCCTCAGCACCGGCCCCCACTGCTGGCTGAGCAGACCTTCCCGCGTGGGAGTGCGAAGTGGAAGTGGAAGAGCTACGGGTATTGGAAAGTTCGGGTGTTTGTACTAAACTGGCTCTAACTCTCAAGCCCGGGAAGGAAAGTTGTTTTCAGGGGAGTCAGTTTCCTGTCTTTGCCAGAAGCCTGACACACCTTAACTTCTCTTATTTCTTAATCTGCCAAACAGATGGGTCAACTGTCAGTTTGGTGGTGATGACAGGGATATTTACTCTGTAATCAAACCAAGAGTGGCGCGATGGGGAGGACCTGGGCAAGGTGAATCGGGAAACCTGGGCAAAGATGTTGTGCTTCCTTTCCAGAACTGGAGTCACAATGACACCATTTCACATGGCCACTGGCATCACCACTAGGAAAGTACTACTGCATTTGGAAACTGGAGAAATCTCTGAGACCATTCACTGTCTCTTTGTTTTAAAGATGAAGACACTGAAGCTGAATGACATTTATAATTGCTGAAAACTACCTGGGAAATGATGAAACCACAATTAGAACCCAGGTTTTATGGCTCTTAGTCCAGTGTGATTCCTACTAAGCTATGTTGTCTCTCAGAATAGCTTTCTTGTCACTTACTCATTTATTCATCAAACATTTACTGAGTGGTACTATATGCCTGCATGCATGCTAGTCACTTCAGTTGTGTCCAACTCTATGTAACCCTTTGGACTGTAGCCCACCAGGCTCCTCTGTCCAATGGGACTCTCCAGGCAAGAATACTGGAGTGGGTTGTCATGCCCTTCTCCAGGAGATCTTCCCAACCCAGGGATCAAAGCTGCATCTCTTATGTCTCCTGCACTGGCTGGCGGGTTCCTTACCACTAGTGCTACCTGGGAAGCCCCCCCATATGACTAACACTGTGGTATACGTGCTAGGATGGATGAATGACATGTGTTTGGACTACAGCAATGAATAAGACAGACATTCTCCTCATGGACTTTAAGTATACTGAGAAGACATATTAAACAAATGATTGTATAAACAAATAATTATAAAGGTGATAAACACCAAAGAGAATTAGAGGGTACTATTAGAGTTCACGAAAGCAGGACTTGCCTAGCCTAGGTGTCAGTGACAGTAGTTAAATCAGGGAAGGCTTTCCTGAGGGAGTGATATTTAAGCTGAAATTTGAAGGATAAGTAGAAAGATAGTTAGGTGAAGGACCCAGGAGATGGGAAGAGAAACCTGCGCAGAAAGAAAGACATGTACAAAGGTCCTGAGGCAGGACAAAGATGCAACTCTGAAATAACTGAAAACAGATCCATGGATGGCCTAGTACATACATGATGAGAAGGAAAGGACTGTAAAATGGTTTAGGAAGGTAGGCACTCTCTGACTGCAAGCCATGGTCAAGAGTCTGGACTTTATCCTAAAAGTAAAGGGGAAACCAGGGAAGGGTTTTAAACCTAGCAGTGTTATGATCAGATTTTTAAAAGATAACTAAGAAGTGGGGAGCAAAAGTGAATGCAAGGAGGGACTTCCCTGGTGGTCTGGTGGCTAAGACTCTGTGTTCCCAATACAGGGTGTCTGATCCTGGTTCAATCCCTGGCCAGGGAACTAGATTCCACATGCCGCAGCTAAGAGTTCATACGATGCAACTAAGAGTTTCATTGCAGCAACTACAGATCCCATATGCTGCAACAAAGACTGAAGAGCCTGCGTGCTATAACTAAAACTCAGCACAGCCAAACAAATAAATTTTTTTAAAAAGTGGACGCAGGGAGTTATTTAGGAGGCTATTGCAACAGCTCAGGTGAGAGAAGATGGTGGCCTTGGACCAGGGTAGGTGTAGTGGATATGGAGAGAAGTGAAGACATTCACAAGTATTGAGGAAGTACACCCAATGAAAAGTTAAGTCGCTCAGTTGTGTCCGACTCTTTGCGACCCCGTGGACTGTAGCCCACCAGGTTCCTCCATCCATGGGATTCTCCAGGCAAGAATACTGGAGTGGGTTGCCATTTCCTTCTCCAGAGGATCTTCCTGACCCAGGGATCGAACCCAGGTCTCCCACATTAGAGGCAGATGCTTTAACCTCTGAGCCACCAGGGATACTAAATGGATATGAAAAAGGAGGAAGACGGGAGGTGTCAACAGTCACTCTCAGGTGTTACCATGAAATCGGGGGAGGGATGGTGGTACATTCATGGAACTAGGGAACACAGCAGGCTCCAGGGAAAGACCAAGAAGTTGGGTATGTTAAGTTTGAGGAACCTAGGAGACAAAAGGGAGAAGATACTGAAAAATCAAATATATAAAACTACAGTGCAGACAAGAGACCTGCCCTGGAAATAGGGCTGTGACTAGGACCCGACACAGTCAAATAAATAAATAAATATTTAAAAATAATGAAATAAAGAGGATTAGGGTCTCTGTGTTCAAGCTGGATTTAGAAAATGCAGAGGAACCAGAGATCAAATTACCAACATCTGCTGGATCATCAAAAGAACAAGAGAGTTCCTGAAAAACATCTACTCCTGCATTATTGACTATGCTAAAGCCTTTGACTATATGGATCACAGCAAACTGTGGAAAATTCCACAGTTGGAATACCAGATCACCTGACCTGCCTCCTGAGAAATCTGTATGCAGGTCAAGAAGCAACAGTTAGAACTGGACACGAAACAACAGACTGCTTCCAAATTGGGAAAGGAGTACGTCAAGGCTGTATGTTGTCACCCTGCTTATTTAACTTTATATGCAGAGGACATCATGAGAAATGCTGGGCTGGAAGAAGCACAAGCTGGAATCAAGACTGCCAGGAGAAATATCAATAACCTCAGATATGCAGATGATACTACCCTTATGGCAGAACCTGAAGAAGAACTAAAGAGCCTCTTGATGAAAGTGAAAGAGGAGAGTGAAAAAGTTGGCTTAAAACTCAACATTCAGAAAACTAAGATCATGGCATCTGGTCCCATCACTTCATGGCAAATAGATAGGGAAACAGTGGAAACAGTGACAGACTTTATTTTCTGGGGCTCCAAAATCATTGCAGATGGTGACTGCATCCATGAAATTAAAAGACGCTTGCTCCTTGGAAGAAAAGCTATGACCAACCTAGATAGCATAATTAAAAAGCAGAGACATTACTCTGCCAACAGTCCATCTCGTCAAAGCTATGGTTTTTCCAGTAGTCATGTGTGGATGTGAGAGTTGAACTATAAAGAAAGCTGATTGCTGAAGAATTGATGCTTTTGAATTGTGGTGTTAGAAAAGACTCTTGAGAGTCCCTTGGATAGCAAGGAGATCCGACCAGTCCATCCTAAAGGAAATGAGTCCTGAATATTCATTGGAAGGGCTGATGCTGAAGCTGAAACTCCAATACTTTGGCCACCTGATACGAAGAACTGACTCATTGGAAAAGACCGTGATGTTGGGAAAGATTGAAGGCTGGAGGAGAAGGGGACAACAGAGGATGAGATGGCTGGATGGCATCACCGACTCAATGGACATGAGTTTGAGTAAACTCCAGGAGTTGGTGATGGACAGGGAGGCCTGGCGTGCTTCAGTCCATGGTGTCGCAAAGAGTCAGGCACGACGGAGCAATTGAACTGAACTGAACTGAGGGTCTCTGTCTCCCAGTCTATGTGGGAGGTAGAATCCCAGCTATCAGACACAACTGGGCTAATCACATGTACATTTCTTGCCCTTTGTAAATTTTTACTTGAGTTCCCACTCTCTCCACCTCTCTTCTCCTTCCTTCTTTTAAAATGCTCCATCAGCTCAGTTCAGTTCAGCTCAGTTGCTCAGTCGTGTCTGATTCTTTGCGACCCCATGAATTGCAGCACGCCAGGTCTCCCTGTCCATTACCATCTCCCAGAGTTCACTCAAACTTACGTCCATCGAGTCGGTGATGTCATCCAGCCATCTCATCCTCTGTCATCCCCTTCTCCTCCTGCCCCCAATCCCTCCTAGCATCAGAGTCTTTTCCAATGAGTCAACTCTTTGCATGAGGTGGCCAAAGTACTGGAGTTTCAGCTTTAGCATCATTCCTTCCAAAGAAATCCCAGGGCTGATCTCCTTCAGAATGGACTGGTTGGATCTCCTTGCTGTCCAAGGGACTCTCAAGAGTCTTCTCCAACACCACAGTTCAAAAGCATCAATTCTTCAGCGCTCAGCTTTCTTCACAGTCCAACTCTCACATCTATACATGACTACTGGAAAAACCATAGCCTTGACTAGACGGACCTTTGATGGCATAGTAATGTCTCTGCTTTTCAGTATGCTATCTAGGTTGGTCATAACTTTCCTTCCACGGAGTAAGCGTCTTTTAATTTCATGGATGCAGTCACCATCTGCAGTGATTTTGGAGCCCCCCCAAAATAAAGTCTGACACTGTTTCCACTGTTTCCCCATCTATTTGCCATGAAGTGATGGGACTAGATGCCATGATCTTCGTTTTCTGAATGTTGAGCTTTAAGCCAACCTTTTCACTCCCCTCTTTCACTTTCATCACCTCTGTACAAACCAGGGCCCTGCATTTCCTGTGCTGTGAAGTAGCTACTGAATAAAATCTGTTTTTACCACTTTCAGTCATGTCCAGTTGCATTTATCTTTGACAGAACCTTTCCATATATAAAGAGATGATTGAAAGCATGACTGGGAGCCATGGATATGGCAAATATCACAGGGGTTTAGTTGTTCTTTTTTAAAATTACTTGCCTCTTGCCAGGAGGGATTAAGGAATCCTCAGCTGAGTCACTCAATCATGTCTGATACTTGGCGACCCCATGGACTGTAGCATGCCAGGAATCCTACTGCAAGACATTATCCAAGAATAATAATAAAATAAGGCTAAAAAGGAAAACATTTAAAGCCCTGAGAGAAAGAGAGTAGTTGGTTAGGGTATAGGCTAAGCTGATATCACAAAGAGACTCCAAAAGATAATGTTTAAACTAGAAAGAAGTGTATTTGTCTCTTAAGTAACAATCAGGAGATACCTTCAAGAGCTGGAAGGTCTTGAGGGGAATGTCTCCACTGTCATTACCACGTGGCTTCTGTCACTCTGTCCAGATTGGCTGCTCTGGTCTCAGCAACCCCTCCAGTGGGAAGCAGAGAGTGGGGGCAGGGGAGTAGCAGAGTGTCTGTCTTTTAAGGGCAAGACTTGGAAGTGCTGTACATCCTTCCAGGTACACCCCATTGTCCATAACTAGGCTATTTGGCCACACTTCCCTGAGAGGAAAATTGAAAAAGTCCTCTCTACTTAGGTAGCCACATGCCCAGCTTAAATGCTTCTTTTGAAATAAGGAGAACAGGTGAGGTTGAGGTGGACCAGGGGTAGGAAACTAACAGTCCATCACAGAGAGAACATGGATATCCGATATTAAGAAATCTGTGAGCACTTGCAACCCTCTATCGTGGGGAGCACGTTCTGCCATGCATGACAGAAGCTGGCAGTGCCCGAGTAAATGCCACCTGAAGCAGCTTATGACCAGAAGCGAATGGGGAGGTTGTGAATGAAGACACCAGCGCCCTCCCCCATGGCTGCAATAACTTGGAGGCGTATTCCATAATGTTCTCGGACGTCCATGGAGGGGAATAAGCTGGAGTTGCCTGCATAGTGACCTGCTCCCCTTCCCTGTCTGATTGCCCCAGTGCTCTGTCAGCGCTTCCTGGGATCACCTCCAAAATAAACTGCTTGCACTGGAATCTCTGTCTCAGAGTTTACTTCTGGGAGCACCCAACTATGACCAGCTCTGGGATTCCTGGAAATCCAGAGGGAAACTAAACAATATAACTGCTATACGTAGAAAGTAGAAAACAAATCAGTTCCTCAATTGAGACAGTCTTTCTTCCTCCCCTACCCCTGCCTCACTTTCCAAAATAAAGCACTACTTACCATCCTATTTCCCACTGTCTGGCTTTTGTGGCGTTCATGTTGGTACTGCCTTCAGGCCTGTACCAGGGGTGGGGTACACTTTATTTGACACTTTATTTCCTTTTGAGCTGGCAAAGTGGCTCACAGATAGTTGAGACTAAGTGGGTGTTGGAATTATGAAAATATGAACATTGTCCAACATACATAGAAATGGAGACTCACGGGACATGACTGGCCACATGTTCCATGCACAGTGACCAGGGAAGCCAGAATTGGCTCCCAAATCTCCTGACCACTCCTCTGGTTTTCTACTACAAACACAGCGTCTCCTCCTGGGTTTCATTTCATCATCTGAGTGGAGCCTGAGGCTTTTAGCAGGAGAAGCATGTTTGTCAGTATTAAAAATACACCTGTCTTGAGTGAGCCAGGGCCTCTTCCCTGAGGCCCATTAGATCTGAAGGATTGTGTTTGTTGCTACTTAATTTTTCATATGGTGCAAGATGAGACCTAAATGTAGCCAAGGAGAAGACTATAGAGTCTAAGCATTTGGGCTATTCAGAGTCATAGAATGCATTAATTGATTACGGCAAACCCCAAACACAGAATCAAGTCTGTGTTTCCATAAATTCCTCCTGGAAATAGTAGCACCTTGAAGCCCTGGAGCGTGGGCAGGGTGAGACTCAATTTAGCCTGTAGCGGCTCTGCAGAGAGTGAAGACCCAAAACTTCACGAACAACCCAACAGCAAGTCAGCCAGAGAAGGAGAGGTCTAAGGCCCACAGCCTGAAGTCAAAACATCGGAAGTGTCACTCCTCTTGGTCTGGGGAGGGGGAATTCATCCAACGGCAGATATAACTTCAGAAATATCAGTTGTAATGGTTAATCTGTCTTGGGGCCTAAAGTCTGTCAGCCTCTGAGCTGCCTCTAGATCAGGCATCTTTTTGTGATGGGAAAAAACAAAAACAATAACAGCCACACATTCACTGGTCCTTTAAATTTCTTTGCAAAATTCTCTCATTTACCTCTCTCCACCTTAAATATCTATACATCAATTTTAAATTGTTGTTTTATTACATAAATAGCATGTTAATAAAACTATTTCAGAAAATATAAACAGAAAGAAAACTGAAGCTGCTTGAAAAGTAACCACTGCTAACATTTTAGTATATCCTTCCAGATATACATACAACTTGATTTAATGGGTGCATATTATTTCATTCTGAGGATAGACAAAAACTTTTCTTAGGTGGGCCAAAAAATTCATTTGGATTTTCTATACCAGCTTTCCAAAATCTGAACGAAATTTTTGGCCATCCTAATACACCCAGTTCTAACACTGGGTCCTTCCTTGCATTTTGCTACCATAAAGAGAGCTGGGGGACTTCACTGGTGGCCCACTGGTTAAGAGTCCAGTTTGCACTGCAGGGGACATGGGTTTGATCCCTGGTCAGGGAACTATGATCCCATGTGCTGCCAAGCAACTAAGCCCTAGAGCTGCAACGACTGACCCAGGGTGCACCGGAGCCCACAGACCACAGCTAGAGACTCCATGTGCCTCGGCAAAAGAGCCCACATGACGGAACCAAGATCCTGCGTGCTGCAACTAAAGACCAGACAAGCCAAAGACATATTAAAAAAGAAATGAATAAAGTAAAAAGTGCTGTGATAAATATTTTAACCAAGTCTTTGTTATTTCATCAGTAAGTAGCTCCAAAAGAGAATGTTCATTTGAAAAATAGAATAGCAATAACAATACTATTGCCACACCTAAGAAACTAAACAATAATTCCATAATATCATCAAATATTAAATGTTCGGACTTCTCCAATTGGCTCATAAATGTTTGATGTTTTTAGTAACCACTTGGGTAACTACATCTAGATTATGTGCCTAAGTAGCTCTTTAGGATAAATGCTTAGATATGAAAAATTACTGGGTCAAAGATATGTTATACCTAGATCGAGAAAGATATTCTCACTCATTAGCCTTAAACAGTCCAAAAGAACATTTTGTAAGAATGTGTCTTGGGATGGAATAAGGGAGGAATCTTTTTATTTGAAGCTTTCATTTGCTGATGACAGAGGCAAGATAATGCTCTGAAAGGTTTCTAGGGATTTACTATAATAAACCCCAGGCTGATTTCCCTCCTGCCTCCTTTCATCAGCATCAGTGGGGTCAGGAGTTCTTCCCATTAGATTAATTAGCTTCTCCAGAGGAGCATGTGCCCCTTCTCAAGAGCCAGGTGGTCTTTCTGAAAGAGCCGGCAGTTCTCAGAATCTATCTGTAGAACCTATTATCTTCCTAACAGGAAGATCTGTATTTCACTCCATTGACATTTCTGTGCCACCCTGCTCTCTCAATGCTAAGTTATTTGCTGTTTTACATTTATCTGAATTTACATTTAGGGCTTGCCTGGTGGCTCAGACGGTAAAGAATCTGCTTGCAATGTGGGAGACCTGGGTTTGATCCCTGGTTGGGAAGATCCCCTGGAGGAGGGTATGGCAACCCACCTGGAGAATCCCCAAGAACAGAGGGACCTGGTGGGCTACAGTCCATGGGGTCGTGAAGAGTCGGACACAACTTAGCAACTAAGCACAGCACAAATTTATGTTTATAATTTACATAGAAGCTGAAGTGTAGTGGAAACAGCTAGACAGATCTGGATTCAGATTTACTGTGTCACCTTGGGGCTTCCCTGGTAGCTCAGAGGGTAAAGAATTTGCCTGCAACACAGGAGACCTGGGTTTGATCCCTAGATCGGGAAGACCCTGTGGAGAAGGAAATGGCAACCCACTCCAGTATTCTTGCCTGGAGAATTCCAGACACCACTGAGCGACTAACACACTTAGGCAAATTACTTTCCTTTTCTAAAATTCAGTTATTTGGAAGCATGAAGCTGAAGTGTAGTGGAAACAGCTAGACAGATCTGGATTCAGATTTACTGTGTCACCTTGGGGCTTCCCTGGTAGCTCAGAGGGTAAAGAATTTGCCTGCAACACAGGAGACCTGGGTTTGATCCCTAGATCGGGAAGACCCTGTGGAGAAGGAAATGGCAACCCACTCCAGTATTCTTGCCTGGAGAATTCCAGACACCACTGAGCGACTAACACACTTAGGCAAATTACTTTCCTTTTCTAAAATTCAGTTATTTGGAAGCATAATGATAGTTTCCTCAGGCTGCCATAAGGATGAAGTAACTTGGCTACTTTAATAGATGTTTGTTTAATGAGTGAGTATTTGCTTACTAGATTCTTAGGGTTTTTGTTATTGTTGTTGTTGATTTGCTTTTAGCTTGAAGAAATCTTAGTGCTGCTGCTGCCGAGTCGCTTCAGTCATGTCCAACTCTGTGCAACTTCATGGACAGCAGCCCACCAGGCTCCTCTGTCCATGGGAATCTCTAGGCAAGAATACTGGAGTGGGTTGCCCTTTCCTTCTCCAATCTTAGTGCACATCCTCTTTATTTTAGAAACAAGAAAATGAAGTTCAGAGAAAATGTGACATTTGGTCTTTCAGTCATTCGTTTAACAAACATTTATTAAGCACTGAGTCTGTGTCAGGCACCAAATACATGATAATTAGCAACAGATGGCTGCTGCTTTCAAGGGTGAAGAAGGATAGACAAGTTTTAAAAAGCACTAGACTGAGCTAATACATGGTATTATAGAATTATCTAGCGCTATGTTCCTCAATATGGTAGCCACTAGCTCTGTGTGGCTATTTAAATTGAAGTTAACTTTTAATTCAATTAAATCAAAGTAAATTTCAGTTTCTGAATCAAATCAATCATTTTTCAAGTGCCCAATGGCCACACGGCCAGTGGCTACCGTATTGGACAGTGCAAATACAGAACACTTCCAGCACTGCAGAAAGTTCTATGGGATAGGGCTACTTTGGACTTTCTCCCCAGAATAATATTCATATGCATGTATACTTCAAATTCATACAATTCCAGGGTGTTTGCACCTTGGTCTGATAGCCTCTTACCATACAGGTAAGAGATGGGCTCTGGTAAGTAAAACTCAAAGATAGGAGTTTTATTATAAGCCAGAGCCCAAACTTGTGAACATTTCAGCTTAGAACAGTTTCTGGCTGAGTTGGCTGCAGCAGAATAATGAGTCACTTGTTCACCTCAACAGGGATGGGCTCCATTTCCTGTGCCTCGTGGGGAGCCCTGTGGTTGTCTGGGCTTATGTGGCCACAGGCTGATGTGTGCACACTTCAAACATTGGGAGAGGAAGAGAGGTTCTCACAGCTTCCCTGAGATTTCAGTGAAACTAGAACCCTTCTCTCATGATTTATCTGCAGTCTCTTTAACTGAAGGTGTTACAAGGCTTTCGCTTCCAGTAGGCCATGTTCACTCTGTGATCACTTATCGCATGCTTTCTATGTCTCAAGGATTGGGCTATAGACAGCAAGATGTTTAAGACAAGAAGTTCACAGTCTAGCAGAGGAGACAACCGTAGAACAAGCTAGTCATAACCAAAGCAACACCAACGAAATAAATACTGGAACAGGCAAGTGTGTTAGTCACTCCATCGTGTCCGACTCTTTGCGACCCCATGGACTAGAGCCCACCAGGCTCCTCTGTCCATGGGATTCTCCGGGCAAGAATACTGGAATGCGTTGCCATTCCCTTTTCCAGGCGACTGGAACAGGCAAGGTACTGTGGAATTGGAGAAAGGGAGAGATTAAATTCAATTCAGGGGACTAGGGAAGGCTTGATAAAGGCATTTGAGAGCAGCCCTACAGATACTCCCTGGAGAAGGGAATGGCAACCCACTCCAGTATTCTTGCCTGGAGAATCCCATGGACAGAGGAGCCTGGTGGGCTACAGTCCATGGGGTCACAAAGAGTCGGGCACGACTGTGTGATTACCACTTTCTACTGATATACTTAAAGAGAGTAGCATGGAATACGCTGTCACTGGGAATTACTCCACATTCAAATTCTAGGAGTTTGAAAGTCTTCTGTACGGGTTGTGACTTATCCCACTCTTTCTTTCATATTGAACTTGCTCTGTCTCCCTGGAGACTTTCATCTTCTTCTCACAGTCCTTCACGCACATCCAGGTGGGGCTCCACGGCTAAGAGTTTTCAGCCCATTTTTGTCAACACTACCTTGTCCTCTGTATTTATCTGTCTTGCCTGTTCCCAAACTTGCCTTGTTGTAATCAAGGTCATTTATTCAGCATAAGGTCTCTCACCAACTCTCTACTCTCTCAACATTTCTTTGTGTCTTTGCCAATTCCCTCTCCCATCCCCCAGCCTCTTTGAAGGGGTGATTCTTTTCCACATGTAACTCATCCCATCCTTTTCCTCCTCTTCCAGAATCTAGTTCTATGTCTTATTGCCTCTTATGTCTTCAGGTTTCATTGCTTATAATCGGCTCTCTCCTTAGGGGCAGATCTAGGTGTTGAAAGGCCTGAAGCTTATTCAATCTTGGGAGCTTTCTTCAAGAAAAAGAACAGAGAATTACAAATATCAACTTAAAAACAAAAGTTAATATTTATTTAGAAGGGGCCTGTGCCTGTGTAAGTGGCCCTGAAGTTTGAGGGACATAGTAATTCCAGTTCTGTTCATACTATAATAGAAACAACGTGTGCATGCTGAGTCGCTGCAGTTGTGCCCAACTCTTTGCAACCTATGGACCACAGCCCACCAGGCTCCTTGGTGCATGGGATTCTCCAAGCAAGAATACTGGAGTGGGTTGCCATGGCCTCCTCCAGGGGATCTTCCCTACTCAGGGATCGAACCCGCATCTCTTATGTCTCCTGCACTGGCAGGCAGGTTCTTTACCACTAGCGCCGCCTGGGAAGCCCCATATCAGCTCTAAGATCTAGCAGTTCTACCTCAGATATGTCCCTAGAATCAGTATATTCTTTTCCATGCCCACTGCCATTTCTGTTTCAGTGCTTCTCATTGTCGACTTGGACCAATCCAAAAGACTCTGTTGTTTGGAGCTGGAGAATGTCTGAGTTGGATGTATGTGACTTGACCCATGGAATTAATGGCATGCCAGATCTAGATCTGGGTTTCCTGCCTCTTCTTCATGGCTACCTTACAGTTTTAAACCCACTATGATCTATTTTGTGTACTAATGCCAAATTAATCTTCTGAAAAGTGATGATTCTCATTAAATGAAACTGTACTCACCCTGGAATGGTATTAGGATTTCAAGATCTGAGCTCAAATAGCACCTCAACTTTATCTTCCTTTGGGTCCCTTCCTGTACTACACAATCAGCTGGTCTCTTGGTTGTTTTCTGAGAATAGCTGTACTTTTATCCAAATAATTTCTAGAATTAAATTCTTCCTTTTCTGATATGTCATTTGTTGTTCAGTCGCTCAGTTGTGTCTGACTCTTTGTGACCCATGGACTACAGCACACCAGGCTTCCCTGTCCTTCACTATCTCCCAGAATTTGCTCAAACTCATGTCCATTGACTCAGTGATACCATCCATCCATCTCATCCTCTGTCACCCACTTCTCCTCTTGCCCTCAGTCTTTCCCAGCATCAGTGTCTTTTCCAATCAGTCAGCTCTTTGTTTCAGGTGGCCAAAGTATTGGAGCTTCAGCATCAGTCCTTCCAATGAGTATTTGGAGTTGATTTCCTTTAGGATTGACTGGTTTGAGCTCCTTGCTGTTCAAGGAACTCTCAAGAGTCTTCTCCAGCACCACAGTTTGAAAGCATCAATTCTTCAGCACTCAGCCTTCTTCATGGTCCAACTCTCACATCCATACATGACTACTGGAAAAACCATAGCTTTGACTATACAGACCTTTGTTGGCAAAATGATATCTCTGCTTTTTAATACACTGTCTAGGTTTGTCACAGCTTTTCTTCCAAGGAGCAACTGTTTTTTAATTTCATGGCTGCAGTCACTGTCCATGTGATTTTGGAGACCAAGAAAATAAAGTCTGTCACTGTTTCCATTTTTCCCCCATCTATCTGCCTTGAAGTGATAGGACCAGATGCCGTGATCTTTGTTTCTTTAATGTTGAGTTTTAAGCCAGTTTTTTCACTCTCCTCTTTCACCATCATCAAGAGGCTCTTTAGTTCCTCTTCATTTTCCGCCATAAGGAAATCTTATGATATTTCTTCCGGCAATCTTGATTCTAGCTTAAGTTTCATCCAGCCCAGCATTTCTTATGATATACTCTACATAAAAGTTAAATAAGCAGGGTGATGATACACAGCCTTGACATATTCCTTTCCTAATTTTGAACCTGTCCGTTGTTCCATGTACAGTTCTAACTGTTGCTTCTTGACCTGCATGCAGCTTTCTCAGGAGGCAGGTAAGGTGATCTGGTATTCCCATCTCTTCAGGAATTCTCCCCAGTTTTTATGATCCACACAGTCAAAGGCTTTAGTGTAGTCGATGAAGCGGAAGTAGACGTTTTTCTGGAATCCCCTCGCTTTTTCTATGATCTAGCAGATGTTGTGCTCTAATGTTGCCTTTATTTATGAGTCTGTAGTAGACACTGTGGTTGACTTTCCAATATCTGTTTCATCCCAAATGACTGGGAGACCAGTGAGAGATCCCTTCCATTTATAACTGTGATTGGTTTCAGTTCAGCTCAGTTCAGCCGCTCAGTCGTGTCTGACTCTCTGCGACCCCATGAATTGCAGCATGCCAGGCCTCCCTGTCCATCACCAACTCCCGGAGTTCACTCAGGGGTAGGCTTTTGATACATTTCTGGCCAATGACACAGAAGAGAAGCCAGTGGGTATATTCTCGGAAAAGTCCCACATCTTGGAAGGAGACATGGAAGAAACAGTCCTTTCTGATTGGATGTTCTTGTGTCTGGTAACCTGAAAGAACACTTCCAGCCACCTTGCTCTCAGCTTGACAAGGGAAACAGTCTGGGCTCTTGATATCATTGAAGATGCTCAAAAAATGATTGTTAAATTTCACAATCATTTTTTTCGGGTCTGCTGTGTTCCAAGCCCTAAAAGGGCTAGAAATATAAGTAGATATAGTTCCTGAATTCAAGAAGCTTAAAGTCTAGCATTGGAAAAAAAACACTGTATCCTAGAGGAAATAACAGAAAACTGACTTAAAATGATCTGGACAATAAGGAAATATATTACTTCACACAATAAGAGGTCCAGAATCAGGGCAGGCACTAGGATTGGTTGATTAAAGCTTCTTCTGTGACATCTTATGACTACTCTTCTGTGTCATTGACCAGAAATGTGTCACAAGCCTGCCCCTTAACCAATTACAGGAAAATGGATAGGATCACTCATTGGCTTTCCAGTCATCTGGGATGGAATGCATATTGTGGAGTCAACTTAATTAGGGTTTCCCTGGTGGCTCAGTGGTAAACAATCTGCCTGTCAATGCAAGAGACGTGGGTTCGATCCCTGGGTCAAGAAGATCCCCTGGAGGAGGAAATGGCAATCCATTCCAGTATTATTGCCTGCAAAATCCCATGGACAAAGGAGCCTGGCAGGTTACAGTCCATGGGGATGTGTGTGTCTGTGTATTTCTGAGATATAAAAGTGTTTACAATTTATAAAGCTTTCTATTTTCTCATAGCAATTTAGAGATAAAATAAAGCTTAGATAGATTAAATAACTTATTCGGGAATTTTATTTCTCAAAGTCATATAAAGTTCTGAACAGCTTGTTCCTCTTTGTCTCGAATCCTTGTCTGTGACTACCATGCTTATTAGGAGTTACAGAGACTGAGAAAAAAGAGGCAGCAAGCTACATGTGTGCTTAACCCAGCAATAGTGCCAGTGCTAGTGATTTCCGGCTCAGTTTGGCACTGGAATCCATCCTTCTTTCTCTCAGTCCCAGTTCATAATGGTGCCCCTAGTTTCAGGGCCAGGAATCCCCATAAATAAAACACTTTATATGCACAGGCATTTTCCTCAGAAGATGGATCATAGCTTTTATTATATTCCCAGAGTGGTCTGTGAACCACTGGAAGGCTAAGAAACAATATAACATGATACACTATTACAGAAGTAAATGAAAATAAAAACTTAAAATATGTTCCCCATTCAGTGGACTTATTACCTCCTTGTTTCTGTATTTTTAAAACTTTTTATTAAATTCCTTTATTTTGTATTGAAGTATAGCTGATTAATGGGCTTCCCTGGTGGCTCAGAAGGTGAAGAATTCCCATGCAATGTGAGAGACCTGGGTTTGATTCCTGGGTTGGGAAGATCCCCTAGAGGAGAGCATGGCAACCCACTTCAGTATTCTTGCCTGGAGAGTCCCCATGGACAGAGGAGCCTGATAGGCTACAGTCCATGGGATCACAAAGAGTCAGACATGACTGAAATGACTAAACACACACACATAGCTGATTAATAATGTGATAATTGTAGGCAGACAGCAAAGGGACTCGGTCAGCCATCATAATACATGTATCCATCCTTCCCCAGACTCCATCCCGTCCAGGCTTCCACATAACATTGAACAGAGTTCTCTGGGCCACACAGCAGATCCTTGTTGGTTTTAAATATAGCAGTGTATACCTGTCCATCCCAAACTCCCTAATCCTTCCCCTAGGGAATCATAAGTTTGTTCTCTGTGTGTCTGTTCCTGTTCTGTAAATAAGTTTGTATCATATCTTTTTATGTTGTCCTGTATTTCGTTATTTAAAGGACAAGTAGATGAGGGGCCACTTGTAGATCATGGAGGAGAAGACATTTAGGCACTGGAGAAGGCTTAGGTACCTCTAGTTAAGACCAGTGCAAACAAGAGGGAGGGGACATGTGTATACCTATGGTTGATTCATGTTGATATAGGGCAGAAACCAACACAATATTGTAAAACAACTATTCTCCAATTAAAAATAATTTTTTTAAAAAAGTGCAAAAGGAAATGCAGAGCAGCTTGCTGGAAAATTATTAAGACTTTCAAAATGTCTATAGCAGGGCGTTCAACCTAACACAAGGCCCTTCTAACTAGGAGACTTATGCAACTACAGGTTGCATGCTCATGAAACTGGTCCTGCTTCTAGTGCATATCACTAAACACAATAAATACACTGTTAATTACCTGCCCAATTATGTTATATTCCTGTGGACCACCATGCAGCCCTCTATCCATTTAGGGAGCATTGAGAATATGCCAGGGATTGTGTTAAGTGCTGAGGATTCCAGATAGGAGCATTCATTCAGTAACACTGAGTGTCTATTATATAAAAGGCCTCAGTCTAGGTCCTGGGACTATGGCTCTGGATAAGACATTCACGTTGGGGAAAAAAACGAATAAACAGGAAAAATATCAGATAGTGATGTGTCCAGCAAAAAATTAACATAGGATGGTATGATACAGGGTGACTAGAAGGCTATTTTAGATTAGGTATTCAGGAAGGCCCTGAGCTAAGACTTCACTGAAAATAGGCCAGCCCTGCCTCCATGGGAGGTGGAGAGAGTTATCTTAAGCTCGAGACAGGAAAGAGGGAGAGAAAAATGAATGCCAGAGTGAACAGAGGTAGTGGGTACGGAAAGGATGAAATTGCGAGAGGTGGGAGGGAGCAGCTGGCAGGGACCAAATTACCATCATCGGTAAAAGGATTGCTTGAGAGCAAAAGAGTGGGCAGAGTCCGGTGAGAAGGTCCTGGCAGGAACTCAGGCTAGATGGAGAAGTGGTGGCTAGGTGACTAGGTGACTAGGATGAGAGTAGCGGAGATGCAGCTAAGTGGGCCGATTTGGGTCCGGAGTGCTGTCTGCAGCCTCCTATCTGGGAGGGCCCCGGGCTGGGTCAGGTGAGTGGGTGGCCCGCTCAGAGCCTCGCGGAGCCCCGCCCCTAGGGACCGGCGCGTGGCCGCCGCCCCGCCGACGTGGCCGGCGCGATAGGCCGGGCACGTGTATGGTCCCAGGCTGGGGGACAGGGGCGCGCGGGGGTCTCCGGGTCCTTCTGGTTATTAGGGGCCAGGGTACAAGCTGGCCTAACCCTGGCGTCCGTGGGGGCGAGCAGAGGAGATGGGCCGTGGGGAAGGGGGCTGGGTCACAAGGAGGAGGGGGCGACCAGGCGGGCGCGCGCCTCAGCCGCGCGCACGCGCCGGAACGGGGACGCGCAGGAGAGGAGGGGAGGGGAGGGGAGGGGAGGGGAGGGGAGGGGAGGGGAGGGGGAGGGGGAGGGGAGGGGAGGGGGCGGGGTGGGGAGGGGAGGGGAGGGGAGGGGAGGGGAGGGGAGGGGAGGGGAGGGGAGGGGAGGGGGCGGGGTGGGGGCAGCCCTTTCCCAGGCGGTAGCGGGGGTGGTGTCGCTGTTGCCCTTTTAAGCCACGGGGCCGCCGCCTCCTGCCGGTGGAGTCAGTTACAAAGGGAGCAGCCGCCCAGGCCGCCACACCGCCGCTCGTTGAGGCCTCAGCGTCCCTCGCCATTTTCCAGCCCCGATCCGACGCGGGCCGCGGCGGCGAGGAGAGGCGGAGCCGCGAGAGCGCGGCCCGGGCCGGCCCCGCGGGGCGGTCGCGGCCGTGACGGCGGCTCCGGGCCCGGCTCCCCTTCCGCACCCCTCCCGCCGGAGATGAGGGGAAGATGTCCGTATCAGGGCTCAAGGCCGAGCTGAAGTTCCTGGCGTCCATCTTCGACAAGAACCACGAGCGATTCCGCATCGTCAGCTGGAAGCTGGACGAACTGCATTGCCAGTTCCTGGTGCCGCCACCGGCGCCGCCGGGCAGCCCGCACTCCCCGCCGCCGCCGCTCACACTCCACTGCAACATCACGGTGAGGCACCCGGCCGCAGCCCCTCAGGGCCGGGCCGGGGAGGAAAGGGGCGCCCCGAGTGCTCGGACAAAGGGGAGGCTGCCCCGGAGAGGCCCCTCGGACCCTGGGCGGGGCGGGGCGGGTCCGCCCCTTTTCCCGGTGAGGGGCCCGGCTGGGGCCCCGCCGGGACTGCGCGCGGCTGGGCTAGGAGGAGGCGCGTTTCTCCGGCTTTCCCGGCGGGGCTGGGTTTGGGGCTGCTGGCCCCTCGCGGCCCCGGTCGCCGCACCTCGAGGCGGCCGAGCTCTCGCCGGGTCGCCATGGCCTCCCACAGCCAGGGGCCTGCCCCCGGGGGCCGCGGCGCGCTGTCGGCTGTTGTTTGAGCCCCGGCGGGGCAGGCGAAAGGCCCTCAAGTTTGAACGCGTCCTTCTCCAGTCAGGTTTCCCTGGTTCCTTCTATTCCCCCCGTTATTTTTTAAGTTTGGGTTTAAGGAGAAACTAACATTGAAAACTGACGCGTTTGTGGGGGGAAAGTTTAGAATGCAGCCTCTGGCGCTGTTTGAATGATTCCCTTCCCGCTGGCCTGGCTCCGCGCTAACGCGTTCCGAAGGCGCGTTGGACCTTGGATGCGGCAGGTGTTCTGGGGGATGTTTGTGTAGCCCCTCCTGTGGTAAATCGGGAGCAGGGGAAAGGAGATCCGTGCCCAAATCTGCTGCCCAGAAAGATCGTTTTTATGTCGCAAAGTCGGAAAGATCCTTTAAAGCTCTCTCATTTGCTTCGGCGGAAAGCTCGTGACAAACCCGTAAAAAAAAAAAAAAAGTTAAATAAGTTTCCTCATAAAAGTGTATGATGAGGATGTTCATTGTGAAATTGACCTACGGTATCGGTTCCAAACTGCGGGATGTGCCGCTTATTATAACAGGAGTCAAGGTGGTGGTTTCATGTTCCTCTGTAAATACGGTTAAAGCTGACTCTAGCGTCGTTAAACTCCCTTTGGTTAAGTTAGTAGGTAGGTAAGTCCTACAGAGTACCTGGTGCTCCGGAGTCTGCAAAGGCCTTGAGGTTATGATAATATTAAAACAGTTTTCAGAATACCGGGGAGCAGGTGTATATTTAAAAAAAAAAAGTTACAATAAAGAGCTGTACTGAGGTGTTCTCTTCTAGGCGCTGGTTTCGAGAAAATGGGTAGAGCAGTCCCTGCTTTCAGAACTTAGGCTTCTTGAGGGAAGAGTTTTACACAACAAAGTGATCAAGTTCTATGGTATGCTCGCGAACGCCAAAGAGAGCAATTAACTTTGACTTTGGTTGGAGGGCAGGGGGCGCTTCAGAAAGGGCCTTGAGGAGAGGCGGATTTGTGGAGTTGGGTTTTCACAGGTGAGTCGAATTTTGGAAGGGAGCCAAAGGGCATTTCAGGCAGAGGAAACTCCATCCGGAAAAAGACACCACAGCTTTGAAAATGTGGTTGGCTTAGGAATAGAGACGTTATAATGAGACTTGAGAAGCCCAGGATATAGGCGGATGAAGGAGAACATTTTCCAAGAATGGAAAACAGGAAGTAGTAGTGAGCACAAAGTAGGTGATAATAAAGAGACTGGCTGATCTGAATGATGATTATTCTGGCACAAGTTGAAGGATGGCCGGGAAAAAGTAGGGCTGGTTTAAATGACAAACTGAACTTGTAGGCTCCTGGGGAGGTGCAAGCTCAGGTAAATGGGAAGATGTATTTACCATCCAGGACTAGGAGTAGTTCTCTGTAGTGAGTGGCATTAGGAAATGTGTGTGTGGTTTTGGTTATTCTGGTGGGGGTGGGATGGTGGTATTGCTGTGCTGAGCTGGCATTTAAGTGGCAGGGGTACAGGGATGCCAAGTATAATATTCAGGCAGTCTGCCAGACAGAATTATCCCACTTCAAGTGCCAGCAGTGCCCTATTGAGAACCATATTGGAGGCTGATAGAGTCAGCTGCACACAAAGATACTGAATGATGACATGGATTAGGGAGTGGAGCACGAAGTGAGAGATGCCTGGCAAAAGGAGGATTTGGTACCATTAATACAAACTACTCAAATTGAGGTGTCAGTGAATTATGACACATTATCAGAAGATAATTATCATTGTAGATGCTGTGTTAATAACATTATTATGGAGGAACATCAAACATATTCAAGAAGTTCAGTAGCATGGAGAACTTGAACAACAGTGATAAAGTTTTGGCCAATCTTATTTCATCTCTGCCCCACCTTGGATTATTTTGAAGCAGATTCCAGACATAGCACTTCATCTGTAAATATTTCGGTGTGTATCTTTAAAAGATAAAGACTTTAGGCATGGCTTAGTGTTTAGATAAAATCAATACAGTTTGCTGTTGTTGATACCATTTTCTTAGAGGGGAAGGAGCAAGGAAAGAGTGGGGTTGGATTTCAAATGCCAGGATTTGCCTACTGTGTTTGATTTGCTATAATCTAAAAAGTTTTAGCTGTTAAAAATGTACTGTTTGATCTATTAAAAAAAAAAAAAACTTTTCCTCTTATTCCCAAATATTTATTGAGTTCTTGCCAGGCCCTGTCTTCTCCATGCTTACCAAGAAGCATCCTTAGGCACTTTCTATAACGTTTGCGTGAATGGTACCTCATTAGTTGTTTCTTACACACATGCATGTCAATTTGAGTAATCCTCTAAAGATATGGTGCCCCTTTTTCTTTCAGGCTTCTGCATCAGCAGTTTCCCCATGTGGAATGTGCCCCTTTCCCCAACTCATTCTGTCCTGACATGTCTGACCATCCCCAAGGCTCTCTAGTCGTACAGTGTGTCTATTTCCCTTCCTGCCTCCTATAGTCCTTAACTGCTGCTTTGGTTATGTTTTCTGATATTCTGTTATAATACGGTGGTGGGTTTTTTGGAAAGTCTTTTTCATGGTGGCGGGGGAGACTAGTCAGTGGTTTTGCTTTTCATCCTCCACTCAGTAAATGCTCAGTAATATTTGTGTTGTTGGCAATATGGCCACCATTTTAGCTACATTCTCTTTGAACAAAAATCTTAACTACTTAATCTTAATAAGTTAACTGCCAAGAACTGGTCAAAAGGGCAGAGAAAACATCAAGAAAGTGTCTTGGGTAGTGCATAAATATTTGAAAGGCCACTTAGGACTTGATAGGAAATCTTCAATTTGACTTCACATGAAAGTGGTTTAAGAAGTAAAAAAAAAACAGACAAAAGTGTACTCTTTAGGCCAAGGGAGTGGAACTAAATTTCTTTTCTGTTTCATGAATTTGTCCTAATCTTAGATACGAAGGGGAAAGAGGGCTAAATTCAACTTCAAGGAGTCTTTTTTTTACTTGTTTTCTGTGAACTCATGATAAAAAAGTTTGTCATGCAGACTTAAAAAGTTATTTTTTCCATTTTCAGTAAATAGATTTAATTGCCAGTCAGAGCTAACATCCAGTTGTTATGATCACACCTAAAAGCAAAGCAGGTCATTTTAATAACCTGTGCAGCCTTATTCAGAGCCAGTATAGTACTTTGTTTTAGTTCTTTTGAAATATTTAGCATAACTTGGCAACTCCATTACTCCTTTTATGGACTTCTTGCCATCTGGGAACTCTTGGTAGGGAATCACTGTTTTAAAGTGAGAAATCCCCCCCAGGAAGTAAATTAGCTGGTAAACAAATAAAACCTCACAATACTTTATTATTTGTATAGCATAAATCATTACTCTTTATGTATGAGTGGCTATTTGCCAGGCTATTTGTGGTGGAACATTTTTTTGTTTAACTAATTAAATTTCTATTCATCATTGCCAAAAAGGGTACTCTTTTCCCCACCCCAACAGCAAGATACTAAATTAAAAATGTTAGAGCTCTGAGTTTAGGAGATGGGAAAAATTTTTTTTACTTTTAGTCTTTGGGACCTCAAGCAAACTACTACTTTTACTGTATTTTTCTATGAAATAGATAATACTTTTTGATCCACATGAGAACGTATTTAGGAGACTTCTTTAACAGTGATCATAATCTCTATAAATATAAAAGTGATGATGTCATTAGTGGCTGAATAACACTGGTTTGAAAATACTTTTTAATAGCTTTTCATGGGAAATGAACCAGTGCTGTTTAATTTTTGATGTTTCTTGTCTTTACACTGATAAAAAAAGTAGCCCTGACAGTGTTATACAAGGGAAATAACAAAACTTGACTGAAAAGCTCAAGACCTTTTCTTTGGTCTGTTCTCCTGGGACAGATTGCTTTTCCAGTTTGAACTCCTGGAGAATCTTTTGGAAGTATCAGAACTGTCATGTTAAGTGCTTAAATGGTACTTTCACTCCAGAGGAATCATTGTTTCCATTCATTTGACCAGTTTATAATATAGAGTCAAATTCCTAGTTTGTATCTAGTCTCCCTCATCCCCATTTTTATGACCTTCCTTGAAAGGAACAGATATATGAAGAGGAGATTTAGGTTTCCATTTTGTGAATGGTGTATCCTTTAGTAATTTGATTTTTTCTTTTCTTTGTTAAACTTCCTTAGACCTGGAAAAGGATAGTGTTAGATAAATGTCAGCTGGTTGAAGGGCTGGGAATTGAATTTAAATAGTCCCTGCCAAATAAAGCATTATTGGAGAATCAGAGTGGTAAAGCAGAGGTCTCTTTTTCCAAGGCCATTGTAATAGTGTTCTGTGTTCTCTTCTAAAAGATTATTTTGAAAGACAAAGCAGACTCGGAACCAAGGAAACCAGTGGTTTCTGCAGATTCAGTGGTTTGAATCTTTTTCAGCACTTTTGATTTCTCTGCTTCAGTTCATTTAGAATGAAGTTTTAATTAGCTGTAATTTGCTCCTCAAACAGTTAACATTTTCAGATCACAGGAGTGTATGCAGTATTCTTTTACCAAATATTAGTGTGTTTACTCTGCTTCTGTGGGTTTCAGTCATGTTAGATACTTGGTTGTACATTGTTTACTTGTAAAATGATTATCAGGGAGCAGTCTCTTTTTCTTTTTTGGGGGAGGGGATAGCTTTTTTAATGTTGTCAGGTCATTTAGGATTTTATATGGTGCCATATGGTAATTCTGTCAGTTTATTTCATTCTCCATCCCACATTTATTGAACGGCAAAGTGTGAAAATAATGTGTCCTATAACTGTTCTCTAGAAGTGTTACAGTTGTTAGACCTCTGAACCTTCAACAAGAAGTATGTGCGTCAATTTTCAAAAGTTAAGACACAGCCATCTCCAAGGATTTCATATCATTTGGAAAAATACTAGAAACTGAGCATTCTGGCAGGCAGTTTTGCTGGCAGGTGCTTGATATAGAGCTGCACATTGGTCTTGTAGTGGATTTGTGTGGAAAATAGATAGTTATTTCTGAACAAGGCAAGCTCCTTAATGAGAAGCAAAGGTCGGTTTGATTGACCTTGAGTTATGTTGTCTTAGATTAGGACAACAACACAGCATTTTATGCTGGCAATGGTGGCGAGCTTCTTTGTCATTTGTCCAATTATGGTAACTTTTAGGGTGGTGATCACAGACAACTTTATCCTTCAAGCCTTAAAGTTACTATAAAAACAATAGTATTAATAAAATTGAGGAAAAACAGGGTCCCTGAATAATTAGATGCTTAGATAATTGTCTAAAATTTTCATAACTGTGGAGAGAAAGAGCTGTGTTAGAAGCATTTAAACATTTAATGTGGGGAAAGTTGCTTGAACTTATATTGGGATTTTTCAGCACCATCCATTGTTTAAAAATTGCATATCATGGGTCATTTTAAAGAGAAATAGTAAGGATACTATCTTTTCAAGATAGAAAGCTTAGTTATTAATCTTGTAAAAATTTAAAAGCTTGAAGTATAAGAGGTTGAAAGCATTAATGCTTAGGTTTCTAAGTTTCGGTAATAATTTTAGATGCCTTTCAAAGTATGTGGATTGTCTTTTAAACATTACACTGAACAAGCCTTGACCATGGTGTAGAATTTGTGTTGAAAGTTCAGTTTCCAGAGGTGATGGTAGTGGATACTTTATAATGTGGAAGACAAGACATTTTTATTTAATTAAGAAATCTAGAAACCAGATAAGCAAAACTAGAAAAAAAAATTGCCTATAATTCTACCATTCAGAACACACCACTATCCAGACTTTGATGTATGTATTGTCAACTGGTCATATTTTTTCTCTTCTATTTATGTAGATTCCCTCTCTCTTAAAAAAGTCAGATTATTTTATAATCAGGTTTTTTTTTTTACTCAATAATATTGTAGACCTTTGTAGTAACCATTACTTTACAATGTCTTCAATTATTGTGTGCTGTCTCATTATATGGCTTTAGCATTGAGTCAGTCATGTCCCTACTATCAGTGGTTTCTGGTTTTTTTTTCTGTTTTAAATAATGCCTTAAACATTACTAGATTGAGCTAAATTCACACGTATATAGGTAATATCCTTTGAAAATTTCCTAGTAGTGATAACTTTCCTTTCTTATTGATGAATTGGTTTTTGGAGATGTTGTAACACATTATATTATAGGAACTTTTTTTTCCCTTTCAGGTAGCAGCTTTTATTTATCAGATTGGCAATAATGTTAACAAGTGTCAAGTGAAAAGAGCATTCTCATAGTCAAGGCAAAAAGTGTAAATATTTATGACCCTCTAGAAAACAGTTTGGTTTTTTTTGCTGCTGCTGCTAAGTCGTTTCAGTTGTGTCCGACTCTGTGCGACCCCATAGAGGGCAGCCCACCAGGCTCCGCCCTCCCTGGGATTCTCCAGGCAAGAACACTGGAGTGGGTTGCCATTTCCTTCTCCAGTGCATGAAAGTGAAAAGTGAAAGTGAAGTTGTTCAGTCGTGTTCAACTCTTCACTTTACGACCCCATGGACTGCAGCCTACCAGGCTCCTCCGTCCATGGGATTTTCCAGGCAAGAGGACTGGAGTGGCTTGCCATTGCCTTCTCCATTGGTTTCTTTTAACCCTCTCCATTTAGCAAGATAAATGCTGACTACCCCTGTTGGCCAGCATTGACCTTGTGATTGCTAGATCTCTGAGAAAGAGGGCTTTAGTCCCAGAGAAGACCCAGATTTGCCTAGTTTAGCTCATCTGACAGCTAATCAGGAATAGGATAGGCTGGTAGAGGCCGGTAATCAGGTTTTGGGTCAAGAGAGGAAGGTAGGAAGATGGAAAGGGGATAGGAAAAGTATCCTCAGTGGAACCACGTTAATACAGAATGGTAAAAGGATGTTTCTTACAAGGAAGAAATTCTGAAAGTGAGTGGGGGGGAAAGGTTGGCGGATGGGGACAGGCAGCAGTTTTAATGAGAATAGTGGCGCAATTTTACATTTTTGGGGGGTTAAACTCTTTGATATCTGGTCTGTCATTTGCCTCTGCATTCAGTCTATGGTGGTATGTTGTTGTGGTTGAAATAATAATAAGAAAATCTAGCCTCACACAGATACTTGATTGGAAAAAGAAGTATTTTAATAGCCATTTTAGATAGCTGTAGACATTCTTTTTGGATACTGTACCCAAACTTCGTTTTTCCTAGATTTTGACTGGATTTTTCACCCTTGCATGATATGACATCATGCGTTATTATTTGGAAAATATTAGTTCACTGGAATCTTATAAATGTTAATACATTTCATTATATAACATAACATTATATCCACTAATATCACCATCACCGTCATAAAAATACTCTTGGGAAGCTGTCAGGCTCACATGGTGGAAACAGGCTTTACAAACTTCTAATTTTTGCTTAAAAGCTTGAATTTTATTATTGGCAATAAATACTGCCTTGGGTTTTCCTTGAAATGACAGGTTCTCTTCATTCTTTTTTTGAGAAAATAGCCTATCAGAAACCCAAGTTGGAATAACCATTGTTTGACAGTCATTCTTTCAAGTGAAAATGGTGTCCTGTCAAAGTGGTTAGTTCAGCTCACAACTCAAACACACAAGTGCTCTCTCATGTATTCTGTAGCAATGCTCATGTGTGCCCATTTCATCACTGCAATATTAAAAAGACATAAGGATTGAGATTTAGTAAAATAACTGCCTCATCACAGACATTCGTAAGTGAAGTGCCTTTTTCTTCTTTGAAACACCTTTAATGCATAGTGGTGAATAATAGCATGACTTCAAGTATAGTTTGGTGTCACTGCCTTTATCTGTGCTAAGGTACACACCGTTGTATTGGCACCATTGGTAAGAATGTTAAGTGTGCAAAAGGCAATGAACATCTTAGTATTCCCATAGAAATAGTTTGGACCTTGGAGTCCAAGGGCCCTGCTTAGGGAACTGTTAACATAGTTGCTTAGACCTACTATATATCCTGTCTTTTGTCTAGGATTAGAAAAATATGGCATAGGTAGTAACTGATCTCAGTATTTCTTTTCTTTTTGTAATTTTCATAATATGGTTTTGAGGGGTTTTAGCCCAGAACACCAGTTGATATATTTTCTTTTGCTTATGCAGAACTTTAATCAATGCAATGAAGCTCGAAATGTAGTTTTTTCTTTTTCTTTTTTTAAGACTAAAGAAAATACAAATATAAAACAGAATGGTCTAGATAGTGTATTCTCCAGATTAGGCTGAAGACTTTGAGGAAAATGTGATATTCAGTTAAGTAATTCTCACTAAAAATGGGATTAATTTTGAAGACCATCTACGTTTTAGCCTTAAAGAGATTTGGAACACAGTAAGAGTTTGAGGGATGGGGATACAGAAATAAACCATTGCTGAATGGATATAATGATGTTCTATTTCAACTTTTTTTCTTTAAAGAACATTTGGTAAAATGCTTTAAAAATATTTAAAAATATTCTGTGGCTCCAACTATGTTATAATTGAGATTATAATTCTCAAAGCAGTGCTTCTTTAAAACTATGTAAAATTGTCATGTTTCTGTGACTAGATCTAGCTGCAGCTAATACTAATAATAATGGCGTTCCCTAATATGTAACAGAAAGCAGTACAAATGAACAGAGTAAATGTTAGTAGGTGGAAATGTGTAATGCTTAATTCGTTAACTTAAAAAAATCAACACGTAATTGTGCTTTAAAAAAGTATGTGGATAGTAATAGCATTTCTAGGTAGTATTCAGTTTGTGTGACGTAATAAAATATTGGAGTTTTATGGTGTTTGAATTATTTATTGCTCTGCAACTAGTTTAGCAGCTTAAAACAGACATTATCTCACTATCTCTCATTATCTCATTTTGATTATGGGTTAAAAAACTGTGTGACTTACCTGGGTTCCTTGGCTCAGGGTACCTGACCAGGCATTCAAGGTGTTGGCTGAGGCTGTAGTCATCTCAAGGCAGGACAGGACAGTCCTCTCCACCTCCAGGTTCATTCATGCACTTGTTGGTAGGATTCATCTCAAACGCTGTTGGTCTGAGGGCCTCAAATTCTAGTTGGTACTTGGTCAGAGGCTTCTTCAATCCCTTGCCCAGTGGGTTTGTATTTCTCCATAGGGAACTGTTTTCCATTGGGGGAACAAATGAAAGAGCAAGGAAGGGTAAGCAAGACAGAACTTCCCATCTTTTTGTAACCTGATTTCAGAGGTGACATCTATTACTTTACTGTATTCTGCTTGTTATAAGTGAGTTAGATCTAGGGGAGGGAATTATATAAGGGAGTGAATACCAGGAGGTTGGTTAGGATTATTGGGGCCATTTTAGAGGCAGCTTATCACAGTGTTCAAGAACACAACTGACCTCGATGAGTGGGAGCCCACAGACAGTAGCTGTACAAGGAGAATGCCTGTCTCAGAGTCCAGCTCCCATGGCAAGTGAGCACTGAAGGTAGCCCTAAGATAGCTGTGCTGCTGTTTGTTCTGCCTTTCTAACACTTGCTGTATTTAAGAAGTAATCTTAACCTTATTTAAGAAATCTGTCCTTTAGAAACTACATTCTTGCTTGCAATCTAAGAAAGGAAGGGAAATTATTAGGAAAAAGGCGAAAATTAAATGGGATTGCTTTTAGGGGCCAGTTTTCTAATGGAGAAAAAAATCTCAGAGTAACTTCTGTAGTTACACTACTCAGACAAGTCATACAGTGAGTGGATTTAAAAAATTAGTTTTAGCATTTGTAAGGATTTAAAAACATGTGCCTAGATATGTATTCCTCTACTTTGTTTAAAAAATTGAGTTACATCTCATCTATATAAAGCCTAGAAATGTAGCTTTATTATACTGAAAGGCAAAAAGTAGTATGGTTTAACTCTATAGACTACTTCAAGGTTGGAAATTTTTGTTTTTGCTTTTAATTTGTTTCTGTTTCTTGAAGGATTTATTATGATTCTAGATTTTAAAGCCCTTAAAAAATGTTAAAGCTGGCAAATCCATGCCATGATAGACCTTTCTTTGTAAAGGAAGGGAAACCCATCATCCTTGGTACTTGCATAACATTTTTTTCTGCTTTTGATGGAACAACTTTTGCAGTATATTCTCTTCTGTTTGTTTTAAATCAGACTGCAAGTCCTTTTTTTAAGGCTTATAAATCATATAACATGAAGCAGGCAAGATTAAATTATAGAGCTTAATAATTTTTGTTTAAAAAATTAAAAACATGGATTTTTAATGAATTTAAAGACATGGATTTTAATGTGTTACTTTTTTTCTGTGATCTGTTTTACTTATATTTGTGATCATCTTGCCATTTGGTGGTGGGGTTTCCTTGCCTATCCAGGTTAACCTGTATGTAAATGTGTTTAACATCAGTGTCTCCGTAACAGGAATCTTATCCATCTTCTTCACCAATATGGTTTGTGGACTCTGATGATCCAAATCTGACTTCGGTTCTGGAACGTCTCGAAGACACTAAGAACAACAATTCGGTGAGAAAATAATAAACCACGCTACTTTTTTTTTTTTTTTTCTCATGAACGTAACAGAATTCAAGTGTTAAGAGGTAATATGATACAAAAGCTTGATTGATAACCTAGTTTTTAGCTCCTCTAAGATTTTTTTTTTTTTGTCCTTCAAATTCTGTTTAGTACTTGGTTTCTCATTTTTATTCCCTGTAACTATAGTCTTAGTTTAGCTCAGGAATTAGGTTGTCTCTTTCCCATGAATCCTAATCATTAAATTAAGTAAGCATTTTTGATTGGGTCTATTATCCAAGGTAGGAAATAGAAAAAGGGAAAAAGACAGATAGATGTGAGGGGAAAATAATGATAGAATGACCCCAATTGATGTTTCTGTCAAGAGTCTATATAACTCTGCAGTAAAAACCAAAGGAATATAAATAAATTATTTTTAATATATAAAGAAATCAGATTTCTTTGATTATAAAACTATTAAGTGACCCTTGTGAAAGAACTAGTGAAATTAAAAACAATAAAAGGAAAATAGAAATCACCCTAATTTTTCTCTACCTGATAATAAACGTTGTTGACATGATGGCAATTTTTTTATTCAGTATTTTTCTTTTGCTTGTAAAATACATAAACAGATGTTAAAATTATTAAAGTTATATCATTTGCATTTTTCCACAATATCACAAAATTCTTATAGAAGAATATGAGTCATTATTTGCAGGTGACGTGATTGTTTACCTTAAATCCAAAGGAGTCAGTTGAAAAAGCAATTTTTAAAATGATTGATTAAAAGTTCTGTTATATAAAAATCAAGTTTTCCAAAATATCAGCTATAATCAGAAAATACAGTGGACAGGTATTTTATTGACAGCCACAAAGAAAATTAGACACTTAGGAATAAGCTTAGATGTGCAAATTTTGTATCAAGAAAACTATAAACATTTGCTGAGTGGAACTAAAGACTTGACAACTGTGTTCCTAGATCTGCAGACTCCCATATTGTAAATATGTCAGTTATCTGTAACTTCATGTGAGTTTATAAATTGAATGCAATTCCAGTAAAAATCCCAACAGATTTATTTTTGGAACTTGACAAAATGACTCTAAAGTTTGTTTTGAAGAGTAAATAATAATAATTATCTGACCAGATACTAAATAAAATATCAAGTACTAGCACTAAGCTGGACAGGTAAAGGCAGTTAGAAATTTAGAAACATAATCATGCAATTGAGAATCTAGAATCAGTTAAATTGAACTCAATAAATATACTCAATAAATAAAGCATAGATTATTTTATGAATAGTACTGGGAGAACTGACCATTTGAGGAAGTTAAAGACTTACCTCAGATTTTTGTTACAATAAGTTAGAGGTGGTTTAAACATCTATTTTTAAAATTAAGATCAGAGGAACTTCAGTGTGAGTATTACAAGAGTAATAACAAAGCCATGAAGATTAGAGGAAAAAATTAAAAGCTAGACAGACATTTGTTCACATCTCCAGCAAGGGAGGGGCAACAGGACAGGTAATGAGCAATAGACATAGCCCCCTTACCAATGCTTCCCTTTAGGAGGTTGCTTCTAAAGATCTAAAGTTGTAAGTTTTATAGGAGTAGAAATGAGTGGGCTTATTTTTTGATGTCTAAAACATTCCATCAAAAAATGCTCCTGAAGTAAAATGACATAGGATATAAAATTTGGCACAATTTTATGAACGAGTATTTACATAAAAAAACAAACTCATCCTCTACTCTTTCTTATGCTCTCTGCCAGTTATTTTATAATCTAGTTTCTTGATCAAACAAGCTATCTTTTCTCACATTTAATTCATTATAATATGGATGCTGCCACCTTTGTTGTACTAAAATTTTTACCCCTAGTTGCCAAATCCAGGACTACTTCTTTAGTCCTAAAGTTTCTGCAGCATTTTGATACTGTTGACTCTTTCCTTTTGAAATAGTCCTTCATTCAACAAACACATACGCTTTACTGTCCACCAGTAAAGAGCTGGTTAAAAAAAAATTGCTGTATGGTTTTATTATAGAACATCATGTTGTTAATGCAGCCAGTCTTTCCACAAGAGCACATGCAACGTTCCAAGATGTACTAAAGTGAAAAACCAAGGCAAAGTGTATTTTCTGAAATCTGGCCCCTTTTGTATGGTGGTTCAGTCACTATGTCGTGTCTGCCTCTTGTGATCCCACGCGCTGTAGTCCACCAGGCCCCTGTGCCCATGGGAATTCCCAAGCATTAATACTGGAGTGGGTTGCCATTTACTTCAGGGGATTTTCCAGACCCAGGGATGGAACCCAGGTCTCCTGTGCTGCAGGAAGTGTCCTGCATTGGAAGCAGATTCTTTACTGACCAAGCCACCAGGGAAGCATGTATACAGTGCTGTAAAAAATATATAAGTAAATATATATCTGTGTGTACACTGGTTTGTACATACCTTTTTTTAACCTGGGTGGATACAGGAAACTATTAGTAGTAGGACACAGAAAAGTGTTTTTAAAAACTTGCCTGGCTCTGTGCCAGGCTTTGGGATAAGTGGTCAGTATAAAAGACCAGTCCTGTCTCTGTCCTCTGAGGATTTCCATCAAATCACTTTCTTCTGTTTCTGTCTCTTGCTACCTTGCCTTGGTCTGCTCTGAGCACTTATTTCTTGGTCCACCTCTTTGTTCTCTTTCTGTGCTTTCTCTGAGTAATCTCTTCTACCCCCAGGACTTAAATTGTGGCCTATATTCCAATGATTCCTAAATTTGTATCTCTAGATAAAATTTTGTCTCCTGAGTTTGACACCCATTATTTGTCTATATATCACATAGATCCAGGGAGTCTCACTCAGATGTGCCATGGCTGTTCAAAATGATTACATCTAAAATTTAAGTTCATCTACATCTTAGTACTCCATCACCCCCATCTCGTTTTTCCTCAAAAATTTATCTCTGTGATTGTGAATGGGGCAAAATGAAATAATGAAAGTTGTTCCCCATGCCTGAATGTGGAAACTATCTTAGAGTTCTTTTTTATACCAGTGTTTCCTGACCCCTGCTGCCTCAACCCCAAACTATCTAGTAAATTTCTAAGACTTGTTCCTCTCCCTTCTAAATATTTCTTAAATTCTTGCCCCATGGTCTTAGTTTCTTCTTCTGATCCTTAAACACCTTTTTGGGGACATGGAGTTGAAATTCCCTGGAGGTGTACGGCCCTGCTGCTTACTGCCTGGGGCACCTCTACCACCATGCGGCTGTCTCTCCCACAGTGCTCGGGGAGTTCTTCCTGTACCAGGGGGTGGAGTGTCCAGGTCTGTCCAGCTCACTCAGCCACCTCTTTATTGTGTACTGAGCACAGAACAGAGCTTATCAGGTGGAGAACAAATCCACAGGGGGGCATTGCTGTTTTTTAAGCTTGAGGATACTTTTGATACTAATTTACTGCTCAGCTTTCCTCATTTTCATTTGCTCCATTGTCCACTTTGGAAAGACTTGTTCTTTGCTTTGTTTAGCCTATTCTAATTCTGTTTCTGTTTTCCCTTAGTCTTTCATAAATCTGCTTCTTTCTCTTCATCTCTTTTCCTGGTTGGCAACATCTAGGAAACTGTTCTTACCAATTGAAGTAAGTTGCCTTATTTGCTCCCAGCCAGGTCTACTGATAGTGACCATTCTTCTGAAATCAGTGCTAAACTTATACATTGAAAACAATGTATATTTTTTAAAGAATGAAAAGTATATTTGTGCATATAATTTACCTTGCTTACTTAAAGTAAATATGCTCTAGAAAGCATAAGAGCATAAAAATATGCTCTTAAAAGTGGAAAGGAGTTATTCTTTGCAGTTTTCCTAGTGAGGCCTTTTTTTTTTTTTTTTTTTGACAAACACTTAAGAGCCTATAAGTGTCAAGTGTTTTCACAGATTTCCTTTAATCTTTACCCTTATGAGAAGGTCTTAATTTCCTTATTTTCCAGATGAGGAGACAGACTCAGGACATTAGGTACTGTATCCAAGGTTGCCTAGGTTCCAAGGCTCTGTCTGCTAGACCACATTTGCCTCTGTGCTTTCAAATGAGTGGCTGTGAAATATATAATTTTATAATCCATGTGCAGCAACACTGCTTCTGTTTTCTGTAGCCTCATTAATGTATTAATATACTCTTATAAGTTACTAAGAAAAGAAGTTAACAACTGAAAACTAGGCAGTGTTTGGACCTTCTCTTCCTCTGCCATTTTTTTTCATGTCATTCTGCTAGGCAGCCCCGAAAATATTTCTTAAGATTGTTATTTTATCTGTAGGCTGTAATTGAGCAATAGTAAACTTTTTTTTCCCCCATTTCCTACTGGATTAGTTAGAGTAGTTGTAGCATTATTCATGTCTTCTAAGGGCTCTTTAACATAATGCTTATTTACTGAAATGTGTTTTGTAGCTTCGTCAGCAATTGAAGTGGTTGATATGTGAACTCTGCAGATTATATAACCTTCCTAAGCACCTGGATGTTGAGATGCTAGATCAACCACTACCCACGGGTCAGGTAAAGTAAAAATTCTCAAGTGTTCAAGAGCTAAAATACATTGTTTCATGCACAAATAAAATTAGGACGATTTCTCATTATTATACAACTTATTTAGAAGTTAGTTTTTGTTTTCCTGTTGAATTGTTTTGTTTGTTTTAGATACTAAAAATAGCCTTTTCACTCTTGGGAGCTGCTGGTTATATTTACTAGGACAGGCAAACAATCGCCCTTGTCCCCATCACCACCTTTTTGTTGTTAATATTTCTGGTTGCTGTAACTGTTCCTTGCTTCTGCAATTGTTTGCTTTTGTTTATTTACTTACCTTCACCTGAGAATGCCATCTCTCTGCCCTTTTGTGCTTCTAAAGGCCTAACTCGAATGTTATCTCCTCCATGCAGCAGAAAGTACCCACTTGCTCACCACCACCTCTAACTTCTCTGGATTTCTGGATTTACCTATTTAGGTATAATTTCATGACTTGTACTATAATAAAGATTTAACTCTTATACCACCCACTTACCCACCCACCTCCCCTTCCTAAAACATCTTTATATTTAGTCATATGAATAATCATCACTTATCATTAGGACTTTGTAGTGTAGTTTCCTGTTATATTTCCTTTGTACAATGTTTTGCTTTGTGGTGTCTTCCTTAGTAATAATTCTTAGTTTAAAAAAGTTATGTCCTGTCTCTTTTCTGTGAGATCTCCCCTCTCTTCTTCAGCCTTTGGTTTCTTCTGTACCAGTCTCAGCAGGTTTTTTTCTGGGCTGGCTATTCAGCGGTCATCTTGAAATTTTTCTTGTCTCTTCCACTGGAGTAGTAGATACATTGTTTTCAGATTTCATGTTTCTTTCTCTTTTCCTTTCTCTGGAGTGAAATGATTTTAGTCAAGTAAAATCTTAAGAAAACATGAAGAGGTGGTACATTTCTGAGTTAACTTCTTAAAAAAAAAAAAAAAGGCCAGACCACCATCGGTTTGAATCTTGATCTACTGCTCATTAGTTGTATTACTAGTTAGCTTAGGCTAGTTACCTAGCAGTATTTTCATCAGTTTCCCATTTGCAAAATGGGAGAAATGTTAGTAATACTTATATTTGGGGGGACATGTAAAGATTAAATAGGTTGTTACATATAAATCATTTAGGGCAATGCCTGATGCATAATAAACGCCCAATAAATGTTAACTGCTATTATATTCATCACTTGATTGATAGTTTGGTTGAATGTGTAATTCTTGGTTGAAAAATTCACCTCAGAATTTCAGACTGTGCTGTCGTCTAGTCAGTAGTGGTGTGCCCTTCTTAGTCTTAGTCATCTCTGCGTGACTTTCAGGAAGCTTCTAGGACTTTGTCCTTCCCTTGGTGTTCTGAAATATCACAGTGGTTTACTGAGTTGTGGTTTGTTTGGTTTTCCGTTGTTTTTGAGCACTTAGTATGGATGGACCTTGTCAAATTTGGGCTCTTGAGTCTTTCTTTTTGGGTGGATGTTCTTATATTTTTTTTCCTGTGGCACTTTCTCCTTTCCATTCTTTTCTTTGTTCACCTTGGAATACCTACCAGTAGGATTTTAGACCTCCTTGCTTGAATCTTTTTATCTTGTTATCACTATATTCTGTCTCTTTGTCTTAATTTCAAATTCTGAAACATTTACCTTTCAATTTTTGAAAATTTTATTTGAACAGTCATAACTTCATAAGTTTTATTTTGGCTCTTTATTACTGCTTAACCAGTTACCCCAGAACTTAATGGCTTAAACAACACTTTCTTCTCTCTCTTAGGATTATGTGGGTTGGTTAGGCTTAGTTGGACAGGTTTTCTGCTGACCTCACTGTGCAGTCAGAGAGTGGCTGGGACTCGTTATTTGGACATGTGACGCACTGGAATGTCCAACATGGCTTCTTCGTTCACATGTCTGATGCCTGCTCTTTCTTCACATGGCCCTTCTTACCACATGGCATCTCATCTTTCCGGGTCTCTTATTGTGGCTTCTCTTCCTTTAGAAAGGTAGTCAGAAATTCTTATTTTTGGCTTTTAAGAGCACAAAAGTGGACGCTGTCAGGCTTTTTTTAAAGTTTAGATCTGGAATTGGCACAGTGTCATTTCTACCATGTTTACTGGTTAAAGCAAGCCACAGGGCCAGCCCAGATTGACAGTGGGCGGGTCCAGATGAGGGTGAATGCCGGGAGTGTGGTCACTGTGGGCCCTCTCCAAAGATGAACAAACTGTAGGGTCTGAAAGCTTGCTCCCTGACTATTCCTCATTCGTAGCGTTCTATGTTTGTTTTGTTGATGTAATCATAAGTGTTTTTAAGGAGTTACTTTGATATTCCCCCTCAAGCATCTCTATTTCTAATAAGTTTAATGATTTTTTTCTAATTTATCTTGGTTTGTTTTTTTCTTTTTGAAGACTCCTCATATATCTCTTTATTCTGTTGCTTTTTCATATTTTTTCCTTTTTTTTCATTCGTATTTGAAAGAGGTGCTGAAAGGCTGATAAGGAGTTCTTTGAGGCCAAGACTTGCCAACTGATACAGCTCTTTGGAGGAATTTAAGCTGGCTTCCATCCCTTATCCTCCACTCCCTGTTTCTTGGTATAATCATAAATGATGGCTGGAACTGTCTGGTTTCTCTGGACGTGAAACCTTGTCTCCTGCTTGAGACAGATGTGTCTGCCAGAGTTCTGCTTAGGAGAGCGGTATGTTCTGGGGGCTAGACAGCCTGCTCTGTCGTTGGCCTTTGGTTAGTCTGTGCCTCACTCTTGTCCAGCTCTCCTGGTGTCTTCGTCTGGAGCCTCTCCAGGGCACTACGGGACAGGTTAGCCTGCCGATTTATCCCCTAACCTGTGGCTTGGCTTGTTTGCTCCACTTAAATTACCGTTCTCCAGGTCACTGTCATCTCCTAGCATGAGTTGTCTTTTCTGCTGGTAGCCCTCTTTTGTTGTTGTTACACTGTGTGTTTGTACAGTGTTCGACCTTCATGGTATGTCTTCATTGTAGTTCTAGTGGAGCCTCAGGAAAGAGATGGGAGAAAAGTATATATTCTATGTTCAGCTTTGCTTCTTTAGAAAACATAGGTTTTTCACTTAACAGTATATCATGGACACAATACATATAGACCTACCTTGTTTTTCATGACCATGCATATATTAATAATTCCATATAGGGATATAACATAAATTACATGCATAAGTTTCCTAATTTTGACTCTTCCTTGCATTCACATAATAAACATTCAGTACCTATGTAGGTTGGGAGTTGGGGGTAGAACACAATAGATATGATACTTTATATTGGGTTTTTCTACTTTAAGTAGAGTCTAATATACTCTCTTTTCTTTTAGGCTCCTCTTATTTAATTTTGGTATCAGAGTATAAGCAGTATCATGACTTGGGAAGCTTTGTGTATTTTCTTTTTTCTAAAATCTCAAACAGTTGAAATTAATTTTCAGCTAGGGGGTAGTTTTGCCTCCCATGGGACATATGAAAGTATTTGGAGATACTTTGTATTGTCATGCTGGCCAGGGTGGAGGAGTGTGCTGTTGGCTTTTTGTGGGTAGAGGGGATGTTACTAAATATCCTGCAATGTCAGGACAGTTCCCCACAACAAACAGTCATTTGGTTCAAGAATATCAATAGTTCCAAGGTTGAGAAGCCCTGATTTAAACAAACATCTGAGCCCGTTCCATTTTTCTTTTCTATGTAATATTCTACTTAGATTTTCCATTTCTTCAATCAGTAGTATTCACTTTTTGCATCATCTTCATCTGTGGTTATAATCTTTTCTAAAGTTTTCTTTATCTTGAGGCTTGTCTGTTTTATTATAATGGTCTTTTGAAAGAATTGACCCTTAGTTTTATTTGTTAAATGTTTTTATTTTTTACTCTAGTCCTAATCATTTCTTTTTCTCTTTTAGTTTACTGGATCAATGTGATTTAAATTTTATAATGAAACATGTAAGGGCATTTGTTTTCTTTTACAGTGTTTGACTTTATTGCATAGATCTTAAAATTTACTTATTTTCTAAACAGTTTGTATGTCTTAAGTAGTTTGAGTCCATCTCTAGTTCATATTGCTTTTCTTATATTTTACAAGAAAAAGTTTTAAATAATATGTATTGAAAGTATATAGGCATAAGTTTAGAATAATAACTAGTGATAGGGAATACCTGGCAACTATTGCCTAGCCACCCCTCAGGTAAAGAAACAGAACATTGCTTGCACTGCAGAAATCTTCTTCAGGCCCTTTCCAGATTATCATTCTCCTATATGTAATCCTCCCCTTACTTTTCTCTAGTTTTATTGCTCATATATCCATCCCTGAACAATATGGTTTAGTGTTGCCTGTTTTTGAGCTTCATATTAAAGAGTTATACTATCTGTGTATTCTCTCATGTCTGTCTTTGGCTCAGCATTGTGAGTGTGTTCATTTAGATGGTGTGTAGTTATAGTTCTTTATTATTGCTGTATTTATTCCATTGTACCGTACATACTCATTCATTTGACTGTTTACTGACTTTTGGTTTGATTCCAGTTTGCTATTAGGAACAGTGCTCCCATGATCATTTTTGTCTATAGTACATGGTACACCTGTGCAAGTATGTCTCTGGGCATGTATTTAGGAATTGAATTACAGGGGCATATGAAGGTCAATTTCTTCTTAAATTCAAAAATTATTTAGAAAAAATTTTTAAAGATTCTCAGGCAGCTTTGGGGTTTTTAGTTTTTCACTGTGATCAGAATATGGCCTGTAAACTTTGAGCTGCGTTAGCAGCAGTTGCTTAGACTTAACCAGTGATGTCTTTGATTATTGCTGTTTCTTGTACTCCGTGGTTGCCCCTCTCTGAAATATATCTCTGACTAATGTATTCTTTCTAGAAAGGATTTCTGAGGGTGGATATGAGGAGTGTTCCTTGAATACTCAGTGTCTGTTTTTATTATTTATTTAATATATTTATTTGACTTTGTGTAAAGTACTCTGTGTAAGTGCTAAGGATCCGGTGCTGAATAAACACAGGTATGGCTTGCATCTTGATGGAACTCAGGGAATTCTAAATTCATAGCTGAGTCTTTTCCAAGTTCTTTACATTTTTTTCTTCTGGTCTATTTTGTTACAGATGAAAAGTCTGAAACCTGTCTGATTCTTAGTTCTTTATACTTTTTCTCTCTGGAAATTGATGTGTTTTTTTTTTTTGCTTTAACTGTAAAGTATGGGGTTTTACTTTTCAGCATTACTTTGGGGCATTCAGAGCTACTTGATATTTTGACATCCTTCTTTAGGTTGGTAACATTTGTCTCTTTCTTTCCCTCATTTTCTGAATGAATATTGGATGAATATTGTTTCTCTATATTCTGCTCTCTTTTCCCTTAACTCTTCTCTTATTTTAATCACCTTCTTCCCACCCCACCTCCATCTCCTTTTTCTCCACATTTTAGGGGAATGTCACAGTTTGGTTGTCTTCTTTAATCATAAATATTTTGTTCATTCAGGTCCGTTGTGCTCTCTGGCCCTTCTACTAAGTTGTTTTTTTTTTTCCTTTGAGGGGAGATATTTTTGATTTCCCAGAACTCTCTTGTTCTTTCACATAGTAATATTTTTAGATTTTGTGGATGCAGTATCTTCTCAATTACTGCTAAAGATTACAGTTAGATTTTTTAAAGTATTTGTTTAATTTTTGGTCTTAAGTTGCAGCACGCTGGGTCTTTGTCACAGTTCATGGACTGTTTTCTAGTCATGGTGTGTGGGCTCCAAGGGTGTAAGGGCTCAGTAGTTGTTGCCCTGTGGCATATGGCATCTTAGTTCCCCGACCAGGGGTCGAACCTATATCCCCTGCATTGGAAGGTGGTTCCTTAACTGCTGGACCACCAGGCAAGTCCCTCCAATTCAGATTTTAAATTGTTTTATTGCTTTCATTGATCATGCTTCAGGCCACTTCTGCTTGTTTAACTTGGTGCCTTTCTTTCAGATTGCTAGTTTCTTCAAATATCTGGTGATCCTTGATTATCTCCTCATTTTTAGATGGGGTATGAGTTGTTGTGTGTGTCCTTAGCAGTTGTCACTCCTCTCTGCTGTGGCCTCTCCTGGTTTTTCAGACCTGTACTCTGCCTGTGGCGTGTGAATGGGAAGTGCTTGACAGGTGGCCATTGCAGTTCCTAAGTAAAAAGAAGAGAGAAATCTGTTAGGAGAGTTTGCTGCTGCATTGAGTTACATTAAAAAATTGTTTTTTTCCTCTGGTTCTGACACTGACACTAAGAGGCCAGCAAGGTTGATCTCCTATATGAGCGTGATCCTTACCAGCTGTAGTTGGACAAATAGAGTAGGAATTTCTGGGGAAAAAAAATACCAAGTTTTTAAAGTCCTAGAGAACTCTGTGTCCTGGAGAACTGTGCCCTGGGTCCAGTGAAGCTTGTCTTTATGAACTCTGATTAAACTAGATATAAAACCTCTTCTTAAAACCCCATCTCTGTGAATGAGAGTTAAGTTGTAACTTATACAGATATATTCTGTGGTAAATAGCATGTTATAAAAAAAGAAAAATCGCTCTTTAGTGAAATGGTGATTACTTTATAACTTTTAGTTTTGTGCAGTGTCTATGCCTTTATAATGCATTTAACCTTTTAAAATGTAAACTGTAGAATTTATGGAAAGATTCAGGTTTTTCAAACCTTAAAAGGTAGATATTTTAAGGAACCCTTGGTTTCGGGTATTTTAAGCCAAAAAGAAGCCATTGGCCTTATAGGCATAGCGATATGTATAAAATGTTTTCTTATTTTAAATTAGAATATTTAAAATATTAATTAGAATATGTTTAAATTTTTTTCTGTTTGCTTTATATTTGACTCTACCTTTGTTAATTTCCAAGGCATCTGTTAAGTTGAATTTTTCAAAAATTTTCTTAAAAAGCTGATAAATATTTGTCAAAGCAGAATTTAAGAAAATTAAATGTTAAAATTAAAATTAAATGTTTCAGCTTTAATAAACTGTTAGTGGAATTGCAGTGACAAGTAGTTTGTCCCTAAAGTCTTCCGATATGCTGTGTGCTTACTTGTTCTGTGTAGTCCTGGCAAACTTTTTTTCTTTTCAGAATGGGACAACAGAAGAGGTGACTTCAGAAGAGGAGGAAGAGGAAGAGATGGCTGAAGTAGGTATTTTATGTAAAAGTAACATTTCATAAATATCTTCATTTTTGGACATTTTAGTAATTTTCTAATCTCCTTTATTAAAACCATTGTTAATGTGGAATAATGAGAAGCACATTGTATTTGAAGTTTAATACAGTTTATAAAATCTGGCTTTATCTCTAATTCATCATACGCTTTTTAGCAAATTGCTTATCTGATGTCCTTGGATTTGATTTCATGGAAAATAAGAGCTCTTAACATTTAGTACTAAAATTATATATGAGTTTAATAGTAGTCAATACTTAACCTGATTTGGTTTAAGAATAGGAACTACTAAGTTTCAAAAGTTGGAATAAAAGGGGAATTTGAGAACATTTAAGGGACTATTCATTAGAAGTAATGAAAACTATCTCATATTGAAAACAAGAGTGTCAAAGAGGAAATTCCAAAGACATTGAGCTTACATCAGTTTAGTTGCCAGTCATTGATAAAATTTTAGAGGTTTTCAGACTCTGAAGCTTTGCATTTAAATTCAAACTTCAAAATGAAGATCTCTTTCTCTGTACTGACCTGATAAAAGGCATTTAAGTTCCACAACGTTGGTTTTAAAACATTTTTCTGTTTTGGGTCTTAGAATTGATTCAGGTTATTACCTTATTTTTCTTGATTTGGAAAAATGTAAACCTTAAGTTCACTTCTTAGGATGCCTTATAACTAATGTAGTTGGAGGTTTGTTTTGTGAGTCTGGAAGTAAAAATAATTCTTTTTTGGAAAAAATAACTTTATTTTTGACTGTGCTGAGTCTTCGTTGCTGTGCCAGTTTTTCTCTAGTTGCAGAGAGCGGGGTCTATTCTTCCTTGCAGTGCGTGGGCTTCTCATTGTGGTTGCTTCTCTTGTTGCCCAGGACAGACTCTGTCTAGGGCGTGGGGGCTTCAGTAGTTATGGCACATGGGCTCTAGAGTTGTCATTCCCGGGCTCTAGAGCACAGGCTCAGTAGTTGTGGTGCAGGGGCTTAGTTGCTCTGTGGCACATGGGGTCTTCCTGGGCCAGGGATCGAACCCATGTCTTCTGCATTGGCAGGCAGAATCTTTGCCACTGAGCCACTAGGGAAGCCCTAAAATAATTCTTAACATTATCCAATTAGAATGAATTTTGGAGATATAGGAAGTTTTAAAAAAATATTTACATGGAGTTTAACTTTGGAATAAACTGAATTAAAATTTTAAACTTCTTATTGAGCCCAGTATATAATAAAGTAGATATTGTACTCAAAGAGTTTATGTACCTTTCTTTTTTCCATTCACAAGATAATATGAGGGAAGGATAGCAACATTTGGGGAAACCTGGAAAGGTAGGATAGACTTTGGAGATGTCAGATTAGGACAGGTGAAAAGATATTCAAGGCAACTAAAATAATGTGGTAAAAAGGCCCAGAACAACCCTGGGCATGGTGTGTGAGCACATTGGAGGTTGTCCTTTTGGAAGAAAATTGATGTGTTAGAGTCTTGGGAAGCAAGTTTGTCTAGAAAAAGCAGATGGCTGAGTTTTTAATTAGAGACAATATTTGTTTATATTTGGTGTGATTGTTGATAAGGCCTTAAGAAGAAAATAGTATACCGTGAATATTGTTTTGTAAAAAGATGATAATGATGACTTCTGTGTTGTTTAATACTGAGTGGAAAAATTTTGTGGGTTGGAATATGGCTGAGGTTTAAGTTGGAGGAGGAGATACAACCCAGCACTCTGAAGAAAACAAGTGTAGATGGTAAATCGTAGCTGAAATGTGCAATCCAGGGGAAATCAGCTCTATGAAGTGTGAAGTCATAGACGGTCTAAATAAGAAAGGAATAGGAGTTGAAGAGATGGCAGTCCAAGAAAAAGATCATTGAGTCTGGATGGAAGTGGTCTAAATCAACCTGGTCTAGAAATCATGAATTAATCTGCTTGATAAAATGGAGATAACATATAGACTACTACTTTAGAGATTTTGATGACTGAAGTAAAGTTGGAAGTAAGATAATAGATTTATACAAACATATGCAGAATCTTTAAATGTGTAAAAGCAGATAATAAGGGAAAGGAGGGAGAAGAATTATGTGGAGATAAATGATGTTGACCTAGAGATGGTGTTTGAATTCTTTTTTTAACTTTTTTCCTAATTATAAAAAAATCAATATGTGCTCACTACAGCAAACTTGGAAAAGAAGAAAAAACACTGATAATAGTATTTCAGTATATGTCCTTTTTTTTCTGTGCTTATTTTGACATAATTAACATTCTGTGTATTCAATTTTGTATTCTGTGTCTTTTATTTCATTATTGATATAGAAGAAGCCATTATACTGTATTGGCATTTTAATGGTCTTCTGGCATTCTGTTAATTAACTGTTCTGATATTTTGCACATGAAAATTTTGTTTTTGTGGTTATAAAGTTGAAATGGGCAAATAGATTTGTGCCTATATCTGTGTTCACATTGTAGACTAGGTACTAAACTAAATCTAATGGATTTTTAGAAGTCAAGTTAAAGTTCTTGGTACCTCATGCTGTACTATTTCAAAAATTCCTCTTAATAGGAGATTTAAAGCCATTTAAGATGGTTATGGCTTTGTAAAATTATTAAATATGCTTTACTCAGTTTCTAGCTTTAAAATATAGGATATAAAAGGAGAGAACCTTTTAAATTGAATGGTGAAAGCTTTTCTCCTCGCCTCATAAGACACATGTATTTCTCTCTTCTATTTTCTAGGTCAAGAATAATTTAACTTTTGGCATGAGCTTGAGTAGCTAAATTTTTAAATTTTTTGTAGGATATAGAAGACTTGGATCATTATGAGATGAAGGAAGAAGAGCCTATTAGTGGGAAAAAGTCAGAGGATGAAGGAATTGAAAAAGAAAATTTGGCAATATTAGAGAAAATTAGGAAGACTCAAAGGCAAGACCATCTCAATGTAAGTATTGCATAAGTATCTAGAACCTGGACTTTTGTGGTTAAATAATTACAGTTGACCCTTGGATGCTGACCTTACACAGTCAGAAATCCACATGTAACTACAGCCAGCCTTCTATATCCGCAGTTCCACATCCAAGGATTCAACTAACTGCAGATAGTGTAGTATGTATTTATTGAAAAAATCTGCATGTAAGTGGATCCATGCAGTTCCAACTCATCTTGTTCAAGAGTCAGCTGTACAGGAATACAGAGCAATTCAATAAGATACCAACCTCAGCCAGGCCTCTCCATCCCTGCCTTGGTAGTAGATTCAGTCATATGTTTTATTGCCCTAGTTTTACTTTTTCCCCTAACATTTCTCATCTACTGATAGCTCCTTTCTACCCTGTTCATCTGCTTTTCTACTCTGTTCATCTGAAATCAGTTACTGTCCAACCTGCTTATCCTGTTTTCTCTCTTTACACTTTTCCTATGGGATCTGTAAATTTAAATTCAGTCTCTCCTACAAAGTATAATTCAAATTCTCTCTTCTTCATGAAGCTGGCATCTGATTTGTTCTGCCATGACAGAACCAAATGTAACATTTTCTTTTGACTTAACATCTTTTATATGAAGCAGCATGGTAACAAACACAGCTGTGTGGCTTCAGTTTCCCAACTCTATAACATGGACATTATGTACCGTTTAGATGATTTTTGTAAATAATAAAGGAGAATGATGTATATAAATGTTCAATGTAGAGAAATATCAAATGAAAGTCTAGCTCTCCATCTCAACACTTAACTGTTTACCTACTGCCTTTCTGTTAAAGCTGTTTATCAACCCCATGAAATCTGAGAACCAGTTCTTTTGTCCTGAGCACAGATTCTCAAACACAGGGAGTAAATTGTTGTGCAAGGAGATGAGAAGTGTTGTAAATAGGAAGATGACTCTCATGTCGTCAGTCTTACTTACTGTACTAATGTAACTGGCAGATCTTTCTTTAGAGAGCAAAGAAATTTAGCCAAGTCTTTACCTTGATTATTAAAAAATAAATACAAGCTTGTGGTATTCAAGTTAAAGATATTTACTCTTACTTTCTATATCTTGTGATTGCATCCAGTTGTGTGTTATAGTCAAACAGCTACAAATTATTGAATACTATCACATGACACATTCTAAGTCCTTTAAACTTTTTATATGCCTTTGCATTTAATTTTCATAACCACTGTGTGAAATATTCTTCCTACTCTACAGATGTGAAACTGGGGTTTTAACTCATCAAATAACGTAGCCAGATTTTCTACCTCACCTTAAAGTGTAGTGCAGTTTTTAAGGTGCAGCATTTAAAATTTTACACAGATGTTCAGAACAGTCTTTTGGACTCTGTGGGAGAGGGCGAAGGTGGGATGATTTGGGAGAATGGCATTGAAACATATGTAATATCATATGTGAAATGAATTGCCAGTCCAGGTTTGATGCATGATACAGGATGCTCAGAGCTGGTGCACTGGGATGACCCAGAGGGATGATATGGGGAGGGAGGTGGGAGGGGGAGTTCAGAATGGGGAACATGTGTATACCTGTGGCAGATTCATGTTGATGTATGGCAAAACCAATACAATATTGTAAAGTAATTAGCCTCCAGTGAAATAAATTTATATTAAAAAAATAAAATAAAATAAAATTTTACAAGGTCAGGTTTTCTTTTCTGTTTTTTAATTCAGAAGACATTCTAAATAGTTTTCTTATGATAAATAGTTCTATTCGTATTCAGTCTTAGGATAAGATACTGGTGCCTTTTAATCTTCAGAGAAGTTGGAACACTGAAAAGTACTGAAACCAGTTGTATGTATGTGGACATGTTTCTCTATTTCTTAATATGTAAACTATAGATTATTAGTATATTATTCTTGATTATAAGGAAACTGCTTTAGTTAATGTATCATGTTGAGGGTCTTCTAGTAATTTTCAAAAATGCATGGAACCCCTACACATCTATTAAAATGGCCAAAATCTGGAGCACTGGCAATACCAAATGACTGGTGAGGATATGGAGCAACAGGAAACTTTTCTGATTGCTGATAGGAAAATAATGTCTGGCAGATTCTTTAAAAGCTAAACATATTCTTACCATACAATCCAGCAGTTGAGCTCCTTGGTATTTGCCCAAATAAACTGAAAGGTTATGTCCACACAAAAACCTGCACATAGATGTTTATAGCAGCTTTGTTCATAATTGCCAAAGCTTCGAAGCAACCAAGATCATCTTTGGTAGGAGAGCAAATAAACTGTAATACATCCAGGCAATGGAATATTAATCCCTGATAGAAAAAAAGTAATGAGTTGTCAAGACAAGACATAGGTGTGGAGGAACCTTAAATCCATGTTACAGGTGAAAGGAGCCAATCTGAAAAGGTTGCAGACTGTGTTTCAATTACATGGCATTCTGGAAAAGGCAAAACTATGGAGACAGTAAAAAGATCCGTGGTTGCCAGCCATTGGGGGATGGGGTGGGGTTACTAGGTGAAGTGCTGAGGACTTTTTGGGCAATGAAAATACTTTGTATGTCACTGTAACATGTGGATGTATGTCATTATACGTTTGTCCAGATCCACAGAACGTACAGCACCAAAAGTGAACCAAAGATGGTGTGATGATGTGTCCAAATAGGTTTATAAGTTGTAAGAAGTATGCCCCTGAAGGATGCTTGATAATGAGGGTGACTATTGATTATGAGGGGCAGTTATATAGGAAATCTCTGTACTGTCCTCTTAACTTTGCTGTGAACATGAAACTTCCCACCCCAGTAAAACCACAGAAAAGAAAATAAATTTTTAAAAAATTGATGAATTTGAAATAGACCCTTATTAGTTCTAGGCTATTGAAGTGGTTGTGGTGATCTGGACATAAATTAGTCTTTTTTTTTCAGATGACAAATAGTAAATGAATCAGACCTGTTCCAAATTTGTATTCCTGTTGCAACTTTATGATCATTGATTTAATTTTTTTGACTTCTTAAAATGTTAAGTGGTGATCCATTTTTACAGTCTCATCGTGAACATTCATTTCAGGTTCAGATACCTTAAATCTTTAGTTGTTTGAATCAATAAATCCTGGTAAACAGCAAGTTTTATGTTTCAGGGTGCAGTGTCTGGGTCTGTACAAGCTTCAGATAGACTTATGAAAGAGCTCAGGGACATATACAGATCACAGAGTTATAAAACAGGTAAGGACCTCTGGATCTCTACTGTTGTCCTTATGCCTAAAGTTTTCAGATATAATATAACTTCATTTCTCATAGTATAACTGGACAGAAACAGAAATGTGTATTAACTTTATTTTAGGAATGTGAAATGCAAATGCAAATTTAAGTAACCAAAAGATGTAGGGGATAAAATAGGATGAGTTCACTTATTGTTTGGATTTTTAGAAATTGTTTTTATGGACACATTTTTTGTCTTCTTGTTGATAGGGATTAATTCATAGGATTTTTATCTTCTGGGAAAGGTACAGGAAATATCTGCTTTAGAAAGTAAATAAGATGAATATGTTTTATTGTACAAAGAACTATTGCCAAGTTAATTTATGTTTTTTATTCCTTTTTTGAAATGACAAACTCATATACATAATTAACTGTTATAGAGAGAGTTAAAATAGGTTTTTTTAAAAAATTATAGTTTGACTTAAGAGTTCTTTCTTAACCAATAAGACTTAAATATTGTGGAACCTCCATAACCGATGTAAAATTCCCACATGCTATTGCAGAGAGTCTAACAGTATTGTATAAGATAAAGAGCCAAACTTTACTTTCTTTGAAAAAAGTAGCATTATAATTCATTCAGAATTTTTCAGAGTGATCAAATCTAAATCATTAGAGCTTACTTAAAAACAATCAGCCTCTCCCCTTTATAGAACAAGATAAGTCAGACTTGTTTCTGAGATTATTACAAGTTTTGGTGTTCTAACAGTTCTTATAAGAAGTCTGAAAGTTTGTGTGTAGAAACCTAATAATGTTTAATATTTGAATACTATTTATACCGAAATGTTAAATCATCACGTTTGTTACGGCATTATTTTGTAGTAACAAAAAATTAAACTAATAACCAGATATATGGTGAACTTAATTAAATCACGGCTTATCCATAAAGTAAATTACTGTAGAATTATTTTAAAAATTGACAATAAATTTCTATATGCTAAACTGGAAAAATGCCCCCTGAAAGATTATAAAACTATATGTTAGAGGGATTTCATTTTAATAGAAATGTTTGTATATGCATAGGGGAAAAGTCTTAAGTACATGTGGTTTTGCATAATCTTTTTTTTCCTTTTGCAGTGAATGGTAAACAGTTTCTCAACCCCACAATCCTCTTCATGATGACTTTAGTTATCTGTCTATTTAGGGTATAAGATACTCTGTTCCAGCACAAGAATTATTACATTACAGCTTAGTTGTTATGTTTTAACAGCAGAATTTCTTGCTTTTGTTGGCTATATAGTGTGTACATTTACAGCAGAGCAATAGTTATAAGATCAAGTGCAACAGTTATAAGATAAGTGAAGAGTAACTAACGTGCCCTATATCATTACAGGGATTTATTCAGTGGAACTCATAAATGACAGTTTATATGACTGGCATGTTAAACTGCAGAAGTAAGTGCTTTTTTATGCTAACACACTCTTTTTAATGGTAGACTGTCACAATGAGATTTCCTCCCTGCTTAATTTGGTACCTATTTACTATGGCTTTTACTTAGAATTTTAGATCCTGTTTGTATAGAAGTAGTTCTTAGGTTGTTAAAATGAGCTGTTTCTTGGGCTTAATAAGTAAAATGAGAAAGCAGGAGGAGAAAAAGAAGGGCCAGCTGTGAGAGAAAGTGTTTCATGGAGTTAGTGAGATAATTAGGAACTATACAAACAAACGTGTATAAATAACTTGATGAGTTAGTATCCATTGTGTACTCGAAGTAAGAAATGAGGAGATCTTTATATAAACAATTTTAGATAAATTTAGGTTTTGTTAGTGATTTCACTTGTCCTTGGTAAGTTTCTCTCATTGACCCCTTTGTCTAATAATATAGTTTGAGAGAAGCAGATTAAATTTTTGAGTTCTTGAGAAGACTATGTACATATGACTCTTTCCTTTAGGATAACTGCCAACTTTGAATGAGAGAATAGATTTAGAATGCTGTGGTCTCTTCTCTGGACATTTTTGTCTCAAGGAACTGGAGACTATAGTAATTTGTTTTTCTAGGGGCCATAGAGCAACTTTAGACTTTCTCTGTTTGAAACTTGCCCCAGGGGCTCTGTTGTTAGCTTCTGGAATGGTTCATTTTTGAAGGTAGTGAGGAGAAAACATCTGACCTTTTTGTTTGAACTGGTTTTTTTGTTGTTGTTTTGTAATTCTCAGGGTGGATCCTGATAGTCCTTTGCACAGTGATCTTCAGATTTTAAAAGAAAAAGAAGGCATAGAATATATTTTGCTTAACTTCTCTTTTAAGGTAAGAAAAATTGTAAGGGGACTACATATGCTTCTAATGCAACATATATTTGTACAATTGCTTTGGAAAACTATTTGGTATAATTTGGAAAAGTAGAAGATACTTATACCCTATGGTCCAGGAATTCTCCTTCTAGATATACAGTCTGCAAGAAATGAGTACTTAGATGTGCCGGGAGACAACACAAGAATGTTCAAAGCAGCATTGTTTATAATAGGCTCAAATAAAAATAACCTAAGTGTCTCCCAGTAAAATTGAGAACTGTGGTATTCATAAAACGGAATAGAGCTATGTACAACAAGATAGATGAATCTTGAACACAGTTTGAGCAGAAAGCAGATCCAGAAACGTGTTCTGTATAGTTTCATTTATATAGAGCTCAAAAATAGGTAAAACTAAATTGTTTAGGGCATGCATTCTCATTGGAGGCAGGTCTCTCTCCTTCCTTGCTCCCCACTCCACACCCAGTGCAGTGAAAATTGGTCCTTGGAGTGAAAAAGGCTTAGATGTTAAGAAGGTCTGTAGCAGTTCAAGGGGCCATAGTATGTATATACATACACACTATGTCTGAGGTGTTAAAATTTGGTGAGGGAGCAGGACAGGGAGGAATTAGGAAAAAAAATACTCTTAAAAAGGCTTGTTAGTGGGACAGAAATGAAAAGAAGGCTGAGAAACATTAATGGATTCATACTCGGAAATGAAGAAGCGAGTACCATACAGTTAAGATAGCAAGTACGTCTAGGTGAGAGGAGGGAGCTGTGAACTGAAAGGGACATCTGGGGGCTTCTTGGATACTGGCTATTGTCTGTTTCTTGACCAGGGTGGTGGTTGTGTGGATACAGTTTCATGCTAATGTGTAACAGTATACCTATATACTTTTCTAAATTTATGTGTTGTATTTAACAACTTTTTTTTCCAAGTTGCAAAAAAACAAAAGTTAAAGAATAGCAATGGAATCTAGATAAAATGAATTGATTTACTATGGACTCTAGATAAGTGTAATGGTTTTAAGCCTTTGTTTAAAAACACTATGAATCATTTCTAAGGGATTATGTTTTAATTATTTGGAGCTGGTTTTTGACTTGTTCTCTGAAATTGAGAAATTGTGTAACAGCTGTCTTGCAGATAAACTATTTTTTTTCTATTTCAGTTAGGCTTCAGTGCATTTTAGTGTGATAGAACAAACAGCAGTCCTCAACTTTTTGGCACCAGGGATGGGTTTCATGGAAGACAGTTTTGCCGCAGATTGGGTCGGGAGGTGGTTTGGGGATGATTTAAGTGTGTTACATTTATTATGTTGTTCTATTATTATTACATCAGCTCCACCTCAGATCATCAGACATTAGATCTCAGAGGCTGGGGACCCCTGCTATAGAAGGCTTGAGGACGTGAGGCATCCAAAATGTAATCCCTGTTCTTTAAGGACCTGTCGTCTTTGGAGAGAAATCTGTGATGAAAACTGTAGGGCTTTGGAGATCATGATGGAGAGTCTGGGAGCTTACCTTTATGTAGTAAAAAGCTAGCAGGGGTTTTTAGGCAGGGGTATGATTGATCTGTTTGGCTTTTTATTTTGTTTTTAAAAAACAGTTAGTATGCCATCAGCATCAGAGTAGGGTTTGGATAAGACAGAGTAGACTTCTGGGAGACAAGCTGGGGGCATTGATTTTAGTCTGGGAGAGAGTAACGAAGGTTAGTAGTGTAGGAATAGGTGACAGTAGATGAGTACGGCTTCCCTGGTGGCTCAGCTGGTGAAGAATCTGCCTGCAATGCGGGACACCTGGGTTTGATCCCTGGGTTGGGAAGATCTCCTGGAGGAGGGAAAGGCTACCCACTCCAGTATTCTGGCCTGGAGAATTCTGTGGACTGTATAGTCCACAGGGTTGCAAAGAGTTGGACACGACTGAGTGACTTTCACTACCATTAGATGAAAATGAGATGTTTTGAAGGAAGAAAAGACATGAAAGGATACTTTTACACTTGCGAAAAGGAGTAATGTTCTGAAAGCTGCTTACTTAGTGTTTGTGTGTGTATATTCTTGTTTGGGCATATATCCTCATTTATGATTGAACTTTCTTCAAATAACCCAAATGTCAAAGTCACTATTTTCCCACAGCTTTGTTATTGTAGAAATTATTGAGGCTATCAGCTGGGTTATACCTTCCTAGAGAGTGAATCTGGCATATATTTACTGATTCATGTGGTGCAAAGAACCTAGGAATGTATCTTTTTAAAAAATGCAAATTTTAATTTTATTTATTTTTGGCCACTCTGTGTGGCTTGTGGGATCCTACTTCCCTGACAAGGAATCAAACTCTGGCCCTTGACAGTGAAAGCATGAAGTCCCAACCACTGGACTGCCAAGGAATTCCTCTATGTAAATTATTTTTAACTTGAAATCTAAATAATTAAACCATATGCCCAACACCAAGCTTAAGAAATAGAACCGTATCAGTATCTTTGAAGCCCAATGCGGGCCACTCCCCTCCCACATTCTCCTTCCAGACATATCTTTAAAGGAATATGAAATCTTGACCAGGAAACTGAGACTTGTGACTGCGGATAGTGTTTTCACTATATTTTCTTGCTCTAGATGGAACTTCAGGGAGGACAATCTGGGAGGTAAATAAATGGCTGAGATTCTGTTGGATTTGTGTTTCTGGACCATGGTTTCTGATACCAGAAGGAAGGGCCTTTGCTAGGGTTGAAGTATTTAAGAGACCTGGGAAGGTTAAGATTGCCCTGAGCTAACTGCCCTTGTGAAGAGGACCTTAAACTCAGTTGCCAAGTTATAAATCTCAATTCATGGATTTTGGAGGATAGCAGATACGACTCAGAAAGAAGGATCCACAGAAGGAGCATGAATAGTATTTGAGGCCTTGACTGCCCACGGTGACCCCTTGAGGGTCCTGAAGAATAAGAAAATGAAACTGGAGATGCAGTGTGACACCAGGTTGGGAAGGGGCAGGGGCCGGAGGGTTGCCCTATAGATTGGTCAGCAGCTTGGTTAGGAAGTGGCGGTCTGGCTTTTCCGGCCACGTGTGAATTACGGAGTTGAACTCTGAGGTAGTACTTTAAAAAGAGTTTGTTTAGACAAATCTGGGTTCATCTAGAGAATCGCAGCTGGGATTAGAGATTCCGTGCCATGTCCTAAGATGGTGGGATTGTACATGTGGAGAGGAGAACATGGGGGTTTGTGATAGCTTGTCTTCAACTGTTTCAAGGACTGGGGATGTAGAAGGATTAGTTTGATTTTGTTTTTGATGAACACAAGGCATGGTGATTAAATTAGTAAGTCAGACTGTAAAGCGATGGTTTTCAACTCAGTATAAGGAAGTGATTTGTAACTATTTAGAGCCATTCAATGATGTTGTCATTCAAAAATAGAATGTTCCTCATCGTTAAGAATAGCTTGGAAGGCCTAGACAGTTTATTTGGAAATCAGATAACTGTGTGAGATCACTGTAAACTCTGATCTTCTTAGTTTCTGAGTTAATACATCACAGTAACTCGCATGTCTATATTTTTGTTTTTGTTTTAGATACACGGCATGACTCACAGGATTTTAGTTCCCCCGCCAGGGATTGAACCTGGCAGTGAAAGTGTGGAGTCCTAACTGCTGGACTGCCTGGGAATTCCCTCTCATATATCTGTTTTAACAGAAACCTTCTTCTCTTGCCCCCAGTGCCTGTACCTACCCTCCCCCACCCCGACACCTTATTTCTGTAAAATTTTGGTTACTGAGTTCCAAGGTACAGAGTCTATGGAATAGAATCCCTAGGTTTTGATAGAGTAGTTAATCTGGGCATTACTTAAAGTGAAGGGAATCCTCACTGTCACATAATCAATTCAGAGAGGTTTGTAGTCACTCATATGGAATCACACATTCAACAATCTAAAATACAGGAAATTCAATCAAGTTGTGCTTTACCAAACTTTGCATCTATGCCTTTCTTTATTGTAGAAAAAAGGTGAGCTACTTATTCGGAACTAGATTATAATAACTGTCATTAAGTTGGTTTCTTGTGTGGATAGATTTCTTCTTTTTCTGCCTTACAATAGATAGCTAAGATTACCTGTTTTAGCCATCAGAAGTATGTTTTTTTTTTTAAATCTCCCTCTCCTATTAGGATTTAGTTTTCATAGTTTATATGTTCCTCAGGGTCTTGCTCAAGGATGGGCAGAGGTAGGGAGTTAAACACTGTATTTTTGTATTCTTAGAAATAAACACTGTTATTTTTCTGTTTTTTAGAAGTAAACATTGAATTTTTGTGTTCTTAGAAATAACTGGATGAGACAAATGTTTGTTTAGCTCCTTACCTGCGGATTGATTTTTGATTTAAGGGGCAATAGTTGTTGACTAATTCTTTTTTATTTGAACATAGCAATTGGAGGTAACTTCTCTTAGCCTTCCTGACATCTCTTCATGGGAGGCAGTATGCTGTTACCTTGTTCCTGTGTTGTAGTGGCTGGGACCTCTTTTGGACTCATCTGACACTGACATTCTGTCAGAGGCCAAGACCTCTGACACCCTGAGGCTACCTCAGCTACAGTCTTAAGTTCACTGAGAGAAAAAGTTTTGTTCTGGAAACCTCAGTTTCCAGGACTGAAAATTTGAAAGAATTGTGCAGCCTGAGAATTAACTAAGATTCTTTTCTCTTATTTTGCCTTCTTTATATGTTTATCAAGCCTGATCTTTGCCAAAGCGATCATCTGTTGACATTTAATGTTGTTATTGCTATTTGAGTCTCAATCTAGTGTCTCATTCGATTTGTCCTTGAACCATCTCTTTTTTCTCATTTCATTCAGATTTTTAAGAAATCACTCTAGTTTCCCCACCTCTGTTAGCATGGTGCTGTTCGTCCCTTTACTCTTCTTTACTGCCTTACAATTGGAATGCATATCCTTAGCTTGTCCACGTGTGATATGTATTTGTTAGTGTTTTTCTTTTTCCTTGTCAACACAGAGATCTTAGAACATGTACTCTGTGCTCTTGTTGTCATTCCTTTTAGTTCTATGTTTATCTTATACATGTAAACCCTTATACACCACTGTTACATAACTCATCAGTGTCCATGTGGGCCTGTGGGTGTATTAGCTCTCTTCATGGTCTTTATTCTCCATGTTTCCATCTAGGACCTTCCTCTTGCTTGAAGAATATCCATTTTTGTTTCCTTTAGAGTGGGTCTGCTTATAGGAAAATGTTTTTATTTGGACTTCATTTTTGGAAAGTATTTTCATTTGGTATAGATTTTTAGGTTGGAAATTTCCTTTCTTTCATTGCCTCAAAGATGTCGTTCCTCTATTATAGCTTCCATTGTTTCTCTTGAAGTATTTACAGTGGGTAAATCTTATGAAATCTTTAATCATTTTTGGAAAATTCTCAGACATTATCTCTTCAAATATTACTTCTATCACATTCTCTCTTCTTCTAGGACTCTATGTATATGATTAGCCTTTTCAATTTATTTTCCTATATCTTGCTTATTATCTGTATTTTCCACTTTTTTCTCTCCCTTGGCTTCATTTGGGATGTTTTCTGACTTATTTTTCCAGTATACTAAATTTCTCTTCCAGGTCTCCATGGTAGTTAAACTCATCCATCAAGTTATTAATTTCAGTTATTTATTTCTAAGCTTCAGAATTTCTATGTAGTTCATTTTTATAATTTTATTTTTCTGCCAGGGTTTTCAGTCTTGTTTTTTCTTGCACATATTTGGCTTCAGTTCAGTTCAGTCGCTCAGTCGTGTCCAACTCTTTGCAACTCCATGAATCGCAGCACAGCAAGCCTCCCTGTCCATCACCAACTCCCGGAGTCCACCCAAACTCATGTCCATTGAGCTGGTGATGCCATCCAGCCATCTCATCCTCTGTCTTCCCCTTCTCCTCCTGCCTTCAGTCTTTCCCAGCATCAGGGTCTTTTCAGATGAATCAGTTCTTTGCATCAGGTGGCCAAAGTATTGGAGTTTCAGCTTCAACAACAGTCCTTCCAGTGAACACTCAGGACTGATCTCCTTTAGGATCGACTGGTTGGATCTCCTTGCAGTCCAAGGGACTCTCAAGAGTCTTCCCCAACACCCTAATTCAAAAGCATCAATTCTTTGGTGCTCAGCTTTCTTTGTAGTACAACTCTCACATCCATATGTGACCATTGGAAAAACCATAGCTTTGACTAGATGAACCTTTGTTGGCAAAGTAATGTCTCTACTTTCTAATATGCTGTCTAGGTTGGTCATAACGTTCCTTCCAAGGAGTAAGCGTCTTTTAATTTCATGGCTGCAGTCACCATCTGCAGTGATTTTGGAGCCCCCCAAAATAAAGTATGTCACTGTTTCCACTGTTGCCCCATCTGTTTGTCTTGAAGTAATGGGACTGGATGCTGTGATCTTAGTTTTCTCAGTGTTGAGCTTTAAGCCAACTTTTTCACTCTCCTCTTTCTCACTTCCTTCTCAGTTCTTCTTCCCTTTCTGCCATAAGGGTGGTGTCTTCTGCATATCTGAGGTTATTGATATTTCTCCTGGCAATCTTGATTCCAGCTTGTGCTTCATCCAGCCCAGCGTTTCTCATGATATAAGTACTCTGCATATAAGTTAAATAAGCACGGTGACAATATATAGCCTTGACTTCCTCCTTTTCCTATTTGGAACCAGTCTGTTGTTCCATGTTCAGTTCTAACTGTTGCTTCCTGATCTTCATACAGATTTCTCAAGAGGTAGGTCAGGTGGTCTGCTATTCCCATCTCTTTCAGAATTTTCTACAGTTTGTTGTGATCCACAGTCAAAGGCTTTGGTGTAAAGCAGGAGTAGGTGTTCTTCTGGAACCCTCTTGCTTTTTCAATGATTCTGCAGATGTTGGCAGTTTAATCTCTGGTACCTCTGCCTTTTCTAAATCCAGCTTGAACATCTGGAAGTTCACAGTTCACTTATTGTTGAAGCCTGGCTTGGAGAATTGTGAGCATTACTTTACTAAGCATGTGCAATTTTGAGTGCAATTTTGTGGTAGTTTGGACTTTCTTTGGCATTTCCTTTCTTTGGGATTAGAATGAAAACTGACCTTTTCTGGTCCTGTGGCCACTGCTGAGTTTTTCCAAATTTACTGGCATATTGAGTGCAGCACTTTCACAGCATCATCTTTCAGGATTTGAAATAGCTCAACTGGAATTCATCACCTCTACTAGCTTTGTTCATAGTGATGCTTCCTAAGGCCCACTTGACTTCACATTCCAGAATGTCTGGCTCTAGTGAGTGATCACACCATCGTGATCATCTGGGTCCTGAAGATCTTTTTTGTACAGTTCTTCTGTGTATTCTTGCCACCTCTTCTTAATATCTTCTGCTTCTGTTAGGCCCATACCATTTCTGTCCTTTATTGTGTCCATTTTTGTGTGAAATGTTCCCTTGGTATCTCTAATTTTCTTGAAGAAATCCCTAGACTTTTGCATTCTATTGTTTTCCTCTGTTTCTTTGCACTGATCACTGTGGAAGGCTTTCTTATCTCTCCTTGCTATTGTTTGGAACTCTGCATTCAAAAGGGTATATCTTTCCTTTTCTCTTTTGTTTTTCGCTTCTCTTCTTTTCTCAGCTATTTGTATGGCCTTCCAAGAGAGCCATTTTGCTTTTTTTGCATTTCTTGGGGGATGGTCTTGATCCCTGTTTCCTGTACAATGTCACGAACCTTCGTCCACAGTTCATCAGGCACTCTGTCCATCAGATCTAGTCCCTTAAATCTTAAATCTGCTGTATAATCATAAGGGATTTGATTTAGGTCATACCTGAATGATCTAGTAGTTTTCCCTACTTTCTTCAATTTAAGTCTGAATTTGGCAATAAGGAGTTCATGATCTGAGCCATAGTCAGCTCCCAGTCTTGTTTTTACTCACTGTATAGAGTTTCTCCACCTTTGGCTGCAAAGAATATAATCAATCTGATTTCAGTGTTGACCATCTGGTGATGTCCATGTGTAGAGTCTTCTCTTGTGTTGTTGGAAGAGGGTGTTTTTTATGATCAGTGTGTTCTCTTGGCAAAACTCTACGAGCCTTTGCTCTGCTTCATTCTGTACTCCAAGACCAAATTTGCCTGTTACTCCAGGTGTTTCTTGACTTCCTATTTATTCCAGTCCCTTAAAATGAAAAGGACATCTTTTTTGGGTGTTAGTTCTAAAAGGTCTTGTAGGTCTTCATGGAACCATTCAACTTCAGCTTCTTCGGCATTCCTGGTTGGGGCATAGCTTGGATTACTGTGATACTGAATATTCAGCTTAGTTATTTTAAAATCTGTGTCAGATAATGCTTATCTTGACACCTTGTAGTTTTGTCTGTCATTTTCTGATAATGCTGTCTTTAAGTCTCATGTGACTGGTTATTTTTGGTGATAGATGTTATATATGAATGATAAGAGAGCTAATTTGAAGCCTTGGATGCTAGTCCTCTACATAGAAGATGTATGTCTGCCCATCAGGTAGTTGGGCATTGTAACCCAGGATCCCTGAATCCCAAATGGCAGTGAGATGATATAAAGATGGGCTTTGTTCTCTACCTTTTCAAACTACTACCTGTGTAGTTTGTGGTTTGTCTTTCAGGGTCCCAAGCTAACGTGTACTATAGCAACTTGTAAGGAGTCTTGTTTTTCTCAGCTTCTTAACCTCTTATCTTCCTCTCCTCCAGTTGAAAGAAAATCCAAACAGGGAAAAAACAGCTGCACTCTGAGGTTCCCTTTTCCTGATCTTAGCTCTGTAGTTGTACATTTGTCTACCTTTTCTAGTTCATAGCCAGAGGATTGATCCAAATTACCTAGTCCATCATTATTGGAATGGTTTCTTTATATAGTTCTCTTGCAGGTGGGAACCTCTTTCTGTATTTCATAATTTTGCAAATATACTGTTCTGTTTGGGCCTGATCTTCATTTTTATTTGGTTTTCATTTCATTTTGGGGGACTATTTTTACATTTATGACTCTCATTCATCATTAGATAATAAATGTATGCATTCTTTATAGATTATTTTAAAATCGTCTAAATATACAGTATTAAGGATATTCTTAAAATTAAACTTGCTTATTTGTTTTTTAGGATAACTTTCCGTTTGATCCTCCATTTGTTCGAGTGGTATTACCTGTTCTCTCAGGAGGGTAAGTTTAAGTGATTATTTTCTTTGATAGTATACATCAGAATCATTTGGAGGGCTAGTCAAATGCCAGGAGGCCTAGAATGCTAAACTTTACCTCAAAGTTTCTGATTCAGTAGGACTTGTTATGGGGCCTGCTGCTGCTGCTGCTGCTAAGTCGCTTCAGTCGTGTCCGACTCTTTGTGACCCCATAGACAGCAGCCCACCAGGCTCCCCCGTCCCTGGGATTCTCCAGGCAAGAACACAGGAGTGGGTTGCCATTTCCTTCTCCAATGCATGAAACTGAAAAGTGAAAGTGAAGTCACTCAGTCGTGTCCGACTCTTAGCAACCCCACGGACTGCAGCCCACCAGGCTCCTCTGTCCATGGGATTTTCCAGGCAAGAGTACAGGAGTGGGGTGCCGTTGCCTTCTCCATGAGGCCTGAGAATTTCCATATCTAAGATAGTTTCAGGTGAAGCTGGTGTTTCAGGCTGGGAACCATAATTTAAGCATCACTGGCATAAATCATTATGTTTATAGGGGTTTTTAAATGACCCCTATGTGTATATATTTCACCTTAAAAAATCAGAATGTTTTTAAAATGTAAGTTGTGATTGAGGGTTTAGAGAAAGTTAGGATTAAGTGATTCCCACATGCCCATGATGCGAGGAATAATCACAGGAAATCTCACGGGCCTATTGAGCTGGTCATTGATTTTCTAAGGAGGTGGTCTCAGTTTGGTAGAATCAAATGGTAATTGCCTGGCATCTTTTATTGAAATTTGTATTTTTTTGTGTGTGTGTGATTAGAAGTCATATGAATGATGGGGAAAGGATCAGAATTTTTACCTAGGTTAGTTGTGGAAGGTTCTATAGATCCTTGAAGTAAGAGGAGTTAAACTAGTTTGAGAATTGTGATATGCTCAGCTGATCAAGTCCACTCTGAAACAATCATATTATGGTAATTAAAATCTAAAAATATCTAATCCTTTGATTATTTCTATGCTTGATATAGTAATAGTCTCATTTAGATTAAAACAATATGGGTGGCTATAAATGATTAAGGAAAATATTTGGAAACTTTTTGCAAATTCAGGATAAATATATAAAAAATGTTTTTGTAAAATTATTTTGAAATCTGATGTAAACTTCACTAGCATAGATTTTTTTCATATTCTGTTGTGGAAAAAATTCCCTAGAGTTTATGGTCTTAGTAGTTTACCATCTTGTGGAGATAATTAAATTATAAATAATGCCATTTTCAGTTTTTAAATCTGCTATGTATTTTCTCTTCATTGATTACTTTTACCAAATGGGGTTATTTTCCCATTATTCAAATAAATAACTAGAATAAGAAGTCAGTTTGTGACTTATCCAAATAAACCTTATATCTTCTAATAAAATGTTTTTTCCATTATACCAAAAGGCAGCAATAACAAAAGATTAGAAGTATTGAGTATTCAGTTGATTTGTCAGGTGTTAAGTATGGACTTAAGTTCTCTGACCTTAAAGGGAAAGGAGATTGCTTCTGGCAATAGTGATCTGGGAAGACTTGGACAAGGAGGTGGGATCTCAGCTAGATCTTGAAGTATTTGGTGGGGTTTGGTCAACTTATGGAGGTTGAAGGAAAATTGTCTATATAGGTGAAAAGTAAACACAATCACACATTTAGGAAAGAGCATAGTGTATTCAGTTTTATCAGAACAGTTTGAGCTATATAGCACATGAGGGGTAGAGTTCCTATAGAAAAATTATAGGAAATTGTGTTGACAATAGCTTATAATTATATAGGAGCATGAATTGGTGAGCAAACTATTACCCATGGACATTTAATTTATTTTTCTTAGACTGGTTCAGAAATAGGGAAATAACAGTAAAAAGAATGTCTTAGAAAGCTAAATCTGTTGACAGTAGAAAATACTACAGGACAAATTATATTCACAAAGTCTGGAAGAATGCAAGGCTAGTTAAGAGCTGATGCCACTGTCGTAGGGTAAAGTGATAACAACCTGAGCTGTTACAATAGTGATGGGAATGGAAAGATGAATGAAGGATGAGGGTGATTTGAGGCAAAATCAATATGACTTGATCTTCACAGTCTCAACTATTAAGTAAAAAGTAAGAATTATTGACTGACATGGGAAGAACTAAAAAGTATGAAGCCTGATAGAACAGCTTGTGATCTGACTCAGGCTAATGCTTAATTAAACACTGTGACTCTGGACAGATTATTGAACAGTTTTTGTTCCAGATATTTTATATCCCATATCTCCTAGCTACTTCCTTATTTGTTTCTTGTCAAAAAATTTTTTAAACATAACAGCTTCATTGTGATATAATTCACATATGATAAAACTCACCCTTTTAAAGGGTACAGTTCAGTGGTATAGTATACTCAGTTGTGTAACCATTACCATTAATTTAAAGATGCTTTTATCACCTTCCAGAAGAAACTCTGTACCTATTAGCAATCACTTCTCATTCCTCTCTCCTATCCCTCCACCCACTAGCAACTACTAATTCTTATCTCTATGGATTTGCGTATTCTGGACATTTTCATTTAAGGAAGCAAACAAATTACACGCTTTTGGGATTGGCTTCTGTCACTTAAAATTTTTCAAGGTGCGTCCATGTTGCAGCATGTATCAGTAGCTCATTCCATTGTATTTATCCGTGGACACTTGTCTTCACCTTTTGGCTGTTAGGAATAATGCTGTGAACTTTCACAGACAGGTTTCGGTGTGCGCATCTTCATTTCTGTAGCACACATACCTATGAGAGGAGTCACCAGGTCCTTTGGTAATAACTTTTTAACTTTTTATGAAGTGCCACACTTTTCCCAAGTGGCTGCACCATTTACATTCCCACAAGCAGTGTGTATGTAACCAACTCTCTTCATTTCCTTCCTGTTCACTTTTCAGCCCCATGTAATTCGGCATTAGCTGTTACTGTTCCTCCCAGACTGATATTTCCAATAGGGACTTCGGTAAATCCAGAAGTATGTTTTCAGGTTCTGTCATACCTGATTATTAGATTTCTCAGCAACACCGAAACATTTTCCCCTTGGTTTCTGATTGCCTCTTCTCAGTCTCTTTTTGCTGGGAATTCCTGTTCCTTAACTTCTACCTGTTGGAGTTATTTAGAATTTGGTACTAGGTCCTTTCTCTTTTCTTTTCTCTTCATTCCTTTGCCTTAAAAAAATTTTTTTTTCCCCATGGAGTTAATTGTATGGTTGCACACAGTTGTAAGAAATTAGAGATACTTTGTACCCTTTGCCTAGTTTCCCTATGGTACAATTTTTGCAAAGCTGTATAGTATAGTATTATGAAACAGTGATATAGAGACAGGGATACAGTATATAGTGCTTATGCAGATTTTCCCAGTTTTATGTATAACTCATATATATCCCTGGTGGCTCAGATGGTAAAGAATTTGCCTGCAGTGTGAGAGACCTGGGCTTGATCCCTGGGTTGGGAAGATTCCCTGGAGGAGGGCACTGGCAACCCACTCCAGTATTCCTACCTGGAGAATGCCCATGGACAGATGAACTTGGTGGCTACAGTCTGTGGTGTCGAAAAGAGTCGGACATGACTGAGCAACTTGAGCACAGCACAGCACATACGTGTGTAGGGCTTCCCTGGTGGCTTAACGCTCTAGAATCTGCCTGCAGTGAGGGAGATGTGGGTTCAGTCCCTGGGGCAGGACGATCCCCTGGAGGAGGGCATGGCAACCCACTCCAGTATTCTTGCCTGGAGAATTCCCATGCACAGAGGAGCCTGATAGGCTACAGTTCACAGGGTCGCAAAGAGTCGGACACGACTGAAGCAACTTAGCGTGCATGCATGCATATGTGTGTCTTGAATTTTATATTGAATAGATTTGTGTATGCAACACAGCAGTCAAGGTGCTGTGCAGTTCCAACACCACACGGATCCTTTTTGTTGCCCCTTGAAACTAGACCCATTTTCCTCTAATGCCTCTCATTCCTTAACTCCTGGTAACCACTCATCTAGCCTGCATTCCTAATATTTTGTCATTATAAAAAAAGTTACATAAATGAAATCTTAAAGTTTTGTATTGTAACCTTTGGGGATTAGCTGGTTTTTTGTTTTTTACTCATAATTCCCTGGAGAGTCATCTAAGTGTCTGACTGGTTTGTTCCTTTTTATTGCTAAGTAGTATTCCATGGTGCCCCATGTACCACAGTTTGTTTAACCAGTAACTCACTGAAGGACCTCTAGACTGATTTCAGTGTGAAGAGTATTACAAGTAAAGCTGCTATGAATACTTGTATACAGTGTGTGTGTATATGTGTGTGAACGAATGTGAATGTATTGTCCTTTGTCTGGGATTCAGGTTTAGGAATGCAATTGCTAGGTCATAGAACCCCATGGACAGAGGGACCTGGCCAGCTCCAGTTCATAGGGTCACCCAGAGTCGGACACGACTGAGCAACATTGCATGCACTCGCAGTCACTGCATATTGAGTTTTAAAAGAAACCACCACACTGTTTTCCAGAATGGCTTTACCATTTTGCATTCCTATCAAGAATGTGTGAGTGATCCACTTTCTCCACATCCTCGCCAGCACTTGGTGATATCATTTGTTTTTATTTTAACCATTCTGTTAGCTGTGCGGTGATGTCTCATTGTGGTTTTAACTTGCACTTCCCTAATGAATATTCCTCAGTGTTGAGCATCTTTCATGTGCCTATTTGACAACTTTATGTTCTCTTCAAAGAGATATTTGTTCGTGTCTTTTGCCAGTTTTCTAATTGGATTGTTCTTTTGTTGAATTTTGAAAGTTTTTAAGATGCATTCTGCACAGTAATCCTTTGGATGTGTGCTTTTCTAGTTTCTTCGCCTGGTAGGCTGCAGCCCATGAGGTCGCTAAGAGCTGGACACGACTGAGCGACTTCACTTTGACTTTTCCCTTTCATGCATTGGAAAAGGAAATGGCAACCCACTCCAGTGTTCTTGCCTGGAGAATCCTAGGGACAGGGGAGCCTGGTGGGCTGCCATCTCTGGGGTCGCACAGAGTCAGACATGACTGAAGCGACTTAGCAGCAGCAGCAGTTTTTAGCTTAGTTTTATCTTAACAGAATCTTTTGTAGAACAGAATATTTTAGCTTTGAAGTAAAATTATGCCTTTGGTATGAAGTCTAAGAACTCTGCCTAGTCCTAGATCCCAAAGATTTTTCTTCTATTTTTGTTCCTCAGGGTTTTACAGTTTACATTTTACAGATATGTCTATGAATCATTTTGAATTAATTTTTGTATAAGGTATGAGGTTTAGATCATAGATTTTTACCTAATGTCCAATTGCTCTTGTGTGGTTTGTTGAAAAAGCTCCATGGCTTTTAAAATATTTCTGTGTGCCAGTGACTCCTAGGCTTGTCTCACACATCCCTATGTCTTTGGTGTTTCCAGTATTCTTCTGCTTTACTGACACCTCTACTCGAATGTCTCTTACACAGGCCTTCAGGACAAAACTTGAGCCCATCTGTTTTTCAGCCCCCTTTCCCCAGTCTTCCTTATCTCACTTAGTGAACCTAGAGTCATTGTGTATATCTCGTCTTTTTCTCATGTTCCTTTGTTTCTCCACTTTAAAGGGTTTTCAGATCCAATAGTTTCCAGTTTTGTTGCTACCACCATCAGTTCTCACTTGGATCACTTCAGAGAATTTCTGATCAGCCTCACTCATAAAGCTCTTTAGAGTGAGCTTTTACAGATTTGTTCTGATTGTTGCTCCTCTGCTTAAACACATCCCATGTCTTCCCGCTGCTGCTGCAGGTTGATGTCCTTACCTATTCCATATACTTTCTGTCAGCTTGCCCTTGCTTGCCTCTTCAGTCCTCTTGTTTCCACCCACACTTCAATTCCTGCAAGTCTCAGCTTGTGTGTTTCACTCGTAGGTATATTATTCCTGACCACCAGATTTAGAATAAGGCTTCTGGTTTTTCCGTCTCACAGAACTTTGGGACCCCCTCCACTACTTTATTGTTCACTTAACATCTAATCTTTACTATATTGCAAAATCATGAAGGCAAGTCGTATCAGTTTTCTTCATTGTATATTCTTATGTCTGCCTCAGTTTTTAGCATGCATACATACTATTACTATACATGCAATAAATATTTGTAAATGAATGAACGAGATAAGAAAATATAGTAACTTAGCAGGTCAGTTCAGTTCATTTGCTTAGTCGTGTCTGACTCTGTGACCCCATGGACTGCCCCACGCCAGGCTTCCCTGTCCATCACCAACTCTCGGAGCTTGCTCAAACTCATGTCCATCTAGTCGGTGATAATACCATCCAACCATCTCATCCTCTGTCATCCCCTTCTCCTCCTGCCTTCAATCTTTCCCAGCATCAGGGTCTTTTCAAATGAGTCAGTTCTTCATGTCAGGTGGTCAAAGTATTGGAGTTTCAGCTTCAGCATTAGTCCTTCCAATATTCAGGACTGATTCAATATTAGTTCTTCTAATATTCAGTCCATCCTTTAGGATAGTTTGATCTCCTTGCAGTCGAAGGGATTCTCAAGTCTTCTCCAACACCACAGTTCAAAAGCATCAATTCTTAGGTGCTCAGCTTTCTTTATAGTCCAACTCTCACATCCATACATGACTGCTGGAAAAACTGTAGCTTTGACTATATGGACCTTTGTTGGCAAAGTAATGTCTCTGCTTTTTAATATGCTGTCTAGATTGGTCATAGCTTTTCTTCCAAGGAGCAAGCATCTTTTAATTTCATGGCTGCAGTCACCATCTGCAGTGATTTGGGAGCCCAAGGAAATAAAGTCTGTCACTGTTTCCATTGTTTCCCCATCTATTTGCCATGAAGTGATGAGACCGGATGCCATGATCTTCATTTTTTGAATGTTGAGGTTTAAGCCAACTTTTTCACTCTTCTCTTTACTTTCATCAAGAGGCTCTTTAATTCTTCACTTTCTGCCATAAGGGTGGTGTCATCTCCATATCTGAGGTTATTGATATTTCTCCCGACAATCTTGATTTCAGCTTGTGCTTCATCCAGCCAGGCATTTCACATGATGTACTCTGCATGTAAGTTAAATAAGCGGGGTGACAGTATACAGCCTTGGCATATTCTTTTCCCAGTGTGGAACCAGCCTGTTGTTCCATGTCCAGTTCTAACTGTTGCTTCCTGACCCGCATACAGATTTCTCAGGAGGCAGGTAAAGTGGTATGGTATTCCCGTCTCTTTTAAGTTTTTTTTTTTTTTCTTTTAAGTATTTTTGACAGCTTGTTGTGATCCACACAGTCAAAGGCTTTGGCATAGTCAATAACGAAGAAGTAGTAAATGTTTTTCTGAAACTCTCTTGCTTTTTTGATGATCCAGCAGGTGTTGGCAATTTGATCTCTGGTTCCTCTGCCTTTTCTAAAGCCAGCTTGAACATCTGGAAGTTCAGGGCTCATGTACTGTTGAAGCCTGGCTTGGAGAATTTTGAGTATTACTGTGCTAGCGTGTGAGATGAGTGCAATTGTGTGGTAGTTTGAACATTGTTTGGCATTGCCTTTCTTTGGAATTGGAATGAAAACTGACCTTTTCCAGTCCTGTGGCCACTGCTGAGTTTTCCAAATTTGCTGGCATATTGAGTGCAGCACTTTCACAGCATCATCTTTTAGGATTTGAAATAGCTTAACTGGAACTCCATCACCTCCAGGAGCTTTGTTCGAAGTGATGCTTCCTAAGGCCAACTTGACTTCACATTCCAGGATGTCTGGCTCTAAGTGAGTGATCACACCATTGTGGTTATTTGGGTCATGAAGATCTTTTTTGTATAGTTTTTCTGTGTTTTCTTGCCACCTCTTCTTACTATCTTCTGCTTTTGTTAGGTCCATACCTTTCCTATCCTTTATTGTGCCCATCTTTGCATGAAATGTTCCCTTGGTATCTCTCATTTTCTTGAAGAGATTCTTTAGTTTTTCCTATTCTGTTATTTTCCTTTATTTCTTTGCAGTGATCACTGAGGAAGGCGTTCTTATGTCTCCTTACTATTCTTTGGAACTCTGCATTCAAATGGGTATATCTTTCCTTTGCTTTTAGCTTTATAGCTTTATTATAGTAAGTTAGCAAGATGTAGGCAAATACAGTAAATAGGCAGTTTAGGGTAGTATACAATTTCCAATCCACTGGTGTTTTATGAGCTACTTTACTGAGCCATCACAACTTGGCTGCCTTTCTTGCTTGGTCCAGGGTAAAATGTAGTGAGAATCAGAAAGATTATTTGACGGTAGTACAATACATTATTAGAGAGCTCTTTGTAAGCAATAAAGATGCTTTATTGGCTGATATAATAGGAGGTATTGTTTGTGTCCCAGTCATTCACAAAGAGAATACTTCTACTTCTATATGACCATGGGTTTTTTGTCTGTATTGAGGGAACATTATTTTAAGAATCTGGTTTTAAATGCCAGAACTTTATTGCTCTTTTAGGGCTCGGTTCTTATCCATGGCCCCTTTCCTTACCTCAACAAAGGGAAAGATCATGACTGTTTTATGTCGGCTGATAAACCTGCCTTTTTAAAAAATTTATTTTTAATTGGAGGATAACTGCTTTAGAGTATTGTGTTGGAAGCCTGCCTTTTTTTTTTTAAAGTGATCATTATCAAGAATTTGACTTAATATAAAATTTTATTTCTCATCTGTTTTTTGGATCCTTGCAAGAATCAGTGTTGCATGAATTGTGGTATTTGTTGTCCACTTAAGTACTGGTATCTGTTGTCCCCTCATAGCAATTAAGTGATCATCCTAGATTGTGGGTGGGGAGGTTAGCTGGCAAACATTCTTGCAAGAACCTCCTAGTAAAACAAAAATTTTATAAACTAATGCCTGAAGAGGCTGAACTTAGGATAGTGTATGCTATATAACTTTGGCAACTGAAAAAATTTTTAAGTTGAAAATGTTACTGTGCCCATGTATGTGGCATTTTATCTGTAAATGACCCTTAGATTATTTTTTTTTCCTAGTATCCTTGCATTGTCTCAGTATTCTGCAGGAGCTCTTTGTTTGGACCCTAAGAGCAATAAGAGCTTAGAACACATACTGATAAAATGATACAAGACAAAAGTAGAATTGACTTTTTTTCATGTGTAAATACTGCTGGTGGTATATATATTAAAGAGAAATTTAGTAATTGTATATACTAAGGAAAGTTTATTATGCACTAATATATGCTTAGCTCACTTTTTGTATAGGTACTAGAACTACTTTTGTCTTGTGTTGAGACATTGAACACTTTTATAGTTAGTATGTGCATGTAGAAAATGTACTTCCTTCTGATCTACAAGTATGAAAACTTTCCCTTCTCTCCTGACAAGACTCTCCATGCCCACAATGAAGAGTGGGGTGCTAAAGGGGAAGGTGGTGGTTAGATAATTGGTAACTCAGCATTAACTACATATGTCCTTTTCCTAAAATAAGTTTCTCTTTAGCGTTTCTGAAGTGTAAGGACCCAGAATGGTGTTAACTCATGAACAGATTACTAGACTTTGAGTGGTTTTGGAGAAATCAAAATCAAATGAGAACTTGGATCTTGTAATTCTGTTAAATCAGCAAATGCTTATTTAAAGCTGCAAGATTTTTAAATATGCAAGATACACTTTGAGCCCAGTGGGAGATTCAGAGTATTGTAGACAAATTTCTGAGTTTCAGGAACATAAGAGAATATACACAGTTTATCTTTTCCTGAAAAAAAAAATATGGTGTATAGTTGATTTACAGTGTTATATTACTTTCTGCTCTACAGCAGAGTGAATCAATTAATACATTTACATATATCCACTCTTTCTTAAGATTCTGTTCCAATATAGGTCATTACACAGTATTTAGTAGAGTTCCCTGTGCTATACAGTAAATTCTCATTAGTTATCCATTTTATATAGAGTAGTGTGTATGTCAATCCCAATCTCCCAATTTTTTCCTCCCCTACAAAGTGTAAAATCTCATGATTCTCCTTCCTGATTTAATTTTTTTGGAGTTTTTTTCTTCCTATTAAACTTCTGCTTTGAAAGTTCCCGGAAGTTGGGACAAGGAAGTAAAAGAGAGATGGTTGCCTGAATTCTCCAGGATAGGGGAGAGTTATTGACTAGTTTCTGTTAGTGAGTGATTCCACTGTAACTATTATTACTAGTGGTCTACAGTAGAAGTTTTTAGATTCCTTACTTCTCTGTTACTTGGTTTAGTCAATACAAGGATGCATTTGCTTAGCCACAATGCAAAATTTACAGGCTCGAGTGGTCTTGGCAAATTTTATGGGGCAGGAGGAAGAACAGGCATTTGGGAGAGGAGGCAGCGGAAGGAATCTCAGGCAAGGGAAAGGCATGGGCAGAGTCCCAGAGGACAGACAAAACTTGTGGTGGACACAGTTTTCACATAGACCTAATCAGTGGTCCTACCTTATGTGTTTTCAAGATTGCCACAGTTTTTCTTTTGTAATTACCATTCCTTTTATTTTTAGGCATGATATTTAATGTGTTTTAAAGTTTAACATTAAAGGAGGAGTTACTTTGTTTGAGAGAATATCAAAGGCTGAAGAATCTTGATCTAAATAATGATTTATAAGGGAGATCTAAGGGAGATTTCTAATGAAATCCCCCATAGTTGTCCTTGGTTTAGAGAAGAGTCCTCAGGACTAGAAAGAGAAATAGGGGAGCTCCAGAGAGGCTCCCTGGTCAGAACCATCTGATCTTCACAACAGAATGAAAAATATTTTAACTATAAATGCAGATGTTCATTATTATAAATAGGGTAAATTCATCACTGCTGTCAGAGGAAAAGCTCTTGGCTATTTAACATGATGGTGGAGAAATCTTAAGATGAGTAGAACAGTTGAAAACCATTTAAGGAAGATTTCGCCTGTCCCGATTCTCTGGAATGTTTAGGGCTAAGTTCTTAGTTTCTGATACCTTAAAAGTTTTCAAGTGTTCTGTTGTTAAGAACCATTATTTAGTTAAAAAAAAAAAAAAGACATTTAGATGATGACATCAGAATTTTAGAATTACCTATAGTTCTGTAACCCTAAAAACTTATTTTCATTTTTGCATAGTATCTTTTAATCTTGTATGCATACTTTCTTAGTAGTGATACTTTAAAAACTGAAGAAAGAATACCAAGATCTAGAGAATTTTGTATGATTCCTTTTTCTTTTTAAGGTACGTGTTGGGCGGTGGAGCACTGTGCATGGAACTACTCACAAAACAGGTGACTATTTTTCTTATGGCACTCAGGTATTTCAACCTCGGTAGAGTGTTTTAATTATGTAAGTTAGATTCTAAGTGGACAGAGCTGTTTGTAATAGTACCTACTTTAAAATATATATATATTTTTTGCTAATAGCACCTATTTTAATAATGAAAGCTATTTAAACCAGTAAAATGACATTGTACTTGGTGCTTAAACTATGCTAGGATGGGCAATAAGAGTGAGGTATGTTATAATTCGCTCATTTGTTGCTCTTACAACACAGCTTTCTTTGTTTTGTGAGATTTTGGAAATGGTCCAACTTGACTTTTACTGCTTGACTACAAACTTAACATAAATTTGATACTACTGAGTTGTTATATGCCATTTTCTTAAGCTTTCCTGAGTGAGAATCAGGAATACCACAGTGTTTTAGAGAAGTGTTTTCTTCTTTCTATAGGGCTGGAGCAGTGCCTATTCAATAGAATCGGTCATCATGCAAATCAATGCCACCTTAGTTAAAGGCAAAGCCAGAGTGCAGTTTGGAGCAAATAAGGTACTTTTATTAAGAATATCACATTAACTACGAGATACTTTTCCTGTTATGAAGCTTCTACCTGTTCTTTTAGTCTTTGTTATTTCTACTATAATTAAATATGTCTATGGTTTAAAATTTATTATTGGTTTATATATACTAGTGAATAAAAAATTGTATGTAGTTACATGCTTCCCCAAATTGAGATCTCATTGTAATAGTTAATTCCTAGTAAGCATATATGCACTAGGCTCTAAACTTTTTAATCTGTATTAACTTTCTATCCTCTAATAACCTAGAAGTAGGTACTATTATTGTCCTCATTTTGTAGATGAGGAAACTGAAGCACAGAGAAGTTAGGTGACTCATGTAAGGTCACAGGTGGAGAGTGAGGATTCGAACCAGACATTCTGCTTGTTAGTCTCTGCTCTTACCCACCGTCTTCTGTTCTTTATTCACTTACCATATCAGAAATATCTTTCATGTCTAATTATAGTTATCTGTGAACACTTAAGACCAAAACAAACTCTGAAGTTAGTATATTTTGGAAAAGTGTGTGATGGAAATCATCCCTACCTGACATTTTAAAAAAAATTCTGTATGTTCCTAAAATTCCTTGTGAATTTTGTATTAAATACCTATCCAAATAGTACTAAATCTAAGTAAGTATATCTAAATGTATTGCACATCAAATTAAGAGCTCACTGGAATCAACTCACAGAGGAAGCAGGAAATTGACTCTCTAAGGGGACTAAAGTGGTCTCATGTTAATTGTAGCTACAGTTCTCATCAGTAGCAAATGCCAATACTCTTTAGAAGAAAGGATTTCTGAATTAAGACTATAAGATTCTCAGAGATTAAGATCAGTTCAGTTCAGTCACTCAGTCGTGTCCGACTCTTTGTGTCCCCGTGAACTGCAGCATGCCAGGCTTCCCTGTCCATCACCAACTCCCGGAGCTTGCTCAAACTCATGTCCATTGAGTCGGTGATGCCATCCAACCATCTCATCCTCTGTCGTCCCCTTAGCCTCCTGTCTTCTATCTTTCCCAGCATCAGGGTCTTTTCCAATGAGTCAGTTCTTTGCATGAGGTGGCCAAAGTATTGGAGTTTTAGCTTCAGCATTAGTCCTTCCAATGAATATTCAGGACTGCTTTCCTTTAGGATGGACTGGTTTGACCTCCTTGCAGTCCAAGGGATTCTCAAGAGTCTTCTCCAACACTACAGTTCAAAAGCATCAATTCTTAGATGCTCAGCTTTCTTTATAGTCCAACTCTCACAACCATACATGACTATTGGAAAAACCATAGCTTTGACTAGGTGGACCTTTGTTTGCAAAGTAATGTCTCTGCTTTTTAATATGCTATCTTGGTTGGTCATAGCTTTTCTTCCAGGGAGGAAGTGTTTTTTAATTTCATGGCTGCAGTCATCATCTGCAGTGATTTTGGAGCCCCCAAAAATAAAGTCACTGTTTCCATTGTTTTCCCATCTATTTGCCATGAAGTGATGGGACCGGACGCCATGATCTTTGTTTTTTGAATGTTGAGTTTTAAGACATCTTTTTCACTTGACAGTGAAAGATGACAAGCACCCAAGTAGACATCCTAACATACATGAGAACTGGCAGAAACAATGACTAAGAGACACAGAGTCACAAAGACTTGAAGTTTTGGAATTAGCAGATATTAAAATTGTGAGAAAATGAATACTTATGTGTAATATCTAGTGATCAGAGAAAAGAATCTATAGAAATGAAGAATGTTAAAATGAGAAACTGATTAGACATCAGAAGAGAGAATTATTAGAAGAAATAACCCAGAATGTTGCACAGAGGGACCCAGGAATAGATAGTACAGCAGAAGATAAGAGGTACAGATCAGAATGAGGTGTATGTAAAACATGTCTTATTTGAATCCCAGGAGGACATAATAAAATCATATTAAAAAGTGAGGAATAGAAATCAGAAAGTGAAGTTATAAAAGCAAATCCAAATAAATAAATCATAACAAATATAAATGCACAGAAGTTACCAGTTAGTTTGAATTAAGTGGTCTTTAAGAAGTGTATTTATTTATTTTTATTAAAATTTTTTGGAAATACAGCTGATCTATAGTGTTAATTTTTTTCTGTACAGCAAAGTGACTCAGTTATACATTTATGAATATATTCTTTTTAATTTTCTATTATAATTTGTCACAAGAAGTATGTTTAACATGTGAGGATACAAAGAGATGGATTTTTTTTTAAAGGAAGAAGATAATAGAGATAGACCAGTATAGGCATACCTTGGAGATATTATGGGTTCAGTTTCAGACTTCTTCAGTAAAGCCAGTATCACAATAAAACAAACCACAGGAACTTTTTGGTTTCCTAGTATGTGTAACAGTTACACTGTACTGTAGTCTCCTAAGTGTGTAACAGCATTATGTCTAAACAACAATGTACATGCCTTAATTAAAAAATATTACTAAATGCTAACCATTATCTGAGCCTTCAGCTAGTGGTAGTGGTTAACACCAAAAATCAGTGATCCCAGATCATTGTAACAAACATAGTAATGAAAAAGTTTGAAGTATTTCAAATTGCCAAAATGTGACACAGACACACAAAGTCAGCCAGTGTTCTTGGGGGAAATGGAGCCAGTAGACTTGCTTGGTGCAGTGCTGTCTGTTAAAATCTGCAACAAAAAAAATGTGGCATTTGCCAGGTGCAATAAAGTGAAGTGCAGTAAAATGAGGTTTGCCTGTATACATTGACAAAAAGGTGATTTAGCTGTGTAAACAGTGTGATTTTAGAACACAGTGTAAACGTGTGGTTTTGGAACAAAGCATTAATTCAGTCAGTTCAGTCGCTCAGTCGTGTCCAACTCTTTGCCACCCCATGAATCGCAGCACGCCAGGCCTCCCTGTCCATCACCAATTCCTGGAGTTCACTCAGACTCAATGCCCATTGAGTCAGTGATGCCATCCAGCCATCTTATCCTCTGTCGTCCCCTTCTCCTCCTGCCCCCAATCCCTCCCAGCATCAGAGTCTTTTCCAATGAGTCAACTCTTCGCATGAGGTGGCCAAAGTACTGGAGTTTCAGCTTTAGCACATTCCTTCCAAAGAAATCCCAGGGTTGATCTCCTTCAGAATGGACTGGTTGGATCTCCTTGCAGTCCAAGGGACTCTCAAGAGTCTTCTCCAACACCACAGTTCAAAAGCATCAATTTTTTGGCACTCAGCTTTCTTCACAGTCCAACTCTCACATCCATACATGACCACTGGAAAAACCATAGCCTTGATTAGACGGACCTTAGTTGGCAAAGTAATGTCTCTGCTTTTCAATATGCTATCTAGGTTGTTCATAACTTTCCTTCCAAGGAGTAAGCGTCTTTTAATTTCATGGCTGCAGTCACCATCTACAGTGATTTTGGAGCCCCCAAAAATAAAGTCTGACACTATTTGCACTGTTTCCCCATCTATTTGCCACGAAGTGATGGGACCAGAGGCCATGATTATAGTTTTCTGAATGTTGAGCTTTAAGCCAACTTTTTCACTCTCCACTTTCACTTTCAGCAAGAGGCTTTTTAGTTCTTCTTCACTTTCTGCCATAAGGGTGGTGTCATCTGCATATCTGAGGTTATTGATATTTCTCCCGGCAGTCTTGATTCCAGCTTGTGCTTCTTCCAGCCCAGCATTTCTCATGATGTCCTCTGCAGAGAAGTTAAATAAGCAGGGTGACAATATACAGCCTTGATGTACTCCTTTTCCTATTTGGAACCAGTCTGTTGTTCCATGTCCAGTTCTAACTGTTGCTTCCTGGCCTGCATATAGGTTTCTCAAGAGGCAAGTCAGGTATTCTAGTATTCCCATCTCTTTCAGAATTTTCCACAGTTTGTTGTGATTCACACAGTCAAAGGCTTTGGCATAGTCAATAAAGCAGAAATAGATGTTTTTCTGGAACTCTCTTGCTTTTTCCATGATCCTGCAGATGTTGGCAATTTGATCTCTAGTTCCTCTGCCTTTTCTAAAACCAGCTTGAACATCTGGTAGTTCTCGGTTCACGTATTGCTGAAGCCTGGCTTGGAGAATTTTGAGCATTACTTTACTAGCGTGTGAGATGAGTGCAATTGTGTGGTAGTTTGAGCATTCTTTGGCATTGCCTTTCTTAGGGATTGGAAAGAAAACTGACCTTTTCCAGTCCTGTGGCCACTGCTGAGTTTTCCCAATTTGCTGGCATATTGAGTGCAGCACTTCCACAGCATCATCTTTCAGGATTTGAAATAGCTCAACTGGAATTCCATCACCTCCACTAGCTTTGTTTGTAGTGATGCTTTCTAAGGTCCACTTTATTTCACATTCCAGTGACTACTTGATGATAAAAGTCTCATTTAACCAGGAGGATATAGTTTTTTACTCTAGGTCATGCTATCTATCATTTCTCAAAAAATGCAGGGGACAGTGACTAATAACAATAGGCTGTACATTAATTTGTTTAATCTTTAGGATATACAAGGATACTAATAAGAGTAGTTTATTTGAATGGAAGAAGGAAGGTGGGTGAGGAAAGGAACTGGCTGGTTGCAGGCCAGGTAGGAATGAAAGTTGTCATTTGGAATGTGTTTATACACATTCTTATGTTATGAATTTATTAAAAAATTAGGTGACATAACATAATAGATGTGAACCACTATGGAGAATGCTTGTGATAATTCTCCATGATGGAGAATTGGAAGTTAAGATGTAGGCAAGTTGTACTTATGGGGATAAAATTAATAAAATCAATCCTAAACTTGGTCCCATAGAAGACATTCTAATCTGTAGAGGTTAACAAAAGAAGACTGCTTTAGTAGTGTGACTTGCTATCACTTATGGGCATTCTTCAGGTTTAACTCAAATTGTTATCCAGATGTATAGTCCTTAAAGCCTAGTGTTTCCTTACCTGAAGGCAGTATTTTGTAGTTTATTTATTTATTTTTTTTGATGGAAGTTATGAGGAAGAGTTTTCTGTCAGTGGACATGTATGATTTTATATTTCTAGATACAAGTTTTTTTTTCTTTTTTGAAGTAATAGTTGATTTACAATGTGTTAATTTCTGCTCTACAGCAGTGATTGTTATACATAGATATATATATACACACACATATATACATATATATGTACATGTACATTCTCCTTGCATCCAAATAACACCTTTAACTTTATTCATAAAGCCTTGTACTTGTGCAGTGGCAGGAGGACTTAGCACATGAACTGTGAATCTTGTAGATCTTTATTAGAAAACAGTTTTGATTTTGTTATCCCTCTAAAATAGCTGGGAATAATGAAATTGGGAAGTTTACTTTTCAAATGGAAATACTTGGTTTCTTGTGTTCTTTTAAATACAGCAGTGATGCAAATAATCCATCAATTATTTGTAATGATTTTCATCTACTTATAGTTTTGATATAAAATGTATAATTCTCTTTCAGAATCAATATAATCTAGCAAGAGCCCAGCAATCCTATAATTCCATTGTACAGATACATGAGAAAAATGGTACGTTTACTTCAATAAGTATTTATTGCCATATGTGAAATTTTACATAATGTACTGTTTACTTATTTTGTTTTATTCTTCTGTTTTTGCTTTAATTTCTTACAAAGTATGGTTACCAGAGTGAAAAAATTTAACTTGAGGATACACATAGTGTGCTTCATTCAAAATCTTTGTATCCTAAATACTTGGGCTGGGAATCTTTGAGTCAAACATTTTTGAGTAGATTAATGAATGAATCACTTTACCTACTTGAAATGTGTGATACTGGGATAGGAACCGAGTTAAAGGCAATTCTAAAGGTGGAGTTCTTGCTGTTAATACTGAGTAAGTTGCAATCAGGATCATAAGCCAGTTGCTGAACCATTTTCAGACTGCTTAATGCTTTTTGACAGTTGTGCAGATTTATTTATTCAAGTAAAAAAGTTCTAACTTCAGTCTATACTTAAAAATAGACTGAATTGTAAATTTTAAAAAATATCTTTCAAAAGTTTATTGGACTTATTTTCAATTTTTCTTGTATTCACAAGGTATGTTTGGAGTTTTTGTCTCTAATAGTGAGATGACAACGGAGAAGGCAGTGGCACCCCACTCCAGTCCTCTTGCCTGGAAAATCCCATGGACTGAGGAGCCTGGTAGGCTGCAGTCCATGGGGTCGCTAAGAGTCGGGCACGACTGAGCGACTTCACTTTCGCTTTTCAGTTTCATGCATTGGAGAAGGAAATAGCAACCCACTTCAGTGTTCTTGCCTGGAGAATCCCAGGGACGGGGGAGCCTGGTGGGCTGCCGTCTATGGGGTCGTACAGAGTCGGAGACGACTGAAGTGACTTAGCAGCAGCAGCAGTGAGATGACAAAGAAGTAGACTTGGAGTCAAGACCGATTATCAGGTGCCATTTGGGTCACTCACTAGCTCTGTGGCCCTGAGCAAGTCCCATTACCTCTCAGCCTCAGTTTTCTCATCTCTAAAGGTGGTATGATTTCTGTCTTGCCAAATGTGAGGAAGGAGATAAGTTGTGTGTGTGTGTGCAGCACTTAATAACCAAGTGTGCTGATATTTATGGTAGCTGGGGTAGTGGAATGGATGCATTTTTGTGCAGAGGAGGTTAATTGATAGGAAGTAGTTTTTCTTCAAGAGTATCTACAGTAAAGTGTTCTTTAGTTAGAATGTGGTAGCTTGTGACTTAATATTTGTGTTTTTTGTGTGCTCACTTTCATTTAAGTGATAGAGCAAACGTGTCGCTTTTGCAGTGACTGCTTACTTTTGAAAGAATAGTATTCAAAACAATTTTCAAGCTTCTGAAGAGGGAAATGATAAAATTTGAGGACAAAGCTAGGTTTTCATAATAATCATCTCTAGCACGCTAAAATTACAGACCCAAAGATGCCTATATGCTCCTTTATTAAGCACGTGGACACTCCACAAGTCTTGGTATATTTATACTGTTGGAAGCGCAGCTTCCTACCAAACAATACTTTGTCTCAGTCTCATTTGCCTTTTTAGAGAGAGCTTATCTTGTTGTTAACCTTAGGGTGTTCCCTGGTGGCTCAGACGGTAAAGCCTCTGGCTACAATGCGGGAGACCCGGGTTTGATCCCTGGGCCGGGAAGATCCTCTGGAGAAGGAAATGGCAACCCACTCCAGTACTCTTGCCTGAAAATCCCATGGATGGAGGAGCCTGGTAGGCTACAGTCTATGGGGGTCACAAAGAGTCAGACACGACTGAGCGACTTCACTTTTTATCTTGTTGTTGAGCATAGAAACACGTTTTTCTTATCTCTTATTTTTTGTTAAATTAGACATTATAGTCAGCATTCAAAAATGTTTATGGAAAGCACCTGTATTTCAGAAAGTGTAGGTTTGTGTGTAATTAGCTATGAAGAAAGAGCAATAGATTCAGATTCAAGAGATGGATTCTAGTTAACCTGCTGCTGCTAAATCTGATCTTGAGCTTAATCACTTAATCAGGGCACCTGCTGAGATGGCACCCTCACTGGTAAAATGACATCACTGCACTGACGACAGTCCAAGTTCCTCATACTCTAAAATACCAGGATTTTGTTTGGGGGACAGTTATTTTTAGTTCAGTTTCCTATATAAAACTTAGCCTGTTGTCTAATATTCCACACTCTTTAGGTAGAAATGCCACTAATACAGAGATCTCACCTTGAAAATTCAAGTACAGTTTATTCATAGAAAATAACTATATTGTGAATATATCAGAATGTTGTGTTACCAACCCAAGTATAAGCTTAATTTTTACAAATAGGTTTAAACAGGGAAATTACGAGTAAAGAAAACTATGGGTAGAGAAAGTATGTAACCTTGCTAAAATGTCACTTCTCCTAGTTGGTTTAAGAATTAAAATGTTAACTTTTTTTTTCCCCATTCTTTTTCAGGCTGGTACACCCCTCCAAAGGAAGATGGCTAAATGTGTTGACTTTTGTATGCTTGGACCAGTGTTGCTTTAAAGAAAATCTTTCCAACATGCAGACAAGCTTTGAGTGCCCCTATAACAGCAGTACTGAAGATGTTAGCTAATAGTTATTTTAGTGGATAATCTGTCAACTGATCCAGCATAAGTTACAGCCTTTCCATTTTTCTCATTTTAGGTATCTTGGACTGAGCAGTGGGGCCTTTACTGTATTTTTTCCGATAAATACACATACTGGCCACTCCTTATCATCTCTTTCTTGAAAGGTGAAATGTCTTAAGTAGACAAGTCAGCATCAGGTTACTGAAGTTATGACTTGAGGGCAAATTTCCCATTTTTGAGCTCGTGTGTTATGAGGATTTACAATATATTGTTCCATTAAAGCCAATAAAGTTTAATCAATGTTTAATATTGGTTTAGAAAATTTAAGGTGTTCTGAATCACAGTAGCTTTTTCAGGTTAAAACTATTTTATGATATTGCCAAAATAATGACAGGAAATGTACTTGTTAAACAGTTAAACTTCTTTTTTTTTGGCTATGAAGATCTGAACTATCTGCTGAAGATTTGCTCTTAATTGAGTTGAACTTTTTAGGCAGAGCAAAGCAAGGCTGTGGCTGTGTCAATTCAGCTTGTGCATAGTAATTTCCCCTGGGGCATCAGAGTCTTGCTGAGCTGAATCTGCTTCTTGTTGGTTCAATATTTCTTATGAAGAGCTTGAAGTATAGAGCTTGAATTATTTAAAATACTAAGTCATTCTACGTTTCCATTTTATTAACGGGATGTTGCAATCAGTTGTAAACTAATAATCTTATAAAGTGATTGGCACAAAGACTTCTTGAACAAAACTTCAGTTAAGTACAAAAAGTATCTAATTTGGAGACTTAAATTTTTCCTATAGTCATAATAATGGCTTTTACATTGAAAGACTAATAGGAATTCTACATATATTAATTCTTTTATAAAATCTAGATTCAAATCAGTGTACTCTCCATTTCATTGCCTTACCTGAATTAGTCCTGTTGGGTTGGTAATAGATTTTTTTTTTTAATATACCCAAATTTGATTTAAAAGTAAACTCTAGTTATTAAGCACTTTTAAAAAGAAACCCAGAAGCACATTTTTTTCTGCACAAACCAGTTACAAAGTTCAAAAGTGTGTCTTATGCTTTAAGACTCAGTTTTTAACTTTGTAAACCACATCTGAAAAACTTGGCACTTCTGCATTATTGTGTTTAATTTCTTTTCCTTTTTTTTCTTCTTTCCTATTTTGGTTAAGAGGATAGTAGAAAAAGATTTTCTGGCATTCTTGTTCATTCGGTTAATTTGTATACAGTTCCAATTGCCAGTTGCTCAGATAACAAGTGACAAGGCAGAATTCTTTAAAGCATTAAAGTTCCTTAAACCTAAGGCTAAATCTTGAATACATTATTGAATTCTTTAATATCCTGATGGCTAGCAGATTGACAGCTGCACATTTGGCATGCTTTGGTTTTTGGTTTTGGGGGGTTTTTTGGACTTTATTTTTCATTGCAGATTTATTTGGCAATGTACAGTAAATTTTGTAAACTTGCATCAAGTTTATGAATAAAGAACCATTTAAAAAATAACTCTTTCACTTTCCTTTTGTAACAGATACTCTTTGAGTTTCTATAGGCTCTGTTGGGTTTCTGGAATAGGATCATATATGGTGGGATGGGGTGAGGAGAGGCTTAAGGTAGATTGATTTCACAAGAGAAAGCTGGAGAACCCAGAATTGTTGTGTATAGACTTGGCATACTCAGGGTTTCCTCAACCTCTTCCCTTGTGCACACTGATTCTTTAATATAAATTCAAATGCTACTTTCTTCATCGCTTTCCTAATTCCCCAAGGTACAGTATCTGTTCCCTGTTCAGTGTACCCATAGCCTCTTGACACAATTGTCAATTTCTCACATACAAGAAGTACAGAAGTAGGAAAACTCCAGGCGTAGTACCTCTGCTGCTTTGAGACCTTTCTGTGTTGGTTTCATCTTTGGATAGACTTGAATGTGCAGCCACCTTAATCCATCCAGAGGTAGATAATGGCCCTGTGGTCCAGTGTCTCCTTAGGAAGTGAGAAAGTCTTTAGAGGTCCCCCTACCCACCCTCCCACCCCCCAAAAAACACAACTTTTTCTTGGCCTAGAACTAGAGCATTTGTCTACCCCTAAATTAATGGCTGGTCAAAAGAATGAAACTATCATAATTAGTTTGGATCAGTGGTTTTCAAGGTATAATTTGTTGGAGAACTCTGGAGACTCCTGAGACCCTTTTAGGAGGTTTTTAAGGTCAAAACAACACTAAACCATTATTTGATATTTTCACTCTCATTCTCTCACAAGTGTACAGTGGAGTTTTCCAGAGGCTACATGATGTGACAGATGGGATATTGAACAGACTGAATTCAGAAGCAGATCCAGCTGTCTAATACTAACTAATGTCAGTAGTTACAGGTTTATAAGATGTAAAGATGCTACTCTATGCAATAGTGGGGAGTGGGGTGGAGATCTGGTAAGGTTATTTTTTCATGTTACTCTGTGTATGAACTATTTTAAGTGAATTAGTATGATAAATATAGTTACAACCCACATAAAGAAGTTCTTTGGCGTTATCATTATTTAAGAATGTGAAGCAGTCCTGAAGTCAAAATGTTTGAGACCTGCTTTTTTTAGACTTACCACATTTACCAGCCAAGAGCTGGGCACCAGATCAGGGCCTTGTTAGCAAGGAAGCTACAGGAGGAGTGGGTGTTCCCTGGGGAGACAGCAGTATCTGTTGTGCTTAGATTTTTCTGTCTGTGGTTCTCAACTTGAACTTGCATCAGGGGTAAATTTAAATCACAGTAAAGCTGAAACTCCAACTGCTGGCCCCAGCCCGCATAGTAAGCCTGCGATGGGGATCAAGAACGCGCCAAGGTATTTCCCAGGTGAATCTCATGCTATAGGCAGGGAACTAATGCTGTTTGGGGCGTGGTTTCACAGCAATGGTAGGTACTCTAAGCTGATTTACAGGTTCAGAACTTGAGGTTACACGGTGTTGAATAAAGGAATTTTCATACTTTTAAAAGGATATGCTATCTGTTCAAAAATCAGACTCATGCTGTTGTTAACTGACATTGGGACTGTAAGGACTGATACAACACTCTAGTCTGACTCCCAAGAATTCATGAAAGACTTGGAAATGAGGCTACAAGAGCAGTGAGCGGCACAGAATGAGGTGGATCTAGTTTGACTGCGTGAAGCTTCCGGGAAAGTCCCAGAAGAATTACAGGACGCGTGACTCTGTGTGTTCTGTGCTTAGTCGCTCAGTCCTGTCCGACTTTGCTACCCCGAGGGACTGCTAAATCCGCCAATCTCCCCTTCCAAACACCTACCTGCCATCCAAGGCCAGCGCCGGAAACATATTAGCCTGGAGTCACGTGGGCTTCCCCGCAGCAGTTCCGCCTCCCCGGATCGGCCGGAAGTGGCGCGCGCGCCTGCTCAGTGCGCCGGGGGCCCTGTCTAAGCCGCTCCCTCTGAGCCGCCGTACTGTTTCCCGGTGGGGTTGGTGGGGTTGGTGGGGTTGGTGGGGTTGGTGAGGCATGGAGCGGGTGGGCGGCGGCGGCGGCGATTGCTGCGGCTCCTCCTCCGCAGACCCGCGAAGTACCTTCGTGCTGAGTAACCTAGCGGAGGTGGTGGAGCGTGTCTTCACCTTCCTGCCTGCTAAGGCGTTGCTGCGGGTGGCCGGGTGAGGGCAGGGGCGGCGGGAAGCTGACCTCGGGACTTGCCTCGGGCTTGCCTGGGCTGGCGGGTGGGCGGATACCGTCGGGACCCAGGGCTGACCCCGGCTCCGGACCCCGTGTCCCAGGTGGCGCTCCCATACCCCAGCGCTACCTGCCGTAGTGCTCCCGGGGACCCTTCCCAGAGGAGCCAGTTTCCCCCTACGGTTCTCTCCGCCCCCAGTTCTGCCTCCGAACCGCTGCTACACGCCTCGCCGTCCCGGGGACTCGGGATCCCGTAGCGATCTCCTGCTGTTGAGGTTATGGGTGGTGGCGAGCGGAGGGAGGTACAGAGAGAGCTGCGGGAGAAAGGGAAGTGAACGTCCGTTCACAGTCCTTTGTGCGTGTGCGTCCCCAGCGTGTGTCGCTTATGGAGGGAGTGTGTGCGCAGAGTGTTGCGGACTCATCGGAATGTGACCTGGATCTCCGCGCTCTCGGCGGATCCCTGCCATCTGGCGCAGCATTGCCTGGTCCGCGTGGTAGCCGAAGAGCTTGAGGCAAGTAAGGGGTGTCGCGTACAGTCCTTTGCAAGTTTGGTGGGTCAGTCGTTGAGATTAAATACTATAAAACAATTCGTATATGGTCTGACTTCCCTGGTGGCTCAAGACGGGAAGTTGACCACCTGCAATGCGGGAGACCTGAGTTTGATCCCTGGGTTGGGAAGATCCCTTGGAGAAGGAAATGGCAACTGCCCACTCCAGTTCTTGCCTCGAGAATCCCATGGATAGACTGGCGGGCCACAGTCCATGGGGTCGCAGAGTTAAGCACAGCTTCCAGTTCAGGCACGCCAGGCCTTCGTGTCCATCACGAACTCCCGGAGTTTATTCAAACTCATGTCCATTGAGTTGGTGATGCTATTCTGTAATTTAGGGAAAATTTGCTCGGGGCATGAAGACTTTATAAACACCAATTTTAATGACTGCATATTGTAAGGATGTGCCATGGTTTCTTTGACCATTCTCCACATACTGGGCATTTTCAATTCAGTTCAGTTGCTCAGTCCTGTCTGACTCTGCAACCCCATGGACTGCAGCATGCCAGGCCTCCCTGTCCATCACCAACTCCCAGAGTTTATTCAAAGTGCCATTGAGTCAGTGATGGTATCTAACCAACTCATCCTCTGCTGCTCCCTTCTTTTGCCTTCAGTCTTTCCCAGCATCAGGATCTTTTCCAGTTAATAGGCTCTGCACATCAGGTGGCCAAAGAGGTGGATATTCAGCTTCAGCATCAGGCCTTCCAATGAATCTTCAGGGTTAATTTCCTTTAGGATCGATTGGTTTGATCTCTGCAGTGCAAGGAATTTGGACTTCTCCAGCACCACAATTCGAAAGCATCAGTTTTTCTGCACTCAGCTTTCTTTATGGTCCAGTCCTCACATCGGTATATGACTACCTGAAAAACCATAGCTTTGACGATACAGATCTTTGTGGGCAAAGTGATGTCTCTACTTTCTAATACGCTGTCTAGGTATAAGTGTACCACATTTATATCCATTTCATCTCTTGGTGAGCACCTAGGTTGCTTCCATCTCTTGGCTATTGTAAATAATGCTGCAGTGCATCAGTTCAGTTCAGTCAGTCACTCAGTCCTATCCCATTCTTTGTGACCTCATGGACTGCAGCATGCCAGGCCTCCCTGTCCATCGCTAACTTCTGGAGTTTACTCAAACTCATGCCCATTCAGTTGGTGATGCCATCCAAACGTCTCATCCTCTGTAGTCCCCTTCTCCCACCTTCAGTCTTTCCCAGCATCAGGGTCTTTTCTAATGAGTCAGTTCTTTGCATCAGGTGGCCAAAGTATTAAGAGTTTTAGCATCAGCATCAGACCTTCCAATGAATGTTCAGGACTGATCTCCTTTAGAATGGACTGGTTGGATCTCCAAGTCCAAGGGACTCTCAAGAGTCTTCTCCAACAGCACAGTTCAAAAGCATCAATTTTTCGACACTCAGCTTTCTTTATAGTCCAATTCTCACATCCATACATGACTACGGGAAAAACCAAAGCTTTGACTAGATGGACCTTTGTTGGCAAAGTAATGTCTCTTTTTTCATATGCTGTCTAGGTGGGTCATAACTTTTCTTCCAAGGAGCAAAGGTCTTTTAATTTCATGGCTGCAGTCACCATCTGCAGTGATTTTGGAGCCCAGGAAAATAAAGTCTATTACAATTTCCACTCTTTCCCCATCTATTTGTCATGAAGTGATGGGACCAGATGCCATGATCTTAGTTTTCTGACTGTTGAGCTTTAAGCCAAATTTTTCACTCTCCTCTTTCACTTTCATCAAGGGGCTCTTTATTTCTTTACTTTCTGCCATAAGGGTGGTATCATCTGCATATCTGAGATTATTGATATTTCTCCCGGCAGTCTTGATTTCAGCTTGTGCTTCATCCAGCCCAGTGTTTCTCATAATGTACTCTGCATAGAAGTTAAATAAGCAGGGAGACAATATACAGCCTTGACGTAGTCCTTTCCCTATTTGGAACCAGTCTGTTGTTCGATGTTCAGTTCTAACTGTTGCTTCCTGATCTTCATACAGATTTCTCAAGAGGCAGGTCAGATGGTCTGGTATTCCCATCTCTTAGAATTTTCCAGAGTTTGTTGTGGTCCACACAGTCAAAGGCTTTGGCATAGTCAATAAAGCAGAAGTAGATATTCTTCTGAAACACTCTTGCTTTTTCCATGATCCAGTGGATGTTGGCAGTTTGATCTCTGGTTCCTCTGCCTTTTCTAGCTTGAACATCTGGTAGTTCACGGTTCACGTACTGTTGAAGCCTGGCTTGAAGAATTTTGAGCATTACTTTGCTACCGTGTGAGATGAGTACAATTGTGCGTTAGTTTGAGCATTCTTTGGCATTGCCTGACGTTTTCCAGTCCTGTGGCCACTGCTGAGTTTTCCAAATTTGCTGGCATATTCAGTGTAGCACTTTCACAGCATCATCTTTCAGGATCTGAAATAGCTCAACTGGAATTCCATCACCTCCACTAGCTTTGTTCATAGTGATGCTTCCTAAGGCCCACTTGACTTCACATTCCAGAATGTCTGGCTCTAGGTTGGTGATCACACCATTGTAATTATCTGGGTGGTGAAGATCTTTTTTGTACAGTTCTGCTGTGTAGTTTCGCCACCTCTTCTTAATATCTTCTGCTTCTGTTAGGTCCACACCATTTCTACCCTTTACTGTGTCCCATCTTTGTGAGAAATGTTCCCTTGGTATCTCTCATTTTCTTGAAGCGATCTCTAGTCTTTCCCATTCTGTTCTTTTCCTCTATTTCTTTGCATTGATTGCTGAGGAAGGCTTTCTTATCTCTCCTTGCTATTCTTTGGAACTCTGCATTCAGATGGGTATATCTTTCCTTTTCTCCTTTGCCTTTCACTTCTTTTCTATTCACAGCTATTTGTAAGGCCTCCTCAGATGACCATTTTGCCTCTCTGGATTTCTTTTTTGGGGGGATGGTCTTGATCCCTGCCTCCTGTACAGTGTCATGAACCTCCATCCATAGTTCCTCAGACACTCTGTCTATCAGATCTCATCCCTTGAATCTATTTGTCGCTTCCACTGTATAATCATAAGGGATTTGATTTAGGTCATACCTGAATGGTGTAGTGGTTTTCTGTACTTTCTTCAATTTAAGTCTGAATTTTCCAATAAGGAGTTCATGATCTGAGCCACAGTCAACTCCTGGTCTTGTTTTTACTGACTGTATAGAGCTTCTCGCTCTTTGGCTGCAAAGAATATAATCAGCCTGATTTCGGCATTGACCATGTGGTGAGGTCTATGTGTAGAATGTTCTCTTGTGTTGTTGGAAGAGGGTGTTTGGTATGACCAGTGCATTCTCTTGGGAAAACTCTATTAGCCTTTGCCTTTCTTCATTCTGTACTCCAAGGACAAATTTGCCTGTTACTACAGGTATTTCTTGACCCCCTACTTTTGCATTCCAGTCCCCTATAATGAAAAGGACATCTTTTTTAGGTGTTAGTTCTAAAAGGTCTTGTAGGTCTTCTTAGAACTGTTCAACTTCAGCTTCTTCAGCGTTACTGGTTGGGGCATAGACTTGGATTACTGTGATATTGAATGATTTGCTTTGGGAACGAACAGAGATCATTCTGTCGTTTTTGAGATTGCATCCAAGTACTGCATTTCAGACTCTTTTGTTGATTGTGATGGCTATTCCATTTCTTCTAAGGGATTCTTGCCCACAGTAGTAGATATAATGGTCATCTGAGTTAAATTCACACATTCCAGTCTATTTGAGTTTGCTGATTCCTAAAATGTCGATGTTCACGCCTACCATCTCCTGTTTGACCACTTCCTATGTGCCTTGATTCATGGATCTAACATTCCAAGTTCCTATGCAATATTGCTCTTTACAGCATATATCTTATCAAAATATTTTTCTTTTTCCCTTCAGAAAAATACCCAGCAGTGGAATTGCTGGTCAAATGATAGTTCTGATTTTAGCCTCTAAAATCTGTATGGAAACACAAAAGACCCTGCATAGCCAAAACAACCTTGAGAAAAAAGAGCAAGGCTGGAGGTATCATGTTCCATGATTTCAAACGATATTACAGTAATCAGAACAAATTTTAGGGTTGTTTGTTGTGGTTTTGTGGACATGTCATTGGTATGTTGGTAGGGATTGCGCTGTGTAGATGACGCTGGGGCATATGGTCGTTTTCACAGTGTCCCTGCACTTGGTGACCTCAGGATATTGTTCACGTGTGCCATCTTCAGTTTCTTTCATCGGTGTCTTAAGATTTTCCGAGTGTAAGTCCTTTAAATCTTGGTTATTTTACTCCTAGTTACTTTATTCTTTGGGGATTATTTTCTTTGTTTCTCTTTCTGATAGTTCATTGTTAGCGTATAGAAACACAACCAATTTCTGTATATTAATTTTGGATCCTGCAACTTTACTGAATTCATTTAGTAGCTGTAATAGTTTTTTCTGGTAGTGTCTTAAGGGTTTTCTATGTGTAGTAGTATGTTATCTGCAGACAGTGGCAGTTGTACTTCTTCCTTTCAAATTTGTATCCTTTTGTTTCTTTTTCTTGTCTGATTGCCATGGCTTGAACTTGCCATACTATGTTGAGAGTAAGTGGCAAGAGCGGGCATCTTTGTCTTTTTCCTTGTGTTATGAAATGTTTGCGTTCAGCTTTGCACTGTTGAGTGTGATTTTTGTCCTATGTGTAGATGTGTGTTCCCTCTGTCTCCAGTTTGTGCAGTTATTTTCATAAATGGATACTGAGTAGTGTCAAAAAATTTTCTGCATTTATTGAGATGACCAGGTATTTATTCTTCATTTTGTTAATGTGGTGTATTACATGGACTGATTTGCATACATTGAACTATCCTTGCATCCCTGGGATAAATTTCACTTAATCATGTACATGACTCTTTTAATGTATTATTGAATTTGATGTGCTGATTTTTTTTTTAAGAAGTTTTGAATCTTTGTTCATCAGGGATATTCGCTTGTAATTTTCCTTTTTTGTGGTGTCTTTGGTTTTGGTACAGGGTATGTGTCATGAGTTTGGAAGCCGTTCTTCCTCTTCATTTTTAGGGAATAATTTGCGTAGGGTAGGTGTTAACTCTAAATGTTTGGTATAGAATTCACTGGTGAAGCTCTATGGTCCTGAACTTTTGTCTGTTGGGAGTTTTTAAATTTCTGATTCAGTTTCATTGTCAGTAATTGGTTTGTTCATTTTTTCTGTTTCATTCTGATTCACTCTTGGGAGGTTATGTGTTGCTAGAAGTTTATCCCTTTCTTCTAGGTGTTTATCTTGTTGGCATATAGTTGCTCATAGTAATCTCTTTGAATCTTTTTGTATTTTTCTGGGGTCAGTTGTAATATCTCCTTGTTCAATTTATTTTATTGATTTGGGCTCTCTCTCTTGATGAGTATGGCTAGTTTTTCAGTTTTATCTTTACAGAACCAGCTCTTAGTTTCTTTGATCTTTTTTTATGATCTTACTGTCTCTATTTCATTTATTTCTGCTCTAAGCTTTATGATTTTCTGGCTAACTTTGGGTTTTTTTGTGTTCTTTTTCTAGTTCACTTAGGTGTAAGATTAGGGTTTTTAAATTGTGACTTTTCTTGTATTCTGAGGTAGGCTTGCATTGCTGTACACTTAGCCCTTAGAACCGCTTTTGCTGCATTCCACAGATTTGGGGTTGTGTTTACATTTTCATTTGTCAGCAGGTATTTGATTTCTTCAGTTGCCCATTGGTTACTTAGTTGCATATGTGGCCTACCAGTGTTTTGTTTTGTTGTGGTTAATGTCTAGTCTTGTGGTCAGAAAAGATTCTTGATATGATTTCTGACTTCTTAGTTTATTGAGACTTGTTCTGTGGCCTAGCATATCATCTATCCTTGAGAATGTTCCAGGTACACTTGAAAATGTGTATTCTGCTGCTTTTGGATGGAATGTTCTATATGTTATATCTGTTGAGTCTATCTGTCCTAATGTATTGTTCAAGGCCAGTGCTTCCTATTGATTTTCTCTCTGGATAATCTGTGCATTGATATAAGTGGGGTGTTAAAGTTCCCAACTATTGTGATGTTACTGGCACTTTCTCCCTTTGTTTCTGTTTGCTTTATGTATTTAGGTGTTCTCTTTCTGGGTGCATATGTATTTACAGTTGTCATATCTTGTGGTATCAATCTCTTTATCAAAGTAGTGCTACCTGTCTTGCTTTTCATATCCATTTCCATGGAACACTTTTTCTCCATCCCATTACTCTCAGTGTGCGTCTTTAGATCTGAAGTGAGTTTCTTGTAGGCAGCATATATATGGGTCTTATTTTTTTTTTACCCATTCAGCCAGTCTGTGTGTTTTGGTTGGAGCATTTAGTTCATTTACATTGAAAGTGATAATAGATTAAGTGCGTACTTATCCCTGTTCACTGTTTTCTGATTGTTGACGTAGTTCCTTTTTCCCTCCTTTCGCTTGCTTCCCTTGTGATGTCATGACTATCTTTAGTGTTAAGTTTGGATTCCTTTGTCCTCTGTGTGTGTGATTATTTTAAGGTGGTGATTCTCAAGTTTGAACACATTCAAACTAACGTGCATCCACCCCCAGCCTTAATTATTTCTGACATCGTAGTTTCCCTTTTTTTGGTTTCTGTATCCCTTAACAACTTTTTGTGGATATTGATGACTTTACTCTACTTTTGTCTTTTAACCTTCCTTCTAGATGTTTATATTTCCAGGTGAGGTGTTTAGAGAAGTCTCTTAAACATTTCTTGTAAATTCTACTTAGAGGTGCTGAACTCAGGTTTTGCTTGTCTGTGAAACTCTTTATTGCTCTTTCAAATCTGAATGATAGCCTTGCCGAATAGACCACTCCTGAGTGTGGGTTTTTTCCTTTCATCACATCGAACATACTTTGCTGCTCCCTTCTGCCCTGCAAAATTTCTGCTGAAAAGTCAACTGACCATGTTATGGGAGTTCCGTTGTACATAACTAGTTGTTTTTCTCTTGCTGCTTTGAAGAGTCTCGCTTTAAGTTTTGCCTTTTGAATTATAATGTGCCTTGGTGTGGACCTCTTTGAATTCTTCTTGTTTGGGATCTGTGCTTTCTGGATCTGGATATTCCTTCCCCAGGTTAGGGAAGTTTTTAGCTATTATTCTTCCAGTAACTTCTCTCATCACTTTCTCTCTCCTCAACTTCTGGGATTCCTATAATGTGAATGTTAGTACTCTTGATGTTATCCCAGAGATTTTTTTAAACTACTGTCAGTTAAGATTTTTTTTTTCTTTTTCTTTTCAGCTTGAGATGTTTCTGCTACTCTTTTACTTCACTCGCCCGTTTCTCTGTATCGTCTAATCAGCTGCTGATTCCTTCTAGTGTAGCTAAGTTTGTTGCAGCTACTGTGTTTCTCAGATCTGATGGTTCTTTACAAGTCACTCTTGAGCTCCTCACTGTGTTCATCCATTCTTCTCCTGAGTTCATTGAGCATCTTGATGGTCAGTGCCGTGAGCTCTGTATCAGGGAGATCGCTTATCTCATTTCGCTTAGTTCTCCCTCTGGGATTTTGTTTTGTTCCTTCGTTGGGAACATACTGCTCTGTCACCTCATATTTCCTGATTTTCTGTTTTTAGTTCTTTATATCGGGTAGATCAGTTACGCTTCCTGATCTTGGAGAAGCAGGAGATGTCCTAGGGGGCCCAGAAGCACAGTTCTCTCTGATCACCAGAGCTGTATCCTCTAGGAGTACCCCTAATGTGGGCTGCGAGGGTTCATCTCCTGAGGCAGAGCTGACTGCTGTGGGTGTGCTGGTAGGCAGGGCTGGCCCCCAAGCCCGGTTGGCTGCCAGGAGCTCATGTGGAGGTGCCAGCTGCTGGCGGGTGGGGTTGGGTTCCAGTGAAGTTGGGTTCCAGTGAAGTTGGCTTTGTGGCCAAGGGAGGACCAGGGCTGGTAGGTAGGTAAGCCCGTGGCACTCATAGGCTGGAGGAGGGACTCCACAGTGGTGCTAGTGGCATCAGGGTCCTCCTGGTAGAACACGCTCCCCAGAATGGCTGCTGCTAGCATCTCTGTCCCTAGGGGAGAGTCCTCGTTGCCTCCTGCTTTTCTGGGAGGCTCTCCAAGATCTGACCCAGCCTCCTTTCAAGTTACTGCCTCTGCGCTTGGACTCAGAGCATGTGAGATTTTGTGTACACCCTTTGTGAATAGAGTCTGTTTCCTCCAGCCCTCTGGCTCTTCTGTACACAAGCCTTCCTGGCCTTCGGAGCCAGAGGTTCTGGGGCCTCATCTGCCTGGCTTTACGACCCATGGGCTGGGGGTCCAGTGTGGGGCTCGTATCCCTTGCTCCCTGGGGACAGCCTCTGCAGTTGTGATTACCCTCACATTTGTAGGTTGCCTGTTCAGGGTGTGGCCTACTCCAGTTTCCCCCTTCTGCCTTCTCATGGGGATTCCTGCTGTATGTCTTCAGCTGAGGAAATTTTTTTCCATTAGACGTGAGGTTGTTCCCATCAGTAGTTCCTCTGTAAATAATTGTAAATTTGGAGTTTCTGTGGTAGGATGTGGGCTGAAGGTCTTATTACTGTTATCTTGCCCCCTACTCCCCCAAATTATATTCTTTGAAGATGCCTTGTGGACCACGGAAACTATATCCATAGTTTATTTTCCAGCCCTGAGGCCACTACAGGGTCATCATTGTCTCAGTATCTTTTCTGAGTTTGTCTATATGGAATCTGCTCCAAAACCACCTAACTTTCCTAGATCCGCATTTCTTTTCCATTTAACTGCTGTTGAGGCTTTGCTGAATGCTGTCTTCTTCCTTCCATTTTGATAGTAAAAATCTTTGAAAGTAACCAGCTTAGGAGGAAAACTATGTTCACCCTTTTCATTCAGTTGAACTGTTTTGCCACTTGTCAGTTATATGTATTTCGGTGGAAAACATGAGTCTCAATAAGCCCAGGTTGTACGGGCTTAGAGCTGTCCCTCGCAAGAGATAAGGCACAAGTAGGAATGACTGGGATGTCAGGGGCGTCGCATACGAGGGCAGAGGTCCTCAGGAAGTCTAGGAAAGGTTTTGTGGAGTGCGGCACTTAGCTCTTTCTTAGGAGAAAAACAATCTTCAGCAAAAGGAAGAAAGCTGCAGAAGGGTAAAGACAGAAGTGAGCTTGCCCAGATAATGGTGAGCGAGAGACTCCTGTGGGAAACTAGTCGGCAAGCCGGAAATGAAGGCCTGGATTATCTAATTGGGCAAAGAAAAGAGGAGTGATGCCAGTCTGTATACTTTTCCTCTGTTGCTGAGATGTTTCTGTTGCTGTGATACCTGTTCACATAAAGCCAGTGGGATCTTTTGCTGGTACTTAATGTTTTTGTCTAAGAGCTGAAATTATTGTGAAAGTGAACTTCTTCAGCCAGGCTGGAATGAATGTGACCTGAAGAAATAATATATGTTCCACAGATGAATGAACTGAAAGTGAAAGAGCGTAAGTGAAAAATGAGTGAGTAGATGGACTCAAAACACCAGCACTGACCTGAAGAAAGGTAGGGCAGCAGCAGTTGGGGTCAGGGCAGAGCCTGAAAGCTCCACAAAAGCATCTGTAGACCTGTGTGACCAAATTCTGTTTGTTTTTTTTTTTTTTCTTTTCTCCTTTTTTCCTTTGCAGAATGTCCATATATTACCACAGACAGTTCTTTACATGGCGGATTCGGAAAATTTCATTAATCTGGAGGAGTGTCGTGGCCATAAGAGAGGTGAGCATCAAAGGAGAAAGTTTTGGATTCGTTTGCTTCCTTATGTACCTCTGTTTGGAGCTAAGTACTGTTTTCATCCTGAGAGTTACTGACTTTCTGAGGCTCTGGGCCTGCTCCCTGAAGAATGCATGAATATAGTTGTCTCTGAACTTTTGAGGAACCGTTTGCTTCAGAGATTGCAGACCTTGCAGGCTAAAGATTCAGAGATTCTATCCAGAGATTCTAAACCTTGTGGCACAGTTGACACAAGTTCTTTGGAAAGGTGTTTCCTCATTTTGAAATACTTGCATGTGCAGGCATTTGTTTTTTACTATTAAAACAGAATGTCTGTCTGTGGCCGTTCAAGCCTTTCATTGTGTTGGATGAGCATTTACCTAATGGTCCTTCTCTGGCAGGACTGTGCATTCTTCTTGGCCTGCTAAGTGAAGAGGCAGACTGTGTCCCGTGATGGGCACACTGACCCCAGAGTTAAGACTCAGTGGATTATCAGTGTGTGATTTGATTCCAGATGACTGTGCTCTAGAAAAGTCATGATTTCATATCAGCTTAACAGAAACAATAGTAGATCTGAAATTCAGCTGCTACTGCTGATGCCATTGAGGCAAAAGCAGTATGTGAACAACTGGAAAAGACAAACTGGCAATGCTGAAGGTCAGATTTAGAATTTAACGTATAAAACAGGGACTCACAACAACAACAACAACAACAACAAAACACGACTTTTATTTTTAATCAAAGCTTTTAGACGTCCTTGTAATGTGTTCTAGTGTAAAGTGACTTAAACTGTAATATTTGCTTTTATTTTCCTCATCAAATTTGACCTTAAGTGGATGACCTGGATAATCTTCTTCTGTATTACTGCAGCCAGGAAAAGAACTACTATGGAAGCAGCGTTTGCCCTTGAGAAGCTCTTCCCAAAACAATGCCAAGTCCTTGGGATTGTGACCCCAGGAATTGTAGGTGAGAGAATACCAACTTGATTTCCTGCCTTCCATTAAAATGGGGTCCTATGGATCGGTGGGTTATTTGTAGCTTAAAGCAGATTTATGTTTTTGGCCATCCAAAGTACAATAAAGTTAGCCTTATATACCTTCAAGTTATATTTGACGTACATTCATGTTCCTTAGGTTACTGTGGTTAATATTTTCAAGTCTCAGGGTCGTCCATATAAGCTGTGTGTATTAATAATTCATATCTTGCCAGTAGCCATTCAGAGGAAGACAAAGATCTCATTCCTCCTCTCTACAAATCAGAAAGTATTAGTGAGAATTCTCACTTCTGGCAGTTCAGCCAGAACTGTTCCTGGTGGGTGGAGGTGAGGTCGGCCTGGACAGGCGCTGCCTTCAACCTGCCTCAGACACTTCTTTTTCTCTCCTTGGCTGCCACTCTTTGAAGCTTATAGCGTGAAGTTTTTTTTCTAGGTTTGCTCCTGGTGAATGTTTGCCGCTTTTAATTATTTTTGACTGTTCTCTAGCTCGTGCGGGAATGAGAGCCTGTTGAGGCCATCACGGTCCAGTGGCTCCGATCCCCGGGTGGAAACCCCAGCTGTACCACTCAAGTGTCTGCATGACGTTGAGCGAGTTCGCTGACCTCATGGAGCTTCAGTTTCCCCCTCTCTGACATGGGGGTGATTGACAGTACCTTTCCCAGAGAGTCTGAGCAGTCAGTGAATTGCACACGTGCAGTATTTAGACCAGAGGCGTGTAGTAAGCAGTGAGTAAATGGTAGCTATGATCCTTCACTTTGTTGCACTCAGTAGTACTCCATAATTGGCATTTTTAATCTTCACTGAGAGACTTTTGATTGGATATTAAGTTCTGTGCAAGGAAGTACAAAGGATTTCAAGTACTCACAGGCAAGTAGGGGTAAATACATGGTTGATGGGAACTGTCTATGCAATTACCTCCTACTCCTGTATTATATCAGCCCTGTCATCACAAATTTTGTTTCTCATTGGATTGAAAAATGATGGCAGTGACTGATTTTAACTCTTAATTTTTCCTTAAATGAGTGATCTAGTTACCCATTATTAGTTATTATCAAATGCTTCTATAGAAACAGCTTTGAGTTCTTACATAATTTTGTTGGGCCTCTGTGTGGGCAATCACGCTGCCTGCTGTGACTTCCTCAAAGCACGACCAGGTAGAAAGTCTAAAATTTGAGTTGGGGGTCAGGGACAGGAGAGGGCAGGCAGACCCGGGCGACACCCTTGCCTCCGTGACCCCATAGTGAGGGGTGGGCAGTCTACCTGAAGCCTTCCTCTCACGCTCAGAGCATTGCTCATCTTTCTCCCTAAGTTCCCGTGTTATCTTGATGTTGGGAGGGAGTATCATTCCCGCTCCCTTTATTTGGGACCTGGACCCACTCCAGTCCGCCCGCTGATTCTTGTTCCCCTGCAGCTGAGTGCTGTCTTTGAGCCAGTTCCACACCTGTCACAGCAACGCTTCCACCACGACAGCTGATTGGATTCCTTTTTCTTAGGCTACAATTAGTAACTATTTCTAAAACAGCCATTGGTGATAACTTTTTTTGAAGTAGAATTGCTGTGAAGTTATAATTACTACCTCCCCAACTTTTTATTTGGAAAAACTTCAAATCTATAGAAAAGGTGGTAGAATAATAGAATAGTACAATAAACACCCATATGCCTTCATCTAGTTCACCATTGTGAAAAACATGTGCTTCTTCTGTGTTTATGAAAACATTTCTTTCTAAATAGTTTGAGAGTAAACCGTAGGCATCATGACCTTATACTTCTAAAAATGTGAAAGCTGAGAAGTTTTTTCTTGGGTATTGGCCTATTATCTCATTGATTATGCTAGTAAACTAAGCCGCAGTTACCTAGGTGTGGCTGGGTAATTTATATGAGCTGAAACGTCTGTCTTCATTGAATTTGTTCACAAAATTGTTTCACTTCTTTCCTAGTGACACCAATAGGATCACGTAGCAATCGACCTCAGGAAATAGAAATTGGAGAATCTGGTTTTGCTCTATTATTTCCTCAAATTGATGGAATAAAAATAAAGCCCTTTCATTTTATTAAGGATCCAAAGAAATTAACACTAGAAAGGCATCAACTCACTGAAGTAGGTAAGTTGTTATGTTACCATTAGTTGCCCATATTGTTGATTGATTTTGTTTGTTCCCGAGAGTCTGAATTAAGTACAAGTTACTACAGATGTGGACAGTTCAAACTAGTGATTAACAGAGGCTGGTGCAATATTTTTGATAGAATAGATCCACTTTTTAAGTTATTTTACTTACATTAAAACCTGAGAGAACTAGAGATGAATTTTCCACAAATACTCCATTGATAAAAACTCACTTGTATTTAATTCTGAATTTTGAAGGACTTCTTCCTCTTTGAATATTTTCTTATCATTTTGTCCTGTTTTGTTTTTTGAAGGTGAAAAGTTTAAGGTTTTATTTCTCTTTTGTGATAGTAATAAGCATTTGTTTAAAAAAAAACTAGAAGATACAGGTTAGTTCTATATCGACTAATTAGAAAGAAATAAGTGTGATGAATTTGATACGTTTTAGAGATAGTATAAGTTAAAGCAAAGTCTGTCAGACAAAGGTTTACTAGGAAATACCAGGCAGGAGACTTGGCTGATGCAGACAGGTCATGCATGAGAGTTGATAAAAAGGGTTGGCTCAGTTTCTAAGCACTAATGAGAAAGCGTAATTTAATATAGTAAGCATTAAGCTGACTGTTCAAGCAAAGCAGTGCTAAGGCCTGTCATCTACCTCTGCGGGTGAACTGATTGGGGTTAACTTGTTGGGGGAGCTTGTTTGGCCTTTGACTTGGTGCTTCTGCTGAAGGTCCTGTGGTTTCTTCTTGTGTGCTGTCTCTTGTTTTTTGTCCAGAAGTGAGTATGGTGCCTCCTGGGCATGCTCTCTTCTGTTTTAAAGCAGCCTGGGGATCCATGGTTGAGGTCTTCATGGTAGTGCTGCTTGAAGCTAGAGGCCTAGTTTTGTCCATTTATAAGAAAGACTCAAAATCTTGAGTGGGAGTAACCATCTATTTTATAATCAAATAGTTATTAGGTTTGTGTTAGACCTTGTTTGCATTGTGGCTCTAAGTATAGGAATCAGAAAACTGATGGAAAGAGTCCCGCATTTTTCTGCTCTGTGACGTGATTTTATTGGTGTCCTTTCCCTGAACTGTTTGCTGTCAACAGTTTTGACTTATTCCAAGACATTGTTTTCATGCTGTTCATGACCTTCTGGAAACAGGCTTTGCCTAGATTGAGATGCTAATCTCTATTCTTTCCCGTACTGTTTTTCATGCTTCTCTGTTTGGACTGTTGCCTTGTATGTGGACAGGAAGATGGAGGCATTTGAGGTGGGCAGGGAGGGAGTGGTTGGAGGCTGGGATGTGGGCACCCCTTCTCCACAGAGCGCCAGCCTGCAGCCCTGAGCCGGACACCCAGAGCAGCTCGTCAGCTGTGTTCTGTGGCCGTGGACGGCACCCCGTCCCTGCAAGTGTCCCACAGGCTCAGCACACACACTTTCTCTAAAGGCCAGGTAGTGACTGTTCCAGGCTTAGCCAGTCACGCAGCCTAGTGGCATCTATTCAGCTCTGCCATTGGAGCACAGAAGCAACTGTAGACAGTGCACCAAAAATCAGCTTTGTTCCAGTAAAACTTTCTATGCAAAGGCAGGGGGCCAGATTTGGCACCTGGGCTGTGTTCCTCTGCATTGTAGACTTGGCTGCTCTGAGTAGAAGGTGGAGTGTGGAAAGCCTGTGGTGAATAAACAAAGCCCCCTCAGCCTCCTGCGAGATGGGCGGTGTCTCTGCGGGCAGGGACCTCGCATGAGATTAGTCCTTGTAGACCTTGTACATAGGGTGTGTCATAATCAGACCCAGCCTCCCAGGACATATTACTTTATATATATAAATATACATATATATATATAGGAGAAGGCAATGGCACCCCACTCCAGTACTCTTGCCTGGAAAATCCCATGGATGGAGGAGCCTGGTAGGCTGCAGTCCATGGAGTCGCGAAGAGTCGGACACGACTGAGCAACTTCACTTTCATGCATTGGAGAAGGAAATGGCAACCCACTCCAGTGCTCTTGCCTGGAGAATCTCACGGACAGGGGAGCCTGGTGGGCTGCCGTCTACGGGGTCGCACAGAGTCGGACACGACTGAAGCGACTTAGCAGCGGCATACACATAAATAATACACACACACGTGGCCACACACCCTGGTTACGTTCTTTTTGAAGAACTTACAAAAAATGGCACGTTTTTTAAAAGAGGCGTGGTGGTGGTTTAGTCGCTAAGTTGTGTCCGACTCTCGTGACCCCATGGACTGTAGCCCACCAGGCTCCTCGGTCCGTGGAATTTCCCAGGCAAGAATACTGGAGTGGGTTGCCATTTCCTTCTCCAGGGGGTCTTCCCCACCTGGGATCAAACTCCGATCTCCTGCATTGCAGCCAGATTCCTTACCGATTGAACCACAAGTGAAACCCGAAAGAGACACAGGTTGTTCTGAGATCTGTATGGTATCCACCCCGTGTTAAAAAATAGTCTCTGGAATGAAAAAAAATATATAGATATACACGTGTAGATGGGCCAACACTTGAGTCTTTTGAAGTGAAAGCAGAAACACGCATGTTCCGTAACAGCCAGTGTTGGTTCATTGGAAACTGTTTGTGTGCAGCTCCTCCGCCAGTCCGGCATGTGCGGGGCTGTGGAGATGCCTCCTGGGGCTCCCGGTTCAGCAGGCCAGGCCGACTTTGAATGCAGTACACCGATGTGTGAGTGTCACCAAGTGGACGCACAGAAGTGCTGGGAAACATAAGCACGGGACTTAATCCACCCTGGGGTCTTGGGAAAGTGACATTTGGGCAGAGCCCGGAGGAGGAGTGAACTGGAGTGGGCAGGGGTCCCTCACATGTGGAGTCAGGAAGAGGATCGTAGAAGTATTGTGCCTTCTTTCCAGGTTATTGACAAAAACAGATCAAAGGACAGGAAATAGAAAGAGCCTGGCAGCTCACCTTCGGGACTGCTGTGCAGCCACTGGCTCATTTATGAAATGTAAGGAATTCCAGTGTGTCTGGAGAACGGTGAGATGGAAGGTGGGGGAGTGTGGTGTGAGCCAGGAGGCAGGCTGGGACCGGCTCTGCCTTGCAGGGACACACTAAGGATTTTTACATACATAAGGGCAGCGGCAAGCCAGGACTCGAGGCAGAGGAGGGACACAGCCAGCTAAGTCTTCTGAAACTGCCCCTCTGGCTGTGGTGTGTTCAGTTTGGCGGGACACAAGAGAGGCTGTTGTGGCTGTGGCACGTGGACCTGTGGAGGCACGGATGGCTTCACGATGAAGTTTCGAGGTGGAATCGAGGTTGAGGTGATGGACTTAAATGTTGGGAGCTGAAAACGAGGATGGTGACAGTGTTGTCGCCTGAGTTTCTGCCACTGTGGGCATGCTGAGGAGCGGAATAGACGGGGCAGAGGCCAGAAGAGCCAGATGACCAGCTCTGGGGTGGACACGTTGAATTGGAGATGGGAACACTGATTCGACAGTTAATACGTGGGTCTGAAGCTCAAGAGAATGGTCTCAACCACAGATGGAAATTTGGGAACACCAAGGTGATTGAAGAAACAGGAGCTGGCACAGTAATTGGAGGAGGAGGGGAAGGAGGTTCAGCAGCTGATGTTGCTTATTCATGGTTGACACTGACGTGATGTCAGCATGTCCCTCCCAGCAGCCATTCCCTTCTCCAGGGGATCTTCCCAACCCAGGGATTCCCAGGCCTCCCGCAGTGCAGGCGGATTCCTTACCAGCTGAGCCCCCGGAGAAGCCCAAGAAGACTGGAGTGGGTAGCCTCTCCCTTCTCCAGCGGATCTTCCCGACCCAGGAATCGGACTGGGGTCTTATGAATTGCAGGCGGGTTCTTTACCAGCTGAGCCACCAGGGCATTGTTCCCTGTGCTGTAAATCTTTGTTGCTTGTTGTGTACCTGTTTAAAGTAATTATCGACACTCTACATGCATTTAGATTATATCACTTTCACATAGTTCATAAAAGAGCTGTCTTCAGAAAGAGGTTTCTCTAAAAAGAACAGAAATCTGAACACACAGACCTAGAGATTTTTCAGGCAGTTCTGGCCAATCTTTGGAATAGTTCTTCATAGTAGGCTTTCCTGAATCTGATGCTGGTCTTGGTGTCTAGATTTTAGTTTTTTCCTTTTAACCTTCTAGCTTGATGATACCTGTAATGAATTTATATTCTGCCTTATTTCAAAATGAATTTAAGGCAGCTTACAAAAAAGGTATGTAGACGATCTGTGGAGGAACTGAGCTGAGGCTCGCGTGTAGGAGGGGCATGGGGCAGCCAGGGCCATGGGTAGTACCTGAGGTGCGGGTTTGCCGAGCCAGGACAGAAGTAGAACTCGACCCAGTCTTCCGAGAACTGTGATAGATTCTAGTGGATCCAAATGCCCTTACGGTAAGTACGTTGAGTTTTTCAAGCTGTTTTGTACCATGTCTCTCTATGAACACCAGTGGCATCACCCCAACTCTTGATTCCTTAAAACAACAGTGGTAGGATCCAAACCAATGAGGTCTGGTCGCTGAGCGCTGTGTGCAACTGAACAGTGTTTAGGGCTGCCAAAGGAATGGGTAGCCCACGCGCCCTTCAGGCACTCAGTCTGCTGACTTCCGTCTCTCGCTGGATTTCCCCGAACAGGGAACTGGAGATCACTGGTTGAGTGTGTCGTCTGCCCAGCAAACATCAGAGCTGGGAAGATGGCTAGCCTGCTTTCTTGAAGTTGAAAGTTCTGAGACACTTGTACCGAGTAGAGGACCCCCTCGTTTCACCAGAGGCAGGACTGAAGGCACTGCCAGGATTTACCCCAAAGTGAGCTGGGTGGTCATCTTCTCAGGCTCATTTATCTTAGACCTCTCAATGTTGAGTGGCGTGGCGTTTGAACCTTCCTTCCGGTATATGATAGAGACCTGTCTGCCTTGACAGGCAGCCAGCCTGGGCTACGGTGGACTTGTTCTCTAAGTTGGGTGGAGGGAAGTGAGTCTGGTTTCTAAATTAGTGTGTTTGCGTGGTCTGCTATAGAACGAGACCACTGGAGGAAGACATTGAAAGCACTGGGTATGCAGTGGCTGAATGAGGGTGGTGCCTAGTCGGCAACTGTAAAAGAGTCTAGAGCTTAGAAAACAGTAGGAAGGGGAGAGATTAGAAGTCTTTAGGTTTCTGAAACTTAAAACTGAGAGTCGAGATGTGGGTCTAGTCTGCTAAGATGTCCTGGGCCAGTCACTTTCTTGAGATGAGCAGCCTTTATTTGTAAAATAAGACTACACTGTTGACCCCACAGGCCTCTTCTAAGTCTAAATAGTCATTCTGGAAAAAAAAAAACCCACAACATTTTCTGAAAATTTGCTGGCCTGGTCTGTGTGGAGAAAAAGAGCCTTTAGTAATGGTTTGGGGTCTTGAAAGTACTGGCTTTTACTAATATTCTTTACTCTCCCTGCAATGTGGGTTTCCCTGGTGGCTCAGACAGTAAAGAGCCTGCCTGCAGTGCAGGCGACCAGGTTCGATCCCTGGGTCGGGAAGATCCCCTGGAGAAGGAAATGGCAACCCACTCAGGTATTCTTGCCCGGGAAAACCCATGGTTGGAAGACCCTAGCAGGCGACAGTCCATGGGGCACTTTCTTACTCTCCAAAGCAGTGCTGCGCTGTGGAGAGAATTAGAAATGGACCAGAGGCAGTCTCCCTAGAGAGGTCATTACTTCGTGTTAGGAACTGGTCGTTCACCTCCGCCCCACCCCAGTCTGCTTGAGTGAGCTTTACTTCAGGCAGCCTTTATCCTGTGAAGATGGAAGTCCTCTGGCTGAGTCAGTGGATACTCGAATAGGGGGTCAGGTGTTTGATTTTTTTTTTCTTTTTCCTGCCCCAGAGCCACCTGTTTGTCACCTTTTAAATTGATGATAGTCTATGAACAGGGTGCCAGAGGCACATATGAAAGCCTGGGAGCTTGTCGGGGATGTGTGTGCCCTGCTGCCTCCTGGCCAGCTTGTGCTGCCCTCTAGTGGTAGCTGCTTTTCATTCCAGAATTACATCCCAGAAGGGCTCCAGAATTGAGTGTTTCCCTGCTTTGGAATGAGTTTCCCATGGTTAATCCACCTTCTCTCTCCTGGAAAATGTGGATAAGGCCTGTATTTTAATGGTGTTTTGGTTTCCTAAGGCTGCTGTAGCAAATTACCGCAAACTTCCGTGGCTTAAAGCACCATTTATTCTGTCACAGTGCAGAGGCCAGAAGGCTGCATCGGTGTTGGTGGAGCTGCTCCCTCTGGCGGCTGCGGGGGCGGGGATCTCTTTTCTCTTCCTCCTTCTGGTGCCGCTGACGTTCCTCATGGTGGCATCGTTTCAGTCCCTGCTTCTGAGGTCACATTGCCTCTTCTGTCTGTTTCTCTAGTAAGGATACTTGTGTAGCATTTAGGGCCTACCTGGACAATTCCGATGATCGCATCTCAAGATCCTTAATCACATCTGCACAGACCCTTTTCCCAAGTTAGGTCACATTCTTCGTTCCTGGGAATGTGGTGGGGAGATCACATTCAACCCTCCACAGGTGGTTAGTGGCGTCTCATTTTCTCTGGACGTTTAAATTCCCACTGCATCTAACTCTGTTCTGTAAACCAGTGTTCCCTCCCATGCCAGGTGGCGGCCTGAGTGGAGATGGCTTGTACCCAGGCCCACCAAGGGATGCTGCTCAGTTACACAGCTACTTCCTTATTTGTGTTGAATGTTGACTATATTATTTTCAAATAGCCATTTAATTTTCTTAATGGTTAAAAATTAATTATAGCAAAGGTTTTGAGTAATGTTAGAGCTTGCAACAGAGAAGGCAATGGCACTCCACTCCAGTACTCTTGCCTGGAAAATCCCATGGACGGAGGAGGCTGGCAGGCTGCAGTCCACGTGGTCACAAAGAGTCAGACACGACTGAGTGACTTCACCTTCACTTTTCGCTTCCATGCATTAGAGAAGGAAATGGCAGCCCACTCCAGTGTTCTTGCCTGGAGAATCCCAGGGATGTGGGAGCCTGGTGGGCTGCCGTCTGTGAGGTCGCACAGAGTCGGACACAACTGAAGAGACTTAGCAGCAGCAGAGCTTGCAAAAAAAATGGAAGACTTGACAGCTTACACACTAAGTTGCACTTAATTAGGCATATAAGATATTAGCAATAACATTTCATCTTGAAAAATAATTCACAATTCCTTTTTAAAGATTTCTTTCAGAGACTCTCTTTTTAAAATGGTCACTCTCCGTTGTTCTGCAGGTCTTGTCGATAACCCTGAGCTTCGTGTGGTCCTTGTATTTGGCTATAACTGCTGTAAGGTGGGAGCCAGTGATTACCTGCAGCGAGTCGTCAGCACGTTCAGTGATATGAATGTCATCTTGGCTGGAGGCCAGGTGGACAACCTGGCATCACTGACTTCTGAAAAGTATGTCTGATGTGCTTTTGGCTTCTTCTGCATGTGATGGGTTATGTTCTCAGCTTTACATTACTTTGGGTTTTTAAAAAAATCATGTTTAAAGGATTGCTAATAGTTCATTCCATTTTGCAATAGACATAGGTTGAAGGGCTTACACAACATAATTCTGCTTATCTTTGAAGAACAAAACTTACGTATGTTATCCTTTTAGGAATTTATTCTTAGTTGGACTTAAACTCTCCTTAAAATTGACTTTCCTCATTGTTTATTGCGTTTCCTTGATGGCTCCATCACTCTGTAACTGCCGCATTTCACTTCCTCTCTGGTTCTGTTCTCCTCTAAAGGAAATGTGTGGTTCAGTAGCACAGCTTTGTGGTAAAACTTCTTGGAGCCTCCAGTACTGTGCTCAGTACTTTGGATCTTTTAGAGGGAAGGGTAATACTGTTACTTGTGGCAGTTCTTAAATACATTTGGCCACAGAACCTTTTATACGTAAAGCATCTTGCAGGCCTACTGGTATTATTCAGCACACATTTTTTTAAAATATTGTATTAGATTTTTAAAAAAAAATTTTATTGGAGTATAGTTGATTTACAATGTAGTGTTAGTTTCAGGTCTAAGCAAAGTGGATCAGTGATACATATATCCACTCTTTTAAGATTCTAGTCCCATTTAGGCCATTAGAGTGTTGAACAGGCTTCCCTGTGCTATACAGTTACCTACTTTATATACAGTAGTGTGTATGTGTCCATCCCAGCCTCCCAGTTTATACCCCGCCTTCCCCCTTGATAACCCTGTTTGTCTTCTACATCTGTGACTATTTCTGTTTTGTAAATCAGTTCGTTTGTACCATTTTTTCAGATTCCATGTATAAGCAATATTACTTGGGACACATTTTGGGAAATACAATACTAGATCTTTTGAAAGGCTTTTTCAAGTTCAAAAATGATATCTCTTTGATTTTATTACTAAGGCGTCTGTTTTCAAAGATAAAAATATTTGCTCTTCTATCTTGAACCATTACTACTTTTCCATTTCCAATGAAAGTATGTAGTATTTTGAGTTTCAGCTGATTAAGTGGACATAAATACCAGCTGTTCCCAAAAGGAAGAAAATGAAACATTCCTCCCGACCCCAAATATTTCCTGCAGACCTCGTTATTTCTGTATTCATTCTTAGTATTTGGATCCTAGAGCAGTGACATGGAGACAGACTGTTAGAGATCAGTATCTTTAAGAGCAGTTTAAATCATCCTAGTCATAATCTCCATCCTGGTTGTCAGCACCGACAGGTCAGGGAAAGCAGATGCTAAGTTGAGTTTCTTGGAACTTGAGGAAGAAGGGAGGAAAGCCAAGTGCAGTGAACTCTGAGCACTGGATTTCATGCATAAGTATACCTGATTCTTGGTAGCTGTCTGTGGGCTATTTCCCCTCTTGTTTAATCTTCCTTATTGTCTTTTACTTTTAAATTATATACGGATGGGGCAGTGGTGATTTAACTTACAGTTTATCTTTGAAATGCCAACTCATTCAGACATGTAACATCTGAGATGCTGGCCAGTTAGTTTAGCATGGCTGCCTGTATATAATATACCCTTTATACCTAATATGGGGAAATACACCCTCCAGCAATCATTACCTTTTACGTGACCCATTAGTGTGGTCTTTACACTGTGTCATTGAGTAAGGGAAGTCACTGAGTGTCTGTCAGTGCTTCATTTTAATGGTGTCCAGATATGAACCCCTCTCCCTCTGAAAAAAAGATGACTAATTCTTTTAGGCAGGAGACACCTGTTGCCATTGTACACCGACGAGGAAATGTAATAAAGTTAAAGGAGCAGCAGCAGACTCAGAAGATGGATTCTGCCCCTCAGAAACTGGTTTTGCCACTGGTTAGCCTTAAGGGACTTACTGCTTAAGCCTTTTAAGTCTCAGTTTCTTATTAACCCAGTGAATCCTGCCAGTTCACAGACTCAGGTGTTGCTAAGCCTGATAAAAAAAGGTACTTGCTTGGTTTCCCCCAGTGGGTGTTAACAACTTTATTAACACTGTTTATATTTTCTTTAGTAACCATAAAGTATTTATTTTTAAAAATGCCAGGTAAATAGAAACAAAATATATGATTTTTTCCTTCAGATTAAACTAAATTATTGGCTCAAAGCAATAAATAAGACACAGCAATGTAACCTGTTTCTTTATGGACCAAATAGAAGAGAGCTAAAACTTCTGGAATTATGGGTTCTAATAAAATTATCCTCCATGAGTGAATATTTAATACACCTCTTTTAAAATTTGACAAGCTGAGGTAGGGGATAAAAAGGTACTGAAGCTGTAAATAATGCCAAAAGCTTCAGCATTGTATATATGAGTAAAGTTGTAAGGTTCCTTTTTAAGGAAGAGGGTAAGGTGAGGATGCTCTGTGCCCCTCTAAAGCTCAGGCTGGATTTTAGAAATCTTTGTGGTGATGCATTGGCCCCTTTGTATCTATGACTGAAGAAATAATTGCTTTCTTCTCCACAGATCTGCCTTCTGCATTCTTTCATTGTATTAATTTCAGTAGTTTCATTTTTAACCCTTTCTACCTTACCTCTGCTCGGGGAGAGAGCACCTGAGACTAACCGTAAATTAAGGCGGCACTGCTCAACCAGTGAGAATTGGGAGGAGCTTGCTTTCTTTCACACTGTAAACCTGAATTGTTTCATGACACGTTGCCACTTTTCTGATTTCATTTCCTAGGAGCCCCCTGGACATTGATGCCACTGGTGTGGTCGGACTGTCATTTAGTGGACAGCAAGTCCAGGGTGCCACAGTGCTTCTCAACGAGGATGTCAACGACGAGAAGGCTGCTGACGCTGCCATGCAGCGCCTCAAGGCAGCGAACATTCCGGAGCAGAACACCATCGGTTTCATGTTTGCATGCGTCGGCAGGGGTTCTCAGTATTACAGAGCCAAGAAGAATGTGGAGGCTGATGCATTTAGAAAGTTTTTTCCTAGTGTTCCTTTATTTGGCTTCTTTGGAAATGGAGAAATTGGATGTGATCGCATAGTCACTGGGAACTTCATATTGAAGAAATGTAATGAGTTTAACTATAATGATCTATTTCACAGCTATACAACAATAATGGCACTGATTCATCTTGGGTCATCTAAATAAAGCCACCTGTAAAGTGGCTTTCACAATATATAACTTGTAGGCTCTGCCTTTTCTGGAAAATGGAAACTTGGGAGGTGTATATTTCAGACAGAAGAAACTTTATATGTATCTGTTTTGTAGCTTTGACACTCTAAAGATTTTTTTGGTAGTTTTTAATGTATTAGAGGAAGGATAACTTTGTATATAACATAACAGGGACCCAGAGTTGAGAACTTTTACATCAGGCACAAGCGAACCGATTATGACTATTGCACCAGGCTGTGTGACTGCTGTATGACAGGACTTTACATAGTCTTCTGCATGGAAAGATTGAGAAAGGATCCATCACTGGAAGGAGAGCTGAGACATTCCATGACTACCTCTGCAGTGTGAGATGATCTTTCAGCAGAATCATGAAGATTTTTTTCTTCCTTAATAAAAGAGAAAACTATACAAATGGCTTGATAAATTTTTCTCTGCTTTACAGTTTCACCATGCTTTTCAGAAGCTGTAACAAAATTATTACTGACTTTTTACTTGATAAGTATTAAAGAACTGTTTTGTTTTAGTACTCTATAAAGTTGCTTAGTCAAATGAACTGCCAAGACTAATCCATATTCTATTATAAGGGAAAACATTTTCCTTTTCCCTCAGTAAAGACATTGCAACATGGACAAGGGATCGAGGCTAGAGTCACACTTGGGTATCAGCTGCTGCCTTTGTGTGCTAGAGTCCTTGAAGAGTAACTGCTGACCTTAGTCACTCACTGTAGCCCTCGGGGCATAGTCACCAGCAAATAAACATCAATGTTGAGACTGAAAAAAAAAACCGCATCGGAAGATTCTTTTTTCATCTACTTCTATATAGCTAGTTGGCAGATCAGGCAATTACATCACCTTTCTTTGATTTTATACCAATATAACATACCTTGGAAACTCAGATAGTTGTGGTGGTGTTATGTTGCCCAGCTGTGTTCAACTCTTTGCAACCCCATGGACTGCAGCATGGCGGATTTCCCTGTCTTTCACCATCTCCTTCAGCACTTTTAGTGAGTGAGTAAAGGAAACTAAGGGGAAAACCCAGAATGATGGTGTTTGTCAGCTAGCAAATCCTGGCACATTTCCAGTAACAGGACTGTCAAGTTTAAATTTCTAATTATTTGTAAATATATCAAAATAGGTGCAGAGAATACCAGTTTTCTCCTGATATCCATTCTTTCCTGTTCACACAGATAACACCTTTGGTTTTTAGCTAGGCACATGCACACCAGAATAAAGACTACATTTCCTAGGCTCCCTTGCAAGTATGACTGTTCAGGACAGTGGAATGTGAGGGAAATGGTAATATTTCCTTTAACAGTATGACCGTTTTTGTTTTGCTTTCCTTTATTCGGTGCTGTTGCTTAGAAGTGGGTGTGAGAGTGAGCCATCTTAGACTCCACAGCAGAGTCAATGCTGTTTTGTGGAAGAGAACCACACAGAACAGTATCCACACAGTGTTTTGTTGAAGTGCATAACTGATCTGGACTGCCTCTCTTTAGGCTGTTTTACACGTCAGAAATTAAAATCAGTCTTGCCTAAGCCACTTGTTTTTTTCCCAGGTCTTTGTGATAGGACATCTGTATTAGCATATTCTAATGCAGTATGACGTAATGTATGGCCCTTTTGTAACAGTCAGTAGTTCTAACAGGATAGAAGGAAACTTGCAAGGTAAGTGAAATCAAAATATATGAACATTCACACTTTTCTGTTTTTAATAATTTGTTAAACCAAACCAATTTTTACTCCAAAAGATTTTCTTTCTGCTGTTTATATGAATGATGAAAATACTTTAAAGTTTCTTTAAATTATGATTATCCTCAATATTAGTTCTTGAATAAAGCCCAAAGAAAAGTTTGATTGCAATGGAATATTTCTGAATATTAGTATTTAGCTGTGTTTGAAAGGCTTGTCTTAAAAGCAAGCATTAAAGGAAAAGTTACTGTTTCAGCTAAAAAAACATATTAAATTCCTAGAATGGCAGCTGTTGTATAGTCATTTGTGAAACCGGAAAAATGATCACATGAAAAAATTGACCCAAGCACAAAAAAACTAAAGATGTATTTTCAGTGTCTTCACATACTGAACTGCCTTCTATCAAGTGACAGGGTTGACAGGATTGTTTATTCTATCAAAATGTTTTAAAAATGCTTTCTTATGTGCTTTCAAAGCAGAATCTTTCTGCAGCTACAGTTTGCCTTGTTAAAGTCTGCTTTAAGGAATAAACTCCTTGAAAAGCCAAGTAACAATGTAAGGAAGAGGAGGGAAGCTTGGGATTAAGACCTGGAAACAGACATCCTACATATTGCTACAGTTAATAGCCTGTGACCTAGACTAATGAAGGGGTCCAGAAGGCCAGTTCACTGCTGTAATTCTCAACTTTGCTTACACCTGGACCATTGGTAAATATTCAGTCTAGTAAGAGAAGCCAAACAGCAAAGGTTTTGCCACTGATTTGTACCGCAAATTTAACACAGTGAACATGAAAGAATGTAAAATAGACTTTTACAAACCTGATAATGCCCTATGCATTCTACAGAAATTTGAGAAAATAATTAAATCTACTTTGCCATTTTGTGCCCACACAGCCTGACCTGTTTTAACACCACCATAAATTCCATTTTATCAAAACAGAAGACTAAATCCTCTTGATTTGAAACTGAGATTTTAGATGACTGACTTGGTTTTCACTTGTAGAAACAATTTATGAGTCTTGCGTTATGAAAATCCTAAAATAAAACATAGTGAATATTAGTAATAACATCCTTGTTAAATGAACAAAACTAACACCTATACTATGTAAAAGAGTGTTACCAGGAAGTCATTTTAATATTGGCCCATTTATAGAAAAAGTCATATTTATATGAGACATGTTACTTTTATTTCATTTCTGGACTATGCCATGATGGAGACAGAAGAATATATGCTACTATAAAGCAGAGAACATTGGCAGAAACCAATAAACACCATTTAATGTTTTGGTACTAAGAATCTGTGGAGCATTTCATTTCAGAAAGGCTATATAAAACTTAAGTGTTCTGTGGACATCATATCTTTTTGCCTTTTCATATGAACAAAGCTAGTGGAGGGAATGGAATGCCAGCTGAGCTATTTCAAATCCTAAAAGCTGACGCTGTTAAAATGCTGCACTCAATATGCCAGCAAATTTGGAAAACTCAGCATTGGAAAACTCAGCACTGGCCACAGAACTGGAAAAGGTCAGTTTTCATTCCAATAACAAAAGCAATGCCAAAAAGTGTTCAAACTATTACACAACTGCCCTCATCTCACATGCTAGCACAGTAATGGTTAAAATTCTCCAAGCAAGGCTTCAACAGTGTGTGAACTGAGAACTTCCAGATGTTTAAGCTGGATCTGGAAAAGGCAGAGGAGCCAGTGATCAAATTGCCAACATCCGCTGGATCATAAAAAAAGCAAGAGAATTCCAGAAAAACCTGCTTCACTGACTGCACTAAAGCCTTTGATTGTGTGAATCACAACATCTACAAAATTCTGAAAGAGATGGGATTACCAGAGCACCTTACCTGACTCCTGAGAAAGCTATATGCAGGTCAAGAAGCAACAGTTAGAACCAGACATGGAACAATGGCCTGGTTCCAAATTGGGAAAGGAGTACGTCAAGGCTGTATATTGTCACTGCTTATTTAACTTATATGGAGAGTACATCATGTGAAATAGCTCAAACTGAAATCAAGATTGCTGGGAGAAATATCAATAACCTCAGATATACAGATGACACCACCCTAACAGCAGAATGCAAAGAGGAACTAAAGAGCCTCTTGATGAAAGAGGAGAGTGAAAAATCTGGCATAAAACTCAACATACGAAAAACTAAGATCATGGCATCTGGTCCCATCACTTCATGGCAAATAGATGGGGGAAAATGGAAACAGTGACAGACTTTAGTTTTTGGGATCCAATCACTGTGGATGGTGACTGCAGCCATGAAATTAAAAGATGCTTGCTCCTAGAAAGAAAAGCTATGATGAACCTACATAGTGTATTAAAAAGCAGAGACATCACTTTGCTGACAAAGGTCTGTCTAGTCAAAGCTATGGTTTTTCCAGTAGTCATGTAGAGATGAGAGAGTCAGACCATAAAGAAAGCTGAACACCAAAGGATTGATACTTTCAAACTGTGGTGCTGGAGAATACACTTGAGAGTTCCTTGGACAGGAAGGAGGTCAAACCAGTCAATCCTAAAGGAAATCAACCCTGAATAGCCATTGGCAAGGACTGATGCTGAAGTTGAAGCTCCAATACTTCGGCTACCTGATGCAAAGAGCTGAGTCACTGGAAAAGACCCTGATGCTGGGAAATACTGAGGGCAGGAGGAGAAGGAGGTCACAGAGGATGAGATAGTTGGATGGCATCACCGACTCGATGGACATGAGTTTGAGCAAGCTCCAGGAGTTCGTGATGGACAGGGAAGCCTGGTGTGGGGCAGTCCATGGGGTTGCAAAGAATCAGACACAACTGAGTAACTGAACAAAACAGTAACATCATAGTAAAAAAGGAAAGATTGATTACTACAAGGAATTGGAAAAAATATGTATTCATTAGTTTTAAATGTAGATGAAAATAATCGAGGCCCTTTTCTTAACATTTACACAAAATTTCCAAGTCTAACTAAAATTCAGTCACCATACATGTATCTGAAACATACTCTATTCAAAGCCTAGTCAGGATACTAGAATTACAGATAGGAATAAACATAATTGATCTGACTGACACAAGCAAAATTGTAATCTATGACATTCTAGCTTTCATTCCTCCACAGAAACACTGGGGAGAAAAGGGGGAAAGCAGCAACTATATGAACCAACTTTGTTGGAATTCTGGAAAACAGTCAAAGGTTTACAGCAACCAACACATAGCCCAGTGAAGAAAACCCATCGTCAAAATGGCAGAAAAATGTGACTTTTTACCCACCCTTGCCTCCTGTGCAATGGTGGGCTTATTCTTAAAATAAGAGAAGCCTGGTTTCCATTTCCCTTCCTCAAACCAGAAGAGGAAGAATAGATTTTACTTGCAAATTACTGCCTTTTCTAATCTGTCTTCGGGATTACAAGGTTTGATTCAAGCTGTTCATCATTGTTTTTCGTAACTTGGAAACAGGCAAGAAAAGGTAGGCACCGCCTATGAAAGCTGCCCGATGACTACAGAATTGCAGGCACCTAGATACAGGCCATATAAGGCCCAGAGGAGAAACGGGGGTAAGATTTTTGACAAATCAGATGTTCAAAAGCAGTTGTACCCAAGGAATGCAGAATGCCAAATGTGTGCACAGACAAAAATGGCTCAGAAAAGATTTAAGACCTTAGGCTTTCATCTTGGTCTGATCCCTAGGCTAGAAGCAAGCCTAACTAAGTATGGCGAGAATGCCTTAGGACACAGCTAAACTGCAAAAAGGAGAACTGGCATTCAGGGAAGTCTCTAAAATCAGATAAACGAGATAATAGGGACAGAGGTTTCAATGATCACACACAAGGAATAGGCTTTGCAAAAAGGGCTTGGAAGTCTCAAAAACAAATGAACAACAGCCTTTAGCTGTCAGCAACAACTGGCGAACTGAGGATAAAACAGAATGTTATATTCAGAATTACAATATTGTAATAGTAAAGTGCCCAGTTTTCAACAACAAACCTGAAAGGCGTACAAAGAAACAAGGAAACAAGGTCAATTCAATGAAACAGAAACTGGCCTGGAGGAAGCCTACACACAGAACTTAACAGAAAAAAATCGTTAATTATGCTCAAAGAACTAATGAAAATCAAGAAAGTGATGAATAAAATGGGAATACCAATGGAGAGAAATTACAAAAAGGAACCAAAGAAATTCTGGAGCAGAAAGTTAAAATAATAAAATTTCACTAGAGGGTTGAACAGTAGAATTGAGCAAGCAAAAAAACTCATCAGCAAAGCTGAAAACAGGACAGTTGAAATTGCCATAAAACAAAAAATCTAAGGGATTTGCAAGATACCCTCAAATGGAACAAGAAACATTACAGGAGTCCAAGGAGGAAAGAGAAAACTATATAATGATTATTTGAATAAATAATGACAAGAAGCTTGCCAAATTTGATGTAAGATGTGGATGTAGATGTCCAGAGGCTCAATGAACATCAAATAGGGTAAAGTAAAAAAAATACATCATAGTTTGTCTTCAACCTAGGACCTGGGATTTTTCAACCTTAATGTTACAAAAGTGATATGGATTCAGTAAAAACCACATTTCAAGTTTTGAATTTTGATCTTTTCCCAGGTTAGCAATATGCAATGAGATGCACTTATGCTGACTGGCAGTGATAGAGAGCTACAGCTCCCAGTCAGCCACGTGATCATGAGGGTAAACATCTAATATACTTACAATCATTCTGTTTTTCAGCACAGTATTCAATTACATCACTTCAAAATAGGCTTAGTATTAGATGATTTTTGCTAATGTAATTGTTCAGAGTACATTTAAGGTAGGATAGGCTTAGCTATGAGGTTCAGTAGGATAGGTATATAAAATGCATTTCAACTTATGATATTGTCAGCTTACCATGGGTTTATCGATATACAACCCTACTGTAAGTCAAGGAAGATCTGTATAATTAAGCTATACAAAAAGAAAGAATTTGAAAGCAGCAAGAATGAAGAGACTCATAAAGCTTCCTATGTGGCTCAGTGGTAAAGAATCCACCTGTAAAAGCGGGAGACGTGGGCTTGACCCCGATCCGGGAAGATTCCATGTTCTGCAGAGCAACTAAGCCTGACTAAGCCTGTGTGCCACCACTATTGAGCCTGTGCTGTAGAGTCTGGGAGACAACTCCTGAGCTTATATGCCACAACTAATGAAGCTGGTGCACTCTAGAGCTTGCGCTCCACAACAAGAGAGGCCACCAGAATGAGCAGCCTGGGCACCACAACTAGAAAGTAGTTCCTGCTTGCCACAACTAGAGAAAAGCCCTTGCAGCAATGAAGACCTAGCACAGCCAAAAGTAAAAAAAATTTAAAGGGATCTTCAGTAAGATTATCAGATTCCTCATCAGAAACCATGGAGGGCAAATGGCAGTAGTTTGATATATTCAAAGTACTAAAAGAAAAAACTGTCAACCTAAAATCTTTTATCTGGCAAAACTATCCATCAAAAATGAGGGAGAAATGAAACCATTATCAGATAAAAGCAGGAAGAGACTATTACAACTACATATGCCCTGAAAGAGATGCTAGAGGGAATTCTTGAAGGACAAAGGATAGGAACAGGAAACCATAAAAAGAAATTAAACTCTGCAGTAAAGGTATACATGAACAATTCCAGAAACAAGTATAACTCTGATGTTTAACTCTATTTTCCACACAACTTAGGAACCAGCGTATAAAAACAGGTACTGGTTTATGTTTTCCGACACAATGCTTAAAGATGGAATCCTGTGACATTAATGGCTGAAAGGGAGTGAAGGCAAAGTTACATAAGAGCAAGGTAGCAAAGTTTCTATTAACTGTTGAACTTGAGCTGCTAGAAATTCAAATTAGTGTTATTACTTTATGACGTTAAACAGAATCCCCATGGTAACCACAAAGAAATAGCTATAGGAGAATTCCCTTGTAGTCCAGTGGTTAGGACTCTGCACTCTCAATGCTAAGATCCTAGGTTCAGTCCCTGATTAGGAAACTAAGATCCCACAAGCTGTGAAGTGTAGCAGGGGGAAAAAAAAAACCTGCCAAAAAAGAGAAATAGCTATAGAATACCTACAAAAAGGGGGAATTTATATGTTTTACTACCAAAAAAAAAAAAGCAAAACACAAAAGACACTAACAAAATAAGGAGCAAAAATCCATGAAGCCTTTAGAAGAGAAATAGCAAAATGACATAAGTTCTTCCTTACCAACAATTACTTTAACCATATGTTGTCTACAAGAGACTGACTTCAGATCCAAATAGGTTAAAAGTAAAAGGATGGATAGATAGATATTCCATGTGAATAGTAATCAAAAAAGAACAGTATACTATTATCAGACAAATAGACTTATAACCTTTGTGAATTTAAAGAGACAGAAAAGGATGTCCTATAGGGTTTTATATGACAGATACAACAATTAATAAACATTTATACATCTAATAACATCCTCAAAATACATTAAGCAAAACACAACATGCATTGCTCTCACTGCATCTCATAAGAGAATATTTTAGCAGTAACTGTTTACCTTAAGAAAGAAAACTGAAATCAACATTCTAACTTTATAACTTAAGGAACTAGAAAAAGAAGAATGGACTAAGCCCAAAGCCACTAGAATAATTAGAACTAAGATAAGCAAAATACTGAACAGAAAATCGACAGAAAATTTTAAACCAAAAGTTAGTTCTTTGAAAAGGTTAATAAAATGGATAAACTTTTAGCTAGATCAGTAACAGAAGAGAAGAGACTCAACTTCAAAAAACAAGTACGATTAAGGATATTACTAATGAGTCTACAAAAATAAAAAGGGTCACAAGAATACAAGAGCAGTTGTAAATGTCTTGGATAACCTAGATCTGATGGATATAATTATAAAAACCATACCAAGACTGATTCATGAAGAAATTAGGTCTTTAGAGACCTACAATTAGAAAGGAGATTGAATCAGCAGTCAAAAACCTCCCAACAAAAGAAAATCCTGCAACCTTTGACTTTTCTCAGTTGTACCAAACATTTAAAGAAGAAATAACATCAGTCCTCACACTTTTTCAAAAAAAAAAACAATTCAATATGAGAGAACACTTCCTAATCCACTATATAAGCCTAGTATTACCCTGATACCAAAGCCAATGACAACACAAGAAAAGAAAGTTAAAGACCAATATCCATGTTGAATACTGATGCAAAATTCTTAAAGGATTAGCAAACTGAATTCAAGATCACTTTAAAAATTTTATACATTTGAACACATGGGTTTATTGCTGAAATGCAAGGATGGTCCAACAGATAAAAATAGAATTGAATACAATACACCACATTATCAGAATGAGGGTCCCATGGGGATCATATCATTGATGCTGAAAAAGGATTTGATGAAATTCTTTTTGATTAAAAAAAAACACACTAGGAATTGAAGGAAGCTACCTCAACGTAATAAAGACCACATATGAAACTCTTACAGCTAACATTATACTCAATGGAAAAGGACTGAAATCACGAACAAGACAAGGATGCAGCTTTTACTAGTCCTATTCAGCACAGTGTTGGAAGTTCAAGGCAGAGTAATTAGTCAACAAAAAGAATGAAATTAGAAAGAATGAAGTAAAATTATCTGCAGAATACATGGCCCTATGTGTAGAAAACACAAATGATCTCCACACCCCCAAATCTGTTAGCACTAAGAAAAAAATCCAGCAAAGTTTAGACACAGAAGCAACACACAAAATCAGTTGCCTTTCTATATACTAATATGAACAACCCCAAAGACTTAATGAATTCTTAATGAAGAAGTTGATGACTTGTACATCGAAAACCGCAAGACATTGCTAAATGACGTTAACGTGAAAGTTGCTCACTCGTGTCCGACTCTTTGCCACTCCATGAACTATACAGCCTATGGAATTCTCCAGGCCAGAATACTGGAATGGGTAGCCTTTCCTTTCTCTAGGGGATCTTCCCAACCCAGGGATTGAACCCAGGTCTCCCACATTGCAGGCAGATTCTTTACCAGCTGAGCTACAAGGGAAAACCAAGAATACTGGAGTGGGTAGCCTATCCCTTCTCCAACAGATCTTCCCGACCCAGGAATCAAACTGGGGTCTCCTGCATTGCAGATAGGTTCTTTACCAACTGAGCTATACCAGGGAAAGTGAAAGAAAGAAAGAACGTGAAGTCACTCAGTCGTGTCCGACTCTTTGTGACCCCCATGGACTATAAGCCTACCAGAGAAGCCTGGATTTTACAGGCAAGAATACCTGAGTGGGTTGCCATTTCCTTCTCTAGGGGATCTTCCAGACCCAGGAATCGAACCTGGATCTCCTGCATTGCAGGCAGACGCTTTTCCCTCTGAGCCACCAGAGAACTCATTATACCAGGGAAGCTGATATTAACGATGTTAAAGATGACACCAATAAGTTGAAAGACATCCCATGTAAACAGACTGGAAGACTTAATATTGGTATGATGTCAATACTACCCAAAGTGATCTACAGATTCAATGTAATTCACTTCAAAATCTCAATGACATTCTTTACAGATACAGAAAAATAATTCAAGTGGAATATCTAGGATCCAAATAGCCAAAACATCTTGAAAAGAAGAAAGCTGAATACCAAAGAATTGTTGCTTTTGAACTGTGGTGCTGGAAAAGACTCTTGAGAGTCCCTTGGGCAGCAAGGAGATCAAACCAGTCAATCCTAAAGGAAATCAACCCTGAATATTCTTTGGAAGGACTGATGCTGAAGCTGAAGCTCAATACTTTGGCCACCTGATGGAAAGAGCCGACTCAGTGGAAAAGACCCTGATTCTGAGAAAGATTGAGGACAGGAGGAGAAGAGGGTGACAGAGGATGAGATGGTTGGATGGCATCACTAACTTAATGGATATGAGTTTGAGCAAGCTCCAGGAGATAGTGAAGGACAGGGAAGTCTGGTGTGCTGCAGTTCATGGAATCACAGTCAGACATGACTTAGCGACTGAAAAACAACAATAATCTTAAAAAAGATCAAAGTTGGAAGACTCACACTTCCTGATTTCATATTTTACTGCAAAGATACAATAATCAAAACAGTGTGATAATGAATAAAAACAGACATATAGACCAGTGGAATAGAATAAAGAATCCAGAAATTCTCACATATATGGTCAAATGATTTGGAGGAAGCACACCAAGACCATTTCATGGGAAAAGGACAGTGTTTTCAACAAATGGTGCTGGGAAAACTGGATACCCACATGCCAGAGAATGAAGATGGATTCTTACCTAACACTATATATAAAAATTAGTTCAGATGGACCAAAGACCTAACCATAAGACTTAAAACTCCACTCTTAGAAAAAAAACAGGGGGAAAGTTTCAGAACGTTGGATTTAGGAGCAATTTCTTAGATATGACACCAAAGTCATAGGCATGAAAAGAGAAAAGAGACAAACTGAGCTTCAAAAATTAGACATTTGGACTTGCCTGGTGGCACAGTGGATAAGAATCCGCCTGCCAATGCAGGGAACATGGGTTTGATCCCTGGTGCAGAAAGATTCTACATGCCACAGAGCAGCTAAGCCCAAGCTCCACAACCACTGAGCCTGTGTGGCCCAAGTACTGCAGTCCATGCACCCTGGAGACCACGTGCTGCAACCACTGTACCGCATGCTGTAATACTGAAGCCGATATGCTCCACATCCCGCGCTCTGCAACAAGAGAAGCCACCGCAGTAAGGAGCCCACACACCACAACAAAGAGTGGACCCTGCCTGCCACAGCCAACGCAGAGAAAGCCCACACCGAGCAACGAAGACCCAGCACGGCCAGAAACAAGTAAGACATTTATGTATCAAAGCATACTATCAACAGAGTAAAAAAGGCAGTCCACAGAATGGGAGAAAACATTTGCAGATCACATATCTGATGAGGGATTACTACCCATTTATACACACACACACACACACACACAGACACATATAAAACTCCTAATATGCAGCAACAGTTATAAAAGACAACCCAATTCAAATCTGGGCAAAGGACTTGAATAGACAGGTATCCAAAGAAGATATAGATGACCAATTAGCACATGAAAAGATGCTCAACATTACTAATCATTTGGGAAATGCAAATCAAAACCACGATGAAATAGCACTTCATACCCATTAGAGTGGCTATTATTTATTTTTTTAAAAAAGTGTTGACAAGGATGTGGAGAAACTAGAGTGCATTGCTATAATATATATATATTCATATATATATATTTATATGAATATAACACAGTATAGCTGCTGTAGAAAATAGTATCATAGTTCCTCAAATAATTAAATATATAATTAACATTTGATACTACTTCTGGGTATTTACGCAAAAGAATAGAAAACAGGGGTTTGAACAGCTATTTGTGGATGTATGTTCCTAAGAGCATCATCACAATAGCCAAAAGGTGAAATGACTCATGTTCATCTGTTGATAAATGAATAAACAAAATGAGGTAAATATGTACAATGGAATATCATTCAGTCATAAAAAGGAATGAAATTTGGATACATACTATACTGTTGATGAAACTTGAAGACATGGTAAATGAAATAAGCCACACACAAGAGGACAAATGCATGATTCATGTATTTGTATGAAATACTGAGACTTAAATCAAGCATTGAGAATATTCAGATGCTTAGAGATAAAGCAGAATGTTAGCTACCATGGTCTGAGTAGAAGAGGGAATGAGGAGTTATTGTCTAATGGGTATAGCATTCAGTATAGGATGATGAGAAAGTTCTGGAGATGGACAGTGGTGATGGTTGAACCAATGGGAATATACTTAAGGCCATTGAATTGCATGTGTAAAAGGCTAAGAAGTGAAAGAAGCCAATCTGAAAAGGTTACCTACTGTATGATTCCAACTATATGACATTCCAGAAAAAGCTATAGACATAGTAAAAAGCTATAGAGATAGTAAAGGGCTCAGTGGTTACCACTGAGACTGGGAAAGAGTAGATGGAGCACAGGAGATTTTTGGGTGGTGAAGTTATTCAATGTGATACTGTAGTGGTGGACACATGAAATCACGCATTTGTTAAAATCTATAAAACTAAAAAAAAAAAAAAAAAAAAGAGGAGCCTTAATGAAACTACGGACTTCTGTTACCAGCTTTACCAAATGCATTCTTTATATTGCTCCTAATAAGATGAAAACCTCGTGATCTGTAAAATCGTGCCCTAAAATTAAAAGCCTAATAGGGGAAAAAAGGTTTGGAATTGTATAACCTGAGCAGTAACAAAAACAAGAATCCTAAATCTCCACTAGTATCTGCACTGAGAATTAGTCCATCTTTTGTATACTTAAACGTTGGGGTTTGTGCTTCTTCCTTTCAGATATAGACCCTGAAATCAATTGCTCCTCATAGAAGCCATTTTCAGGGCTTCCCTGGCGGTCCAGTGGCTAGGACTCTACACTCTCAATGAAGGGGGCCTTGGTTCGATCCTTGGTCAGGCAACTAGAACCTACAACCTCAACTAAGGATTCCTCATGCACAACTAAGACCCAATGCAACCAAATAAATATTTATTTTTAAAAGAAACCAGTCTCGTTAACATTAAAAACAGGATCTAAAGGTAGCTTCCAATGATAAGGATAGAGCAGGATAGTTACACAGGCAGCTTTTGACATCCCACTAGGGAGTTATAGATAGAGAAGGAACTTTGGGAGATCATTGTAAGCTAATGATCACTCAAGAAAGCAATCAGACTATTATGAAACAGGCCTGCTTAACAACAAAACCACACAATAAAAGCATAAGATATGCTCCAGTCCAGTAAGTGAAAAGTGAGGCCTGCACCCTGCTGGTCCTGGTCAGCATGAGAATGATCCTTAGGACAAGTCCCTTAGCACATACCAAAGACAGGAATACACGGGCAAGGTGCCAAAGTAGAAGACCTCATCATACTAAAACCTGAGGTTATTTAACATATTTTGATCTATGTTAGTTTGCATGACCACCCTTCTGCTGATGTGGATAGCACCATGACAGTCCCAGTTTGACCATATAGGATCAAAAAGTCCTCTGCCTGACTTGAGGAGGAGCTAGTGATGTAAGCTTGACATCCACTCAAAGAATGAGGAAGAAAGCGGTCTTCTTCATCCTTTCTATTTTCCCTTTGCTTATAAACATGTTGCCCACTTAGTCCTCAGGGCAGAGGTCTCTTGCCTGCCTGCTTGTATCCTTCAAAAGCATCCTAAACTATAAATCCACTTCTTACCTCTCACTTTGTCCCTCACTGAATTCCTTCTGCACCAAGACATAAAAAGCCTGTGATTTGCTAAGTCCTGAGATGAGCTATGCAGTTTCACCTTCATCAATCAATGCTTTTTTCCTAATAACCAGGTGAAATGTCTTCATGGTTAACTTGCTCTTTGCAGCTTCCCTATCCAGCTTAATACAGTGAAAGCTACTAAAACAGTCACTCTTTGCCCTTAAAGGATTTTCGCTTTTCTTTTAGGGTCTTTATATATTACTAAGAGTTTCTCCTGAGCTGTGAGAAAGTTTGCCTCTAGTTGCTTCAACATATTAGCTTACTGGGGAAATAAAAAATCATGTTTGAACCCATGCAACTTTCATACAGGATTGATATTACTTTCCTATTTACCAACTGCAAATAAGTTAATATATGTTACAGAAACACACATACTTTGCAACAGGATGGACTGTGTTTCAACATATGATAACTTTCAGTCTTTTATTTAGAGAACAAAGAAAGATTAACTTGTTTAATTTATTTTACCATTTAGTGTTTCACTTTCTTGCCTTTGTAACAAAGAAGCAATGATTTGGCTTCACTGTGTTATTTCTTCAATGTTCTCCATGACCTATGGAAAATAAGAATCAAGATGTTTTCTCCATCTCAGTTTTTCTTTATATGTACAACTGTCAACACATCTTTGTTTACACATGTACATCCACCCCTTCTGTTTGTGAAAAGTTGAGGTGAACTAGCCTAGAACATCCAAATGAGCCTCTTAACACACCCCAGAATACAGAAGAGTTGTATCAGCACCTCCATTCAGATCTCACAGAAGTGTCCCTGCCTTTTCCCACTGCCTATTTTCTGTTACCTGAAGTTCTAACAAGCTTGGTGAATTTTTAAAAAGATATTACAAATGACAAAGAGGGTTAAGAGGGAAAGACTGGTAAAGTGAGTCACTCTAACAGCAATAAAAATGAATAACTGATGGCAGGAAAACTGGAGAAAGTAGCAAAAATAAAAACCAAGATAAAAACAAAACAAAACCTGTGGCTGGTATTTAACGTAGGGACAACTGGCTCCCTTAAGAGCCAATGAGCCCTGAGCCTGTTACCCCCTATCTGTGGAAGCATAAGTACAATATGAAAAACTTGGACTTGGGAACTAGATTCACCTGGGCTTAAATCCTGTCTTAGCACCTTTTAATGTGTGATCTTGATTTTAACCTCTCTAAACCTCAGTTTTCTTTTTCGTAGAGAAGAATGCCACTTGCCTCACAGTGGGTTGCATTCAGTTCAGTCCAGTCACTCAGTTGTGTCCAACTCTTTGTGACGCCATGGACTACAGCATGCAGGCGTCCCTCTCCATCAGCAACTCCCAGAGCTTGCTCAAACTCATGTCCAGCGAGTCAGCGATGCCATCCAACCATCTCATCCTCTGTTGTCCCCTTCTCCTCCTGCCCTTAGTCTTTCCCAGCATCATGGTCTTTTCCAATGAGTCAGTTCTTTGCATCAGGTGGCCAAAGTATTGGAGTTTCAGCGTCAGCATCAGTCCTTCACAGTGAATATTCAGGACTGATTTCCTTTAGGGTGGACTGGTTTGACCTCCTTGCAGTCCAAGGGATTCTCACGAGTCTTCTCCAACACCACAGTTCAAAAGCATCAATTCTTTGGCACTCAGCTTTCTTTATAGTCCAACTCTCACAACCATACATGACTACTGGAAATTCCATAGCCTTGACTAGACAGACCTTTGTTGGCAAAGTAATGCCTCTGCTTTTTAATATGCTGTCTAGGTTGGTCATACCAAGGAGCAAGTAGCTTTTATTTTCATGGCTGCAGTCACCATCTGCAGTGATTTTGGAGCCCCCCAAAATAAAGTCTGTCACTGTTTCCATTGTTTCCCCATCTATTTGCCATGAAGTGATAGGACCAGACACCATGATATTCACATTTTGAATATTGAGTTTTAGACCAACTTTTTCACTCTCCTCTTTCACTTTCATCAAGAGGCTCTTTAGTTCCTCTTCACTTTCTGCCATGAGGGTGGTATCATCTGTGTATCTGAGGTTATTGACATTTAGTATCATCTGTGTAACTGAGGTGACTGATATTTCACAATGGGTATTAAGACTTATAAGCATCTCCAAAGTGAAATACCAGCCACAGTGTCTGGCACCTATAGGTACTTGATGTTCACGGTTCCATAGTTACCTTACTTTCTTTTCATTTAAAGAGCTGTACTTTAAGAACTAGTGTGTTATTGCAATAGGGATGATATGTAATCACAATCTAAATGGATGCCAGGACTTAAAGCTGTAGGTTTACTTAATGAACAAATTTTAAAAATGCCTTGGGAGATTTATATTTCAGAGGCATACAAAGTGACATGGATGAATCTATTAGGAGTGTTAAACTGAATAAAGCTTTATGGTATGGTGGCAAGAGGAGTTTCCTGGTGAAAATAGGTCATTAATAAATTTTAAAATAACATGTACCATCATGCTCTGATTTTCATAACAAATATAAGCTAATAGCATGAAGAAGGAGAAGGCAATGGCAACCCACTCCAGTACTCTTGCCGGGAAGGTCCATGGATGGAGGAGCCTGGTAGGCTGCAGTCCACAGGATCGCTAGGAGTCGGACACGACTTCACTTCCACTTTCATGCATTGGTGAAGAAACTGGCAACCCACTCCAGTATTCTTGCCTGGAGAATCCCAGGGATGGGAGAGCCGGGTGGGCTGCCGTCTATGGGGTCGCACAGAGTCGAACACGACTGAAGCGACGCAGCAGCAGCAGCAGCAGCAGCATGAAGAAATTCCCAATCCCCATGATCAACTTTGTTTTCATGACACAGATCTTGTCACATGTGGTAAAGGCATTTATTTTGCTTTTCTTAAAGTAATGGCTTTGCAGATACCGAGACTGTTTGACATTGAAAAAATAAGTGGCCAGTGAGCTAATTTTGTGAGCTATGCCCAACACCTTATCCGGATTTTTACCCCTGGTTGTGATACCCTTTTTTCCTCATTAAAAGAAGGCAGCAGTTTAATACCTGAGTTCTGAAACTCTTCTCCCAATTAAACCAGAGTACCTCTGTGTAGAAAGGCTCCCAAGTAGTTTCTATTTTATTACAAACATGTCTTTATAAACTGAAAAGAAGCCAACTTTCCTTTTAGGTATATGTGGTTTCTAAAAAATAATTTGAGTTTTTACCATCCCATTGAATGATCTGAAAAAAAATTAAGAGGCAAATCCTTTGAGGAGATAAACCATTGGTGAATTACAAGCATGGGTACTTGTGCATTCAAGCGTTAGTGGCAGTCAGCCATTCCCACATTTTTTCCTGTCACATTTGGCCCTATTTGTATTAATCTTCTCAGTTAAAACCATGTATGATAATACATTCAGTTCTCTGAGAATTTTTTCACTGGTTATTTTATCATCAAGCATTTAAAAAACGAATGCAGTTCCAGACATTATCATTACAAATAACAGCAAAAATAAAAAAACCTCATCAAACCATTAAAATACATGACTTCACCCAAAAGTAGAAGAATACAACTCAATCTCTTGATAACTCAAATGATAATTTTGAGTATATCAAAATGAATCATCTGATAGTATCATTTAATAATGGCATCTTAGACTTCCCTGGTGATACCCTGACTAAGAATCCTCCTGCCAATGCAAGGGACAGAGGTCTGATCCCTGGTTGCGGAAGATTTCACATGCCACAGAGTAACCAAGCCCCTCTGCCAAAAATACTGAAGCCTGCAAACCCTAGAGCCTGCGCTCTGCAACAAGAGACGCCACTGCAATGAGAAGCTTGTGCACTGCAATGAAGAGTAGCCCCAGCTTGCCACAACTAGAGAAAATCCACATACAGTAACGAAGACCCAGTGCAACCAAAAGCCACAAAACTACATCTCTTTCTGGCTTTTTATTGTGAATATACTTAATAAAATTTACCATTTTAACCATTTTCAATATGCCAGCAAATTTGGAAAACTCAGCAGTGGCCACAGGACTGGAAAAGATCAGTTTTCATTCTAATCCCAAAGAAAGGCAATCTCAAAGTATGTTCAAACTACCACACAAGTCCACTCATTTCACATGCTAGCAAGGTAATGCTCAAAATTCTCCAAGCTAGGCTTCAACAGCACGTGAACCGAGAACTTCCAGATGTTCAATCTGGTTTTAGAAAAGGCAGAGGAACCAGAGATCAAATTGCCAACAAGAGAGTTCCAGAAAAGCCTCTACTTCTGCTTTTTTGACTACACCAAAGCCTCTGACTGTGTGGATCACAACAAACTGGAAAATTTTTAAAGAGATGGGAAAAGCAGACCACCTTACCTACATCCTGAGAAACCTGTATGCAGGTCAAGAAGCAACAGTTAGAACCGGACATGGAACAACAGACTGGTTCCAAATTGGGAAAGGAGTACATCAAGGATGCATACTGTCACCCTGCTTATTTAACTTATATGCAGAGTACATCATGCAAAATGCTGGACTGGATGAAGCACAAGCTGGAGTCAAGATTGCTGGGAGAAATATCAATAACCTCAGATATGCAGATGACACCACCCTTATGTCAGAAAGTGAAGAGAAACTAAAGAGCCTCTTGACGAAAGTGAAAGAGGGTAAAAAAGTTGGCTTAAAACTCAACATTCAAAATATGAAGATCATGGCATCCAGTCCCATCACTTCATGGAAAATAGATAAGAAACAATGGAAACAGTGACAGACTTTATTTTCTTGGGATCCAATATCACTGTGGTTGGTGACTGCACCCATGAAATTAAAAGACGCTTGCTCCTGGGAAGAAAAGCTGTGATGAACCTAGACAGTGTATTAAAAAGCACAGACATTACTTTGCCAACAAAGGTCTGCCTAGTCAGAGCAATGGTTTTTCCAGTAGTCATGTATGGTTGTAAGAGTTGGACTATAAAGAAAGCTGAGCACCAAAGAATTGATGCTTTTGAACTGTGGTGTTGGAAAAGACTCTTGAGAATCCCTTGGACTCTAAGGAGGTCAAACCAGTCAATTTTAAAGGAAATCAATCCGGAATATTCATTGGGAAGGACTGATGCTGAAGCTGAAACTCTAATACTGTGGCCACCTGATGTGAAGAACTGACTCATTGGAAAAGATCCTGATGCTGGGAGTCTAAGCAAGCTCTGGGAGTTGGTGATGGACAGGGAAGTCTGGCATGCTGCAATCCATGGGGTTGCAAAGAGTTGGACATGACTGACTGAGCTGCTGCTGCTGATGCAGTTAGGTTATTTAGAAACAATTTGATTCTTTCAGTTCTTGCTTTTATGGTCTGTTAGGCAGGACTGCAGCAGTACTCAATCTAGGGCTAATCATTCCCCACTACTGAAGAAACAATCTTCTGTGTACACTATTACTCAATGAATAATTAGGATTTTTAGCCTTATTATTGGGAACAGGCACTTTTCCTAGGCTTGTGCAAATAGTGGGTACCTCTAATCCTATCAGGTCATTCTTTCCCTAATATCAAGTACTTTCCTAGTATACATGTGATTATTCCTGAACTGAATACTTGAAGATCTCTGAAATTCTCTATGTGGCTCTCCTCTTTTCCAGTGAACTATATTGATTAAGCCACATTGATCAACCTGGGTCATCCACCCAACTTTCCCATGCCACAGCATGGAAATTCTCAAGGCAATACTTTGAGGGAATCATTGGTTCATCTCATCTGTTTTCAGTCTCTCATGATCCTTTGTTTCCTGTTGTCCAATGTCTTGAAAACCATCACTTAATGTATAATGTCCTTTTATAAATTGTTTCAAGGAGGAGGTAGATCCAGTCTCTGTTACTCCATCTTGGTCAGAAGCAGAAGTCTCATGATATTTTTAAAACATGAATTGACCCATATGTTTCCAAAAGATTTGCTTATCCTTATAGATAAAAATCCTCTTCCTGTCCATATACCAGCCCACTTCAGATTACTTCTGTAAAAATCAGTCTGTGAAACATAACTAACATCATAATTTCACATATTGTGATAACATAGTTTTCTTTGGGGGAAAAAGATGACTTGTGTCATACAGCTAATGAGAAATTCATCTTCAGGTAAAAAACCCATAGAAAAAATTTTTAGGGTCAACATTTTTTGGATAGATCCAAATCCCATTAGACAACCAACATCTAACTTAAGGTTTTAAAATATACATTTATTTTGAATTTACTCACCATGGTGGACACTGGTACTGCTTGTCTCTACCAAGTTGATATCATACTGGACCGAACTGGCCCTCTGAAGATGGCCCTTCCTGACAATAAAGAAGAAAGAAACACACAAATGGAAAATGGGTAAGTGCAAATGCAGAAAGCAAGTTTAAATTTGAATATATGGAGGTTTATTTTCTTTTCCGCAACTATCTGAAACCGCTAGAGCTTCCCTAAAACTGTGCCCCATTATTTAACAAATGCACCAGGGCAGGTAGGTCATCTGTAGGGGCTTCAGATGCTGATGATGCCACTTAGTCTTTTTCCTTTAAGACAGCAGAACTGTGCTATTTTAATGTAGCATTTTTGTGCTCTTCTTAAAGTGGTTAGTTTTCATTATTAGTTGGGATCCTTATGGTGGCTCAGACAGTAAAGAATCCGCTTGCAATGCAGGAGACCCAGGTTTGATCCCTGGGTTGGTGAGATCCCCTGGAGAAGGGAATGGCAGCCCACTCTAGTATTCTTGCCTGGAGATTTCCATGGACAGAGGAGCCTGGTGGGATCCATGGGGTCGCAAAGAGTCAGAATCTACTGAGTAACACTTTATGTGACATGGGGTGTCTTTACTCAACTATTGAAAAACTCAATTGCACCTTTAAAAAAATTTATTTATTTTTGGCTGCACTGGATCTTCAGTGTTATGCACAGGCTCTCTCTAGTTGAGGCAAGTGGGGCTGTTCTTAGCTGCGGCGCACAGGCTTCTCATTGTGGTGGCTTCTCTGGTTGTGGAGCAGAGGCTCTAGGAGGCATGGGCTTCAGCAGTTGTAGTGTGTGGGCTTAGATGCCCCCCAGCAAGTGCGATCTGCCTGGACCAGGAATTAAATCCATGTTCCCTGCTCTGGCAGGCAGATTCTTAACCACTGGACTACCAGAGAAGCCCCTCACTTGCACTTTTTAAGGCTACAGTTCATCGGTCTTTTTTGTCATCTGGTCAATTAATATAGTTTCTAATTACATTCAAATGCTCATGACAGAGTTTTTAAAAACCACTTTTAATATTAAATAAGATATTGGAATGTACCCTTGCTTTTGATTTTTTTTCAGTAAGTCAATGCCTAGAGTATTTACCTTACATTAATGAAAATTAATTCAAAACCACTTTTTACCATAGCAAAATGAAATGTGTTTTCTAAAAATACACTGATTCCTCTTCATAAAACATGATTGATTCTGCCTAGATTTCAGCATATGGGTTATCATTTTGGACTTCATTCAAATATGACATTAATTAGTTATTAAATTTCAAAAGGGCTTCAGCTTAAAGCAATTTCAACCACTGATGGACCTAAAAACTACTACAGTAAACAGGGACTTGTTTTAATTCTTGAAAGCACACTTCAGACAGTATGTTTCACCTGGTCAGTATGCAAGAGCCTAAATCTTATGACTAGATTTTATAAGCAATAGCTACTCATGTTTCTTTCAAATTAATTCTGCTCTTGATTTTGACAAGACACAAATCATCATGTAGAAATACCTTTGCTTGTGTTGTCATTTAAAAATGGAAAAGGTTCAGTGGGTAGCATGTTTTAACCATTTCTGAAAATTATTCAATGTCATTTTTGTAAGAATCTTAAGGATGCTATTTTTTCTCAGTTATTAAATTTACATTCATTTTCCAATTAATATGAAAGTGTTTAACATTTACATATGGCAAAAAGTTGCTTTATTTTAAAATAAAGTACACACTTAAAAAGAGTGAATGACAATATTTATGCCTAGAGAGAAATAGAATATCTCCTGCCATGTCAGTAAACAAAGGCTGTCACAGTCATCAGCCTGCAGCCTGCCCACAGGCTGCTGGTGAGCCCTGAGGGAACTTAGAAAGGAGAGAATACCTGCCATCTGACTGCTGCCACTCCCTGTAGTGAGCCCTGAGGAAAACAGGAGGTAAAAACACAGGAAACTGGCCCCAAATAATTAAAGTGTATATCAAAGGAATGATTTCAGTGAATCCAGATTCTTGCATCTTCTCGTATACAGGAAAGTGCTAACTTCCTTAACTTACTGTAGCTGGTTTTCTTTAACTTAATTAACAATAATTAAAAGACTTAAATATCTTTTGATGTTCTGACTACCTGCCCTTTGTTGCAAAACTTCTATCTATCCTAGCTCCCCCCTTGCCTCATCGGAGCAATTTTCTCAAGATTACTTGAGATGCTGCCTCCCAGGCTTGAAGTCCTAAAACTTCCTGCCAAAAAAACACATAACTCTCAACTTTTGGTTGTGAATATATAACTTGACACCAGTTTAAAAATCAGTGATAGACCCTTATATGCGCAGCACAAGATTCAGTTCAGTCACTCAGTCGTGTCCGACTCTTTGAGACCCCATGAATTGCAGCACACCAGGCCTCCCTGTCCATCACCAACTCCCGGAGTTCACTCAGACTCACGTCCATCGAGTCAGTGATGCCATCCAGCCATCTCATCCTCTGTCATCCCCTTCTCCTCCTGCCTCCAATCCCTCCCAGCATCAGTCTTTTCCAATGAGTCAACTCTTCGCATGAGGTGGCGAAGTATTGGAGTTTCAGTTTTAGCATCATTCCTTCCAAAGAAATCCCAGGGCTGATCTTCAGAATGGACTGGTTGGATCTCCTTGCAGTCCAAGGGACTCTCAAGAGTCTTCTCCAACACCACAGTTCAAAAGCATCAATTCTTCAGCACTCAGCCTTCTTCACAGTCCAACTCTCACATCCATACATGACCACTGGAGAAACCATAGCCTTGACTAGATGGACTTTAGTTAGCAAAGTAATGTCTCTGCTTTTGAATATGCTATCTAGGTTGGTCACAACTTTTCTTCCAAGGAGTAAGCGTCTTTTAATTTCATGGCTGCAATCACCATCTGCAGTGATTTTGGAGCCCAAAAAAATAAAGTCTGACACTGTTTCCCCATCTATTTCCCATGAAGCGATGGGACTGGATGCCATGATCTTCATTTTCTGAATGTTGAGCTTTAAGCCAACTTTTTCACTCTCCTCTTTCACTTCCATCAAGAGCCTTTTTAGTTCCTCTTCACTTTCTGCCATAAGAGTGGTGTCATCTGCATATCCGAGGTTATTGATATTTCTCCCAGCAATCTTGATTCTAGCTTGTGTTTCTTCCAGTCCAGCGTTTCTCATGATGTACTCTGCATATAAGTTAAATAAGCAGGGTGACAATATACAGCCTTGACGTACTCCTTTTCCTATTTGGAACCAGTCTGTTCCATGTCCAGTTCTAACTGTTTCTTCCTGACCTGCATACAGGTTTCTCAAGAGGCAGGTCAGGTGGTCTGGTATTCCCATCTCTTGAAGAATTTTCCACAGTTTATTGTGATCCACACAGTCAAAGGCTTTGGCATAGTCAATCAAGCAGAAATAGATGTTTTTCTGGAACTCTCTTGGTTTTTCCATGATCCAGCGGATGTTGGCAATTTGATCTCTGGTTCCTTTGCCTTTTCTAAAACCAGCTTGAACATCTGGAAGTTCTCGGTTCACGGTCTCGGTTCTCGGTTCAAGCTGAAGCCTGGCTTGGAGAATTTTGAGCATTACTTTACTAGCATGTGAGATGAGTGTAATTGTGCGGTAGTTTGAACATTCTTTGGCATTGCCTTTCTTTGGGATTGGAATGAAAATGGACCTTTTCCAGTCCTGTGCCCACTGCTGAGTTTTCCAAATTTGCTGGCATATTCAGTGCAGCACTTTCACAGCATCATCTTTCAGGATTTGAAATAGCTCAACTGGAATTCCATCATCTCCACTAGCTTTGTTCATAGTGATGCTTTCTAAGGCCCACTTGACTTCACATTCCAAGATGTCTGGCTCTAGATTAGTGATCACATCATCATGATTATCCGGGTCGTGAAGATCTTTTTTGTACAGTTCTTCTGTGTATTCTTTCCACCTCTTCTTAATATCTTCTGCTTCTGTTAGGTCCATACAATTTCTGTCCTTTATCGAGCCCATCTTTGCAGGAAAAGTTCCCTTGGTATCTCTAATTTTCTTGAAGAGATCTCTAGTCTTTCCCATTCTGTTCTTTTCCTCTATTTCTTTGCATTGATCGCTGAAGAAGGCTTTCTTATCTCTTCTTGGTATTCTTTGGAATTCTGCATTCAGATGCTTATATCTTTCCTTTTCTCCTTTGTTTTTCGCCTCTCTTCTTTTCACAGCTATTTGTAAGGCCTCCCCAGACAGCCATTTTTCTTTTTTGCATTTCTTTTCCATGGGGATGGTCTTGATCCCTGTCTCCTATACAATGTCACGAACCTCATTCCATAGTTTATCAGGCACTCTCTCTATCAGATTTAGGCCCTTAAATCTATTTCTCACTTCCACTGTATAATCATAAGGGATTTGATTTAGGTCAGACCTGAACGGTCTAGCAGTTTTCCCTACTTTCTTCAATTTAAGTCTGAATTTGGTAATAAGGAGTTCATGATCTGAGCCACAGTCAGCTCCCGATCTTGTTTTTGCTGACTGTATAGAGCTTCTCCATCTTTGGCTGCAAAGAATATAATCAATCAGATTTCAGTGTTGACCATCTGGTGATGTCCATGTGTAGAGTCTTCTCTTGTGTTGTTGGAAGAGGGTGTTTGCTATGACCAGTGCATTTTCTTGGCAAACTCTATTAGTCTTTGCCCTGCTTCATTCCGCATTCCAAGGTCAAATTTGCCTGTTACTCCAGGTGTTTCTTGTCTTCCTACTTTTGCATTCCAGTCCCCTATAATGAAAAGGACATCTGTTTCGGGTGTTAGTTCTAAAAGGTCTTGTAGGTCTTCATAGAGTCGTTCAACTTCAGCTTCTTCAGTGTTACTGGTTGGGGCATAGACTTGGATTACTGTGATATTGAATGTCTGACAGAATGTGGTCCACTGGAGAAGGGAATGGCAAACCACTTCAGTATTCTTGCCTTGAGAACCCCATGAACAGTATGAAAAGGCAAAATGGTAGGATACTGAAAGAGGAACTCCCCAGGTCAGTAGGTGCCCAACATGCTACTGGAGATCAGTGGAGAAATAACTCCAGAAAGAATGAAGGGATGGAGCCAAAGCAAAAACAATACCCAGCTGTGGATGTGACTGGTGATAGAAGCAAGGTCCGATGCTGTAAAGAGCAATATTGCATAGGAACCTGGAATGTCAGGTCCATGAATCAAGGCAAATTGCAAGTGGTCAAACAGGAGATGGCAAGGGTGAACGTTGACATTCTAGGAATCAGCGAACTAAAATGGACTGGAATGAGTGAATTTAACTCAGATGACCATTATATCTCTTACTGTGGGCAGGAATCCCTCAGAAGAAATGGAGTAGCCATCATGGTCAACAAGAGTCCGAAATGCAGTACTTGGATGCAATCTCAAAAATGACAGAATGATCTCTGTTCGTTTCCAAGCACAAGATTAGAAACAGGCTATTAACATTCTATGCCTTCTTGGAGTGCTTCCCTTTCTCTTCCCACCACAAGTAACCATCATTCTGTATTTTGTGCTAACCAGTCTCTTACTTGAACCAATCATATATATCACCCTAATCAATACATTATTTAGTTTTGTCTCGTTTTAAATTTTTCATGAGTGGGATCATATTGTTATATTTTCTTAGGTGACTTGCTTCTTTCACATAAAATTATGTTTCTAAGATTTACCCAAGCACTTGATATCAAGCAGGGTCCTCTGGGGCTCCTGGGCAGAAAGGCACAAAGCCTTTCTGTGTCTCTCATTTCTTTGATTACAGGAAATAGCCTTTTTTCCAGCCTCTATCACTTTTCCTGAGTTCTAATGGGCAGACTCAAGCAGCTGTTAATTAGGGAAGGGAGGGAATGCTAGACCAGGAAGAAACAAACAGTCAAGAGAAACAGTAGTGCAGCCTTGGGGCAAGGTCCTGGTTCTGCATCAACGGAAACACACAATATCTTTGAGCTGTTTTGCAGATACTGAAACCCTCTCCAGGTGGGAGAAAGTTAGATGGTATGCTATCCACAAGCATGTAGATCCAGATCAGCTGGAACCTAAAGGTTGATGATGTGGACTCCTACTTATCTTACCACCAACCCATCAGAAGAATGTCCACAAGCTGATCACACCCTTTTAAAATCATTACTAGAAAACTTCTAACTATCCTCTCCAAGCTGGGACACACAGTTTTCGAGGCCAAAGTCCACTGTGTCCTCCTTTGCCTGGTAAAGTAATAAAGCCATCCTTTTTACCTTACCCAAAACTGTCTCCAAGATTCAATTCGGCACTGATGTACAGAGAAGCTGAGCTTTCAGAATCACAGTTTGTGTAACTGTGATTCATTTCAGCTTATATATTACCCTTTAATAGCAATATATCACAACTTGGTGTCCATTCTTTTGTTGATGGGTACTTGGGTAACTAATAAATCATTGCTTTCTTTCACATTCAAAGTCTACTTTAAATAGACTTACTCCAAATATTTAGGTGTTTTTGGCATGATGACTTTAGTGAATGTGGGTCTACCTTACTAGTTTAGAAAAGTTAAGGTAATGATGATAGTAACAAAGAATAAGATCCTTTCAAAAAAAAAAAAGATCCTTTCAAAAATGACATTAATTTAATAACAAAAATAAATAAAAGATACAATTTAGTAACAATAAATGCATTAGAGAAATAACTCTTAAACAGAAAACATGATCTGGAAAAATAATCTAGAGCTAAAGGGCATATTGATTATTTAGTCAAACAATAACTACTATGTATTACTTTTTTCTTTTCAAAAGCATGTTTCTATTTTGGTTACCTGCAGAGGAAGTAGAGGGCTCCAAGGATAAGAGTTCCTAGAAGAACAGTCAATGCCACGAAAGCTGTGAACAGGTCACTTTTAGTTTGGATACTGGAGCTTGGGAGAAAAACCTCTTCACAACGAGCTCCTGTATAATTTTCAATGCATCTATGGAAAAAAAATGTTAGATACAGAGTTGCATTCTCTGTTCCATTAACTAATATAGGAAGCATAAGTTTTCCAGCTGGTATGAAAAAAAAAAGACCAATTTTCAGATTCTGAACATAGACTAGGAATGCTATACTATGATGCTCACAGAGCTACAGTTATAATAAAACAAATTAGCATCTGCAGTCTGATCTTTACTCTCTTCCTTTTCCAGTTTTCAAACTGCTTAGAAACTCCAGAGAAGTTATAGAATATGCAGTCCTTTTATCTTCCATATTTTCAATATGTAATTGTCCACACTTTAGGTTCATCTGAAATTTATTTTGTTATCTCTGGTGTAGATGTGATTCTAAGTGTATTTTTCCTTGACAATGCTAAATAGCTATTCCAACCCCATTTATTAAATAATCATTCTCTTCCCTGCTGTTTAACAGTGCCTCCTTTAATATATGTCAAGTTTGTATAAGTGACAACAGTTCTTTACTCTTCAGTGATTTATACATCTAATCTTGGGCTTCTACCTTACTGCTTCAATACTGTTACTTTATGTTTTAGTATCTGGTAGTTCTATTCCTTATATTATCACTTTGCTTTTCTAGAAATTTTGTGATATTTTCATTTGCCAGCCAAATATTTTAAGCCCATTTACTTTCAGCTCTTTAAAACTATGTGACAGAAATCCATAATCTTTGGTAATATTAACCAGTTGCTTTCTCCCTGTTAGTATGTTCAAAGATTATAAAACATAAAAATTGATATGAATTAGTGAGTTTGGCACCAGATCAATTTAATTATTTCATATTTGCAGTTAAGATAAATAATAGTATTTTAATATATACTAATGTTTATTTATAAAGCAACCCACAAAGTTAAACAGTAAACTATACTTAGCAAAAATTTTGTGTAAAAAAGTATGTGTGTGTATATATTCTTCAAGGTAGCATTACCAAAACCAGAAATATTTGTTCTATTTAATTAATTCTCCTCCCCACCTCTTTCCAGTTTAGAAACTATTTATAAATGTTACCTTCTTTTCTCCCATTCTAGACTAATAAGGATGCAGGCGCAGAAAGTTACATGTGAACTAATTACTAACAAAGCTTGGCAACTAATGTGATAGGCTAAAGCAGTATACAAATAAATAAGAGAAAAGAATATCAAGTTAAAGCACAGGTATCAATTTTACTTAAATGAGCATATGAAAGATGTTTTATGAACCTCAAGTCCTACTGATAGTGAGAAAGTGGTGTTATTGGTTAGAGCTTCCACTAGAGGGGGTGTTAGTTTGACCAACGCAGCAATTCCCATTCTCTCAAACTACTGTAAACATGGAGTTGAGGAGACACAGAGAGGAAGAGAAAGGACAGAATATGAGTGGCAAACTGAAATGGAAGTAAAATACTTTAGAAAGCACAATTACTTAAAGTCTAAATAAAAAATACTTATTTTCCCCATAGATCAAGTCACCTGCGTCCTGAGAAATCTGTATGCGGTTCAAGAAGCAATGGTTAGAACTGGACATGGAACAACAGAATGGTTCCAAATTGGAAAAGGAGTACATCAAGGCTGTATACTGTCACCCTGCTAATTTAACTTATATGCAGAGTACATTGTGTGAAATACCAGGCTGGATGAAGCACAAGCTGGAACCAAGATTGCTGGGAGAAATATCAATTACCTCAGATACACAGATGACACCACCCTTATGTAGGAAAGTGAAGAGGAACTAAAGAGCCTCTTGATGAAAGTGAAAGAGGAGAATGAAAAAGTTGGCTTAAAACTCAATATTCAAAAAACAAAGATCTTGGGATCCTGTCCCATCACTCCATGGCAAATAATGGAGAAACAATGGAAACAGCAAGAGACTTCATTTTCTGGGCTCCAAAATCACTGCAAATGGTGACTGCCACCATGAAATTAAAAGACGCTTTTTCCTTGGAAGGAAAGTTATGACCAATTTAGACAGTATATTAAAAAGCAAAGACATTACTTTGCCAAAAGGTCCGTCTAGTCAAGTCAAAACTATGGTTTTTCCAGTAGTCATGTATGGATGTGAGAGTTGGACTATAAAGAAAGCTGAGTGCTGAAGAATTGATGCTTTTGAACTGTGATGTTGGAGAAGACTCTTGAGAGTCCCTTGGACTGCAAGGAGATCCAACCAGTGCATCCTAAAGGAGACCAGTCCTGGGTGTTCATTGGAGGATCTGATGTTGAAGCTGAAACTCCAATACTTTGGCGACCTGATGTGAAGAGCTGACTCATCTGAAAAGACCCTGCTGCTGGGAAAGATTGAGGGCAGGCGGAGAAGAGGGTGACAGAGGATGAGATGGTTGGATGGCATCACTGACTCAATGGACATGAGTTTGGGTGGACTCCGGGAGTTGGTGATGGACAAAGAGGCCTGGTGTGCTGCGGTTCATGGGGTCGCAAAGAGTCGGACATGACTGAGCAACTAAACTGAACTGAATTCTTTATGAGGAAGATTTTTTTTTTTAAACTATAAACTCATTACTCAAATTTCTTAAGGCTGGTCCAAGTTTAGGTAGGATAGAACTTCAAGCAAGATGGCAAACTAGCTGATGTAACTAACTATATGTTAGTTACATCATAGGAGTTGGATGGAGTCAAGAGAATGGTATAAATATAAACTGAGTGGTCAGGTGAGGTTATACACCAACAGACCAAAAAAAGGCATATAAAGGAAACCAATCAACACTAGAGTGCTGTCCACTGTCTTACAGCACGGCCAAACAAACACATGCTCTTGTGAGAAAATCACAAGATGGTATCTTTAAATAAAGTCAAGAAAAAATACATCTTTTTGTTATTTAGCTAGTCATATCAGAATTTAGAGGAAAAACAAAGAGAAATTTAAATATTATGTTGTTATCCAAGAAGTAGAAATGACTAACCTAAAAATTAACTTGAAATTTTCAGATATATTTACAAAAAATAAACATAGCCTACCAATGAGTATGTACAAGGATACCACTTTTATAATTTTAATTTATTTATTTTAGTTGGAAGCTAATTAATTTACAATATTGTAGTGGTCTTTGTCATACGTTGATATGAATCAGCCATGGGTTTACACGTGCTCCCCATCCTGAACCCCCCTCCCACCTCCCTCCCCATCCCATCCCTCTGGGGCACCCCAGGGCACTGGCCCTGAGCACCCTGTCTCATGCATTGAATCTGGACTGGCAATCTGTTTCATATATGATAATATACATGTTTCAATGCTCTTCTCTCAGATCATCCCACTCTCGCCATCTCCCAGAGTCCAAAAGACTGTTCTATACATCTGTGTCTCTTTTGCCGTCTTGCATGTAGGGTTATCATTAACATCTTTCTAAATTCCATATATATGTGTTAGTATTCTGTATTGGTGTTTTTCTTTCTGGCTTACTTCACTCTGTATAATAGGCTCCAGTTTCATCCACCTCATTAGAACTGATTCAAATGTATTCTTTTTAATGGCTGAGTAATACTCCATTGTGTATATATACCACAGCTTTCTTATCCATTCATCTGTTGATGGACGTCAAGGTTGCTTCCATGTCCTGGCTATTATAAACAGGGCTGCGATGAGCACTGGGGTCCATGTGTCTCTTTCACTCCTGGTTTCCTCGGTGTGTACGTGCAGCAGTGGGATTGCTGGGTCATAATGGCAGTTCTATTTCCAGTTTTTTAAGGAATCTCTGCACTGTTCTCCATAGTGGCTGTACTAGTTTGATTCCCACCAACAATGTAAAAGTGTTCCCTTTTCTCCACACCCTCTCTAGCATTTATTGTTTGTAGATTTTTGGATTGCAGCCATTCTGACTGGTATGAGATGGTACCTGATTGTGGTTTTGATTTGCATTTCTCTGATAATGAGTGATGTTGAGCATCTTTTCATGTGTTTGTTAGCCATCTGTATGTCTTCTTTGGAGAACTGTCTGTTTAGCTCTTTGGCCCATTTTTTGACTGGGTCATTTATTTTTCTGGAATTGAGCTTCAGGAGTTGCTTGTATATTTTTGAGATTAATTCTTTGTCAGTTGCTTTGTTTGCTATTATTTTCTTCCATTCTGAAGGCTGTCTATTCACTTTGGTTATAGTTTCCTTCGTTGTGCAAAAGCTTTTAAGTTAAATCAGATCCCATTTGTTATTTTTGCTTTTATTTCTATTACTCTGGGAGGTGGGTTATAGAGGATCCTGCTGTGATTAATGTCAGAGAGTGTTTTGCCTATGTTTTCCTCTAGGAGTTTTATAGTTTCTGGTCTTACGTTTAGATCTTTAATCCATTTTGAGTTTACTTTTGTGTATGGTTTAGAAAGTGTTCTAGTTTCATTCTTTTACAAGTGGTTGGCCAGTTTTCTCAGCACCACTTGTTAGAGATTGTCTTTTCTCCATTGTATATCCCTGCCTCCTTTGTCAAAGATAAGGTGTCCATAGGGGTGGATTTATCTCTGGGCTTTCTATTTTGTTCCATTGATCTATATTTCTGTCTTTGTGCTAGTACCATACTGTCTTGATGACTGTAGCTTTGTAGTAGAGCCTGAGTCAGGCAGGTTGATTCCTCTAGTTCCATTCTTCTTTCTCAAGATTGCTTTGGCTATTCGAGGTTTGTTGTATTTCCATACAAATTGTGAAATTATTTGTTCTAGTTCTGTGAAAAATACCATTGGGTAGCTTCATAGGGATTGTATTGAATCTATAGATTGCCTGGGTAGTATACTCATTTTCACTATATTGATTCTTCCAATCCATGAACATGGTATATTTCTCCATCTATTTGTGTCCCCTTTGATTTCTTTTCATCAGTGTTTTATAGTTTTCTATATATAGGTCTTTTGTTTCTTTAGGTAGATATAATCCTAAGTATTTTATTCTTTTCATTGCAATGGTGAATGGAATTGTTTCCTTAATTTATCTGTTTTCTCATTGTTAGTGTATAGGAATGCAAGAGATCTCTGTGTGTTAATTTTATATCCTGCAACTTTACTATATTCATTGATTAGCTCTAGTAATTTTCTGGTGGAGTCTTTAGGGTTTTCTATGTAGAGGATCATGTCATCTGCCAACAGTGAGAGTTTTACTTCTTTTACATTCTGGATTCCTTTTATTTCTTTTTCTGCTCTGGTTGCTGTGGCCAAAACTTCCAAAACTATGTTAAATAGTAATGGTGAGAGTGGGCGCCCTTGCCTTATTCCTGACTTTAGGGGAAATGTTTTCAATTTTTCACCATTGAGGATAATGTTTGCTGTGGGTTTGTCATATATAGCTTTTATTATGTGGAGGTATGTTCTTTCTGTTTCTGCTTTCTTGAGAGTTTTTATCATAAATGGATATGGAATTTTGTCCAAGGCTTTTTCTGCATCTATTGAGATAATCATATGGTTTTTATCTTTCAATTTGTTAATGTGGAGTATTACATTGATTGATTTGTGGATATTAAAGAATCCTTGCATTCCTGGGATAAAGCCCACTTGGTCATGATATACAATCTTTTTAATATGTTGTTGGATTCTGTTTGCTAGAATTTTGTTAAGGATTTTTCCATCCATGTTCATCAGTGATATTGGCCTGTAGTTTCTTTTTTTGTGGCATTTTAGTCAGGTTTTGGTACTAGGGTGATGGTGGCCTCATAGAATGAGTTTGGAAGTTTACCTTCTTCTGGAAGAGTTTGAGTAAGACAGGTGTTAGCTTTTCTCTAAATTTTTGGTAGAATTCAGCTGTGAAGCTGTCTGGTCCTGGGCTTTTGTTTGCTGGAAGATTTCTGATTACAGTTTTGATTTCCATGCTTGTGATGGGTCTATTAAGATCTTCTATTTCTTCCTGGTTCAGTTTTGAAAAGTTATACTTTTCTAAGAATTTGTCCATTTCTTCCAAGTTGTCCATTTTATTGGCATATCGTTGCTGATAGTAGGCTGTTATGACCCTTTGTATTTCTGTGTTGTCTGTTGTGATTTCTCCATTTTCATTTGTAATTTTGTTGATTTGATTCTTCTCCCTTTGTTTCTTGTTGAGTCTAGCTAATGGTTTGTCAATTTTATTTATCTTCTCAAAGAACCAGCTTTTGGCTTTGTTGATTTTTGCTATGGTCTCTTTTGTTTCTTTTGCATTTATTTCTGCTCTAATTTTTAAGATTTCTTTCCTTCTACTAACCCTGGGGTTCTTCATTTCTTCCTTTTCTAGTTGCTTTAGGTGCTTTTATTTATTTGACTTTTTTCTTGCTTCTTGAGGTAAGCCTGTATTGCTATGAACTTTCCCTTCAGCACTGCTTTTATAGTGTCCCATAGGTTTTGGGTTATTGTGTTTTCATTTTCATTTGTTTCTATGTATATTTTGATTTCTTCTATGATTTTATGGTTATTCAGAAGCATGTTGTTTAGCCTCCATATGTTGGAATTTTTAATAGTTTTTTTCCCTGTAATTGAGATCTAATCTTACTGCATTGTGGTCAGAAAAGATGATTGGAACGATTTCAATTTTTTGAATTTACCAAGGCTAGATTTATGGCCCAGGATGTGAGGATCCTGCTTTTAAAGCTTGAGCTCATTTGTGAAAATGTTATGACCCAGTTATGATACAAATATCAAACTTCAGGCAAAGTCAGCTCCTTTAAGGATAAATAAATAAGGGTGAATTAGAGCTTCCCTGGTGGCTCAGCTGGTAAAGAATTTGCCTACAATGCAGGAGACCTGGGTTCAGTCCCTGGGTTGGGAAGATGCACTGGAGAAAGGTTACCCACTCCTGTATTCTGGCCTGGAGAATTCCATGGACAGAGAAGCCAGGTGGGCTACAGTCCATGGGGTCACAAAGAGTCATACATGACTGAGCGACTTTCAAAAAAAAAAAAGGCAGGGGAGGTGAATTAAGATTTAGACAGATAATGAAATAGTAGGACCAGTTGAAGCAAAATAGAAAGGTGAGCCATTTGTACCACCATTTCATGTAGAACTAAGTAGCCTTCAGTCTTTATGTAACTTCCTTGCTAATTTATTTTTGGACATCATTTCTGCACAGACTGCCAAGTAGCAAACAGTTGTGCCATCTACCGAGGTAAATACCAAGTACTAGGATTATGCACATTTTCCTGGAACTGAAAGATGAATGCTGGAACAGGTACTAGAGATTTCAAAATTCAGAATCCAAGACACATGTGTTGGTTTTCTAGCTGAACACCACCAACAATCTCTCCTTAAACCCAGAAGCTATGTTAGTACACTGGACATGAAATAAATTCATTAGACTCCACAGCATTCAAGGTAAGTTGTTAGAACCAAGGTTTTAATCATGTAAATAAACAGTGCCATATAGCTCTAAGAAAGAGTATTGGACTGTGAGCTAGAAAAACCTGATTTCTTGATCCACTCTTATGACTTGATGGTGTGACCTTCAGCAAGTCACTCAAACTCTGTAAGACTGTAAAATCAAAATAACACCTGCTGTAGCTATTTCATAGGCCTATTGTCAGAATCAAACAAGTAATGTCTAAAAGTGCTTTGAATATGGAAACACACTATAAAAGTGAAACTGAAATTAGTTACTTTACAAAGACCATGTTTACATCTCATGTATGACTACATGGAATAAATACTGAAGAAAAGTTATAGCCAGAAAAAATTAAAAGGTTTTCAGAAATAATAAACAATTATAGAAGAGTTCACTAACCAAGTAGAGACTTGATGTCAATGCCACTTGACTTGGGCTAATCTATCCTGGAAAGAAAAAGTATAATATTGGCATATGCTAAAATTGACTTCCAAGTTTGATTCCTACTTTATAGCAATCAAAGTTCAATCTGAAACCCATGAAAAATGGCAAAAGTAAATCCAAAATAAAATAAAACTATTAGAGTGTTCAAAAAACCATGAACTAATAAGCACATGAGCTTAAATCCCTTTAGTGATCCAGAGCCAGAGAACCATACAAAAACATGCCAACATCCTATGGAACTCCTACTATATTTTTATAGGTCAAGAATTTAGGGAAGACTGATTCTTTTATTAGCTAATGCCATAAATGTAATTTCACTAAACATTAATAGATTCTTAACATTAAGTAAGAGACACTTAGCTAATATTCAACTTTGCAAAAGTTTTGCTTAATAAAATATTTATATGATATTAGCACCCTTAAAAACCAATAAATATTGCACTTCAAAAGTGTAAAGTATAATCTAAGTCCAATAAAAAAGCAAAATCTATTAGGTTCTTCCAAGGTGGACCATTAACCAGATAATTCATGTGCTGAAACGGACTACAGATTATCAGTTCAGTTCAGTCGCTCAGTCGTGTCTGACACTTTGTGACTCCATGAATCGCAGCACGCCAGGCCTCCCTGTTCATCACCGTCTCCTGGAGTTCACTCAGACTCACATCCATCGAGTCTGTGATACCATCCAGCCATCTCATCCTCTGTCGTCCCCTTCTCCTCCTGCCCCCAATCCCTCCCAGCATCAGAGTCTTTTCCAATGAGTCAACTCTTCCCATGAGGTGGCCAAAGTACTGGAGTTTCAGCTTTAGCATCATTCCTTCCAAAGAAATCCCAGGGTTGATCTCCTTCAGAATGAACCGGTTGGATCTCCTTGCAGTCCAAGGGACTGTCAAGAGTCTTCTCCAACACCACAGTTCAAAAGCATCAATTCTTCGGCACTCAGCCTTCTTCACAGTCCAACTCTCACATCCATGCATGACCACAGGAAAAACCATAACCTTGACTAGACGGACCTTAGTCGGCAAAGTAATGTCTCTGCTTTTGAATACACTATCTAGGTTGGTCATAACTTTTCTTCCAAGGAGTAAGCGTCTTTTAATTTCATGGCTGCAGTCACCATCTGCAGTGATTTTGGAGCCCAAAAAAATAAAGTCTGACACTGTTTCTACTGTTTCCCCATCTATTTCCCATGACGTGATGGGACCGGATACCATGATCTTCGTTTTCTGAATGTTGAGCTTTAAGCCAACTTTTTCACTCTCCTCTTTCACTTTCATCAAGAGGCTTTTTAGCTCCTCTTCACTTTCTGCCATAAGGGTGGTATCATCTGCATATCTGAGGTTATTGATATTTCTCCCAGCAATCTTGATTCCAGCTTATGTTTCTTCCAGTCCAGCGTTTCTCATGATGTACTCTGCATAGAAGTTAATCTATATATAAATGGATAAATGTTCTCCATAGAGAATAACTAATATTTGTCATGTATGGTAGTAGTATTGTGAAAAATTATGATTTTTTTTTGCTTTAGTAAAACACTGTGAAAATTCTAAACATTTTACTTATTGAAACAAGCTAAAGCACCATGAAGGAAGGAAGCATGTAAACAAATGATAAGAGTAAGCAAGAGTAATTTAAAACAGGACCTTCATTACTGAACCCATGCATTGGCTAGTCTTTTCCAATGAAGACTTTTTGGGAGAGACAGCCACAGAATGCTGCTTGGTTCAACCAGAATACTTTAGGCAAAATTTTGTGATTAAAATTTTTTTCCCAAATATTGTCTTTCTCTGTGTGAGAAAAATTATCTCAATTCTTTGCTCACCATATTCTGCTTTCCTCAAAAAAAAAAAAAAATCAGAAAGGAAATCCAAAAATGTTCTTGAAAGACAAGGTATATATATATATATATATTAAACGATCAGGGAAGAAAAGTAAAACTATAAGCAGGAAATATATATATTTTTGTAGTCTATATTGCTATAATCCTTGCTATAAATATATATATACATATTTGTATATACAAAGATTTATTTATATATAAAATCAGTATATGTCAGTTCTTCCTTTCTTTTAAGTAATAATTTCAGTAAATATAAAACTACATTTAAAATTTATACAAAAACAAATTATATTAATGGACCTCCTAACCGTAGACATTGGTAAAACTGAAAGGTCAGGGACAACTGGAAAGACTCATCCTCTTAAATCACCACTCAATTAAACCACAGTTCTAAATGGACAGTATTCATGCTGGCATCTTACCTTCCCAGGCTTCAGGTCTCAACAACCTTCTAATGCAGAGAAAATGTCATGCCCCAACTTGGAATAAGACAAAGAGAAGCCAGCATCAGCTCACTTCCTGACAAAAGAAGTTAAGTATTAGAGCTGAACAAAAGTCACAGTTTCCAGTTTGCATGGTATTCCTATATTGAAAATGAAATCTTATTGATGAGAAATTGGGATATTTTTCAGTGGCCTGTCAAAGGAAGTAGTGGATTAAAAAGACACTATCTAAAAGGATAACCAAAATTCAGAAGCAAATACACAGTCTGATATAATTTCATAATGCAACAAATAAGAAGAAAATGAAGGTGCTTTAAAGGAGGATATTCGTTGTCTTTTATTGGCACTCTGCTTCCTAGAACACCTGAGTCAGTTCTGAAGAATAGTTTCTACTCTTGGACAAGTGATACAAAGGAGTAAGACAAAGGCTGGTGGAAGACATGGAGACCTCAGACGGCAGGTATGTTTGCACTGTTTCAAAACCATATTCTGCCATGTTTGACAAGCAGGTGATCTAGAAAAATGTGAGGTTTCAAGAAGATTTATCCTTTTAAGTTTTTGTTCTAAGCATGGTGAGGTCAAGAAAGATATATCAGTTGTTTCTGCTGAGAATACTAATGAAAAATAAGGTTACTAAAATGAAAAGTGTCAACAAAATGTATAGCTAAATAAAGCAGTTGTTTGAAGTTTTGCAACTGTTCTATCATCAGCTTCAAGGCTGTGATTTCCTTTCTGTAAAGGTGTTCTAAAGATCAATCTAAATCCTGATGTTTAATAAAGCATGTGGTACACTGCCAAAAGTCAAAGTGAAGAAGACACCGTTCTGATTAATATCACAGTAGCATTTTGAACTTTCTTTCTTTGAAGTATAACCCTCTACTAAATTTACAGATGAAAAGCCACAAGTCTTACCTAAAAAGAGGGCCAAGAACTGGTCTATCATAACTACTGACCTTAAGAAAACTAAAATTTTATGTGATTAATAAAACAACTCATAAAACCAGAAAATTCCTTTTTGAAATTGAGTTTAGTAAAATGTACACTGAGGCCTGGCAAAACTGTGGACAGGCACAAATGCAATATACAGTTAAAAGAGGTAAGATGTCCAATGCAGAAGTATAATAAATTTTGATTTCCTTATATTTTCTCAATTCTGATTCTCAACATCAATTATTTTACTTTCATAAAACAAGCCTTTCATATAGCAAAACTTTCATGTATTATGTTTGCAGTCCTAAATTGCCTCTCTTAAATAGAATTCAGTCTTTATCACCTTGACAAATGATGATTTTTACCTACCCAACACTGGAACTGCTGTAGATAGGGGACAAAGCTTGCCTTCAGAGACTTCCCCAACAATTCAGTGGTTAAGACATCATGTTTCCAATGCAGGGGGTGTGGGTTCAAACCCTTGTTGGGGAACTCATATCCTACATAGCCAAAAATTTTAAAAAGAAAAAAGAAGCTTGGCTTTAGCCAAGGCAGCAGGGTATCAGGTTCTTTGGTCTGAGCCTGTGGCTCTGTGGGCAGATAATTCTTAGGAATGCCCCTCTGGAAGAATTCTGGTCATCAGGCTCAGGAAGTCAGAGCTTACTGAGTCACTCTGGGAAGGTATCTTTTGCCTGATATTTAAAATTCCACCTCCACACTGTGCAATGGTTGGCTCCAAAGTGATCACAAGAAACCTGGAGGAAAGTGAAGCAGCAAGGAGAGGCCTCATCCAGCTAGTGATGCAAACACAGGTGAAAACAAATCCTTCCTCCCTATCTTTGCTCCACGAACCTAGAAAGTTCTAGTTGGAAGGCTGAAAGGTCAGGGCCTGGCTAACCTTGTGCCTAAGTTGGCCAAGAAGCCAAGGGCAGTAAAGGACTTCACCTGGATTGTTCTCAGTGAAAGACTTTGAAGTAGACAAGAAAGGTTGTTAGGCCTCTAACAACCCTCTGGGTTGTCTGATACTATGGAGTCCTGTGTTTTTCATTGTCTTTGAGCTATTTTACAACTCTGTAAATTTAGGAAATCTATTACAATGTAAATTAATTTTGTCCAGTATAATACAAGAGATTTCCCTGTGGATACTGATTAGTACTTATAAATTCACTTCAACATTATAGACTGATCACCTATACTTACGTGTGTGTGGGTTTTTGTTTGTTTGTTTTTGGCCCCACCATGAGGGCCCTCAGCAGTGAAAACCTGAAGACCTAACCACTGGAAGGCCAGGAAACTCCCATGCACTTGTCTTTGAGTCAGTTGTAACATTTTATTGGTTCCCTTGTTAATGAATGAGTCAAATATGTCTTTGACACATGTTCATATTATATTTGTATGAAAATCATGATTTTCTCTTTAAATTATTTTTTTTTAACCAGTTTGAAGGTCACCCACTGAGACGGATTCATCCGACAAAGCTAGTAAACGGAGCTGCCAGTGAGGTGCACCTCTGGAGTAGCTTAAGCCCTGGCATGTCTTTTCCTGGCTCCCAGAGGTGAATCTCAAGCAGCAATAGAATTTAAAATTTGCTGGCTCTCTGTTTCTCTAGCTTTCTTCCCTATCCACTAATTTCATGTTTTAGTTTTTATTGTTGTTGGTTTTCTTACTACTGATAAGTTATTTTCCCATTAGTAAGAGCAATGATAAGGATTTTGGTTTAGCTTGGGGCTTCCCTGGTGGCTCAGAGGTTAAAGTGTCTGCCTCCAATGCAGGAGACCTGGGTTTGATCCCTGGGTCGGGAAGATCCCCTGGAGAAGGAAATGGCAACCCACTCCAGTATTCTTGCCTGGAGAATCCCCTGGATGGAGGAGCCTGGTAGGCTACAGTCCACAGGGTTGCAAAGAGTCGGACACGACTGAGTGACTTCACCTTTTATAGTTTGACAATCTGATGATCTCTGTAAATGGATGATAGAGATCTATTTATCTAAATGACAGAGAAACTGGTTTATTAGACTCTTATTAAAAATTTCTTTTTTTTTTTAAGCTCAAATAAATAAAAAATTACATACCCACTGGGGAGGAGAATACCTCTTTGACATATGGACAGTGAGATTTTAAGTTTCTGTGTTTACTTGATCTGTGCCAAAGGTATAGATTTGAAGCTATAAGCCCTCTCTGTGCCTATGTGTAAAATTCAGAAAGGCCTTTACCTTTCACTCTATGTGAAATTTCTTCCTTTCTCCAGAGGATATGAAAAAATGATAGTACAAGATTTCTTAAATTAAAGAAGTTCTGATCTGATTGACTTAATAGAGATAAATAAGCTCTTACATAAATTCAACATTCCTAAAATTCTCAGAATAGGAAATTGAACTTCTAACGCTTTATTTTTTCTAATATTATTGAAATATACTTGATTTACAATGTTGTATTAATTTCTGCCATACAGCAAAGTGACTCAATTATATATATTCTTTTTCATATTCTTCTCCATCATGGTTTATCACAAGTTATTGAATATAATTCCCTGTGCTCTAGAGTAGGACTTTGTTTTCTGAACTTCTAATGCTTTAAATGAACTAAACTTAAATAAAATTCTTCTTGCTAAAACTATGAAATATTCTAAGAATCCAAGTTCACATTAATAAGACTAAATCTTTGGTAAATAATACTAGCTTAATAAAACATCTATATCTTTGAATTATCGGTATTAAGTATTACAGAAGCATATATTTTATTCCACTTGGGCTTGTTTTTCCTAAAATTATACAGGTTTACTAATCAAGTTAAGCTAATGTTACTCCTACATATTATTAAAAAGTATGAAAAATGAACACTGTATTCAGTTAAATTCAATCATTATTCTGACAAACATTTATTTCAGTCATAATTATGTTTTATAGTATTTGTTTTCAGTAGATAATTTCCAAGGTAATGTAAAAGCTTAAACTTTTACATTACCATTGAATACTAATACCCATTAATTCAATTATTAGACATAGATATTGTTAGACATAGATAAATTTTAAGTAAGAGAGAATGTGTGTGTTAGTTCTCAGTCATGCCTGACTCTTTTGTGCCCCTGTGTACTGTTGCCCGTCAGGCTCCTCGTCCATGGAATTCTCCAGGCAAGAATATTGGAGTGGGTTGCCATTTCCTTTTCCAGGGGATCTTCCTGACCCAGGGATGGAACATGGATCTCCTGTATTGCAGGCAAATTCTTTACCGTCTGAGTCACCAGGGAAGCCCAAGACAAAATACTGAAATATTAATCACTAAGTATAATTTTAAATTTATATAATTTTGCTTCTTAAGGTTACAGCTTTGGTCATATTAATGAACATACTCATTTCTTCCATTTAGAAAGTCATGTAAGAGATGTGTATGGTAGTAGAAAGTTGCAACACGTGAATTCATGACTTTGCACACCTACTAAACTGCTTGTGGATGCCATACAGTTCTAAATTATCCACTACCCTAGTTTCTCTGTAAAGTACAAGTTAGTTATAGTTACTTGGTTGAAAATTATAATTGATATGACTTATGAGACTATACTTGGAACAACTGTGACAGAGAAATACAACTCTGTGTGTACTTTTGTTTTCCAAGGGTAGGTGTGTCTGGAAGCAGCAGTTTGCAGTAATTCTCAAGATTTTCAGTCTCCAATCCAAAGGACTCTAGGACTTAGGACTCCAGAGAGCTTTGGTTTATATGGGTTCAGAACTATTGGCGTTTACTATATTAGGAAGTAAAATATAAATTTACAAAATACTTATTAATTGGTTCATTTGAAGATAATAATAATAATGAACACAAAGTGTGTTAAAAATTACATCTCAGTATTACAAAAATGGCTTGAATGGGTCAACTCCTAAAAGAGAACTAGATCAGTTTGTTCTAGAATATGAGAAAGTATAATGAAGAACAGAGCTTAGAAAATACGTTTTGTCTTTCTGACTAAAGAGGTAACTGAATATTACTTCTTAGGCACCTATCTTAACTGAATGCCCAGATCTCCTCTGATAACTTTTTTGATTTTGCCTTCCCAAAATTGTAACTTAATATTGGAAAAATAAAATAAAAAATCATGATATCCATTATATCCAAAACTATATTTGAGACTTCCCAGAGGACTCCAGAAAATCACAATTTTTTTTTGTCTATCTTTTAAAAACAGAGATGATAGAAATAATTATTACAGTAAAATAATGAACAAAAATCTATGAAATTTCCTGGACATCTGTCAATGCCTTTGCTGCACATAGGGTTGTTGTTTTTTTTCCTTTTGGCTGTACCATGCATCATAAGGGACCTTAGTTCTCAAACCCATGCTCCCTTCAGTGGAAGCACAGAGTCCTAACCACTGGACCACCAGGAAATTAATTCCCAGTTCATACAGAGGAAATGCCAATCAAAACTCTTATGAAATAGTTATATACTATACTTCAACAGAAAATTTTACCCTTATTCACCCTGATATCATTAACTAGAGAAACAAATTACTCATAGTCATTAAGTAACTGTCATCTATATAGTTTTGTTTTAATGTGATGCTTGGCAGAAAGCACTGCTACAGAACTGTACTTCTGCATTTTTTTTTCTATCTACCACCCTATTTTTAACAACTAAGTATGTAAAAGTAAAGAAAAATATGTAATTTCTTTCAGAAACACACAACATGCCAAGGGTTAATTTTTGCCACTTGTACACAGTAATACAACAGGAAAATTATTTTTAAAATAATACAAAAAGGAATGCCAAGCAATAAAGCAACTGTAATTTCCCTTATCTTACAAGAAATTAAATGATAAATTAGTAAAATCCATTTGGATGAGAGCTAACAAATTTAGTGGCAGCTTTGATGAGATATGGGTAAAAGTCTTCCTAATAGCTAGGCAATTAGGTACCATGAGATTCAGCTTCTCTTTTCAATTCTCTTTCTGCAGTACAAGTTAAAATGCCAATATCTTTGAGAAAAGTAATACGTTAAGCTACACTGTCATTTAAATCTCTATGTGGGGAGGAATTTCCAGAAAGAATTTTTAAAACAAAACAGTGGAAAGAATGCATAGTATAAAGAAAATAATCATGGCACAAAAAGAGGTAAAAAGATAAAATTTTGCTACCTCACACTTGGCCCCTGATAACAACCACCTTTTTCTTCGACAGAAATTAGAATACATATTCCTAAGAGAAGTCTTGGGTACACAAAGGTAAGAAGGTGTATAGTAAAGTAAGTAAAGTCAAGTCACTCAGTCGTGTCTGACTCTTTGTGACCCCGTGGACTACAGCCTACCAGACTCCTCAGTCCATGGGATTCTCCAGGCAAGAATACTGGAGTGGGTTGCCATTTCCTTCTCCAGGGGATCTTCCTGACCCAGGGATCGAACCTAGTTCTCCTGCATTGAAGGCAGACGCTTTAACCTCTGAGCCACCAGGGAAGCCCAAGAAGGTGTATATAATAGTAGAAAGGGCTAGTGGCCTAAAATAAGTTACTCAAACTTGGGGCCTCACACCCATCTAAAAGTGGACTTTGGAATGATCCAATGAGATCATGTATTTTAAAGCATTTGGCATATCAAGGCGGTCAATAATGTTTGTTTTTGTTGTTCAGTTGCTAAGTCATACCTGACTCTGCGACCACATGGACTGCAACACACCAGGCTTCCCTGTCATTCATTGTTTTTGAAAGTTTGCTTAAACTCATGTCCATTGTGTCACTGATGCCATCCAACCATCTCATCCTCTTTGCCCCCTTCTCCTCCTGCTCCCAATCTTCCCCAGCATCAGAGTCTTTTTCAATGAGCTGCAATCCAGTGATCCAACAAACTCCTGAATACAAGCTGTGACTTGACTGCTTATTGTTTTCCTACTTTAAAGAATGGTGTTATCAGAGAAAGTCTGAGAAGGAAATGAATAAATGGAAAAACACTAAATGCACTAAACGAAAGCCTGGTATGTGGATTCCTGGAATTTATTTGCAAAACTGGAATAAATTATATACAGAATCTGAATAACTATAAAATATACTATATACATATGAATCTATGAAGATGTATAATAATTACTCATTTTTCTGAAATTTCTTTAAGAAGTTTCAGATAGTTACATATACATTTTCTCGAAAAGTGACTAAAAAGCTGAATAATGTGACTGAAAATCTAAACCTTGTGCTGTATTTTCTTCCTATTGTATTAACATTCTCAGTTGAAGTTCAAAAACAATAGTATCCTTTTATTTTAGACTATAAATTACAGTAAATTCTTATAATGACAATGTCCTATGTCCACAATAGAAATGCTGACACCTGAATAATAGTGGAATAGCTCAGCATAGCTATAGTTAGGCAGTAATAGCATTAGCCTATGCTTATATCAGCAAAACTCTTTATATTATTCTTTTCTTATCTCCAAATTGAATGGATTTTGACACACACACACCCCATTTTCTTTGTAGTTGGGCTAACTTTCTCTATGCATATAAAATACAATTATATGTACCCACAGACATATCTTACTTCTGTATTTCCAAGCAATTTATTATGTGGGAAATACAATTTTCTGTTTTAATTAAGTTTACCTGAATATGTAGGTTTATAGTGAGAACACACAAATAATTTTATCTTGGGACCATTTTATAAGTATTATTTGTCAAGATCAATATAGTTGAAATTTAAATCTGGTTTAAAAGGTTACACTGTATTAAAGAGGTAATATTTCCTGTTCAAATCATGATTATATAGAATCAGATTTGTAAAATACTGACCAAGAAAAAGTGAACAAAAAATGATCATAGTTCACCCAACTATAATACATTTCACTTCTGGGTATTATATTAATAGCTTAAATAAGAAATCGATAAAGCTGAATATAAACACATTTTGGGCTTCCCAGGTGGCTCAGTGGTAAAGAATTACCTGCCAGTGCAGAAGATGCAGGTTCGATCCCTTGGTCAGGAAGATCCCCTGGAGGAGGAAATGGCAAACCATACCAGTATTTTTGCCAGGATAATCCCACGGACAGAGAAGCTGGAGGGCTATGGTCCATGGGGGTTGCAAAGAGTTGGACACAACTGAGCAACTGAGCATGCACACAAATGGCATTTTAATATTTAGACTTTTGGGGACTTCCTGTGGTCCAGCGGTTAAGACTCTACAGTCCAGCAGTTAAAACTCTGTGTGCTCACCATAGAGGGTAGAGATTCAATTCCTGGTCAAGGAAGATCCTGCATGCCACATGGCATGGCCAAAAAAAAAAAAATGTTTTTCAGACTTTCGCATGTCAAAGTAAATTTACTAAATTATTCTTTCTTCCTTCACATATTTTTCCTGCCTCCTCTATATGCTCATTCTCAATAGTTTTAACTATCTCCTATTAAACAGTTAAAGAATTTTAACTATTTCCTAATAAATAAAATAACAAAGAGCTCAGTTGAAATAAAACTGTATATGATAATTTAGGCATCTTCCTTAGCATTAATGGTAGTTTATAAGTCTTATATCTACTATGTTTCAGACTTTCAGAATTATTTTATGGATAGGTCAATTAGTTTACAATTTTTTCCTGAAAAATATTTGTGAGTATAAGTATCTAAAGTATTTCATTCTATCGACTATTTCTACTATTTTTCACCTGATAATCTTATAACCTATTCAAAATACATCTATGAGAAAGAACTTTCCTTCAAAAGAGTCCATAGTCTAGAATTGGACAGCATGAACCAACTGTTCAGTAGTAAAACAAATTAGTTTCAGAACAATCATAAACTAAAGAGAATGCATCTCAAGGATTTTTTACCAAGCACATGAGAAACTGTCAGCTTTCCCAAATGATCTAGACTCCAGAGAATTAAAAGGGAATGCAGAGATTAGTGAAAGGAATAGTGGAGGTGTACTGAAAAATATCAGGTAGACTCAAAATAAACAAAACAGTTTTCTCTGGTGACTTTTTCTTTTAAACTGATGTTAATTAATATAATCAAATACAGTAAATCAGTAGAAAGTATGAGGAAGAGTATACACCGTATGAAAATCTAGGGTATTTCCAAACAAAATGGCAGTGTTTCAAGATTATCCCTGGCATCATTTCAGCTCATTTTTCAGCTTTGTTGCCACATGGCACCCACTCCCAAAGTCTTGAGTCTTATAAAAGGTATTTAGGACATCCTAGTGCTGTGATATCCAGAAAAGATCCCACGTTCCAGACCACCCTCTGCTGCCTCCACCCATCGGAGACATTTTGCTTTGTTCTGATAAACTGATTTCAAATACTAAGTAATACTAATGACCAAAGTGTAATCCTTGGAGGATCATTTGCATATAACAGAGAGCCTCATAATACATAGAAAATAATCAAGTTATACTACTCAAGACCTTTATACATTTAGCTAGACTTGGGTAATAATAACTGGCTACATTTATTCCCACTAGAGGCAAGTAGAGCAATTAATCATCTAAAGAATTTAGACACTCTCAAGGAAAATTTTTGGATAAGTAAGGCTCCTCTCAGTTTACATCATTGTTAGAAAAGAAGCACTATTTCATATTCTAGTTTGAGAAATAAACATCCTTTGATCCTTCCAATGTTATACATGTTATGCTTCATCATTTAATTATGTGTAATTTGGATATGACTTAGCAACTGAACAATAACAATTTAGACAATAATGCTCCTTTTTCCTAATAAGACTACAAAACAGGCAGAAACACCTAAATATCCCCTATCCTCCATTATCATTTTATCCTTTCTCTCCTCCAATTACAAGAAATTGTAGCTAGGCACATGGCTGCATGAAATAAACACTGCGCTTCCAAAGTCCATATTCACTGAGGAAAAGCCATATAACTTAGGTTCCAACTAAGAGAGTGTAGGAAAGTGATAGCTGCAACTTCCAACTTCAAGAAAACATCCCTAAAAGGAGTAGAAGTGTCTCCTTTTCTTCCTTCCTACTTTTTGAAAAGATGTGATCTACAGATTATAAAATATGTAAGAAATGTCAAAAGAAGCTGCGATTGGGCAGACACTACAAAATAAGAGCTTGGGGGACTAAGAAGCAAGCAGATCTCTTTGTGCACCATATGCTTCCTGGAAGATGAAAGGCTCATTTTGACTTGTTTGCAGTGGCCTGTGAAGGAACCAGGAACACAGGAAGGAACATAGGAGACACAGCAGCAGAAATGTGCAAGTGTGCCAGAGCATGGAAGAAATACTGAATCTGGGAGCCTGACTCCTGGAAGGCATCTAGCAAACACACTTCAGCTGATCATGACATGATTACAGAGACAATGACAAAAGGGCAAGCAAGGAGCACTGAATATACTCAACTACAGAACGCAGACTAAAACAGATGAGGAAAATGGTGACAAAACACAGGGAAAATGTCATATACTCTGACAAAGTAGAAATCGTACCATTTACAAAAATTGGGAAGAGAGTAACAAAGATAGGAGTGGAGTGAGGACTGCAGTCTAAAACATACATTGGCTGGCAGTCACAGCAGGTATTTAACAATAAAACATCAAGTAGTAGAGAAATATATGCACATAGAGATTTTTTTTTAACTGTGAAAACAGTTCAGTTCCGTTCAGTTCAGTCGCTCAGTCGTGTCCAACTCTGCAACCCCACGAACCGCAGCACACCAGGCCTACCTGTCCATCACCACTCCTGGAGTTTTCCCAAACTCATGTCCATTGAGTCAGTGATGCCATCCAGCCATCCCATCCTCTGTCATCCCCTTCTCCTCCTGCCCCCAATCCCTCCCAGCATCAGGGTCTTTTCAAATGAGTCAGCTCTTTGCATCAAGTGGCCGAAGTATTGGAGTTTCAGCTTCAACATCAGTCCTTCCAATGAACACCCAGGACTGATCTCCTCTAGGATGGACTGGTTGGATCTCCTTGCAGTCCAAGGGACTCTCAAGAGTCTTCTCCAACACCACAGTTCAGATGCATCAATTCTTCAGCGCTCAGCTTTCTTTATAGTCCAACTCTCACATCCATACATGACTGGAAAAATCATAGCCTTGACTAGATGGACCTTCATTGGCAAAGTAATGTCTCTGCTTTTTAATATGTTGTCTAAGTTGGTCATAACTTTTCTTCCAAGGAGCAAAGGTCTTTTAATTTCATGGCTGCAAGTCACCATCTGCAGTGATTTTGAAGCCAAAAAAAAAAAAATAAAGTCAGCCACTATTTCCACTGTTTCCCCATCTATTTCCCATGAACTGATGGGACCGGATGCCATGATCTTAGTTTTCTGACTGTTGAGCTTTAAGCCAACTTTTTCACTCTCCTCTTTCACTATCATCAAGAGGCTCTTTAGTTTTTCTTCACTTCCTGCCATAAGGGTGGTGTCATCTGCATATCTGAGCTCCTGGCAATCTTGATTACAGCTTGTGCTTCTTCCAGCCCAGCATTTCTCATGATGTACTCTGCATATAAGCAGGGTGACAATATACAGTTTTGTCATACTCCTTTCCCAATTTTGAACCAATCAGTTGTTCCATGTCCAGTTCTAATTGTTGCTTCTTCACCTGCATACAGGCTTCTCAGGAGACAGGTAAGGTGGTCTAGAACTCCCATTTCTTTGAATAATTTTCCACACTATAATAAAATTTAAGAATTTTCCCTATTATATAAAAAGCCCTAAAAATGAATCCGAAAAGACTACAACTTAACAGAAAAACTGGGAAGAAAAAAAATTGACAGAAGAAGAAATACAAATGGCTCAGCCTCATCTATCATAAAATAAATGTGTCAGAGAAAGATAAATATCACATGGTATCACGTACATGTGTAATCTAAAAGAATGGTACAAGTGAACTTATTTACAAAAGAGAAATAGTCACAGATGTATAAAACAAACATAAGGTTACCAATGGGGAAAGAAAGAGGGAGGGATAAATTGGGAGATTGGGATTGACATATACACACTACTATATATAAAACAGATAACTAATTAAGAAGCTACTGTATAGCACAGGGAACTCTTCTCCATTAACTGTAATGACCTAAATGGGAAACAAATCTAAAAAAAGTGGCTATATGTAATGCGTAACTGACTCACTTTGCTGTACGGCAGAAAACAATGAAACACTGTAAATCAACTATACTCCAATAAAAATTATTTTTTAAAAAAGGTAAGTTTGAGTTAAGGCAACACTCAGATACCATTTCTCACCTATCAGACTGGTGAAGGTCCAAAGTTAGATAATATACTCTGCTGGAAAATGAGGCAATCTCAAATACCTATCCAGAGCAATTTGGCAATATCTACCCAAATTACAAATGCATATACCCTTGACCCCGTCAAATTCCTGAAATTTACTTGCACTCTATTAATGACGTTTCCTGTTTTAAGCCTAGGTTTCCCCAATGGCTCAGCGGGTAAAGAAACTGCCTGCAATACAGGAGACATAGGAGACGGGTTCTTTCCCTGGGCTGGAAAGATCCCCTGGGAGAAGAAATAACAACCCGCTCCAGTATTCTTGCCTGGAGAATTCCATGGACAGAGGAGCTTGGTGGGCTACAGTCCGTGGGGTTCCACAGAGTCAGACACGACTGAGCATGCACACATCTCTCCGTTCAAGGTTATCTACTACTGCACAATTTGCATTAGCAAACGCTGAGAAGCAACTCAAAGGTTCATCAAAAGGTGTTCATTAAATACACCATAGTGTTTTTTTGTGTGTGTTTTTATATAAAACATAACACTATGAAATTGTTATAAAGTATTCTGTGTATTGTCATTGAAAGGTTTCTAAAATGTATTACAAAGTGAAAAAAGCAAAGTAGAAAACAGTGCAAAAATTGATTGAAAATAAGATCTCAGGTTGGTTTTGGCTTATACATGCATAAATATGTTAGAAGATAAACAATACATAAAATTAGTTGTGAGTAGAAAATAGGGAAATAGGTGAAAAGAACAATTTATGCTGTATATCTTTTACTATTGCTTAATTGTTGGGTCACATAAATTTATCAAATTTTTAATATGTCAATGTATTTTGTAACCAAAACGGAAGCAAACTTAGGAGATGGTTGCAAAGGAATAATCTTAGCAGGAGATAAGATCATGCCCCGGGCCTTTTATTCATATCTTTGCCAGACAATGCTGGCCTGCTCAGAAGCAAAGTTGGAAGGGAAAGGATAAACTAAGAGAACATTAAGTGAAAGACCTAAAATTTAAAGTTAAAAAACAGTTCCCCTTAGATCTCCAGCTATGGTACTTACATTCTACACCTAAGTGGAAACAAGGACACTTCTAGAGCCTACTAAGCTGTTCAGTGGGCTGCATTAACAAAGAAACCACAGACCAAGAGCCTGTTCAAATCCTGAAGTCCTTATTTTCCACTGCTGCTGTTCAGTCACTAAGTCATGTACTGCTCTTTGCAATTGCATGGACTACAGCACAGCAGGCTCCCCTGTCTGTCACTATCTTCCGGAGCTTGCTCAGACTCAGTTCAGTTCAGACTCTCAGTTGTGTCCTACTCTTTGTGACCCCATGGACTGTAGCACACCAGGCTTCCCTGTCCATCACCAACTCCTGGAGCTTGCTCAAACTCATGTCCATAGAATTGGTGATACCATCCAACCAGCTCATCCTCTGTTGTCCCCTTCTCCTCCTACCTTCAATCTTTCCCAGCATCAGGGTCTTTTCAAATGAGTCAGTTCTTCGCATGAGGTGGCCAAAGTATTAGAGTTTCAGGTTCAACATCAGTCCTTCCAATGAACACCCAGGACTGATTTCCTTTAGAATTGACTGGTTGGATCTCCTTGCAGTCCAAGGGACTCTCAAGAGTCTTCTCCAACACCACAGTTTAAAGCCATCAATTCTTTGGCACTCAGCTTTCTTTATAGTCCAACTCTCACATCCATACATGACCACAGGAAAAACCATAGCTTTGACAAGACAGACCTTTGTTGGCAAAGTAATGTCTCTGCTTTTTAATATGTTGTCTAAGTTGGTCATAGCTTTTCTTCCAAGGACCAAGCATCTTTTAATTTCATGGCTGCAGTCACCATCTGCAGTGATTTTGGAGCCCAAAATCTCACTGTTTCCACTGTTTCCCCATCTATTTGCCATGAAGTGATGGGACTGGATGCCATGATCTTTGTTTTCTGAATGTTGAGCTTTAAGCCAACTTTTTCACTCTCCTCTTTCACTTTCATCAAGAGGCTCTTTAGTTCCTCTTCGCTTTCTGCCATAAGGGTGGTGTCATCTGCATATCTGAGGTTATTGATATTTCTCCCAGCAATCTTGATTCCAGCGTGTGCTTCTTCCAGCCCAGCATTTCTCATGATGTACTCTGCATAGAAGTTAAATAAGCAGGGTGACAATATACAGCTTTGATGTACTCCTTTCCCAATTTGGAACTAGTCTGTTGTTCCATGTCCAGTTCTAACTGTTGCTTCCTGACCTGCATACAGGTTTCTTGGGAGGCAGGTCAGGTGGTCTGGTATTCCCATCTCTTTAAGAATTTTGCACAGTTTATTGTGATCCACACAGTCAAAGGCTTTGGCGTAGTCAATAAAGCAGAAGTAGATGTTTTTCTGGAATTCCCTTGCTTTTTCTATGCTCCAACAGATATTGGCAATTTGATCTCTGGTTCCTCTGCCTTTTCTAAATCTAGCTTGAACATCTGGAAGCTCACAGTTCACATACTGTTGAAGCCTGGCTTGGAGAATTTTGAGCAATACTTTGCTAGCGTGTGAGATGAGTGCAATTGTGTGGTGGTTTGAACATTCTTTGGCATTGCTCAGACTCATATCCATCCAAAGGACTCTCAAGAGTCATCTCCTGCACCACAATTTGAAAGCATCAATTCTTTGGCACTCAGTATTCTTTATGGTCCAACACCCATACATGACTGCTGGAAAAATCATAGCTTTGACTATATGGACCTCAGTCAACAAAATGATGCCTCTACTTTTGTCTAGGATTGTCATCGCTTTTCTTATAAGGAGCAAGCATCTTTTAATTTCACAGCTGCAGTCACCATTCACAGTGATTTTAGAGACCAAGAAAACGAAATCTGTCACTGTTTCCACTTTTTTCCCAACCTATTTGCCATGAAGTGATTGGACCAAATGTCATGATCTTAGGTTTTTGAATGTTGAGTTTTAAGCCAGGTTTTCACTCTCTTCTTTTACCCTCATCAAGAGGCTCTTTGGTTTCTCTTCACTTTCTGCCATTACAGTGGTATCATCTGCATATATAATATTGTTTATCTTCCATTAGTTTTCCCCATATATTTACTTTTCCATGGTTTGCCATCCTTAAAGTCTAAAATCTCTTCTTGTCTTGTCACTTCTCTACAAATTTATTGTTTTTTGTTCAGATGTTATAGAAACCCCAAGTTTAAACCAACCCTTTGAGTTACTCATCACCAAATAGTCTCATGTATTTATTCAGAATACATGCATTAGTAAACTTCTGTTCTTCTCTTTTTAATTTCTGTCAGTCTAATTTGAAAGGCCTCCACCAATAAACCTAAGATGGGTAGAGGAAAAAGATTTTTCTCCTCCCTTACTAGGACATATATGTTACAGTAACAGTGTAAAGAAAAATCAACTGGGGTCTGACGCTGAGATGACCTAGACACTGAAATTAGCAGACAAGAATTTTAAATACCAAGGTTTAATGCTCAAGGACATAAAAGAAAATATAATCAATGAAGAAATAAGACAGCTCAGCAGAAAAATAGGAAATATGAAAAAATAATTAACATGGAAATTTTAGAACTCATAAAATAATATATGAAATAAAAAATTGATTGGATGGTCTTAACAGCAGATTGTAAATAATAGGAGGGTCAGTGAACTTAAACACAGATCATTACAAACTATCTGTTTAAAATACAGAAAGATTTTTTTTTAAAAAGAAAGAAAAATCCAATGATTTATGGAACAGTATTAAAAGGTCAACATACTTATAATTGGAAACCCAAAAGGAGAAAAATTAGAGAATGGGGCAGGAAAAGAATATTTAAAGAAATGATGCCCTCAAATTTCCCAACTTTAGTGAAAGATAAATTTGCATATTGAAACGGCATATACCAAGCAAATTTAGGCACATCATAGTTAAATGGCTGGGGGGGAAAAAAAGAGAAAATCTTGAAAGTAATCAGAGAGAACAACACAGCATACATGGGGAAATAGTAATATGAATGATAGCTGACTTTGTATCAAAAGTCATAGAGACCAGAAGACAGTAGAAGGAAATATTTAAAGTGTGGGAAAAAATTGAACCCAGAACTCTGTATTTTGCAGAAATACCCTTTAAATATGAAGGCAATAAAAGCAGCACTACTCATAATGCCCAAAAGTAGGAAAAATCTCAAAGGTTCAATAACTGATAAGTAGAAAAATAAAATGTATATCTACATAATACAACATTATTTGATGATAAAAATAAAGCACTGAGACATGCTACAAAATAGATAACTCTACAACATAAAACAACTTAGGCTAAGTCAAAGAAGCCATTCACAAAATAACCCTTATTATCTCATTCCATTTGTATTAAATATCCAAAATAGGACAACGAGACTGAAAGCAGATTAAGTATGTGGTGGAGGATAGGGATTAATTACAAATGTTTGTGGTGTACTTCTAAGTGTGAAAGTGAATGTGTTAGTCACTCAGTTGTGTCCGACTCTTGGGACCCCATGGACTGTAGCCCGCCAGGCCCTCTGTCCATGGAATTCTCCAGGCAAGAATACTGGAGTGGGTTCCCTTCTCTGGGAATCTTCCTGACACAAGGATCGAACCCTGGTCTCCCGCATTGCAGGCAGGTTCACAGATTCTTTACCATCTGAGCCACCAGGGAAGCTTTTAGGAGAGGATGAAAATGTCCTAAGATTAGATTACAGTGATAGTTGATTGCATAACACTGTGAACATATGAAAAAACATTGAACTATTTACTTTAACTGGGCAAATTATATGATATGCTAATTATATCTCAATAAAAGCTGTTAAGAAAAAGACTGAAGGCAATATAAGGACATTTTTAGATATAAGAAAAAAAAGATAACTCATGGTCAGCAGCCTGTTTTGTAAGAAAAATAAAAAGGAAGGTCTCCAGGCTCAGGGGAAATAACTAGATGGAGACAAATCTATAGAAAGGAATGATGAGCACTGGAAACGGTTAAAAAAAACAGTGTCACTTAAATCTCCATTTAGAACAATACATATGACAATTAAAGCCAAAAACAAAAATACTGTATTGTGGAGCTTACAGACTTACGTAGATACATTACTTAGGATAATGACTGCATAAGGAATAGGGAAACAAGTGGAACAACATGGTTGGCAAGATTTCTGCATCTTATATGAAATGAAAATTAGTCATGATTATATTAACTGTGAAGTTAAACCTGTATATATCCTTGGAGCAAAAATTAAAAATATAATACAGAGGTAGTTAAAAGGCTCATAAATTAAAATGAAATTCTACCTTCATGTTTAATCATTTTAAACAGTACTAGCCACAAGACTCATATTGTTGGTAGTCATGGGCTAAAGGACACAAAGAAAAATATATATATAAGATATATAATACTTGCAACACACGTCAACTATATTTAGACTGTGCATTAAGTACAAGTAAGTAATACACTTACTGTGTTAAGTAAGATGCTGTACACTACTGATAAATGAATGAAACAAGGTTATTTAACAAAAGCTAAATTATAAAGTCTATGAAGCAGAGGTCCTTCAAAAATGGAGAATGGCTGTATATATATTAACATATCTAAAGAAAAAGCCTGTCAATCTGAGGAGCTGTTGGTCAGCAAGAGAAACCCAGGGGCAAAGAGCACAAGAGGCAAACTTCAGCAGTACTCATCTAAGCACTGATAGAGAAGTTATGGGGCAGACTTCAAGTATTACAGTCCTAGGTAAGATTATTCCTCTTATGGAAATGAATGCAACAGGCTAGTGACAAATCCAATTTATATAATTTTGTTTCCATTCTATATTCCCTAAGCAATCTTCTAATTATAAACTTGACTTCCCATGTGTAACAGTCTACACAGAAAAAATACCTGACTCACATTAACTCAAGTCTGTGTTAACTACCACTCAAAAATTAATACACTGGAATGGTTATTTTAGTTATTAGTCTCTACAGGCCCAGTTTGTGTTCATGAGAGATGAGAACTCCCTCCCCCTGCCATGCTATGCATGGGGCTTCCCTGGTGGCTCAGAAGGTAAAGAATCTGCCTGCAATGCTGGGGACCTGGGTTCAATCTCTGGGTCGGGAAGTTCCCCTGGAGAAGGAAATGGCTATCCACTCTAGTATTCTTGTCTGGGAAATCCTATAGACAGAGGAGCTTGGTGGGCTATAGTCCATAGCATCACAAAGAGTCAGACAGGACAGATACACACATGCCACACTATGCATAATTAGGTTTGAAAGCATGGAGACCAAGAGAAGATCTCCAGGTTGTGAAAATAAGGTTATATGGTTACACAGTATTTCATAAGGCTACTTATTTTATGGCCTAGGTGTACAAACTTTACTGAGTAGTTCATTTTCTTTTTAATTACAAGAGTTTGAAATGTAAATCTTCGTATTATTAAAAAACTTAGTTTTGCTTTTAACAGTTGTGCTTGATTACATAAGACAGTGGAATAAAGAGATACTGCTGACAAAAGAGAACATTAGTGAAAGGTCAGGAAATCAGATATAGTCCTTGACATAAGCTACCCCTTATAAGTAACAGAAAAGAGATTCATTCATAAAACTGGAAAAGAGTGCCCAATTCTTGTTTATAATAATTTATTTTTACAGCAACTAATGAATTGTTTACCTACATAATGATAGTATTAGATCTCAATATTACATTTGTTATTACTACATCTGCTTGTACTGTCTTGGTAGAAATCAGATAAAATGGTTGTATCAGAATGAAGAATGAACAGGTCCTAGATCAAACCTCAAATATTCCCAGTGAAATGTGTTATAAGAATTACATCATAAAGATCTATAAATATAAGATTTACACATTTTTTCTTGATAGCCATAATTAGCTCTATATTTTAAATTTCTATTTAACACATATTGGTTCAGATGCTTTGTAAAAAGGATGAGGCAGGTGTAAAACTGAGGAAATTAATTTAATGATATTTTTAAGGCTTCTTTTCATGGCCTTTCCCTCATTTGAGCCCTTCCCATTCTAATACTTTATTAGACAAAGAAAATTTTCTGAGATTTTTAGAAGCACTGGTTTGTTATAACTTTTATTTTCAAATCCAATCTATTGTAAACATCTTCCTCACAGAATTTATTATATCTTAGCTTTGATTACTTGGTATTAAATATTCCTGTTTCTCAGTGATAAGATTTCCAAATTCTTCTCTATCCTCATTTTCCTCATCAACATTTTACCAAGAAATTTTTTTTTCGTTTAGCATTTATTATATTCTAGGACTTATACTGGATGGAGGCAATTCAAAGACAAGTAAGAGGATGCATTTCCTCTAAGGTGCTTATTATTCTATTAGGGAGCAGCATATACAGAGGTCATTTAAGTAACATAAAGAGTTATAAAGATGTCTAAAACATGTCTGAGTACATGAGAATATAATTACTAGCTGATATTTAGGGTAATCCTCAAACTGGTGGCTTAATACAAAAAAAGTGTTTTATTCACAGGTAGCCCTTCTCCATCACTTAAATCTACTACCTTGAAAACATGGCCCCCAAGGTCACTGAGGTAGGAAAAAGACAGGCTGGAGTTTTTCAGGAAACAGTTGTCTGGGGCCAGGTTTGGAAGTGGCCTGAATCCCTTCCCATAACACTCTGTCCCAGAACTCAATCTCATGGATCCAACCTATCGACAAGTGGGGCTGGGAAATGCAGAAGACCCCAAAGATATTTATTGAACACTAATAGGCTCTGCCACAGAGTGTAAATGGAGGCCAGTTAATTCTACTTGGAAAAGCTTTATAGAAAATATAATGCTTGAATTGGGTACCAGATCACTCTATCAGTTTTCCATTGTACATGACGAGAAAACCAAGAGAATCAACTGAAAAAATATTACGAACAATTAAAGAATTTAGCAGAATAGCTGGGCCTCCATTCATTCAAAAGATAATTATTGAGCACGTGTTCTAGATCTATGGGAAACATCACTGAATTAAAAAAAAATTCTTAAATTTTTAAGTTTAAAAAACCATAGAGTTTATAATCGATCCTGGGCAGATAGTAAACAATAAACAAGGGCTTTCCTGGTGACTCAGTGATAAAGAATCTGCCTGCCAATGCAAGAGACACAGGTTTGATCCCTGATCTGGGAAGATCTCACATGCCATGGAGTAACTAAGCCTGTGTGCCACAACTAATCAGCCTGTGCTCTAGAGCCCAGGAGCCACAGCTAGTGAAGTCCACGCATCCTAGAGCCTCTGCAACAAGAGAAGCCACTGCAATGAAAAGCCCATGCGCCACAAGTAGAGAGTAGCCCCTGCTCGTCACCACCAGAGAAGAGTCCGTGTAGTTACGAAGATCCAGAACAATCAAAAATAAAATAAATAAAAATTATTTTAAAAATAAATAAAAAGTCAGATAGCATGTTAGTAGATCATAAGCGATGTGGATAAAGGAAGAATGGAAACGGGAGAAGAATAGGTTTCATTTTTTAAATAGTGGTCCAGAAGTTGACAGTGAAGAGATGAATGATGTGAGGGAGTTAGCCATAAGGATATCTTGAGGAAAGAGCATTCTATCACAGAAGGAAAAACCAGGGCATTATCTTAAAGTCAGGAACTTTCTTGGCATTGGGGAACACCAAGGATGCCAGTGTGGCTGAAGCAGACGGAACAACAGGAGAGGAACAGGATATCAGGGTAGAGAAATATGAGAGCCTTTTAAGCCTCTGGTCTTTATGTGAGTGAAGTGGAAAGTCACTGAAGAGTTTTAAATATAGGAGTAACATGATATTTATTAAGTTTATGTGTAAAATGATTTATATTTGCAGCAAAACATAAAATCTATAGGAAAAAACTAGAGAAATGTGCAAAATTTATATAAAATGTTTTTAAAACACCCCTAAAGGACACAAAAGGGAATTTGAATAAGTGAGAAGATACGTATTATTCTTGGATAAAAAGACTCAGTACTATATAAAAATTTTTTTCCTTATATGAATGTATCAACTTAATGCAATTAATAAAAAATAACTGTCCTTATGTGAATGTATCAATTTAATGCAATTACCCACTCAAAAAAATCCACAGTCTTTCTTTCTGGACAGATAAATTAATTCTAAAAGTTCATATGAAAAAATTAAAAATCAAGGGTGGTTGGGGTGTGCCGATGCAAAACCTAGACTTACTATATATTAAATCTCACTATAAAGATCTAACAATTAAAAGAAGTTGCTACTGGCACATGAACAGGCCAAAGGAAAATGAGAGAAATTCCAGAAAGAATTCAAATACTTACATTTGAAACTTAGTATATAACAAAGTTGGCATTTCAAATCAGTAGAGGAATTCAAGTATTTAATAAATACTGAGTATCTATTATGTTTCAGGCACAATTCCAGCAGTAAACATGAGTAAAAGTTCTGTCCTTATGAGGATGACATTCTAATGGGAATTATGACATTAAATCAGTAATGTTGAGAGGACTGGGTAGTTTTATTGAAGAAGATAAACCTGGACCATATACATATTCTAAGTAGAATGAATTTTTAACTTTTAAAAAGAACCTGAAACAATCATGAGAAAATTCATTATAACCTTGGAGTAAGAAAGACTTTTCTAAGTATGACTCAAATTTGAAGTTTAAGAAAAAAACAAAAGACTGAAAATTTTGACTGCAGACAAATAAAAGAACTACTGCATGGAAAAGCAAACACCATAGGATAGGTAAAAGAAACATAATAAACTATAAATAATTATTTTAAATTAATATTATACATAAAAGGCTGCTGCTGCTAAGTCACTTCAGTCATGTCCCACTCCTTAGAGTGACCCCATAGACGGCAGCCCACCAGGGTCTCCCGTCCCTGGGATTCTCCAGGCAAGAATACTGGAGTGGGTTGCCATTTCATTCTCCAATGCATGAAAGTGAAAAGTGAAAGGGAAGTCGCTCAGTCGTGTCCGACTCTTCGCGACCCCATGGACCACAGCCTTCCAGGCTCCTCTGTCCATGGGATTTTCCAGGCAACAGTACTGGAGTGGGGTGCCATCACCTTCTCGGCATAAAAGGCTAACCTCCCCAATATAAGACAAGTTCTAGAAATAAAAAGGATCAATGACCCAATTTTTAAAAATAAGCAAATATGTGAACAGACGTTTATCAAAAAAGATAACTAGTAATTAAGCAATGAAAGATGTCTGACTTTACTTATAATTAGGAAAATATAAATGAAAAGAACACTGAGATACTGTGGTTTTAATCCATATTTGCAAAAATCCAGAAGTTTGACAACTCTGTTGTAATGGAAACAGTTACTCAAATACATTACTGGTGGGAGTTCAAAATAGTATTATAATCCCCGTAGAGAACTATTTGGCAACACCTATTAAAATCACAAAAGTATGTGTCTTCAACCCTGAAATCTTACCTCTAGGAATTTACAGATAAGTGATTCCATACATGTGCAGATTTATACACACAGTTATATACTTCAGCATTGTGTAAGCAGTAACGTCCAATGAGGAGTTCAAAGAGCTAAAGAATGAAGAGAAAATTAAGCCCAAAGAAAGTGCAAAAAAGAAATAACGAGTAGATATTAGCCAATACTACTTGTGCTTAAATTTTTCATAACGTCTTTGGGCAAGAGGAGTTTGTTTCTCCAATTTCATAGCTGAGTCAAATGTGAGTCAAAGAAGTGAGGCAAATAGTCCACAAGCATACAGCTTGTATGGGCAAAGACAGTTTCACAGCTATGCTGAAGTCTAGACCCTGTTCAGTTCAGTTCAGTTCAGTCGCTCAGTCGTGTTCGACTCTGCGACCTCATGAATCGCAGCACGCCAGGCCTCCCTGTCCATCACCAATTCCTAGACCCTGTAGTCTTAAACAAAACTCAACACTGTCTGCTATGAAAATATGTTGTTACATTGTTGTTGTTATTTAGTCCCTAAGTCCTGTCCAATTCTTTTGCAACCCCAAGGACTGTGTTCCACCAGGCTCCTCTTTCCACGGAATTTCCCAGGCAAGAATATATACTCAATGACTGTTTATTCCAGGCCCAGAAAGTTATCTTAAGAAAAAAAGTGAAATGAGAACTCCACTCCAAATGTACAGAGCTGCTTATTCATTCCACAAATATTTATTGATTGTTCACCATGTGTCAGGAAATATCCTTAAGTAATTTATAAGAAATAAATGCAGGCACTAACCTGACAGAGGTGACAGGCAAGTGTCCCATTCCCAGGGCTTCTCCCTAAGTCCTGCCAGAACCAGTAGTCACGTGGAGCCCTCTAGCCAGGGGGGATGCCCCTTGACTGTCAGGCTCTGTTGGCCAGAAGGGAATGCATTTCCAAGCCTCACAGGTCTGAAACAACAGCAAGGCAGCTGAAGAGACTATAAAGATCCAGGGCAAAGTTAAACAATAAGGTTCATCTCCTACACAAGGCCACTCCTTAAAAACTGGGAGAGAGAGCTATCTTGCCTAACACATAGAAACAAATACAGAGTCAGGCAAAATGAGGAAACAGAGGAATACGTTCCAAATGAAAGAATAAGCTGAACTCCAGGAAAACAAAAAACAAAAAAACCTAAGTGAAATGGCGATAAGTCATTTACCTACCAAACAGTTAAAAGTAATAGTCATAAAGACACCAAACTTGGAAGAAGAAAGGATAAACACAGAGATAATTTCAACAAAGAAACAGAAAATATAAGAAAGCACCAAATAGAAGTCAAAGAGCTGAAGAATACAATAAATGAACTAAAAAAATACACTGCTGCTGCTGCGTCACTTCAGTCGTGTCAGACTGTGCGACCCCATAGACGGCAGCCCACCAGGCTCCCCCATCCCTGGGATTCTCCAGGCAAGAACCCTGGAGTGGGTTGCCATTTCCTTCTCCAGTGCATGAAAGTGAAAAGTGAAAGTGAAGTCGCTCAGTCCTGTCCAACTCCTCCCAACCCCATAGATTGCAGCCTACCAGGCTCCTCCACCCATGGGATTTTCCAGGCAAGAGTACTGGAGTGCGGTGCCATTGCCTTCTCCGAAAAAACAAATAGACTGGAGGGGTTCAACAGCAGACTAGATGAAGGAGAAATAATCAGTGTTCTAGGGTACAGGACACTCTATGGAACTCACCAAAACAGAGCAGGGAAAAAAAAAAAAGATTTTAAAAAGAGAAGACAGCTTAAAGGACCAATGGGACAGCATCAAATACAATAAAATTGACATTCTAGGGGTCTCAGAAGGAGAAGAGCAAGAGAAAAAGGGGCAGAAAGCTTATTTAAAGAAACAATGACTGAAACTTCCCTAACTTAAGGACACAGACATTCACACATATGAATGTCAAATCATTATGCTATACATCTGAAATGAATGGAATGTTGCATGTCAACTGTACTTCATTAGAAATGACATCAAGAGATAAGGCAATTTAAAAAAAGCATTTATGAGATAATGTTAAATGGAAAAAGTTGACTACTATCTTTAATTTATCCTACATAAAAACAACTGGTCATAAGGCTCAGGCTAAGGGCTGAACTGATGTGAAGTTATGTGATTTGGGATGGGGACTAAGGTAAATTAATTACTAATTTAAAAGTTTCATTGGGAAAAAAAATCAATGAAATTGGAAACAAAAACCCAATTGAGAAAAATCAAAAAAGCTTAAAACTGGTGTTGAAAAAAATAATAAATAAACCTCTAGGAAAAAAAGAAAAAACACAAAGCATTTATATCAGAAATTAAAAGGTGACCATCACTATAGATACAGACTTTTCAGATGTTTAAAAGGTAATAAGAGAATAATATTGCATAGGAACCTGGAATGTTAGGTCCATGAATCAAGGTAAATTGGATGTGATCAAACAGGAGATGGAAGAGTGAACACTGACATTTTGGAATCAGTGAACTAAAATGGATGGGAATGGTGGATTTAATTCAGATGACCACTATATCTACTACTGTGGGCAAGAATCCCTTAGAAGGAATGGTGAAGCCCTTTATAGTCAACAAAAGAGTCTGAAATGCAGTACTTGGTTGCAATCTCAAAAATGACAGAAATGATCTGGATTGGTTTCCAAGGCAAACCATTCAACATCACAGTATTCCAAGTCTATGCCCCAAGCACTGATGCTGAAGAAGATGAAGTTGAACGATTCTATGAAGACCTACAAGACCTCCTAGAACTAACACCAAAAACGATGCCCTTTTCATCATAGAGGACTGGAATGTAAAAGTAGGAAGTCAAGAGATACCTGGAGTAACAGTCTAGTTTGGCCTTAGAGCACAAAATAAAGCAGGGCAAAAGCTAACAGAGTTTTGGCAAGAGAATGCATTGACGCATTGGTCATAGCAAACACCCTCTTCCAACAACACAAGAGGCGACTCTACACATGGACATCTCTAGGTGGTCAATACCGAAATCAAATTGATTACAGTCTTTGCAGCCGAAGATGGAAAAGCTCTATACGGTCAGCAAAAACAAGACCGGGAGCTGACTGTGGCTCAGATCATGAACTCATTATTATAAAATTCAGGCTCAAACTGAAGAAAGTAGGGAAAACCACTAGGCCATTCATACAACCTAAATCAAATCTCTTATGATTATACAGTAGAAGTGACGAATAGATTCAAGGGATTAGATCCAATAAGAGTGCCTGACGAACTATGGACAGAGTTTTGTAACATTGTACAGGAGGTAGTGACCAACACCATCCTCAAGAAAAAGAAATGCAGGCAGGCAAAGTGGTTGTCTGAGGAGGCCTTACAAATAGGTGAGAAAAGAAGAGAAGCGAAAGGGAAAGATAAACCCAGTTGAATACAGAGTTCCAGAGAATAGAAAGGAGAAATAAGAAATCCTTTTTAACTGAACAATGCAAAGAAACAGAGGAAAACAACAGAATGGGAAAGACCAGAGATCTCTTTAAGAAAATTGGAGATACAAAGGGAACATTTCATGCAAAGAGGGCACAATAAAGGACAAAAATAGCAAGGACTTAACAGAATAGAGAGATTAAGAAGAGGTGGCAAGAATATACAGAAGAACTGTACAAAAAAGCTCTTAATGACCCAGATAACCACAATGGTGTGATCACTCACCTAGAGCCAGACATCCTGGAGTGTGAGGTCAAGTGGGCCTTAGGAAATGTGGCTATGAACAAAGTTGGTGGAGCTGATGGAATTCCAGCTGAGCTAATTAGAATCCTAAAAGATGATGCTGTTAAAGCACTGTACTCAATATGCCAACAAATTTGGAAAACTCAGCAGTGGCCTCAGGACTGGAAAAGGTCAGCTTTTGAAAGGCAATGCCAAAGAACGTTAAAATTACCATAGAGTTGCACTCATTTCATGTGCTAGCAAGATTATGTTCAAAATCTTTCAGGCTAGGCTTCAGCCCTATGTGAACCAAGAAATTTCAGATGTATAAGCTGGATTTAGAAAAGGCAGAGGAACCAGAGATCAAATTGCCAACATCCATTGGATCATAGAAAAAGCAAGGGAATTCCAAAAAAACATCTACTTCTGTTTCATTCACTGCGCTAAAGCCTTTTACTGTATGGATCACAACAAACTATGGAATATTTCTGAAGAGATGGGAATACCAGACCACTTTACCTGCCTCCTGAGAAATCTATATGCAATTCAAGAAGCAATAGTTAGAACTGGACATGGAAAAAAGGACTGGTTCAAAATTGGGAAAGGAGTATGTCAAGGCTATATATTGTAACCGTGCTTACTTAACTTATATGCAGAGTACATCATGTGAAATGCTGGGCTAGATGACTTCACAAGCTGGAATCAATATTGCCAGGAGAAGTTATCAACAAACTCAGATATGCAGATAATACCACCCTAATGGCAGAAAGCAAAGAGGAACTAAAGAGCCTCTTGATGAAGGTGAAAAAGGAGAGTGAAAAAGCTGGCTTAAAACTCAACGTTCAAAAAACAAAGATCATGGGATTCGATCCCATCACTTCATGGCAAATACATGGGAGAAAAGTGGAAACTGTCAGAAACTTTCATTTTCGGGCTCCCAAATCACTGTGGATGGTGACTACAGCCACAGAATTAAAAGATACTTGCTCCTTAGAAGAAAAGCTAAGACCAACCTAGACAGTATACTAAAAAGCAGAGACATCACTTTGCTGACAAAGGTCTATATACTCAAAGCTATGGTTTTTCCAGTAGTCATGTATGGATGTGAGAGTTGGACCATAAAGGAGGCTGAATACTGAAGAATTGATGCTTTTGAACGGTGGTGTTGGAGAAGACTCGAGAATCCCTTGGACAGCAGGAAGATCAAAGCAGTCAATCCTAAAGGAAATCAACACTGAATATTCATTGGAAGGACTGATGCTGAAGCTGAAGCTCCAACACTTTGGCCACCTGATGTGAAGAACTGACTCATTGGAAAAGACCCTGATGTTAGGAAAGATTGAGGGCAAGAGGAAAAGGGCATAACACATACGCACTTTTGAACTGTGCTGGAGAAGACTCTTGAGAGTCCTTTGGACTGCAAGGAGTTCACATCAGTCAATTCTTGACTATTCACTGGAAGCACTGACGCTGAAGCTGAAGCTCCAATACTTTGGCCATATAATGCCAAGAGCCAACTCATTGAAAAAGACTCTGATGCTGGGAACGATTGAAGGCAAAAGAAGAAGCAGGCTTGAAGGCAAAAGAAGAAGCAGGCTGCAGAGGGTGAAATTGCTAGATAGCATTACTGACTCAATGGACATGAATTTGAGCAAATTCTGGGAGTTAGTGAAGAACAGAGAAGCCTGGCATTCTATAGTCCATAGGGTCACAAACAGCTGGACACAACTTGGCAACTGAACAGCAACAACAATATATATATTACTATATAGAAAATGCTGTGCAGTGCTTAGTTGCTCAGTTGTGTCTGACTCGGCAACCCCATGGACGGTAGCCTGCCAGACTCCTCAGTCCATGGGGATTCTCCAGGCAAGAATACTGAGTGGGTTGCCATGCCTTCCTCTGGGGGATCTTCCTGACCCAAGGATCAAACCCATGCCTCCCGCATCACAGGCAGATTCTTTACTAGCTGAGCCACCAGGGAAGCCCAAGAATACTGGAGTGGGTAGCCTATCCTTTCTCCAGGGGATCTTCCCACCCCAGGAATCAAACCAGGATCTCCTGCTCTGCAGGCAGATTCTTTACCAGCTGAGCTACCAGGGAAGCCCATATATAAAATAAATAAATATTAATAATGACCTACTATATAGCACAGGGGCCTCCCAGGTGGCTCAGTGGGTAAAGAATCTGCCTGCAAAGCAAGAGATGCAAGAGACTCTGGTTTGAACCTTGAGTCGGGAAGATTTCCTTGAGGAAGGCACAGCAACCCACTCCAGTATCCTTGCCTACAGAATTCCACGTACAGAGAGCCTCATGGGCTACAGTCCATAGGATCGCAAAAAGCAGGACACGACTGAAGTGACTGAGCATGCATATAGAGCCCAACGGAACTCTACTCAGTACTATGTAATGACCCATGTGGGAAATGGGTCTAAAAAAGTGGGGATATATGTATAACTGATTCACTGTGCTATACAACAGAAAGTAACACAACATTGTAAATTAACTATACTCCAATTAAAAAAAAATAGGGTTTCCCTGGTGGCTCAGTTGGTAAAGAAACCGTCCACAGTGCAGGAGACCTGGGTTCAATCCCTGGGTCTGGAAGATCCCCTAGAGAAGCAAAAGGCAACCTAGTCCAGTATTCTTGCCTGGGGGGTTACAGTCCATGTGGTTGCAAGAGTTAGACATGACTTAGCGACTATACCACCATCAGTTTAAAAAAATAACAATATTGAGCCACTGAATCAAAAAATAGTATATGTGACTCCAGACACATGCACACTGACACATCTGAAGCACAAGTTTCAAAATAATACACTCATTATGTACTATTTATTCTAATATTTTTTTCTGTTCTTTTCATTAATTTTAAGACATGTCAATGAAAATAAACAGAATGTAGGATGGAAAAATAAAACTCAATCATTCCAATAAAGACAGAAAAGGTGAAGTTCAGCTAACTGTATGTGTTTATAGACACACACTGGAAAATTGAAAGAAAAATGTATACTAGTCAAGTACCAAAAACAGGAAGGCTAGTATAACACATTAATGTCAGTTAAATAGATTTTAAGACAAAAAATATTAGCAATGAAGAAGGTCACTATATCATGATAAAAAAAAGGACACTTCACCAGAAGACCTGGAAGAGAAAATGGCAACTTACTCTAGTATTCTTGCCTGGAACACCCATGGACAGGGGAGCCTGGCAGGCTGCAGTCCATGAGGTTGCAAAGAGTTGGACATGACTGAGCATACACACACACACACACACACCCCAGAAGACATAACCATTCTAAATTAATATATGCTTAATAACACTGCCTCAAATACATTCAGCAAAAATTAACAGAAATCATGGTATTAAAGATCCAAAATTGGTGAGAAATTTGGACATAATCCCTTAGTTACTGATAAATCATGAAGATAAAATTATTAAGGATATGAGAGATTTGAACAGTACATTATAACAAGCCTGATCTAAAATGTATACATAAAACTCAACATCTGTCAATTAGAGAATCCACAATCTTCTCTTGCAGACACAGACCATTTAAAATTCTGTACATGAATCAGGCTCCAGAGCAAATCTCAATACTAATAAACTGATACCATGTAGTCCTCAACTTTAAAATATTAGCTTAAAAAAAAGAAAATCACTGTGCTAAATAAGCAAATAAAGAAACTAGATAAGAAAAACCAAAGGATGCTGGTTTGAAAGTCCAAATAAGAAAAAAAAATAGAGACAGAGGAAAAAGACCAATGTGTAAGAAAAAGTAAATTAAATTTGTAAAGCCTACTTGTTTATTGCCATTGTAGTATTTCTAAGTATTTTATTAATTTACTTATGTATTTCATGAAAGAAAAATATACTGACCACTGATTCAGAAATAAATCAACAATTATTTAAACTGTCATCTACCATGGGCAAGGCAATTTCCTAAATGGTAAGAATGATGGGGGATATTTATTGTAGAATAAAGAGAGTGAGTATATATGTGATACAAAATATAAGGCAATAAATTCCACACATTTCTCTGTACAGAGAGGAGGAGGTTAATTTTGATTTGTGATGAGGTGAGTGATTAGGAAGGAGGCAACCTTGAAATATAAGTAGGATTTGAATATGAACATGCGTTTTTACTCGGTTGCAAGTCAATTCCACTCTTTGTGACTCTATGAACTGTAGTTTGCCAGGCTCCTCTGTCCATGGGACTTCCCAGGCAAGTATTCTGGAGTGAGATGCCAATAGACAGGAAGAAAAGGAAGGGTGAGAAAATGCAAAATGTATCTAACATAAATAGTAAATGGTTCTAGGTAGAACTCAGACCAAGGAAGAATAGAACATCACAAAGGTGGTTTGGGGGCAAACAGTAGATGTCTCTAAAAGCTATGGCAAAAGGTGAAACTTTATTGTATCTGTGGCAGATGGGTAGGTATGAAGGTTGTCACTGAAGTTTTATTTTAGCAGAAGTAGTGATGAGAATTAGGGTCCAAGAAAATTGGCTAGGAAACCATTTCTATAGACAAATCAGGGATTAAGAAGGTATGAGCTAACACAATGATTGTAAGAACACAGAGGGCTAGAAAGATGAGAGACCTACAGCAAAGGCAGAATTTTGACCTGACAACCAGACAAGGGTTCAGTGACAGTTAAAGATGAATCAGTGAGTGACAAGGTGGTCGGATTGTCAGAAAAAGGGAATGCAGGAAATAGTATGAGTTGGGATGCGAAATGAGTTTGCCTTTACATATAAGCAAGATAGCCTATAGGACTGTATTAGAAACAGGGTCCTAAAATTATTAGAAGGCAATTATTTTTACAAAATATGATTTTAAACTTATCTGCCATTCAGTTTCACTGATCCCTTAGTCACCATATTTCTTCCTTTTTTCTCAAGGTCCCTTTTGTTCCTCCTGACTTCACCTTCTACCAGTATGTTTAATAACTCCAGGGTATACCTTGTACACTGTGCAGCAAGTGCTAATCTCAAAGAATCTCCTGTGATCACGCAACATGGTGACCTTGCTTCCTTCCTAGCCATTATGAATCATGGGGTATGGTTTCAACTTCTCCTCAATTACTACCACTATTAAAGTCTGAAATTAGGAAGAAATCAGATAGATTCTTAAGCCTGGCATGAGTTCCCAGCAAAGTAGCCCATTCTCTTTCATTAGTCACTGTTTGAAAAGAAACTAAAAATGCACCTATATAAAATGCAAAAGCAGAGTGACAACCTAAGTGCTATGGACTAAACATCTGTGTCCCCCCACAAAATCATATGCTGAATTTCATAACCCTAACATGACAGTATTAGGAGGTAGAGGCTTTGGGAGGTGATTAAATCATGAGGATGGAACCCCTCATGAATGGGATTAGCAACCTTATAAAAGAGGCTCTAGTGAACTCTCTCTTCCTGCCATGCATGGCATAATTTCCTGTAATTTTCTGAATATGTTTTTAAACCCTTAAAAAAGAAAAAAAAAAAAAAACAAAAAAACAAAAAAAAACAAAAAAACAACCAACTTCTTAAGTCAAGGGTCAAACAAAAACAATCCGGCCTGTGGTTTGTAATTTGCTTATACCTAGAGGAAGGTCCTCCTCATTCTATCACATGTTGTCTCTGCAGTCTGATAGCTGGCTCCTTACCAGCTCTTCCTGACAATAAATCTGCCAGTCAAAAGTTCTACCCAGGTACATCTGCAAACCAGGAAGCAGTCACTCCCCAGAAACCAACCAGGCTGGCGCCCTGATCTCAGACTTCTGGCCTTTAACGATGAGAAATACATTTCTGTTCCTCATAAGCCACTCAGTCTATGGTGTTTTGCTATAGTAGCCTGAACTAAAACACTAGATTTCTTCCCATTTCAATGACTTTCCATATTTCAATACTCTTTAACTCTTTCTTTCCACTTACTCAGTGCAGTATAACAGACAGTTAGTATACAGCCAGTTAACTTTTCATTTTCTCCTTATTTTTCTATTTCCTCAGGTCTCCTCTCCACCTTTTCTCTAAGGTTTTTCTGAGAATGAAACATGGAAATGTAAATAAAAGAATATGGTCAGTAAAGAAATTTGAGGGGATAATGGAAATACTCCATATTTCATGGTGGTGGTGGTTTCACAAGTATAAACATTAGTCAAAATTCACCAGTTATGCACTTACATGAATGTTGTTTATCATATATAAATTATATTTCAGTAAATGGATTTAAAATGTAATCTAATATAAAGCACCTGGAGGGTGACAAATAGTTGCTAATTTGTTCCTCTATCCCCTTCTTTTTTCACTTAAGAGGAAAAAAATACCTATTTTTAAAAATAGTCATTCCTTATTCCTTCCATGAAAACTTCTAAAAACTTCCTGAGATAATTATAAGGTTATTTTTCTGTCTCTCCTCCTCCACACTAAATCCCAACATTCTTCTCTTTTTCTGAAAATTTCACTTTCCTATTCCTTTATTTAATATGGTCTTAAATCTAGATTCTATCTCTCTCATTTCAGTTAAATAACAAAAACAGAGTAATTGACACACACGCTACAAAATATCTTTGGATGTCAGCTCTGCTAAAATCTACGGACACTGCTGGTAGTACTATGTTGTTAGTTCACATATTAAAAGAGGTTTATTATAACCCCCTTTAATCCTATTCAACCAAACTCACATCAAGTCAGCTATACAAGTACTATTTTCAAGTCTTTTATTAATCACTAGCTAAAACTATACTCCCAAAGTGAATCATAGTCTTTTAAAACAATAAAAATTAAGATCCTTTCTTTTCAAAATTTGCTCCCACCATTAGAAAACCTTAACTCTTCACTTTCTTTTTAATATATCAAATGAAGTCGGTACCAACACAGTTGTCATGTACTTATATATTCTAAATCAAAGCAAAATATCTCATGGTATGTTTTCTTATAGTGAATTCTCTAGCTGTTTTGCCAGAATAGTAAGTATAGACTGTCTTCCCTAATTTGCTAAAATTGTAGAGAGTTTACTAAAATGGATTATTAAAAAATACTAATAGACTTGAAACAACCACTACAAGTTTTCAAAATAAATGCTTTTGAAATGATTTGCCACTTTGCTTTGTTTTTTTAAACCTTATTTTTTCTATATAAATATGAAGTGTTCCTTACCCTTTTTCATCTCACATTCTTTATTCAATATTTATCACTTCTTTAAGAAGTGAGTAGATAATGAAAAATAAAATTACCCTCTCCCCCAGCCCATTTTACTCACCTACAAAACGGGCTGGGAATAGTAGGTATCACATAACAAAGTCCTCCATTCAAGCAGAATGACCTGTGACTAGGACCACAGGGCTCTTCGTGATCTAAAACATATACACAAATAAAAGACAAATTATAGTTTTCTTAATAAAATAAGGAAAAGGACTAAATATCTTAGATTGAAGTAGTAGTTCTAAAAATTAGAATAAAGAATTGTTTCTTAAAATGAAGGACTTAGTCTTATTCCTTATTTGATAAGCAGGGACTTCTATCTCTTTGAGGGAAAGAAATTAATCTATCTTAAGGGTATGGCCATTAATTACAATGGAGCTTAAAACTGTACTGCAGACATAGGGACTCTCTATAATATATTAAGGGCTTCCCTTGTGTCTCAGTGGTGAAGAATCCACCTGCCAACACAGGAGTTGCAGGTTACCCTGAGTTAGGAAGATTCCCTGGAGAAAAAAAGTGGCAACTCACTCCAGTATTGTTGCCTAGGTGCCGGAAGCCAGTGTGAGGAATCCTGCCTGTGACAAGGTCATGAGGAAGGAAGCTGACATACGCAAGGTCGTGATCAGACTTCAGGGGTCCCCCTGGAATTTCCTGAGCATGTACCCCAACAAAAAAACAAAAATCTGCCAGCTTTTGTACTCTGCTTTTCCACTCTTCTGATATTCTCTGGAAAAAAGTCAACTCAGGGCTTTAGTCTTCTGCATTTGAAAGGAATGTTTCAGTTAAACCCCCTCTGATAGCTCTCTAGCTTGCCTAACAGGTTCCCCGGACCTCTTACAGCTTGTGAATTGCTTACAGCCCCTCAACCGTGAGAGGCACAAAGCTTAAAAGCATCTTAAAGATACAGAGCCTTTTCTAAAGAGCTAAAAATAATACTGGTGATGGGTTTTCACTGTTGATTTAATGATTGCCGCCAGGCCTCCATATTCTTTATCTTTTAGGCACCTGGGAGGATGTTAATCAATGTAAATGGGATATGGAAAAAGATATATAGTAGTTTTGATGTTAGCAACACTAGACTTTTGAGTTAATTACTTTTCTTTTGTTATAAATCACTGTACTCCTTTCACTTGTTATAAACTGCTGTATCTTTGCTATGTAAGAATGTAACTTTATTTAGTGCTTTCTGAGAATGGCACCAGACTTTGGGAAGATCAACACAAATAAGTCTTCTGGTTGACAAACCCTTATCAGAAAAAAGGCTGAAATGTTAATTGGCCCTTTTGGCCGGAAGATTATGTAAATTACCTAAGACTTGTGTATACAATTAGGTATGCAGAGAGAAAAGCCTGGTTTTGATGAGTCTGGACTGCTAACGCTGCATAACTTTGTGTTACCCATTGATTTCCATGTTTTATCAAAAGTATAAAAAGCCTTCTGAACAATAAAGGATGGACCAGTTTCTCGAACTAGTCTCTCGGCCTAGTTTCTTGGGAATCTGGCTCCCCCTGTGTCTCTCTCTTTCTCTCTTTTTCTCCCTCTCCCTCCCTCTCCTCTTTACTCTAATTTTAGGCTGAATTCCCATCTGGAGCAGGGTGGCTCACTAAGTCTACTTACTTGCCCTGGCTTTTAAGACCTGCGCGAAAGGGAGCCTAAGAAGGGGCACCCTTAGATATTCAAGTGGGCACCGGTGGCCCAACGTAGATAGTGCAAGCTCCTTGTCTGGAACTTTACTGGCCTTCCCCGTAAGCCAAGTTATTCAGCCTTCTTTCTCCACTTAATTTTCCTACTACACTATTTCTTCCTAATTTAATCTTATATTAATAAATAAATAAGTTTTCCTCGCCAACGCCCTCCCCGCTTCGAATTTCCTGGATCCACCGGGGCTGGACCCCGGCACCTAGGAAATTCCATGGACAGAGAAGCTGGGTGGGCTACAGTCCATGGGTTCAGGAAAGAGTTGGACACAACTTAGTGACTAAACAATATAATAGATTAAAAGGAGAAGACCAGTATCTTAAAATAAATAGTGGCTTTTCTCATTCAGTAAGCTTTGCTTAGAGTTCTGTCCCAATAGTATAGTTAGATTCCTATCTTTTCTTTAAGGTTTCAGATGCATTAAAGCCTGAAATTGCTGTGGGAAAAATTTTAGATTACTAAATAAATCCTGATGTTCAGAATCATCTTTAAGTATTTCTATATATGACAATTCTAACATCAAAAAACAAAAATATCTTATTAGGTTTTGATTTGCAAGGGGACATTAGGTAATAGCTAGTAACTATAAAGACATATTTCAAGTCCTCAGTAAAACTGAAAACAGTAATACCATCATATGGGATACAGCAAAAAATTTTGGAATATTAAGAAAATAAATCTCCGTGTCTCTCTTCCTTTCTCTCCTCTTTTTCCCTCCTTTCTTCCTTCGTTATCTTTTACCTTTCTGTTATGCTTCTTTCTCTGCCTTCCCTTTCTTTCTTGGTACCTATCCCTCCCTTCCAGACTCTACCTCCTCACTCACTCTTTGAAAAAATTCCCCCAAAACCATTAGACAGAAAAATTTAGAAATAAACATTATATATGTTATAACATTAGATATGTTATAACATTATAACATATCTCCTGTGTGTATTGTATATACTATATACTTTAAACATGTCTTTATATTTACTCATTGAGTTATACTACTATAGACTACTATTTATGATTAGAAAAGTCAATTGCTGAATGCTTTATCTTTTGATCCTGAAGGGGGAATTATTTAATACATTGCTTTAAAATTGAACTTTGTTGGTTCCTGACCATTTCTGTGCAGAAAGTGACACAGAATCTAATGTGAAGAAGAAAATGGCATTGTTCCAATTAGGCATTTTAAAAAATAGCGCACTAATTTTAAAAAAGTTATTTAGTATTTATTAGCCACTAATGCGCTCGATAAAGGACAGAAATGGTATGGACCTAACAGAAGAAGAAGATATTAAGAAGAGGTGGAAAGAATACATGGAAGAAGTGTACAAAAAAGATCTTCACGCCCAGATAATCATGATGATGTGATCACTAATCTAGAGCCAGACATCTTGGAAAGTGAAGTCAAGTGGGCCTTAGAAAGCATCACTATGAACAAAGCTAGCGGAGGTGATGGAATTCCAGTTGAGCTATTTCAAATCCTGAAAGATGATGCTGTCAAAGTGCTGCACTCAATATGCCAGCAAATTTGGAAAACTCAGCAGTGGGCACAGGACTAGAAAAGGTCCATTTTCATTCCAATCCCAAAGAAAGGCAATGCCAAAGAATGTTCAAACTACTGCACAATTACACTCATCTCACATGCTAGTAAAGTAATGCTCAAAATTCTCCAAGCCAGGCTTCAGCAATATGTGAACCATGAACTTCCTAATGTTCAAGCTGGTTTTAGAAAAGGCAGAGGAACCAGAGATCAAATTGCCAACATCCGCTGGATCATGGAAAAAGCAAGAGAGTTCCAGAAAAACATCTATTTCTGCTTGATTGACTATGCCAAAGCCTTTGACTGTGTGGATCACAATAAACTGTGGAAAATTCTTCAAGAGATGGGAATACCAGACCACCTGACCTGCCTCTTGAGAAACCTGTATGCAGGTCAGGAAGCAACAGTTAGAACTGGACATGGAACAACAGACTGGTTCCAAATAGGAAAAGGAGTCTGTCAAGGCTGTATATTGTCACCCTGCTTATTTAACTTCTATGCAGAGAACATCATGAGAAACGCTGGACTGGAAGAAACACAAGGTAGAATCAAGACTGCCAGGAGAAATATCAATAACCTCAGATATGCAGATGACACCACCCTTATGGCAGAAAGTGAAGAGGAACTAAAAAGCCTCTTGATGAAAGTGAAAGAGGAGAGTGAAAAAGTTGGCTTAAAGCTCAACATTCAGAAAACAAAGATCATGGCATCCGGTCCCATCACTCCATGGGAAATAGATGGGGAAACAGTGGAAACAGTGTCAGACTTTATTTTTTTGGGCTCCAAAATCACTGCAGATGGTGATTGCAGCCATGAAATTAAAAGACGCTTACTCCTTGGAAGAAAAGTTATGACCAACCTAGATAGCATATTCAAAAGCAGAGACATTACTTTGCCAACTAAGGTCCGCCTAGTCAAGGCTATAGTTTTTCCAGTGGTCATGTATGGATGTGAGAGTTGGACTGTGAAGAAGCCTGAGTGCCGAAGAATTGATGCTTTTGAAGTGTGGTGTTGGAGAAGACTCTTGAGAGTCCCTTGGACTGCAGGGAGATCCAACCAGTCCATTCTGAAGGAGATCAGCCCTGGGATTTCTTTGCAAGGAATGATGCTAAAGCTGAAAACTCCAGTACTTTGGCCACCTCGTGAGAAGAGTTGACTCATTGGAAAAGACTCTGATGCTGGGAGGGATTGGGGACAGGAGGAGAAGGGGATGACCGAGGATGAGATGGCTGGATGGCATCACGGAATCGATGGACATGAGTCTGAGTGAACTCCGGGATATGGTGATGAACAGGGAGGCCTGGCGTGCTGCGATTCATGGGGTCGCAAAGAGTCGCACATGACTGAGCGACTGAACTGAACTGAAGATATTAATACCCTTAAGATATAATTACTATCGAACTAGATATCTTCACTGTCAGAATTTGAACTTTGCTTTTATTTTAAATTGTTTCACCTTCACATTACAATTATAAAAGTATAAAAATGTAAAGAGGGAAACAGAACTTACAAAGAATTTAAGTGGAAAAAAGGAAAGTAAACCAACCAGAACTAATCTTCTAATTTTTTTCTTTATTTACACAATGTTATGCTTCTTTACTAAAGGAAATCAATCCTGAATATTCATTGGAAGGACTGATGATGAAGCTGAAACTCCAATACTTTGGCCACCTGATGCAAAGAACTGACTCACTGGAAAAGACTCTGATGCTGGGAAAGATAGAAGGCAACGACAGAGGATGAGATGGTTGGATGGCATCACTGACATAATGGACGTGAGTTTGAGTAAACTCTGGGTGTTGGCGATGGACAGGGAAGCCTGGTGTGCTACAGTCCATGGGGTCGTAAAGAGTCAGACACGACTGAGTAAAAGAACTGAACTGATGCTTCTTTACAACAAGACAACTTCTTTTTTTCAAAACAACTTTTCATAAGATAATTCTAACAATTTTCCAGGAACAATTTGGCTAACAAATAAAATCCCAGTTGACATTACATTACATTAGAATCATGGACATCATCACATACGGTTTTCCATTGAGGGTGGAGTGTCAACTTTATCACAGAATGATTTCTGTAGCTGAAATTAATGTCCTTGTTTTTAATAGCATCACAACCAGTTATGACTCAACATCTGGGATTTTATCAGTAAGGAATACTCATATAACCTGAATCACTATCTCTGAATCTATTTGTATTCTGATTTCATTTACTTATTTGTAAAGTTGATAGCAGATTTAGAGTACACCAGAATTAGTTTGTAAAAAGCGATAAAATGTAGGTCTAAAACTACAGGTCTAAATAAAATAGTTCCATGTTATAAAGCTAGGTCTTTCAAAACCAAGGTATTTCATATTTCTAGGATAATTTTAGATGGAAAAAATACAGTCTTGTGTTGATATACATAACTTTTTTGTTTCTATTTTTATGACATAAATTTTTTTTGACACACATTGACAAAAGTATAAACTTACAAGAAATTACCTGTTGTCATCTTAACTTCCAAATAGTTTCATTCTTGGCTGAAAGTTTAGGGTTGAAAACAGCACCTAAAATTAATAATTCAGGAAAAATTATCCTCTTTTGATAGCATTACAAAATTTCAAATATCGTAACAATGATATCCTTTTAAATGATGAAAATAATTAAGCATTTATAGCCTAGGGACAAAATTCTTTGGTTAGAACATCTATATTTTTAGATACTTATATATCAATAAAAAAATCTGAACAGGTAAATCTAAAAGATCAATAAACAGTATAAATGCACTAGATATAAATCACTGCCTAAGTAATATAATGCAATCTTAAATCTCTCTCTAAAGAAAAGTCTAATGTTTTACTTTTAATGAAAGTGAAAGTCGCTCAGTTGTGTCCGACTGTTTGTGACCCCATGGACTATACAGTCCATGCAGTTCTCCGGGTGAGATTACTGGAGTGGGCCATGTCCTCCACCAGGGGATCTTCCCAGCCCTGGGATCAATCCCAGGTCTCCCGCATTGCAGACAGTATCTTTACCAGCTGAGCCACAAGGGAAGCCCAAGAATACTGGAGTGGGTAGCCTATCTCTTCTCCAGCAGATCTTCCCAACCCAGGAATCAAGCAGGGGTCTCCTGCATTGCAGGCAGATTCTTTACCAACTGAGCTATCAGGGAAGCCCAATAAACACTGCTAATTTAGTAGTATACTATATGAGTTTCTATATGAAAAATATGAGTCAATATGTAAAAATGAATGACTTGAAATTGACATTTTAACTTTCTCATAAAGCCTATTTCTAATCTGACTTTTCAAAAGAACAACTTTCAATTTCTCAGTTTATTAAAAATGACCAAAAGGTTTGCATTTCTACAGAAGCTTTAAAATTTTTATAAGAGTACTTTTAAATGTACTGTAGATTACATATTACATTAACCAACCTACATGTGCCTTTCTTTTGAAAAATGTCTGGCATCTGGCAAAACAAAGGAGTTATATATGAAGTTATCTGCTTTAACAGAAACAAAGGAATTCCAAAAGACATTTGAAAAGATGATAGATTTATACTTACATTATGATTATATGCTCTCAATTTTATTTTATAAACTTTTATAACTTACTCCTGACTTAAGAAGAAAACCTTTTGTAACAGAAATCTCAATCAACAACTTCCTATTAACACAGGTGTAATAAGCAAGATCTTCTTTCAAAGTGAGTCACTCTTAAACAGACAAGCAGTGAGACAGAGAGACAGAAATTAAACCTATTTAATTTTAAATAATCACTGGCTCATTGTATGAGTTTCTTTTTCTAGAGAAACAGACTTACCTCAATAAAAACTTACATTCAAACAAACAATAAATTTTGTTGGAAATGCAGCATTTCAAAAGTTTTTGAATAATGCAATCTGCAGCAGCTGTACCTTGCCCTTTATAATCCGTCAAAAATCTGATTTACATGGCTGCAATGTGCAGTGTGGGTGTGATTAAGAAAGACCAAGGTGTGCACAGAGGTCAGGCACCAGCCAAGGGAACCAGCCCTTTCAGTCCACATGTTCAGAGTTACAAATGGAGCAGAATTTTATTTAGAAAATAAGTTGTTCTAAACTGCCTTCTCAAATCACTTTCCAAAATTTTCAAGTGATTAAGTAAACCATATTCATTTGGCTCCTAACTTATCTTTGTACGGCTGAATAATTCCATCGTGTTGTATAACTCTGTGAAGAAAAGGAATTTTAACATGGAGTTAGTGGGCAAGTATTCCACAGATTTTTTTTTTGTCTGACCCAAACAATTTATTTTTAGCATAAACATATAATCTCAATACGAGATGTCTAACTAAAGCAAGCACCACCAACAAGACCAAGATGGCATCTCCTCTTCTAAAGTTTAGGTTTTGCCCAGAATTCTTGATATAGGGAACAGCCCATACCAAGAGTCATTGCTCCCAGAACAAAGCCTTGAGCTGCCACAAACATGGATCAGGTGAACAGACATTTTAGTATTTCCCCTGTTCTTCAATCTATATAATCCATATGCAACAATTGCTGCAAAACCTGCCATTCCAATGGGGACAAATGGTGCCTCTCTAGCTTTTTGGATAAGTTTAGATCCCTGATCTTCATCATATGAAGAAACAGAAACATTTGTGTCACTTGACATAGTGATTGAAGAATCTTCAGACAATTACAAGACATTTCAGGTTCCTACTGGCTTCTGACCCCACTCCCATACTCGCCCTCCACAAATTTTTTTAAATTAATTTATTTTAATTGGAGGCTAATTACTTTACAATATTGTGGTTGTTTTTGCCATACATTGACATGAACCAGCCACGGGTGTACATGTGTCCCCCAGTCCCAAAGCCCCCTCCCACCTCCCTCCCCATCCCATCCCTCTGAGTTGGCCCAGTGTACTGGCTTTAAGTGCCCGGTTTCATGCATCGAACTTGGACTGGTCATCTACCTTATGTATGGCAATATGCATGTCTCAGGGCTATTCTCTCAAATCATTCTACCCTCACCTTCTCCCACAGAGTCCAAAAGTCTGTTCTTTTTATCTGTGTCTCTTTTGTTGTCTCATATATAGGGTTGGTGTTACCATCTTTCTAAATTCCATATATACGCATTAATACGCTGTACTGGTATTTTTCTTTCTGACTTACTTCACTCTGTATAATAGGCTCCAATTTCATCCATCTTATTAGAACTGACTCAAATGTGTTCTTTTTAATAGCTCAGTAATAATCCATGTCCATAGGGGTTTTTTAAAAAGGAATTTCCTTACAAAATATATAATATTTACATACATAATGATCTGAAGTACTGAGACAATTTAAAGAAGGTAACAGTTACAATACAGCATACATACACTACCATGTTCAGTGTGAAGTGAATGTAAGCACTGAACATGGCTCATACTGATGGCAATATAACTATCCGCAAACTATAACAAAGCTGTGCTATATGCATTAGGGAAAGTGACAAGGTTTAAAATCATAAATAACTTAATAAAGGAAAGCATAATTTTGTTTAAAATTGAAGTACAGAGTTCTTTAGCAAGTAACTACCTGAAGTATGCCAACCATTCATATGGTTTTCTTTTCTAAAACAACTCAGACATGACTACTTGTTTGATATAAAATGTAGAAACTAGTACATTTGCTCTTTTAAGAAAATATTTAAATAAACTCATAATCCATATTCTGAGAAAAACTCTTTACATTACTAAATACTATCTCCCTCATTCAAAGGTAACTTTTACATATTACAATCTTATAAACACACACATGCAAACATATATATACACACATATATAAAATTTTGTTAGCTTACAATGTTTGGATTTTAAAGTGACATTTTTATGAAAACTCAGTAAGTTTGATTTGAACTATGGTAATATATTGCTGTCCACTAACATGAAAATGACTACTAAACTGTATGTGAGAGATAATAATCTATGAGTTCATTCAGGATATTCAAGATGCTATTTATTAAGAGACAAATCATGGCAGTTAGTTTGATATTAATAATTTTTCACACAATACAAATACATTTAACCTTTGAGGCTACATGATTCTAAAGAAGACTTAACATTTTTCAAGTTAACTTTCACTCTAAATAAAAGCCATGATCTTCAAAAATAATTTGTTCATGAATCTATCGATAAATATGCGGTAAGTGACCTGCTATCATTAACAAATGATAGAAATATAAACAATAGCCAAGTAATTACACAAATGTTTTAGGCTGACAATGCAATTCAACCTAATATATTTTCACAGACACCTATTTATGTCACTATTTATGTTAATATACACTATTTATGTTAATATACACTATTTATGTCACCTATTTATGTTAATATACACACACAGAAACAAAGCTTAACTATTAAGGAGAATCAGAGAAAGATTGTGAGAGGGAGTTTTATTTGTGCTGAGCCTTGAAGAACGAGTAAGGGTTTGCTGTTTTCTGACAGAGGTAACAGATGCTCAAAGGCACAGAAGAAAGAAAATCCTAATGTATTCAGATAACAGCAGACAGATTACAGGTCATGATGTGTTCAGGGTGTGCATGTGGCTTTATAAGAGGAGAGGATGGGGAGGGAAGGAATGGCAAGAACAAGCCTTGTAAAACAGGCAGGGTTTAGACAGTGGACTTTATATAAAGGGGAATGGGGCTCCTTGGAAAGGTTTTTAGCAAAGAAGTGGCATGATCACACCTACATTTTAGAAAATTCATTTTGATAATGGTGTAGAAAAATAGACTGCAATCTTCAGAGGAACTACTATCAGAGAAAACCATTTGGAGGCCATTTTAATAATCAAAAATAGAGAAGAAATAAAGTAATGGGAAAGAGCATAAAGGAGAGAATTAAAGATATACTTAATAGGTACACTCACAGAATGGGATAGCAGGGTACAAAAAGAAAAGTCGAGGCCAGCCTTCAAGTACACATTTTGCTGTGCTCAGTTGTGTCCCACTCGTTGCGACCCCACGGACTGCAGCCCGCCAGGCCCCTCTGTCCATGCGGATTCTCCAGGCGAGAATACTGGAGTGGGCTGCCATGCCCTCCTCCAGGCAAGTACCCATCAGGGAAATGTATATGAAAACCACAAAGAGATGGGACCTTCCTGGTGGTCCAGTTGATAAGAATCTGTATTCTAATGCAGTGGACACAGGTTCGATCACCAGTCAGGGAACTAAGATTCTACGTGCCAGGAAGCAACTAAGCATGCGTGTGGCAACTACAGAGCCCACGCACTCCAGAGCCGGCCCACGTCCCAACTAGAGAAAGCCCCTCTGCTGCAACGAAAGCTCCCACATGCCACAACAGCCAAAAATAAATAAATGAAAATATTTAAAAAAATCTACAATGAGGTACCATTTCACACCTTACTAGAATGTCTGTAATAAAAATGGCAAACAATAACAAAGAGAAACTAGACCTCTCATTGCTAGTGGGACTATAAAATTGCACAGTCATTTTAGAAAATAATTTGATACCTTCCTAAAAAGTTAAAATATAAATTTTCCATGCATGCATACGAAGTTGCTTCAGTCGTGTGCAGTTCTGTACGACCCCATGGCCTGTAGCCTGCCAGGCTCCTCTGTCCATGGGATTCTCCAGGCAAGAATAATGGAGTGGGTTGCCATGCCCTCCTCCAGGGAATCTTCCCGACTCAGAGATTGAACCTGTATCTCTATGTCTCCTGCATTGGCAGTCAGGTTCTTTAGCACTAGTACCACCTGGGAAGCCCATATTTGTCATAAATGAATCCAAGAGATATGGAAATATGGATCTACACAAAGACATGACCGTAACATTTAGAACATTACTCATAATTCTCCAAACTAGAAAACAACTCAAATGTCCATCAACTGATAAACAGATAAACACAATACGGTACAGCCATACAGTGGAATATTATTCAGCAGTAAAAAGGGATGGTGTGTTGGTACATGAATTTCAAAAACATGCTAAGTGAAAGAAGCCAGTCACAAAAAACACATATTATATGATTCCATTTATGGAAATCTTTAGAAAAGGCAAATCAAGAGACAGGAATAGATTAATAATTGCTTGGGACTGGGGGTGGGAAAAAGAAATGATACAAATGAACATAAAAGATCTTTTTAGAATGATAGAAATATTCTACAATTGGACTGTTGAGGCAGTTGCAAATTTGATAAGCATAATTGACCAGGCTAAAAAACGGTGAATTTTATGGTATATAAAGCTGTTTCAATAAAGCTGTTAAAGAAAATGAAATACTGAAACAGAGTTCATGAGTAAGATAATGATTTCTACTTGGACACGTTAAATTTAAAGTGCTGCTGGGACATGCAGAAGGAATTGCCTGAAAATGCAAATCTTGCGTGCAGGATAACAATCAGCTCAGAGATACAGGCAGTTCTCGAAGTCATTTACGTGAACGAACAAGCTCCCAGTGTGCATGCGTGAGACAGAGGCCATGGACTGATCCCTGGAAAATACCAACATTGAACATTTGTAGAAGGAGCCCATCGAGAAATTATCAGAGAAATAAGAAAAGAACAAATGTGACCAACAGCAAGCTCTTCTTCCACAATTCAAAATGCTTATCCTCTCTATTTCTAAATTTAGCACTTTAGTCAGCATCTAACCCCCAGCGATGGAAGATGAGGCTTTAGCTGTCTTACACTACCTTCTACTTCTTTGATTTGAATGTTTGATAAGTTACACTGTCTCTATTTCTTCTCTTGGTTATATCTGCAGTCTTAAATAATATACTTATACTTCTATGTCCTCATCAATGAACTTGAGTCAATTCACAGACCGGCTTAACTTTATAATAACTTTGCTCCCAACTTTTCTCTCCCCTCTTCCTCTTTCTGCCTTGGTAGCTATACCTTGACTCCTGTGTCATGAAGGTTTTTAACATTTACATTCTCATCTGTGACCCTAAAAAAGTGTTGCATAACTTTGCCTCTACATGTAAAAGTTGAAAACCAATAAACTACAGTTTTATCAATATTACTATAAATACTATTAACAGCAGATCCATGCTGTGTGATATTTCCTTCTCTTGTTTCAAGGCCACAATACTTGGGCTATTCGTAAGATAATACTCCCAACAACAAGACAAAAAATAGATTCTCTTCAACTCTAGATTGATTAAAATCATGCTGTATGTGAATATGCATTTTATTTGTACCTTGTTTTTCTTAAACAGCTTGAGAGCTTGACAGTTGCCTTCTTTTTGGCGGGCTGGAGGGACAACTGAAGAACACTGTGCTTTATCATAACATCTCAAATATTCAGCTGCCTTTTTTGTAGTATAGGGATTTATTTATACCAATAGCACATGATCCAGCATAAAATCAAATCTCTTGAAATGTTTACTCTGTGACTTCCTAATAATTCAGGGACAGGGCTACATCATCTGATCTCTTCACACACCAGGAGTCCAAGGTAGGAATTTCTTAAACCACAGGTATGACGTGACTGCACAGCGTCTGCACCAGTGCATGCTGGTGCTCAGTCCTCAGAGTGACTCTGGTTGTCCTCCAACGGGTCTTTCAAGAACTGTGCTCTGGAAGTCAGCATCAGTGAAAACGGGGTCTGTACCTGGGAGACTGGTCATAGTCTCCAGGTCCTGGTAATGCCACTGGTTCTGTCTGTATCATTCTTGGAGACAAAGGACTTCCTGGTTTCTGTCAGCCTCAGCATCATGACTAGGCCTGCTTGTCCCTCAATCTGGACTTCATACCATGTTTCAGGATTCACTTTTTTCCTGGGCACAAACACCCTGTTTAGCAGAATGATAATTCCCAGGTCAGCACAGTGAAAGGGAGTGACAAGGTAGGCTCCAGTAAACACAGGGAGCCAGTATGCCAGCCTCCCAGGCATGGTCCACCATGGTCCGAGACATCATGTACAGCAACTTGGAGGTCAAAGTGCCTCCTGACCTTCACTGGCCTGTACTCCAGATGTTTCGGTTCCACTGGATCTGCTGGCAGAGAAATGGGCTTGGTAATCACTCTAGACTCTAGCTCTGCCATCAACTTTAGCTTCCACTTCCGACACTGGATCGGCCATGTCCCTAGTCCAAAGGCAGTAACAGGAACGAGAAGCAGAAACCACTAGAGGAAGGAGCTGTCTTCTGTTTCTGTGGCAGCTGCTTTGGCTTAAGAGTTGCCCCACCTGCTGGGCCTAGAGGCCAGTCCTTGGGAGCAACATGCAAACTGTGTTGATTAGTTATGCTTTCCTTTAGGATTCAAGACCCCTGGGTTTCAGTTTGGGGTTGGCTCCGCATTGGCCCAGGGAGGCGCAGGAAGTTACTGCATGTCCACAGTCAAGTGTGTAATCCAGGAGTGCAGGAGGAGTCAGTCATGGGGCTGTCATGAGGACAGAATTCTCACCAGAGTAGGCATGCAACCAGGGCCTGATGGCCTGATTCAGAGGCTCAGGCAGCAGTCCCAGAGCGTATTGCAATGCCCATACCCACCCTCCTGGGCCAAGTGGAAGGCAGGGACAGAGCAGTTTTTCCTAGGTGGATAGGGCACACTTGGATGAGTCTTACCTGGGCCCAGGGCTACCTCAAGGATGCTCCTCCTGACAGTTGGCCTGGTACCCACTCCACAGAGCCCCAGCCCCAGCTCTCAAGTACTCAGTGTCTTAATCATACTATTTATTGCATGCAGTCTTTTTTCATTTTGTTGGACATCCCTTCCAACACTCTCTCTCTTGCTCAGATCTAGAACTAATACCAAATTCAGCATAACAATAATAACTACTGCTTTTTTTAACTTTAATTTTTTTGCTGAAGTATAGGTGATTTACAGTGTTTCAGGTATACAGGAAAGTGATTAGGCTACACATATATGTCTCTATTCTTTTTTAGACTTTTTTCCATTATAGGTTATTATAAACTATTGAATACAGTTCCCTGTGTTATATAGTAGGTCCTTGCTATTTATTTATATATAGTAGTCTGTATTTGTTAATCCCAGATTCCAAATTTATCACTTCCCCTTTGGTAACCACAAGTTTGTTTTCTATGTCTGTGAGTCCATTTCTGTTTTGTAAATAATTTCATTTGTATCATTTTTTTAACAGTTGGATTATTTTTTAATAATTTTTATTTATCTATTTTATTTTTGGTTGCACTGGGTCTTCATGACTGCGTGTGGCCTTTCTCTAGCTGTGGAGAGCAAGGGACTCTACTCTTTAGCTGTAGTGTGTGGGCTTCTCATTGCAGTCGCTTCTCCTGTTTTGGAGCATGGGCTCTAGGCACATGGGCTGCAGCATGCGGGCTGTAGAGCAAAGGCTCAGTAGCTCTGGTGCACAGGCTTAGTGCTCTGCAGCATGTGAAAACTTCCCAGACTAGGGATCAAACCCATGTCCCCTGCATTGGCAGGCAGACTCTCCTCCACTACACCACCAGTGAAATCCTCATGTTTTTAGATTCCATATATAAGTGATTTTACTAAAACCATATGCAAAAATAAACTCAAAATGGATCAAAGACCTAAATGTAAGACTGCTGCTGCTAAGTCGCTTCAGTCGTGTCTGACTCTGTGCAACCCCATAGACGGCGGCCCACTAGGCTCCTCTGTCCCTGGGATTCTCCAGGCAAGAATACTGGAGTGGGTTGCCATTTCCTTCTCCAATGCATAAAAGTAAAAAGTGAAGGTGAAGTCGCTCAGTCGTGCCTGACTCTTAGCAACCCCATGGACTGCAGCCTACCAGGCTCTTCCATCCATGGGATTTTCCAGGCAAGAGTACTGGGGTGGGTTGCCATTGCCTTCTCTGAAATGTAAGACTGGACACTATAAAACTCCTAGATGAAAACACAGTCAGGACATTCTTTGATATAAATTGAAGCAATTATTTTTTTGGATCTACCTCCTGGAGTAATGAAAACAAAAACAAAAATAAACAAATGAGACCTAATTAAAATCTTTTGCATAGCAAAGGAAACCATAAACAAAATGAAAAGACAATCTATAGAATGGGAGAAAATATTTGTAAATGATGCAACCAGCAGGGATTAATTTCCAAAATACACAAATAGCTCATAGAGCTCGATAGCAAAAAAAAAAAAAAAAATCAAAAAGTGGGCACAAAACCTAAACAGACATTTCTCCAAAGAGAACATACAGATGGCAAACACATGAAAAGATGCTCAGCATCACTAGTTATTGGAGAAATGCAAGTCAAAACCACAATAAGATACCACCTTACAACGGTCAGAATGGCCATCATTAAAAAGTCTACAAATAATAAATGCTGGAGATGATGTGGAGGAAAGGCAACTGTCCTACACTTTTGGTAAGAATATAAATTGGTGCTGCTGCTGCTGCTAGGTCGCTTCAGTTGTGTCTGACTCTGTGCGAACCCATAGAGGGCAGTCCACCAGGCTCCTCTGTCCCTGGGATTCTCCAGGCAAGAATACTGGAGTGCGTTGCCATTTCCTTTTCCAATGCATGAAAGTGAAAAGTAAAAGTGAAGTCACTCAGTCATGTCCGACTCTTAGCAACCTCATGGACTGCAGCCTACCAGGCTCCTCCATCCATGGGATTTTCCAGGCAAGAGTACTGGAGTGGGGTGCCATTGAAGACATTCAGTTCAGTCACTCAGTCATGTCCAACTCTTTGCGACCCCATGAATTGCAGCACGCCAGGCCTCCCTGTCCATCACCAACTCCCGGAGTTCACTCAAACTCTCGTCCATCGAGTTGGTGATGCCATCCAGCCATCTCATCCTCTGTTGTCCCCTGCTCTTCCTGCCCCCAATCCCTCCCAGCATCAGAGTCTTTTCCAATGAGTCAACTCTTCCCATGAGGTGGCCAACGTACTGGAGTTTCAGCCTCAGCATCATTCCTTCCAAAGAACACTCAGGACTGATCTCCTTTAGAATGGACTGGTTGGATCTCCTTGCAGTCCAAGGGACTCTCAAGAGTCTTCTCCAACACCACAGTTCAAAAGCATCAATTCTTCGGCGCTCAGCTTTCTTCACAGTCCAACTCTCACATCCATACATAACCACTGGAAAAACCCTAGCCTTGACTAGACGGACCTTAGTCGGCAAAGTAATGTCTCTGCTTTTGAATATGCTATCTAGGTTGGTCATAACTTTCCTTCCAAGGAGTAAGCATCTTTTAATTTCATGGCTACAATCACCATCTGCAGTGATTTTGGAGCCCAAAAAAATAAAAGTCTGAAAGATTTCAATAAATGAAGAATGTATCTGGTACTTTCTAGGGTAACTACCAGTACAATAGAAACAGTGTTTTAAGTTCAAACTTAAACTAGCAGAGGGGAAAGCTGGAAAAAAAAATCCCTAAGAAGGCAAAAGGAGAGAAAATAAAACAGATGCAAGAGACAAACTATGAATCAAATGAGATAGAGTAAACAGGAAGAAGATTCCCCCCATCTCCTCTTAGGAACTCAGCCAATAAGAAAGTCATGAACTCTTTGTTTATTATAGCCTTTCCAATTTGTTTCTCCCTGTACAAAAGTGTTCTCTTTAACTTTGCTGTGTGGGGACTTGCACGTAGATTACCATGCCTACAGACACTGAACTGAAGTTCTTTGCTGATCCCAAATAAACCCACTTTTTAAAATTGTTGCTGGAAAAGTACCTGGAAGTTTATATCTTTTAGGCAAAATGTTTGAACAATGATATAAGTTTGAACAACATAATATTAAAAAAAACTTGAGCTAATAAAGATATGTAAACAATGCTCCTAACAAGTACTAAATAAACTTTTTTTCAAGCATACACAGATTTATAAAAAACATATTATTACTGAAAAGCAAGTCTCAGAAATGTTTAAATGACTGAAATCATATGGAGTAAGTTCTCTGACCATAGTGAGAATAAACTAGGAATTTTATACGGTTCAGTGAAGAAATTAAAAATATATTTTATCTCAAAACAATAAATGGTAATAGGATCATACATATCAACTTTGGAAATATTATATATTAAAATGTGGATGAAACTAAAGCAACATTTAGAGGAAAATTTACAGCCTTAAATGTATATGTTAAGGGAAAAAGAGGTTTACAGATGTTAAGCTAAACAGCCAGCTAAAAAGAAAAAGGAAACAATTCAAAGAAAGTTTAAAGAAGGAAACAAAGAACAGAAACAACAAAATGAAAAGCAAACATACAATTCAGAGAATTAACAAGGCCAGAAGTTTATCTAATCTTTGAAAAGTTTAGAAAAATTGACTATCATTTATTAAGATTGAGCAAGAAAAAATTTAAAAATTACAGGTCAATAGCCTGGATGAAATAGATGCAAAAATCCTCAACACAACACTAGCAAATTCAACCACTACCAATTCAATAGTATTTTAGAAATCTTAAAGGTCACCATACACCATGATCAAGTGGGATTTATTCCTGGGATGTAAGTGGTTCAACATACACAATTCAATCAATGAGATTCTCTTTATTAACAAAAGTGATTAAGGATAGAGTAAGATAATCAGTCAGTTTAGAAATCCAACTAGAAGACTAAAGACAGGAAATTTTAAGGCAGTTTGGGAGACTGTTGCAAGCTAATGACCACTCAAGAAGAGAATCCAATAACCTAGCAACAATTTACACTAACTTGAAGGAAGATCAGGTGCATCCAAGCACCAAACACAAGTCACAAACCCTGACAGTTAAAATGCAAGACAACAGATATGGGTCTGAATCCTGTTACATTAAGTCAGAGAGTTAACAGTCTTTGAAGAGTGGCATTTCTGCATGTAACCAGGAAAGAAATATTGGTGAAAAGGGAAAGAAATTAGGTGAAAGGGGACACTATACCAAAACCTGAGATGAATTACCATATTTTAATATTTTTACCACCCTTTTGCTAATGTACATATGATTTAAATAGCACCATGACAGTCCTAGTGTCTGTCATAACACGGCCATGCAGGGCCAAAGGAGGAACTAATGATGTAAGCCTTGATGTCCGTCCAAGAATGAGGAAGAAGGTGGTCTCCTCCCCTTCCCAATATTTCTTTATTATAAAAATGTAGCCCTCTTTGTTCTTGGGGCTGTGCTCCCTTGCCCGCCTCCCTGTATCTTTCACAAGCATCCTATGCTGATAAATTCAGCCTGCTGCTGAATTCTTTCCATGATGAGACGAAAGACTCTGAGCTTCAGTTAAGTCCTGACACCAGGTGAGTGGTTTTAATCGAAAGGCAGGGGTTCAAGTCCCTTTCTAAGCCAGGGATTGTGGGTTCGAGCACAAGTCTGAGTTTTGGCTCAGTCTTGTCCCACCCAAGGAGTGCAGTGTCAAAAGGAAGAATTAAAATCCTACAATAATTTCAATAGTTACAGAAAAAGCACCTGATGAAATGCAACATCCTTTCATGACTAAAAACTCTCTCAACAAATCAGGTATAGATGGAACATACCTCAACATAACAAATGCCTTATATGACAAGGTCACAGCTAACACCATACCCAACAGTGAAAAGCTTTCAGCTTTTCCTCTAAGATCAGGAAGAAGACAACACAGTAGTGAAAGTCCTAGTCAGAGCAATTAGATTTTAAAAAAAGAGGAAGAAATAGAATTCCCTCTGTCTACAGATACATGATATCACATATGGAATACCCTGAAGACACCACCAAAAAATGTATAGAATTAATCAATTAATTCAGTGAAACTGCAAGATACAAAATCAATTTATAAAAAAAACAGTTGTACTTCTATACACTAACAACAAACTATCTAAAGAGGAATTAAGAAAACAATCCCACTTATAAAAGAATAAAAAACTTAGGAACAAATTTAACCAAGGAGGTGAACAAGCTGTACAGTGAAAACCATAAAACACTGAAAAAAGAAACTGAGGATGACACAAATAATTAGAAAGATATTCCATGTTCATGGATTGGAAGAATTAATACTGCGATATCTTCATATTACCTTAAAAAGATATAGGAGAAGATATAGGAGAGGATTCTGCAAACCATACATTTGGTAAGCAATGGCACCCACTCCAGTACTCTTGCCTGGAAAATCCCATGGACAGAAGAGCCTGGTGGGCTGCAGTCTATGGGGTCGCGAAGAGTCAGACACGACTGAGAAACTTCACCTTCACTTTTCACTTTCATGCACTGGAGAAGGCAATGGCAACCCACTCCAGTGTTCTTGCCTGGAAAATCCCAGGGACAGGGAAGCCTGGTAGGCTGCCGTCTACGGGGTCGCGCAGAGTCGGACACGAATGAAGTGACTTAGCAGCAGCAGCAAACATTTAGAATATATGAGGGATTCAACTCCACAGCAAGAAGACAGATGACCCGATTTTTTAAATGGGCAAAGGACCTGAATAGATATTTCTCAAAGGAAGACATACAAACGGCCAATGAATATACGGGATGATGCTCAACATTAATGATCAATAGGGAGGTACAGACAGAAACCACAGTGAGATATCACATCATACATGTTGGAATTGCTATTACTAAAAAGACCAAAAAAAAAAGTGTTGGTGAGGATGTGAAGAGAAGGGAGCCTTTGTGACAAAAAGGTAGACTGGTACAAACATTCCAGAAGACAGTATGGTGGCTGCTCAAAAGACTGGAATCGGAACTGCCGTGTGATCCAGTGGCCCCCTGTCTAGGTATGCATCCAGAGGAAACGATATCAAAGCTCGAGGAACTATTTGAACTCCCAGAGTCACTGCAGTGTTATTCTTCACAACACCCAAGATAGGGAGTCAATCTATGCATCTATCAACAAATGAATGGTTGGAGTCATTTTGGTGCAGTGTATTTAACAATGAATTGTTATTCAGCTTTAGGGAAGAAGGAGATCCTGTCATTTGTGATAATGTGGATGAACTTTGAGGACACAGGGTACAGTGAGCCAGACACTCAAGGACAAGAACTACGTCATCTTACTTGCATGTGGAATATGGAAAACTCAAACTCTTGGAGGCAGGGAGTGAAACAGCGGTTGCCAGGAGCTGGAGAATTCAAGAAATGGGATGATGTAGCTTAAAAAAAACCCAATGGCTAAGTTACCATCACAAAGTAAGTCAGAAGAAAAATGGTATCTTTCAAGTGCTGAAGAAAAAACAAAACTTCTTTGGGAATGCATGTAAGAATTAAAGATTTTAAAATTTAAAAAATAAAAAACTAAAAAAAACCACACAAAACTTCTTCTATCCTTAGAATTCTATACCTAACAAAAACATACACGTACCCATGGCTGATTCATGCTCATGTTTTGCAGAAACCAACACAATTCTGTAAAGCAATTATCCTTCCATTAAAAAAATAAATTAATTAAAAATATATTTTTCAGAGAATGACACAAAATAGAGACACACTAAAATGAAAGATAAGTGTATTTGTGGCTAATAGACCTAGTTACAAAAAACAACGAAGAAATTTCTTCAGGCTAAAGGTAAATGATCCCTGACTGAAGCCTGATTCCACAAAGAACACTATGCGGTAAATTCAATATCTATGTATGATAAAAACTCTCAACAAAGCAGATGTAGATGAAGCGTACCTCAGCGTAATAAAGGCTACATATGACACGCCCTATCAAAACTCCAATGGTATTTTTTATAGAAATAGAACCAATAACCCTAAAATTTGTATGGAACCACAAAAGACCCCCAAATAGCCAAAGCAACCTTGAGAAGGATGAACAAAGCTGGAGGCATCCCATTCCACACTTTCAAATTATATTACAAAGCTATAGCAATCAAAACTGTATAGTACTGGCATAAAAACAAACACATAGATCAATGGAACAGAATAGAGGACCCAGAAACAAACCTATGTATATATGGTAAATTAATCTATAACAAAGAAGGCAAGGATCTATGAGGTGACTGGGTGTTTTCAAGGGAGAATGAGGGAATAGGGAGGGGAGGGGAGTGGAGGCTTAGTAGAGTGAAGGACTTGCAAAATTACATAAAGCAAGAAGGTGCAAAGGCTTTCCATGCGAGTCCCATCTGGGTTTATTAACTGGCAGTCATCCAAGGTAAGCTCCCACACTCCCATAGAGACTGGGAGATAGGAACTCTATCTTCAGGTGCTGGCTGAAATAAAAAATAAATTCTTTTGGCAGCCTTGATTTTCCTCAAGCAGGCACTTGAAAGGGGGTGGAGATGGGAGGGTAGGGTCATTCTAGGGATGTGGCATCAACTGTTAGAAGACATGGCTACTGTTGTGTCCAAGGTTGGTGTCTAGTCAAGAAGACAGTTTAGAGGACCCTGGCTAGAGACTGGTCGAGAAGAAAATCTTTGTTAGCCCCCACATGTGAATCAGATTCAGATAATAGAACTGATCACTCAAGAAAGAATCTAAATTATATCTATGATACCTTGGCTGTCACAGAATGCTCTATGCCCTCTTGGTCTTTAATGAACAAGAACTATGGATATGAAAATCAAAGCCAAAAAAAAATGTTCAAATGTGGCTGACATTAATATCCATGTGAGTTAATAATAAGAGTTACCATTTACTGTACACTCATAGCATGGCAGACAAAATAACAGAAGCCTCATATACATTATATAGTCCTTAACAGTAATCTGGGGACTTGCCGGTGAGTTACGGTTAAGACTCCACACTCCCAATGCAGGTGGCTCAGGTTCTGTCCCTAGTCAGGGAACTAGATCCCACATGCTGCCAACTACAAATCCCACCACATGCCACGGCTAAGACTGGTGCAGCAAAATAAGTAAACAAATAAATTTTTAAAAACAGTCTTACAGTGTAGGGATTAGCTTCATTTTACAAACACTCTCCGACATAAATCACAGCAGGATCCTCTATCATCCACCTCCCAGAATACTGGAAATAAAAGCAAAAATAAACAAATGGGATCTAATTAAAGTTAAAAGCTTCTGCACAACAAAGGAAACTATAAGCAAGGTGAAAACACAGCCTTCGGAATGGGAGAAAATAATAGCAAATGAAGCAACTGACAAACAACTAATCTCAAAAATATACAAGCAACTTATGCAGCTCAATTCCAGAAAAATAAACGACCCAATCAAAAAATGGGCCAAAGAACTAAATAGACATTTCTCCAAAGGAGACATATGGATGGCTAACAAACACATGAAAAGATGCTCAACATCACTCATTATCAGAGAAATGCAAATCAAGAGCACAATGAGGTACCATTTCACACCAGTCAGAATGGCTGTGATCCAAAAGTCTGCAAGCAATAAATGCTGGAGAGGGTGTGGAGAAAAGGGAACCCTCCTACACTGTTGGTGGGAATGCAAACTAGTACAGCCACTTTGGAGAACAGTGTTGAGATTCCTTAAAAAATTGCAAATAGAACTGCCTTATGACCCAGCAATCCCACTTCTGGGCATACACACCAAGGAAACCAGAATTGAAAGAGACACATGTACCCCAATGTTCATCGCAGCACTGTTTATAATAGCCAGGACATGGAAACAACCTAGATGTCCATCAGCAGATGAATGGATAAGAAAGCTGTGGTACATACACACAAAGGAGTATTACTCAGCCATTAAAAAGAATACATTTGAATCAGTTCTAATGAGGTGGATGAAACTGGAGCTGATTATACAGAGTGAAGTAAGCTAGAAAGAAAAACACCAATACAGTATACTAACACATATATATGGAGTTTAGAAAGATGGTAATGATAACTCTGTATGCGAGACAGCAAAAAAGACACAGATGTATAGAACGGATTTTTGGACTCTGAGGGAGAGGGAGAGGGTGGGATGATTTGGGAGAATGGCACTGAAACATGTATACTATCATGTAAGAAATGAATTGCCAGTCTATGTTCGATACAGGATACACGATGCTTGGGGCTGGTGCACGGGGATGATCCAGAGAGATGATATGGGGTGGGAGGTGGGAGGGGGGTTCAGGATTGGGAACTCATGTACACCCGTGGCGGATTCATGTCAATGTATGGCAAAACCAATACAGTATTGTAAAGTGAAATAAAGTAAAAATAAAAATAAAAAAAAAAGGAAACTGACACCAAGAGAAGTGAAATGACATTTCTCAAAGTACAGCTTGTAAGTGGCAGAATTTTAAAAAATTTACCATAGTAAATAGACTGTACATATTTAGTCTCATGAATTTACTTATGAGTGGAATATGTAAATATAGTCTCAAAATCCCAGATATCGGATAGACAAAATTCTTTTATATCCCAGGTACAGAATGTTTATGAGATCACTTTCTCTGAAGATAATTGATCGCTATTAGGGGGGAAAAAGCCGTTTAAAGTTAGTCTGCTTAGGGACTTCCCTGGTGGTACAGCATCTTAACCATCCCTGGTGATTAAGACTCCACACTCCCAATACAAGTGGCACAGGCTCGATCCCTGGTCAGGGAACTAAGATCCCACATGAGCCACAGAGCACAGCCAAACAAAAATCCACTTTAAGCAGAGATGAAAATTTCATATAAAAGCAGGGGTAAGAATTTTGATGCTTATTTCATCTTATACTTAAAGAGTTTGGGTTATAATTGCAATTATGTGCTAATTCTTATTAACTTTTCTTGGAGTGTAGTTGATTTCCAACGTGGCTAGTTTCAGCTGTACAGCAAAGTGAATCAGTTATACACATACATGCATGCTAAGTCGCTTCAGTGGTGTCCAATTCTTTGGGATCCTATGGACTCCAGTCCACCAGGCTACTCTGTCCCTGGGCTTCTCCAGGCAAGAATACTGGCATGCATTGCCATGCCCTGCTCCAGGGGATCTTCCTGACGCAGAGATGGAATCCAAGTATCTTATGTCTCCTGTATTGGTAGGCAGGTTCTTTACCACTAGCGCCACCTGGGAAGCCCATACACATACATATATCTTTTTTTTTATTAAAGATTCTGTTTCCATATAGGTCATTACAGAGTATCGGCTAGTTCCCTGTGCTTTACAGTAGATTAGTATTAGTTATCTGTTTCATGTACAGTAGTGTGTATATGTAAATCCCAATTTTCCAATTTATCTCTCCCACCCCCAACCTTCCCCCACTGGTAACCATAAGTTTGTTTTCTACAACTGTGACTCTATTCCTGCTTTGTAAATAGGCTCAATTGTACCATTCTTTTTAGACTCCATATATAAGTGATATCAATGTGTTAATCCTTAGAATGAACAAATCAAGTAGGGAGTGGGGCATAATTTTTCTGACAAAGTTGTATCATATATAAACAGACTTCACCTAATGTTTATTTTCCATGTGGACAATTGTAAAGATGGTTGTAAAAAATTTAACATTGCTGACAATTTTCCCAAGGCCTTCTTTGAATCCTAATATTGAACTTTTTTAAGAGATGAGTCGTCATCATCATTGCACTTTCCCTATTTTTCACCTGTTGCGGCCTCAGTCTGCCACATCTTCATCTGCCATTGGTTTCATTTGTGATCTGAGTTCCCCAACATCATTTTCATCATCTCTTCTACATCTTTTCAAGATTCATAATTGCGCCCTAAAATCACCTGTATTGTATTTGTGTTTTACAGGAATATTCAACAATCATGAAAAGACTAGCCAACAATGCTCCTAAGCTAGACAAAAATGCATGTATGAGGGACAGTCAGCTTTATAAGTGATTCATTCATTACTGAATATTATTATACCTTTGACTTCCCTTTGGAATCATAACTGTGGGGACTTAGATAGTAGACAGATAACTGGGATATCTGTACTAAGAGAAGACTTATGCAGTTTGAGCAGATAGTGGCGTAAGATGAGGGCAGAGAGGGAGGCATCCACCCAGCAATGCTACATCTCAGAGTGAACGATGGGCACATGTATGTCATACATGATTTAAGAAAAGCCGGAAAACAGGGTAAAAAGTAGATAATCACCCAGCAGACAGACTGTATATGATAGTCATAAAAGCCACCACTCCAACAACACATGCTTAAAAATAAGAGTAAATCAAGAAAATCCTCAAGCTTTAAGCTCTGTTTCAAACTCTTTCTACAGAGTGTTCAAATCTTAGCTGAAACAGATCAAAGAGTTTACATTGGTTGCTCAAAAATAGCCTTATCATATATTTAAGAATTTCCCACTTAGATGTTAGCTTGCTAGTCTTACAATATTAGTAGTTCTTTTATCAGGCCTGACTTAGGGTACATCAGGAAAGGAAAGCAAAATATTATGTATGAAGCCAGTAAGCAAGAAAATCAGTGGAGACCAATACCTCTCAATACCTCAAAATAACTTCATGTGTATTTAGACATGGTAATAATAAGATTTTCAGCATCACCCCTTTTCAGCTTATTTTAAAAACAATTTTAAAAGCTTTTGTTTTTAAAATTTAATGTATTTTTTAAAATCCCTTCAGACTAAAATAGATTTTAGGAAGTGAAAAAAAATGATTTGGATCACATTTTGTCAACATGTGAACACAAATAAAAAAGCCAGTTTTTCTTGAAGCCAAATATAATTTTTCTATAGAATACATCCAAAGAAATATGCCTGTTCTCTTTAACTCCATATTTACCTTTGGTTGGTATTCAAGAATTTCCTTTTCATATAAAAAGCTGGCACACCTGTCTTCTACAACCAATTAATGTTAAGAAAGGCAAAAAACAGAAAAATACAATTGTGAACCTCATATAGTTGAGGCAAAAATTAGAATAAAAAATTGTTCTGAAATGATGAAATGTTCTGAAAAACATTTAAAAGGACACTGGAATTAAAAAAAAATGCATGCTCTGAAATAAAGCATAGAGAGTAAAACATCACTTTGGAAGTAGTAAACATTTACTAGTAGTCAACGATGCAGAACTAAAAGACTGTTCTATACAAAAGCCAAGACTTTATATTGAACGTATTCTACTCCAGTCAGCAATTTCTTTCTGAAGACTTTTATTTGGTGGTAACAATTTCAGCTTTTCTTGCTGCATACCTCAGCATGGGAAACCAACTTCTAAAAGGTGTTCCCTAATTATATTAAATGTACAATGCTGAACTATACCCATATTCTATTTCAAAAAAGGAACCAAAGTGGGTGGCCACATATGGAGAAGATGCCTATCCATAGTAACACATCAATAATGCCATTTAAATGTGAATCAGCCTAATGTAAAGCTTTTTTAAAAATATTTTTCTCACTTCATATAACTATTTACTAATAAGACTTCATGCTAAAAATGAACCAATAAACAAAAACTATCTTTGAGGTTGTAGTATAGAAAACAGACATTTATACTGCATCAGTTTAAGATGCTTTGGGCTGTAGGCAACAGTGAACTCAGTTCACAAGAGTCTTAACAATATGGATTCCCTTCTCTCACGAGACAAAAAACTTTCAACTTGGTGATTGCTAAGGGTGGTTTACTAATCAATGATGCCATCAATATCGTCAATATTTTTGTTCTACCACCCTGAGTGTGTTTACTTTTTTTTAAGGTAAGAAATGGATTTATTTAGAGAGAAACACACTCCACGGGCAGAGTGTGGGCCATTGCAGAAGGCAAGAGCAGGCCTGAGTGAGTTTACTTTTTCCATTCCAGTTTGTTGCCTAATGATTTCAAGATGGTCACCGCAGCTCCAAGCATTAACTCTAGCCCTGTCTGATTCTTTTATCAGTGAAGTCACTCAGCAGGTTTATGGGCTACAATTGTATTATATGACTATTGTAGCAATAGGGAAGACTGAAAAATCAAATATTTAACTTCTCTAATTTTTACAAAAGAGGTAAGAAATGAATATGGATTGGTCAGCCAACAGTGTCTGCAGTCCTCAACTCAATATGCACACACACACACACACTTTTTACATGAGTGTTAAACACAACATACTCATCCTCTCTTCCAGGAAGACAGCCCCACTCTGTCATCCAGTCATTGCATGATGCAGGATCTCTGGTTGATTTTCTGTCTGCTCTATGAAGACCAAATACAACAACTCTTATCTGACCATTTGTATCGCTGAAAGAGAAGATGTCTCTAAACAACTCCCCTCACATATATACAAGGATGAAAAAGAACAAAGTGATCTCAATAAAAATTCCACTGAGAAAGGGAGATAATAAGAAGTACACAGTCGACCACAATCAACAATCCATATGATATCTTATTGGACAGAAATCACAGATTCCCCTGCAGGCAATAAATCCCTTGGTCAGTCAATCTGACCGCACCTACTTTAAGCCTCAGGAGGATCTGCTTTGTCATTGTCCTCTGCAGCCATATCTAAGGTAGGTTTTGAAGTGGATGACCTTTCCAGGGGATTCACAACTTTTGTAGCCTACTTCATCCTGGCTTGACATAGAGAGAAAAGGATGAGGACTGCTTGGAAGGTAAAGACAATCACAACTAATTGTCAGCTTTGTACTACAGTTCCCTCAAAAACATATCAAGCTTCTGGTTTAACTGCTTCAGATCAGTGCCTTGTGTGAGTAAAAGCCAAAGTGAAGTCGCTCAGTCGTATCTGACTCTTAGCGACCCCATGGACTGCAGCCCATCAGGCTTCTCCATCCATGGGATTTTCCAGGCAAGAATGCTGGAGTGGGTTGCCATTGCCTTCTCCAGGTGATCTTCCCGACCCAGGGATTGAACCCGGGCCACCCGCATTGTAGGCAGACGCTTTACTGTCTGAGCCACCAGGGAAGTCCTTGCGTGAGTAATCACAACCAAAAAATTGTTTCTAGAAGTTTCTAGAAATAATCTAGACTCTCATCTCTTAGCTGCCAACCATCATAAAAGACAAGGCAATTCTAATGACAAGTCTTAGGTAAGAAGATACCACCCTCAGTCCCAAAATTTCAAATTACAGGACTCTGTCAATTTAGAGTACAAGCTAAAGGTAGGTTATCCCCATAGCAAAGCTGTATTCTTCTAGCGTCTCTGCTTTCATGCTGAGAAGCACTAATCTGAGTTCACTCTCTTGTGTAGGATCCTACTGAAAAGCCACAAGAAGTAACCAATATGCACATTATTCCAAATTTTTCCTTTCATTTCTCCTAACATGCAGTCTCAGTTTGCACAGTCAGCCTTCCATGGGATAGCAGGTATAGGTTAAATCAAATGCTCTATGACCATGTAACATGCGTTACAACTTTGCTCTCCTTAATTTTCTCCATAAGTCTAGAGGTAGGCAGTCCGAGACTGGAAGAGCTGTTCAACAATGTTCCAGACTCTGTCAAACCTTCTTCTCCATGGTCCTCAGCCTGTTAAAATCATCTTTTCACTCTCATACCTGTCACCCTATGATTACAAGATGGCTGCTGTATCTCCGGGCTTCATGTCTGCATTTAAGGCACAAAGGAGGGGGAAAGAAGAGAGCACCAGCCACGTCTGTTCTCTTTATCAGGAAAGCAAAGGCAATCCCTGAGCTCAGCAGTCTTCCCTTTACGATCACTGGCAAAGGAGAATGGGATTGTCATGACTGGCTTCAAGGTTTTTTGCTAGGAGCGGAGAACTCTGCTGCCCCTAACAAAGTGAAGGTAAGCAATAGGGAACAGATAGAAGGGAGGTCACTAAGAATATCTACCACACAGAGACATTTATAGTTTTAAGAGAATGTTTGAAAATAAAAAACAATCTCTATTTGGTGAAATTTGAACAACAGAAGTGAGGGGAAGCCCCTCAGGCAATGCTACAGAAATACATTTTAGGTAAACAGAGCTCTACTCAGGCAAATGCAGCCTACTTAGGAGTCTGTCCCTGAAATTAACACCCTTAGTAACTGCTTTCAACAGACTCTTCCCTTCCTTCAATTCTGAACCCACAGATTCTCTAAAATACCCATGTTTATTAACAACTGTTTCTATGGCAGCAGAGCCCCTGGTGGAGGGCACAGGGCTGGAGGCTATTTATAAGTTAAGGACTGACAGTACATGCCAATAGCAGCTATTATTGATGAAATCCTTGAGAATTTTTGAAATATAAATATTATGAAAAAAACAAGAAATATTCAAAATATTCATGATGCCTGTTGCTCACCAAGAAACCTTTTGTAATTTGGTTTCTCATCTATATGCACCACCTGGAAGAAAATACAATGATCACACTGTTACAACTGGTTTTTGTAACAGTTTCATCTGATTATATTTAAATTAATTTGTATTCTGGCTCTACATCTTAACCTGATGAGATCGTCAGACTAATTTAATCCTCTCTGGGACACTTACTGTCCAGACCAGCTTTCTTAAGACCACAAGACTGGGAGTTAGACCCTGGTAAACTCATTAAGGTTATACCATTCAATCTGGTCTTCTGAATTAACAGTAGCACTGAGTGTACTGGCAGAAACAATAAATCAATTTTCATTCCATGTAGCAGCTCACAAAAGCCACTTTCTTTGATGTAAATTGTGCCACCTATAAATATACTTTTCACAATGTTCAAAGCAAAATAGTTTCCAAGTAACTTTCAAACTGTGCTTCTCTGATTAGCTCAGTTGGTAAAGAATCTGCCTGAAATGCAGGAGACGCCCGTACAAGTCCTGGGTCGGGAAGATCCCCTGGAGAAGAGATAGGCTGCCCACTCTAGTATTCTTGGGTGCCCCTGTGTCTCAGCTGGTAAAGAATTCACCCGCAATGTGGGAGACCCGGGTTTGATCACTGGGTTGGGAAGAAGGGAAAGGCTACCCACTCCAGTATTCTGGCCTAGAGAAATCCACGGACTGTATAGTCCATGGAGACACAAAGAGTTGGACATGACTAAGTGACTTTCACTTTCAACTTTCAAATAAAAAATTTTATATATGTAAAAAGGTATGTGGTACAGGGATTATGAGCATGAGTCCACAGCCAGAAGGCCAGAGTGCAAATCCTATTTCTCTTAATTAGAACATTCTACCACATTAGAGCATTCTACCACAGAATTGAGCAAAAATCTTTGTGCCAAGTTTCCTCATCCATAAGTGAGGTTTGAGGTAGTGGGGACAAAATAATAGTGCCTACTTCAAAGAACTGTCTGAATATAAAATTAATTTATATGTATAAAGTGCTTGAAATATAAGAAGCACTCAACAAGTGTTAGCTGGAAAATCTAACGGTACATGGTTGCATTTTATGCACAGGTAAAATGACTTGATAACTAAGATTCACTTTATGTGCACAACATGAAATAATGCAAAATTCCCTCCAATTAATAATTCATTAAGAATCACAGTTTCAAAACTGGCTGGTGAGTGATTTATAAACTCTTTTAAGCTACCGCCACAAGGCAATGGCAAACTTTCCATTCTTTGCTGCCAGGAATAGTCTTGAATTATGCATGTCTCCTACAAAAGGCTACAGCTCTATACAGGGATGTGAAGCAGATAAATATCACAGCACTTCCAACCCGCTGACCTCTCCATATTGATCCTGGTCTTCCTAGAGGTTTTCTATGTCAATGTCACTAGAGCCTAGAAACCCTACAGTCAATATCCAAACAGAATTAAGGGTTTGAACACCATCCCAGAAAACTTTTCCTGAAATAAGATGTCAGTCATGCTGGTTATTTTTCACATGCATGTGCCATTCTCAGACCTGGAGTAATTACTATCCCCTCCCATTTTCCTTAGTATAAATAACTGGTCATCTTTAATACATCCCTGCTCATAAAGAATTATTATCCTAATGGCCCTGATTTTCCTTTAACTTGTGTCTACTTTACTACTCAAGTACTTCTTTTATTTGTTTTATTTACTCACCTCCAACAGCACAATTCTTTTTTCCCTTTTGCTTCTGACTGCCAGGTACATCTCTCAAACTCCCCCAACCATGCTCATTTCACACCCAATTCTTCCACTTCCATCATTCTTTACCATCTTGCCCTATCCACCGACTACTAGAGGATCTGTTTATTTGAGGTAAAACTCTTTTATCCAAAACTATTTTTCACTTCTCTGCAATTTACTCTTAAAAAAAAAAAATCTGGTTCCCCCTAAGATCACAAGGTACCTTATAAGTTTCCAATATAACTTATTTAGTCCTTACCTTCTGCTCTTTCTCTGAATCAATAAGAAGAAATGAGAGACAAATGCCATCTTCAGATTATCACATTGTGGTCCACTCTCCTTTGAAATCTTCACCTTGTCTCACATTTCACAGAGCTGTCCTCAACAATCCTATCTGAACAAACTGTTCTTTAAATTTATCCTCCCATCCTTCTCTCCAGACTTGATAGAGGTCATTCATTAAGAGTCACAATTCAATTTCTACTAACATTAACACATGTATTTGAAGAGAATTATATGCACCAGAAAATTTAAACATGTTAAGGATGATCACATGGTCAACAATGGAACTGAATAAAACACATAAATATACCTGTGGTCATAAAATAACTAATAAGTTTCCACAATACTCCTAAAGTCAAGTTCTACTAGTTTACATATTCTGTCATTAGAAATATATCATGTCAGCTACTGCCTTAGATACATATCACCATATGTTTGTCAAAATAAAACCATAACAACATAAAATTAAAAGGCCTTATGATGGATATATAAACTGTTCTTGGCAGATGATCAGACTACTTAGAAGACCTTCCAGAAAAAGGATTCTACAACTTCCCAAGGTCAATCATTCTAATCTTAAACATCCTTAATTTCAAAAGCTTTGACTTTTCTTATCTATATTTCTTCTGCTGTTTTTCCTCTATGGAGATGGGGAAAAGACAGGCACCATTCTCAGTCTCTCATCTACTTGAAAAGCAATATCATCCCTTAGCCTTCACTCTTCTAAACTCAACAACTGGAACTGTTTTCTAGATTCTTGCTCTCCAAGACCTTCTTAACCTTCTCTAACTATGTTCATATTATTTTTAAATTACTAAGACTAGATTTGGACTTAACCAGCATACAAGTTTTCTATTTTTACTATTTTATGAATAGTTAACACATACATGAACATGGTTCTATACATACAGGCTTTTCCAACATTAGAATTGAACTCTAAGCTTCTGTAAATTAAAAGTTAAAGAATCCTCCATATTATGGAACCTATTTCTATTGTCTCTTAGTTGAACTAAACCAATAATCTATGGCTATAGTTGACAAATTATCGCTCCACATATTGGCCCCAAAACATTACAAAGAATGAATTAACAATTACTTACCTGATTTGTCCTTGGGAGAAAGTTCTTCTCCTAGATTGCAGAGTAGAGAGGAAACCAGCTTTATAGTTCACTTTATAATTCACCTCTATTTCTTCTGCTCTGATAGAAATTGTAGCTACCATAAATAAAAACAAAATATTTTATATAGCAATTTTAGTAACACATGGAGAGAAGAAAATAGCATCTGTTTACACATTTCATAAGCTTTCTCATTTCTTTAGGTATACCTTCAGAAAACTTCATAATAACTAACAGAAACTTTAATATGCTTAATTTCTCCTTCTTCCCCTTTTTTAAGCCCCAGGAAAACTATTTATTGTTAATACTTCAAATACAAGGCTAGAAGGTGGATTAAGAAGGACACAGAATTTTATTAAAATAATATTGGGTGGGAGAAAGGAAAACCTTTCAGAGACTTTAGAAGATGGCAAGGCTTCCCTGGTGGCTCAGATGGTAAAGAATCTGCCCACATTGTGAGAGACCTGGGTTCAATCCCTGGGTCAGGAAAATCCCCCGGAGAAGGAAATGGCAATCCACTCCAGTATTCTTGCCTGGGAAATTCCAGAGACAGAGAAGCCTGCTGGGCTACAGTCCATAGAGTCACAAAGAGTCGGACACCACTGAGCGACCAACACTGTCACTTTCTTTCAAGGAATTTTATTTCCTTCTCTATAAAAATTACTTGTTACATTATGTCTCTATCTAGAAAAAATTTCACATGCAATATTATGGACAGAGTGTTAATAATGATCATTTCAATAAAGTGGTAACTTCATGAGAAAGGAGGGGGGAAAAGTGGTATACAATATGATCTATCTTCCACTTTAAAAGTTCCTTTTTCCAAAGAGCTTTATTTCATATGGCACTAAGAAGATCAAGGCTCAGAACACCTTAAGTATACAGAAGTGGCATATATAATATAAATTTTTATATCAAGCCAATTATCAGAATGCATAATTAATTCCTCAGAACTTTTATGGTATTTCTAAACCCACGTGCTGAAAAGTAAAACTCTGATAAAGGAAACTACAGATGGTTCAAAGAAACAGAAAGATATTCTGTGCTCTTAGAAGAATTAATATTGTTAAAACGGCCATACTACCCAATGCAATCTACAAATTTAATGCCTATCAAAATATCCATGAAATTCTTCACAGAATCAGAATGAATAACCCTGAAATTTATAAGGAACCATAGTATTCAAACTGCCAAAGCAATCCTGAGAAAAAAAGAACAAAAACTGTAAGTATATCCCTCCCAGATTTCAGACTATACTGCAAGACTACAGCAATCAATACAGCATAGTATTGGCACAAAAAAGAGACACATAGATCAATGGAACAGAATAGAGGGTCGAGAAATAAACCCACTAACCTACATTGAACTGACCTACAACAGAAAAGGCAAGAATATACAATGGAGAAAAGACAGCCTCTTCAACAAGTGGTGCTGGGAAAGCTTACAGCTACATTAAAACAATGAAATGAGAACACTGTCTCTTACACCATATACAAAAATAAACTCAAAATTCTTTACAGACCTAAATGTAAGACATGACACCATAAAACTCCTAGAAGGAAACATAAGCAAAACATTCTTTAACATAAACTGCAGCAATATAGTCTTAGATTAATCTCCCAAGACAAAGGAAATAGAAGCAAAAATAAACAAATGCTGCTGCTGCTGCTGCTAAGTCACTTCAGTCATGTCCGACTCTGTGCAACCCCATAGACAGCAGCCCACCAGGCTCCCCCATCCCTGGGATTCTCCAGGCAAGAATACTGGAGTGGGTTGCCATTTCCTTCTCCAATGCAGGAAAGTGAAAAGTCAAAGTGAAGTCGCTCAGTCTTGTCCGACTCCTAGTGAGCACATGGACTGAAGTCTACCAGGCTCCTCCATCCATGGGATTTTCCAGGCAAGAGTACTGGAGTGGGTTGCCATTGCCTTCTCCAAATAAACAAATAGGACCTAATCAAACTTAAAAACTTTCGCACAGCAAAGGAAATCATCTAAATATGAAAAGAGATCCTATAAACTTACGGAAACTATTCACAACATGAAAAGATACCCTATGGAAGGGAAGAAAATATTTGCAAATTGTGCATCTGACAAGGTGCTAACATTCAAAATATACAAATAGCTCATACAACTCAATACCAAAAAGGACAATCCAAATGAAAAATGAGCAAAACACCTAAACAGACATTTTTCCAAAGAAGACATACAGATGGCCAATAGGCACATGAAAAGATGCTCAACAATGCTGCTGCTCCTGCTGCTGCTGCTGCTAAGTCGCTTCAGTCTTGTCCGACTCTGTGTGACCCCATAGATGACAGCCCACCAGGCTCCCCCATCCCTAGGATTCTCCAGGCAAGAATACTGGAGTGGGTTGCCATTTCCTTCTCCAATGCATGAAAGTGAAAAGTGAAAGTGAAGCCACTCAGTCATATCCTACTCCTAGCGACTCCATGGACTGCAGCCTACCAGGCTCCTCTGTCCATGGGATTTTCCAGGCAAGAGTTCTGGAGTGGGTTGCCATTGCCTTCTCCACCTCAACAATGCTAGAGAAACACAAATCAAAGCCACAATAAGGTGTCACCTCACAATGGTGTAATGGCTATCATCAAAAAGTCTACAAATAAATGCCAGAGAGGGTGTGGAGAAATGGAAACACTCATACAATACCAGTGGGAATGTAAACTGGCACAACCACTGTGGAAAACAGTATGGAGGTTCCTTTAAAAAAAAACCCTGAAAACAGATCAACCATATGATTTGGCAATCCCCTCCTTGGTATGAAAAAAGTGAAAGTGAAAGTCACTCAGTCATGTCTGACTCTTTGTGACCCCATGGACTGCAGCCTGCCAGGCTCCTCTGTCCATGGGATTCTCCAGGCAAGAATAATGGAGTGGATTGTTATGCCCTCCTTCAGAGGATATTCCCGACCCAGGGATCAAACCTGCATCTCTTACGTCTCTCCTGGATTGGCAGGTGGATTCTTTACCACTAGGGCCACCTGGGAAGCTAATAACAAAAAACAAAAACTCTAATTTGAAAAGATACGTGCACCTCAATGTTCATAGAAACACTATTTATAATGGCCAAGACATGGAAGCAACCTAAATGTCTATCAACAGATGAATGGACAAATAAGTTGTGGAATATATATGTGTGCCATGTATCAGTTCAGTTCAGTCGCTCAGTCGTGTCTAACTCTTTGCGACCCCATGAATCACAGCACACCAAGCCTCCCTGTCCATCACCAACTCCTGGAGTTCACTCAAACTCATGTCCATCAAGTCGGTGATGCCATCCAGCCATCTCATCCTCTGTCATCCCCTTCTCCTCCTGCCCCCAATCCCTCCCAGCATCAGGGTCTTTTCCAATGAGTCAATTCTTCTCACGAGGTGGCCAAAGTATTGGAGTTTCAGCTTTAGCATCAGTCCTTCCAATGAACACCCAGGACTGATCTCCCTTATGATGGACTGGTTGGATCTCCTTGCAGTCCAAGGGACTCTCAAGAGTCTTCTCCAACACCACAGTTCAAAAGCATCAATTCTTCGGCACTCAGCTTTCTTCACAGTCCAACTCTCACATCCATACATGACCACTGGAAAAACCATAGCCTTGACTAGATGGACCTTTGTTGGCAAAGTAATGTCTCTGCTTTTGAATATGCCGTCTAGGTTGGTCATAACTTTCCTTCCAAGGAGTAAGCGTCTTTTAATTTCATGGCTGCAATCACCATCTGTGGTGATTTTGGAGCCCAAAAAAATAAAGTCTGACACTGTTTCTATTGTTTCCCCATCTATTTGCCATGAAGTGATGGGACCAGATGCCATGATCTTAGTTTTCTGAATGTTGAGCTTTAAGCCAACTTTTTCACTTTCCTCTTTCACTTTCAAGAGGCTTTTTAATTCCTCTTCACTTTCTGCCGTAAGAGTGGTGTCATCTGCATATCTGAGGTTATTGATATTTCTCCCGGCAATCTTGATTCCAGCTTGTGCTTCTTCCAGCCCAGCGTTTCTCATGATGTACTCTGCATAGACGTTAAATAAGCAGGGTGACAATATACAGCCTTGATGTACTCCTTTTCCTATTTGGAACCAGTCTGTTGTTCCATGTCCAGTTCTAACTGTTGCTTCCTGCATACAGGTTTCTCAAGAGGCAGGTCAGGTGGTCTGGTATGCCCATCTCTTTCAGAATTTTCCACTGTTAGCAACCTAAATGTCTATCAACAGATGAATGGACAAATAAGTTGTGGAATATATATGTGTGCCATGTATACAATGCCATAAAAAAAAGAATAGAATATTGCCATTCGCAGCAACAAGCGTGGACCTCGAGAATATTATGCTTAGTAAAAGAAGTCAGAGAAAGACAAATATTACATGGTATCACTTATATGTGGAACCTGAAAAATAATACAAATGAATCTGTATACAAAACAGAAAACAATTCACAGACGTAGAAAACAAACTCATGGTTACCAAAGGGGAGAGTGAGAGGGTAAGGAATTAACTAAGAGTATGAGATTAACTGATACAAACTACTATACATAAAATAGATAAACAAGGATTTACTACATAACATGGAATTATATCCAATATCAAAATACCCAATATAATAATAACAACAATGGAATATTCTAATAATTTTATAATAATCTATAACAGGATATAATTTGCAAAAAAAAAAACCATTATGCTGTATATACAAAACTAACACAGTTTTCTGAATCAACTATATTTCAATTAAAAAAAGTTTATGGTCTTTCTGTAGTCACAAAAATAATGAACATGAAAGGCTTAATAATAGCTAATTTTGCAACAAAATATCAAAAATTTATCTACCTTCAAATTTAATCATGCTAGTTTTTTTTTCTGGTTCATTTTTAGTCTGTTGGATAAGTGAAAAATCAAATTTTCTTCTTTACATAAAAATCATAGAATCACAGAAATTTACAGCTAGAAAGAAATTTTGAGAATTTCTAGATATATTAAGTTCAATCCTCTCCAAATCAGAGACATTCATTTAATTGCCTTTTTCAAAGTTAAAGAATGAACTGGAGGGAACTTCCCTGGCGGCCCAGTGTTAAGAATCTGCATGCCAAAGCAGTGGACATGGGTTCAATCCCTGGTCTGGGAAGATTCCACATGCCACAAAGCAACTAAGTCCACCGTGGGCCACAACCACTGAGCCCACAACCTAGAGCCTCGTGCTCTGCAGCAGGAGAAGCCACCACAATGAGAAGCGCAAAAAGAGAAAGCCTGTTTGCAGCAATGAAGACCCAGCGCAGCCAAAAATAAACAAATAAATAAAATTAAAGAAAAAAATAACGAACTGGAGGTGAAACCCTGGAACCCAGAATGCTTTTCGCACTACATCATGATTCCTCAAACTAACTGAGGCACAATTTTGAATATATATGTGACGCAGCAGGGTTGAACGAGAGGTCTCTGAGTCAGACTGTCCAGGTTTGAATTTTGGGTTCTTCCACTTGCTATTTGGGTGATCTTGAGCAAATTACTAAATCTCACTGTCTCAGTTTTCTCATCTGTAAAATGAGACAACAACTATACCTTGCCAATAGGACTATTATGAAAAAATTAATACAAATAGAGCTCATAGAATGATGTCTGACACATTGCAAGCATTTTATAAATGTCAGAAATCATTAGGAGTCTCCTGATAAACACATGGACATGTATTTGCTAGATTTTAAAATAGCCTAAATATACTAGAATTAGAACATTAGATCATTTTTATGTTTTAAAATATATATACAACCACTGGCATTTCATTTGCCATATAAACAGTACCCCCAAAATGGTTTCCTCATGAAGTATATGCAAAATTCCAGATATTAAACACATAATAAAGCTCACTTAATTTGAACATCATTCATTTTGTAATCATTTGAGTCCAGTGGTATTCTCAGAATATAATACCCAGAGGGATCTTTGTTTTAAACATACCCTTCTCTGTGTGACAAAATTATTTTCAGTAATGACCATGAAATGAAACAAATAATAATAGGAATGAAACAGTGAAAATTCTTTGACTCAACTCCACTTATATGTCAATATAAAATAAATATTATAGTACAAAAAAGAAAAAAGTAATGGAATTAATGTTTTGAAAAAAGGAAAAACTTAAACCTATATATTGTTTGTGGAAGTACTAAATAATAACATTATATTTCCTATTCTCTTGATTCCTTCTTCAGTTGTGGAGTAAACAATAATTTAAAAAGAATAAATTTCAGAGTTAAATATATTTTTAATTATTCAAAAGGATAATTTCACATATTAACTAAAATTTGTACTTATAAGTCAAAAAGATTACACCTCAAAGTTTATACTTTGTTTCACTCTTAAACACAAATGAAAACTCTTAGGTCATCACATGGAATGAAATACTGAAGTAATCAAGCTGTTTCTTCACCTTGCAGTCTCTGTATTATCACTGCATAAGAATCTACTATTTAAATACAGGGATATGGACCAAAGGGGTTGCAGACATGAACTGCACCTGAAGCCTTGCATTACCCTGAATTTTTATGAATTTATTTGGAAAAATATCTGTAGAGCTGAGTCTAGATTTATTGAAGGCCAGCTATATAATTGGGAGTTCTCTGATTTAACATCTCTGTAGAATATAATATTTATTAAAGGGTCAATAATTAAAACGTGGTAATTTAAAGCTTACACTGTTGTTGTTTGTTCTTCGGCCCTAAGTCATGCCCAACTTTTGCAATCCCATGAACAGGCTTCCCTGAGTTTGCTCAAGTTCATGTCCACTGATACCATCCAACCATGTCATTCTCTGTTGCCTCCTTCTCTTGCTCTCAAACTTTCCTAGTATCAGGGTCTTTTCCAGTGAGTTGGCTCTTTGCATCAGGTGGCCAAAGTATTGGAGCTTTAGCTTCAGTCCTTCCAATGAATATTCAGAGTTAATTTCCTTTAGGATTGACTGGTTTGATCTCCTTGCTATCCAAGGGACTCTCAAGAGTCTTCTTCAGCACCACAGTTAGAAGGCATTAATTCTTCAGCACTCAGCCTTCTTTATCGGAGAAGGCAATGGCACCCCACTCCAGTACTCTTGCCTGGAAAATCCCATGGGTAGAGGAGCCTGTTAGGCTGCAGTCCACGGGGTCGCAAAGTCGGACACGACTGAGCGACTTCACTTTCACTTTCATGCATTGGAGAAGGAAATGGCAACCCACTCCAGTGTTCTTGCCTGGAGAATCCCAGAGATGGGGGAGCCTGCTAGGCTGCCATCTATGCGGTCACACAGAGTTGGACACAACTGAAGCGACTTAGCAGCAGCAGCAGCAGCCTTCTTTATGGTCCAATTCTCACATCTGTATGTGACTACTGGAAAAAACATAGTATGGACCTTTGTCAGCAAAGTGACGTCTCTGCTTTTTAATACGTTGTCTAGGTTTGTCATAGCTTTTCTTCTGAGGAGCAAGTGTCCTTTAATTTCACGGCTATAGTCATCATCTGCTGTGATTCTGGAGCTCAAGAAAAGAAAATCTGTCACTCTTTTCATTGTTTCCCCATCCATTTGCCATGAAGTGATGGGACCAGATGCCATGATCTTAAGTGTTTTGAATGTTGACTTTTAAGCCAACTTTTTCACTTTCCTCTTTCACCTTCATTAAGAGCACTTTGGTTCCTCTTCACTTTCTGCCATTAGAGCAGTATCATCTGAGGGTGTTGATATTCCTGCCTGCAGTCTTGATTGCAGCTTGTGATTCATCTAGCCTGGCATTTCAAATGATATACTCTGCACATAAGTTAAACAAGCAGGGTGACAATATACAGCCTTGATGTACTCCTTGCCCGATTTTGAATCAGTCTGTTGTTCCATGTCTGGTTCTGACTGTTGCTTCTTGACCCTCATACATGTTTCTCAGGAGACAGGTTAAGGTGGTCTGGTACTCCTATCTCTTCAAAATTTTTCCAGTTTGTTGTGATCCATACAGTCAAAAGCTTTAGCACAGTCAATGGGGTAGATGTTTTTATGGAATTCCTTTGCTTTCTTCATGATCCAGTGAATGTTGGCAATTTGATCTCTGGTTCTTCTGCCTTTTCTAAACCCAGTTTGTACATCTGAAAGTTCTCAGTTCATGTACTGCTGAAGCCTAGCTTAAAAGATTTTGAGCACTACCTTGCTACCATGTGAAATGAGCACAATTGTCCAGTAGTTTGGAACTTCCCTGGTGGCTCAGACAGTAAAAAAATCTGCCTGCAATGTGGGAGACCTGGGTTTGATCCCTAGGGTGGGATGATCCCCTGAAGAAGGAAATGGATACCCACTCCAGTATTCTTTCCTGGAGAATTCTATGGACAGAAGAGTCTGGAGGGCTAGAGTCCATACAGTCACAAAGAGTGGGACATGACTGAGTGACTAACACTTTCACTCGAACTTTCTTTAGGATTGGAATGAAAATCAACATTTTCCAGTCCTGTGGCCACTGCTGAGTTTTCCAAATTTGCTGGCATATTCAGTACAACTCTTTAATAGCATCATCTTTTAGGATCAGAAATAGCTCAGCTGGAATTCCATCACCTCCATTAACTTTGTTCATATTAATGCTTCCTAAGGTGCCCTTGACTTCATGCTCCAGAATGTCCAGCTCTAGGTGAATGACCACGCCAATGTGGTTATCCAAATCATTAAGACCTTTTCTATACAGATCTTCTGTGTATTCTTGCCACCTCTTCTTAATCTCTTCTGCTCCTGTTAGGTCCTTATAGTTTCTATCCTTTATTGTGCCCATCCTTGCATGAAATGGTCCATGATACCTCCAGTTTTCTTGAAGAGATCTTAACCTTTCCCATTTTACTGTTTTCCTCTATTTGAATTGCTCATTTAAGAAGGCCTTATTTCTCTTCCTGCTATTCTCTGGAAGTCTGCATTGGGTATATAGTTGTTGTGTTAGTCACTCAGTTGTGTCTGATTCTATGTAACCCCATGGACTGTAGCCTGCCAGGCTCCTCTGTCCATGGAATTCTCCAGGCAAGAATCCTCCAGGCAAGGGAGTGGGTTGCCATTCCCTTCTCCAGGGGATCTTTCTGACCCAGGGATTGAACCTGCGTCTCCTGCATTGCAGGTTGATTACTTACTGTCTGAGTTACCAGGGAAGCCTTCAGTTGGGTATATCTTTCCCTTACTCCCTTGCCTACTGTTTCTCTTCCCCTTCATGGATCACAGCCTTGTCATGGTGAAGGGCCTTGAATAATTCAGTGACTCTATGAGCCATGCCATGTAGGGCCGCCCAAGATGAATAGGTCATACTGAAGAGTTCTGACAAAAGTCTACTAGAGGAGGAAATGGCAAACCACTCCAGTATTCTTGCATGGAGAGCCCCATAAACAGGAAAAAATACTTCCCTGGTGGTCTGGTAGTTAAGAATCCGCCAGTCAATGCAGGGAACAGGGATTTGATCCCAGATCTAGAAGATTCCATGTGCCACAAGGCAACTAAGCTGGTGTTCCATAGCTACAAAGCCGGCGTGCAGCAACTACTGAAGCTTGTGGGCACTAGAGCCCATGCTCCACAACAAAAGAAGCCACCGAGATGAGAAGCCAAAGCATCCCAAATATAGAGTACGCTGAAACGAGAGAAAGCCCATATGCAGCAACAAAGACCTAGCACAGTCAGGTCTTTATAAAATTTTATAATTTTATAAAATTATAAATTTTATAATTTATATAAAATAAATTATATATACTATGGAACTTGTTTAGAAACTAGGTTCATAAGAAATTTTTCAAGGAAGAATATTTTATCACTGACATTGTTTAGAACTTCTGGTACATAAAAACTGCTGGTAATGAAAATCAGACAGGCTTTTAGTGGGTATATTATAGTTTAAATTCCCTACAGACAATGAGAACATTTTTGCCTACACCCCAAGGGATGTTCTCACTGCCCCATTCTTGGCATGCCACCACTCAAGGTAAAATCTGCCCCTCTGTCCTTGAAAATGGGCTTGCTACATTAAGTGAAATTTAATGTACTTATGAGAAAGTATTTTTTAAAAGAATATTGAGGACCTAGTCAGTGCACAGTACTGTGCTTGGCTTTAACCACACAGAATATATGCACATGAATTTTGCTAATTACAAGTCAATCACATTTATTCATTAAAGCACTCAGCAGGATTTTGAAAGCTATTTTGTTAGCAGGTATTATGTATACTAAATTTTTAAATAATTATCACACAAATTCATATATATTCCATTTTTCAAGCTTTTCATTGACTCAGATTGGCTTTCTCCCTGTGTGTTCCCAGTAAGTGAGGCTGCATCCCAAATCAACATGCAGCAGAGGTTTTAAAATATTAACATTTACATAAACATTAACAACTTAAAATCTCTTGATATTATTTAAATTTCACAAATCACATGGCATCAGAATTCACACGTTCTACTTTTTCAAGCAACTACCTCAAGAGAACAAATTTTAACTCTAATAGCAATCTTTTTCAGACATTCATAGGATCAACGTAATCTCCAGTCTGCCTTCTCCTAATCTTGCAGCTGCATACATGCACAATTTTTCTGATTATGTGATTCTGGTACTCTTGAAAAGACAGTCTTTTTAAATAAAAGAAAATCTGACTTACCTCAAAAGATATTTTGGTATGGAAGAGCATGGTAATTACAGCCACATTAGAAGCAGATATATCTGGCAAAAAAGTGACACAGAAGCCTTAAAACTACAGTTAATTTCTTCTATTTCTGCTGTATAGGTCCTATTTTCCTTTTGCTGTGGGGTACCATCACCCATAAAATCCCTTCTCTAGTCACCTACATTCTACTGAAGCGGGCACCTGTCCTATTTATAGCTCCAGTGTTCCTCAACCTCTCCTGTTGATAAGCATCACCTGGGGCAGTTAAAAATAAAAATAACAGGCCACACTTGTGTCGATTCAATTTTAATGGATTTGAGGGGAGCCTCCAGAATCTGATTTTAATCAAGCATCCTCAAGAGATTCCTATAGACACATTTAAGAATAAGCTAAAGAGGCCTGCCAGAGTTCTTCACGGTTCCTCGAAATTGATCACCCGCAGGGGCTAATCCTCCTCCAGGTATTAGGACTTAGAAATTTGAAAACAGAGCAGGAAAAGTTTGGAGAAAGCAGAATAGCATCTTGTCTACACAGCTGATTTAGGTTTTCAACATCCCTAAAGACTTAGAAATTAAAAGATGCTTACTCCTTGGAAAAAAAGTTATGACCAACCTAGATAGCATATTCAAAAGCAGAGACATTACTTTGCCGACTAAGGTCCGTCTAGTCAAGGCTATGGTTTTTCCAGTGGTCATATATGGATGTGAGAGTTGGACGGTGAAGAAGGCTGACAGCTGAAGAATTGATGGTTTTGAACTGTGGTGTTGGAGAAGACTCTTGAGAGTCCCTTGGACTGCAAGGAGATCCAACCTGTTCATTCTGAAGGAGATCAGCCCTGGGATTTCTTTGGAAGGAATGATGCTGAAGCTGAAACTCCAGTACTTTGGCCACCTCATGGGAAGAGTTGACTCATTGGAAAAGACTCTGATGCTGGGAGGGATTGGAGGCAGGAGGAGAAGGCAGGACTCAGGATGAGATGGCTGGATGGCATCACTGACTCGATGGACGTGAGTCTGAGTGAACTCTGGGAATTGGTGATGGACAGGGAGGCCTGGCGTGCTGTGATTCATGGGTCGCAAAGAGTCGGACACGACTGAGAGACTAAACTGAACTAAACTGAACTGACTTAGAGGTGGGGGTTTAGTTTGGGTAGGTGATATGCCGTACACACCACCAGGGTGCAGCATAGAGCTGATAAATTACAGGTGTTAGGGGATTTTTTTTGGACTACACACTACCAAATAGGTGCACCTACGTTTTCCATGAACTCAGATTACCAAAAAAAAAAAAAAAAAAGCAGCACACTTAAAAGACCCAGGTAAGACACTAGCATATAATTCCCACAGTCTTCTCTCTCTAGAGGGTCTTCAATGATAGCTGTTATAGGAAGAGAGTTCCCTTGAAGTAGTATTACACCTGAATGTAAAACTGGTATTAGACTACAAAGATTCCAGGCAATCCAAAGTGGTGTTCCAATTTTTCTGTCTGAAAGTTTCAAAACACATGTCCTACTGTTTCAACTAGCAAACTGGACGCTTTTAATCAAGCCTTTGGAGTTCTACTACGTGTAGGGGGCAGGGAATGGGGTTGGAAAATAACACGAACAAGCTATGCCAAAGCTACTTTTTCTTACACTTTTTCAAGTGTAGTTGAAATGTTGCCACCACCTGTCAGAAAATACCCATTCCCCATCCCATCCATCCTCCCAACTTTTCCAGACTCATCCCCACTTTCTCTTTTCAAGTCTACATTAATTGGAGAAGAAAAATCCTCTGGCAACTCAGGTAGCTTCTACAAATATCACCTCCAAGGGCTTTGTGTTCCTCTCAAATTCCATTAGAGTTGGGTTAAAGATGAGGGAGGGCCTGAAGAAGGAATTTTACTTATTTCCCAACTTGCCAAAAGTAGATACACACTCCGGATCTAGATATTTCTTTGTCTAAGAAATGTATAATCCAAGCCCCTGGGGCAATTCTGTGACCTGGGTTTTGAAGTCTTTCAACTCCACAATTTGCAACTTTTAGCTAGAAAAGCTGAGGTGGGAAGAGGAAGAGGCAGGGATGACTAGACTAAGACATTCCTGCTTATCAAACAGGCCTAACCAAAACAAACAACAATACCTTTTTAAGAGGTATGAGAACCAGAAATCAAGGCTGTCTGTAGAGCTAGAGCTCACCCTGGAACTTGGTGGTCTAGAAGAGAGAGTTTGCCGTCTTTTCAAATACTTTGGAAAAACTATCCGGACTCTCCTGGAAATGGCTAGATTTTTAGCATGAATTGAGACTACGAGTGACAAAACCTACTCTGACTCCAGAAGGTGCTTAAGCGATTGTATTATTCCACTGCTGGGAGCAGCCCGTACAGACATCAGAAACAGGGAGGATGTAAGAACTTAAATCTATAGTCTTCTGGGTGCACCCAGAGCCCTCACCTAAGCCATTTGCCACACCCGCTAACCAAGAGCCACTGTCCTAAAGCAAGCATTCTCTCCGGGGAAGATGTTTTACCTCCAAAGGGTGAGATCTTACTCCTTTTATGTGTAAAACACGATACACGTACGGTACAGAAGCAGCTATACGGTATATGAACGGTATCGGAATTTCATGGCGTCGAGGTGGAAGAGATTGATGAGCAAAACGTTTTAAAAGGCTTTTCTTAAGAGAACGATAATGAAAAGAAGAAGAAAAAAAAAAAGGATGAGAAACACTGACCTACAAGGGTCCCGCCCGAGGTCAACCATGAAATGAAGGTCCTGACAAGTAATTTTTTCCCCAGACAGCAGCCTGAGGGTCAGGGCGTCTCTGACTCTGGTTCAACCTTGGCCAGAAAGGGGTTCATCAAAGCTCAAAGGGCAATCCATGCCCGCCGTTCGCTGCCTCACCAAGTGCCGTGTGTGGATGTAACCAACGGCTGGCAAAGAGCTTTGGAAACTGCAAGGCGCTGCACCAAAGCCAGAGAAGGTTTCTATTCTCGGTTGCACGAAATAACCTCGAGTGGGGCCCTCTCACTTGTTGCTTCCCAGCCCTTTTACCTCAGACCTTCTCTCCACGACCCCTTCCTGATTCCACACGCGCACGCGCAGCCCCCACACCGGACACGTCCCCGCGACCCCCTCACCCACGCCACGAAACCTGCGCGCTCCGTTGGGCCCAGGCGCGCGCCGCGTCCCCAGCCCCCGCCCCCTGCCCGGTTCCCGCTGCCCGCCCGCCCGACCCGCCGAGGGGGCCGGTTTCCTAGACAGCCGCGCGGCCGCTCCGCAGCTGCCTGGGCGCGCGCGCCGAAAGAGGAGGCGAGGGCGCAGGCGCGGGCCCGGTCCTGCCGCCGGCGCGGGGCCGCGCGCGCGCCCCCGAGCGTGGTGGGCGGAGGAGCGGAGGAAGCCGCGGAGCCGCGGGGCCGCGAGGGGGCGGGGGGGCGGAGAGGGGAGCCCCGGGAGCGCGAGCCGCGGCCGGCGCCGCTGCAGAGCCGAGCGAATCCCCAGCCCCGGCAGCAGGTATGTGTCCCCGCAGCCGGCCGTGGCCGGAGCTTCCCCTGCCACGCTGCCCGGGTCCTGTGGCCGGGGCGGGGGTGGGGGCCGGTCAGGGTTTGCAGGGTACGTGCCCGGCAGGGCTGGGATCTTACCACTGACCTTCATCCCCTCTGGCCGGGGTAGCAAGGCGAGGGTGCCTGGGGCAGCCCAGGGCTTCAGCTCCAGCCTAGAGATCTGCTTCTTGTCACATGCTTCTTATTTATTTTTGCAAACTGCCCTGGTTCGGGTCCAGCTGCAGATGCCTTACCTCCCATTCTTTGCCTCCGTGTGCCATCTTGCATTTATTAATAAAACATGCAAGCTGGGGGGGGGGGGGATTGCTGCTGGGGGGAATCCCATTGCAGTATAACTAGCGAGCGCCTGTTTTCGGTTTTCGAGTGTGGTATTGAGGTGGAAATCCCACACCCCGGGAATTTGTGGCTTGGTTGGTCGTAACCGCTTCCTAGTGGGCTTCCCCCATTTGTCTGGAGGCGCCACAGCGGCAGAATGGACTGGCAAGAAAGGATGGTGGTTTTTCACTGTCAGGCCAGAATCCCGTTCTAGGGACAGGTGCAAGCTACGGCAGACAGTTTCCCTGCTTGCTAACTTGCCAGGGTGTCTTAAAACCAGAAAATTGTTTCCCTTGATTGCCGAGAGGAGGCCTTGAACAGAATCCCTGAGACTTGCATACTCAAACTCATTAAGGTTTTACATCTGAGGATGACTAAAGCTTGCCACCTGTTGGAAGTTAGACCCCATGAAATTCCCTGTAATCTAGCCCACCAATCCCTGTTTCAGACACTAATACTGAGATAGCAATAGGCCCATATTGATTCCTAATGTATTCTTTAATACTGCTTGGCTTTTGTCTCTTTTAAAATAAAACCTGACTATGATTTGATGCCCCATATGTTATAGATTGAAATGAGATGATTTGTTTATATTCCATACACATATAACATCATATCCTAAAGACTAAATTTCTCTTCAGTCACCTATTTCCCCAGCTTTTCACCTTGCTTCAAGAAACAGTTCCAAAAGTGGGACGTATGAAACTACCTTTTCTCCCCCGCTTGAAATGCTATGGTGAAAAAATAGCGAAAGCTAGAAGTATAGAATAAAAATGGTTATCACAAGATGTTTGGATATGGCAACAGGACTATAATTGCTTCTAAAATGTATAGTAGAGTGCCACATTTAATCATGAAAACACATTTTTTTAATGGTCATATATACCAGATACTGAGTTATAAGCTATTGGTGCATGATCTCATTTAATCTTCATAACAAACCTATTATCTCCATGTTGAACACGAAGAGGCTAAGACTTAGGTTAGCTAACTTGCCCAAGGTCACACAGTCAGGGACAGGATAAGGATACAAACTCTAGTGCATCTGATTGCTGGGGAGGCAGCGGGGGCGGGGGAGGGGTGGTTAGTGCATGGGTAAGGGAGTGGGAGTAATGTTTAACCCTGGTACTGCCACTCCATCCACATTTCATTAAGATCAAAGCTTATGAATGAACATACAGGCTTGGATCTGATTTTCCATTTCATAGATTCGATTCAACCTTTGTGACTTTCCAGTAATAGAAACTGTTGTTTCAGAATGGATTTGTGTGGAATTTTTTAAGGTGGCACTGAGCCTATAAACATGGATTTGAGACATGTTTCTTAGACTTGCAGAGAATGCACTTATGGTTGCCAGATGGGGGGTGGATGGAGGGCAGGGATAGTTAGGGAGTTTGGGATGGACATGTGCACACTGCTGTATTTAAAACGGACAACCAACAAGGACCTACTGTATAGCATATGGAACTCTGCTCAATGTTATGTGGCAGCCTAGATGGGAGGGGGGTTGAGGGGAGAATGGATACATGTCTATGTATGGCCGAGTCCCTTCGATGTTCACCTGAAACTATCACAACATTGTTTGTTAATCGACTATACCCCAATACAAAATAAAAACTTAAAAAAAAAATTTTTTTTAAGACATGTTTCTGTTCAACACTCCCAAAACAGTTTCAAAAAGTTGTTTCCCTTCACATTTAAATCTATAAAATGTATATGCATCAGGTAAAATGAATCATTCACATTTTTCATGGTCACATTCCAGTCCTATCTTCTCCCTACACTGCACACCATTTTCTGGTCTCACTGCCAGTCATTAAAACATTGACACACTTGTGTGTATGTGCCTTAACCAGGTGAAGAAATCTATGCAAGCTGTAGACCATAATCCAGTCTCTCTGTGATTGTAGCAGCTCTTCATTAGAAAAATCTTGGAATTTGTACATTTAACAATGGATGTAAATTTAATATTTTTATATAAATGCATTATTATAATGCAGGTATTAGATCTTGCTACACATTCCTAACAGTTTTCACTGTAGTTGCATTGATGGGAAATTCATCCAGGGGGTGGCTACAAAGTTTTATACTCAGGTCACATATTTGAGATGGTGGTGAGAAAAGTATAGATAGGCATAAGGGATTATTTGAAAATTATATCCCATGGAAGTTACAGCTTTAATGTTAAACTGGTGAATAATATTAGGTCAGAAATAAAAGACTCTCTTGTAAATTCTATAAGCTCTGTTTTCTTTCTTGGGCAATATGACTGGTTTTAGGACATCATGATGTTACTTTTTTCGCTATACTGTGTTCTGTTGATAGTAAAGCAATTTGTTACAACCGTTTTGCCTTACGGAAGTCACTTGGTTTTGGAAGCACACGGCTCTGGTGCTGATGGAAATGCTGAGATGGAGCCTTTCTGCCCTGGGGATTTCCAGTTTCTGATCAGATAAACTCAAGATAAATCCTGATGTTACTGAGCCGGAAGTGGAAAGCCATGAGAGGCATTGCTTGATTCTGGGGAGTAAATGGGTTTTCCGATGGGGAGCACCTCTATCTTCTACAGTCAGTTGTCTTATAATTAAAAAGCATCCAAGAAGTCTACTTTCTTCTATTCAAGCAGGATTTTATTTACTGCAGGGCTGAGCACCCTTTTTTGGTGCAGTGGTCAATTTGAGGAACATTAAAACGTTTCTGACTACATATTTGTTTTCCTGAAACATATGTTTACACTGGGAAAAACCATATGGGCAACTATGGATGCTTAAGTGTTATTATTTTTTTCCCCCTTCACCCAGGATTTTTTTTTTTCTTATTTTGGAAGTGGGGAAGCAACTAAAATTTTTCCCAGCTATATAACTAGCATGCATTGCAGTGACTTATTGTAATGCACATTTTAATGTATTGTTGAGTAAGACACTGGGAACTTGCATATTTGTCTTTCCTTGACTGACCTTGTAGGCTACTTACTTGTGAAATGTTTTGTTTTCTTACACTTAACTTAGTATTCTCTAAAATGAGAGATTTGTTTCTGTGTCAGCAATCTGGAATCAAAAGTTCACAGTAAGTTTACTCTGAAATCCTTGATTTTCACCAGTCTTCTTTTTCTCTCCTTGGTGGAAGCTATAGCAAGGGTTTTAATTTTATTTAGAAAGCTGTTCACAACCTGCTAGTTAATCCATCCCCTTTCCAGACTGAACCAGAGTTCACAAATGCTGGCCAGCACATCCACCATAGGACTTTCTCCAATAGTCCTGGTCTGTTGAGAGACCTAAACCTTCAGTTGAGCTTGTATACACTCAGTTGCCCCATAAGGAAGATGTAAGTGTTCCTTAAGTGGGCTCACATCTGTGGGCTTTGGGCGCAAGGGAAGATGGAGGCTGCTTATAGAAAAGGGCCAGGAAATCAATTCTCCTGTACCAACATTAGTATCTATTGTGATTTCTACTTGCAAATATGTATGTGTTGTAAAATGTTCAATCATTACATTAATATAGAAGTCCATGGTTAGAATCTTTGATAGTCTTGTACCTTCATGGGACCACCGTTAATAGTTTGGTATGGATTTCTCTGGATTTTTTAATGCGGATACTAAAATGTTACTGTTCACCAACAATACTATACATAGATGCATACTGCTTTGCAGTTTCTTTTCTTGCACTTGGCAGTATACTTTGAACCTCTAGAAAGCCCTTGAATGGCATACTTCTAGACACGGCCACAATGGGAGCTAGATGAGAGGAGCCCTGTAACCAGGGCTTGAGGAAGGAAACTGATGTGTGCAGTGACCTGCCATAGGTAATTTCACATTCGTGTCTCCCTTAGCCCTTTGCAAGGACCCTTTGTGGTCAACTCTTTCTAGATTAGAAGAGTCCAAGGTACATGACATAAGGAGTAGAGGCTGAGGTTCAGGCCCTGGTCAGTATGGCTCAGAATCTGGGCTTTCTCCTCCTCCTTACTCGCACTGCAGGATGGAGAGTGCCTCCCACCCTCCTCTGCCTCTGCCTGTCCACAGGGGCCCCCCCCTTGGTGTTCCTCTCCTAGACCATGCTTCCTGCAGATTCCTGCGTGGTTTGCTCCCTCACCTCCTTTTGGCTCTGCTCAAAGTCTCATCACTCCTTTAAAACTACACACCCTCCCACAGGCATTCCCATCCCTCCTCCTGCCTTGCTTTTATCCACAGCCCCTCCAAACACACTCTATAAAAATCAGCCCCAGGGCATGAACGCTCCAGAGCACAGAGATTGTGTCTATTTTGTTCACTCCCCTAACCCTGGTGCTGTGGAAAAGAACTGACAAGTCACCGTGGCATCCTTGAGTCTTTCCAGCCTCCCACACTTCTTGTTTTCTTGTAGCCCTTACAGTTCCCCGTTGTGAGCAGTGAAACCTCTCAAATGCAAAGGCTGTATATCTGTTGGGGGTGGGGGAGCACAACAAGGAAAGTGGAGAAGAATCGAGGGAGATCTTGTCTTACATTTGAGCTGCTGTTGGCAAAAGAGGAACCTCCCAGACAGAGTCAGCCCTTGGAAAGATGAAAAGACAGTCTCCAGAGGGCTGCAGTATATAACAAGGAAGCAAAAGGTACATGGGAATATGGCTTGGGATGGAAAGGAGACCTGTGTGAGTTCCCTTCTATTTGGAGTGCAGAATGATTTTGAAGCCTTCCAAAGAAGGATGCTCTAGAGTCCACCAACTTTCCTATGACCTGAGTCACTAGAAAGGAAAAGAAATCTGTGGACACTCATGCAGGCAGGTTAATCATGGCACTACCAGCTTCATCCTCTCTTTTTTAAGGTTGAATACCTGTTGGTGTCTTTCCTGCTTAAGCGAGGGTATGGTCTTTCCTACTTAAGCCAGAGTGTGAACGTTCATTGCCAAAGCATTTATCTCATGAGTCTGAGTTTTGCAGAAAGCGTACCCCAACAGCATCCCAGCCTGAGATTATTTTGGTCCCAGCAGTCTCAGACTCCAAGCTACCGTTCATTCATCTATTGTTTGCAGTAGTTCTTGGGCAACAGCAAAATGATGGGCATTTGGGACACGAACGTGACTCAGAACACTGTAGAACTGAGTACGCTGGAGTGCCAGAGGGAGGGAATGGCTATGGGATGGAGTCTCAGTGGAGCCTCTCCTCAGCCACAGGGAAGCCTCCTTCTCCTTCTCTCCTCCTCAGTGCCTTTAATTGCTGCCCTAGGCGGTCCGAATTATCTACCAGGAGAGAATTCCCCTCCAAGAAAATGTAGCCTGCCTGAAACTGCTTTTGATTTGTAATGGAAACTACTCAGTAGCTAGGACAGAGCCGATAACTCTGGCTCCCACAGTTCATTAAAACAAAGAATTTTAATAAGTATTTCTGCCCTTTTCAGCCCAGGTTTTTGGAAGTGCATGCTGCTATCAGGCAGCTCTTCTCTGAATTTCAGCCTCAAGCTATAACGAGTGCAGTGCTTTCTGCTACTCTTGGCTTGAACTAAGTCTGAAGCGAGTTATTTCATCCGTGATTTTCCAACAGTGCCCCCATCCCAGTTACAGAATTGCCATCATGTCCAGCCAATGCAATATAGAAATAAGGTTAAGTAACCTTTCTCCCGTAATGATTTCCCTTCAAACAGTTAAATATTTGATTTTACCTGAATTTGATGCATCTTTAAAAAGAAAAAAAATTTCTGTGACACCTGCTAATTCTCCTTTAACCATGGCTACTGAAATGTATTAGTTATACCCTTCAAAACAAAAGAACAAGGTGAAATATATTGTAATTGTGTTCCACTGGTAGCATAGCTTCAAAAGAAAAGCCTGGAAGAGTCTCTTTCGTTTCTCCCTGTCCTCTCATTATCAGTTTCTACCAGGGACTCTCTCTGCATTTTCACTCCCCACTTCCTGTCTTACCAGGAACCCCTGTCCCCACCCTTCTACGGAACAGAACTCTTAAAGGTCACCCCTGATTGCCTAATCACAAATCCAATGGCCCTTTCTCAGATTTCGTTCCTGATGGCTCAGCAACATCTGACCCCATTGACTTCCACTCCTTGAACTGCTCCCTGCTGGCAGCATCTTCCTAACGTGTCTGATCTTTCCTCAGCTCTCAACCTTCCTGTTCTATCAAGAGGCAGCCCTGAGAAGAAATTAGAGTGTGGGCTCTGCCCAGGGGGTGAATCCTGGCTCTAGTTCTTCCTAATTGTGTGACTTTGCACAAATGATTTAGTAACCCCATGCCTCAGTTTCTTCATCAGTCAAATGGGAAGAAGACTAGCTTTGTCATAGGGCTGTCAGGAAGAAGATGAAATGAGTATGCCTGGTAAACAGCAGTCACTCAGTAAATATCACCTTTTATCACTGTAACTTCCTGTTTGGATGCCTTCAGAGTCTTAGTTTGCTCCCTGCCCCAACCCTTTCCAGCCTGTGCCCACTTCCTAGCCTTTGCTCTGATCCTCTTTCCCCCCGCCAGAGGAAGGGAAGAGAGCTGAGGGCTGTGCCTGCCTGGAGGCTCTGAGCACAGACCGCCTTGTAATGAAAGACATCCTCCCTTGGGCACCGAGCCTATCTCTCTCAGGCAGATTATAAATTACTTAAGGACACCAGCTGTGATTTATACTCTTAAAAAATATTGCCTCAGCATTTAGCACTGTACTTTACACATAGTAGGAATTTAACTCATATCTTTGAACTGCCAGAACTTTATAGGTTTCCTTGGTCCTCCCAAAATCCTTTTTCCTCCTACACTGAAACACCTATTGATCGGTCCTAAAGCCCATGTAAGCTTTATATGGGGAGATTGACTCGACACCACAGGGCGAGTTAACCACCTCAACCTTTTTGGAATGAGGAGGGATATACAGAAATCATTAAAATAATGGGAGCACAGGGAGTTATTTAATGCTTTTTAAAAGGAGTTTGAAATCCTACCAACCCATGAAGCTGTTAGGATTTTATAAAGTGGAGCTTTTTTCTGCCCTCATGACATCCATCCCAAGTAAAATGAGCTCTGAGGGTTTAAGTGGCAAATCTTTAGACCTCGTCACAGGCCTGCTCCTGAGCCGCTGTGTTCCAGTCCTGTTTTCTTTCCCCTTACTATGCAGGTGAGAGGACAGTGAAGTTGAATGAAGATCAGAGGAGGGGCTGCCTCCTTAAAAAAAAGTAGTCCTGTTCCTGACATTCTGTTGGCAAGGCAGGTACTCCATCAATTTCTGTGTCTCTGAGGTCGTGTATAGTCAGAGTTGTGCTGCCGGTAGAAGTGTCCCCTCTCTTACCCTGGCAACCTTACAGACCACGTTCTTTGCATCTTCAGATTCTGTAGCAGGATATTTCCGCTTCAGCACTATTGATAGTGGGGCTGGATAACTTTGTTGTAGGGGAGCTGTCCTGTGCACTGCTTAGTAGCATCCCTGGCCTCTGCCTACTAGATGCCAGTTGAGATGATCAAAAAATGTATCTACATATTGCCAGATGCCCCCTGGGAATCTTTGGCATCTCTCAGTTGAGAACCATTGCTCTATAGGATCAAACACAGAAACTCAGCATATTACCATTTTGTAAGAATACCAGAATTTGGACAGTTGGGGGCAATTGAAGGTGAAGATTTTAATAGCTGTGAAGGGTGAATTTGTGTTTGAAATTACTAACACAGGGAAAATTTAGTGTTATAAGCAGTTATAGATTTTATCATAAATAAGGAGAAGTAAACAAATAAAGTAGTTATAGAAGTTGAGACCATTTTACCCCTAGCGGCCTTGGATCTGAATATAACGCCTCATTCTAGGGCTGTTTCAACCATCTTGGACTATTTTTGTTGGAATTGTATTTAAGGCCTTTGGCAGTGAGTATATAATTGTTTTTAGACCTTTGACAATAAGTATATTAAACCAAAAATAATTAATATTTCTGGAGAAATCCTGGTTAATTACCATTGGAGAAAATTATATTTCACCTAAGGTTGGCTGGCTCTCTTCACCAGAGGCTGCTTCTGACCACAAAGTTACTTGAAAACAGCACTTGCAGGTGCTTCAGGGGTGAAGGAGGAATGACAAGGCCTTTTGGGCTTTGGTGAAGGGCCACAATTAATCAGTACTGTCCATGGCAGTCAGAAAATGTAACTGTATACGTGTGATTTGAGACCCAATTGAAACCCAGCTCCAGTTGACAGTCACCATTGTGTTCTTTCTAAAGAGAGTAGCTAATTTTCATGTCACGCCCCCAAACTGAAAGTAACAGTAAATATACTGCTTTCTGAAAAACATTAAGGCTCCAGCCTCAGGAGAGACCTGCTTTGGCCAGAGATCACCTTTGGTGTGTTAATTTCCTTTGAAAAGGAAATGCATACGCAGAAGACCCCAAGATGCTCACTACCCAAGAGTTGAGAAATGAGCCTTGTGCAGTGTCTTGAATCAAGGAAGCCAGTAGACTAACTGATTCCATGGACAACTGTGAGCATCTTCAATGTTCCAGACTTGTGCTAACAGGTGGAAGGAACTCCAAATGTCATGTCTGTGCTGTGGGCTGTTCCCACAAAATGCATATGATGAAATCCTAACCCCCAGTGTGGCTGTTTGTGGAGAAAGAATCTTGACAAAATAATTAAGATTAAATGAGGTCAATAATTAAAAAAAAAAAAAGATGTATCCCAGTGTTCATGGCAGTGCTATTTACATTAGCCACGACACGGAAGTAACCTAAATGTCCATTGACAGATGACTGAATAAAGTAGATGTGGAACATATGTGGGATGGAATATTATCAGCCATAAAAAAGGAATGAAATTGGATCATCAGTAGTGATGTGGATGGGCCTAGAGTCTGTCATACAGAGTGAAGTAAGTCAGAAAGAGAAAAACAGATATTGCTTATTAATGCGTGTGTATGGAATCTAGAGAGATGGTACTGATGAACCTATCTGCAGGGCGGGAAGAGAGATGCAGACGCAGAGAACACGCAGGTAGGCGCGGGGGAATGGAGGGTGAGATGAATTGTGAGAGTGGGATTGCCATACACACACTACCATGTGTAGAATAGGCAGCTAGTGGGGACCTGCTACATAGCACAGGAGATAGCTCCGTGCTCTGTGATGACCTAGAGGGGTGGGAGGGAGCTTCAAGAAGGAAGGGATGTAAGTATACATATAGCTGATTCACTTCATTGTACAGAAGAAACTAACACAACATTGAACAGCAATTATACTCCAATTTGAAAAGAAAAGATTGACTGAGGTCATAAGGATGGGGCCTTAATCTGCTAGGACTATGTCCTTATAAAAAGAGGGAGTTCTCTCTAGCAGTCTCTCTCTCCCTCTCTCTTTTTCCCCACCGCCAGTGTGAAGATATAGCAGGGTGAAGAGCTCTCACTAGAACTAGACTGTACTGGCACTCTGATCTTGGACTTTTCATCTCCAGAACTGTGAGAAAATAAGTTTGTTATTTAAGCCGCGTAGTCTAGGGAATTTTGTTAAGGGAGTCTAAGTTGACTAGTTCATCCAGCATCCTCACTGGAGGAGGATGAGACTGAGTCCAGAGGAGGAGACTGGATCCAGAGAGGTAAACGACTTTCCCAAGGTCCAGGTACTAAGTTAGTGGTGGAACTGGAGCACAAAACAGGTTTCCTGACCCCTAGTCCAATGTCTGTTCCTCTTTCCCTACTGCCTCGGGTCATTGTTCCTGCTGTTGTTGTTCATTCGTGGAGTCGTAAAGTGTCCGACTCTTTACGACCCTGTGGACTGCAACATACCAGGCTTCCCTGTCTCTCGATGTCTCCCAGAGTTTGCCCAGGTTCATGTCCGCTGAATCAGTGATGCCATCCAACCATCTCATCCTTATCTCTAGAACCCATCACTCCTCATAGTCCTTGTGCTTGCCCTGTTTAGTTCAGCATTGCTGTGAGGATCAGTGAGGTGGTACAAAAAATGACAGTTTAAGTTATAAACTACAAAATATTTCACAAATATAAATATCATGCTCAACTCAGATTTTGCTTAGGACACAGAAATCTGGGCTTCCTTGGGAGCTCAGCTGGTAAAGAATCTGCCTGCAATGCAGGAGACCCCGGTTTGATTCCTGGGTTAGGAAGATCCTCTGGAGAAGGGATGGGCTACCCACTCCAGTATTCTTGGGTTTCCCCCTGCATGTGGGAGACCTGGGTTCAATCCCTGGGTTGGGAAGATCCCCTTGTCATCTGAATTAAATTCACCCATTCCCATCCATTTTAGTTCGCTGATTCCTAAAATGTTGATATTCACTCTTGCCATCTCCTGCTTGAGCAGATCCAGTTCACCTTAATTCATGGATCTACCATTGCAGGTTGCTATGCAATATTGTTCTTCACAGAATCAGACTTTACTTGCACCACTGGACACATCCACAGCCAAGTGTCTTTTACACTTTGGCCCAGCCGCTTCATTCTTTCTGGAGCTATTTCTCTGCTCTTCCCCAGTAGCGTATTGGACACCTACCATCCTGGTGGGCTCATGTTCTTGTGTTGTATCTTTTTGCCTTTTCATACAATTCATGGGGTTCTCGAGGCAGGAATACTGAGGTGGTTTGCCATTCCTTTCTCCAGTGTACCATGTTTTGTCAGGACTGTCCACCATGACCCATCCATCTTGGGTGGCCCTGCACAGCATGGCTCATAGCTTTGTTGAGTTATACAAGACTGTGATGTGTGTGATCATTTTGGTTAGCTTTCTTTGATTGTGGTGAGGCGATCAAGATGGTGGAGTAGAAGGATATGTGTTTATCTTCTCTTTTACAAAGGTCAAGAAAGAGTCAATTCCTTGGTTCTGTTTGGCTGAAGTATGATAATGTTTTGCTCCCACAGATTCTGCATACGACTCTGCTTCTTGAATGAAAACATGTCTCTCCAAGTCTAGTTTATTACCTGTATGTGTGTGTTAGTCACTCAGGTGTGTCTGACTCTTTGCGATCCCATAGCCTATAGCCCACCAGGCTCCTCTGCCCATGGAATTCTCCAGGCAAGAATACTAGAGTGGGTTGCCATTCCCTTCCCCAGGAGGTCTCCCCAACCCAGGGATCGAACCTGGGTCTCCTGCATTGTAGGCAGATTCTTTACTGTCTGAGCCACTATATAGATTCCTACTATACATAAACAGATTTCATTTCCCAACATTTTCCATAATTATTTCACCCAGTTTTTAACCTTCCAAAAAGAATCTTCGTCTCTTATATCATAAACTAAAATAGTTCCATTTGAATCTCTGTAGCAAATTGGACCCAATGCATGGAATCTCTTCTGACCTGCTGTGTACCATATAGCAAGATTTATTTTCTCACCAGTATTTAACTTCTGAAAGGGGTGGTCTAGGCATGTCTTGCTGCTCAGGAATGTCATCAGAGGCCAGGATTCCGTTTAGCATTTTGCTTCTCATGGTCATGAGCAGATGCTTCACCTCCAGGCATTTGATGTGTATTCCAGGCAGGAAGAAGGAGAGGGACAAAGGTGAAGTAAAGAAGCTTTTTCCTCTCCAGGTTTTACCTTCATACTGGGGAAGGGACTTCTTGTTTTATTTTATTAATCAGGGCTATATCACATTACCTTAATGCAAAGGTGTCTGGGAGTTCAAGTATTTTGCTTTCTAGCCTCTACTGTAGAGGGAGAAAAGGGTTGAATGGGGCTTATGAGCCGAGTTAAGGTAATTATCACAGAGAACATGACATCTCTGCAGAATCATCAGGGGCTAGAGAGCCAGGCTCAGAATATAATCAAGGTGGCCAGGCGCAGCTCACAGGCACTGGACGCTGCTGTACTTGTCTGGGCTGATCACTTGCAGCCGACATTCATGCCATACCCATGGACTCTCATTCCACCAGCTACACTTTTGCATTCTTATTAAGGATTCAAAGTCCCTGGATGAGCCTGAGTCACATTTCCATGCTGTAATATATGGGAAGGGGAGGGAATGAGACTCTATGGCCTCCTCTTGGGCTTCCATAATGACCAAAGTGGGAGTCTGCCCACCACCCATCTTGTAATTCCTCCAGCGGAGATGGTGCTACGATGCTATGCAGCCGAAAATGACAAATAGTCACCATCCCCCTATTTTATAGATGGGGAACCCAGAGTTCAGAGGAGGAAAGAGCTCAGTCTGTTACCACTGAGTGGGTGAAGGGCAGAGGCAGGATTTTATCTTATGCTGATGCCCCCAATCTGCTTGGTCCCAGAGAAGCAGCTCCCCTCAGAGTCTTCTCAGAATCTTTGACATTCCCTATGATGAGGGAGGGTTTTCTTTGGAGGCAGTCCCTCCATTTTCCAGTCCGTGAGTAATTCCCTCTCTCCCTGTAGGATCTTCCCGAAAACTGCTTCCTCTTTGTCTTCCTTACCAAAAGTAAGAACAAACTTGCTGACACTTAGGACTCCCATAAGACAATATTGAATGGAATTTTTTCTGATGAAAATGCTATGTGGTAAGTACCGTACACTTCTGAAGAGGAATAGCTAGGCAAAACCCCTCAAGATTTATGTAAAGGTGGGTAGACTTTTCTGGCTGCCATCACCCACCAGCCTGTGTGAAGAAAAGACTAGACAGGGATTTCCCTTGTGGTCCACTGGTTAAAGATCCCATGCTCCCCAGGCAGGCGTCATGGGTTCAATCCCTGGCCAGGGAACTAAGATCCATATATGGCCATGCATAGCGTGGCCACAAATAAATGAATAAAAAAACTCTACAAAATAAAATATATATTAAAAATAAAACATAATTCTCAACTTAAAAAAAAAAAAAAAAGACTAGTCAAGATTTGATTCACTGGGCAGAGTTTGAGGGACAGTGCAATTGGAGATGGGCAGGGAGAGCCTTGGTTCCTCCCAGCCAAGGGAGAGGGCTCCCACAGCACCCTCACTTTGGTGCCCCTGACTCAGATCCTATGGAGATTCCCATAAGGCCTTTTCAGAAGCCATAGCTGCATCCCAAGGTATGTTCAATCTTTGGACACCAACCCAGAGAATGCTGTCAGTCAAGGGAGCTTTACAGTCAAGTGCAAAGACTTTAGCCCCTTTACTTCAACCCTTGTCAACTCCTCCACCCCTGGCCCACCACTGATCCTGGGAAGCGAGAGCAATGGAAGAAGCGAAGGAGAGAAAAGCAGATTTCATCTCCTTCCCCATTTCCAAGACCTCAAGCTGTGAGTCAGTCTGAGCCATGTGGAGAGAAAGAACTTTGAGCTAAAAGTGAGACTGAAGAATTGATTTAGACCAGATGAATTTAAAACAAAAAACAACACCTGAAAATTAGTCTTAATTGCTGAAATTAGGTGGTCCTTGAAAGTGTGAGTAATCAGAAAGCTGTGGAGTCTATTTGAAGACAAAGGTTGGGGAGAGATAAGGCTGTTTTTAGTTGTAACCACATTCAGACTGTTGTTACTCTCCTTTTCCAAAGATAACATTCCAACTTTTGAGAAAATGCATGGGACTAAGGCAAAAGGATTTCTGGAGTCGAGCCCCCGCTATTCCACACACTAGGAGGGTAACTCTGGACCAGTCACTTTGTCTTCTGGGTCTTGGCATCCTGTCCCCAAATGATGGGATTGTACTTTGTGATTTAGGTATCCCAGAATAATTTCTCTACTCCTCTGAACCGTGCAGTGACTTAAAACAGCAGGACAAAATAATTCACACGGTGAGCTTGCTTTACAAATTGTACTTCAGTTATATTTGTTGGAAGAGTCAAGCATAGATGAATGGCATTTGGCAGGAGAAAACCTTAGTACATCCGAAACCCTTAATTATGCGCGATAGGCAGCTCTGTAGCTTGGTCTATGTCGAAAGATGCCGCATTATCTAATGACACACTGTAGAGATGTGTCAGAGTTTTTGCAATAGCTTGTTCATCTGTAGCATGATTGTCCTGTGTCAGACAGGTAGCATCCATGTTGTCACCTGAGTCTGCATTTGAAAATCTAAGTGCTCCTATATTTAAAGTCCTCTTGTCTAGTTCCTGTGGAGATGAAGCCATTGAAATTGATGACACTACATAGGAAGTTTAGTGATAACATATTTATTTCCAGAGTTTGTATGTGGTTAAATATCACCATACTAGGTATAAGTTTTGTACACAGCTTTTTATGAATTTTATAATATGTGTAATATATAAAAATCACACATAAATAATACATATATTAGAAGTACTTTTCCTGCAAAAAAGAAAATCATATGTAATCCTTTTACCCTAACAGGCTTCCCTAGTGGCTCAGACTTGGTAAAGAATCTGCCTGCAATGCAGGAAATTGGGTTTAACCTTGCTGGTTCAATCCTTGGGTCAAGAAGAGCCTCTGGAGGAGGGCATGGCAACCCACTCCAGTATGCTTGCCTGGAGAATCCCATGGACAGAGGAGGCTGGTGGGCTACAGTCCATGGGGTCGCAAAGAGTCAGACACAACTGAGCAACTAACACTACTCTGTAAATAATTACTATCCCCTTTTGTGCTTATGCTTTCAGACCTGTTTTGCAAATATACAAATATTAATGATCGTTTTCTTTTTTATTATTTATTTTGGTAGAATACACAAAACGTAGAATTTACCCTTTTGGGGAAATTCCCTGTCAGTCCAGTGGTTAATACTCCATACTCCCAATGCAGAGGGCATGGGTTCAATCCCTGGTCAGGAAACAAAGATGCCCCACGCTACTAGCTGTGGCCAAAAAAAAAAAACAATTTACCATTTATCTATTTTGGTAAAATACGCATAACATAGAATTCACTATTTTGACTATTTTTAAATATATAGTTCAGTGACATTAAGTGCGTTCACATTAAGTTCTGGAGATCTGCTGAACGAAATAGAGCCTGCAGTTAAGGAAATCCACATTGTTGTGCACCGTCGCCACCATCCATGGACAGAACACTCCTCGTCTTGCAGAATCGAAGCTCTGTACCTGATAAACACAAGGACTTTTTTTTTTTTTTTACGGCTGCACAACCCCACTACACACACTTTGTGTTATTGATGGCACAAATTTTCTTGTTATATCTTATCTCATATTTTGAGGCATATATGTTCAGTTTAATAACCTACTGAAGACAAGGAGGCCTGTGTAACAAAAATAGGAAATAAAACTGGAAAAGAGCATTTGCAGGGCCTTGTGGACTATGGTGAGCATTGAATTTCATGCAAAATTTACTGGGACATCTTTGTATACTTGAGGGCGGAGGAGTAACATGATTTAGTTTGTCTTACTGGGCTGCTTCCTGGAGTTTGACTAGCAGGGGGTGGGAGAGAAAGCAGACAAGCAGTGGGGAGTTGCTTTCAGGTAAGAATTGATAGTGTCATGGACCAGGTTGCCCTCAGTGGAAGCAGAGGCAAGTGGTTGGATTCTGGATATATGTGGAAGGTAGAACCAATAGGATTTGTTGATGGATTGGATGTGGGGTGAGAGAGAGAGAGGAGTCAAGGTTGACTTCAAGGTTCTGGGCTTGAGCCACTGAATGAAATTGCAGTTTCCTGAAGTGGAGATGGAGGAAAGTGAAAGTCATTCAGTCATGTCTGACTCTGCGACCCCATAGACTATACAGTCCATGGAATTCTCCAGACCAGAATACTGGAGTGGGTAGTCTTTCCCTTCTCCAGCGGATCTTCCCAACCCAGGGATCGAACCCAGGTCTTCCACATTGCAGGCGGATTCTTTACCACCTGAGCCACAAGGGAAGCCCAAGAATACTGTATTGGGTAGCCTATCCCTTCTCCAGCAGATCTTCCCAACACGGGAATCAAGCCAGTGTCTCCTGCATTGCAGGCAGATTCTTTACCAACTGAGCTCTCAGGGAAGCACTAGATAGAAGAGGAGGAGATTTTAGGTGTGTGAAATGAGGAGTTCTGTTTCAGTCATTTTCAGTTTTACAGTCTATGAGATGTCTCATTGAAGATGTCAAGGAGGCAGCTGGATATGCAAGTCTGGAGTTCAAGGGAAAGAATGGGGCCAGAGATAGCATTTTGGAGAAAGCATGTGTGAATGACATTTTTAAGTCATGAGGCTGAGTGAGCTCACCTAGGCCCTGGAAGAGAGGAGAAGTGAATAAGATAAGAGGTCTGAGTAATGAGCCCTGGGGCATATCAACATTTAGAGGTCAAGAGGAGGTAGAGGATCCGGTGAAGGAAACTGAGAAGGAACATCCATTGAAGGCAGAGATAAAGAGTACAAAATATTCCAAGAAAGAAGAGTGAGCGGTCCGTTGTCCCATGTGTCTGAGAAATTGAGTGCTGTCTTTAGCAACATGAAGGTCATGCCTCGTACTTGGGATGTGGCTCTCGTCGCCAGGTTCAGTTAACTGATGATGTCAGGGACTCTTGAATCAGGCTATTCTCCTTCCTTTCACAGCTTCTGAGACTTAGAGTTCTTCTGCTGCATATTCACATACATTTTGAAATTGGGGCTATTTTATCTGTACAAATTCTTCACCACATCCTGTCTGGGAGGAGAGGAAGACACTTTGCGCCCTCTAATTTTCCTTCCTGAAAGGTCTATGCTGTCTTCCATTCTTTCTTTGAAATCTTTAGTTGCAGCACATCTTAGTTCCCTTATCAGCGATGGAACCCATGCCCCCTACACTGGCAGCTCAGGGTTTTAACCACTGGACCACCAGGGAAGCCCCTTTATGATATATTCCTTGATAGAAAATCACAGTCCCTGACTGTCTTAACAGCTGTCTGCGTGTGTACTTGCTCAGTCATGTCCAACTCTTTGTGACCCCCATGGGCTATAGTCCACCCAGGCTTCTCTTGATTTCTCTGGGAAATCAAAAAATCTGTCTTGATTTCCCAGGCAAAAATACTGGAGTGGGTTGCCATTTCCTACTCCAGGGGATCTTCCTGACCCGGGGGTTGATCCCCTGTCTCCTGCATTTCCAGCATTGGCAGGCGGATTCTTTACTGCTGTGCCACCTGGGAAGCCTTCTTAACAGTTACCACTTATGTAAAAGAACTTTATCTTTTAGCTGAATGTTAAACATCTCATCCTCCAGGAGATAATTATCTAATTTTCTAAATCAGTTGATCCCAAAATGAGTATTCTGTCTTCTCTTGGACCCTCCAAGCAAATAGGTGTTTTTTTTTTTTCCTGCCTCAGAGTGAAGTCTTGTTTTAGTGTGATCTGTTCTTTAGCTCACTAGTTTTCCTTACATTCATCACCCAACAATTATTTAACAAAATCCCAACAACATACTATACTATATGCATTGAGTCTAATTTGAGAAAGAAACTCTTAGAAACAGTTTACCAAGTCCCAAGCAGAAGGAGAAGAGGGCATCAGAGGATGAGGTGCCTGGATGGCATCACGGATGCAATGGACATGAACATGGGCAAACTTAAGGAGATGGTGAAGGACAGGGAGGCCTGGCGTGCTGCAGTCCATGGGTTCGCAGAGGCAGACATGGCTTGGCGACTGAACAGCAACAAAGCAGAAGTGATTCCCATGGGCAGAAAGGGCAGGAAGACCTCAAAGGAAAGCAGGATTGTGAAAAGGTATGGAGGATAAGAAAATGTCATGTCCTGGGAAAGTAGAGCATTAGCTGGGCCTCAAAAGGTAGAAAGGATTTGAACAGGTAGAGCAAAAGATAATCATGCAAGATATTTAACATCACAGTCAAAGTTAGTGCTGACTGCGATTACTGTTATACAGACAGGTTGGCCTAAAGAGATGGGTTCCTTGTAAGAGAGAATTCACATTGATTCATGAACCCATGAAACTCATTCACACTGGCCTGTGCTTGAGTGGCCAATAGTATAAAGATTCTAGATTACCTTTCAGAGAGACAGTGATGGTCTGTAGTGGTAGTGAGGCACCTTAGAATTTAGAAATAGGATTGCCTTAATTATCTATTCATTTGCATTCATATGTGAGACACTGAAGAAATATGAAGACAGATAGGTCCCAGTGTTCAAAAGCCTTGAATGGTGACTGCCAAACCACACCCCCCACAAACTGCAAAAGGTATTCAAACCAAGTCCCTGGAACCTGTAAGTGTTATTTTTGGCAGGGGGTGGGGGGGGGGAATGTGATTTGGGGCAGATGTGATTAAGTTAAGATTCTTGAGATGAGATCATTCTGGATTATCGTGGACACATGGAGAAGAAGAAGTGGCAGTGTGACCCAGAGGCCAAGATTGGAGTGATGAGGCCTCAAGCCAAGAACACCTCAAGTGACAAGAAGGCGGAGGAGGCCAGAACCAGAGCTTCCCCCGGAGGGAGCACAGCCCTACCAATGCATTAATTTTGGAACTTTGGCCTCAAGAACTGTGAGAAAATAAATTTATACTCTTTAAAAAGAATATCTCCATGTTTGTGATACTTTGTTACAGTAGCTACAGGAAATGTAATGATATTGATTATGATATTAATTATGGTTATTAACAAATGGTATCCAGCCCCATCACTTCATGGCAAATAGAAGGAGAAAAAGTGGAAGCAGTGACAAATTTTATTTTTTTGGCCTCCGAAATCACTGTGGATGGTGACTGCAGCCATGAAATTAAAAGACACTTGCTCCTTGGAAGAAAAGCTATGACAAACCTAGATAGCATATTAAAAAGCAGAGACATCACTTTGCTGACAAAGGTCACCATGCTATCAAAGCTGTGGTTTTTCCAGTAGTCATGTACAGATGTGAGAGTTGGACCATAAAGAAGGCTGGGCACCAAAGAATTGATGCTTTCAAATTATGGTGCTAGAGAAGACTCTTGAGAGTCCCTTGGACAGCTAGGAGATCAAAGCAGTCAATCCTAAAGGAAATCAACCCTGAATATGCATTGGAAGGACTGAAGCTGAAACTCCAATACTTTGGCCACCTGATGCGAAGAGCCAACTCTTTGGAAAAGACCCTGAGGCTGGGAAAGATTGAAGGCAAGAGGAAAAGGGGATGACAGAGTATGAGACGGTCGCATGGCATCACCAACTCAATGGACACGAATTTGAGCAAACTCTGGGAGATAGTGAAGGACAGGGAAGCCTGGTGTGCTGCAGTCAGTGTGGGTTTAGAAAAACCCGGTAGTTTAGTGAACATCGCCTGCTTTGTGAAGGGAAGCAAGTCCAGAACATAACTATAATATAGCAAGTTTAAATACAATTATTGGGGCTTCTCTGGTGGTCCAGTGGCTAAAGCTCCATGTTCCTAACGCAGGGGGCCCAAGTTCAATCCCTGGTCAGGAAGCTAGATCCCACATTCCACAAGTAAAGAGCCAACTAAGATTTAATGCAGCCAAATATATAGTCTCTGATCAGCTTTTGGTGTGCTCACTCTGAGCCCCTGGCAGTGAACTTGAGCATTTTGGATCCTGAAAGGGAAGCTTTCTCTCTTTCTCACACATGTACTACTGAATACATTTGCAACCTGGTTTTTATTTCTTGGGAGTTTGATTAGCATGATTTAGCTAATCACGCAAAGGTCGACTCAACCTTGAGACTGACAAAACTAGAGACCACATTCTGACGCTTAGTGAATTTGCCTGCTAAAGCCACATGATCAGACTTTTTGAGATACAGGCTTGGAGTCTCCCAGATACTATCTACTGTTACTGTTGATCCCTCTACGCTCCTCAGGGAACATCATGCTTCCCCCTCAATTTAAAATCTGGGAAATGTATTTATTCAGCAGACATTTTTTCTTGGTGCTCACATGTAGGGGTAAAGTAAGGGGCTGGCTGAGGCCTGGAGACCTCATTGATGTATCTTTCAGGAGAATGACCTCAGTTCCTGTGTTAGTTTCCTGGGGATGCTGTACCAGACACTCGGTGGCTTGAAAGAACAGAGGTTTATTCTCTCACAGTTCTGGAGGCTGAAAGTCTAAGATCAAGGAGTCAACAGGGCTATATTCCCTCCAAAAGCTCTAGCAGTGAATCATCTTTGCAAGTTCTGGTGGATACAGGTGTTTCTTGGATTGTGGCCTCATCACACCAGTCTGTGCCTTGGTCTTCACATGGCCTTCTCTGTCTTCTCTTTGTCTCTTTTAAGGAAACCTGTCATTGGATTTAGGGCCTACCCTACTGTCTGTAATTAATCGCAGAGACCTATTTCTAAATAAGGTCACACATGAATTTTGCAGGGGCGCTGGTCACCTGACTATATCTCCTTAAGCTGGAAAAGCTGCAAGGGCTGGAATGAGTCTTAGGTTATGCTGAAATAAATATGAATTGAGGACTTCCCTGTTGGTCCAGTAAAGACTCTGTGCTGCCAATGCAGGGTTCAACCAGGGTTCAATCCTGGTTGGGGAGCTAAGATCCTACATGCCATGTGGAATGAACAAAATATAAAAAAAAAAATTTAATTAAAAAATATGTCAACTACAGCACAGACTAAGTAGATCTCAATCTGCAAGTGCATGGGCAATAAGATAGCATATGTGTGTGTATGCTCAATCATGTCTGACTCTTTAGGACCCCATGGACTGTAGCTGCCCAGCTCCTCTTCCATGGAATTTTCCAGGCAAGATTTCTGGAGTGGGTTGCCATTTCCTGCTCTAGGGGATCTTCCCTACCCAGACGTGGGATCAAACCCACGTCTCCTGCATTGGCAGACAGTTTCTTTACCACTCTGCCATCTGGGAAGCCCATAAGACAGCATGTGTGAATGTTAGTCACTCAGTCATGTCCAGCTCTTGGCGACCCCATGGACAGTGGCTCGCCAGGCTCCTCTGTCCATGGAATTCTCCAGGCAAGAATACTGGAGTGGGTTGCCATCCCCTTCTCTAGTAAGATAGCATAAGGAAGCTAAATAATGATCAAGAGACCACACTGGCAGGTGGCAGCAGTGATGCGCAATGTCTCCTGTTAAGATCCCTAAAGGCACCTCTCCAAACGAGGAACCTGCCCATCTGGCTCCCTTTCCCTCCTCTAATTCAGATCACTCCAGCAGTACTGCTCTCTACAGATGGAGCCAGTTCCCGCATCACCTGCTGTTCTCTGTTGGTGTGGACACCTGTCTCCTGGCCCAGGGTCTTCAGAGCTTTGTAGCTTTCCATGGACACTCTGGCACTTATTTCAAAGGCTTTTTTTCTCCTGTTGGGATGGGTTTGTCTTCTAAGGGCTGCCCCGCCCATAGTCACTCTAGTTACCCAAGCTATTGCCATCTTGGCGTTTGTGCCTGAAGCTCAAAAGGCCGCCTGAAGGCATGTCTCCATGACATTCCTGGACTCATGGCACTCTACGGAGAAGTTACTGACCTCATCTTTAGTTAAGTTAACCTGTGGCATACTCCAGTGTTGGTTTCTTTATGATTCTTCCCATCTCAGTAAGAAGACAATGGGTTCTAGGCCAAAATGTTGCGTTCTAGCTTCCCAAACTGTGTTCTTATTCCTCATTCATTCATAAGGAGACCCTGGAAAGCACACTGTCAAATTAAACCAGCCCTATAGGCAAAAGGAAGGCAATGGCAACCCACTCCAGTGTTCTTGCCTGGAGAATCCCAGGGACAGGGGAGCCTGGTGGGCTGCCGTCTATGGGGTTGCACAGAGTTGGACACGACTGAAGCGACTCAGCAGTAGTATAGGCAGAACTGCCTCTGCCGCCTTGCGCTGGGCCCATGTTCCAGCTGTACTGGAGTAAAGCATCTGGAACCAGGGCACGGGGAGCAGAATGGCCAGTCTACCACGTTGCCGCGGGACTAGGTCATCCACTCACTGACAGTGTGGATCCAGGAAAGGTTTTCAACCTCCTTGAACCCAAGTTGTGTAAATTGTAATTCATCCGTAAATTGGGCCTAAAATTATATACTTTGAAAAATTGTGAACTGTGAAAATTTAGTGAGATGGCGAATGTATGTGAAAACTTAGTGTCGTGCTGGTTGCGAGTCACCACTCTATAAATCTGCTGCCAGGACTGTAGGCAGAATCCACAGCACCGCTGACATAGAGTGATCGTCTGATAGCACCATGCAGATTCAATGAAATTTCCAGTGAACCCACGTGACTGTAATAACACTCCTGCCCCGTAATAACACATCTGCCATGGAGTTTGTGTCTTTTCTCTAGATCTTTCCCTGGTTTTCTGCCCTTTTCTCATACCTCAGTGGAAGAATTATTCTTCCTTTTCAAAACTGATAATCTCTGTATTTGTGATTCAGAACTCTATTTACATAGTCCATCCCTTTATTAGCTGTATTCCCTCAACAAACACAAGTTGTGCCCTTGCTTTAAAACACTATTCCTTAATTCTGCAGCCCACTCAAGATACATGTGGTCCCTCCTTCCCTTTAGCTATCAAACTTCTTGAATGCTTCTAAAATTATTTCACAAATGTCTGTTTCACACGACCCCATGCTGCATACAGCGGTGGACAGTGGGCATCCGTCACAGCTGTCAGTGGAGGACGATGCCACCAGGTCTCCTGCAGATCAGTCTTGAGCAAAATGGTGACCAAATCTGAGCAGCTTCTGGTCTGGCCCTTGTCCAACTGTATCCATCACACGGGGCCCATCAATCTCTGTTCTCAAATCTCACCAGCTTCATTTCAGTTTCTTGAACTGTCTCAAATTCTCTCACCTGATTAATCCCTAGATTCCAATTAGATTATCTGCTCAGGGAAACCTTCCATGCCCCCTCCTCCACCGTATTCAGGACAGATTTTTTTTCTTTTGTGTACTCATAGACTCACCATCCCCTTTGTCCAGAACACTTAACTCAGTACCCAATTCTCCATTTATGAGTGTGGTTACCTCGCTTTCTTTTCCGCCTTACCCTAAGCTCTAGGGGAGCAAGGGCCGTGGCTATTTTTACTTACTTTATGCACAACTGCTAGTAATGTTGTCTGGCAGTAGACCATCATTAAACAGTGATAGTTTCAGGAGCTAGTCGGATAGCAAGAAGAAAATAACGTGTTCTAATGCTTTGGCTTCGAGGGGAGTATTCTAATGGAATTATATTGTGTATGTTAAGGGGATACAGAAGAGCAGCCATTAACTCGTAGGGTGTAGGTACAGGTGTGACGTAATCAGCAAACACCTCTGAAAAGATGAGTAGACATCCCTTACGCAAATGAGGAGAAAATGGCATTGTGGCAGACAGAAGGACTTACGTGAAGAAGTGAAAAGACTTCATGAGTTGAGGGAACTGAGTGACATTTCTATGACTGGAATGAAGGGAACATGTGGAGAAATAGTAAGAGGTGAGGCTGGACAATTGGGGCATAGATCATGGAGAGCCTTGCCTATTTCCTGTGGAATTTGAGCATGTGTAGAGACAGAGATGATCTCTAAGTAGGAAAATAGCATGACATATTTGCATTTGAAAAAGACTTATTTTGGCAACTAGAACTCTCAGACACGGTTTGTGGAAATATAAAATAGTAGAACCATATTGGAAAGCTGTTTGACAGTTTCTTACAAAATTTAACATACACCTATCCTATGAACTGGCACTTCTATTCCTATGTATTTACCTAAAATTGAAAATACATGTCCAAAAAAGACATACAAAAATGTCCATGACAGCTTTTTCATATGAGCAAAAACTAGAAACAACTCAATTTTTCATCAACAGATGAATGGAAAAATAAGTTGTGGTATATCCATACAATTGTGTACTACTCAGCAATATAAAGGACTTCCTCAGTGGCTCAGCAGTAAAGAATCCGCCTGCAATGCAGGAGACTCGGGTTCAATCCCTGGGTTGGGAAGATTCCCTGGAGGAGGGCATGGCAACTCACTCCAGTATTCTTGCCTGGAGAATCCCATGGAGAGAGGAGCCTGATGGGCTACAGTTCAGAGTGTCGCAAAGAGTTGGGCGTGACTGAAGTGACTGAGCATGCCTGCACAGCAACATAAAGGAACAAACTAGTGAAAATGCCATAGCCCTGATGACTTTCACAGACACTGTGTTGACTGAAGAATCCAGACACAAGATAATCCATACCATGTGATTCCATTTACACACAGTTTGCTGCTGCTGCTAAGTCGCTTCAGTTGTGTCCGGCTCTGTGTGACCCCATAGACAGCAGCCCACCAGGCTCCCCCATCCCTGGGATTCTCTAGGCAAGAACACTGGAGTGGGTTGCCATTTCCTTCTCTAATGCATGAAAGTGAAAAGTGAAAATGAAGTCACTCAGTTCTGTCTGACTCTTTGCAACCCCATGGACTGCAGCCCACCAGGCTCCTCCATCCATGGGATTTTCCAGGCAAGAGTACTGGAGCGGGGTGCCATTGCCTTCTCCGACACACAGTTTAAGAACAGGCAAAACTATTCTGTGGTAATAGAAATCAGGACATCAACTGCCTCTGGGCATCAGGGGCTTGACTGGAGGGAGTCATAGGGAACTTTCTGAGGCTATGGAAATGTTCTGTTTCTTGATTGGGGTGGTGGTTATGTTTAAACCTGTCAAACTTTATACTTACAATTTGTGTGTTTTATTGTATGTAAATTATGCATCCTTTTTTTTTTTTAAGTACTAGAGGAAAAAGACTTCTGTGGACACTGTGGAGAATGCTCAAAGAGGACTTGAGAATTGACTTGGGGTGATTGTAACAATGAGGTAGAAAAATTTTAGAATGCTAGAATTTAAGCAATGGGTTTGGAAAAAGAGGGAATGAATTTCCAGATTATTGAGGTAAGAGGATTTTTTTTTCTTCTTCCTCCAACTGCCTCCCCTCTAGCAACCACCTGTTAGTCTCTGTATCAGTGACTCTTTTGTTTAGTTATGTTTGTTCATTTATTTTGGTTTTTTAGATTCCATATATAAGTGAAATCATACAGTATTGTCTTTCTCTGTCTGTATTATTTCACTTAGTACCTCTTGGTCCAACCACATTGTCACAAATGGCAAGATTTCATTGTTTTTCTTGGCTGAGTAAGACTCCATTGTGTGTATATGTGTATCTGTATATATGTATATCACATCTTCTTTATCCATTTTTCTATTGATGGGCACTTAGATTGCTTCCATATCTTGACTATTGTTAATAAGGCTGTAATTAACATAGGGCTGCATATATCTTTTCATTTTCTTTGTATAAATACCCAGGAGTGAAACTGCTGGATTGTATGGTAGTTCTGTTTTTAATTTTTTGAGGGAGGCCGCTATGCTCCTTTCCAGAGTAGGTGCACCAATTTACATTCCCACCGACAGTGCGTGAGGGTTTCCTTTCCTCTTGCCTTGTGGTTTTGCTTTGCATTTCCCTGATAGCTAGTGATGTTGGGCATCTTTTCATGTGTCTATTAACCATCTGTATGTCTTCTTTGGAAAAATGTCTATTAAGCTCCTCTGTTCATTTTTTAATCAAGTTTTTTGTCTTCTTGATGATGAGTTGTGTAAGTTCTTTGTGTGTTTCAGATATTAACCCCTTATCAGATATATCATTTGCAAATATCTTCTCCTATTCAGTAGGCAGCCTTTTCATTTTGTTAACAGTTTCACTCTGCAAAAGCTTTTTAGTTTGATGCAATCCCATTTGCTTATTTTTGCTTTTGTTTCTTTTGCCTGAGGAGACATCCAAAAAAGTATTGCTAAGACTCATGTTAAAGAGCCTATTGCCTATGTTTTCTTCCAGAAGTTTCATGGTTTCAGGCCTTACATTTAAGTCCTTAATCCATTTTGAGGTTATTCTCATATGTGATGTGAGAGAGTAGTCTAGTCTGATTCTTTTGCTTATAGTTGCCTCGTTCAGTTCAGTTCAGTCGCTCAGTTGTGTCTGACTCTTTGCGACCCCATGGATTGCAGCACGCCAGGCCTCCCTGTTCATCACCAACTCCTGGAGTTTACTCAAACTCGTGTCCATTGAGTCAGTGATACCATCCAGCCATCTCATTCTCTGTCTAGTTTTCCTTTATTTCCTTTATTGCAGAGGCTGTCTTTTCCCCATTGAATATTCTTGCCTCCTTTGTCATAGATGGATTGACCATATTAATGTGGGTTTCCTCCCCTGGAGTCTCTATTCTGTTTCCTAGATCCATGTGCCTGTTTTTGTGCCAGTACCGTGCTTTTTTTTTTTTTTTTTTTTAATTTGGCTGCACCGGGTTTTAGTTACAGAACACAAGATCTTCATTGTCACGTGCAGGATCTTCAGTTGCTTCACACAGGCTCTTAGCTCAAGCATGGGGGATCTAGTTCCCTGACCAGGGATCGAACCCAGTCCCTCTGCACTGGGAATGCAGAGTCTTAACCGCTGGACCACCAGGGAAGTCCCAGTACCATACTATTTTGATTACTGTAGATTTATAGTTTGAAATCAGGGAGCAAGTTACCTCCAGCTTTGTCTTCTTCCTTAGAACTGCTTTAGGCTATTCAGGGACTTTTGTGTTTCTCTACAGAATTATTTGTTCTAGTCGTGTGAAAAATGCCATTGGCATTTTGATAGGGATTGTATTAAATCTGTAAATTGCCTTAGGTTGTATATTCATTTGAACAGTATTAATTCTTCCAATCCATGAGCACAGTGTATCTTCCCATTATGTTTGCATTATCTTCAGTTTCTTTCATCACTTCATCATTTTTCTGAGTGCAGGTCTTTTACCTCCTTAAAATGAAAGTGAAAGTGAAGTCGCTCAGTTGTGTCCGACTCTTTGCAACCCATGGACTGTAGCCTACCAGGCTCCTCCGCCCGTGGGATTCTCCAGGCAAGAGTACTGGAGTGGGTTGCCATTTCCTTCTCCAGGAGGTCTTCCCAACCCAGGGGATCGAACCCGGGTCTCCCACATTGCAGGCAGATGCTTTACCATCTGAGCCACCAGGGAAGACTCTTTACCTCCTTAGTTAGATTTATTAGCAGGCATTTTATTCTTTTTGAGGTGACTTGTAAATGTGATTGTTTTCTTAATTTCTCTTCCTAGTTTGTTTTTAGTGTATAAAAAGGAGATAGTAGGATTGACAGAACTTAAAAAATGAGGAGGAAAGAGTTCAGAAGTCTTTGGATTGTGCCCTTTAATAGGTTGATACAGTTGCTGAAAATTTGGAAGCAGGTTTTGAGGGGGGATTTTTGGTGGTGGCCGGTGAGTTGGGTTCCAGAAAGGTGGAGCTTGTAACCCTGAAGAATCTCCACGTGCAACAGGCAGAGCTAAAGACTGGTCTGAAGCCTGGGGAGAGTCCAGGGCTGGAGATAAGAGTGTGGGGTCAGCAAGAGGTAGGCATCATTGAAATCATCACGAATGGGAGAGTTTAAGGATTAAGCAGAGACAAGGGCTAAAAACAGAACCTTGGAAACCTTGACATTTAAAGGTCAGTAGAGAACAAGGAGCCCATGAAGGAATCTGAGGAGATGTAAAATGTGCTTGGTAGGAGCCAAAGAAGGGGAAAGTGATTCAGTAAATGGGGAGGGTCAATGTCAAGTGCTAGAGCAGTCAGGTCAGAAAATAACTGTCTCCACGCCCCTTCTTCCCTCCCAAACCTTTTGGATCTCACCAACTCCTTTCTCCTGCTGCTGGTGTGTTTTTCCTGAAGGTGGCCAGAGACCTCCAAGTCTCCAGATCTAGTGGTGTCACCATCTCCAGACTCATCTTCAACCTCCTGCACATTCGACATCACCAACCATGCCCTCCTCCTTGAGATTCTCTCCCCTAGGCCTCTGTGACTCTGCAGGCTTCTTATTACCCTCACAAAACCTTCATCATGGCTCCTGTTTCTGCTCCTGAACATACTCATTTCCTGAGGTTTTGCTGTCTTTTTTTCCCTTGACATCAAATCGAATCATCTTGTGGTTAGACCTGTGGTAGGTGCCGATGAGACCAGTAAATATAACGTAGGCCTGGCTTCCCAGAAGTTGACAGCATAGCCACAGAGGAAGAAGAAAATAGATCTCAACAGTATTGTATGCTAGACAGTTCTTAGCGGGGTTCTCTGGGATTGTGGAAGGAACAGCTGAGCCTGAAACAGTAAATAAGAATGCATAGAGTCTAGGGAGGGATGGGATCCATGGAAATTTCTGTGGCTGAAGTGTATATAGAAAAGGTGGGGCTGAAGGGTGAGAGAAGGATTTGAAATATAAATGTAGAGAGGTAAATTGCAAAGTGTCGTGTGTAATTCTTAGGAGTTTGAACATCATTCTCTATATATATAAGCAGTAGGGAGCCAGTTGGGTCTTAAATAGAGGAAAGATGATCACACACAGGCTTCCCAGGTGGTCCAGTGCATAAAGAATCTGCCTGCAATGCAGCTGACTCAGGAGACATGTGTTCGATCTCTGGGTTGGAAAGATCCCCAGAGGAGGGCATGGCAACCCACTCCAATATTCTTGTCTGGAAAATCCCATAGATAGAAGAGCCTGATGGGCTATAGTCCATAGGGTCACAAAGAGCTGGACATGACTGAAGCAACTTAGCACACACACATGCTTTATCACACACAAAATTTTGAAACATAATTAGCTGAATGAAGGCTAGAGAGACTGGGAGGAGGCTGGGGGCAGAGGGGCCGACAAGGAGGTTGTATCTGTAATCCGGGTGAGAAATGATGAGGATTTGAATTAAGGTAGCAATGAGAATACCCACTCCGGTACTCTTGCCTGGAAAATCCCATGGATGGAGGAGCCTGGTAGGCTGCAGTCCATGGGGTTGTGAAGAGTCGGACACGACTGAGCAACTTCACTTCACTTTTCACTTTCATGCATTGGGGAAGGAAATGGCAACCCACTCCAGTGTTCTTGCCTGGAGAATCCCAGGGACGGGGGAGCCTCGTGGGCTGCTGTCTCTGGGGTCGCACAGAGTCGGACATGACTGAAGCGACTTAGCAGCAGCAGCAGCAGCAATGAGAATGGGGCTTCCCTAGTGGCTCAGTGGTAAGAACTCTGCCTGCAGTTCAGGAGACCCAGGTTTGATCCCTGGGTTGGGAAGATCCCCTGGAGGAGGGCGTGGCCACCCACTCTAGTACTGTTGCCTAGAGAATCCCATGGACATAAGAGCCTGGCAGGCTGCAGTCCTTAGGGTCACACAGAATCAGACACGACTGAAGCGATGAAGCAGCAGCAGCAGCACTGAGAATAGGAAAGGTGATGAAATTTCAGAGATATTTCTGGTATAGACTTGAATTGGTGAAGCAACTGGTTGGGAGATGCAAAAGGAGAGGTTGAGGATGACTGCACAGAGCTTAAATGGGGAGATTTGGGTCAGTGGTGACTCCATGACCCCAAAGTAAAACCACAAGAATGGAAACAGCCTTTGAATGGAAGTACAGTAATGATTAAGATTTAAACATATTTGGGAATTCTGTAGGGGTCCACCAGTTAGAACTCTATGCTTTCACTGCCAAGGACGCTGGTTCAGTCCCTGGTCAGGGAACTAAGATCCCACAAGCAGCGTGGTATGGCCAAAAAAAAAAAAGATTTAAACATACTAATTTTGAAATTATTATACAGTATTTAGTTAGAACTCTGTTTCAACACAGAGACCATGGCTGAAGCCCTAGGGTTCAGTTCAGTTCAGTCGCTCAATCGTGTCCAACTCTCTGCGACCCCATGAATCGCAGCACACCAGGCCTCCTTCTCCATCACCGACTCCCAGAGTTCACTCAGACTCATGTCCATCTAGTTGGTGATGCCATTCAGCCATCTCATCCTCGGTCGTCCCCTTCTCCTCCTGCCCCCCAATCCCTCCCAGCATCAAAGTCTTTTCCAATGAGTCAACTCTTCACATGAGGTGGCCAAAGTACTGGAGTTTCAGCTTTAGCATCATTCCTTCCAAAGAAATCCCAGGGTTGATCTCCTTTAGAATGGACTGGTTGGATCTCCTTGCAGTCCAAGGGAGTCTCAAGAGTCTTCTCCAACACCACAGTTCAAAAGCATCAGTTCTTCAGCACTCAGCCTTCTTCACAGTCCAGCTCTCACATCCATACATGACCACTGGAAAAACCATAGCCTTGACTAGATGGATCTTAGTCGGCAAGATAATGTCTCTGCTTTTGAATATGCTATCTAGGTTGGTCACCCTTATGGCAGAAAGTGAAGAGAAACTAAAAAGCCTCTTGATGAAAGTAAAAAAGGAGAGTGAAAAAGTTGGCTTAAAGCTCAACATTCAGAAAACGAAGATCATGGTATCCGGTCCCATCACTCCATGGGAAATAGATGGAGAAACAGTGGAAACAGTGTCAGACTTTATTTTGGGGGTCTCTAAAATCACTGCAGATGGTGACTGCAGCCATGAAATTAAAAGACGCTTACTCCTTGGGAGAAAAGTTATGACCAACCTAGATAGCCCTAGGGTTAGATGAGCCTTTTTTGAAAGCCCATATAGAAGAAATCATGAGTTTGGCAGAGATGGAACATCAAAGAATATCAGCATTGGGACTCCTCTGGTAGTCCAGTGGCTAAGACTCATGCTCCCAATGTGGGTTCAAACCCTGGTCAGGGAACTAGATCCCATATGCTGCAACAAAGATATCATGTGCTGCAAAGAAGACCTGGCACAGTCAAATAAATAATAAAAAAATTTTTTTAAATTAATATCAGTATTGTAGAGCTGAGAAGGGAAAACCTCAAAGGAAATAAACAGAGAAAGAGGAAAAGGACAAAGAATCCTCAAAACTAAGAGAATAAAGAGTTTTAAGAATCAGAGGGTCATCAACAATGCCAAAAGTCATAGAAAGGTTTAGGGCTAAAAGTGTCCATTGTGTTTGGTAATTAGGAGATCCCTGACTAACACATCAAGAGCATTTTTATTGGAGGGTAGGGATGGAAACCATAGGGTTGAAGAGAATTTAGGAGAAGAATGAGAAAAAGCATAGTGTAAAATAATGTCACATTCAGGCATACAAATACTTAGAACATTTCCTTTTCACATAATTTTACTCAGGAAAATTACTTGAGGGTGTACTCCAGAAAAAAAATGAAAGAAACTCAACAAAATGGAAACAAGGGATTTGAGGGGGGAAAAAAAATAGAGCCATGTCAGATTGATAGTAGTGGAGCAGAACCATAGAGGAATGTGTCCAAAATTGATCATTTAACAGGAAAATTAGGGATCTTGACAGTCTTACCGTAAGATGAAGAAAACATATAGTTCTACTTTCTATAAGAAAAAGGGCAATGAGAAACCTCAGAAATGTAGAGAAAAGCCTGTGGAAGAAGTCTGGGCCAATCATGAAGCAAAATGAAATATAATCTGATTTTGAGCAGTTTGATGGCAGATAAGAAAAGAACAATAAACCTACATATTTGAATTTTTTCCATCCAGTAACTTGGCTGGAAATAGTGTTAGAGCCCTTTCTGTCATGATTTATTCACCCTACCTGATTCTGCCGTGTATGTAATCATAAATACAAATGTTGCTTATTGTTCTTCAAGTTTTAGATTCAATTTTTGTGAAGTTTACAAAGCATGCAAAAATTCATGTAGCTCCAAAGCAGAATCTGAATGAGTTAAACCTTGACATGTAGAGAAGAACCTGAACAGGTGATCAAAATTTGGAAATGGAGAAGAGTATTAGCAATAAGAGAGCTGCCATTCATTGAGTCTCCACTATGTCCCAGTCACGATCCTAAGCCTGTTAAAGGTTATTGAATTCATGACAAAGCTATGAGTTAGGTGCTATTTTTATATCCATTTTCCAGCTAAGGAAACTGAAGCACAGAGAGGTGAAGTAACCTGCCCAGGGTCACACAGCTAGCAAATGGAAGCAGTGAGATTAGCCCCTCAGTTGTCTGGCTCCAGAGCCTACATCTACATATACTCCACTCCACTGTCCTGCTTCCTCAGGTGAGGCAGAGAGAAGTGCCCAGGTGCCAGCAACCTCATCCCACTTCCTGGAAGGGGGAGGGGGAGGAGAAACTGACCCAAGTCGATGCAGCAGACAGGAAGCTTAAAATACATATTTTACAAGTCACCTGAGGTGGTTGCCTCAGCAGGCTAGGACTGAGGGGTGGGAGGCTGAGAGGAGAACTTACTGTCATTTTATATGCTTAACGAACCATTGAATCGTTATTACTATGCGCGTGGATTGCTTTCATCATTTAAAAGTCCTACCTTCTTCCAAGGCCATGTTTAAAAATTTCCTCCCAAAGCTTCCCTAATTCCTTCAGGAAAAAAATGGGCTCTCGAATCCTCTGAGCTCCTGCAAGGCCATGTCTCTGTTTCTGCCCTCTTTAGAACCCACTACTTCTGACTTTACGTTGCCTTTGAAAGTGCCTTGGGGACAGCGTCTCTGTCAGATTTACCTGACTTACCTCCGTGGCCTTGGCATCGGGCCCTGCTTATGTTATGTGCTCAGTAAATATTGAATGAACTGGATGAGTAGCTTCTGTTAGCAGCAGATTGTGTCCATTTCCCGCAATTTGGGGAACTCAGAACACACAGCTTGAGTATGTCTACGTGTCAGTCACTATGCTGCCGCTGGGAAGAGGGAGACGGGGAGAGAAGGAGGGGTGTGGAGTGGCCCCTTTGCCCCATCCTTCTATAAAAACAGAGTCACAAAATGACAGCGCTGAAATGAATCTTAGATCATTACGTCCAACCCCATCATTTTACAGATGAGGAAACTAAGGCCAGGGAGCAGAAAAGACTTGAAAGCCCACAATGAAATCGGAATAGCTGTATATCAGCTTAGGTTCTTAAGCTTTGTTCCTAATTGCCAAAGCAATACTTAGCTTGGTTTTGTTTTGTTTTAACCCCTATAATCTCTCTATATTTCTACCTAAACATGGTTTGGAGCTTTTATTTCATTTTTTTATGGTCTTGCTTTGTAGGTGATATTTTAAGTTGGCATAGATTCTTTTTGGATGGCAGTGAATGATGGATAAGTAGATAGATGGATAAGTTAGTGACTTTCCCGGGATAACATAGCTGGTCGGTGACAGAGCCAAGACCTAGCAAAGCGTCTCGCTGAGGGATGCCAAGCAGCTGAAGTACCTAACACAAAAGCACTTCTGAGTTGCCGTGACAACTACAGTAGTCCTCTAATTTCCAGCACAGTGTGTGGGGATCAGGATCAGACCCTAATGCACAGGCTCAGAGGTTAAGGTGCAAAGGAAGACACTCCTTACCCAGGCTGCGATGGCACAGCCCCAGCTAGATTCAGGAATCAGCATTTTGTTGAAGCCACCAGGCCTGGTCTGAAAGAGGGGCCAAGGGAGATGGATCCAAAGGACACTGTTATCCAGGTGGCATCACGTGGTGAAGAGAAACAGGAGGCAGACCCAGATTCCGGTCCTGGCTCAGGCACTAAGTCATTGAGTGACTTTGGGTAGGTCACTGCCTCTTTCTGGGCCTCGGTGTCTTTACCTCTGAGGCGAGGTGATTGGACTAGGCCATGGGAGATGTCCAAGGGCGCTAACCATATGAAAACGCCCCGACACCACAATTGCAAAACGTCTTGTCAGAATCCAGAGAAGGCTGGGATTCCAGCCTCGGGTCCGCAGAGAGGACCTGTCCCTCCCCTCACCCCTTTGTCACCCACGGACTCCCTGCCCTCTGCAGCCGGCCAGAGCTGCGGGACGACAGCCTGAGACAGGTAGCCAGCCAGCCCTGGCCAGCTCCCCGCTCCAGTGGAGGTAGGAGTGGGGTCGGGAGCAGGTACTCTTCTTCAGAGATGCCTCCCTTTGGAGGAGGCACTACTTGAGTAGTAAACAAAGACCCAGGTTTCTCAGCTGGAAGCAGGGGTGTGCCTTCCTCCTCCTCCACGAAGATGGGGGTTGGCAGGAGGTCAGCGGTCCTGGGTGCACTGCTGAGTGGGGGGGTGAAGAAGCCACCTGGGTGGAGGGGCAGGGTGGCTGGGTGACCTGTGGTGGCGACTCTACATCCATGTCCAGTCCCCGAGGGTCATATCTCCCAGTCTCTTCACAGGTCATCTACCTCCCAAGCCTCTCCACCTTCCTATGCTTGTCACCACGTATACTTCATTCACTCAGTAAATATTTCTTGAGCACCTGTTGTTCTGGATGCTGAGGATACAGTGGTAAATGAGAGAGACACAAAACCCCTGCTCTCAAGGAGCTTATGTTCTAATGGGAGAGGTACTTAGTAAACAAATACTAATCATATCGTATATTATACACATGGTGAGACATGCTGTGAAAAGAATAAAGCAGGTAGAGGAGATGAGAAATGTGAGCAGAGCGTGCTATTCGAATTAAGGTGGCCTGGGAAGACGTTGCTAATAAGGTGACATTTGAGCAAAGACCTGAAGCGAGTGAAGGTGCAAGTCCTGAGATATTCCAGGCAGAGAAGAAACATCCCAGGCAGAGAAAAAGCCCAGAACAGAGTGTGCTTGGCATATCTGGAACACAGTCAGCAAGGCTGGAGAGGCGGAGTCACGGGAGACAGGTGGAAGTTGCAGAGAGGGCAGGAGAAAGAGGATCGCACCTTGAGGGCCATCACTCAGTGGCCAGGACAGGAAGCCGCTGGAGGTGGTGAGCAGTGGGGGGATGTGTCTGACTTGGGTTTTAAGAGGGTTTCTGCTGTGTGAAGGACAGGTGAAGCTGGACAGGGGCACAGGTGAGCTGTCAATTGCAGTAATCCAGCTGGGAGATGACAGGGGCTTAGACTGGAGTGGAGAGGTGGTGAGGAGTGTTAAAATCTGAAATGTATTTTGAAGGTAGAACTGACAGATTTGCTGACAGATTGGATATGGGGCATGAAAGGAAGGAATCAGGATGGTTCCAAGACTCTTTGGCCTGAGCAACTGGAAGGATGAGTTTGTTGTTCACAGAGAGGGGAAGGGCTGTGATGGGCTAGATGAGACATCTAAGTCAGGTTTTCTGGTTGACGGTTGGATCCATGAGTCTGGAATTAATGGGAACAGTTGAGGGTAAATATATATTTGGAAGTCATCAGCAAATAGACTTGCACTGTCCAATATGGTAGCCACTAACCACAAAAGGCTTTTTATATTTAACATGAATTAAATAACCTCACCTCAGATATGCAGATGACACCACCCTATGGCAGAAAGTGAAGAGGAACTAAAAAGCCTCTTGATGAAAGTAAAAGAGGAGAGTGCAAAAGTTGGCTTAAAGCTCAACATTCAGAAAATGAAGATCATGGCATCTGATCCCATCACTTCATGGGAAATAGATGGGGAAACAGTGGAAACAGTGTCAGACTTTATTTTTCTGGACTCCAAAATCACTGAAGATGGTGATTGCAGCCATGAAATTAAAAGATGCTTACTCCTTGGAAGAAAAGTTATGACCAACCTAGATAGCATATTCAAAAGCAGAGACATTACTTTGCCAACTAAGGTCTGTCTAGTCAAGGCTATGGTTTTTCCAGTAGTCATGTATGGATGTGAGAGTTGGACTGTGAAGAAAGCTGAGCACCAAAGAATTGATGCTTTTGAACTGTGGTGTTGGAGAAGACTCTTGAGAGTCCCTTGGACTGCAAGGAGATCCAACCAGTCCATTCTAAAGGAGATCAGTCCTGGGTGTTCATTGGAAGGACTGATGCCAAAGCTGAAACTCCAATACTTTGGCCACCTCATGTGAAGAGTTGACTCATTGGAAAAGACTCTGATGCTGGGAGGGATTGGGGGCAGGAGGAGAAGGGGACGACCGAGGATGAGATGGCTGGATGGCATCACTGACTCGATGGACATGAGTTTGGGTGAACTCTGGGAGTTGGTGATGGACAGGCAGGCCTGGTGTGCTGTGGTTCATGAGGTCGCAAAGAGTCAGACATGACTGAGCAACTGAACTGACTGAACATTAAATAGCATTTAAAATTTAGCCCCTTCTGTCATACTAACTACATTTCAAGTGCACAACAGCCAAATGTGAGCAGAGGCTACCATACTGGACAGCACAGATAGAGAACATTTCCACCATCACAGCAAGCTCGTTAGACAGTGCTTATAATGTCTGGATGAGATGCCGGGAGAGTGGATGGAGAAGAGTGAGCTTTTCTCAGTTGGGAAGATAAAGAGGAGTAGCCTGTATGCTCAATTGCTAAGTTGTGTCCAACTCTTTGTGACCCCATGGACTGTAGCTCACCAGGCTCAGACTTTGTCCATGGGATTTCCTAGGCAAGAATACTGGAGTGGCCTGTATAGGAGTAGGAAAATCCAGGAGAGGGTGGATTTCTGGATGCCAGTAAAGAAAGTACATTGGAGAGGAGGTCAGATGCTTTTATTAGGACAGGGAGACTGAAAATCAAGAATTGTTGGTGGTCCAGTGGTTAAGTATCTGCCTGCCAGTGCAGGGAGGGGTTCCATCCCTGGTCCGGGAGGATCACACATGTCACGGAGCAGCTAGAACGCACACGCCACAGCTGCTGAAGCCCATGCACTCCGGAGCTCATACTCCACAAGAGAAGCCACTGCAATGAGAAGCCCGCGCCATCTAGAGAGTAGCCCTTGCTCACCACACCTGGAGAAAGCCCACACGCAGCAACGAAGACCCAGCACAGCCAAAATAAATAAATAATTTTTTTAAATAACCTTAAAAAAATTGACCAGCAGATTTATCAACAAGTAGGTCGTCAATGACTTCAGGGAGGGCAGTTTTGCAGAGGTGGAGACCAAGGCTTGAGTGAGGTGGTAGATTCTGGAGAGAATGAAAGAGGAATTGGAAACCGCACATGTACACACCTTCACACCTTTTCAGATGAAGGTGCTGTGAAGGAGCAGAGAAATAGCCAGAGGTTTGTGATGTTAAAGGAAGTAAAGCTTCCCCACAGGGGAAATTGAGAAAACCATGCCTTGAGTAAGGAAGAGCCGAGGGGATCTGATCCCCACGTGGCTCCCATGGCTAGGATATGGACAGGATGGATGTCTTGTCTGGAGGATGGAGGGAGGACAGAGTCGGTGGCAAGGCTGCAGATAAGAGAGGGGCTGGGGGATGGGGAGTGTGGGGAGGTTCTCTTGGAAATGTTTCAGTTCCCCTGGGGCAGTTAGGAGGAGTTCATCCACTGAGTGTGAACACAGGCATTGGAGGGGTGAGGAGAGAGAGGAGGGCATCAGTAGTCATCCAGGAAAGCAGGAGCGTGGTGGGATTAGGGGATGGATGTGGGATTGCCATGCTGCACCGAAGGCTTGCTTAAAGTCTGTGGTCCTGCTAGAGCCAGCTTCCAGAATTTGCCCTGTCTTGCCTCAGTGTGTTCACATGCTGCTTTCTCTCTTCGGTGGGTCCTTCCCATTTCTCTAGTCCCTCCTCTGCCCAGCAGACCCATGATTCTGCAAGGCACAGCGTAAGCAGCAGCTCCTCTGATACCTCCTTCCCTCCCTTTCTTCTCACCGGTGCCCATCCTTCCCCCCAGAACTCTGATCGTGTCACATGAACAGTATTTGCTTACATGGCGATTGCGCTAAGGCAGGGGTCAGCAGACACTTTTTGCAGAAGGGCAGATAGTGAATATATTAGGTTTTGTAGACTGTTCGGTCTCTGCCACACTATTCAGTCTGTACAGATTGTAGCACAAAAGCAGTCAGACAATACATAAAAGATGGGGTGTGACCGTGTTCCAATAAAATGCTGTTTGCCGAAACAGGCGGTGGGCTGGATTTGGCCTCTGGGCCATAGTTTGCCAACCCCTGCTCTAGGGAATGGCAGAGATGATGTCTCAGTTGTCTCAGGAGCCGCCGTACCTGGGTACCAGTTAGGGGCTCAGGAAATGTTTAAATGGACGATAGAAGAGTGGATGTGCATGAATAAACATTTAGGCCTGTCCTACTTAGATGGCAGAACCGTGTTCCCTCAGACATGCACATTTTAGTCTGTTTGTCAATGGACTGTCATTACACAGTCACCCCGTGCCTAGGGAAGGATTATACACGGGAGCATGAGCCCTCGATACCCAGGAAAGATCAGAGATGGCCTTGCCACCCACTGCATCAATGCTGAACTGCCACCCTGGCTAGCCAGCCTTGTTCCTACTTGTTCCCAGGTACACAGACTCCCACTTCAGAGGGACCAGCCTCTTCACAAACAGGCCCTCCGTATTCACCCTCCCTCTCATAGTTCCTGTGCTTCCCTCCAGCCCAGCATCCCTCAGCTCCTGCAGAGAATGAATAGTCACCAGGTCTCTGTCATATGCAAGGCACAGTGGGAGAATCAGAGGCCCTTCCCTGAAGAAGCTTACTCAGTCCAAGCATCCCTTTGGGAGTGCCCTCTGCCTACCCTCACCATACTCATACCTGAGCTCCTCCTTGAAGCTTGCCAGAGCCACCCCAACCCACCTGATTCCCCCTTCTTTTCTATTTTTTTTGTCCCGAGGTTTTGCACCACACTGGGCTTCTCTTGGGGGTGGATTCACGTGTAAATCTCCTCTCCCCATTCATATTGGCAACCAACAAAGACCAAGGACAGCAGAGTGTGTTTTTGTTTCTTTGAGCTCACACTGTCCAAGAGAAGCATAAACCACACACACAGTTTAAAAATTTTCTAGTAACACATTAAAAAGTTAGAAACTGATGTGTGTGCGTGTGTGCTCAATTGTGTCCAACTGTTTGTGACCCCATGGACTGTAGCCCACAAGCCTCCCCGTCCATGGAATTTTCCGGACAAGAATACTGGAGTGGGTTGCCATCTCCTACTCCAGAGGATCTTCCCGATCCAGGGACTGAACCTGCTTCTCCCGTGTCTCCTGCATTGGCAGGCGGATGCTTTACCACTGAGCCACCTGGGAAGCCCTAAAAGAAACAGGTGAGATTAATTTTAATGTATTTTTAATAACAAGTATATCTAGAATGGAGAAGGAAATGGCAACCCACTCCAGTGTTCTTGCCTGGAGAGTCCCAAGGACGGGGGAGCCTGGTGGGCTGCCATCCACTGGGTCCCAAAGAGTCAGACATGACTGAAGCGACTTAGCAGCATATCTAGAATATTATCATTCTAACATGTGATCAATGTAAAAATGATTTTATTCATATTATTCATAGGTCTTCGGTGTGTATTTTGCTTGTACAGAACAGCTCAGTTTGGGCAGCAACACTGCAAGTGCTCAGTAGCCACATGTGACCAGTGGCTCCCGCGCTAGAGTGCATAATTCACGCAGGGAGGGTGGGAGGTGCCTGGGAAGTGGCCGCATCGAGTCTTCCTTGTGAAGGGCTTTCCTCCTACTCTCTGACACCATTGGATATTGTATTGGGGACTCTGAAGAGCTCCAATACTATAATCCTGTATGTCCCAGCACAGAAAAGAGTTCAGCAAGAGGCAAAGTGATAGATAAGAAGTGATTGATTAGAATAGGACACTTGTGAGCCTTACAAGCAGGCAGGCAAGAGGATGCTGCACCCTGAGAACTTACGAGGCTATAGTTTTATAATCGAAAGAAAAGTGGGGTGGGGGAAGAAGAGCTTCTTTGTCTTTCCTGAGTAGACTCTGTGCTTTCGTCATCAGCTCCTCCTCCAGGTTGTGCAGGAGAGTTTTCTTGACCCCACATGGTCAAGTTAGGCCCACAAATTATTGTTTTCTGTGTGTGTAGAGATCATGTCCTAGGGATCATTAACTGAGTTCACTGAGCAGGATTTGGGTCTCATGACATCTGACCGGGGATTATACCCATGTCCCCTGCATTTCAAGGCAGGCTCTTCACCACTGGACCACAAGAGAAGTCCTTAAAGTATCTTCATTGAGAAACATTTGACATATAAATATTGTAGAGAAAACTGAGATTTAAGAGCTTGCTTTTACTCAGATGCTAAGTTACAAAGCTCAAATTTGAACCCAGCTCTGGGTTGGCCTAAAGCTCAACATTCAAAAAATGAAGATCATGGCATCTGGTACTATCACTTCATGGGACATAGATGGGGAAACAGTGGAAACAGTGTCAGACTTTATTTTTTGGGGGCTCCAAAATCACTGCAGATGGTGATTGCAGCCATGAAATTAAAAGACGCTTACTCCTTGGAAGAAAAGTTATGACCAACCTGGATAGTATACTCAAAAGCAGAGACATTACTTTGCCGACTAAGGTCTGTCTAGTCAAGGCTATGGTTTTTCCAGTAGTCATGTATGGATGTGAGAGCTGGACTGTGAAGAAGGCTGAGCACCGAAGAATTGATGCTTTTGAACTGTGGTGTTGGAGAAGACTCTTGAGAGTCCCTTGGACTGCAGGGAGATCCAACCAGTCCATTCTGAAGGAGATCAGCCCTGGGATTTCTTTGGAAGGAATGATGCTAAAGCTGAAACTCCAGCACTTTGGCCACCTCATGCGAAGAGTTGACTCATTGGAAAAGAGTCTGATGCTGGGAGGGATTGGGGGCAGGAGGAGAAGGGGACGACAGAGGATGAGATGGCTGGATGGCATCACTGACTCGATGGACGTGAGTCTGAGTGAACTCCGGGAGTTGGTGATGGACAGGGAGGCCTGGCGTGCTGCGATTCATGGAGTCACAAAGAGTTGGACACGACTGAGTGACTGAACTGAACTGAACTGGGTCCAAAGCCTGTCCATAAAATAAAATATTTAAGTTGGAAGGTTCATTAGAAAATTATCCAAACTGTTATCTCCATGAATATCACTTGTGTTTTCAGCACCAACCCCCAGTGTCTGGCTCATCCTAGGAGCTCAACTATTTCAGTGAGCAAATCTGGTCTCACTTTACAGATGAGAAATTGGGAAATGAGAGGAGACTTTTCCGACTCGATGGAAAAAGGGACGCCAGGGGCTAGAACCCACCTTGCTGATTATCGCTGCGCTGCTATTATTCCATGTCGTTCTGTCACGCAGGTGATCAGCCCCCCAAACCATGGGAGTTTTACATCTGAAATTCTCTTTGTATTTGCAGGGACAGGTTTTCAGCAGGCATTTTCTTCCCCATGTCCACAGCCTCAGAACTCGCCAGAAATCTTCCTTGCAATTCCCATCTCCTCTTAATTCCACCCTCCAGCAGCTGAGCCTGCTCAAGGACCTGGACTCCAGGTCTCCACGTGAAGCCGCATAAACCAGCAAAGCTCACTGCATGTGGGCACCACCCCCAGCTTTCATCTCGGGTCACACTTGTCAGGACAACTCGAGAGGTTTCCTTGGCTGGAGGGCAGCACGACTCTCCAAGAGGGTCATGCCAGCAGCTGCCTGCTGTGCCTGGATGCCTGCCCTGGAGCCTGATTGGGAAGGCGCCCTCGGGCTTACTGCAGGCCCAGCCAGTCAGCATCCTCCCAGGGAACTCCTAGCAGCCTCCCTCCTGATCAGGTCATAGTAAAGGTCATAGATTGTATTAGAAGCTTAGAACTGAAAGGGAATTTAAATATCATGCACCCTAGTGCTTTTCTAACTATAATGTCCTACAAGTCTCCTGGGAATCTTGTTAAGATGCAGATTTCTGATTTCATCAATTGCAACAGATATACCACTGGAAGCTATGCGGGGGTTGGGGGGGGGGGGTTGGAGGGAGGGGTGGTGGTCACATGGAAATGCGCTATACTTTAAATTTTTCTTTAAATTTTAAAACTGCTCTAAAAAAATAGTCTATTAATTTTTGTAACATCCTACTGAGTTCCAAGAGGAGATCATTTGCTGGGTAATTGCTCAGTCATGTTTTTCCTTAGGCACAAAGATGACCTTGCACATTCACTGCTGACGGCCCCTCCAAGGCTGCCTCCAGCACTGACTTGCTGAAAACTGACCTCGAGTTTGATGGGTTAACTGAGGAATACTTTTTGAATGCAGAAAGCATACTCATGGGGCCATCCAAGGACCCTGCCTCATTTTTCTGCCTTTAGAAAAGCTGCTGAACTAAATCAGGCATATAGAAATGTGCCTGAGAGATTTTTCTTTTATTTTTTTTAAGGATTTAATATAATTTTTATCCTATATTGAGGTATAGGCTTACAATTGTTGTGTTAGTTGCAGGCGTATAGCAGACTGGTTCAGTTATACATATACTTTTATCTGTTCTGTTTCAGATTCTTTTTTTCCCATATAGGTTATTACAGAATAATAACTCTAACCTATAGTAGAGTTTCCTGTGCTATCTAGTAGCTCCTTGTTGATTATTTTATATATAATAATGTGATGTATTATTCCCAACTTCTGATTTACCCTTCTTCCCCCACCTTTCCCCTTTAGTAACTGTAAATTTGTTTTTGAAATCTGTGAGTCTGTTTCTGTTTTATGGATAAGTTCATCTGTATCATCTTTTTAGATTCTGCATATAAGTGATACTGTATGGTGTTTGTCTTTCTCTGCCTGACTTACTTCACTTAGTGTGATCCTCTCTAGGTACATCCGTGTTGCTATAGATGGCATTAGTTCATTCTTTTCTTGACTGAGTAATATTCCACTATATACATGTACCACGTCTTCTTTATCCATTCCTCTGTCAATGGACATTTAGGTTTTTCCATGTCTTGGCCATTGCAAATGGAGCTGCAGAAAACATTGGGATGCATATATCTTTTCAGATTATGGTATCCTCCAGATACATGCCCAGGAGTGGGATTGCTGGGTAGTTAAGTTGTTAGTTTTCTGAGGAACCTCCATGCTATTCTCCATAGTGGCAGCACCGATTTACATTCCCAGAAACAGTGTAGGCTGTAGCCTACACCCTCCCCAGCATGTATTGTTTATAGACATTTCGATGATGGCCATTCCGACCGGTGTGAAGTCATGCCTCGTTGCTGTTTTGATTTGCATTTCTCTAATAATTAGCAACATGAAATATTTTTTCAAGTGCTTTGAGGTTTTTTCCTTTCAGTTTGCTAATATGAACCCTGGCCTTAAGGAGCTTATAGCCTAGAATAGAGTCTAAACCTCTGTAAGACAAAGTAGAAAAGTGGTACACGCCCTGAGTGATGTACAGCTGAAGTGTACAGAAGAGAGAAAAGAGATGGCTCCCTGACACCGCGTTCAGGTGCAAGCAGTGACACTGGGTTATAGAAGGTTGGATGAGAGAGAGATTATGGTTGGGACCTGTGGAATAGGGGGATCCGTGTTCCTGCCGGGAGAGTTCCTTAAGCAGAAGCAGAGGGTGGATAACTGTGTGCCTGTGTCTGTGCATCGGGAACAGTGGTGTCTGGACAAGGTGGCTGGAACACAGCACAGAAAGAGGATGAGGAATGGCTTAAAACGTTGAGGTCAGGTGGTGGAGGGTTCTGAACCACAGGCTGAGGAATTGAGACCACGTTCAGTAAGCAGTAAACCATGAAATTAAAATATGCCTGCTCCTTGGAAGAAAAGCTATGACAGACCTAGACAGCATATTAAAAAGCCGAGACATTACTTTGCCGACAAAGGTCTGTTTAGTCAAAGCTGTTGTTTTTCCAGTCGTCATATATGGATGTGAGAGTTGGACCATAAAGAAGGCTGAGCGCCAAAGAATTGATCCTTTCAAATTGCACTGGAGAAGACTCTTGAGAGTCCCTTGGACTGCAAGGAGATCAAACCAGTCAATCCTAAAGGAAATAAACCCTGAATATTCACTGGAAGAACTGATGCTGAAGTTCCAATACTTTGGCCATCTGATGTGAAGAGCCGATTCATTGGGAAAGACCCTGATGCTGGTAAAGACTGAAGATAAAAGGAGAAAACGGCAGCAAAGAATGAGATGGTAACACCACCCACTCAATGGACATGAATTTGAGCAAACTTCGGTAAATAGTGAAGGAGAGGGAAGCCTGGCATGCTGCAGTCCATGGGGTCGCAAAGAGTTGGACATAACTGAGCAGCTGAACACCACCAAATCGGTAAGTAGTGGGGACTGAGCAAACCCCAACTTAAGCAGAAGAGTTATGTGGTGGCTGCACGTAAGATGTGTCAGAGAAGAGAAGCCTAGAGGTAAGGATCCTCGTCAGGAGACTGCTTTGAGGAAGATTCGAGAACCCAGGCAGTTGGAATCTGTCTAGTCTGTCTTGGGATTCCCACAGCCCTTTTCCTGTATCTCTCATGCACACTTACCAATTTTTAACCTTATGTACGTTTTTTAGTTTTAAAGTAGAGTTAGTTCATTATTAATGAAAATGAGACAATATAGAAACATATAAAGTAAACAGTTCCTTGTAGTCCCACCACCCAGAGATAACGTCTTTTAACATTGTGGGTCTGTCCTTTCAGATTGCTTTATATATACATCACAATATATGGGCTTTTTTTTTCCCCCCCAGATATGAACATAGTTTAAAGCCTACTTTTTCTAATTACCTTGTAGTGAACATCTTTTCTTGTCAAGCAGTATTTCTAGATTTTTGTTGTTGTTTTGGTTGACTTTTGGTTTTGCTTTCCTAGTTCTTAAAATTGTGGTTAACATATACATAACATGAAATGTGCTGTCACTGACAGTATATTTGTATCATTGTGCAACCATTAATATTATTTAGTTGCAGAACATTTTCATAACCCCAAAAGAAAACCCTGCAATCACTAAGCAGTCATTCCCCATTCCTGTCTCTCCCCAGCCCCCAGAAACCATTAATTTGCTTCCTATCTCTAGAGATTTATCAATTTGAGAAATTTCATGCAAATGGAATCATGCAGTATGTGGCCTTTTGTGTCTGGCTTCTTTTATCCAACATAGTGTTTTCAAAGTTCATCATATCTGGATTATCCTTGTCTTTTTTTTTTTTTTTTTAACGAAAGATGCTCAGGAACAAAAAGCAGTGAAATGAAACCTCTCCTCGAGAATACCACTTCTTCCCCCTACCTCCCTACCTGTTAATAACTTTGGATGCAGCCATCTGGACCTTTTAGATGAATGGAGGTTGATAGGAACAATCAAGCGATGACTTTTTTCAACATATTCTGCTGTGTCTCTCCTCCCATCACCTGACATGAATGTGGCAAGATGCCTTAGCTTTTCTAGTCACTTTCAGGATTTAAAAAAGTGTTAGTTACGTCTGACTCTTTGCGGACTCATAGACTGTAACCCACCAGGCTCCTCTGTCCATGGAATTCTCCAGGCAAGAAGGCTGGAGGGGGTAGCCATTCCCTTTTCCAGGGGATCTTCCCAATCCAAGGATCAAACCCGGGTCTTCTACATTGCAGCGGATTCTTTACTGTCTAAGCCGCCAGGGAAGCCCTTCAGGATTTAGGACAGCCTCATTTTCAGGTGTTAAAATATTCCATGTAAAGGAAAACTTCTGTCCAGGCTACGCAACCTGACCTACAGGCCAGCCTTTCTGCTCCTTCCCACCCCGAGTTCCCTGTATTCACCCGGCCTGACTCAAGGATGCTTTGCAAGTTCCTTAGAAACCCACCTTCTGTTTTCTGCCCACTCCAGCCCCTCTGGGTGCAGTAGGGGAGCTGCACGCACTATTCCACTGGATTCTTGCCTAACTTCAGAGGGCTACCTTCAGTTCCTGCTCTGGACACTGTGTCCCTGGCACCCCTCTGGTCCTCTTGGGCCGAGTCCTATCAAGATGTCCACAGGAGTCCATAACTGTAGTCCATAACTATTGCCATATTTGTGATCAGCTCACATCCTTCCAGTGGCCTTTCTAGATTTGGGGAAATTCCCATATTGAGTCCACCCCCATGCAAGGTGGCAGCCTCCCTTGCAGCCAGGATACAGCTGTGTGATCTGTCTCTGCCAATTTTTAATCAGGTGGAGCTGGGACCTGGGAAGCTGGGGAGGAGAGGATGTGGGTGTGGTGCGGTGGCATCAGCGATGCTTTTCCTGGAGCAGCACCAGCGTCCAGTCCATGTTCGTGACCATAAATGTTTGATACCTGGCGCTCTCACCCACCTGGAATTCAGCATCCTTTAAAAACGTATACTCTGCTTCAACTGTTGAGTTTAATTTTCACTAAGGTCCTTGACTGATGCCATACCCCTGCTTAGCTTGGTGGTTAAGGGCAGGTTCCTCCCACCAATGTTCTCTGTCCTCTCCTGGCCACCTCCCATGTCCCAGTCAGCCTGGGCATCTGGCATGGGTTTCTCTAGCCTTCTCTCTCACAGGCTATCAGGAGCAGTAGCTACTAGACCAGCTTGACCATCTGTTAGTATATTCCAAATACATAGCCTGACATCTCTCTTAAGAAAATGTGAGCATTTACTATCTTTATCTTTGACTTTAGGGCATCTGCCAAATTCTGGGACCACAGGAAAAGTCCCATTCCACACCTTGTCATATACATATTTCCTCTATATATTATGTAAGTGGGATCATCATCTATTTATCATTTGGTAACCTTTTTTATTGTTACATTGCAGGCAACTTTCCATGTTATTCCATTTTAAAAAAATCAGCTGTATTGTTGAAAGAACTATTTACAAACAATAAAAAGCACCCATTTTAAAAGCACACTTGGAACCATCACCACAATAAAGATTTAGAATATTGCCAGAAGTTCCCTCATATTCCTTTGCAGTCAGTCCTTCCCAGTTTCCATTTAACCTCGTCCTTTTCAATAGCTGTGGGACAATCCCATAATACAGAAGTTCCTTAATTTATTCACCTAGTCTCCTATTGATAGACATTTGCATTGCTTTCAATTTATTATTTTATTGATTTCTTAACACATATTTGTGGAGCACCTACTATGTGCTAGGTGTGGTGATATTATATAAATTCAAGAAACTTCTATATGTATGTATGCATCTGTTATTCCCCTAAAACATATCTTCTAACAGTTGAATTGCGGGGTCAAAGAGTACACATTAAAATAATTTTGACAAATATTGTCAAGTCACCCTTCAGCAAATTTCCAACAATTTTCACCTCTATCAACAATGGCTCAGACCATAAAGAATCTGCCTGTAATGCAGGAGACCTAGGTTCAATCTCAGGGTTAGGAAGATGCCCTGGAGAAGGAAATGGCAACCCACTCCCGTATTCTTGCCTGGAGAATTCCATGGACAGAGGGGACAGAGGAGCCTGGCGGGCTATAGTCTGTGGGGTCACAAAGAGTTAGACACAACTGAGCAACCAACACACATATGTATCTCAATGATGTGCATGAATGGCCATTTTCTCACGCACTCATCAGTACTACGTATTATAAATCATTCCTAGTCCATTAGGAGAAAAGATGGTTTGAATTTACGTGTCTTTGCTTACTGATAATGTGGATCCACTTTGCATCTGTGACTTTTATTTGGTTTCTGGAAATCACTGCCCCAGGAGCCAAACTCCCTTGACTTCACTCAGAGTGAGGTCATGACCGGATTCTCTCCACTGAACTGGAAGGACATCCTGTCCTATTAGAAGTGGGACAAAGGTCACCCTGTGATTCCTGATGTCTCCCTGCTTCCCCTGGAACAGCCACTTCAGATAAAGCCCCTCCAGGTTGGGGTTGGCCCTAGTCTCTTCCGTGATTGGACCTGCCCCTGCAGATACCCCTGAGTAGGTCCATGTCATTTACACTTCAAAGCTGGCAGAGAGTGTGAGTGGAAATATAGATACAGATATAGATATAGTTCCTGGTCAACTAGATAAAAATCATTATCAAAGGATAAGAATTTTAGCAAAGTCACTCTCTTTTTAACAAGTAAGTATATACAAAGAACTGACTCATTAGAAAAGAACCTGATGCTGGGAAAGATTGAAGGCAGGAGGAGAAGGGGACAACAGAGGATGAGATGGTTGAATAGCATCACCAACTCGATGGCCATGAGTTTGAGCAAGCTCCTGGAGTTGGTGATAGACAAGGATGCCTGGCATGCTGCAGTCCATGAGGTCGCAAAGAGTCGGACATGACTGAGCACCTGAACAGACAAACAAAAATATCAATGTGTGGGGCTTCCCTGTTGGCTCAGATGGTAAAGAATCTGCCAGCAGTGCAGAAGACCCAGGTTTGAGCCCTGGGTCAGGAAGATTCCCTGGAGAAGGGAATGGCAACCCACTCCAGTATATCAGTATATAAGTTAGTGCCTGAAATATGACTGGAAACTATTAGAAGGTGACACCAGAATTTCCTGTAATCCCCCCCTGCACATTGGTGCTCTCCCATCCTCATTTCCAGGGAAGTCAGATCTCCTTGGATAGATCACTCATAACTCCTGGGATTGGGCAGGAACCCAGGAATTGGTTATGTGGCTGGTTTAGTTGGGAGGGTTAGGGTTTATGGCACAAGGAAGAAAACAGAATCCTCAGGGCATTAACTGTTCTGAAACAGCTCATAGAAATACTGTGAGAGGGTAGTTCCTAAGTCAACTAAGTCTTTCCTTGTGGTGCAAGGATATTTATTGCTATTTTTGGTTTCACCCTTGTCCTCTATTTTCACTCCAGTGCTCCATGGGGACAAGGGTATAATTAAGCAAGTATTTGGACTTATCTTGTCCACAGACACCCTCAACAGCTTGCAAATGATTAAGACGTTCCCTTAAAAGGGAACTTTAAAAGCAATCTTGTTTTAACTCTTAGAATTTAAGATATATAATTTTTAGCCCAGTCATCTCACTTCTGGGAATCTATCCCATACAAATAAAAATACCATAATGAAATGTATGCAAGATCCTTATTGTAGTATTTTTCACAGGGCCCAAAATCTCTGAAACTGCCTGTCAATAGGGATGTGTGTGCACACTAAGTCGCTTCAGTCGTGTCCAGCTCCTTGTTACCCTATGGACTATGTAGCCTGCCAGGCTCCTCTGTCCATGAGATTCTCTAGCCAAGAATAGTGGAGTGGGTTGTTATGCCCTCCTCCTGGGGGTCTTCCCGACCCAGGGATAGAACCCACGTCTCCTGTATGTATATTAAGGGAGAGCAACAGTGAGGCAGGTGAAGTGGGCAAATGAGGGGGAAGTGGGCAAAAAACACATGTGCCACTAAAGACATGAATTTTATGATAAGCAATGTATATAGTTATATATTATACGTGTGTGTATATATATGTATATGAATTAAGAAATTAGAAAAGTGTATATCTTTCTCTATTGACCAGAAAGGATTTCCATTCTATATTGCTAAGTGATAAAAGCAAATTACAGAGTTGATTTTATTTTGTTAAACACAAACCCCCCAAAATTAGCTTATGTCTGTGAGTACATGCTTACATAATTCTGAGCAAGGATTTCTACACCTGGGTGTTAACATAGGACCTCAGGGGAGACGTGGAGGGTTAAAATGCAGGCTGGAGAGAGGTTATCTTTAATATACATATATACGAAGATGTATATGAAAATATACATCTTTGCTACATCTGGCCAGTCCCTTAAGGTGGATTGTAAATTTGATTAGAAACACAAGACTAGATGCCAACGTTGATTCTAAATTAGGTCATGTGGTTATTGGTAATAGTGCAGGCTCACCTTATCAGCAAGTGATTAAAAAGACCAAAAGCTGTTCATTTAGAAGCCAGATATTGGCCATAAATAATGAAAATCAGAATAGCAGGTCAGAGGCTCCTAACTGGGCAACTCAGGACTCGGGCTTCTATTGAAGAACTGTGCACAAAAAGAAACACCTATAAAAGAAAGGTGAAATAATAAAACCTTTGTATCATGGTTAAGCATTTTTGAAACATGTTTACTATAAATTTCAGAAAATTTAGATAAAATTGTGCTTCACTTAAAAATATATACATATGTGTCTTTGTATTATTTTGTGTGTTGCAGTGGACATTTATCTATAATGTATCAGTGATCTGTTACCACAGTAACACCACATAACAACCATTCCCAAAACTTGGTGGGCTTAGAGAAACAAACCTTTCCTAACAGATGGCTGAAGGAAGAAGACTGTACCTGCCAGTGTGAGTGATATTTATAAGGAAGTTTACAGCTTTCAAAACACTCCTTTGTAATGTTTTGTTCTTCTCACCTCTCTGAATTTTAATTTCTATCAGTGCATCTGTCTTAGCACTAGCCCACGAGTTTTCTGAGTGTCTCTTTTATCTTGATAACCCCAGTCTTTGGTATACTTCTAGAGGACACCAGGTGCTAATAAATGGCTAAAGGATGATTTTGAAAAAAAAAAAAAAACAAGTTTTTTTCTAGGTCATGGGTCTGTGGCTCTGCAATTTAGGCTGGGCACAGCTGTGTGACTCTTCTAGACTTGACTGAACTCACGTGTCTGGGGTGGGCAGGTGCAGGCAGCTATTGGTCGTCCTTGGCCGGGGTGACTGGGCATGCTGGCTGTCATGGAAACGTGTGAGAGAGGGGGCAAGCCCAGTCACATGCGTGCTTTCATGTTTGGTGATGTGGTCATTGGGGTTCTACAGCGAAACAAGAGCAACAGGATATATGTGTGTGCATGTGTGTGTTTCTCTGTGTGTGTGTGTGAATAAAGAGATTTATTATAAGGAACTGGCTCACGGGATTACGGAAGCTAAAAAGTCCAGACCCAGTAAAGCCAATAGGATCATTTTGAGCCTGAGTCTGAAAATAGAAGGCTGATACCCCAACTCACAGTCAGTGAGGCAGAGAGAAAGAATTCTTTCTTACTAGCTTTTTATTATCTTCAGGCCATCTACAAATTGAGTGAGGCCCGTCCCCACTGGCAAGGGCAGCCTCCTTTACTCAGTCTACCAATTCAGATTTTAATCCCATCCAGATATATCCTTTTAGACACACCGAGACACACTGTCTGACCAGATAGCCCCTTGTGTGTCCAGGTGACACATAAAACTAATCATCACAGTTCCCAATCTATGTTGACAAAGCAAGTCACATGGCCAGCCCCAGCAACAGGTGAGGGGGCAATAAGCTATGTGACTGTCCTTGTCCATTTGAGCTGCTGTCACAGAAGGCTGTAGGCTGGGGGCCTTCTTACAGTTCCGGAACCTGGCAAGTCCAGGGTCAAGGTGCTGGCAGACCTGGTGTCTGGTGAAGACTCTCCTCCTGGTTTGTAGTAGGTGGTGTTCGGGTTGTATGCTCACATGGCTAAGAAGTCATCACTCTTGTGTTTCTTCTTATTGGGGTACTAATCCTGTTTGTGAGGATTCCTTCTCCATGACTTAATTACTTTTCAAAGGCATTACCTCCCAATACCACCAACATATGAGTTTTGAGAGACACATTCAGTCTGTAAGAACAACAAAAGGGGCATTAATACAGGGAGAGTGAGAATGGGGTCATTTTCGCATCCTACTACGGATGTACAAAAAAGTACTACAAAAGTATTGAAGAAAGAGGATTTCCACCCCCCACACACACCATTTATCAAAGAATAGTCATTTGTCTGGTGCCATGTAGAATTCAATGGCAAAGTTAATCATATCTAAGTTCTTAAATCTTTTAGTTAACATCATGTACAGCCAAAGATTTCTTCAGAGATTTGCAAAGTCTTACTCTTAAGATTTGCTTGACTAGAACAGGGAGTGGGGACGATAGGGGTCATCTACGGCAGCCCTAGCTCCTTGCTGTCAGTTGTCTAAATCACAGATACTTGAGTTCCCCAGGAGCTCTGCAGAATTCTGGAGGGAAAATGACCTCAGGCGGCGGGTGAGGAATCCCTGCTATGGGATGTCTTTTTCTTTTTTAAAAAAATTTTAATTTATTTTTTATTTTATTTTTTTTACTTTACAATATTGTATTAGTTTTGCCACACATCAACATGAATCTGCCATGGGTGTACGCGTGTTCCCAATCCTGAACCCCCCTCCCACCTCCCCCGCCACACCATCCCTCTGGGTCATCCCAGTGCACCAGCCCAAGTATCCTGCACCCTGCATCAAACCTAGACTGGCAGTTCGTTTCTTATATGATATTATACATATTTCAATGCCATTCTCCCAAATCATCCCACCCTCTCTCTCTCCCACAGAGTCCAAAACACTGTTCTATACATCTGTGTCTCTTTTGCTGTCTCGCATACAGGGTTATCATTACCATCTTTCTAAATTCCGTATATATGCATTAGTATACTGTATTGGTGTTTTTCTTTCTGGCTTACTTCACTTTGTATAATAGGCTCCAGTTTCATCCACCTCATTAGAACTGACTCAAATGTATTCTTTTTAATGGCTGAGTAATACTCCATTGTGTATACGAACCACAGCTTTCTTATCCATTCATCTGCTGGTGGACATCTAGGTTGCTTCCATGTCCTGGCTATTATAAACAGTGCTGTGATGAACATTGGGGTATGCGTGTCTGTTTCAATTCTGGTTTCCTCAGTGTGTATGCCCAGCCGTGGGATTGCTGGGTCATGAGGCATGGGATGTCTTTTTTTGCCCAGACTAGCCAGAGGCAAGGAACCCCTGGGTCCTTTGTTCCATCAGGGACAACTTAGGGAAGTACTCATTAGAAAAAGAAAAAAATGTTGGGAGCCAGGGAAGGATTAGAATGATGGTCCTCTTGATTTTCTTCTCGGAACATGAGAGTAATTTCAGATCTAGTTTTGTGTGATCTTGTTTTGTGTGTCCCTGTTTCATGAGACGGGTAGTAGTTGAGTGGCTGCATTATTTGGTAAGTGGAGAAGAGCAAACGGTAGAAAGTAAGAGGGATCCACAGAAGACTGGGCTGCATCTAGAAAAGAGAGCCACCGTGGGCTCCCTGCCCGCTTGGTTAACTCCACTCCACAGTGGAGTGGAGATCAGAGTGAGAGAATGCTCTCAGACATGATTGATTTTCTTCATTTTCACTCCTTGTTAACAGAGCAAGGTACAAATGGGTCAAGGTAACAACAAGGTTGACCTTGTGTTGCTGTACACAAACCTTTGTCTTTTAGAGCAAGAAACAGCCTCCTCCTGGGGGTGTGGAACATCGTATCTGTGAACGGCGCCTGTGCTCAGCAGCTTCTCCCTAGGAGCAGATTCTGCAGCGTGCTTGAGGATGTCAAAACTGAACCCCACACATACGCTTTCTAAATAAAAGAGCCCCAAGGTTTGGTAAGAGCACATCTTTTATCTCTCCTGCCAACCAGTTACCAACACTTTGGAGACCCAGGAAACTTCCTTCAGCAGAGCCTCAGAACCATCTCACAAGTGTCCAGACCTGGTCTGGCAGACAAGTGGTTATACACCAGACAGCTCCTTCCTGCTTCTTGCTTGCTAAGAGAACTGAGGTTTGTTTATGGTAACAATATGCCCAGCACCTAAAGGATGAATCACGACTGGTCTAGGATCTCATATCACCCCTTACTCCCTTGGCCAGCTGTATATTGTCCTTGGTTCTTTTGCAGCCATATGACCTAGCTATGCCCAAGAGACATTAGATGTTGACTAGAGGCCTTGGGAAGATAATACCAGCTAAATAAAAGACTTCGTGAGGAGAAAGCCTTTGATTGTTTCTTTTTGGTAGGAGCTAGTGTGAGGATGTGCAAGCTGGAGCCGCAGCAGCCATTCTGCAACCATGAGGCAACAAATATGAATAATGCCTCACGAGAGGAATGAGGGAATGCCAAGATACAAAGGGTTTCGAGTCCTTGGTGATATCTTTGAGCCCCTGCCTCCAGGCCTCTTGCTATGTAAGATAATTAAAAGTCTTTACTGCCTAAGTCACTGTTAGTCAGATATTTTGTTACTTGCAAGTAAAATTACTCCTAACTAATATAGCGTGTTATCTTCAACCTGGCCAGGATAGGTTTTGCTGACTATTTCACCATACTAGCTTTGTGTGCAAAATACACAGGGATAAAAATCCCTTCTATAAATTACCTCAAGCAGACTTTCTGATACAGAAGATCAGAGTGTGGTCTGTGGATCAGCAAGTCATTATTCTCTGGAGTTTTTTCAAAATATAAATTCTCAAGTTCCCACCCCAGACATACTAAATTAGAAACTTCGTGGTTAGGGCTATCGATTTGTATTTACATAAACCTTCCTGGTAATTCTGGTGCAATGGAATGTCTAAGAACCACTGATATTGAGGGTCAACTGGAGTGGCTGCATGTCAGAAACAGCTGGAGAACCTGAAGATTCTCACACTCCACCTGCACAGCTCAGATTCAGCATTTCTGCAGTGTAGCCTGTGAATTTATATTTCCCAAAAGGCCCCCAGGTGATTTGCAGTAAAAACAGCTTTGGCAACCAGTGGAACGCAGGTGAAAGCAGATCATGTATGCCACGGGGCTGTCACTAGAGTAAGAGATGAGGAATAGACTTAGTTGCCCCTGGGGACAGATGAGCCAAATTACGGATTTTCTCACCTGGTAGGTAAGGGAACTGACTTCTTGTTTTTAGAAGCCTTTTTCAGCTCTAAGATTCCTAGGATGCCAGCTTGAACTTGGCAGGTTTGGCTGGAACAAGCCTATATGGTTTTGGTAAATTACATAGATAGACTCATGAGCAACAAGTGGAATGGACGGAATTTCCTAAAGTTTAAAAAACAGCCTTCTTCCCCACTGCTGCCAGACCAAATAAATCCAAAACAGGTTTCCTCTTCTGCTTTCCCAGGTTATGAGACAGCAGGTTTGCACTGCAGATGTTCATTTATAGAGTGCTAGACTACACCTGCTTCGTGCTAGACTTGTGCTTTGGGCGTTATTTCATTTGGAAAATATTATTTTTAAAAAGCATCATCTTAAGGGATCTTGAACTGTGTTACTTGTTAAGGTTCTAAATCGCTGAAGCAGCCTACTCACTGTCCATCCAAATAGGATTTTAACCCTCTATCCTGCCTCATCTTTGCCTGTACTGGAGATGCCAATCATTTCTTCCTCATCCCTACATCTCCTTCCAGGAACCTGCCATCCCTGTTTCCAAGGAGCCTGCTCCCCTCTCAACCCCTCCTGAATGAGTGTTTAAATCTGTAACACGGTGAGAAATAAGCAACCACCACAAAACAAATCACTGATCGACTTTGGGAGATTATTTTGAAAACCAATAAATAAAGGAGGGGAAGTTAAGCATGTATCCTTCCTTTTCGATATGAACGGTACCTTAAGCTAATCTAATAGTTGACGAGGGGGAGTTTGTCTTCATAGAAGCTGAGAAATGAAGACAGAAAGATGAAACCATATGATCTTTCTGCAAGCCCTAATGAATTAATGGGATCTAGGAAGTGACCATCAGTGGCTGTTATGTCACAAAAGAAAAAAAAGACATTCTGTGTCTCTGAATGGAAGTCATGATACTGCTTATGAAAGTGAAAAAAAAAAAAAAAACAACTGAAGGTGAATCTTATTAAAGCTTATAGACTAATATTTATAGGAAATACGGAGGGCAGAGGAACATGTTAAATGAAACCAAAGAGATATAATCACCATAATCTAGACTATGGGAAACTTCATGAGACAAATGACCCAGTTTTTCCAAGAAATTGCGTGGGAAAAAATCCAGTACTGTAAAGCAATCATCCTTTAATTAAAAATAAATAAATTTTTTAAATTGCATGGGAAAGAAGTGAGATGGAGGGGGAAACCTACAGATTAATTAAGAATCCTATGAACCAATCATAATGGGTGGACCTTGTTAGACTCCTGATTCAACAAACCTTAAAAAATTATAGGAAAAATAAGGAAACATGAATAATTCCTGGATATTTCATAATATTAAGAAAATATTGTTGATTTAGTAGTTGATGATAGTTTGGTGGTTGCATCTTTTAAAGGAAATCCTTATCTTATGCTTAGGGTTACATATTGAAACATTTACAGTTGAATAAAATGACACCCAAAATTTCTTTCAAAATAATCATGAGGAGTGAGAAGGGGCAGTCTACAGAGAGAACTAGACAGTCCCTGTGATGTTAACTGTTGAAGCTGGGGGAAAGATAACTAGAAATTCACTCTACAGCTCTATATATTTGAAATCTTTCTTTCTAAAATGTTAAAGACATTTAAATCATTTTTATTTCTGTTTTTTGAATGTCTTACATGGGTCATATCAGTATAGTAGTTTATTACGTATAAATATAGATTTGTCAAGTTTTACTCGTTCATCACGGTCAAGGATACACAAAAATTGGGGGGTTTTGTGTATTTTACACTTGCATGCCCAACTGTACGGGAAGGTCCGTGGAAGCAAAGATCTTCCTAGTATATTCTCCAGAGAGTTAATATCTTGAATAACATGTAAAGGGCTTACCTGCAAATACAGCTTGTTAAAACACCATTCCTGGACTCCTGTTTGTGGACACCTCCACCCTGACTTCATTGTCAGTGAAGGATGGACAGTCCACGTGGGCAGTTCTACCACGGGGAGGGGTTGGTTTGCTTGAGGCTTTGTAGGAAGAACTGAAAAGATTGTGACTGACTAAATCTGTGCTATGGAATGGAGAACTTGATATATTTACTGTACCGTTGCTACTATAAATGCAGCAGGAGAGTTCTCATCTTTAAGTTCAGGCCCTCCTTCTGAAGGTATAAAGTAAGGTGAAACCCCCAGGAAGGTGTGGCTGCAAAACTTCCGTCCAGATTCTCCTTGCTATTGTCCCTGACTCTTGCTCCCGTGCTTTGTTTTGCCCCCAAAAACACCTGGTGTGAAAACAGTGGTCGCTATATTAAAGCTCTTCTGGCTTTATTTATTTATTCTTTTCTTTGGCTGTAGTGGGTCTTTGTCTCGGCATATGAACTCTTCATTGTGGCACGCAGGATCTAGTTCTCTGGCCAGAGATTGAACCCGGGGCCCCTGCATTGAGAGTGCAGAGTCTTAACTACCAGACCACCAGGGAAATCCCAAAGCTCTTCTGATTTTATAATGCTCTCCATCTCTCTTATTTCCAGTCCCTCAAAGTTCAGATTTCCCAAGATTTCCTCAATTTCCTTTACCTTGAGCTCTGACTTTTCTTAGTTACACAGAAGTTGAAAGCACTTCCCCGCTTTGCAAATTTACCATCAATCCTCTAATATTTTTCACTCCAGGAGCAACTTTTCCTTTGGCACCATGTGACAGTTCTGTCCCTTTGTTCATTGAGAGCTGAGTTTCAGGATTGCATTGCTAAGTCATTCAGTCAGGTCCAACTCTTTGCGACCCTATGGAGTGTAGCCTGCCGGGCTCCTCTGTCAGTGGAATTCTCCAGGCCAGAATTCTGTAGTGGGTTGCCATGCCCTCCTCCAGGGGATCTTCCTGACCCAGGGATCAAACCGCATCTGTCTCTTACATCTCCTGCATTGGCAAGTGGGTTCTTTATCACTCATGCCACCTGGGAAGAGCTTCAGGATTGGGAGAGGGTATTTATCCTGGATTGATGTCTTGTAGGAAAACCAGTTTGCAGTTGGAATGTAACTTATGAAAGGACCAGCCCTTTGAGTAACTTCCTTTTAAGTAGTGCAAAATCGCCCCAAACCTGGGTCTGTCTCCTTGTCTGTGTACATTCTGTTACTCTTTCCCAGAAGACTTCAAGGTGGTACTATAGTATCTGTAGAAAAGTATATTCTATTTACCTAATCCAGATTTTAAGAGGAAATCTTACACTCAGACATCCAAATGCTTTGGAATGTGCTCAGATTCAACAGACTGTGCAATTTAAATTTATAAAACAATAGCTCTGTTGATAAAAGCCAACAGTAGATGCCAGGCACTATTCCAAGGGTTTTACATGCATTAACTCTGTTAGTTAGTTCTATTATTATTCCAATATTTTATGAGTGGAAAAAAATGAGGACAAAGTTTATTATTAGAGACATACCACAATGTATGGGAGAACACACAGATAAAGTTTATTTATTTGAGGCAGAAATAGACATCAGGAGAGGAGTATGGATATCTTGAATGAGGGCCGCAGTAAGAGGTGATTTAAGTCCCATAGAGAGCAGGGGTTCCCAGCTGTTAGAAATGGGGCTGCGTGGCAGGAGGTGAGTGGCAGGTGAGCAAATGGGAAGCTTCTTCTGTATATACAGTCACTCCCCATTGCTCACATTACCACCTAAGCTCCGCCTCCTGTCAGGTCAGCTATAGTGTTAGATTCTCACAGGAACCCTTGTGTGAACTGTGCACGTGAGGGATCTAGGTCGTGTGCTCCTTAGGAGAATCATCCTGAAACCATGTCCCCCACCACCCCGTGGAAAAACCATCTTCCATGAAACCGGTCCCTGGCGCCAGAAAGCTTGGGGACCGCTGTTACAAAGGACCGTCCTTTCAGGTCTTTGTTTATATTTGGCTACTTATCTTCTCTTTTCACACCTGACTGGTCCTAGGACCCTCTCCAACATGTGTGCACAACTTTTTGCTAAGATGGATCCCACTGCAGAGGCCTATGGGCTGTTCACACTTATTATGGGGTGGTGTCCCCTCCCCTCTTGTCCCCCAAGGAGCCTCCCTGCGAAGTTTTCCTTGACCTCAGGAGTGGTTATCTTATCTCTCTACTTCAGCAGAGCTCAGCTTCCACCACTAGCTTTGTCCTTGGAGTGTCTGGGTGAGAACAAAGCTTCAATTTTACTCTGCTTGACAAATACCAGCTGACCAGCCCAGGGGCCCATCTATCTCAAAGCTCATGACCATAGGCAGCCTGGCTTTGAGGTGTGTGACCTCTCTCCTGGAGAGTCCCACTTGGGAAGAAGAGAGGGAGGCCTGGAAGAGTGGAGAAACAGCCTGCCAGAGGAGAGGGAAATCTTGGGAGAAAGAACTTTGTGGGAAAGCACTTGAGATTATTTTAGACAAACCTACTTTTTGAGATTTCTAAAGCTGAAGTATATAGAGTTACCCTGGTTTTTACTTGGCTATTTAGTAGAAAAAGCTGTGGTCCAACCTGGCTCTCTGCCATCTCCATGTGACGCAGAAAAGTCACTTTGTCACTCTGGGCCCATTCCTTCATCTCTAAAAAAGAGAGAAATCCTGTCTGCTGGTATCTGCTGTAAGTAATGATCAGAATCTGTTCACTGTTCCTTTGAAGGGAAGTCTATCTCAGAGAAAGTTCTAAGGGCTTCCATCTTTAGATGAGCTTAGGAGGGCTCTGGTTTGGCTTCTGAGTGTAACAAATTCCTACTATTCAATTATTTGTTTGCAGGGCACCACATTCATATGTTTTGTAGAACTCCTGCTTGGAAATGCTGACGTCAGGCTTCAAGACAGCTGAGCCCCACTAGACACCAGGAACACCCGTGGCCCTGGTTGCATCTTTCAACATGAGCAATCCACAGTAAGTAGCATTGGGATCTGCTCTCTGTGGATGCTGAGTTGGTATGTTGGGATCAGGGAAACAGCGAATAGCTCCTTCCCCAGCCCTGTAGAGATGGAGGGGTTCCAGGTGGTTTTGGTCTTAAGCCTGACATTAAAATAAACTTATTAAAATCTACTTTTTCTCTGAGTTGCCTTACTCATGTCATCTCATTTTTTTAGTTCAAAAAGGCAGAGGAATTCTGCAATCCAAAACGGGTTGTAGGGACTTGCCTGGTGGCCAGTGTTTAAGACTCTGTGGTTCCATTGCAGAGGACATGGGTTCAATCCCTCGTCAGGGAACACATGCCATGCAATGCAACCAAAAGACAAAACAAAACTGGGATTGTAATCCCACTGCTAGTCCAGTGGAATTACTAATGTCCCATTGGCCAAAACAAGTCTCTTGATTGAACAGAGCATTGGAGGTGGGAAATATACTTTTCCTTTTGATGGGAAGCTGCAGAGTCACATGGCAAAGGGAGGGGTGAAGAAAAAAACCACTGATACATGTTGTCCACCATACTGTTCTCCTTACCCAAGACCAGGGACCAGTCCCAACACCCAGACCTTTACTCCCCCTAAAGGAGGCCTTGTCTCCTTCTGCTGAGAGATGACCACAAGAGGAGAGATGGTGCCGGGCCATGGTGCTATGACCATAAGCAGGAGGGGAAAAGAGCCAGAAGCAGCTTATCCCACGCTTCTCAGAGCCACATCCTGTTGGTCTCAGAAACTCACCCCAACCCTCCACGAACATCCCATGGATCAGAAAGCCCCAGTTCAGCAATCCATAGTTTCCAAAAGAAAAGAACAAATTCAGCCCAGCATCATCTACTTTTGGGGGAACATCTGGAAGAGCCAGGATTCCCCCATGAACAACCACACTTCTGTTCCAATTGTTGAGAAACTCAGCAGCTGCACATCCCGTGACTGTTCTGTCTGAAGATCTTGAGTTGTTTTGTAGATGTGACACCATGATGAGTACTATTATCCGTGCCTTGACAGGGAGCAAAGAGGTAAGGTTTAAATAAGGCCCACAAAAGAGAATTGGGGCACTGGAAATTCCTGGGTGAATTCAGGTAGCTTAGGCCACCAACCTGTGGTGCTCAAGAAAGATCCCTCTTTTCCCTCAATTATCTGGATGATTCAAGCAAAAGAGAAGTAGGCAGATGCAGCTCTAGACTTTCTGGATCGCTGCCACTGGTATTATTGGGTAGCTTTGGAGAAGGAAATGGCAACCCACTCCAGTATTCTTGCCTGGATAATCCCATGGACAGAGGAGCTTGGTGGGCTACAGTGCGTGGGTCGCAAAGAGTTGGACACGACTGAGCAACTTCACTTCACTTTCAATAACCAATAATCTTGGTAGTTGGAAAAGCTTAGCATTTAGAACTGTCCAGCCCAGTGTGGGGACTTCTCAATCCAGAGCCCCTCCGACCTCTTCCTCTTCCTCATACCAATGTCAGGTCATAGAGAAGGGATAGCACCTCATTGTGCCTCTGCTGGGGAAACTGAAGCCCCAGGATGTGGAGGCCCACGGAAGTTAGCGCTGGACTCTGCACTTGCGGCCAAGAACAGTCTAACGCAGACCGGGCTGTCACCTCGGCCTTAACGCTGGCCTCTCAATGATCCCTTGGATAGCTCGTTCTTACTCTTCCTCCCTGTTTGGCCAGAGGCATAAGACCCAGCCCCTCAGATTCTATGGGATGAGCTAGGCTCAAGGATTTGTTGGGGAGACCAAAGACGGCACCCCAGGAGGTGAAAGCAAAATGATCCAGCTTACCACCTCTTCACAGGGTAGCTGTTGGGATTGGGAGGAAGCGTTCTTAGTTACCCAATACACCGCAGGATGTGTAGTGTGCCCTTTCCTATTGATGTCGTTAGTGACCTCCTGTGGTCACTGGAGGTCACAGCCACAAATTCCTCCACCAGTTGCTAAATACCCTGCTGGGGTTGCTTGATAACCTGTCACAGGAGGTGGCCCTGCCCCTGGTTGAGATGCTCTGTAATAATGGAGTTGTGGGTTATTTGCAGGGCCCTTGGTGAGTCTGACAGTAACCTAGGATGAGACTCACAACCTCTCAGACATTTGATCTAGTGACCCCCATTTCCTACTCTCAACCTTAAAAGGGAGCTGTAACAGGACCTCATTGGAAAAGACCCTGATGCTGGGAAAGATCGAGGGCAGGAGGAGAAGGGGACGACAGAGGATGAGATGGTTGAATGGCATCACCGACTCAATGGACATGGGTTTGGGTGGACTCCAGGAGTTGGTGATGGACAGGGAAGCCTGGTGTGCTGCGGTTCATGGAGTCGCAAAGGGTCGGACACGACTGAGCGACTGAACTGAACAGGACCAGTTTGAGTAGGAATGGAATGGCACCCAGGACAGCAGGCCCCTCCTGTCCTCACGGCCTGAAGGCTCACTCGGCCCCTCCAGATCAGCCCCCCAAGCACCTGCAGTACATCCAGTTGTGAGCAAACACCTCACTTCTCTATTGTGTACAGATGGTAGGACCTTTACAAAGAAATCCAGGAGACAATTTACAAGAATATATTACTCCAACATAAAGGCCGGTGACTGAGAAGCCTTAAAGTCTTAAGTCCTGGCTTTGCTGGTTGGCAGAGTTTCCATCTGGGTCTATACCTGCCCCCAAAACTCATGTTTTCAGATGTGAGCACGCTTCTGCTTTTCCCCAGCTGGTGAAGCAGATGGCCCAGGTGGTGGGATGGCTAGTGGGGAGGAGCGGAACCTCACCCTCCTTTGCCCTCCTCCAGCACAGCAGTGATCCCATGCCTACTCCCTCGTCTCTTTGGGGAACAGAAACGTCATTTTGTTCTTGGGGGATAACTCTGTCCTGTTGCCGTCCTCCCCCACTCAGGCCTGCCACAGAAAGAGCACTCTCCGAAGTTGAGATCATCTCCCAACAAGTAGACGAAGAAACCAAGAGCATTGCTCCCGTGCAGCTGGTGAACTTTGCCTATCGCGACTTGCCGCTGGCTGCCGTGGACCTCTCCACAGCGGGCTCGCAGCTCCTGTCAAATCTGGACGAAGATTACCAAAGAGAAGGGTAGGTGTGGGACCGCTGAGTAGCTTAGAAGTGTCGCATAAACTCCCCGGGTTTCCATGGGTACCTCCAGGGAGGCAGCCCAAGAGGACAGATGCTAGATAGTCAAGAGACCAGAAGTTCACATCAGGCCACATAGGCCCTTGTCCTCAGATGTGGTTTCCTCCGAAAAAGGCCATGGGCACAGCAAGCATCGGTTGCTGCTGGACAACTCGTTAAGTGAATATTTGCTTGGAACTCAGGGAATTACAGTATCTAAAGGCTGTTAAACTCCCTAAGGGCCCATACAACTTCCAATCTGGACACCTAAGAATTGGGAAACCCACAGGATAAGTGAGTCACCCAGGGGGTCAGAGCCCATAAGGAATGGATTTAGACTGTACTTTGCTTTTGTCGGCCTTCCCAGTGGCTCAGTGGTAAAGAATCAGCCTGCCAAGCAGGAAACACAGCTTCGATCCCTGGGTTGGAAAGATGCCCTGGAGAAGGAAATGGCAACCCACTCTGCTATTCTTGTTTGGGAAATCCCATGGACAGAGGAGCCTGGCGGGCTACAGTTCATAGGATCACAAGAGTTGGACACGACTTAGCAACAGTCTTCTCTCACCAGGGACGGGATCAGGAAGAAAGCACTCTGTGTGCAGGAGCATGCTAAGGGCAGAAGGGAATTTAGCAGCATTCAGCCAGGAGCTTTGCAGCCCTTGGCTCCACCTTTTCTGGTGGCCTCTGATACAGGGAGTGGCCCCTACCTACTTTTATTTAACTGGTCAATCAGATTGGACACCTTTGTTCAATCTAGGCAGGGGAGACACAGCAGTGACACCCTCAGTTTATGTGGGGGAAGCTAAAGGCCAGGAACAGGTCCTGGGGTCACAGGGGGGTCCAACTTGCCCCAGCACCACCCTGTGGCTCTTAGACACAGACCTTTAAACATTGGCCCCGAGCTTGGGAGCCAGTTGTGGGCTATTCTCCTTCCCTGGGTGCCGCCGTAAGTATTTTGGAACACGCCGACTGCTTTGAATATAAAAACTAAGGGTTGCCAGGTTATTTTAGAAGCAAATGAGAAGCCTTAGCTACAGTTAAATTTGCAGAGCTTGGATTCCCTGCGCGTCTTTACGCAGAGGCTCCCAGCCTTCCCGAGGTAAATTGCCTAATAATTGTGAGACCATACACCGTGTGCAAAAACTTCACCCCAGTGGCTTTCTCTGAAAATATAATTTTCTCCAAAGACTGTGCTTAGAGCCAGCAGGACACTGGAAACGGATGGGCAAACGGGTTGAAAATAGTTCGGGGAGGCCTCGCGGACGGCGGCGCCATCCTCCCGAGCACGGGCTGCACGCTCTGACCACAGGGTCTTCTCCGGGTCTCCAGGTCCTCGCCTCCGCCAGTGACATTAGTGGGCGAGCCTTCCCTGAGCACGCGGTTCCCGTGTCATTGCCCTCTGGCGGTCAAAATTGATATACAACCTGGTATCCTTCCCTCCGCGGTTCTCATGGACTCATTTCCCACGTCACCTGCGCCAGCGTTAGGTTCTTTTCAAACGGCAAGAAGAGGGAAGGATTCTCGAGGGTTCTGGTTCCGGACCATGTCCACAGTTCCCTGTGGGCGCATGCACTGCGGTGGTCCAGGCCGTGGGGCGCCACTCCTTAGCTTGAATTGGAGGAGGCAGTGTCCCCGCTTTGTCATTCCATTTACGTCTGAATCAGGCCCCTGCAAGGTTTCTTCTGAGCAGGGAGAATACAAATAGGATGCCTGAAAGGCAAAGAGGCTCTTGATTTGATTCGAGTCTCCAGGTGCGCCCTGGAACGCTGCTTCTGTTGAGTAAATAGGAAGCAGCCTGGCAGAAGGGATTTGCTTCGCTGCTGGAGTTCTCCTCGGGGGGGGGCTCCGTTGGCAGCCAGAGGGCTTCCTGGAGGAAGGAAGAGCAGGTACAGGACACCAGCCAGGGCACGAGGAAGCAGAACCAAAGCACACTGTGAAGGGGGGAGAAGCCTCTCTTCACAAGCTTCTTCTTGGCTCTTGCTGCACTTCCTGGGGTTTTCCCAAATTTTCCAACCTGGCCTTTTCTGAAACGATGCAAAACAACATGATTTCTAGGTCTTTGAAAAGCTGTTCTGTGAGTCTTGTCAAATACACCTCTTCCTAGTAAGTGAACTGATATATATAGGAATGAATCTTTTCAGTAGGAAGTGATGGGACCTCAGAGTCCCCAGCAGGGGGGTGCCCAGTGACCCAGCCACCTTGCCATTCACTTCTTTTGAGCTCAGTGGTATTTCAGTGCTTTGAAGTTCCCCAGAATCTGAGAATGTTAGAGCTGGGGGGAAAAAAAAAATCTTAGGATGTATGTATTCTAAATATTCTAACAGGATGCCAGAGTCCAGGGAGTGGAAGGAACTTGTCCAAGGTCACACAGTGACTGAGACCAGACAAGACAGAGCCTTGGCTCCTGGTCCAGGCTGGCACTACAGGCTTCTGTTTGTCACCTGTCCCTTTACAAAATCACATTGTAACTGTTGTTAGCATACATTGCACACACGTGATACCACTGCTCAGCTCTACTGTCAAAAGTGTACAGTCACTGAAATGTGGGTAAACCCCTAGGCAAAGATGGAAAAGGTTCATCTCTGTCAGGCTCCTTGACTTTCCAACAGACCTTTGTCCTTCTCACGTATTTACCTCTTGGAGCTTAAACTTCAGAGCTCTCTGCTGTCTGCCCTCTTTGCTTCTATACCCAGACTGCCTGGGGCTCAGGTGGGAAAGTCAGACACCTGGGCAGATCGGCACTGGCTTGGTTTGGTGGGGCTGCCATAACAAAGGGCCACAGACCGGACAGCTGAAACACATATCTTTATTTTTTCACAGTCCTGGTACTGGGAAGTCCAAGATCCAGGGTCGGGCGGGGGGGGGGCCTCTCTTTGGGCTGCAGACAAGATCCAGGGTCAGTGGTGGCGGGGGGCTCTCTCTTTGGGCTGCAGACAAGATCCAGGGTCAGTGGCAGGGCGGGCTCTCTCTTTGGGCTGCAGACAGCCAATTTTTCGCTGTGCTCTCAAATGGCCATTCCTTGTTCTGTATGAGTGGAGAGAGTGAGCGCCAGTCTCTTCCTCTCCCTATAAGGGCACTAATCCCATCATGGGGGCCCCACCTTGACCTCATCTAAACCTAATTGCTTCCCAGAAGCTCCACCTCCAAATACAGTCACAACCTGCAGTGTTGGGGGGCTGGCCAGTGCTTAGGGCTTCAGCATTTGAATTGGGGGGGTGGGGTGGGGGAGAAGGACTCATTTAGTCTGTAATAGCATTTCCCCAGACTCATGATCTGCAGTCTCAGCTTGTTTCTCAGTTTTGCCTGACAGTCCTTTGTTGTCCTGGTGAGCTTTCACTCCTGGTCCCCAGATGGCTATTTCAGACTGCTCCCATTTGCCGCAAGCCATCCCTTGCCCCCAGCAGATGACCTCAACTCCTCCTTCCCTCTACGGTCACAGATGAACTGCATCCCACCCACTCTGTCCCTCACATCCTCCCTTCTAGGGCCCACCTTACCTCTGAGTGCTGATTCCCCTCCCCTAACGCCTTTTCATGAACTTTGCTGCATCCGTTAACATCCTCAGTCTGACTCATCACACACTCAGGTCTCTCACATCCTCCCCTGACTCCACGTCCCATTTGCTGCTCCCATCTCTGTCTTCCCATTTGCAGCCAAACTTCTTAAAAGCTTCATCTACACTCACCCTGCCGGCTCTGCCCCCTCCCGTTCATTTCTTGGTCTACTGCAGTCCAGCTCAGCCCTATCTGCATGGAAACTCTCCTCAAGATCATCAACAGCCTCCATGATACCAGGATCTTTCCGCTGTCCTCTGTCCAGCATTTGAAACTGTCAGCCACTCCCCCATCTTGAGACACCATCTCCTGCTGCTCTATCACACTCTCCAGACTTTCTTCCTGCCCCTTTGGCTGTCCATTCTAGGCCTTTTAAAACTTGTTCTTTCTCTGCTTGGTCCTTGAATGTTGCGGTTCTTCATTTTCTATCTTTGGCCATTTTCACTCTACTAATTCTATCCACTGGGTAAGTACATCGACACCTATGACTGCAATTAACGTTCTTCAGCTTGTAGCTTTCAAAGCCATGTCTCCAACACAGTTCTCTTCCTTTCTCTCTCTCTCTCAAACTCCTGGCTCACATACAATTATTTCCTGGACATCTTCACAGGATTCCAGATACGTGTAGAATCTTAACAAGTGTCTGTGGAATTATCTGTTCTTCTATCTCTGAGTGGACTGTGTATTTGAGAAATGTTCTAGTCTCCACCCAAATCATTGCTTAAAATAGTTTTTTTGGTGGAAGCACTTAAATCCAGCCAGGAACCATTACCTACCCAGTCAGGACTTCTGGCCATCTCAAACGCGACAGGACCCAAAACTGAACTGTCTTCTCCCAAAAGAGAATTCTGTCTGGCCCCAGTTGGTGGATCTAGACCTACCTGGCTGTCCTCCCCAACCTGTCGCCAGAGTGAGTCACATGTGCATTTGACTGCTTTACAATGGCTCTCAGCCTCCTTCCTGCCTCAACAGGAGCCAGCAGTTTCCAAGACACCTGCGCTCCAGGAAGCCAGGAAGCCAGGCATAGTCGCCATTGGAGCTGGGTCCTCCTTCCTCCCCTGCTCTGGCTCCCTCTCATCCATTGCACTGCCACCAACAGTGTACATTGTGGGAATGCTCATGCCCGGTTCAGGAGCTTCAGAAACCAGAAGGCCACAGTATACCCAAGCAGGGTAGGGATGAAAAGCCTCCCCCCACCCCCAGACTCTTTACCAAGCTTCTGTGAGCCCAGACCACTCTGGTCCTATTTGCTTCTGGCTCTCGCTTCTCTTCACCCAGGTCTCCAGTTCAGTCCAAGGGGCTGCACTGGCACATCCTGCCAACGACACCACTACCTCCCCACCATCATCATCCTTGCCCTCCCTGCGTCTTCCCCCTAGCCATGCACTTCCTCCTTCGATAGTGCTAAAACACAAATCTGTGTGCGTGTCTGCAGATGTGAACAGACACTTAGAGGAGAGAGAGGGGAACAGAGGAGCTGCCTGAGCACGTTCTGAACCCCAGCTGAGCTGCCACAATGCACCCACTCCATAAGTACCTGGAGCCAGCACAGCTTTGAGGTTGGTCCAGACCCTCAACAATAGAGACAAGGACCAGATTCCTTCCGTCTGTCTGCTCTGTCGTTAGCAGTGTTGGCTTCATCCTGATGCTGTAAGGTTCCCCTTATTTTGTGAGAGAGCTGCCATGGTTATCTGGCCACATCATCTTCCTACATATCTGGCAAGAGAAAGAATGGCAACCCATCATTCTCTTTCAAGAGCAACAAAGAACTTTCCCAGAATTCTTTAGCTGCTCTCTCCTCATGTCTCATTGGCTAGAATTGGGTCACATGGTAAGGGATATGGGAATCCACAGCCCAATCAGGGCCACCCCTTGAACTGGGTCATTTCCTAAAACACATTGATGTTACCCAATGGGCCTCTAAGGAACCCAAGCCTTCATTCATTTGATCCAGAATGAAACTTTCCTTTTCCCTTTATAGTCATTGTTGGATTTGGAAAAGATCTAGAAACATGTCTGCCTTCTCAGACTGTTTCTTCGGTAACTTGCTTGACTTGATTATTTCACTTGGAGACAGCTTGACTTGTGTCCGTGATCCCAGTGTTTCCATGTAACTAGAGCCCCGTCTGGCCCGTTTGCCTTTGGAACATCACCCCATTAAACAGTGGGAACGTGAGATACAGAGCTGCTTCTCAGTGAGCCAACTGTCCACCTTTAGGAGAGGGACACCGGGCTTGCAGGTGTCTAACTCATGGCACAGACTGGGAGTTCTACCTTTTCTTAACCAACTTCACTACATCGAAGGCCTGGTTGGTTTGCAGGGTCTGGGTTAGCTAGACAGGACGTTAGCTTCACAGAAGACAGAAAATTCAGAGAAGCCCACAGTCTCCACCCTCAGGAGGCTCACAGCCCGTAGGAAAAGTGATGTGGACGAGATATGTGGGAGGAAGGCAGTGAAAGCAAGAGCTGTCACCCCCTTTTATAGAGGAGACTCTGTGGCCCTACAGAGAGATAGTACGCCCCTTCTTTTGGTGAAAAGCGAGTGCAGGGAGAGTTGTGGGAGAGTAGGCAGGATCGTCTTTGTCAAAATACCAAGACAAAGTAAGAAATGAAAAATATTCAGCCTTTTGTAATTAGTTATATTTTAGTGTTCTACAAGGTCTGACTTGGTTGATCAGGTCCAGACCTCCAGATGGGAGAAGTTTGGAGGAAGGTTGGGAAGACAGAAAGGGACATTGTTTGGTGATGATGCTAATGGCACATTTCTGAAATAACTGCAACTTCACAGTCAGAGGAAGAAAACCTAATAGTTTGTGAGATGTCAGGTTAGGAAGAGAAGACAGGACCAACATAGCAACATCTTTAAATAACGACTGAAATAATTTTAGACATGCCAGCAAACAAAGGCTGGAGGCACAGAGGGAGGAGGAGAGGCACCCTCTGAGCCATGACCCCAGAGTCCCTTCTCTCTCCCCATACTCTGAAGTCCAAGGACCAGCCCCTCCAGAAAGTCTCCTGTCCCCCACCCCACCCAGGCCAGGGTCTCACCTCCGTGCACCATAGCCCTTGACCTACTTCTGTCTCAGCACTTGTGACACTGAGCTCTGCTCTACTCTCCAGCCTCCCTCTGGTACTGGATCAAGTGCTCCCTCAGGGCAGGGATCGGATCCTTTGAGCCTTGGATCACAGAGCGGTGTTGATTAAATGAAGGAATGACCTGAGCGAGTAAATCGATGGATGAGGCCATGTTAAAGATAAAATTAGAAGAGACGAGGAAGCCCAGTTTTATTTGGGGAGAGGTGGAGGCTAGTCCTAGACCTATGTGGGGTCCAGGAAGAATCACAGGAAGGGACCAGGATTCTCATGCTTCAGAAGTCAAGGCAATGGTCTGTGACTGGCCCACCGCTGAGCATCCTGGCTAATTCCACACCCTCCACAAAATCATTCCAAGAGAAACAAATCAGACTTGCCTCAGAACCTTGCCCACTTGAGCTAGTATACTCTTAGCATCCTTTTAGAAAAAGAAACAGTTTTGGGGGGTTCTGGGTTAAAAGGCAGTTCTTTCTGTGCCATGACCTTGCAAGTGCAAAGTCCAAAAGTTCTGTATCACTTGGCTTATAAAGCTTGAGTCATCATTTTTCCCTTAAGGAAGGAAAAAAGTTAAAAAGAGTTTCCTTAATCCATTTTCTCAATGCCATTGAGATTTGTCTATAATAAAACTCCGTCCCTTCCTTTGACACACTAGCTGTCCCTGAACCCAAGCTGACCTTGTGACCCATGACTGTATATTTTTAGTAGTCTCAGGCTTCCATGAGGGTTCTTGATGCCCCAAACAGGGAATAGAGGTTTAATTCAGATCAAAAAGTATTTTCTTGTAAGAACAGTTAGCCTGTTTCCTGTAGTCCAAGAACTGCAAATATTTTCTATTTGTTAGGAAGGTCAGTTCAGTTCAGTTCAGTCGCTCAGTCGTGTCCGACTCTTTGTGACCCCATGAATCATAGCACGCCAGGCCTCCCTGTCCATCACCAACTCCCGGAGTTCACCCAAACTCATGTCCATCGAGTCGGTGAGGCCATCCAGCCATCTCATCCTCTGTCATCCCCTTCTCCTCCTGCCCTCAATCCCTCCCAGCATCAGAGTCTTTTCCAATGAGTCAACTCTTCACGTGAGCTGGCCAAGTACTGGAGTTTTCAGCCTCAGCATCAGTCCTTCCAATGAACACCCAGGACTGATCTCCTTTAGGATGGACTAGTTGGATCTCCTTGCAGTCCAAGGGACTCTCAAGAGTCTTCTCCAACACCACAGTTCAAAAGCATCAGTTCTTCAGTGCTCAGTTTTCTTTATAGTCCAACTCTCACATCCATACATGACCACTGGAAAAACCATAGCCTTGACTAGACTGACCTTTGTTGGCAAAGTAATATCTCTGCTTTTGAATATGCTATCTAGGTTGGTCATAACTTTCCTTCCAAGGAGTAAGCATCTTTTAATTTAATGGCTGGGATCACCGATATTTCTCAGCAAAATAAACCTCTTTTCCCCACCTGAGTAGGGGCAGAGTGTGCCGCCGCTAGAGACCACTAGGTGGCGGCAGAGTGCCTCTGACCATCACACAGAGTGCGTGTGAGCTTGGGGGGCGGGGTGAGGACATAAACCCAAGTCCAGGTCCCCAAGGAAAGTGAGCTAAATTTATGGGCTTGGGGCGGGGGGGAGGGGAGGGCAATCATCTGTGGAGGCACTTGAGATCTGAACTTTGGCCAAAGAGAAGAGGGAGCTGGCTGACCCAGGATTTGCCAAGCCACAGCTCAGAACCACAGAGAGCTGGACTGAGAAGCGGGGAGGGAGTGCTTGAAAATCGTAGCCCACTTGTTAACCTCCTGGGTAGGAAGCTGACCTCATCCAGGCAGCCCTGCCCGCAAAGCTTGGCACAAAGAAGACTCTTGGACTTTTGGCCAGTTCCTGAATTAAGGACTCAGGAGGTGAGAGAGTCTTGCGGCCACTTGGTCCAGCAGCACCCCACTCTCTCCCTTGCGTAGGCTTGAACCCGTGGCAGCCCTTCAGAGGTGTGTGGACAATGCCCCAGGTTCCCCAAATAGCGGGTCAATGGTGTGTGTTGGTCATTGTGTTCCCAGACGGAGGTGGATGGCTTGTCAAGTGGGGTAACAGCTCCTGGGCTGGGCTCTTGCCACCGCACCCTGCTGTCTTTCCCAGAACTGGCATTTCCCAGGATGCAAGCTATCTGAGATTCTGGAGCAAGCCATGTCAGACTCCTGTGACCCCAGCTACACACCGCCCTCCACCCCCAGGTGCTGGGGCTATGCTTTAGCCCTGATTGCAGCACCGAAGCTGCTCCACCGGGAGCTTCAGTTTCTCCAGTTCCCCCAAGGGCTGAGAGGGTCACCTCTCACCTCCAGCCTGAGAGGCCCCATGACCACAGCGTGCCGTGAGCTTGCACTTCTGAGCGTGTGTGCTCTGCGTGCCTCCTGCGATTGTGTGCAGGAATGACGGGGCTTGACGGTGCTCCTCCTGCTGCTCTGGTTCTCCCTGTGAGAGTGAGAAAGACGCATGCGTGTGTCCCTGTGGGCGTTGGACTGACGGTTCTCCTGAGAGGATGGTTGTCCCTTTGAACAAGTTCTTCAAGTGTAAGCTCATTTCCCTCGTCTGCTTTCTCCTCTCCCTTTATGTGTTCAGCTTTTCAGGGTGGTCGAGGACTAAGAGCTCGTTGTGGAGTCAGAACTAACTTATAAGGCTGCAGATTCCATATAGATGAATGCCCTGAGTGCCCTCATGTGCTCAGCCCCCAGTATAGTCCTGGCACTTAGCGGGCACGTGATGAACTGTGTGCAGGGTGGAACGGGTGTGTGCAGGGTGGAACGGGTGTGTGCAGGGTGGAACGGGTGTGGAAACTGCCCACATTTAGATGATTGATCGCTTTTCTAATGTCCACACATCAAAATCATAATAGATACGAATGGCGTAGTAAGCATTATGTTATAGATTTTACATGTTATTTTTAATATTTTAGTATAACACTCCTGCAATAAAATAACAGTTTTCCCATTTGGAAGCTTAGGAAACAAAGGCTCAAAGATAACACTCAGAGTTCAGGCAGTGGTGGGGCTACAGTTAGTACCAAAGCCTAGACAGATGGAAAAGTCTGACTTTCCCCACTGTTTGTTAACAGAGGGGGAAAAAAAATAGAAGGCATTGTCATCTAAAACTACTAGACGAGTTAACATTTGTAAAGTGCTCAGAGTGGCACACGTACATAGTAAATGCCTTATAAGTGTTTGTGAAATCAATACAAATAAAACCCAGGGCAATGCCAGAAGTTGTGGCTTTCTCTGACAGAAATTTAATCATCTGGAGTGAATACAGTAAAGAAAAGTGGGGCCACTGGATGGTCTGCTGATGAAACCGCCACCAGAGTCCAGCAACAGAGTATCTCAAGGCCTGGGCGGGGGGTGGGGGGGAGAGGGGCGGGGAGGGGCGGATCTCAGACTGCGCAGTCCCGGGCTTTAAACTTGTATCCCAGGTGTCCTTAGAAGACCTAGTAGTGAGATTCAGGGGTCCGTGCGCCCCTTGGAACGCTGTGCACACTGTTGTGGTTTGAGCACTGTTTGGGTGCAGGGCCGAGGTTTTCATGCCTCAGAGAGCTCTGCAGGCCAGAAGGTTCAGTGGTCTGGTCAAGTGAGCCTAAGGCTGGAGTTGAGGTGGGATGGGGCTGGGGAGGCCCAGCGCCCCAGACTTCATTAAGGCCTCAACTTCAACCCCTTTCTCTGGGGACTTGAGGGATGAAAATCCCCACGCAGTAGGATATGCAGCCATCTGGTCTGGCCACTCACAGAGAAACAGGCTCTTCTGTGATCTTCCACCTCCTCCAGAGACACTGACTGTCCACAGCCTGTGAGCACCTGTTCAGATAGCGTGGGGGTCTCCACAGTCCCCATACCCTAGCCACTGCCTCTCCCCCATCGTGCATCCTCCCAGCTACACCAGCCCGGCAGCCACGCTGTGGATTGCCAGGGTAGGAGAAGCCAGACCCCCAGGAGCAAACACAGCCCCTGCCGTCCTGGCAGCGCACAGCTCTGTTCTGCCTTTCAGAACAGGGCTGTTTCGGTGCCAGGCTTGGGAACACTGCCTGATGGAGCAGTGACCTGGAGCTGCCTCCTTCTGGGCCACTCACACGGCCTGACCTCATATGAAGGTCCCATCAGAAACTTGCCAGAGTTCATTCTCACATTCTAAAAGTCATTCTCTCAAACTTTTATCAAGACACCTAAGTATATAAAGCAGAAGCAGTAAGGGCACTCACCTCCCCTCCTGCTCCAGGGTTTCTCTGGGCTCTCAGGATTGACTGGTGGACCCTCACAGTAGGACACGCGCCTGCCTGCCAGGAGATGCCATCTGCTTGTTGGTATTTACAGACTTTGGCAGCCCAAGCCAGCCTCCTGGAGCTGTCCTCTCGCTGTCACTGCACCAAGATAGGAAATTGAGAGACGCCTGCCCTCTGGTGGTATTTCTGGGGATAACACCACCATGAAAACCCACTCCAGGGCTTTGATGGATAGGACTGGATGCTCAAGAGATGGAGGAAAGTATCTTCTCTAATTAAAGAGTCAATGCTGATTTCCCTTTTGGCCCATGCAACTCCTCATGTCATTATTTAATCACTCAGGGACATTATGAAGCTAGAAAGATTCTATTTTTCTGCTAAGACAGAGTCTCCTAGGAATGTCTGAATCATTTGAGTCTCAGAGGACGTTTTATCAGCAGCTTGGGATTTCCAAACACTGGGGCAGCCAGGAAGTGTGCTGCTTCAGCCCAGCCTCCATCGTGGAGACTTGGGGTCCACGGTCCTGCTCTTCATGGAGCTGGAAGCCCAGAGCCTGCTTGGAACTCTGGCTTCAGCCTTAGGTCTGGGCTAAGGAAGCCCTCGATGCCCCTGAACACACACACACTCAGTCTCAGTGAGAATCAGCGCTTCTTCTTGCTCCCCGGGGGGCCTGCCTGCTTCACCGTTTCCTCGGTACTGGGTCCTGCACCCAGCCCCAGGGACCTGCTTGCCTTCACTGCCTCATCTCTTCTGCACCCAGTCTCCCCGGACCATGCCCTGACCACCTCCTGAGCTGCCCAGTGCCTCTTGCTAAAGCCACCGCAGTGGTTGTCACTCGGATCACCCAGGATCTCACTGGAATGCAGACACTCATTCCATGGGTATGGGGAGGCCCATGAATCTGCGTTTCTAACAAGCCCCAGGTGATACTACTGCTGCTGCTGGTTCCTAGAGTCCACTGGGCATCAGAGACCAAAGACAGTGGTTCTCAAGTTCAACTGCACTTTGTGAAAGTGTTAGTTGCTCAATTGTGTCTCACTTTTTGCGACCCCATGGACTGTAGCCCACCAGGCTCCTCTGTCCATGGGATCCTTCAGGCAAGAATACTGGAGTGGGTTGCCATTGCCTTCTCCAGGGGATCTTCCAAGGAGATCAAAAATTACTGAGGCCTGAGTCCCACCCTAGAGGCCATGTTTTGAATGATATGGTGTGTGGCCCAGGCACCAGGGTGTTTTTAAGCTCTCTTAGTGGTCCTCGGACCAGCCAAGGTTGAGAACCATCTAGCTGGATGTGAACTGCAGCATCCCTGCCCCAGCCAGCCACTCCTCAGCAGCTACTGGATCCCTGGATGCTGTGCTTTCCTTGATGGGTGGTCTCCCTCCACCTGCTGCAGCTGAGTCCACCCCCACGTGTATTGCTCTGGGGTTCACATAGAGCGTGTGTGAATCGCATTTCTTGAACTTGTGCAAACAGGGGGGTCGCAGGAAGTCACCTCCGTATGGACGTGGTTGAGGGGTGGTAGCTGAAGGCAGAGCAGGGCTGGAGGACCCCTGGGCTGGTGCGGGAGTGGAAACACAGGACTGAGGCAGTCTTGGGTTCTGTTTGCAACTGCCCTGGGTTTTGGGGGGCTTCCCAAGGCGGCTCAGAAGGTAAAGAATCCACCTGTATTGCAGGAGACCTGGGTTCAATCCCTGGGTTGGGAAGATCCTCTGGAGAAGGGAATGGCAATCCACTCCAGTATTCTTACCTGGAGAATTTCTTGGACAGAGGAGCCTGGTGGGCTATACAGTCCATGGGGTCGCAGAGTCGGACATAACCGAGTGACTAACATGTTCGCTTGGGGTTCTTTAGGAACTGCATCAGTTGCCCCAGGGCTGTGGGAACGCCTGCAGCACCCACCCCGGGTGGCTTAGGTAAACTGCCCCCACCCTAAAGGGGGAGCCCCACCTCCCCCACCCCCAGCCCAGCTCCCGGATCCTGCCCTTCTGGTGTTTACTCTGCCAGAGATTCCTTGGGGGTCCGATAGAATTTTACCACAAACAGTGCCTGTTTCCAGTACACCGCCACCGCATCCTCAGATATACCCAGCCTCACTCCCTCTGGCTCTTGCTTACAATGGCAGTTTCTGGGTGAGGCCTACCCTGACCGCCTAGTTTGAAATGCCACCCTTCATGCCCCTCTTTTCCTCCACAGAACCCACCGCCTTGTCGCACACTATCTCATTTCCTAACCTGTTTTAATGAATTAATTCCGTTTATCTACGTTTCAGCTGCACTGGGTCTTCACCGCTGCACACCGGCTTTCTCTCGTGGTGGTGAGCAGGAGCTAGTCTCTAGTTCTGGTGCCCGGGCTTGTCGCTGCAGAGGCTTCTCTTGTTGCCGAGCGTGGGCTCTGGGGCACAGGCTCAGTAGTTGTGGCGCAGGGGTTTAGTTCCTCTGCGGCACATGGGATCCTCCCGGGCCAGGGATCGAACCCATGTCCCCTGCATTGGCAGGCGGATTCTTAACCACTGGACCGCTGGGGAAATTCCTAATTTCCTTGTTCGTGACATTTATGGTCTGACTCTCACCCATTGGAAGGGCAGCCCTAGAGCCACTGCCTGTCTGGGTCACAGTGCCTGCCTAGGGTAGGACACCTAGGGTGTCCGGCATGCACTTGACTTCTAGACCTTCCCTAGCCTGGTTCCTGAGTCCTGCCCCCTAAGGGATGCCATGGTGTCAGGGCCAGGCCCGCCTTGCCAGCTTCAAACTACACATCCCCACTGAGTACTGACCACTTCCCAGTAACCAAACCCTGGTCTGCTTAGGAAGTTTTCCCAACCGCCCAAGAAAATAAAAAGCAACATCTTAACATTTGAAGCGGCAACATAAGATGACTTTTCCCTCCCAGGGAGACAGCTCAAGCTTGGAGTCTCCTTTTTAGAGGTAAAGACTACTACTTGAAGTACCAGAGCTACTTCTCAGGGTGGAAGGCTCGGGCTCTGAGGGGTACACCCCATGCTTCGGGGATGCGCAGGCACGGAGGAGAACAGGTGCCCCCTGCCCGTGTTGGGCGTACAGGCGTGTCTTCCTCTGGTGCCCAGCATGGCAGCAGCTCTGGCAAATGGCCTTGGCAGCTGCCCTTTTTTATTCATCACGTGGAAAGCAGTTGCCTCAGATTTCAGGTGACAGTGAAATGGCATCGGTTTAGGGGCTGCAGACGATTGGACTGGGTTTCAGGGAGGATGTGGAATTGGAGCTGGGTCTTCTCTGGCACCGAGCCGTGAAAGTGCTTATGGCCTTGGGGAGGAGTGAACAGGAGGGCAGAGGGCGGCAGGAAGCTTCCAGAGGACGTGCTGAGGCAGCTGGCGCTGGGCGAGAACCAGGGTGAGAGGTGCCAAAAGATGAAAACAGGGCCCTTGGAAGGGGGCTGGTGAGAAAAGAAGGCATGACCCCCTCAGCACGGACCAGGAGGAGAGGACGCCAGTCGGTGATGAGGGCCAAGGCTGCCTTAGAATTCAAAGGGTCCAACTTCCCTGGTGGTCCAGTGGCTGAGACTCTGAGCTCCTGATGCAGCGCGCCCTAGTTCGATCCCTGGTCAGGGAACTAGCTCCAACATCCTACAATGAAGAGTTCACATAGCACAAATAAGGATTCTACACGCCTCAACTAAGACCTGGTGCAGCAAAATAAATAATTTTTTTTAATCCAAAGGGATCTTTCATACACACAAAAGCATGCACAGCTGATAGCCCCTGTGGGCAGAGCCTTTAGGCTTCTCTGGGCCTTGGCCAGGTGGGACATGGCTGTCCCTCTGAGCTAGCCGCCCTAATGCTTATTTCCTGGTTTCCTGGACAGACGCACAGTCCTCCCAGCAGTGTCCCTCTCCTGGTCTTTCCTTCCCTGATGTGGGCTTCTCACCTGTTTCCCAGAGTTCCCATGCATCCCTCTGACTTATCCCAGCCACCCTCATCAGACCCACCTCAAGCCCCCTCTGCTCTGAATTTAGGGCTGTCAGATATAGCAGATAAGGTTACAGGGCACCCAGTTAAATTTGAATTTCAGATAAACAATGAGTTGTGTTGTGGTTTTTTTTTAGCATAAGCGTGCAATGATTGGGCATGCCTGCTTGCTCGGTTGCTTCAGTCGTGTCCGAGTCTACGACCCCATGGACTGTAGCCCACCAGGCTCCTCTGTCCATGGGATTCTCCAGGCAAGAGTACTGGAGTGGGTAGCCATGCCCTCCCCCAGGGGGACTTCCCAACCCAGGGACTGAACCTGCTTCTGTTACGTCTCCTGTTTTAGGCAGGTGGGTTCTTTACCACTAGCGCCGCCGGCCAGATTCTTTTACTCACTGAGCCACCTGGGAAGCCCAGTGCAGTGATTGGGACACACGCATAGCAGAAGATTGTTGATTGCTTATCCAAGGTTTACCTGTTTGTCCTGTACTTTCTCTGGCAACCCTCCTGAGGTCTGCGTGGTGTTAGTTTGAGGTTTATCCTGCAGCCTATTAGTCATGGGCCGCCAATTGCTTCTCGACCTTTCTGCTAAGATCCAGGGTCGTGGGCAGCCCTCGTGAACCTTCAGGAAAGTGGAGCGAGGTGGTTCTGCGGGGGACTTTGAAACCCACCTTCAGTCTGGCCTCCACTCACTCTTGTCCCCAGTGAGAACCCTCCCTTCTACCTGGCAGCTCTCCTCACCCCTCACCCCAGCCACACTCTTGGCCATGGGCTTGGGGGTCACATCAGTCACCCTCTGCCTGTCCATGGTGCCTCCCATCCTTCCCCATCACCTGATGGAATTCCCCTTCCTCTTCCTGGGACCAGCTTCTGAGGCTGGGGATTGAACCCCCAGTTTTTTCCCCTGGAGCCAAGGACACCGTTCATTCCCATAGGTTTTGGAAAACACCCAAGAAAGATTTGAATAAGCCAGGTTTCCTTGAAGAGCCACGAGCTTTGCCCCACCTTCCCACAGCTGGGGCCTCCTTCGAGCCTTCCCTATCTGTATTGTGAGGAAGAAATCTCCTTTTGGAAGCACCCACAGTATTCCTTTGGGGAGAAGGAAGCTCGTCAAGGCAGGAGTCCCCCTCCAGCGACACCCTCAGGGTCTTTGAGGGAGGGTCCTAGCCTTTGTGCAGCAGGCTCCAGCCAGCTGCTCCCGCAGGACAGGAAGAACAGGGGTGACGGCTGAATCTTTGGGCCATCAGATAATTTATCATCGTCATTACCACCACCATCATCACCACCATCACCATCGTCATCAGCTGCATGTTTCCTTCCAGGTCAGATGCATTTTCTCATTTAATTTTCAATGACCCTGGAGGTTAAGGAGTTTTACATCTGGGGAAGCAGAGGTCTAGAATGCCTTTGGCATGGCCCCAGGAGATGGAAGGCCCCAGCCACTGGTGCTCCAGAGCACCTAATTCCTCCTTGTTGAGGCAGGCAGGCGGGTCCAGCCTATAAATAACCTACCAAGGCAGTGAGTTTTGACCTCACCATCCCAAGACCTTCTTAGAGGCATCCCCTTATCACCAGAATCTTGTGTTCCTGAAGGTAGTGGATCAAGTGTGCTAAGAGACCTACCAGCTCTGAGATTCTCTGCCTTCTCTCCACATCCAGGCCTACTCAGGATAGATTTCATCCTTGGTGGCTGCATGTCTACGTATGTTCACAATCGTGTAGTCAAGGGTTTCCCAAAAGATGGTCCATGGACCACTAGTCCCTCCAGATGCTACATACAAAAGTGTGCCATGGGATAGTGCGCTTGGGAAACACTGATTCTGTAATTCCTTTTGGAGTCCATCGGTGTATGATAGCGTATTAATGGCACTAAAATGTCCTGCAAAGAAAAATCATCCATTTAACCTTGACGCAAGTTTTCCAAAACTTACCCAACCATGGAAACTTTTTATTGAGTAACAACCATTAATGTTCTGTGGAACTAATGTTTCTTACAGTCTGCTTTGAGAAGCAAAGATCTACTTCAAATCTTTTCTTATGTAACTGGAAAAAAAAAAAAGAAAATTCGCTTATTAATTCACTGAGCACTTGTTAGCGGTGGTTTGAGGGTCTCCTAAGTGTAGAATGTGTGCTCCATTCTGACACTGCACAGAAGTATAATAACAAAGTCAAAGTGTAAAAGTGTTAGTCACTCAGTTGTGTCCAACTCTTTGGACCCCATGGACTGTAGCCCGCCAGGCTCCTCTGTCCATGGGGATTCTCCGGGCAAGAATACTGGAGTAGGTTGCCAAGCCCTTCTCCAGGGAATCTTCCCCACCCAGGGATCAAACCCGGGTCTCCTGCATGGCAGGCAGATTCTTTACCACTGAGCCACCAGGGAAGCCCTGTAGTAATAAGTGTAATAATAATAATAATTCATGCAGTACTTATCACATAGCCAGCCTCTCCACTGACCTTTGTGATCTTTACAACAAGGCTGTGAGATGTGGTTTTGTTCCCGTTTTAAAGATGAGGAGACTGGAGCGCAGAGAGGCGCTGTGAGCAGCCCGGTCAGCCTGTAAACGAAGCTGCATCTCAGTGAGATGTTTCTGCCCAGCGCCCCAGTGAAGAAGGCGCAAGCCGGGGAGTGGGAGGTGGTGGGGGCGGGGCGGGGTCTGAGAGCAGGGCTGCGGCGGGCCCTCCCCCGCTCATGCCCCCTCCCCCACTCTCGTCCCGCAGGTCTACCTGGCTGAAGCCGTGCTGTGGGAAGAGGGCAGCCGTGTGGCAGGTATTTTTGCTCAGTGCGAGTGTCAACGGTTTCCTGGTAACCTGTGTAATATTGGTGGTGATTCTCCTGACTCTGGAACTTCTAATAGATATAAAGCTTCTCCAGTGTGAGTAGCAAGAGAGATACATATGCAAACACATATGATGTTAATATTCCATGTGCATCCATCAGGGGTCCCCAACCACCAGTGAGATCTGCCCCCAGCCTGACGGCTGTCCCCACCCCCTCAGCCCCCGGCCCCATAGCTCATGGGGGTGACCACGGGGAAGAAAGCATCTGGCAGCCTCTCTCTCTGTCACCCCAGCATCGGTTTGCTCCCCCCATCCACCCGGTGTGGCCTCTTCACTCCCCCTCCCCAGCATGCCATGATCAGCAACTGACAAGATCCAAAACGTTGGGGACCCCTGTGTGCACCTTTTTTTTTCCAATTGTTCCCATTTGGAATCTTCCAGATTGGGACTTTCCGTAGCTTAGAGTTCCCGCGTGTGGAGGCGTCTCACTTGGTAGTAACCTGTAATGACAGCAGCCCAGCGATGCTAGGATTCCTTGTATTTTTAACCAGTTGTAAGTTGGCAGGGTTACGTGTCTATAACACGATCATTTTGAAAGCACTTCTCCGTGCATCTGATCCTAGTAGCAACCCTGGGAGACAGGCAAGACGGCTGTTACCCCTTTCTATGGATATGGGAATGAAGCTTGGGCGAAGTTAGACTTCCCCTTGGTGAGAGGTACTGGAGCTGGGATGGCGAGTTGGCACGCCAGTTTTCTTCCTCACCCTGGTCCTGTTGGTGTCTGTCCTGCTTTCATGGGAGCCTGATGCACGTGGTGGCTGCTGGCCTGCTGGCCTCTTCTGTCCTTCCAGGTGCCCTTGGCAGCACAGCCATCAGAGCAGAGGGTCCTCTTCCTGCCCCCAGCCCCTTATAGATCCCTTTTGGTGTACCAGCACGCAGGGCCAAGGGCCTTGACTCTTGGCTTTGGTGAGTGAGTGCTCTTTGGATCCCCAGAGGTCCCCTAGTCAGAGGATGGTTCATTCAAATGCAAATAAAAAAAGAAATGAACTTGTTGGCCCTCTGAGAGATTTCCTTCCCATCCATTGGCAAAATCCAGAACTATTGATCCGGCCACCCCCAGACCTGTTCTGTCCTCTTAGACTTGTTTTCTCAGTTGCCCCCAGGTCCTTTACTGGAGTTTCTGCTCTCAGGGTCCATCAAAGCTCCTGCCAGCCTGTTAGCCTTCCCTCCTCTCCAAGAGGGCGGTGGAGAGTACAGAGTTGCTTTTGTCTGATGAGACTCGTTGGCTTTGTACAGCTGGTGGCCCCTTGGTTCTAATCACCGTATCTTCCAGCAGAAAGTAACCAGCGCTGATTTTACACTCAGCCTGTCTTCAATTATACTGTGTTGTCTATTTTCCCTCCCACTCATCCCTCCATCTGCTTTTTATGAGGTCTGACCATAACAGAGTCTTTCTTTCCCTGTTGTGGGTTATACCCAGGGCCCTTGGCCGCTCAGGCATTGGGTAGGACCGAGAACACGGCCGACACTGGAATTTTGCTTAAAATTATGTATCCAGGAGATTGATTTTGGTGGGAGATCCAATAGCAGCTCATAAAAGGCATCTTAAATTCCATAAAATGCACAATCAGAGATTTATTGCTCTTCTAAAGCGAACCGTAAAAAAAGGCCCAGGAATTCATTTGAGAAATAATGGGGAGAGATTTTATGTTTCCAGAATCATCTGGAGGTCCCTTCAGAATCACGCAGGCCTCAGCCTCCCAGTTCCCACTCATCTTCATGTGACCCACAGTGGGGCAGACCTTGCCTTCTGAGGCTCGTATTGGCCTCAAGCAAGGGGCCCCAAAGACTCCCACCTGGAACCCGGCATTGCAGCTTTCTGACCCTGGACATGGTCCAGGACTTCGTTTCCACCTGCCCCCTAGGGCAGGCCATCTCAGAGTTTGGGGGATGCTATGGGTTCCTCTCTTTGGCCAGCCTGCCCTACTGATGGCTCAGGGCATTTTTCCCGGGCTCCCAGGGGAGCTGAGCTACATGCTAAGCAGGCCTGGCCAGAGCACAGTAGGGAAGCGTGCTCCCAGCAGCATTCCTGCGCCTTGTTTCAGCCCTGCCACACTGCCTGAGGTCACCCACTACTACCACTGTCTCTTTTGGGCTGGCCCTCTGAGCGGCATCCCCTTCTGCCCTCTCTCTATCAAAGCCCACCTGCCCTTGTCCTGGGCCCCAGCACCCTACTGTTAGCCTCAGGGCTCCTATACTGTGAGCCCAGAGGTGGTGCCTTAGTGCCAAGGACTGTCTGGTGGAAGGTAGGGTGGGAGTTTCAGTGGCTGCTGGCGCTCCCTGCTCACACTCTGGAGGCGGGAAGTTGTGCCGCTTTCAGGAGGCTGACATCCCCTCCCCACCCCCAGCTCCCTCTGCCAGTCCCAGCTCTAGTCTTCTCCCCAGAATACTCTGGCTAACATCTCAGCCACTCAGGATTTTCAGAATGAGAAGTCAAAGGAGGCTTGCCTTAAATCCCACTCACAGTGCACAGTGCTTTGGGGGTCAGTTATGGTGGGGATTTCTGATCTGACCAGAGCTGCCTCCCCTGGTCCGAGAGCCCTGGATGTCTCTGTAAGCCCCCTCTGGAAGGCTCCTTTCTGGGCACAAAGCCCACAGCAGCTGGTGGGACCGAGCTGGAACTCTGAGAGGCAGCCTGTGGGGAGATGGAGGCAGCCTCTCGGATAGAACGAAAAACAGCATCACAGACCCACCCACCTCCCTCCACCTCCATTGCAGACAGCCCTTAAAGCTCCCTCACCTTCTCTGGCCCGACTGCTTCCCAATCCAGATGCTCACACTCTGGGCTCCTGGAGGCCCGCCTCCATGCCACGAAGCCCTCTTTGCTGATGGGCCTCATCCTTACTCCTAAAATTGACCCCCGTTACTGTGCTTACAGTTTCCAGTGCGTTCCAGTTTGCCGGCGTGATACACTGGATCAGCCTGGTCATCCTCTCGGTGTTCTTCTCAGAGGTGGGTTGAGACTTGGGCCCTGTGACCATCTCTTTAGGTCAACTCCTGTCCCAGGGAGACGAAGCTTTAGTCTCTTGGCCCTCGAGGCTGCAAAGAGGGAGACACAATACGGGGAGTGAAGTTGTGTGCTGGGCCTCGACAGGTGGCCCGGACGGTGAGCAGGTGTCGTCCAGGTAAGGGGTGGATGGTGACCTCTGGAAGGTGAGGCTGAGTGGGAGGTAGTTGAGAGAGAGCAGATGGTTCATGCAGCTGGTGAGGAGCAGGCAGAGGCCGGGCCAAAGCCCAGGGGCCTGGAGGGGGGAGACTGTGGGTGTGGTCCTGGGTGCACAGGGGGCCAAGGCCCAGGAGGCAGAGAGGCGGAGTCATGGGCCAGGCAGTGGACTTGACCCAGCTTTTCAGGGGGGACAGGGTCTGGCTCGACTGAGCTGTGACCCTTCTGTGGGAGCAAAGGGGCATGTGTCTGGGGTCAGGGAGCACAGATGCCCTTTGCCATTGCTAGAGTTAGCTGATAAAGCCCCAGCCCATATCTCTGTGTGTGAGATAAGAGGGAAAAATCACCTGGAAGTCCAAGGGCCCTGGGTTTTAATGGGAGCTGATAGCCTTGAGTGCATCTGAAATGCATGGGAACCAGGATCTCGGCCCAGTTTCTCTGCCTTGACGGAAGGGTGAGTGGCCAGTCCTCTGAGTGACTCCTGGCCTGTCACAGTGACCCCTGTCTGCATTTCGGGGCGTCGACTTGGGGCTGTTCCCGGCAGGGTCTCCAGGGGAGGCTGAGAAGACGGCTTCGTCCTGTGGGCGGCGGGTCTTTATAGAACTAGAGAGTTTTGTGTGGCAGCCCTGTTCTTCCTAACGGAAGATGGGCCTGAGTCAGCTGGCTGCTGGCCTTCTCCGTGTGCCCTCACCCCGCACTGCTGCAGGTCCAGATTACCCCAGGGCAGAGTCCCACTGGGGCCTCTCAACGTGGTCAGGAGGCGAGGGGAGGAAGTCAGAAAGGAACACGGTGCAGAGCCTGTTGGGGAGGTGTGTAGGCTTGTGCACACACACACATGCGCACACACGTACACATGCAGCTCACACCAGCTCGGAAGCAGCGGGGACTCTGAGTCCCAGAGCACAGCAGGGCCTCAAAGGGAGGAAGGGTGCTCTGGGAGAGCAGTGATGTGGGTGGAGGGATGGGAGTAGAGAGTGTTTTGTGATGTGATCAGGGAACCCGGGGAGTCGGGAACCCGGGGAGTCAGTCCCCCGGGATCCTCTTGTGCCCGGGGCTCTCGGTGGGCCAGCTCTGACACTGGCTAGTGGCATGCACTCTTTCTCACAGACTCAGGGGAGGCCCAGGCCCCATAGGCCTGGAGTCCAGAATCCTCAGCCTGGGCGTGGTGTGTGCTGGGCTGGGCAGCAGGCATTCCACACCCGGAACATTCTCTTCCCGGGCCTCGGCTCCTGCAGCCCACGAAGTTGGCCTGCGAGCCTGGGCTCAGACTGAGGGGGCAGACCCAACACTCCCCCTCCTGGGAGGTGTCCCCACCAGCTCACCAAGGTCATCGCCCCAGAGATGCTTCGGCCCCCAGATAGTGCCTGCTGCCCAGCCTGCTGCCCCTCAGAGGGTCCTTGTCTCCGGCTGGGGGGCCCCCTTGTCTCAGCTCACCAGAGCTCCCTCCCACACATACACGGGCTGTGGCCAGATGTCTGCTTGATGCAAAAGCCTTGGAAAATGTGCCATGTGTCTGTGGCTGCCAACAAAAATGTTTAATCAGTTGCTGCGGTTCTTCCATCTATCCCTCCGCTTTGGTTTTATTGGGTTCACAGAATTTATTACCCAGCGTTAATTTGGCATTCCCTTCCTGTCACTGCTAGAGACGAGCCACCTGAAACAGACAAGCCCCTGTGTAGAGGCATCGTGGCTTCAGACCCTCACCCGCCCCCCGCCCTGTCTCCACACCATGGAAGGGGGCTGGGCTTCCCACAGGCTCAGCAGGGAGAGCTGGGGGCTGGGGGAGAATGACTGTGACCTTGGACCTTGGCAGAGATGGGGAGGGTGGGGCTGTAAGGTGGGCGTAAGAGAGGGTAACAGGGGAGTAACAGGGGGTGGGGGTAACAGAGGGGTAACAGGAATAATAGAGGGATAAAGGAAAGTAACAGGGGAGACCTGCCTTCCCCAGCACAGCCAGCCCCTCATGAGGGGCAGCCCAGCTTGAGAGCCTGGGTGTCCCCGGAGCTCCTAGCATCTGAAGAGGTTAGAGCCGTCCCACAGAGCAGGGGGCCCAGCCCCAGGCTGTGGACCAGTGCTGACCCGGGCAAGGCCTGTTAGGAACCAGGCTGCACAGCAGGGGATGAGCAGAGGGCAAGGGAGCGAAGCTTCATCTGTGTTCCCATCCCTCCCCGTGGCTCGGGCTCGCATTAGTTACCACGCGTCCCCCCTGCCCATCTGAGGAAAAGTTGTCTTCCACAAAACCAGTCCCTGGTGCCAAAAAGCTTGGGGACCGCTGCCATAGAGGCCCCCATCCCCTACTCCCCTTAGGGTTGGAAGTGTGTGAAGGTGTTTGTGCTTCTCACGATGACAGGGGCACCTCTAGAGGAAGTCAACTGTCCCTCCGCCGTGGGGCGGGCTTGCAGATTTGCCTGCTGAAAATGCCAAAAGCGTCCCTTTAAAACCATGCAGATGAGGACCGCAGCCCAGGGTCACATAGCCAGTTTCCACCAAAACGGGGCCCAAGGCTCCGGACTCTTGTCTGGTGTGTCACCGCTGCAGGCCCACCCCCCTTGGCCCTGGTGCACGCAGGCGGGGAGCAGACTAAGAATCTGAGGGAAAGGTCTGGGCCAGCAACTGAGAAAGAAAAGGCCCAACCCTGTGAAACCTCTGACCACAGACCCAGCACCCCCCCTCGCCTAGGGAGAAGCCAATGCCGCCCCTTCAGGGCTGGCCCTTGTCCCTCTGGGGAGCGTCCAGGGCCATGGCTGCCAGCCAGGGGTAGGTGTGGAGTCCAGGAAGGTCCCACCCAAAGGGCTCCTGGGGCCAGGCAGCCGGTCACCTAGTCCTGAGCCACGTCCCACCCCACATCTCAGCTGAGCTTGAGGACAGTCCCCAAGTCGGGCAGGACATTTTGTGAGTTAGGAAACTCAGAAAACTGCCAGGCCTTCAGGAAGATGGGCGGCACGGATGCAGGCCTCTGGGTGGGTGTGCTAACGCCAGCCCGTCCTTGCCCGTCTCAGAGCAACGGGGGCTGCTCCAGGGAAGACGCCCCAGAGCACAGAGCTAAGTCTGAAGAGAAGTATGAGGCTGCTTTGGGCTTAGTGTGAAGACATCAATTTTTTAAATCAATTAATTAAATTTAATTGGAGAATTAGTTACTTCACAGTATTGTGATGGTTTTGCCATACATCCACATGGATCAGCCACAGGTATACATGTGTCCCCCCATCCTGAGTCCCCCCTCCCCACTGCCTCCCCACCCTATCCCCCTGGGTTGTCCCAGAGCACTGGTTTGGGGTATCCTCCATGATGAAGCATCGTGCATTGAGCTTGCACCGGTCATCTCTTTTACATAGGGTAATTCAGTTTGAGGAACTGACATCTATTCAAACAGGCCAAGCTCTTCAGCAGCAAGGCAGAGGCTTCTCAGTGTAGTGAGAGTAGGCCAGGCAGGGTCCCTGCAGGGGCACGAGGTGAGTGTGGATGCCTCGGCAGCTTCCTGGGCCGTGTCAGGCAGGGTCATCCCGCTTCCTCCTGCTTCCATGGGGCCCTGCAGCACTGAGACAGGACAGAGCCTTCCGAATCCAGATGGACAGTTGTGCAAACTGTGTTTCCAAACCGCCCTTGGCTGAGACCAGGCCCAGTGGTCACTTGCAACTGGGGAAGCCAGCTGCTTCTCTTCCTGAGACTCCACGAGGCCTGGGGGCCCAGCCAGGCTGGGTCACCCTGCAGCAGGGCCTGAGTGCAGGTCATGGGGTGTTGGCCCTGTTCCCTAGCCAGGGTGGAGATGCAGAGAGGCCCAGCTCCTTTTCCTGGAAGAGGGGAAAGCTAGCCTACGGCTGACCTTGTAGATGGGAGCCTCAAGGCAGGGGCAGCAGCTGCTGCTTCTTCCTTCTGTTTGTTATTATTAGGATTCTATTGAGGTGAAATTCACAAAACAGAGCCTTTTATTTTTATCAGTTGATTCTTGGCTGTGATGGGTCTTTGTTGCTGCAAGGAGGCTTTCTCTAGTCATGGCAAGAGCGGGGCTACTCTTCATTGCGGTGTGCGGGCTACTCATTGAGGTGAGAGCACAGGCTCTAGAGTGTGCAGGCTTAGTAGCTGAGGCACAGGGGCTTAGCTTCTCAGAGGCATGTGGGATCATCCCGGACCAGGGATCGAACCTGTGTCCCCTGCATTGGCAGGCAGATTCTTAACCACTGCCACTGTAGACTTCCCTGCCTACACTACAGGGAAGTCCCGACATAACAGCCTTTTAAAGGTTCAGTGGCCTTTAGCACCCAGTGCTGTGTAACCATTGCCCCTTCCTAGTTCCAAAGCATTTTTATCTCCACAAAGGAGACGCTGTCCCCACTGAATGGCCACTCCCCCACTCCCCCTTTCCCGCAGCCCCTGCCAACCACACCAGTCTGCTTTCTGATTCTATGAACTTAACTATTCTGGATATTTCATAAAAGTGGAAATATTCAGTATATGACTTTTTGCGTCTGGCTCTCTCGCGCAACATGCTTTCAGATTCATTCACATGGAGTGTGGTTCGGTGCCTGTGTCCTTTTCATGTCTCAGTCTCCTTCCCTTGTATGGATAGACCGTACTTGGTGTAGCCGCACATCAGTTGATCACGGTTTCTTTTAACTTTGGCTGTTAGAGCAGAGAGAGCAGATCCTTCCTCCTTTTGCTTTCTTTGGCCCTTCGGTGGATTGAAAAGAATGAGACTCACTCACATTGGGGAGGGCAGTCTGCTTTTACTCAGGTCTCCTGGTTCAAATGATAATCTCAGCAGAAACACCCTCCCAGACACACCCCAAAATGATGTCTGGCCAGATATCGGAATACCTGTGGCCCACGCAAGTTGATCCGTAAAATTAACCTCCCAGTGCCTGACAGAGAGCCTGGCACAGAGGTGCACGTGTGCTAAGTCGCTTCAGTCGTGTCTAACTCTGTGATCCTATGGACTGTAGCCCACCAGGCTCCTCTGTCTGTTGGATTCTCCAGGCAAGACCACTGGGAGTGGGTAGCTATTTCCTTCTCCAGGGGATCTTCCCAACCCAGGGATCAAACCTGCATCTTTCAAGTCTCCTGCATTGGCAGGCAGGTTCTTTGCCACTAGTGCCACCTGGGAAGCACAGGGAGGCACCTGAAAAGTGGAAGCTCTCACTTCTGGCTCCTACTTTTGAGTGACTCTGTGCCAGGTGCTGGCTCTGTAGGTGGTGCTGGGCATGAGGATTCTGCCCTGATAATCAAGACGCAGGCCCAGTTCATGGGTTTACCATCTACTGGGAAGGAGCCAAGCAGACGTATATAATGAGAACAAGAAAGTGAGCTTAAATCTCCCACTGCAGTCAGTGGGAGACCTCAGAGGGGCCGCAAGCTGCTGCTGGATGTGTGAGCTGCCAGTGGGTGCGGGCATGGAGGGCCTTCAGGCAGTGGTCACAGAGCGAACAAGGGACTGAGAAAGAGCGCCCACAGCATGTTGGGGTGTTGACTCTGGCAGGGGAGGTGGTGAGAGATGTCCTGGGGACCAGGCCAGGTCACGAGGTCCTTTCCAGGTCTTGCTCAAGAATGAGACATCTTATTCAGGAGTAGGGTGGCTTGCTCAGGACTGGGGCATCGTGTTCAGAGTGGGGAGGAGGCTCCAAGCAGGAGAGGGAAGTGATGAAACTGGCCTTTTAGAGAAATCGCCCAGGTAAGGCAGTGAGGAGTGGGTGTTGGAAGTGGGAGGAGGACTGGAGTTTGGGGACTATTTGGGAGATGTGGTTCAGCTTCGGGGTTAAAGGTTTGACCCAGAGCAGTGGAAGCAGGACAGAGGAAGGAACAAGCTGGATGGAGCTGAAGGAGCTAAACTGCAGGATGTGGGGACTGGCCAGCATCGAGGCGAGCGTGTGAGCAAGAGAGGGGGCAGGCATGGCTTGGAGGGGGAGGGGGACTGGTCTCCTAAGAGGGGGTGGGGATGCCCTTCACTACGCCCAGAAACTGCTGCAGGAAGCGGGGGGAGCAGCGAGGGGAGGGAGGGAGGCCTCAAGATGTCCGGTGGGAGTTGAAGCCAAGGGTGCCACCATCTGGGGACCGGGAAGCAGGAGAGGAGAAATGGAGCCCAGGGAAACAATTTGAGGATGGAAAGCTGACTGAGAAGCTGTAGCCAGGAGGTGGGAGGAGAATCCAGAGGGGTTGGGACCCTGGAAACCAAAGAAGGAAGGAAGGGAACCAACCAAGGAAGCCAGGGGTGCCCCCGCCCAAGCTGCTGAGGAGTCAGCACTAATTACCAGGTGCAAGCAGTTTTGGTGGGGGCCGGCGGCAGGTTGCAGTGGGTTTAGTGGAGACACCTCTTCAGAAACTTGGGAGAAGAGGGGAGGGGTTGGCTTAAGGGAGACTTGGGGTCAGTGAGAGATGTTTCAGGACCGAGGAAGGGGAAGTGAGAGGGAGTTCTAGAACAAACTCTGCTTGTCTTGTGGGTTCCAGGCTCTCCTACCCATGCCTAGCACGGTAGCCCCCCACCCCCCGCAGCCCCCCGCACCGTGAGCACACAGTCGGGTCATGTCAGGGCTTAACGCACTGCCCTTGGTCACGTGGTGGCCAGCATGCTCTATCCTGCCGGCCTTGAACCCATTCTTTTAAGGTAGCTGGGAACCACCTGGGGAAATGGAACTAGTGCAGCCAGGGCGCCTGTCGCCTACGGTGTCTGGTGCGGGGTCACCTCTGGACCCCTAGGGCGGAGGCTGCCCAGGGAGCAAGCAGATTCCCGTCACCATCTGGATCCCCGCACATTTGGGAGACCTGAGGGTGAAGGGGGGAAGTCGGGGAGCTGCTCGCTCTGCTCCTGTTTTATCAACGCCTAACTCCAGGGGGCGCGCTTGTGCTGCCCTGCGGTCACCCCTGAAAGGTTTCTCACCCGATAAACCTTTCTTTTGTAAACAAGTTGAAGACTGCTTTCAGCTCCCATTTCCTAAGTTCTTGTAGCTGAATCCCGGGCAGTATGCCTACCTCTTGCTGCTCTAGTTTAAAAGGGGGCTTGCAGGGGAGGGAGCCTGCAGCCATCTTGGCAGCGAGAGCCTGCCCAGGGATAGGTAGGCTTCTTGAGGAAGCACCAGGGGTCGGCCCCCAGCGGCCTGTGCCCACCAGGGGTATTCCTTAGGCCAGGCGGCTCCCCAGAGAGCCCGCCGCACTCCCCAAACCCACCAGCTGCAGTGTTGCAGGGGCACAGGCTCAGGGCGAGAGGCATGCTGCTTCCTTCTTCCTGGCTGGTGGGCCCAGCTTTGGGGATGGGTCTGTGGGGGGCAAGGGTGCCAGCCCCCACTCTGCTCACCAATCAATGAGCCAGGGAATCTCTCTGCCTGGAGAAGGGGTTGTTGTTGTTGCTGTTCAGTTGCTAACACATTTCCGACTCTTTGCAGGTGCAATGGTCAGGTCTTCTCACCCACCCTCGTGCTCCCTGAAGCCTGAGCCCCTTCCCTGGGGAGAAGGGAGGGGCGTCCCTCCTGAGAGCAGAGCTTCCCAGGGGAAAGGATGAGGGCCCTGGGGTAGAAAGGAAGAGGGGCCTGGGAGCCAGAAGGCTTACCTGCCCCTCTCAGCCTCAGTTTCTGTATCTGTAAAATGGCAGAAGACCTTGGCTTATAGTAAACGATAAATGGTGACATCCTGTAGGTTTTGCCAAGCCTTTCTTGAACATCAGAGCAACCTCATCTCTGGAAGGTGAAACTGGAATGAAGGAGACTGAAAACTCTTAGTCCCAGGAGGGACAGAGGCAGCTGGAATTGAGGGTACAGGTCCCTCAGTCCCTCCCTGCCTTAAAGACCTTTGCAGCGCTTGGGGGCAGGATCACAAGGCTGAGGGTCTTGGGGTGGGGGATGGGTGGCTTCGGACAGTGTCCCATGGTTAGTAGGGGTTAGTCAGAACCAGAAAGGGGCCCTGACCTTTGATTCCTAATCGAACTCTCTTTATTCTTGTTGCGTCTGGGCATGTGGCCTCCCTGGTTTCACCCAGGGCATTGTCACCTCATACATCCCCGCTATTCTTTTGGGACCTCAGGAGAGTTTGTTTAAAAAGCAAATTCCTGGGCCCTTCACCCAGAGGTCCTGACATCCTGGATCTCCATGAGAGTCCAGGAATCTTCATTTTAAACAAAACCCCAGGACTGATGCTGAAATTAAGCTCCAATACTTTGGCCACCTGAGGTAAAGAGCCGACTCATTGGAAAAGAACCTGGTGCTGGGAAAGATTAAGAGTAGGAGGAGAAGGGGGCAACAGAGCATGAGATGGTTAGATAGCGTCTTTGACTCACTGGCCATAAGTCTGAGCAAACTCCGGGAGATAGTGCAGCACAGGGAAGCCTGGCGAGCTGCAGTCCACAGGGTCATAAAGAGTCAGACACGACTTAGCAACTGAACAACAAATAACAACCCAGATGTTGCTGAAGTAGGGGGTCCTTGCCAGCACTTTGAGGAACACTAGCTATCAACGGGTTAGTCGACTGGGACGAGACCCATGGTGGGGGCTGTGAGGTGGGAGGGCAGCATGGCTTGATACCTGCAAAGGATGCTACAGGTGAAAAGCCCCTGGGTGGGGGGTTTCAGAGCTGGGTTCTCATTCCAGCTTTGACCCTGACTCAGAGCCACCAGTTCCAGGCCATTTCCCCACAGCTGCTTTTAGCTGTTCTGTTTCCATGGGCTGGGCTAGAAAGAAAAGGCTCCCTTGGTGGGCAGGGAGGGTGGCGGTCTATGTGGATGGACCAGAAAGGAAGGCAGGCAGGAGGCAGGTGCTTCTGCTGCTCTGCTTGCCTTCCTGGCACCACTTTGGCCCAGGAGTTCATCAAGCCTCCATCCCTTCCTAGACCACAGAGGCTGCGTGTATGCTGCCTGCTCCTCCCCTCTGCGGGTTCCTGGCTGAGTCTCAGCCTGGCCAGCTCCCTTCCTCCTCCACCTCCTCCCCCTCACTCCCCATCCTTGGCCACTGACTTTTCAGTAAGTGCTGCTTTGTTTATAAAGAAGCAGGATGATTCCCTTTTAATGAGGTTCTGAGAGTATTCAAACCGAGAAGGGAAAGTGGAATAGTGGTTTCCAGGGGCTGCAGGAGCGGGGAGATGGGGAATTAGTACGTAATGGGCACAAGAGTTTCAGTGTGGGGAGATGAAAAAGTTCCGGAGGTGGATGATGGTGGAGGTTGCACAATAATGTGAATGTACTTTATGCCACATAGTCTAAAATGTGTGTGTGTGTGTGTGTATTTTACCACAATCTCAAAAGGAGCGGTGGAAGGAGAAATCATATTTGGACCAGACCCTGTTCCCCTCTGTGCTAGCCAGGACTTTCTGCTTTGGGAGCCTCAGAATTGTGTGTTTGGGGTGGATGTGGCTGGTGTATCCTTTCAGAGGAGACAAATGCTGAGTTTCAAAGTCAGCCCAATTCCAGGGCGTGAACAACAGAAGACACTGGGACAGTCTGGTGTTCTAATGCAGCCTGAGTGTACGACGCAGAGTCAACGACCTCTGGGTCCAGATGCCGACTCACTGCCCAACGCCTCAGTGACTTTGGGCAGCTTCCTTAACCTCTCTGAGCATCAGCTTCCCCTTCTGTAGAGTGGGAGTCACGTGTGAAGAGGGCCAGCCCAGGATTTGCAACCTACTGATACATCCCAGGTGGCAAACGTTAGTCTCATACAGAACTGGAAGATGTGTATCTTCTAACCCATCTCTCCAGCGGAAGAGGAAACAGGCCCAGAGAGGGGATTTGACTCTGCCACACAGCCAGCCCGTTACTGAGCTGTGACCTCAAGATACCAGACCACCAACCCAGTTCCCTCTGCACCCACCCAGAGCTGCAGTGCAGTGAAGTGAGAGATCGGGGAACCGCATGGAAGGGACTCAGGCTATGTGTGTCCCTCTGTGTTCTCAAACATGGTGACATAACAGGCCGCCACCAGCATCCCTCCTTCTCATCCCCTCATGGAAATCGGGACAGTCCTTCATGAGGAAGGGGTAAACTTTAGCAGCCAGTCGTTTTTGTGGCCTAAGTATGCATAGAGATCCCTAGGCTTTCTGCAGCTTTTGCCAGGTTCAGGTGGCTGACCTTGTATTGGGCTGGCAAAAAAAAAAAGTTCGGGTGTGTTTTCTGAACAAACTTTTTGGCCAACCCAATCCTATAGGTGTGTGGGAGAACGGACCCCACCTGGAGGGAATTGCCGTGAACTTCTCACCTTGGTTCAGGGAAGGACCTAAGACAATTATACCAGGGTCATACAAGACCAGGTTCTAAGTATCTTCTTTGGAGAAAAAGGTATTCTTGGTGAGGAAACCACCCCAGAAGGCAGAGGCATTGAAGTGAGTTACGGAGGGTTTTAAGGAATCAGTCAGTCATGCATTTATTCATCACTCACGTGGGTAATCACTCAGTGTCACTCTATGCCAGAGACTGGGATAAAGGAGAGAAATCAGACAGTGTCTCCTCATCCTTAATTGGGGCATCAGGCAGGCAGTCGCCACAAGGTAAGATGAAGTGCTGGGGGAGGGGACAGCAGCGATTGATGTTTCCGAGGACTACAGGGACACCCAGGAAAGAGGCACCAAGCCCGGAGAAGGCAGAGGAGCTTCCTGGAGGTGATGTTTGAGTGGTTGGGAAGATCCCCTGGAGAAGGGAAAGGCTACCCACTCCAGTATTCTGGCCTGGAGAATTCCATGGACTGTATAGTCCATGGGGTGTCAAAGAGTCAGACAGGACTGAGCGAATTTCACTTTCTGAAGGAGAAGAAAGCCTTTCCAAGTAGAGAAAGGGAAAGAGGCCCTGCTGGTTAGCACACAGGCCAAGATGCTCTAACAAGAAAACCAAAAACACAGGGGCTTAAACAAGATGGGATTCATTTCTCTCTCATGGAAGGACAGGTGGGACCAGCCCTTTAGGCTCATGTGGTGATGTGGGGCTGATGGGGACCCAGCAGTGCCTAACGGAACACACCTCCCCACCACACACACACGCCCACATTCTAGTCTTTGGGAAGAAGGAAAGAGGAGGAAAAGACTAATCCCCTAAAGCTCACAACTGAGAGGTGGGACACAGAGCTTCTCTGCTCATAAGCCATTGGCCAGAACTTGCTCACTTGGCTGCTCCAGATGCAAAGAGGGCTGGGAAATGTAGTCTTTTTCTGGGTGGCTATGAGAAGAGAGATTGGGGGTGGGGGAGCAGCCTTTGCCACATGAGAAGACAAGGTAAAGGAGAAAGAATTGCATGCTTGTAGGTTCTCAAGTGCTTTGTGTCATGCCAGGAGTGCAAGAGATGGCTGGAGAGGGAGGCAGAGTTCTGAGCATCCATTCCAAGGATTCAGAGTGTATCTGTGTTCAGTGGGTGCACTGAAGGTGCTGAGCCAGGGGCTGGCGCCAGTGCTAACGCAGACCTGAGCTGCGGCATTCAAGGCAGGGCTGGGGAGGGCACACGAACCGAGATACCCTTAGGGGAAGGCTCTTCCCGAGGAAGCAGAGCCTTGGACTCTCAGCTCTGGAGCCTTCTCTGCTGGTGGAAGCAGGTAGGAAGAGCAGTAACCACGCCCTCTTTTCTCACTTCCTCTCCCCAGACTGTTCTTCGGATTGTGGTGCTCGGGATCTGGGATTACATTGAAAACAAGATAGAGGTAAAGACCGTGTCCCTCGCACCCCCGAGCCAGCCATCCTGGAGGCTGGAAACTGTCACTGCCCTATCCATCCCAGGGTGGGAGCCATCAGCAAAGGCCAGCTGCCTCCCACACTGGACACACGAGTCTGTCCAGCTGTGCCATTGGGCGGGTGGGGAGGGGAGACGACTGAGAAAACCGTCCAGCGAAAGAATATGGCCTAAAATATCTCCTTGAAGTTCTGCAAAATTTAAAAAGTTATGCTTGAATCGTTTTGGAAAACTTCTGAAATGTGTTTGAAAACCAATGTACTCTTTAAAATGGTCCCGTGGTCGGAGAGCAGAGTGAGGGGACCCTAGATGTGCTTCTCAGCCTGGGTTTCTGCAGAGCAAACCAATTGCTCTGTTTCGTGTGAAAAGGAGGTGAGGTGTGATGGGTGGAGGGGGGGTGCTGGGGAGGCTGGCTGTCCTTCGAGTTTGGTGTACACAGGACAAGGCAAGGAGGTCAGTGTCTGCTGCCCATTCCTTCCTCACCCCCCACCAACACACACTTTTTAGCCTCTTTGGGTCAAATGCTGGGAGCAATGAGGCCTGGCCTGTGGAAGTTTCAGACCAAGGCCACGCTGAAACAGGCTGATGGCAGGGCAGGGCCCAGAGCTGAAGCTTAGGCGGGGGTCCCCTCCTCTCCGAACTCTGTCTACAGGCAGAGTTAGAGACTCAGCACCAGCCCTGGATGAAGAAGATGCAGGCTCTGGGCTTCCCAAGTGGAAGGGGCCTTCCTTCAGCCCCTGCTGCCACTGAGAGGTTCAGAGAGGCCAGCGCAGGAACCCTGTGACATGGAGGCAAGCCTGTCACAAGAAGAGACAAGATGCTGGAGGCAGATGCTGAAAAAGAAGTTTGGAGCAGTCCGAAGCAGCCTGAACCAAGGCTGGCAATGGACTGAGGTCACTGGGAGGAGAAACAGTGCTCAGGAGCATGTCCAGAAGGGAGAGGCCCCTAAAGACTAGGGAGGGTCAGGAGAGGTAGCCAGGGATGGGCGGTGACCTTCAGAAGGGGCTGCAGGGCATCGTTGGCCAGTGCCAGCTGCCTTGCCTGAGCTGGTCACTGGTTCCAGGACGTTCAGGAAGGTGGCCCAGGATGCTGACATCCATCTCCTCTCACAGGTGTTTGACGGGGCAGTGATCATCCTGTCCTTGGCCCCGATGGTGGCGTCCACTGTGGCCAATGGGCCCCGGAGCCCCTGGGATGCCATCAGCCTCATCATTATGTTCCGGATCTGGCGGGTGAAGAGGGTGATTGATGGTGAGTGACCCAAAGGGGCTGAGCTGGAGGCGGGAAGGGCGGCACAGCTTCTGGGGTCTCACCCTTGTTGGGGCAGCCTTTTCTCGGTTCCCACCCCCATGTCCCACCCTGTGAATACTGTGGGGCTTGACATCTGCTCAGGGAGCCCCTAATCCAGGGTTCTCATCAAACCGGGATGTGATTGGGTCCAGCTTCGGAAGGTCCACTCTGGGAAGGTGCTGGTGGATCGTCTCATCCATCCTCTCATTTCACAGGTGGGAAAGCTCAGGCCCCTAGGGAGGAGGGTCACACAGCAAAGCAGCCTTGAGCTGCAAGTAGAGGCAGGACGCCTGAGGCCTACTGGTGCTCCCTTAGACGTTCAGCCTCCCCCATCCGCACAGGCTCTGCTCTCGGCTCTGTTCCTGAGAACATCCACTCCCTCCAGGGCACGAACAGCGCCTTCTGGCTCCTCTCTGCCAGCTGTGGACAGCTGGCTACCCTCACACCGATGCATCCTGACAGCCCCCGTTGTGAATGCTCTTCCCAGCTGTTCCCCTTTGTCCTGACACGTCAGGGGTTGCTGAGTCACTGGGAGCATCATGATCGGGATGCGCTGTGTGAATGGATGGGGGTTGGTTGCCACTCTTACTCTGGGTGTGAACTGGCTTCGGCAGAGACCCCGGGGACAGTGGGCCCACTTGGGGCAGCCTCTGGGGCCTGGAGACAGGTCTCAGGGATTCGTGGGCTGTCCTCGAGTTTGGAAGCAAACAGAAAAATTCTGACTTCTCTCATCTGCATGATTCCTACAGCAGCCAGAGAACATCTGGAGGTTGGGATGCTGTGGGTGGAAAGGAACTTGGAGAATTGAGACGTGGAGAGTTCTAGAACGTAGTGGCAAAAGAGGCATGTGACTGAGGTTTCTGAAGGGTCTGGAAGGGCTGGGTTCTGAGAGGTGTGAGAAGAGTGTGAAAGGCAGAGGCCAAGGTCAGGTCAAGAGCTGATCCTGAGACTTCCCGAGAGCCCAGAGGAGGGGTCTGTGGAGCTGCCACTGGCTGGGAACGCTCCAGGTTCTCCAACCCAGAGTCCAGGGGCTCTCCTCTGGGTCTCAATGTGTTTCGTTTATAAGTAGGATTGACTGTGAGTAACTAGATTCAGAATAGCAGTGACTTAAAATAGAAGCCTGTTCCTCTCACATGAGAGGCTGCAGGTAGGCAGTCCAGGGTCAATAAGGAGCATCCAAAATAGGTTCCTCCTATTTTGTTGCTTTGCTGCACATAGCCTAATTTCCAAAGTCACCCCCACGGTCCAAGATGGCTGCATCCGTGCCTGCTATCACATCCTCATTCCAGCCAATAGAAAGACGGAAGAAAGGAATAAGATAAAGAGTCAAAAGGAAAGCCCCAGTTGCCTTTTCTTTTTATACATCTTTACTGAGATGCAGTTACATACCATAAGACTCACCCATTTTAAAGGCACAACTCAGTGGTTTTTAGTACATTCATAGAATTGTGCAAACATCACCAAAATTTAAGTTTGGAGCACTTAAAAAAATCACTTCAAGAAGAACCCATTAGCCTCACTCCCCATTCTCCTCCAGCCTTAAGCAATTACTAATCTACTTTCCATCTCTATAGATTTGTTTCTTCTGAACATTTCATTTAAATGAAATAATATGATATGTGGTCTATTGTATCTGCCTTCTTTTGCTTAATGTTTTCAAGATTGATCCATGTTGTAGCATGTGTACATGCGTGCTAAGTTGCTTCAGTCATGTCTGACTCTTTTGTGGCCCCATGGACTATAGCCTGCCAGGCTCCTCTGTCCATGGGATTCTCCAGGCAAGAATACTGAAGTGGGTTGCCATTTCCTTCTCCAGGGGATCTTCCTGACTAAGGGATTGAACCCACATCTCTCTTGTTTCCTGCATTGGCAGGTGGGTTCTTTACCACTAGCACCACTGAGGAAGCCCAAGCATGCATCAGGACTTCATTCCTTTTTCTTGTGAAATGGTGACTGCAGCCATGAAATTAAAAGATGCTTGCTCCTTGAAAGAAAAGCTATGACCAACCTAGACAGCATATTAAAAAGCAGAGACACTACTTTGCCAACAAAGGTCCGTCTAGTCAAAGCTATGGTTTTTCCGGTAGTCATGTATAGATGTGAGAGTTGGACTATAAAGAAAGCTGAGCACCAAAGAATTGATGCTTTTGAACTGTGATCTTGGAGAAGACTCTTGAGAGTCCCTTGGAATGCAAGGACATCCAACGAGTCCATCCTAAAGGAAATCAGTCCTGAATATTCTTTGGAAGGACTGATGGCTGAAGCTAAAACTCCAATACTTTGGCTACCCAATGCAAAGAACTGACTCATTTGAAAAGACCCTGATGCTGGGAAAGAATGAAGGCGAGAGGAGAAGGGGACGACAGAGGATAAGATGGTTGGATGGCATCACTGACTCGATGGACATGAGTTTGAGTAAGCTCCAGGAGTTGGTGATGGACAGGGAAGCCTGGCGTGCTGCAGTCCATGGGGTCGCAAAGAGTCTGACACGGCTGAGCCATTGAACTGAGCTGAAGTGCTCCATTGCATAGACGTACCACATTTTATTTGTCCGTCTGTTAGCTGATGGACATTTAGGCTGTTGCCACTTTGGGCTGCTGTGGACACTTAGGTTCGAGATTTGTGTGGACATATGTTTTCATTTTTCTTAGATTCCTAGGGATGGAATTACTGGGCCATGTGGTCACTCTTTGTTGAATATTCTGAAGAACTGCTGTTTTCCAGAGCAGCTGCCCCATTTTACATTCCCACCGGCAGTGTGGGAAGGTTCGAATATCTCCACTTCCTCATCAACCCCAGCTGCCTTCTAAGAAAGGCTTCTGGAAGCTGCTTCATGACACCTGTGCTTATATCCCATTGTCCAGGATGTAGTCTCATGGCTGGTCACAGCTGCAAAGGAGACTGGAAAATATAGTCCTCATACCAAGCAGCCATGCACACAGCCAGAATTACAGAAAATCCCATGGACAGAGGAGCCTGGTGGGCTGCAGTCCATGGGGTTGTTAAGAGTCAGACACAACTGAGCAACTGAGCACGTATGCAGAATGTCACTATGGAAAAGGAGGAAAACGTGTATCTCGGTCACAATGGCTTAGGGTTCTAGCCCTCTTATACTTTCTGGGTGCTGTTGGTACCTAGGTACCATGCCTGCCGTTGCGCTGCTGGATCTTCTGGGAACCACACCTGGGCCTGAACCTGCTGCTAGCTGGACGCTGGGACTGCCCCTTCCCCTCCCAGCCCTGCCACTGCCAAGTTCTTCATGGGGCTGTCTCTGTCTTGCAGCCTACGTCCTGCCGGTGAAGGTGGAGATGGAGATGGTCATCCAGCAGTATGAGAAGGCCAAGGCCATCCAAGACGAGCAGCTGGAGAGACTGACGCAGATCTGTCAGGAGCAAGGGGTAACGCGTGGCCACTCTCAGTTCTGCCCGGGTCCATCCTGGGCAGAGAACACTAGTGGTGCCTAAAGCCCCCCCCCCCCCCCGATCCAGGGTGTCAGAGCTGCAGGGGCCCTGTGGTCAGCGAGCTCTTCCAGCCCCTTCACAGACACATGAGGAGCCCAAGGCCCAGAGTCAGGAGACGTGTCTCTAAGGTCACTTGTGCCCAGCCAGGCCTGGACTCAGCCCCAATTCTCAGGCCAGGCTTCTTTTCATCTTGCTGTGGTGACCAGTCAGCTCTCCAGCCTGAACCAGCTGAGTCACCTTCTCAGTTATCAGGGTCTTCAGGGCACCGTGGTCTCTGAAAGGTAAGGGGAGTCAGATTCTGTGTACAGAGCTTGCCAGGCATCGTGGTGGGCCAGCTGCCACCCAGGACCCCCAGACCCACCAGAGAGGCATCAGCAGTGCCCTCTGCCCTCTGGGAACCAAGAGAAAGACTCAGAGACAGGGAGGGGCCCTGTGAGGCTGTGCTGAGGGGGGTAGGTGGACTGGGGATGGGCAGCTGGGCCCAGAAGAGGGTCTGCCTAGGATTCTAGGCCCCACTCAAGGCCCATCGCTTCCCCTCCACCCCCTGTCCTCTGCACGGCTAACCAGAGGTAGTTTGGCTTCCATCCTGATGAGAGGGAAGAAACCTGGGGTGTTAGCAGCAGTGGCAGGGGGATCTGCGCAGGTGTGAAGCTTAGTTTTACTTTGGCCGTGCCTGGTCTTGGTCGTGGCGTGCGGGGTCTAGCTCCCTGACCAGGGATCAGAGCCACCTAGCCTGCCCTGGGAGCACAGTCTTAGCCACTGGATCACTAGGGAAGTCCCCAGATTTGAATTTTTGGTGGATCTTCCTTGCCACCGTTGGAGGACAGATGGGAGAGGCAGGAGTGGAGATGGGAATGAAGCCTGGAAGAGGCTGTAGAACCACCAAGGGGAGCAGGGTCTGGGGTCAGGGAGATGACACCTTGAGCCTCATCCAGGACCTGGCCAGAGCATGGTCCGGCAGCTTCGTCTGCTGTCTGATAGGAAAATGAATGCCCTGCTCAGCCACACTTGGCCTCATGAAAGCCCTGCATCTGCTCTTCATAAATGCATGGCCTCCCAGGCCGCAGAGAGTGAGCTGGCCCCACGAGCCTCACGTTAACAGCCCATGTGCCGCGTGGCCAGGGGAAGCCCTGGCGGCAGCCCACCTCCCCTGCTTTCCACTGCGACCCCGTCCTGAGCCCCCGGGGACCCCGTGTTCCTGCTGTCCTGGTTCACATCACCCGCTCCATGTGGCCTCCTTCCCGGGGGTCTGGGCCAGAGGGAGACTCCCTTGGACTCCGCGCAGGAAAGAGCCCATAAATAAAGACAGATTCCCTCTAGGTAGTGACATCTGGAAAAGAGATGAACAGAAACAAACCGTTTTAATTTAAAAAACACCTGAAGCCTGTCATCTGAGTTAAGACAGCAAAAAAGGGCCAGACGGGCTGGAATCCCAGGGGGCTGCCAGGAGGGCGGGAGGGGCTGGCTAGAGCCGTGACTGAGTTCTCCACTCTCCCAGAGCTCGGCCCTGCCCGCTCCACAGGGTGGAGCAGACAGACACTTCATTTTCAACTGGATTGTAAGACCAGGCTTGAGACTTGACTGGGCAACAAATGCCTTTAAAGAAATGTGAGTGCTGGCTCATGGGATATCAGGGGTGGCCAGATCCTTTGAGAGGAAAGTGCTTGGAATAGTTAAGTTGTTACGGACAGACCTGAGTGCAAAGCCAGCTTGGCTACTTGTGGTTTTGGACACCAGTGTCCAAAACCTCTGTGGACCTTGGTTTTCCTAATCTGAAAAATGGGGCTAGTAATAAAATCTGGGAAGGATGGCTGTGGGATTGTTTAGCTTAAAGCCCAGCACCTGATAAATAGTGACTCTATGAGAACTAACCCCTATTTCCCCTGACACCCATTTTACAGGTGAGAAAATTGAGGAGTGGTGACTTGCCCATGAGCACACAGCTAAGTGAGGGGTTTTAGAGCCAGGAGTAGATCCAGGTGTCCTAACTGAATGCCCTTCTTCCCCAGCCCACCTTGCTTAGGGTCTTGTTCCATGACATTTTTCTACCCAGGTCACTTCTCAGGGCTTGGTTAAAACCTTGATCAGGGTGAGCACCAGGGTGATTTAAAATCACGGCCTGAGGACAGCCCTTCTTTTGTGGGCACAGACCTGGCTCCCCTCAGCTCCCCTGACAGCGTCCAAGAAGTCTCTCGCTGCTGTCCCCACCCCCACCCTGCCCCATCCTGGTTCGTCTTGGTCACAAACTCTCTCTCTCTCCCGGCTGGAATTCTTAGGGTTCAATGGAGCAATTTCCAAACTAAATTCGTGTATTCTACCTAAGAAACTGAAATTTATCCAAAGTTCCAGTGAAATGTGTGGCATCACTTTGCATTCACCTTGCTCTCTCCCTGGCATGTATTTGTATACCTGTTTGCCAGCTCTTATTTTTCAGGACAGTTGTAGACTTATAGGACAACCGTGACGGTAGCTGAGTCCCCACATGCGCTTGGTCTACCCCATTTCCCCCTGTGGACATCTTACCTCAACACCACGCGTGTGCCACAGTTAACACACCAACGTTGATGCATTACTATCAAGGTCCGCACAGCGTTCAGATTCAGTTTTTATCGAATGCCCTTGATCTGTTCCAGGATCCCGTCCAGTATACCATATGGCAGTGAGTCATCATGTCTCCTGGGGCTTCCCTTGGCTCTGGAAGTCCCTCAGACCTCTCTTGTTTGTGGGGGCCTTCACAGTTTGGGAGAGCTGGTCAGGCACTTTATAGCATGTCTCTCTTGGGTTTTGACTCGTGTTTTCCTCATGATTCGACTGGAGTCCTGGGAGTCTGGGAGGGAGACTGCAGAGATCCTGTGCCGCTCTCATCCCATCATATCAAAGGTGACACTGTCACTCGGACGGCACCGTGGGTGTTCACCCTGAGCCCCTGGCTGAGGTCGGGTGTGTCAGGACTCTCATGGGTCAAGTGACTCTTTTTAAAATTCATCTTCACTTTTTAAGAAAGCTTAAATTGCTTCTTCCGGGGACCCTGTGGAGACTCTGGGTGATGTGGTTTGCCAGCTCCTTACATGAACAGCTTGTACGTTTTATCTTCTGTGCCACGTGGCAGCCGATTTCTTACCACGTGGCCACACCCCAGGTGGCCTGGAACCTCCTTGTGTTACAGACAGGGGCCCCTGGGTTTGGCAGATGGGAGAATCTGAGGCCAGTGGGGGATGAGGATGGAAGAGGGGCTTCTAATGGCCATTCCGGTCCTTGCCCCCTGGACCACACTGGCCCTCTGGTCTTCTCAGGGAGACAGGATTCGGAGCTGCCCTCAGCCCCACGTCTCTCCAGGCCACTGGGCTACCTCACCTTTAGCAGATTCCTACAAGGAGCCCAGAGGGGCCGAGCGGCGGGCAGCGGCAGGGCTGCCCTCTGTTGGCCGGCCTCACCTTTCTCCAGCCTCCGCTGGCCTTCTGCAGTTTTCCTCCAGACGGCTCATTACTGTGATGGAAGCATGTCCCCTCAGACCCCCGCATTCAACAGTCCTTTGGTTGGAAGGTCATTCCCATTTGCTCTTCTTTCACTCTCTCTGTGGATTCTGCTGTCTGCCTGTATGTCCACCCAGAACTTTGTTACACCAATCTGTACACCAGTGGATTCCAGAGGAGGGGTGCTAGTGACCATCCTTCGGAGAGATGGTGTGCACTTTTTGTCCGTCTCTGTAAATGGCTGCTTCAGAAATCAAAGGTATTTTCGAAGCAGGGGTTAAATCAGTGCAATGATATATTCTTCCCATTTGTCATATGAAACACCTCTGAGGTTTTAGTGTATCCTTGCCCGGCCCCTTGCTCTAATTCCAAAACAAAGTTTGAAGTCCCCATTGTACCCGCTCTTTGCATTCTAAGCCTTGCAACAACTTTTGGCCCCCAATAATACGATCCAGCTCAGAGCCCCATGGAAGTTTGTCTCTCTTCCCTGCTGGGCCCCGTGGGCCGAGCTAAGTTCTACTTCCTCAGCACCATCCACCCTGAGATCACTGGCAAGAGACCCAAGGAGGTGGGGCTCAGTCTAGGGTGACTTGGGGCCCAGCCTGCAAGGCAGCCAGTGGAACTCAGTGAGCCCCTTAGGACAGCCTCAGACCTGGGGCAAGCAGCAGGCTCCGAAAGAAGAGTCCTGTGTGAGGGCAGCTTGCGGGGTGGGGGGCCATCCTCTCACCCAGGGAGTCAGCAAGAGGAATTCTGACCTCGGCTACATGGATCACCCCCTTCACCCCTGGACCTCAGGATCCTCACTGGAGAAATGGAGGAAACAAGGCTTATATCACAAGGATGCTGTGAAGTTCAGATTAATTCAAGTAATATAGAAAGTCTGGTCCACTGAAGTCTCTCAGTAAATGTGAGAGAGAGAGAGAGAATAAAAACAGCACTGAATCATTTATAACGGTGACTGTTTACAAATGCACTGCCACGTGTTTTAGCTCATCTTGACTTTGATGGTCAGAGTTGGCAGGCTTGGTATTATTAATCCTTTTATAGATGGAAAGACTGAGGCTGAGACAGACTGCGGCTCACCCAGGGTCTCACTGTTTGTCATGGAAGAAAGGGCCGGGATGGAACTCCGGGCTCCGTGTGCATTTCCCTACACCACAAACAGGGCATCTGTACAAGTCTGTTAGAATGAGTGACACCATCTGCTCCATCACATGGATCCAGACATCCAGTGGCCTAAGGAGGAGCGTACCTGTCCCGCCCGCCCCCCTGCCCCCCTGCCGCCCAGTGCAGTGACATTGAGGGGGGTGGGGGCACAGGGCCACTATGTCACAGTCACTCTGGCCTCCAGGCTCTTCCACGTCATGGCTTCTTCTTATTCTGAGTGTCTGGAGTTTTCTCCCTTTAGCCAGGGGATAAGAAAGGGAGGGTAGTGAACGGTGCATAGACGATTTTTACTGCCTGGGCCTGAAAGCAGTAACCTTTGTGCTGGTGACCTGGTGACCTTGCTGCTGCCCCCGTTTGATGGTGGACTCAGTTACACATTCATACCTAAGGCACCAGGCCCCAACAACAGTAGACGGTGCGCCTACTGAAAATAGTCACCTGCATAGCCGTCTAGTAGGCCCACAGTGTTCCCTAGCTCCGCTCCCCCCTTCCCAATAGCAGGAGGGGCAGTCACAACGATCAGTCCTCCCTGGATGATGCAAGTCCCCTGTCTCCTGAAGAAACAGGGTGATAGTCTGGACCCCAAGGGACAGGTGTTCCCGGTGGAAGCAGGGGAAGGGTGCAGAGGCCACACCCCTGTCCTTCAAGGGCCAACAGGTTCAGAGTAGCAGGAAAGGGGTTCTCCTCATTCTTGGGGTGGCGTTTGTGGCTGGCTCATTCTAGAGAAGCCCCCTGTTTTCTTATAGAGGCCAAAGCCCCCCAGCTCAGCACAATAGTCTTTGTTACCTGGATTATTCAAGATCTCCAACCATGAGAAGGAAAGTTGTTTTTTTTCAAACATGGGAAGTGATTTGTAAAACAGCCGATAGCTTTAATGACAAGCCTATTTAGCTGATAAAATTAGCCATCAGAGGAATAACTTATGTTATCCTTTTGCCATAATTTAAATTTATGGCCAACTACCAGTCATCTTCACAGTGGATGGAAAGGGGCCAAGGTCGGATTCAGCATCACCCTGCTCCTAAATCATTAGTTTGCAACTGTGTCCTGAGTTTTATTGTTACCAACAATGGTGAAACTAATGGAAATAAACATTGGATGCCATCCCAATAGCAGATGGGTTTGAAGGCAGGGCAGTCTGTGCAGACAGCCCTAATAGGATGGAAGAAAATTATTGCTATTGCATTAGATACCATCGAGCTTCTGGCCAAAGTGTGCATTGATCAGGCCAAGGCCATGTCAGTTGTACTCCACAAACCAGACCATTAAAGGCAGAGATGGGCTGGGCGTGCCTGCCCTGCTGCCCCGGGGGTCTGGCCCCGCCTGGGCATGCATTAAAAGCCCAGCCCAATGGAAGGGGCCTGACTCACTCCAATAATGCACACTGAGGGCTTCCCTGTGGATCCCAGCTGATTTGGTCAGGTCCTCTGATTAGAAATACTTAACTCATGATGTGCATTAAGAAGGGCGGTGACTGCACTTTCATTCTTCCTAAGTCACACAGTGGTCCTTTTTTCCCCACTGGACCAGCTTGCCAGTGGGAAATTTGCTTCATTTTGTCTTCAAAGCCGCCATGTGCTTCCTCTCCCAGAGGCCCAGGCCCACGTGCTATGGGTGTTTCTCCTTACCTGCAGTTTGACTGAAGGGCATTGGGGTTTTTGTGTTTATCTTCCTTGAGATTCTTCTGAGTTCCTTGAATTTATGGGTTGGTGTTTTTCCTTAGATTTGCAAAGGTTTGGGCAAACCTTTCATTTCTTCTCCTTTTTAATGTTTGTTTATTTGCCCATGCCTGATCTTAATTGCAGCACGTGGGGTTTTGAGTTGCGGCATGTGGGCTCTAGTTCCCTGACCAAAGATTGAACCCAGGCCCCCTGCATCAGGAGTGCGGAGTCTCCCGCACCACCAGGAAAGTCCCTCCATGATCTCTTTATTTATTGCTTCGGCCTCATCCTGTCCTTTTTCTCCTCTGGAACTCTAATTGCATGTTAGACTTTCTGGTCGTGCCTTCAGTTCAGTTCAGTCGCTCAGTCGTGTCTGACTCTTTGCGACCCCATGAATCGCAGCACGCCAGGCCTCCCTGTCCATCACCAAATCCCGGAGTTCACTCAGACTCATGTCCATCGAGTCAGTGATGCCATCCAGCCATCTCATCCTCTGTCGTTCCCTTCTCCTCCTGCCCCCAATCCCTCCCAGCATCAGAGTCTTTTCCAGTGAGTCAACTCTTCGCATGAGGTGGCCAAAGTGCTGGAGTTTCAGCTTTAGCATCATTCCTTCCAAAGAAATCCCAGGGTTGATCTCCTTCAGAATGGACTGGTTGGATCTCCTTGCAGTCCAAGGGACTCTCAAGAGCCTTCTCCAACATCACAGTTCAAAAGCATCAATTCTTCGGCGCTCAGCCTTCTTCACAGTCCAACTCTCACATCCATACACGACCACTGGAAAAACCATATTACTTCTTTCTTATACCCTAATGTCTTCCCCCATTCTCTCTTTTTTCTTTTTCTGAGTGTAAGTCATAATATTTTTTTTTATAGATCTATCCTCATGTTCAACATCCCTGTCGTCTACTGTGTCCAGTCTGCTGTTAAACGCACGCAACTGAGGACTCAATTTCAGATATTGTTGATTAAGATTCTAAAAATTTCATTTAATTCTTTTTATAGGGTCTGTTTCTCCACTGAAATGTTATATCCATTTTATCCATCTTTCCCCCTCCCCTCTCTAACATATTAATCACAGTTGTTTCAAAGCCCTTGTCCATTAATTCAAATATTTAAATAGGTCAGCTTCTGTGCAGATTCTAAGCAGCTTAACTGGATTATGATTTGATAGTCACTTTTTTCTACTTGTTTGCATGAATAGTAATTCTTATTGTCTGTGAAATGCATTGTTGATGCATTTTAGATGTTCTGGATTATGTTATCTTTCTCTGTAAAGAGTTGTCTCTCTGCAGTTGGGCATTTGCATGAGAGCAGGGGGCTGCCCAGGTGGTTCAGTGGTAAAGAACCTGCCTGCACTGCAGGAGACGCAAGGGACATGGGTTCAAACCCTGGGCCTGCAAGATCCTCTGGAGAAGAGAATGGCAACCCACTCCAGTATTCTTGCCTGGAAAATCCCATGAACAGAGGAGCCTGGTGGGCTACAGTCCGCAGGGTTGCAAGGAGTTGGACACGACCCAGCACACACAGAACACAGCAGGAGCATGGGATGGTGCTGAAGATGCACCCAGAGTTTACTGGCGCTTGCAAATTTCCCCTCCCGGTTAGAATCGCAGAGGCAGCCCAGAGCTTATTATAGACCAGAATTCAGCTGCTCTGTTAGCCTTATTGAACACACACTGAAAATGAGGCCTTAAGAGGAAAAGAGGCTTAACCAAAGTCAGAGTGAGGCAGGAGAAGGGGGCGACAGAGGACGAGATGGTTGGATGGCATCACCGACTCAGTGGACATGAGTCTGAGCAAGCTCTGGGGGATGGTGAAGGATGGGGAGGCCTGGCGTGCTGCAGTCCATGGGGTCACAGAGTCGGACACGACTGAGCGGCTGAACAACAACAGAGGGAGGGAGGGGTGATGGCCACGATCTCAGGCTCCTGCCTCCAGCTCTAGCTGTTTCCCCACATGGGAGCCTCCTTCCCATCTCAGGGCCTCAGCTCTCCCATCTGACTAATGAGGCCCTGACATCCCAGGGCCCTTGGCAACTCTTCATCAGCTGGGGACGCACACGTGGCCATGTTCAGGAATGGGGATCAGGAGCCGGGCTCCGAGGGTCCCAGCGAGAACCTCTGGACCGCCCCCTGGGCTGTCACGGCCAGCGGCCGGAGCTGAGAGCCCATGCAGCCCATCTGCAGAGGCTGCTCTGTGAGGCGGTCAGTCATTCCTCCTCTGGGCAAGCGCTCAGAGCATCCCCCACACTCTCTGGGTAAGCAGCCTGTAATAACCGGTCCCCAAAGCAGGTGGCCCTCTCCCTCATCCGCATTCTAATCATGCCCATGCTGACACTGTCACCTCCTAAATCGTTCTCATCTCCTCACTGTCTCTACTCTAGTCCAGATTCTGGTCATCCCTGGGCTGGACTGCTGCAGTAGTCTCCCAGCTCATAGTCCCATGTCTGTCCTGGCCTATGTCTGTCCAGTTCATTCTCCACTCTGCTTTCAGCACAGTCCTTTCAAAATGCTCAGCTGAATCACCACCCCACCACCCCAACTTTCTGTTTAAAAGATTTCAGTGGTTCATTGTTGCTCTTTAAATAAGGGCCAAAGTCCTTAGAAGCCCTTACCGTGGCTCCAAGGCTGTATGCCTGGTGTGGCCCCTGCAGACCTTCTCACCACTCTATCCTCCCAGTCTCTGCCTCCTGGACCCACCACCTCTACCACAGGTGCCACCCAGAGCTAGCTTTTAGGACTCTCCTAAGAGATTTGTTCCTTGTGCAGCAGATAGCCCCTGTGACTGGGACCAGCCAGGACTCACTGGGAGAGGCATTTTAATTCTAGTATACATAACAGAATTTTAACATCACCCTCACCATGCTTTACCTGACTTCTTAGTGAATGGATGAATAAATGAATTGCTAGAACTACCATACACTTGGGGTGCATACTTTTAGCTTAAAACTTATTTCATTGTGCATGCCTATGTCTGCATATATGGGCTTGGGGCTGGGCAAGCTCTGGCCTCTGGCTGTCTGGCCTGAATTCCAGTGGGACACCCATGGGCAGCTCTGTATCAATTACAAGTTATCAATAATGCATCTGTTCAGAGTGGCCTTGGAGGCCATTAGCTAGGACTGCCGGCCTTGATGAGTGGCCTTGGAGAAAGCAGGCTGGGTATGCCCATGGGAAGTTTGGATCATCTGGGGCCAGAGGGGCTCCTAGCCCCAGCAGAGCTAAGGAGGGTTGCCTAATGGGTCGTCCGTGACATCTGAGGCCTGCTGCGAGAAGGGTGGCTCCAGTCCGCTCCCTCTGCACAGACTACCCTGTAACAAGCCAGCCGTGCTTCCTCACTTTCTGAGACCAGTGGCGCCATCTGAGTACTGGGTTGTTAAGATCCAGGTCTGAGCCTAGTCTGAGACCAGAGGTAGAGCTCAGTGTGTGATCAGGTTGGGCTCTCAGTTCGTGACTTGGGTCGGACTCAGTGTGTGAGCAGACTTGGGGCTCACTCTGTGAGCAAGATCAGCGCTCAGTGTTGGGGCTGAGGCTTTGTCTCAGCTTTGGGTCAGGATCAGGACCCAGTTTGTGGCTAGTGTTAAGACTCAGCCTGAAACCACAGAATTGGGCAAAACTGACTAGTTTCACACATTCGTGTATTGATTCACTCAGCAATATTTATTGAGGGCCTTCTGTGTACCAGGCAACAAGACGGACAAGATCCACAAGACCCCTGCTCTTGCAGAGATTTTCTTCTATACTTTACTCTTGTGTAGATTATATTCTGCATGCCTGCTCTAACAGAGCGCCAGGGTGGCAGTGGGGTGCTGGGTCGCTCACTGGCTCCTGAGGGCCAGCTGTGCACGTTTCTTCCCTGTTCCGCATAACATCGTGTTGGTAGTTTGGAACTGGCCATGGTGGATTTACCAGAGATTAGCATGCACTGTAAATCAGGCCTCTTTTTATTTTTTTAATACCTGCACACCACTGCAGGTGAGAGAGGAAAACCCACAGACAGTTTCTGAAGAAAATGGTGGAGTGACCACATGTGTTTCTCTGATCTCCTTCCCCAAATTCCACTAAGATGGTGGTAAAGAAAAAAAGAATAAACAGATAAGAATTAAGAGATCCTTTAAGTCCTGTCCATTAGGACAGAGAGGAGAGAGAGATTTCTGTGGATTTACGGGAAGTGGAGAGTGAGCAAGAAAGCAGTAACTGATCTCGAAGAAAGGGGGATCTGTAAGGGAGTGTGTGAAGAGGTGGCTAGTGAAGGAAATGGGCTAATTCCCCCTCGGAACCCTGGAGAGTTTGGAAGGAAGGCGTGAGTATGAAGCTGACCATAGCGGAGAGGGGTGGGCTATAAAAGGCTGTACACATGCTATCTGAACCCTCCAGGTCCCCTTGCAAATCCTGCACAGTCAGGAGACCATGCCCCCCCATCACACAAGAGGCGAGCTTTTCAGCCTCTGGAGAAACTGACCCAGAGGCACACCCCGGGAATTAGGTAAATGTCCTTTTGTCTCGTGGCTGGACCCTCAGCCGCATTTCCCTGCTCTGCTCTCAGGGCACAGGTGGGCCCGAGGTGTGTCCTCAGGCAGGAGGCTGATGGAGTCTGCCCAGACCTGAGTGGTCCTAGAGACAAAACCCATGAACACTGCCACTGGGAAGCTGTCCCAATGTCAGTTTGCTGCCCAGCCACCCTAGTGTTAGTGACTCCTTGAATTGTGTTTCACTTTCATCAAAGGAAAAATAGTGAAACATTAAAAATAATATTAAGAAAAACAATCAGAAGGTGCTAAGTGCAATGTAGAAAATTCAAAGAGGGTAATGGGATGGAGTGCCTGACTTAGGGGTCCAGGAAAGCCTCCAAGGGGGCAGGGGCAGCCATGTGATGTAGGACCAGAGGTCACTGGGGAAGTGATCCTGAGACCAGCACAGGCTTAGAGTGTTTAAGGAGTTTTGAGAAGGTGTGTGTCCCAGTGAGAGATAGAATGAGAAAGAATGAGATGAAGTGGGCCAAGTAAACAGAGCCAGAACACACACCTGCTCTGTAAGTCAAGGGTAAAAAGCTTGGGTTTTCTCCCTCCGGAGGGGAGACATGACAAGGGGGTGACATGATCTGATCTGGGTTTATGAGAACCCCTCTGGCCCCTGTTGGAGGATGGATGGTAGAGGATGTGGGGCTGCAATCATCCAGGTGAGAGCTGGCCGTGGAGGTGCGGGAGGTGGGTAGACTTGGGGTAGCCCTTCGGGAGCTGGCCTTGAGGGCAGAGTGGATGGCAAGGATAATGGGAAGTGAGGAAACAAGGGAGATTACACTTTTGGACCCAGCTAAAATGAGATGAAAGCGCCTGAGGAGCAGCTGTGAGGACAGAGTGAACAGTCCTATTTAGGTTGAGTTTGTGATACCTGTGACCCATTTCGGTTGCTGTCAGGCAGGCAGCTGGAGGTGTGACCTGACATTGCAGGGAGGGGCCAAGGCTGGAGGTTGGAATCATGAGCAAGCAGGTAATCTCCTAGATAGGAAGCTAACCCCCAGCTTCAGGTCTTTGGGGGTTTGACTGGAGGTTGTGGGGTTGTGGAAAAGCAATGCAATGTGTGTTTGGAACACTAGGTGGCAGTGAAGACTCTCCTTCCTCCCGAGTCCGCAGTCAGCGTCAGACCCAAACTTTGCCTTCGCCCAGAAGACCCAGGAAGGCCCCAGTGTGAACAGCTATCTCAGCCACAACCCCAAGAGGCATCTGAAAGCCTCTCTAAGAAACTTTCCCCAACAACAAGAATTTAAACCAAAATCAAAATGTATGACGCCTTTTACAAAGCCTTTATGAAGAGCTCTGTGGGGTGATAACCCCCATTTTACAGAGACAAGAAACCACGGCCATATGGCCGGTAAAGCCACAGGGTTGGGACCAGAGCCAGTCCTGTGTGACCAGCAATTGGAACACCTCCGAGAAGGATGTGGGCGTCGCTGCAAGACAAGTGGGTCAGGCACCGCCCAGCGAGCATACGATGCCACGAAGGGCTTCCCTGGCAGGTTACCACGGGCCCTGGATGTTGTGGGGTTTCCAGTCCTCCGCTAAACATCGGTGTAAGACACCTGAATAAGGTTCTCATTTTGGGGGTCACACATTTAGACAAGTAACTAGAACAGGATTCAAGTCCGATATTCCCCGACTCCTGCGATGTTATTTTTTTTTGGTTTTGTTTTGCAAACCACCATTGTGTTCCTCTTACGGCCATCTTGTCCTCACTATGGGGCCAGACGACACAGTATCAGAGGTGGGACACAGGAACATGTTTTATTACTTGGAAAAGGCTCCATAAACGTCAGGGACTCTTGCCATTAGTGTCGTTGGGAGATTTATAAAGGAACGCCCCCTCCAGCCTTTGGAGGCTCAGCGCCTTCCTCCCCGCTCCCCCAAAAGGAAAGAGCCCAGACGTCTGGCAGGGCCCGGGCCCCCGTGCCGCCCACCGCCCACCGCCCCTCTCCTTCTTGCAGTTTGAGATCCGGCAGCTGCGGGCGCACCTGGCTCAGCAGGACTTGGACCTGGCAGCGGAGCGCGAGGCGGCGCTTCAGGCCCCGCATGTGCTCAGCCAGCCGCGCAGCCGCTACAAGGTGGTGGAGGCCGGCACGTGGGCCGAGGAGACGGCGGCCGAGAGCGTTGTGGAGGAGCTGCAGCCTGCGCAAGGTGAGTCCGCCGGCGCCAGCCCCCGGGCTCTGCGCACAGCCGCAGCGTCCGGGAGCAGGAGCACGTCTCCTGATGGGTCTGTGTCCCGATATCGGCCCACGATTTTGGTGGTGGTGATGGGGGAACCCTAGTTAAGTGCTCCCCGGGACTGCCTTTCTCAGCCTTGGATATAGCGTTCAGTCAAGCTACCTTGACACTTCTACATGACCTCGGTGGCCTGTAGGCATCTTGCCTGCTTTGAGTGTTTCACCTCCCCATTCCTCGCGGCAGCTTGCAGACTTTCGTACTTTATGGCTGAAGGAACTGAGCCCCAGAAAAGTCGTCCAAAGGTGCAGAGCTGGGTTTCCAGTCTAGGCCTGGGGCCAGAATAGCCCAGAACCTAAGCCTTGAGGATGGTGGTAAATTGATGGGCCGGTGATGTTGGTGGCGATGGGGGCCTCGGCAGTTCCCTAGGGCAGACTTCTCTCTAGGGAAGACCAACTGTGTCGCCTTGCAGTGGGGACTTAACCTTTGTGAGTCTTGGTTTCACTAGCTGTCAAATGGGAACAATGCTGAGCCTTCCTCACAAGTTCATGTGAGGCCCCAGGAAGCAGGTGTAAGTGGCTTTCAGAATTACGAAGTAGTCCTGCAAATGTCAGGTGGCGTTATTTAGTGATTGGGGTGAAAATACCACTCCGTGGTGATGCAGCTGTCAGGTTTGGCCTTTGTGAGTTTTGGGGAGGCTGTGTTCTGACGGGCTCAGGCCAGGACTTGGCTCCCGGCACAGGGGCCAGCAGGGGAGATCTGAAGCCTTGTTAGAGCCCGCAGGGGGTCCTGGGAGCCTGGACGCAGGTTCCCCTCCCCAGGTACCCTTGCTGCTCCGGTCTGACTCTGCCCTGCGCTGACTTGCACCTGAAAATGCTGTTGCTAAAATGATGGGTAAGGGATTTCTTCACTTTACCAAGATATTTTTTAAAAACATTGACTTCCCCTAATAATTCAGAATACATTTCTAGGACCACCTTTTTGACCTAAAGGTAAGGGAACTACCCAAATGCCTCCAAGAGAAGCTTTTTACAGTGTGATGTCATTCCATCCTCACACCTCTTTTCTCTCATATGGAGGGAGAAACTCAGGCTCAGAGAAATCAAGAGAACTTCATGGGGTCACATGGAAATGGAGGTGCTGGACTCGGCTAACTGCAGCTTGATCCAGGGCCCTCTTCACCTTGGCGGGCTCTATTCCCCTCTCCAGGGCAGTGACAGCCAGGCAGGGCTGGGCAGGGTGGGAGGCAGGAAGCCAGAGCTCCAGACTCTGCCACTCCCCAGCTCTGTGACTTGGGGTCTTAGTGCTCCCTTCTGTAAAGTGGGCTCATAACTCCAGCTCTGTCTGCCTCACAGGAAGTCTGGGGAGCTGGTGGACGTGAGAAAGCTCTGTAGGCTACAAGGTGCTGTGAACAGGTTTTGGGGAGTAGGGTGATTGCTATTATGATCTTTTGAGAGACCTTCTAACCTTAGAACTTTAGAAGTTGGGAGCTCAGGACTTCTGAGCCTAGCTCTTCAGCTGATGTGCTAATCCCATCTAGAACCCCTGCCAAGAGGTTTACCAGCCTCTAAGAACAGGTACCGGGCACCTCCCAAGGAAGTCCAGGCCAACCCAACTGCACATAACTCTGCCTGTTAGAAAATACTTCCTCAGACTGAGCCAAGGTCTGCTCCCAGCACCCATCTCTCCCACCTGAACGAAGCTTTTATGTCTCCCAGCTGAGACATCCTTTCAGAAACTGGCCTCTGAGTGTCTTCTCCTCCAGGGACTGTCACCTGCATTCCCACAGCCACTTCTCAGGGGACACAAGCCCTCCAAGTTCTTGCTGTACAGTCCCTCCCTGAGCTTTCCAATGTTTCCATCCCTCTCAGGGTGACGTGTAGAACTAAGCGCACTTCTCAGGGAGCTGCAAGACTAGGGCAGAGTGTTAAGGGGTCACCCCTGCTTTTTTGTTCTGGACCCAAGACTCCTGTGACTGAGCCTTGTGGTGGCTGCCTGGCCTGAGCTCACAGTTGCGCCAGGGCATGGCTCTGCTGAGCCCCGGAGCCTCGCACAGCCCATCCTTGACTTTCTATACGCTCAGGCAGAGTTGGACATTCATTTGTGTTCAGTTGTAGCCTGATTCCTGCCTTTACTCTGGGTTTCCAGGGCTTTGTAGGTTTTGCTCACAACTCACCACCAATCCTGCTGGTTTTACTGCCTGCATATATTTTGAAACATTCCCAACTTTTCGTCTGCATTGTTCAGCCTCCCTCTTTCTGGACCTCATCTGCTTCCTTGCCCTCAACGTTGCCCCCATGGGTGCCCTCTTCACTCCTTTCCCCCTCCAACACACACACGCACGCACACACACACACTCGGTGATCTTCCATAGATCTTTCGTATCACTCTCTGACTTAATACCTTGGCTGGTTATTTGCTCGAGCTGCTGAAACAAAGTCCTGCAAACTGGGTGGCTTAACCAACAGAAGTTTCCTGTCTCTGAGTTCTGGAGGCTGAAAGTCTGGGATCAGGGTCTTGGCAGGATCAGCTCCTTCTGAGGTTGCGAGGGAGCATCGGCTGCTGCCTCTCCCCCGGCTCCTGGCACGTTGCTGGCAACCCTTGGCGTCCCTTAGCTTGTAGAAGCATCACCCTGACCTCAGCCTTCTCTTCACATGGTGTCCTCCCTGTGTCTGCATCTGTGTCTGGATTTCCCTTTTTACAAGAACCCTAGTCGTGTTGGGTCTGGGGCCCACCCTACTCCAATATATGACCTCATCTTAACTAATTCTGTCTACAACAATCTCATTTCCAAATCAGATTACATTCTGAGGTTCTGTGGGTTAGGATTTCAACATATGACTTTGGAGGTGGAGGACATGGCGACTCAGCTTTTAACAGGTGGCATATAAGGCCCCTGATGGTCTTGTTCCAGCTTCCCCCTCCCACCCGCTGCCGTCTCATCTCCTTCCAGTCTGCACTCCATCTTCACTTTCACTCTGGCTGAGTGAAGCATCTCTGCGTTTGGAGAAGTGTTCTGTGTAGTAGTAAGTCCCTGAGGCTTTCCACATGCTGTTCACTGGCAGGACAGGCCTGCCTGCCAAACTTCTGTTCATCCTGCAAACCCGTCTCAGAGTCAGCTCCCGGTCACCACGTCCTTCCCTCGAGACCTTATATGAACTCCCGCTTGCCAGGTCGCCCCTGCATTTTGTCTTCAGGGCCACACCTGGCCCTTGGCAGGCTCCCCATAGAGTGATCTACGTGGAATGTAATCTGCAAGCTCATAACTGATTGAAGAACAGAACAAATCTGTGGACATCGCTTGTTTCACTGTGGGTCCTGCAACCCTGGGTCTTCTCTCAGTGCTCAGGGGGCTTCTGGCGGTAGCCCACTCCAGAAACCCCACTTGTGGCTTGCAGCTCCCCATGCCGGGGCGTGGGGAATCCAGAATATAAGATCTTCGTTTTGAAAATTCTGGAAGTTGGTGGCAACTTTTGCCCACTTTGTCCTGTTTTCCAAGGATGAGAGGAGCAGGTTTACAGCCTATCCCAGGGTCTTCCCAGGTGGCCCTAGTGGTAAAGAACTTGGCTGCCAGCACAGGAGACTTAAAGAGACACAGGTTCAATCCCTGGGTCGGGAAGATGCCCTGGAGGAGGACATGGCCACCCACTCCGGTGTTCTTGCCTGGAGAAGCCCATGGGGAGAAGCCTGGTGGACTACAGTCCATAGGGTCGCACAGAGTTGGACATCACCGAAGCAACTTAGCACATACAGCTGGCTCATCCCAGGACCTTCCTGCTGACGGAGCAAAGTGAGGTGGAGGAGCTGCCTCCTTGCTCTGCCCGTGGTGGCTGCTCAAGCCCATTTTGAGACTGCAGCTCACCTGGTGCTGGGGCCTACTCAGCGCTGTTCCATCTTCGGCAGCACATGCCTTTGAACACCTGAGCTCAGGTGGCTCCTCCTGTACAGCCAGTCATTCTGCAGCAACTCTCTGCCTCTCTCAACAGGAGTCTTAGCTCTTGAGGTAACAGCCTGGCCATTACTATCCCCCCAGCCAATGACCTCCAGATCCTGGACACCTGATGCCACACTTGGATTCACAGGGTGTCAAGATCTGAGGTCACAGAGTCTGCAAACAAGCCAAGTATTTAACGTAACCGCACACATTCTAGTACCGTGAAGCCGTGAGTCCCTGCCTCTCCACCCTGTTCCAGCTCTCCCTGCAATCCCCATGGTGGGCACCTTCCAGCAGGAAGTGGAGGGAGGCAGAATAAGAAGGGAGAAAGTGATCGGCTACACGTGCCAGCCAGGGGGATCACGGGTTCTGTGCCAACCCTCCTGGAAACTAGAGGTATGTCTGAATAGGGCCCTCGGATCTCCCAAAGAGCTGGCAAACGTGCACCCCTGGGAGCCATTGCCAGTGCCCCTCCCATCTAGCCCTGGAGCCCCAGCCTTGCTCTCTGTCTCCTCTGTGGCGTCCCTGCCTCCCAGCTCTCAAGGGGCACACAGCCCTGCCCAACTCAGCAGAGCACTAGCACATTTCCCAACCTGTCACTTGACTGCCAACCCCCAGAGCCGTCAATAGCAAAGGCAGTTCCTCGGAGACAGAGAGCAGAAGCCTTGCCGGGCTAGCAAGTGGCATGCGTGATTCACGGCCTCGGATGAGCTGGGGAGTCAGGGCACCCCAGCTCATCTCTCTCTGACCAGGACTTGTGTCCAGAGAGGGATTTCCATGATGTTAGAAATCATGGCTAGACAAGCTAGGGGCGGTCTGGGCCACGCTGGAGAGGGAGAAAGGGCAGCGTTTGTTGCTCACCATGACCTTCAGGCCAGCGAGGGCCCCAAGGCTCAGCGTGTCACACTAGTACACAGACAATCCGGGGATTAACCTGCAGACATCAGCAATAAGTCTCTGGAGCCTCAGGGGAGGGCCGGCCTCTCTCGGGGTACGGGGGTGGGGAAGGAGGCAGCAGCGGGGGTGGGAGTGCCAGCCTCAGCCATGGCAGGAGAAGCAGCTCCTGCAGTCCCCACAGTTGCCAGCGGGTCACTGTCAGACTAACGCCAACCAGCTTCTGTTTAAACTTGCTCCAGCACAAATCATTTTTAAAACCCGGACTGCAAAGTTCCAGGCTTTGGGGCCTGCCAAGTTCACAGTGCCCCTGTGTAGTCATTAATACTTCCCTCCCAAATTTATTAGTCTTGAAGCTCGCCCATAACTTATGAATTACAGCCCCTGGTGGGAGTGCCACAGCTTTTACCATATATCACAGTGAACCTCGGCGTCCACCCCCTGCCGCCCCCGCACTGCACCAGCGCTCAGAGAAACCTCCATGGAGGTGCACCGGGTCTCACCTTGGAGAGGAGAGGCCTGTGTGCTGATGGGGGCAAGTCGGGCTTTCTGCCATCACTGGGCTCTTGATGGGGGGCCACTGGAGACCCAGGAGAGCCCCCAGAGCTGTAATGCTAGAGCTGGGGCGCCTCACGTAAAGCAGAGAGGCAGATACCAGCGTAGGGAGGTGGGGGTGGTTCTGAAAGAAAGATGTGGGATTCAGACTCAGGGCTGGGTTTGAATCTCAACTTGGCCTTGAACAAGTTACTTGACCTCCCTGGACTGGCTTCATGGCGGGGAGACCCATGCAGTCACCGAGGGTGTCACACTTGGTTCATTGCTCTGGTGTCACCCTCTTAAAATTCTTAATGTTTTTTCTTTCAGTGATTGATACGTTAATTTCAGGTATACCTGAAAATACTCATATATACTGGAGAATCACAGTAAGTCTAGATAGCATCCATCACTATGCATAGTTACAGAATTTTATTTATTTATTGTGATGAGAACTTTTGAGATTTATTCTCTTAGTAATTTTCAAATATACCATACAGAACTAACTACAGTGACCATATTGTAGCATATCCCCTTGACATTTACTGTATAACCGGAAGTTTGTGCCTTTTGAGCCCCTTCACCCACCCATTTCACACCCAGCCATTTCACACCCCCTCCCTTGCTTGCCCAGCCCCTGCCTCTGAGAACCACCAATCTGTTCTCTGTATCTCTGAGCTCAGGGCATTTGTTTGTTTCAGGTTTTGTTTTTCGATTCCACATATAAATAAGATCATAGCGTGTCTTTGTCTGACTTACTTCACTTAAGCGCATGCCCTCTGGTCCATCCAGGTTGTTGCAGATGTCAAGATCTTATTCATTTTTATGGCTGAGTAACAGTCCATTGTGTGTGTGTGTGTGTGTGTGTGTGTGTGTGTGTGTGTGTGTACCACATTCATCTGTTCTTGGACACTCAGGTTATTTCCATATCTGGGCTATTATAAATAATGCTGCTGTGTACATTGGGATGCATGCATCTTTTCAAATGAATGTTTTTGTTTTCTCCAGATATATGCTCAGAAGCAGGACTGCTGGGTCGTGTGGCAGTTCGATTTTTCTTTTTTTTGAGGAACCTCCATACTGTGTTCCAGAAGGACCACACCGATTCATATTCCCACCAGCAGTGTGCTGGGGCTCTCTCTTCTCTGCCGTCTCACCGCCACTTATTATCTCTGTCCTTGTGATGCTAGCCGTTATAACGAGTGCGAGGCGGCGTCTCCCTGTGGTTCTGGCTGGCACTCAGTTGCACCCCTAACGTTGAGTGACGATGAGCTCCTTTTCGTGTACCTCTGGCACACTCTGTGTTTTCTTCAGGAAAATGTCTATCCAGATCCAATTTTTAAATTGGATTATTTTTTTTGCTATTGAGTTGTATGAGTTCTTTGTACATTTTGGATATAAATCCTTATCAGGTATGATTTGCAAATATTCTCTTCCGTTCAGTAGGTTGCCATTCATTTTGCTGATGGTTTCTGTTGCTGTGCAGAAGCTTTGTAGTTTAGTATGGTCCTACTTGTTTATTTTTTGCTTTCATTGCTTTTGTTTCAGTGTCAAATGTAAAAAAAATTATTGCCAAGACCAAGGTCAAGGAGCTTACCTGCCGCCTATGTTTTCTCCTAGGACGTTTATGGTTTCAGGTTTTATATTTGAGTCTTAATTCATTGAGTAAATTTTTGTGTATGGTGGAAGTTAGGGGCCCGGTTTTCCCAGGACCACTTACTGAAGAGACTTTCCTTTCCTCCTGGTATATTCTTAGCTCCTTTGCTGTAAATTAATTGACCATATACGGGTGAGTTTATTTCTGGGCCTTAATGCTTTTTAAACAAAGGGCCCCACAAATTATGCAGCTGGTCCTGGGTCTGAACTCTAATTGTCCCAACTAGAAGCAGAAGCACACCCCACTGAGAAGGACTGAACACTCAGCCTCAGCACACAGGGTCCTTTCTTGATGAGGGCTGCTGAGCTGTGGAGCAGCAGCTTGGAGTGTGGCAGTGGGAGCCCCGACCAGGAATCAGGGCCTCCCTCTGGGCTCGGATCTGCACAGGACGTGTGGGTGTGCAGTCCCGACTCCCAACTCCCACCCCACAGCTTGGCCAGTCCTGCCACCCAGGGAGGCCCACCTGACTCACAGCCCTCTTGCTCCACCTCGCTGGGCAGGTTGGGGCTCTGCCCAAGGGGCACACCCACACAACAAGCACTGCCGCCACAGCACTCGACCAGCTTTAGGAGGATCAGTCAGGATGGCTGCGTGGAGTGCTCACGCCCTAGGAAAAAAGGTGCTGGGTGGTTGAGAGCAGCTGCAGCAGCTGCCACAGAAATGAGCTGAGACTTAGGGGCCGGCAGGGAGCACCACGGGCCAGGGTTTCAGGGAGGTGATGGACAGACCCAGGTTAGACTTGACCTTCATCATCCCGGCAAAACGTATAGCTCACCAGCAAGTAGGTATTTCTTATTTCCATTTTACTGAGGAAGCTGAGGCTCAGAGTGGCCAGAGATTTGCCTAAGGACACACAGCAGATGTCTGCAGAGCTGGGGTTGGCACCTGGGCTGTTTTGTCCTGGAGCCTGAGTTTGTACCAGCCCTTCTTTCTCACCCCTCCAGGGTCAGCCAACGCAGTCCTCCTGTAGGGCAGTTCTTACCTGGCCTTAGGGCTCCTTAGTGCCAAATCAAAGCAAACCTTGGGGCAGGGGTTCTCTTAGATGGAGGGTGGGCAGCCCCACGTTGGGGCTCACTTATGGCCTCTTCCTGGCCACATGCATCCATGCCTGCCTGCATTCCCTCCCTGCAGGCTCCCAGACACCAGTAGTCATTAGTCTCTGGGCAGGAAGTACCAGGGACCAAGAGCAAGGCTGCGTGCTGCATGGTGCCGATGGTGTCTCAGAGGCTAAGAGGAATGGTCCAGGGAGGTCTTGCAAGCCCTGGACCCAGCCTCAGTCACTGTCCAATCATCCTGTTTATTGGTGGGTAGTATACGCCAAACCCCATGCTAAGTGCTGGCGAGACTCTGACTAAAATGTGGCCTCTGGGTGGGAGAGGACAAAGCCTCAGCCCAAGTGATCAGTGTGGAGAAAGGGGCCTGCCTGAAGCAGAGAGAGTTGGGGGTGTGGGTGGCGATCAACACTGCTGGAAAAGCCTGGGCAAGGCCTTGCTCTGACTGTCTTGAAACTCACTCTGAGGCCCCTGGGTGGGTACAGGTTTGGAACAGAGGGAACAAATGCAGACTGGACAGGCCTGCAGTGGCCGCCTGGAGATCTAGGTTCTGTCAGGCACATCCATGGAGTGAGCAATCCCATTTATTAATCCCTGCAGGCATGATGAGAGGCCAAAGGGAAAAGCATGAGGTCTGACCCAAGGCTGGATGGCAGAGGGCATCTGGGGGTCCCTTGATTGGTCACAGGTTTGGCAGGAGCTGAATTGCTGGTAAGAATGGAGAAGAAGCATGGAGAAGTGACCAGGTTCCTGGGGTACCATTCACCAAGGTGGAGGTTGGGGGAGAAACTGAGTTCTCTTTTGGACACGTTGAGTCAGAGGTGGCTGGAGGTCATCCAGGAGAAGCTGTCTGGTTGGCCAGACCAGTCAGAAGCTGAGAGACGTCTGGGCTGAAGGTCACCTGGCTCAGGTTACTTTTATCCGTGGCTTTGATGAAGATTGAACATCCTCAATTGAACAGGCAACACTGAGGTACAAGAGAGAATACCTTAGTAGATGGAATCAAGATTCAGAATGCTTTCAGCAGGCTCTGGGCTGAGACCAATAAGCTGACATTTGCCTGAGATGATAAACGTGAAGTCCTCTGTGGAGCTGACACGGCCACGGTGTGGTGAAGGCCTGGCTGGCTTGGCCCCAGCGCCTGCAGAGGAGGCCTGGCCTGGGCATCCGTGTTGGCCACAGACTCATGAGTCAGCAGAGGAGGGTGACTGCTGAACCCAACTGGAGGATGTTAGGCTGTGTGAGGGGAAAGACCCCAGCAGATCTCCAGGAGGACCCACCTGTTAAGCAAGATGAAAGGAGGTCGCTGTGTGAAGTGCCTGATCCGCAGCCTGGAGCTCTGAAGGACACAGTGACAGTCAGCTCCCTCCTGCCTCCCTTGCCCCTGTTTCGGTCACATCTGGAGCCCATAGTGACTTGAGAGGCTGGAAAACGAGGGAGAGCTGAGAATGGACAGGGGTTTCTCAGGAGAAGAGACATTTTGGGAGAAATGTGAGGGCTTTGTAAGTGCTGGAAAGTCTGTCATGTAGTAAGTAGAAGTGGGGTGTGGCCTTGGGGCATGTGGGGACAGGACCCAGATACCCAGATCTGCAAGGCCTCCCATAGTGGGCCCTTCCTAAGGAGACGGAGATTGGCTACCTGACCACGGAGTGGAGGTCCCCAGGAGGCCCTGTGCTCCTTGGAGGTGGAGGGCCAGGCACGCCACCCCTGCTGAGCACAGAGGAATCTGATTATTAGGGCTGCTCAACAGAGAAGCAGGAGGCCCCTTCTGTGAGGGGCACAGGCCGTGGTGGGCAGAGCCCAGGTAGGGGTTGAGAGGATGCTCACACGGGTCGGGGTGGGGGGAGTGTGGTTCCCCGATGGCTCCGGTCCTTTCCCACTCTGCTCTCTCTCCTCTTGAACTTCAGGGCTGGCTGAGGGGCCAGGAGCCAGCTAGCCTGGCTGTCACAGTCTCTAAGAGCCCCACCCGTTCCCCCATGGTACAGATGGAAAAACTGAGCCCCGGAGAGGGGATGTGACCTGCCCAGGTTCCCATGGTGGGCCAGTGGCAGTAGCAGCACAGGATCCCAGGCTCTGGGTGTTTCTCATTCACTCCAGGCCACCTCCTGCACATGAGCCCCTGTGGGAAGCACAGGTCTGTGGATCCGTTAGCTGAGTTTATTGTCCTGCGTTCGTGACGTGGCCCTCTACAGCCACACTGCAGGTCCCTGCTGCCACGGCCTCAGGATAACACCAAGATCAGTGACCAGACCTGTCTGGCCTGGTGGACCTGGTGGCTGTTGCACTGCTTGCCAGGAGCAGTCACACCAGCCGCCTCCCACTTCCCGGGGCAGCCTGCAGGGCTAGACAGCATTTACAACATAAATTATGAAGAGCCACGGAGAAGAGTGTTGCTGTCTGATTCTGAGGAGCGTTGCTGGTTGATCCTGAAGCAGGGCCTGGAGCCAGCCTGGGGCCCCTCCCTCAGCTCAGGCATTAATGCAGAATACACCTCTGGCCGCAGGCATTTAAAGATCAAAAGAGGCCAAAAAAGCTTTTAAGAGCCAGGTTGCTGTGTGTGCTGCCACCGGCCTCCCCATGTCAGGGCAGACACGCTTCTGCAGCGAGCTCAGGTGTGTCAGGAACGCAGCCATGGAGAGCAGCAGGTTCCATCACCTGCAGACCGAGGCTTCTTGAGGGTGTAGACCCCCATCCTCACCTTCAGCCTCATCGGGACCTGTCTTCCCTCCCCTGGGCATTGCTGTCTCTGTTCTCCCGTCCAGCCTGACACCTTCCCAACCACTCTCAGCGCAACCTTGGGCGTGCCTCGCACTTGAGCCTGTTCACACTTTCCTGTGGTTCCTCACTGTGCTTGGGGCAAGGCTGAGCTCCTTAGGATGGCTTTGGCGTCTCCTGTTATCTTCTGTCCATTCCCCACCGCCCCGCCCCTCACCATGCTCAGGCCTCTCTGAAGTTCTCACCTCTCCTCTCTCATCCCTTCCCACTCCATCAGAACAATGAACCAATTCTTTGAGACCCTGTTCCCATGCCATCTCCCAAGACCAGGACAGCTTTACACCTCATTGGTTATTCATTCACTGAGCATCCACCATGTGCTGGGAGCAGGGTGCTGGGAGCAGGGCTGGGGGTGCCCAGCGCCTGTGTCCATTCCTGGGCGGTGTGGAAGACCGAGGGGGCTGTCGTCCATGGTCAGCCTCTGCAGCTGGCTGTGTGCGGCTGGAATGGCACTCTGAGGCTTTTGCACTGAGGAGAGCTTTCCTGGTGATTGTGAGAAACTCAGTTGGATTCAGAGACTCAGGCTATCCAGGCAGGGAAAGCCCTAAAGGACTATTTCCACGCCCTTGTCTCAGAGAAGGGGAAACTGAAGGCAGAGAAGGAAAGGGCTTCTTCATATCACACAGCAAGCTGGATGCTTCATCAGAACCTGGGTCCCTGATACCCAGCCCAGCACTGGGGCAGATGAGCCATGTGGTCCCCCTGGAGGAACCACGTGGCAGGGAGCTTGTGGGAGACCAGCACCTCCTCGTGGTGATGGGGGTAGAGGCACTGGAGGGAGGAGCACGAGCTGGCCACAGCCCCTGCTCCTGGACTGTCCAGCTCGCCCTCACACTCAGCCTTCTCTGTCCTCACCTCCACAGAAGCCACGGTGAAAGATGACATGAACAGCTACATCAGCCAGTACTACAATGGGCCCAGCAGTGGTAAGTCCGTGTCGGTGCTATCCGATGTGTACCAGAGCCTCTGTGTGGCCCCACGCCAGAGGTGACCCTGGCAGCCCCTAACATCCAGGCCAGGGACAGCTCGGCCAGGCTGTCCATCTCCTGGCCCCTGTGAGCCGTAACCGCAGGCAGAGTTCCCAGCAGACTCTGGCACCTGAGCTCAAGTGCTGGGATGGGAGTGCTCCAAGATGTGCATGGGGGACCCTGGGGTGGAGAGGGGCTGGAATCTAGGAATCTAATGACCTCAGCGCTTCCCAACCTGAGAACCTTTCAGGATGAGCGTGAGGGGGGGTGAAATAATGCATAATTGGGTGTGAGAAGCAACAGGCACTGGGCATGTCCTTGTTTGTTTCATTCTTGCACTTCAGAAAGTCTCAGGACACCTAGTGGTTTTCACTTATGAGAAAGGTTGAGTTTTAAAATAATACTCAGTCCTTCAGGGTCTTATTTCTCTTTAGCCAGTGTCTTGAGTCTTGTAAGGTTTGGGTTTCACAGCCCTTGAACAGTGAAAGTGTTAGTTGCTCAGTAGTGTCCAACTCTTTGCATCCCCATGGACTGCAGCCCACCAGGCTTCTCTGTCCATGGAATTTTCCAGGCAAGAAATACTGGAGTAGGTTGCCATTCCCTTTTCTAGGAGATCTTCCTGACCCAGGGATCGAACCCAGCCTCCTGCATTACAGGCAAATTCTTTACTGCTGAGCCCTTAAATCCTTGTAAACTCCATTCTAAGGCTAGAAGGTTATAGTGTGGACCATGCTGAAGACATCTGAATTTTGTCTTTTCTGCAATTTAGCCCCTTTAAGGCCTCTTTCCCTCTCTTTCTCCTCTTCCAAAGCCTTATCCAACCTGCTGATCTCAAAGACCACCATCTCTAGCCTGAACCTCTGTCCCAGCCCACTCTCCCTACCACTTTAGAGAGAAACCTTCCCCACACTACGCCTACTGTAATTCAGGCCCTTGATACTTCTCACTTAGAGCCAAGACATTCTGGAATGTCCCCCACCCTCCACTTACAGTGCATCCTGTAGAAATCCATCAGTTTTCTGAGGGCTCAGCTCTGGTCATGAGTCTCACACTGGACCCATTTAAAACTTTGAGTCCTGCGGACCATGATGTTCAGATTCCTTGTCATAGCACACTGTGCTGAGTTAGTCAGGATGGGCTCAGTTATGCTGCGCCCAGTGACAACAACCCCATATCTGAGTGGTTTAAATAAACCAACAAAGGGCCAGGGCACACTGGCCAGGGGCTCTTTGCCCAGGCTGTTATCTTTACCCTGTCACCTCCCAGCAGACAGAACAGTTGGCGTGCCTTCTAGAACAGTGTTGACCGCCCAGGCAGAGCACAGCTGGCTTATGTAGCTTCTCCAGGAAGCGCCACCGGTCACTTCTTGCAGGTGACTGGCTGAGGCCTGTCACATGTCTGCACTTGACGGGGAGGCATAATTCTCCCTCAGGGCAGGTGGCGAATATTAGAAACCTGGGCCATCTGCCACGGCCTCTCCCAGCAAAGCCATTCACACTCACCTCACCCCACCATCCAGCCCGACCCCCATCAGGGCACAGAGGTGCGGCCGGGGTGGAGTGTGACCCGCACCCCTCCTTTCTTGCAGACAGCGGCGTCCCAGAGCCAGCTGTGTGCGTGGTCACCACGGCCGCCATCGACATCCACCAGCCCAACGTCTCGTCTGACCTCTTTTCCGTCGACGTGCCCCTGAAGCTCGGCAGCGATGGCACCGGTGCCAGCGCCAGCTCCGAGAGCGCCACCCGCTCCACACGCAGCTCGGGCACCCGGGCCCAGAGTGACAGCAGTCAGACGCTGGGCTCCTCCACGGACTGCAGCGCTGCCCGCGAGGAGCTGTCCCCCAGGCCCAGCCCCTCCGCCCTGCCGCTGCCCCCGCCGCCATCTCAGCAGCAGACGGCAGAGGCCACAGTCCAGGACCTGGTGTCCCCACTGTCGGAGGACCCCTGCCCCTCCCGGAGGGCCTCGGACTCCGCCCCCCTTGCCCAGCCCAGCCCAGAGGGCTCGGCCCAGCCCAGCCCTGAGCTGGAGCACAGGGTGAGTCTGTTTAACCAGAAGAACCGGGAGGGCTTCACCGTCTTTCAGATCAAGCCTGTCATCCATTTCCAGCCGGCTGCGCCTGCGCTGGAGGAAAAGTTCAGATCTTTGGAATCCAAAGAGAAGTTGCACAGGGTCCCTGAAGCCTAGAGCCTCCAGGCAGGCTGGGAGGGAGGCGGGGAGACAGCCATCTCGATGCTCCCCCAGGGCCCCGGTGGCCACCAAGGTCACATGAGGGGCCCAGGAGCCCTCCTGGCTTCCCTCAGGGTGCTGCCTGCCTCCAGGGAGGTGACGCCAGGCCAGGAGGCCACACGCCTCAGACCTCAAAGCCCAGAGCTGGCGCCTCCTCTCACCCTGCTCAGGGGAGGGTGGTGCTCGTGGCTGGGGTTTTTTTTTAAAACCACTTTTACAAAAACCAGCCTGTGGCCCAGCTTCAGCAGGGTAGAGCGTGGGGGCCAGCTCAGCCTCTTCCGTTGCCTTTGTTCCCGACGCCCACCCTGGACCCTCGGGAACAGCACTGTGAGCAGGGGCTGTCCAGCCCCACCCCCAAGCCGTCTTTTCCAGGAATCCCGGGTGGAGCCCACACAATCACACACACCATCTGAGCCTATCTCATTTGTCTTCATTCTCATTTAGGCATGAGCGTTTCTGAGTCTTTTCGAGACAAATCTAGTTTCCACCTTCTTGGGACATAAAGGGAGGGTCTGGAGGAGGGTGGGAGGGTTGTGGGGTGGGGGTGACAGCCATTTTCCAATCTTGGCTTTAATAATAAAAACCGCCTGCACTGAGACTTCCAGTTGGCAGAGGTATTCCTTTGGCTGCTAGTCCAGGTGAGGACCCCAGAGTGGCTCCTCTGGGCTTGGGTTGACCTTGAAAATCCACCAAGGGAGCCCCCCAGCTCCTCTCCGGTATCCCTGAGACCTCTGTAGACGAGCCCTAGACCCCAGGAAAGAGGTGCTCACACTGCCTGGCTGTGTGACGCTGGACCAGTACCTTCTCTTCACTCATCTCCCCACCACAGAGGTGCTCAGAATTCTGTCTTCCTTGCCAACAACTCCCAGACACAGCTCCCTGTCCCAGGGCTCCGTTCCTCTGGGATCTCAAACTTAAGAGGTCCAAAGCTGAGCGAGATATCTTGCTCGCAGCCTGCTGCTCCTCCCAGGTTCCCACCCGGGACACCACCATCCACCCGGCCACACATGTGAATGTTGGCCCCCTTCTCATTCCCCACGAGCAGTCAGGGATGCTGGCCACCTGCCCCAGACCCCTCACAGCCTTGCTAAGGCCCAGGCCCAGCCTCTGACTCCCCCCTCCTCTCATCACCATTGAGTTGCATCAATGGTGTCAAGGACCCTTTCGAACTGACAGTGTGTCAGCTCCCCAAACTCTGACCCAGGCTCTTGAGCCTGATCAGTGTGTCCCTTGCTGAAGAGTCTTCAAGGTGTTTAGCTTATGACTATGTTTTGTTTTCGATGTCCAGAAGAAAAAGGGAAGAGAATTTTTTTTTTCAGTTCAAGGGCTCCCGTTGCCTCAAATAAATTTCTTGGTGAGGTCACTGCTGCTAAATGGGCTGGTTGCCTGCCCCGAGGCCACAAAGAACATTCTCCTTATTCATGGGGAGATCAGCATTTGTCAGAAAAGATGTGAAAGGGAACGGTGTCAAACGGAGCTTGTTTTGGGGTGTAATCTGAGGCATTCCATCACCAGCAGCAGAGTAATTCACAGCTGCCATGACTGAGCGCTCTGTAAGGCCTCTACACCCTTGGGCTCCTTTAACCCTTCCAGTGGCCCTGTGAGGTGGTATCACTGGGCCCATTTTACAGGTGTAGGACCCAAGGCTCAGAGGTTTAAGAAACTTCCCTGAGGTTACACACTAACAAGAGAGACACTGAAACGAACTCAGATCTGCCTGGCAGTGTGCTAGGTGCTGGGGTTCCCAAGTTGTAGAGCTTTTGAAAGCCAAGTGGTCACTCGGGTCTGTCACGTATGGGCTGGAGGGCATTACATGACCTATAATCTCCAGGGCAGGAGCTGCGGGATCTGTTCCTAGCGGTCTGCGTCTGCTAGACTAGAAGCAGCTACCCTCCTGGCCAGGATCAGCCTGCTGAGCTGTGGCGCTCTCTTGGCTGAGTTCTCGTCGCCCCAGCTCATGGGCTAGTGCTGGCCACCCAGTCAAGTAAATGAGCCTGTCCTGTGCTGGAGGTGAGGCCCCCGTGGCTAGCTGGCAGTCACCTCTGCTTGGACTTCTACTCCAGAGAAAAGGGCTGGGAGGAGAGCAGTGGGGTGAGATGGTAGGCAAGTGGCCCCACTCTCTCCCTCAGTTTCCCCACCTAGAAGAGCTCCCCTTTGAAGAGCTGGTTTCGTAGGGCATTTACAGATTGCTGTGAGGTGAGATTATACCTGAGCGCTCACAGCTGCCTTCCTGCCTGCCCAGGCAGTAACAGTGGCAGAGCGGCTGCACGAGCAGACGGAGACTAGATGTCGTCTGGCCTCTCTGAGGACAGAGTCCACAGTCGTGAGGCAGAGGGCGCGCAAGACAGAGGGAGCCACTCACCTGCCTGAGGACAGGCGCGGGGTGGAGCCTCACAGCCTGGAGTGCAGGAGGTGGAGAGCAAAAGCTTTGGCTTTCAAGGTTCCCCCGGGTGCCATAGCCCAGAGTTATGGCGAGTGGGCAGCTGGGCGCGAGTGGCGATGGGGCCCAGGCCCTCCCTGGGAGGTTTGCCGCTCTGGGAAAGACCCCCTCCTTGCTCGCGACTCGCTCAGGGAGCGCACTCTGGGGCTCTCTCAGGGAGGCAGGCCTAGCAGCAGCTGCTGCCTCCTGTGAGCCAACAAGAGGGCGGTCGCAACGATGGCTCCCACTTACTCACTTGCTGTTGTGCTGGGGGCTCTTTGCGGTCTTCCCTCTCTATCACAGTCTTGCAAAGTGGGTGCTGCCTTCCCTGCTTTACAGAGACAGAGGATGATTTATGAAATGACTTGTCCAAGGGCATACAGCTGAACTAGCAGCAGAATTCAAACCCAGGTCTGTTGGGATTAGATGCCATGCTGGATGTGGTGAGCCGACCTTCGTGGAATTAAACCAGGTTTCAAGGGGAAAGCCAGAGAGGGAGCAGCCAGCCTGCAGGGCTCCTCAGACTGGAGGGACCTGCCCACCCTCCCTGCAGAGCCCTGTGGCCCTTCCCGCAGGGCCAGCCTCCTGGCTCCGCCTTGCCACTGAAGCTGGAGAGGAGCCCGTCCCGCGGCCTGGCTGGCTCCCTGAACGCCAAACTGGGCAGCCAAGACAAGGCTCAGAGTCAGCAGTGCTGGTGGCCGGCCCGCAGGGCAGCGTGGCCAGAGCCCTGCAGGCCTGGCTCACAGTCCAGCCGGGACTGGGGAGCTGTAAGGCCTTCCCTGAGTGACACGACCGGCCTCTCTCCAGTCAGCCCTCCAACCCAAACCTTGGTTGTTCAGATCAGGTCACACAGATGGGTTTTTCACAAACCCTGTACAATTAATTAGAGGCCAGTGGCCTGGGATTCCCTTCAGCATGGTGGCTTGTTCACTCCGTCCGTGACTCTCAGCTCAGCAATACCTTTCTCACGCCAAGCTCTTAACTGAAGCTCCTGCCCTGGTACTGCCCCTACATTCCTCTCTGGTGTGATTTCCTCATCTCTAAAGAGACTAAGAGTGGGGCTGTACTCTCTGTGAGCTGAGGAGAGCCTCAAAGGAGATGAGGTCCAAGGAAGCCATCTTAGAAAGAAGCTTCCCAGGTGGCGCTAGTGGTAAAGGACCCGCCTGCCAGTGCAGGAGACGTAAGGGACGTGGGTTCGATCCCTGGGCTGGGAAGATCCCCTGGAGGAGGACATGGCAACCCACTCCAGCATTCTTGCCTGGAGAATCCCATGGACAGAGGAGCCTGGCGGGCTACAGTCCACAGGGTTGCAAAGGGTCAGACATGACTGAGGTGACTTAGCGCATCTTACTATCGAATCTACAGGACACCTGCACAGAGTTGCCTAACAAGGATACCCAGCAATTCTGGGGGCTTGACAAGACATCTCAGGGCTAAAGAGGAGTCTGGATACCCCACCTCCGCCCTCCCCCACAGTTGCTGTGGTGCACACAGGGTATGTGCCAAAGCCCCGGCTCCTCAGCTCAACCAGCTTCTGTTCTGCTGTACGGCTCCCAGCAAATCCCTGGGTCTGCATCCTTGCCCTGTACAGCAGGAATAACGACTCTCATTCCCTCCACCCCCACCCACCCCTGTGAGGGCTGCTGGGATAGCTAACGACATAATGGAAGGGAAAGCCCTTTGAGAATGTTTCAAGGGAGACACAAACAGACACCATCCTTATTAATAATGGATGCCTGGGTGTTGTGCTGCCTATCCACGTTCAGCAATTCTGGGGAAGGCTGCCCGGGACAAGCTCAGTTATCTCACTTGCTGCTGCTGATAGTTTGGTGCGAGAAGAGGGCGGTAGATAGGAGCTGAGAGGACACGGGCCCCACCCCCACTCCCAGTACCCAGCCCAGGCACTGTCTGCTCCTCCTGAGCTCACCTTGCTCGTATATCTCCACTGGTTCCCCCATAAATAATGCCCCAGAGTCACCCTGAGTTAAAGCACTGTTGTTCCAGGAGGCACCTTATTTGCCTTCCTCTCCTTTTCCCAGTATAAACCCCAAACCTACATTTCCATGGCATAAACTGAATGATGAATTCATAACTACTCTGAATTTTTTTTTTCCCTTTGCTTCAGCACTGAAAAGTTTAGTATTGTCTCTTGGTGAATAGTTAATTTAATTATCCAAAGAAAATGATGGAACATTTGCTGCTAAATTTATTGCAAACTACCAAAGAGACAGCGCTGGCATAATTTTATGCAGAGCCCCAGGCTATAGCATAGGGGAGCAGGCTGCCTATTCATCCTGAAACAAGCAAATGAAATTGACTACCCTGGAGATCAATCAGGACATTAAACACTGTGATGAATGTGGCAGAACTCTTCAGTGTCTGAGATTTACAGGGCACCTTTCACCAAGTGCTCTAGGAGCCTCCCCAACATCAATTAGGCCTCATAACTAGGTAGGCTCACCTCCACCTCCACTGCATAAAGAAGAGGCGTGGTGTTCTTGGACCTGGGTTTGCTAAATGCCACAAAAGTAAGCCAGTGTGCAGACCAGATCCAGTACAAAGCCCCCTGCTTCCCTCAGCAAAGAATGTTTTAGAATGGAGGAATCAGGCTAAAAGGGGACTGAGAGATTGGAGTCCAGACTGTGTCACGTTCTTGGTGCTTCTGTGCCTTGGCCACGCTGGGCCTTTCACCTGGGATATGCTTCGTTATTGGTTGATTTTGACTGAACTCAGCTCAGCTGCCTCATCTTCCTCCCCTTCCCTGCAGCTGGTCCCAGTCAGGCTGGATTGGGTATGTCCTCTGTGTTCCCAGGGGCTTCCCAGGTGACACCAGTGGTAAAGAACCCGCCTGCCAATGCAGGAGACATAAGAAAAATACGTTCGATCCCTGGGTTGGGAAGATCCCCTCGGGGAGCGCATGGCAACCCACTCCAGTATCCTGCCTGGAGAATCCTGTGGACAGAGGAGCCTGGCAGGCTGTAGCCCACAGGGTCACAGAGTCGGACACGACTGAAGCAACTTAGCATGCACGCACACCGTGTTCCCAGAGAGGAACTCAGGTTATGGCATGTGGTTGAGGGTATACTTCAGCCTAAGGTCACCACTCACTAGCTCTGAATCCTTTGGCAAGCGTTTTAAGCTCTGTAAGCTTCAGTTTTCTTATTTGGAGAGTGGAGAATACTACAATACCTCGTGGGGTTATGAAGCTTAAATGAAATAATGTCTGTAAAGCATTCAGCACAGCTCTCCAAAGCAGTTCTTGTCTCCATTTTCCTAAGCTGTTTGATATCTGCCAACACATTCACACTGGTTGAAGCTTGAAGGTATCTTGGAAGATTATCAAGTGCAATTTGCCATTTTACAGATGAGGAAAATGAAGCCTAAAAGGAGAGAAGGAATGTGACCAGGGCACCCATGAGACCATATTAGAACCAGGATGAGAACCCCAGTGTCCTGGTGAGCAGCCCATGCAGTGCTCAGCCCAGGTCCCAGACCTCACAGTTCCCCATGCAGCCCCCACACTGGGAAGGGAAACAGCCCTTCAAGCCAGACTTGAGCGCCCAAAACCATGTGACCAGTTGTGGGAGGCAAAGATGGGGAAGCCCAGACAGAGAAAACCTCACCATGGCCTGACTACTCACCAATCCGGGCACCAAAGAAAGTAAACGCCAGCTTCCATCCCAATAAATTCCTATTTCTATCACCCCTCACTCTTCCACGCTTCTGTGACAAGTTTGCTATTTTGAGGCAATGCAAACCAGAGGAGAGAGGCCTAGAGAAGCTGGAAGATATTGAGGGGCAGCCTGGTGCAAAGGCCAAGTTCTTCAGGCCTGGAGTCAGCTCAGGTTTCATATCTCACCAACTGCCTCTGCTCAGCCCATTTCTTCTTCCAGAAAGTAGGGGTGATGATACCCACTTTGGGGACTGTTGTATTAGAGAAGGATAGATAATGCACCTAGTAGGTTCTTAACAAGTAATGTTTGCCAGGATTCTGGTTTGTGTCCAGCTCTGCTGCCTGCTTTGTGCCTGGGGCAAGTCACCTCTCCTGAGAGCCTGACTTCACAGTTTCCTATCCTTCCCACCTCTGAGCGGGGAGCTTGCATGAGAGTGCTATTATAAACCAAGGACTATCAGCAACTCTTCTCCATGTGGGTACCCCACAAAATATTTTTAAAACCCTAGGGCTATACAAGTTGGAGCAATATATCACCCTAAATGGGCTTTTAACAAGGTTATCAGTCAAGTATCCTTTCGTTCAGCAACAGCTAACCAAATCCATCTGTTATAATCAATACTATTCTCCAGGTTTCCCAGCCTCTTAAGCACACTTTTACACGGACCAAAAACAAAAACCCCCTCTCACTCCCATGAGAGACAGTGTGAAATGCAACCAAACTGATTCCCCCTTTCACACAGCACTTACGGCTGGGGTTTCATTCAAAGCCTCCCAGCCCAGTACAGACACACCCAGGCTCTGCCGGCAGCGTGGCTCCCTGGGAGCGTGGCCACTATCCTGGGAGGACGAGCCCCACTCTCTGCCAGCCTCGCCCACAGCACCGGACCCATTTCCACAGTCTCAGGGGACCCATTCTGTACCCAAAGAGCTTTCAGTCAAACCTATTCAGGGCATAAGGCCAGAGGATTCCTGCAACAGCCTCCTAATCACTTCCATCTTTTCTTCCTCTCTCTGTCTGTCCTGAACACTTCACCAGCTTATGTTATTCCTCTAGATCAAGTAACAGGCCTTCCTCAACACAGGCTAGTACAGTATCTATCTCCCTGTTGCCAGAAGGGTGTTCCCAAAGACCTGTTCAGGTGGCAGGGCCTCAGGACGTCATGCTGCTCTTTGTGGAACATTCTGGATATACCGACATGGTTAATTCTAACACATAAACAAGGAATAGTAACAACCAGTAGAGAGCACTTTTAAGTATTCAACATCTGTTCACTAAACAAAAGCTGTGGAGGGCCAGTGGCTGCTGACCTCCTTCGTTAAGTATCCATTTGTTACCAGTTCATTCACTTTGGAACCTGATTATAGTAGGATCAGATATAGCAGCAACTGGAGTTTTAGAAAAAAGGATGTAAGAAAGACTGAGACTGGGAAATTCTATTAATTTTTCCTGCAAATCAGCTCTCACAGTACCATCTCTGGCCCAGCTCCTGAAACAGCAGTATTCCTTGAGGGCAAAGTTTGAGAACCACTGACCCATGAGGAAAAACAACAAACTCCTCAGCCTACCAGCCAATGTCCTCCACAATCTGGCCTTAACTACCTACCACCCTCAACCCCTCTCCTGACACTCTGTGTTTCCGCCCGTCACTGCCTCAAGCATGCGAGCTCTCATCTGTTCTACTTCTGCCTCTCGTGTTCATGTTAACACCTCCATGCCCTGAGGAATACCCGCAGCTGGCCCCCTGGAGGAGCCCACCCTGTATGTGCAGTTCATGCTGACTGCATGCTATCTGCTTTTCTAATCACTTGGGTCTCATCTTCCCTGCTAGCTGCAGATCTTGGGGCAGGGGCTGTGCCTCTAACAGCCTGTATTCTCAGAGCCCAGCAGCAAGCTGCTCTCCCCATCAGGACCACAAGCTACGTCAGTGCAGTGGCCAGACCAGACACCCAGGCGTTTGCTCCAGAGACCCACACAGCACAGCTGCTGGGTGAGCCAGGGAGGCTAGAAGGGAATATGCCCCGATGTACTGCTGAGAGACCAGGGGAAGTGCTGGTCTTCCCCTCAACTGCCAGAGAGCTGAGACCAGGGCCCTCACTGTCCATAGTAAGGAGGTTGCTTATTGTTCAGTTGCTAGGTGGCATCTGACTCTTTGCAAACCCCTGGACTGCAGCATGCCAGGCTCCTCTGTCCTTCACTTTTTCCCAGAGTTGGCTCAAATTCATGTCCAGTGAGTTAGTGATGCTGCCCAACCATCTCATCCTCTGCCGCCCCCTTCTCCTTTTGCCTTCAGTCTTTCCCAGTGTCTGCTTGACCTAAACGACCTCAAGAACCTATCAGCTCTGCCCCCACATGGCTGCCTTCCTACACGCGTACTCCTGCCCTCACAGGGACTTCGTGTTCTGAGAAATTAGCCAAATTCCTGGGGGCTGTATGACATTAACCTAACACCTGAAAGGTCTTAGGGCAGAAAGGCAGGAAGCATACACACAAACCCCAAAGAAAGCTGTTCCTAACACTTTTGCCGAGACTGCTCCCAGAGCTACAGCTCAATCCTCAAGCCAAGATGTAGGGCCATCATTTGGAACTGACAGCTTGGTTTCCCACAGAACATTAAGTAAGTGGAAAAAAAAAAAAAAAGGGCATGTCAAATTGTACCTTCTGGCACAAATGCTAGTTTTTAAAAATTTGTCCCAGTCTCACACAACTCTCTTTGGAAGGTAAACTTGGAGTGGGCACTTAAAGGGGCTTCTAAGTTGAACAAATTCCTGCTGGAAAGACAAGCCCAGGATACCAACTCTCTTCCTCCACAAGGATCCTGAGTGGTGCCCCGCCCACCTGGGACAAGGCACCGAGTGCCCTTTACCTGAGGGTACCATGCAGCCACTCCCTGTTCTTCCAGCCAAGGTAAGGCAGAAGCACACACTGGTGAAACCACTGCTCTGAAGCCAAACTTCCTGGTTCCAACTCATGGCTCTCGTTTGTAAGCTGTCTGAAATTGGGCGAGTTACATACCCTCTTTTTGCCTCAGCTTCCTCATCTGTAAAACAGGGATAAGAATAGCATCTATTTTATGGGTGTTGTGAGGACTGAAGGGATTTAGTATGTGACATATAGTAAGTGCCATGTGTGTGCTCAGTTGCTATGTTGTGTCCGACTCTTTGAGACTCTATGGACTATAGCCAGCCAGGCTCCTCTGTCCATGGGATTCTCCAGGCAAGAATACTGGAGTGGGTTGCCATTTCTTTCTCCAGGGGTTCTTCCCGACCCAGGGATCGAACCCGGGTCTCCTGCATTGGCAGGTAGATTCTTTACCACAGAGCTACCTGGGAAGCCCCTAATTAATGCTATGATGATGATGATGGATTGTATCCAGTAAATTAACTGAACAGCTGCTTGAAGGTGGAGCAGGACAGTTGTGACAGGAGGGAGAGGAAAGGGAGAAAGACCAAACAGTTCAACCCCAAGGCTAAGAACCACACCAAGATACCCCTTGGGATGGACCTCCTTGAGCTGGCACACCCTGTATACAGTGGGCATACCTCTGCAGCCACCACTTCTGCTTCTCTCCTGTCCCCCCAGTTATGGTACCCCACAGGGATGAAGAGTAAATGGAAAAGGCTCCGAGTAAGGTTAGCTTCCTTGGGAAGAGCCCCAAAGACAGCAACAAGATACAGGCATTACTTCTGCAAGAGAAATTCAAATTACATGGCCTTGGACAAGTCACTTCAGCTCCTTCACGTTTCTTTGTGCCACAGTATCCGTCTCTGTACAAGGGGGCTGAGCCGGATGGTCCCTCAGCTCTGCATCCTAGGGTCCTACAGTTCTAACACTGAGCACTACTTGGCTGCTCCTCTCACTTTGTTACAAGAAGGCAGAAGTGTCTGTCAGTGACATTTAACTTCAAAGGGTGTTTCACAGCAAGTGATTATAATGCATCAAAAAAGGGTTCAACTAATCAGCCCCAGGCTGGCCACACTGAGGGCCCGACTGGGCCCTCTGCTCCCTCCCTTTGTGTATCACTAGTCACCTCCCGTCTCTTCCCTGCCATCTGTCTTGTCATCAACTATACCTTCTGTGCTCGGCTTCAGCGTGGCAGGGCTCTTCACTCAACTCGCCTGCGGACTCCTCAGATCCCTGCCCACACCTTCTTGCAGTCCTGGCCAAGACCTCACCAGCCTCTGTTCCTGGGGCTGCACTTGTACAAGCACCTGGGCGCTGCGACGCTCTCAACCTCAGCCCGTGCCCTAGGGCAGCATGGCAGAGTGCTAGAGCTCACCGCACACGTGGCCAACGTGCATGCCTGGCTGCTTTCTAAGACAATCCAAAGGAAGCCCTCAGGAGGGTGAAAGAGGAGCCAGAGCCATCTCTGAGCAAGACTTTTACCATTTCCAATAGTATTGAGCTATCTGTTAGCATAAGAGGCCATACTGTCTCAACGCAGCCCCTTCTCCACTTGCCTCTTCTTTATGGAAACCAAGAACTGTAAACTGCCAAGATCTTAAAAGGAAATGGAAAATTAAACTAACTTAAGTCAACTAAATACATTCAGCAGGTTCAGGTGTAAGGCTGGTCTGCTTTTGTCCCATTAGCTATGATTCTCTAGAGACTGGAATATATTTAAGATAATCTTCACGCTTTGTGGCCATGCTTTTTTACCTCTAAATTCACCACTCTAGTTCCCCTGTCTCAACAACTGGATTATGTTGATTAGACTGGTGGGAACATTCATGTTTATAATTTTATTAAAATATAGGACCATCCATGAACAACACAGACAAAGAAATAAACGATAATTTTCACTCTTGTTTTTTCAATTTTCTCTCTTCCTTTACAAAGATAGGCAATAGTTTCTGGTAATAGTTTTAAAGTTATGGAAAGGCTTTATTATGTATTACAGAGCTATAAAATTCCAGAAAACAACTGTTTAGAACCACAAATAATTAAGAAATAATAATAACCCCATAAAAAAAAGCATTTGGTGTCTGTTAGAAATTTTCCTCAAATTATGAAATGTAGCTCTCCACACTTTCCAATGATTGTTATATTAGCCATGAATTTCTATGATTTCAGCTGAATATACTTTGATACAATTTTCCTTCTTAAGACGTGGTCATGACTCATTTCTTCTTCAATAGCTCAGTCATTTCAGGAACAACCTGCAAATTAAAAAAAAATAATAATAATTAAACAATTTGAGTCTTCATTGTGATAAGGTCACAGCTCCTTAAGGAGTACAGAAAGGCCAAAAGTAACAATGTGAATCTCTAGGGAGGTACAGGAGGTACAAAGTGCCCCCTCCCTCTGCCTTACCGAGGAGCTCCCTGTTTTCCCACAGTCTCTCTTCCCATCCGTGGGGAAACTATACCCACCCTGGACATGTGGCTGGCAGAGCCAAAAGCCCACTCATGGCCTGGAAGCCTTTGTGACACAATCTCAGACCTCAGAAAGGCACCCCTGAGAACAGGAAGTCCAATTTCTCCTGTCTGTGTTGAGAACAGTGTATATTTTTGGCCTTTGTGTTTCCTGGCACTCCTCCTTCCCTTACTGCAGTCCTGCCTTACCTTCAAAGTCTCCTGCTTAGTCACGACTCCTGCCAACCTCCTCTAGTACTTGTTTTCTCATTGTTTATTCATTCATTCATCATTCATTTAACAAACACTGTAGTTGCTGTTCCTCAGCACACGTTACCACCTTCTGGCACATCAAAATGAGCTGCATGCTGGACGTCACCCATCATCGCTCTTTATTAAAATCAAGGCCTTGTGCTAATGCGGTGGCTGGTCAGCAGACACAGCAAGAAACCACAGGGAAGGAAACTGACCAAGTTGGCTCCCACTTTAGAAAGGATTCATTACTAACCCTTGGCCTGGGCGGTTCAGTGGCTGCAACTGGAGCTTTCGGTGTGGAGCTGCTTTTTGACAGCCTGGATCACAGAGGAGGGCTACATGTGGGGACTGCAGGAGAATGTCACACAGGGCCTGCCTGAAAACTAGCCTAGCCACTCGTGTAAAATATCAATTACTCGGCTTCCAAGGGGTTGTCGACTGCCCTAGCTCACAGAGATCCCAGCTGAACTCGCCACTGATGAATATAGCCTCTCAATTATTTAAGAGAGCTACATTTCCATTAGGTGGAAATAATGTGTTCGTACAAAATTTATTAAGGAAATTGTCGACATGTTGTTTCTTCCGAATGTCACTTTGTCTCCAGCCTATTAAAAGGCCCGTGTTTACCATGGAGCCAGCAGGCATTAGCTCAGGGGCAGCATTAAGTGCTGGCACCACTTCCCCCAGTTTCCTCGGTGAAGAGACCATGAGCTTATGCCAGTCACACAGATGACATGCTAAACGAGCCTCATGCGGGGCCTACGTGTTTCATGAAAAATGGGCTAGGGCCCAGCTTCTTTTAAATAAAACATCAATTTGGTTTAGAACATAGTTTTTAAAAACCTTACAGAAAGTCCCCCTGCCACACTCCCCCCAAAAGGGTTGAGGGGTCTTTCTCTCTCCATGCTCCATATCATTTTTGTTAGATCAATCTCGGAATTCCCAAGCATACCAAACAATGCCTTGGTTAGGGAAAAAAACATGCCAACTCGGTTTACTGAGTATCTAATGGCCTCAGCACACTGAAAGATCTGAATTCTTATTTTTTTCTACTTTAGACCCTGCAGAGGCAGCTCCCTACTCTGTAAGACCAGATGAGAGTGAATTTATGTCTCAAAAAGGACAATCTACTGATATAAGTCACAGCACATCTATATGTCACTCATTTATTTAGTATTTCCTCAGGATAAGCACTATGGGAAATAGTGAAGATCAGGCCTGATTCCTGGCCACAAGGAGGGAAGAGACAGAGGCCTAAGAACCACTAGATTAGAAATGCGCTCTTCTTATACTGTCCTGTAAGAGGATGAGAATGGCATTAAAAGCTCCGAATTCAAGCATTCTGAGGTAAGTTGAGCCTGGTACAGACTAGGAAAAATCAGAACATTTAACATGGAGAAAAAAAAGATTCTGGGCAAAAAATGAGGAGGCAAACAGATAAACACTGTGGCTTCCAGAGACAGTAAGGGACTAGAATGACTGTAGTGAATGGCTATGTTGGAGAGAGGTGGAAAAGGGTTAAACAGATAGGACTTATGCCAAGTCTAATCAATGGGGACACAATAGGCTCTCCAACAGAGACAGACAACTGGATATCCACATGCAAAAGAATAATGTTGGGCCCTCACCTCACACCATACACAAATAGTAACTTAAGATGGATCAAAAACCTAGCTAAACAACATAAAACTCTTAGAAGAAAACATAAGGGTAAATCATCAGGACCTTGGGTTATGACAATAGATTCTTGGATATGACATCCAAAACATAAGCAACAAAAAACAGATGAACTGGACTTCATCAAAGTTTAAAACTTTTGTCATCAAAGGATATTATTAAGAAACTGAAAAGACAACCGACAAAATGGGAGAAAATATTTAGAAAACATACTAAGGGTCTCATAACGGTTTAACATCCAGAAAACATGAAGAAATCTTACAACTCAACAACCAAGAAACAAGCAATTCAATTACAAAATCGACAAAGAACATGGATAAACATTTCTCTAAAGAAGACATACAAATGGCCAAAGAGTACACACAAAAAATGCTCAGTATGATTTGTCATCCAAAAAAAAAAAAAGTCAATCAAAATAACAATGAGATACCACTTTACAACCATTAGGGTGGCTATAATAAAAAATAATAACAAGTGCTAGCAACTGTATGGAGAAATTGGGGCCCTCGTATATTATTAGGTAGGAATGTAAAATGAGTCAATCACTTTGTAAAATAGTAGGCAGTTCTTCAAAATGTAAAACACAAAGTTATAAAAGTGTACAAGCAATTCCATTGCTAGATATGTATCCAAAAAAGATGAAACAGTGCACAAAAACTCATACATGAACGCGCACGGCAGCATTAATTATAACAGTCAAAAAGTGGAAACAGCTCAAAAGGTCATCAATTGATCAATGCATAAACAAGTTGTGGCATAGATATACAATGGCTATTACTTGGCAATAAAAAGGAATAAAGTGCTGCTACCACAATGAACTTTTAAAACATTATGTTAAGAAGCCACCCACAAAAGACCATGTATTACATGATTCTATACCCAGGACTGGCAAATCTATAGAGACACAAAGGAGATGAGCTGTTGCCGGCGGCTGGGGAGAATGTGAATAGTCAGTGACTGCTAACAAGTATGGGGTTTCTGCTCAGTGTGAGGAAAATGTTCCACAAGTAGACACAATTAGACCTAGGCTAGCAGTGATGGATGCATAACTCTGCGAATATACTAAAAACAACGACACTGAACTGTACCTTTTAAAAGCATACATTTTATGATATGTGAACTATAGCTCAGTAAAGTTATTATATCTTTAAAAATTAACAAAACTACCAGCCAGGTGGTTCCCTCTGTCCTATAACTCTAACTCTGATTATGATATTCACCATTTATTAAGCACCTACTATGTACTTGCATGGAATAAAATACAAACAGGTAGGCTAATATTTAACACAGACTAAACTAAGTACAGTAAATCTCACTTAAATCTCATTACAAGGTAATATTTATATTACTTATGAGAATGCTTATATTTAGAGAGATTAAGTAAGTTTGCTAAGATAGTTTAATTAGTATATGCCCAAGACAGAATATGAAATGAAGCTTGTAATTACTGTACCATGTTACTTCTGTCATATGAAGAAAAAATAAATTTGTCCTAACTCATAAGACTGTTGAAGGGCCAAACGAAAAAATAAATAAAAGAAAATAAAATGTTATGCATATCCAGTTTTACTCTAGACACGATGAGATTTGGTGGATGCAATATACCTTAGGGAATTATTAGTTCAATAGCTATTTCTATATTTGTTATATGTGATACAGTTTGAAATTTTTAAACAAAAATTTGGTCTAAAAAAGTCCTTTTTACATAACTATGATTTATGATGTTATTTTAAGATCTTAATCCCAAATAGATCATTAATTTTCATTCATAATTTGCATAATTATATTTTTTCAGCAGTTATACCTTAAAATTTTTATTTTTAAAGACAGAAGGTAGCTCCAGTGAGAAGTGTACTCACTGTGCCATCCTGTCTGCTCTTCTCTCAGAATTATTAGGTTGGAGCAAAAGTAACTGCAGTTTTTGACCACGAATTGTAAATTATAACTAGGCTCAAACACATCTTTATTAATCAAAATAGGAACCATTCAATCAACACATTTTTGCCAATGAGAAATATGTTTGTTTGCCCCTGTAGCATAAAAATACCTGCTCCAGGATTTGACAAACTCTTGGAAAGCATTTTCTGCCTTCTGCTGGTTGTTGAAACATTTTCTCTGCAAAAAGTTGTCAAGATGCTTGAAGAAGTGGTAGTCAGTTGGCAAGATGTCCGGTGAAGATGGCAGATGAGGCGAAATTTCATAGCCCAATTTGTTCAATGTCCAAAGCATTGATCGTGTGACGTTTGGTCACGTGTTGTCATGGAGAAGAACTGGGCCCTTTCTGTTGATCAATGCCAGCGGCAGGCATTGCAGTTTTCGATGCATCTCATCGATTTGCTGAGCATACTTCTCTGATGTAATGTTTTCGCCAGGATTCAGAAAGCTGTAGTGGATCAGACCAGCAGCAGACCACCAGTGACCATGACCTTTCCTTGGTGCAAGTTTGGCTCTGAGCAGTGCTTTGGATCTTCTTCTCTGTTCAACCAGCCATCACCAGTTTTTGTATAAAATCCACTTTTGATTGCATGTCACAGTCTAACTGAGATAGTTCACTGCTGTTGCATAGGATAAGAGAAGACAACACTTTAGCACCCTCTTATCGAGTTTCTTCACCTTTGCAATTTGCTTCAAATGCTGAATGACCACAGAATGGTCAACACTGAATTCTTCGGCAACTTCTCGTGTAGTTGTAAGAGGATCAGCTTTGGTAATTGCTCTCAGTTGGTCACTGTCAACTTCTGATGGCTGGGCCACTGTGTCCCTCATTTTCAAGGCTCCCATCTCCTTTGCAAAATGTCTTGAACCACCACTGCCCTGTATGTTCAATAGCAGTTCCTGGGCCAAATGCATCGTTGATGTTGCCAAGTTGTCTCCATTGCTTTACAACCCATTTTGAACTTGAATAAAAAAACTGCTCAAATGTGCTGTTTATCTAACATCATTTCCCTAGTCTAAAATAAATATAAAATATACAGCAAGTGATAAGTCATTAGCAAAAAACATAAAGCGAGAAATGTGCATCAAAATGATGTATAACATAACCACATTGAGAATGTATTCCAATATCAAAGGGCAAAGTTCAACAATGCGAAAAGTGCAATTACTTCTGCACCAATCTAATACTATAATACTCATCTGTGTTACACTTAATTCTGATTTCAACTGAGAAAACAATTTGATTTCTGTTTAGTTCTGTCTTGGTTGCCAGAGTCTGTAAAAGACGTGGTCCTATTTACTGCAATTCATCTAAGGTACAGGAGTAGTGGTGAACCGACCAGCTGTGGTACCTGATGAGCTAGAAAGACAGTAATGAGAAAAAGAACAGAGCAGGAACCTGGCTTAGTTGTTCCTTGCCAGCAACTTCCCTAAATCACATCTCTCTGAGACACAGACAACTTAAGAACACATCCTGCTTGTTACTCTTACAGTAATAAATGAGCGGCTGCACCTCAAGTAGAATTTTTCATATTTTCTTAACTAGTTTTCCCCAAGACTGCATTTTTAAGGACTGATTAACTTTCTCACCACTTTGTATTAATCAAAGGCATATATAACTGTGCTTCAGAAGCATGAGATAGACAATGCCTTAATTCTTGCCAAAGGCAAATAAAAGTTATGTCTTACTCCAGATAGTCTCCCAATAGTCAAACGTGGGCTTCTTAAGGGATCGAAGATTGGAAGATGATACTCCAAGCAAATGGCAGCCAAAAGAAAGCAAGCAGGGCTACACTCGTATCAGACAAAAAGACCGCAAGACAGAAAAGTTAACAAAAGACGAAAATGGACAATATATAATGAAAAAGGGACAATTCATAAGGAGATACAGCTTACTAATATACATGCACCTGACACAGGGGCGTCAAAATACATAAAATAACTATTAACAGACCTATACAGAAAAAATGGCAGCAACACAGTGACAATAAGAGATTCCACTTACATCAACCAATAGATAATTTAGAGTCAATAGGGAAACAGCAGGCTTAAGTGAAACATTAGACCTGATATGACAGATGTGTACAGAACATGCCATCCAAATGCAGCAGAATACACATTCTTCTCAAGTGCACATGGAACTTTTCTCAAGGATAGACTGTATGCTGGGACACAAAACAAGTCTCAAGACTGATAACGATGGTAAGAATCTAGAAATCAACTAAGAGAAAGCTGGAAAAACCACACCAAAAAAATGGAGAATGAACAACATGTCACTGAACAACTGTTTGAGCCAATGGAAAAAAAATCAAAGGAGAAATAAAAGAACAAAGCCCCAAATCAGCAGAAGAAGGAAATAATAAAGATCAGAGCAGAAATGAATGAAATAGAGACTAAAAAGATGATAGAGAAAACCAGCAAAACTAAGAGCTGGTGCTTTGAAAAGATAAATGAAATTGACAAACTTTTAGCTAGACTCACCTAAAAAAGAAAGAAGGCTCTGACAAATAAAACAAAAGAGGATAAATAACAATGGGTACCACAGAAATACAAAGGCTTATAGGAGAATATTATGTATAGCTATATACCAACAAATAGGACAACCTGGAAGAAATGGGCAAATTCTTAGAATCAGACTTTTTAAGTCTAACTCATAAAAACATAGAGAATAAGAATAGACCAATCAGTAGTACAGAGATTGAATCAAAAAGCTCAAAGTAATAAAAAAGCTCCCCAGAAAACAAAAGTTCAGAACCAGACAGCCTCACAAGTGAATCCTACTGAACATTCAAAGAAGATTTAATATCCACCCTTCTCAAACTATTCCAAAAAATTGAAGAGGGAACATTTCCAAACTCATTTTATGGGGCCAACATCATCCTGATACCAAAACCAAAGACAATGTTACAATATCTCTGATGAATATAGATGAAAAAATCCTCAACAAAATTATTAGCAAAACAAATCAAACAATACATTAGAAGGATCACACACCATGATCAAGTAGGACTTATTCCCTGAATGCAAGAGTGGTTCAGCATCCACAAATCAGTTAATGTGATGCACAACATTAACAAAATGAAGGATAAACACCATATGATCATCTCTGTAGATGCAGAAAAGGTACTTGACAAGATTCAACATCCATTTATGATAAACATTCTCAATAAAGTGGATATGGAAAGAATGTGCTCCAACATGATAAAGGCCATACATACCGAGCCCATTAACATCACCCTTCGTGGTGAAAAGCTTGGCCAAAGTCACCCTCCTAAAATCAGCAACAAGACAAGGGTGCCTGTTCTTACCACTCTTATTCAAAATAGCATTGGAAGTCCTAGCCGGAACAGTTAGGCAAGAAAAAGACATACACGGCATCCAAATCGGAAAGGAAGAAGTGAAAATGTCACTAAAAACTTGTGGATGACATAATTTGATATATGGAAAACTCTAAAGATGCCACCAAAAAAACTATTAGAAATAATAAATGAATACAGCAAAGTTGCAGGGCACAAAATCAACATACAAGAATCTGTTGCATTTCTACATGTTACCAATGAACCAGCAGAGAGAGAAATTAAAAAAACAATCCTGTTCACAATCACAACATAAAGAATAACATGCCCAAGAATATATTTAACCAAGGAAGTGAAAGACCTGTACACTAAACCCTTAAGACATGGTTTTGTTCTGTAAGACATTGTTGACAGAAACTGAAGACATAAATAAGTGAAGGTATCCCATGCTCATAGATGGGAAAAACTAACGTTTTAAAAATGTTGATACTGCCCAAAACAATCTACAGATTCAGTGCAATCCCTATCAAAATCCCAAGGACGTTTTTCACAGAAATAGAACAAAAAATTCTATAATTTGCATGGAACCATAAAAGGACCCCCATCTCCCCACACAAAGCCAAAACAATCCTGAGGAAAAAGAACAAAGCTGATTTCAAACTATATTACAAAGTCATAGAAGTTAAAATAGCATGGTACTGGCAGAAAAACAAATACACAAATAAATGGAAGAGAATAGAGAACCCAGAAATAAAACTAATTTACAATGAAAGACAAAGAACATACACTGGAGAAAGAACAATTTCTTCAATAAATGGTGCTGAGGAAACTGGACAGTCACAGGCAAAATAAAAAAAAAAAGAAAGAAACTTGACACACAAAATCAATTCAAAATGGATCAAAAACTTGAATGTAAGACCTGAAACCACAGAACTCCTAGAAGAAAACACGCAGAGTTTGCTCTCTGACATTAATCTTAGCAACATCTTTCTAGATATGTCTCCTCAGGCAAACAAAAGCAAAAATAAACACATGGCAAGTTAAAAAGCTTCTGCATGACAAAGGAAATCATCAAGAAAATGGAAAGATGCCCTATGAAACAAGAGAAGATGCCTGCAAATCATATATACAATAAGGGGTTAATATCCGAAATATGGAAAGAACTCATATACCTCAACAATAAAACAAACACTCCCGTTAAACAATGGGGCAGAGGAGGTGAACAGACATTTTTCCAAAGAAGACATGAAGGCAACTGGCACATGAAAAGATGTTCAACGTCATTAATTATCAAGGACTCGCAAGTGAAAACCACCATGTGGCGTCACCTCATTTCTGTTAGAATGGCTGTTATCATAAAGGCAAGAAACAACAAGCGTTGGTGGTGAGGATGAGGAGAAAAGGGACCACCGGTGCACTGTTGGTGGGAATGTAAATTGCCCCAGCCACTTTGGAAATCAGTATGGAGATTCCTCAAAAAATTAAGAACAGAACTACCACATGAACCAGCTACCCCACTCCTGGGTTTTTAACCCATAGAATACAAAAATACGAACTTGAAAATCTACAGTGGGACTCTTAGGTCCGTTGCAGCATATTTACAAGAGCCAAAATATGGAAGCAACTTAAGTGGCCATCAGTGGATGAATGGATAAAGAAGATGTGGTCTATATGTATACAACGGAATAGTATTTTGCCATGTGTGACAACATGGATGGACATTGATGGGATTATGCTAAATGAAATAAATCAGGAAGAGAAAGGCAATCTCACTCCTGTGGAATATAAAAGACACCCCATCCCAAAACACAGTAAAAGAACACACCAAATAAAAATAAACACACAGAATGAGAGAACAGAGTAGCGGCTACCAGAGCAGAAAGGGCTGGGGGAGAGCACAGCGACTAAAGGTGATCGACTATATGATGATGGGGCGAGACTAAATTTTTGGTGGTCAGCACACTGTAGGGTATACAGAAGTAGAATTATAATGTTGTACACATGAAACTTATATAATGTTATAAAGCTACGTTATCTCAATAAGGAATTCAGAAAAAGTTTTTAAAGTGTGCTTCTTAACATACCAAAAATAGCTTGAGAATCTTTGGAAATCAGCTTTCTGGATGATTTTTGAGGTCCTTTTCCACTTTCAGTGTCCTAGAACTCTCAATATCTCTTTGAGCATGCACACATACGTGTGCATAGACACACATAACAGATACACACATACGCTCTCATGTTAAACCTAGGAGCTGCCCTTGATGCAAGAGGCACAACTTGTGGGACACCACTGCATCCAACATTGCTGCAGAGATGCTCCTGCCCCAAGGCGGGTGTCCACAGTATGAACATCACAAATGTCTGAGTGTTCCTCATTTTTTCATCAAGTATGTGGGCAGCAAAATACAGCACACAAGCAGACAGAAAAATAGGCCTGAAATAAAATCACTTATAAATTTATTAAAACAGTCTCTTGAAGAAAATTAAAAGGCAACTACATTCGATGTCTGTTTGCAAACATGTCAACAGGAGACATGGCTGGGGTTCAGCAAGTATTAATTTCATTTTTTAATTTAAAGGTCTTTATCCCTTTATCTGTATCTCACTGGAACTAAACACTTTCTACTTGAACAAAGGTATTATTACACAGAAATACAAAAATATTTATTTTTTTCATAGTAACTTTTCCTCCCACTGGAATATCTTGGTTAAATGACTGCAGCTACAGTCACAGTTCTTATACAGCTGGGCCAGGTCACAGGAGCAGCTAACCTACCTAAACCCTACATTTCAGATACAGAACCCTAGGGCCACAGAAGATGGGCTGTATTTTTCCCATGCAAGATAGAGGCTCTTCTGGGTTGCGTGTGGGGCGGCGCAGCAGTGGGGAGGATTTCCACAGGGAAAAATGCCCTTTGCTGACCCAGGGCAATAGCCCCACTCCAGTCTCGGCAGGCAGGCTGGGCCACTACCAAGGAACTGCTGAGCATCTGAAGGGCCCATTATTCACTGAGCGTGAACATACACTTCAAAATACAGATGTGCTCTCAAAGTACACTCGTGAGTTCATCTGGATCATCCAAGTGCTAGAGAAGCCATGGCAATGGGCCAATCCTCTTGCTGGAGACCACCCCTGGTTCTGTTCCCAGGGTGCAGCCTCTCCATAAAGGCCCACAGCAGCTCATTATAGTTCTATGTGACAGGTTAGTAAACCTAGCATTGGATGCTACTTTCAGAGCCTCAATCACTGCCTAAGTGATTTCTGCACAAGGTAACCTAGAAACTTGTAGACAGGCCCTGAGGGACAAAAAGAGGCCAGCCCATGCATAAGCTAGGACCTCTAAATGTGGCCAAATGGGTATCAGGTGCTCAACTATATCACTGAAGTAATTCTTTCACTGAGAGGGCAAACATAAGGGTGGTAGGAGGGCAGAAAGAATACAAAAATATTAAAGAGTGTGAGGAGTTAGAAATAAGTGTTCTTTCCTACAGCTGTCACTATTAGGAAGGCCTCTGACTCTCAAACACAGCAAGCAGAGCATATACCTGTTGAACCGATAAAGTGGACTTGAGAGCCCACTCATCCCAAGAAAAGCTATAGCATCACTAGTAAATCTCTGAATGAGGGGTTATGATGGGAATTTCTTTAAGGTATCTGGTAAATATGGTTCTAGGTTATAATTATTTGAGTCATTTCACACTGCGTACTAACTTAGTACATGATATGCCAAGAATCATATGGACTTCTTAAAGGGAAAGTTATTAATATAATGCTCCATAAAAACATCATATACTAAGCAGAACAATTCTTCACTGTAAGTAGTTCAAAATTGTGTAAATATATTAATATATACATACACAGACAGACACAGATACACATTCACACACTGTCTTCCTATGACAGCTTCCTCCCTGACCAACTCCTGCAGATTCTTGGATGACAACTTAGATAACAGCTATCACTCTCAAGGCCAACTTACCTTAAATAGATCTGCAACTATTCCATAATCTGCCACTTGAAAAATTGGAGCTTCTGGGTCTTTGTTGATAGCCACAATTGTCTATGAAACAAAAGTAAAGAGTTTTTTAAGAAAACATACCACACAGACTGATGGTTCTATTCTAACTTCCTTAACAACAAATTTGTATTCTTAAAAATGTCTATCAAATAAGATTAGTTTAATTTGTACTGGTATTGTAAATTTAGAAGTTTCTGGGTAGGAACATAACAAAAAATTATCTCCCAACCCTACCACAGGCCAACTGCAATATTTAAAAAAGGTTCTATATCATTATTTTTAAAAGTTCTTTTTTAACTTACGAAAAAATGTTGTAGATAAGTAACAAATCCGAGAGGATTCTGGGAAGATGGCCAAATAGGAAACACTGAGAAACTGTCTCCCCACCTACACAACAACTGAACTGGCAGAATCTTTCATGTAACCAGTTTGGAATTTTGGAATCTATTAAAGGTTGCAACTTCCAGGGGAAGACTTGAATGGTAAACTGTAGCTCTTAGCACAATAGTTGCTACTAAACCCCCATCTCTGACTCCTGGTGGCAGGCAGCTGTGTATATATTCCTGGAACAGCCTGCATACAGCTTATAGCACTCAGAGTGGGTAAAAGAAACCTTGTCCTCTAAATATTGGTGATCTGTGCTTTGATCACAGAGTGTTGCATCTGATCACAAAGGTGCAAACAAAGAAGAGGGTGGCTATTGCTGTTGTACCTCAACCATTGGTTTCCCCCCACCTGTCAAAGTTATTCCCAGGGGATTTAAAAGATTAGTGCTCTTCATTTTTCTCATTTTCCCCCTGTGGGAGCCAGACATTAATGACTAGGACATTCAAAAGCAAATGCATATCAGAGGAAAACTGCAAAGTGGCCATACATGCCTAGGGAAAGGCACAGACACTGAAAAGACTCCAGAAGCCCATAAGTTTATATACCTCAGGTTAACACTTGGCACAGAGACAGTGTACAACAATCAAAAAGAACAATAAACAAAACAGTAACAAAAACAAAAAACCCCAGCATACTCTGGGGAAATAGAAGAATCTACTATATTCTTGATTCAAATGTCCAGTTTTCAACAAAAAAAATCACAAGGCAAAAAAAAGAAAAAAGTATGGCCCACTCAAAAAAAATATAAACAGAAACTGGCATATCTATTAGACAAAGACTTTAACATAATCATCTTAAAGATGTTTGGAAAAAAAAAACTAAAAGGAGATGAGGAGAAGGTCAAGAAAACAATGTGTGAATGCAATGGAAATAGTGACAAAGAGAAAACGCAAAAAGAAACCACAAAGAAATTCTGAAGGTGAGAAGTACAAAGTGTGAATGAAAAATTCACTAGAGGGATCCAAAGGCAGATTCGATCAAGCAGGAGAATGAATCAGCAAGTTGGAAGATAGGACAATGGAAATTTTCAAGCTTGAGGAACAGAAAAAAGATTTAAGAAAAGTGAACATAGCCTAAGGGACCTGTGGACCACCATTAGGAGGGCCAAAATATCTTATGGTGGTCCCAGAAGGAGAAGACAGAGAAGACAGCAGAGAGAATATTTAAAGAGATAATGACAGACAACTCCCCAAATTTGATTACAGACATGAATAGAAACATCCAAGAAATTCAACAAACTTCAAGTAAGATGAATTCAAAGAGACTCTGCACTAAGACACACAATCAAAGTTTCAAAAGCTGAAGATAAAAAGAGAATCTTGAAAACAGAGAGAATTGATTTGCTACACATAAGGGATCCTCAAGACTATCAGCAGATTTTACATTACCAACTTTGGAAGCAAGAAGGCAGTGAGCTGATACATTCAAAGTGGTAAAAGAAAAAACTGTCGACCAATAATCCTATATCCATCAGAACTGTTCCTATAGTGACTTTTGCAGAAACTGAAAAACTCATCCTAAAATTCATATGGACTCTCAAGAAACCTCAAGTGGGATTTATAGACCAATGAAACAGAAGAGAAAACCCAGAAATAAACCCTCACATATATGGTCAAATGATTTTTGACATGGGTGTCAAGATCATACAATGGAGAAAAGATAGCCTTTTCAACAAACGGTATTGGGAAAACCAGGTATCTACATACAAATGAATGAAGTTGGCCTCTTACCTAACACCATTTACAAAAATTAACCCGTAACAGATCAAAGATTTAAACATTAGACCTAAAATTACAAAATGCTCAGATGAAAAACATAGAGCAAAACTTCATGATGATGGTTTTGGCAATGATTTCTTGAATATGACATGAAAGGTATAGGCAACAACAAAAAAAACAGACAAACTGAACTTCATGGAAATTTAAAAATTTTGTGGCTCTAAAGTTACTATCAACAGAGTAAAAAGGTAACCTAGAGAATGAGAGAAAATACTTGCAAATCATATATCTGATAAAGAATTAATATATGGAATATATTTTTTAAAAATACTAAATTACTTCTAAACTCAACAACAAAAAACCAAAGTATCCAATTCAAAAATTGGGCAAATGGCTTTAAAAGCCACTTCTCCAAAGAAGATATACAAATGGCCAGTAAGCACATGAAAAAATGCTCAACATCATTGATCACTGAGGAAATGCAAATCAAAACTACAATGAGATAACACCTCAGATCTAATAGGATGGCTACTGTCCAAAAAAAAAAAAAAAACATACTAGTGCTGAAAAGGGTGTGGAAAACTAAAAACCCTGTGCATTGCTAGTGGGAATGTAAAATGGTAAAACTGCTGTGGAAAATATTATAGTAGTCCCTCAAAATATTAAAAATAGAATTACCATGTGATCCAGCAATTCCAATTCTGGATATATACCCAAAAGGACTGAAATCAGGGCCTTGAAAACATATTTGTACACCTGTGTTCATAGCACAGTATTCACAAATGCTAAAACTTGGAAGCAACTCAAGAGTCCATCAATGGATAAGCAAAATGTGGTGTGTATGTATACACACACACACACACACACACACACACAATGGAATATTATTAGCCTAAACAGGAAGAAAATTCTGACATATGCTACAACATGGATGAATCTTGAGGACATTATGCTAAATGAAATAAACCAGTCACAAAAAGACAAATATCAAATGATGATTCCACTTAAATTGTACTTAGAATAGTCAAAATCATAGAAACAAAAGGTAGAATTGTGGTTGTCAGTATATGGACTATGAGGTGGGACACTGGGAAAATACCATTTAATGTGTATAGAGTTTCAGTTTTAAAAGATGAAAAGAGTTGTCGAGTTGGATAGTGATGATGGGTGCACATTATGAATGCATTTAATACCACTATCAGTGTGTACATAGCTAATTTTACACTTAAGATTAAGATGGTAAACTTTATGTTATGTATATTTTACCATGCAGAAGAATGTTTTAATGCAATATACTAAAAATGTGAATTTTACATATATAAATTAATAATCTGACTTAAACCAAACCAACCAAATATAACAGGGAATTTTTGTAGGTCATTGAAAATTTTTAGATATACTGAATAAAAACTACAGATAAAAAGTTTATTCATCCATTTTATATTTGGTGTGCTTTATTCAACAAGACAGAAGTCAACTTTGTCAAATCATGAGATACATATTATTAGAGTCAATTCTCAGCTTATTTCACTTATAAGGTGATCAGTATTTTCCCACCTATTAACAATATATGTTTTAAACTTGTGATTATAAATGTTAGATTTCAACTTTAAAAAGTAACAAAGCCATATCCTAATTCATAGGCTTTAAAGCTCAAACTATTTATTCTGTATATACTGCATTCCATTTAGCATTTTTAAATTACTACCCTGGGTCTACTGTGAGAATAGAAAAGTTAACTATCTAGTTGGCCTATTATAAAGATGAATATTTAAAACAAAAAAGTTTAAGTCCTTATGTACCCAGCAAGTAAATGTAACAAAGTACTACATCTCCTACAAAAACTACCACAAGTTCCTCTTAACTCCCATAAAATCTTTAAATGTAAAGGATTATAATGACAGATCAGTAACAGATTACGGAGCAACTGTCACTAAAAACATGTTATGTTTACACAATTATTCTATTAATAACAGATTTCTTTATATACTACAAATAGTTTGGTTATCCCCACAGATGCTTCTAACACCATTCCAATTAAAGTAAGATTAGACTTTGACTCTAACATGGTGTTATTTTAATTAAAAAATGATAATTTTTGAATCTTTGGAAGTAAAATGAAGTACTTCCCTGCCTATTACTCCATCTCATGAAAACAGGCAGAACACCCTTTTCAAGTATTTTGATACAGTCTAACTTAAAATATAGTCTATATGATATATGTGTAAAATCCTCTAAAAGGGCCCTGAGGCCTGAATATTCCAGAATATCTGAAATTGGCACACACTGCAGTCCAGGTAACTACTGATGCAGAGAAACATGCCATATATATTAAAGTGTGGTCAAAGACTATAATATAGCACGGTTTCAATATACACCTCAAATCTAGTCACAAGGACAAACATTTTGAATCATAGGCATTGATTTGCATCATGGTCTTTCTCTTCTGGGAATAAGTAGCCTGCTTCATAGCTACTAGCAGAGATTTATTTAATTAACGACGGTTAGTGATTTCCTGGAGGCCACCTAGTCAAACATCTGACAGTTTAATCATCTGAAAGCTTTTTCATCCCACTATATAAAAGTTATTTTTAAAGAAAGAGCCTGTAATTGTGGGCAAAGAACTACCATAATATTTAAGAAAAAAGATTTCGGCCAGTTACAGAATTCTCAGATTACTGAAAGAATGTTTCTGAAATATCAACTGTAAATAATTATGATAAAATCTTGCTTGCACTCTAGGGCTCTTTTAATATGTCCTTATAAATTAATACTCTTCTTCCTTATGGACATTTTAAAACACAGATTGTATTCAACCATATATCTGTATACAGTTTATATGCAGAGCAGGCTCTGGGAGTTGGTGATGGATAGGGGAGCCTGGCATGCTGCAGTCTATGGGGCTGCAAAGAGTCTGACACGACTGAGTGACTGAACTGAACTATCAGACTTAAACCAATCACTTTATCTATGGCTGGGTCAGGTCTTGGTTACGGCAGCTGGGCTCTGTAGTTGTGGCACGTGGGCTTAGTTGCCCTGCAGCATATGGGATCTTAGTTCCCTGTCTAGGGCTCAAACTCACATCCCCTGCACTGGAAAGCAAATTCTTAACTACTGGACCACCAGGAAGTCCCAATCCTCCATTTTAAAACTTAGCCAAAATTACAATCTAACATTGGTGCGTCTCCCACAAAAGAGAGTTATGACAGGGACTATGTCATTTTCATTTAAGCAACTCCAGCATCTGTACAAAGTACACAGACTTAGTAAATATTTGTTGACTGGACAGACAGACAAATTATTGGCTCAAGTTTATTCTTACAGATTATTCCCCAACATGGGTCTCCTTAATTCAATTATTCCCTTTTTGCTTTGACATTTACCATCTAGTCCATTTCTCCTCCAGTCCGGCCCTGCTGGCATGAACAAGAACTTTCACCAAGATCTTTAGGCAGGCAGAGAGAGAAGCAAAATTCTAGATATGTCTGAACAGGCCCAGCTAAAAATATTTCTGAAGGTTGCTGGTATTTATTGTTTTTTTTTTTTTTTTCCCCTCTAATGCAGCAATAACATTTTCCCCATTGGCACTGCTGCTTTCAGAGCTCAGTGAAGAAACCTGCCATCCAACTGTGAAATCTGACTGGTTTTGGGCCAACTCATTTAGAGGCTACAAGGAGGTAGTGCATGCATCTTTTCAAGTTAGAAGTTAAACCTATTAAAAGTTTTATTACCTTTTCTATCAAACTTCCATCTGAATGAATAAAAGCAGGAGTGTCAGAGGCATCTCTGACTTCATGAAAGACTAAGTTCATAATTCAAACTGTGCATTGTTATGCATGAATTAATGTGTCATATTCTGAAATGTATGTTCACAGAGTCATCACACAGGACTTCTAGACAGAATTCATGCAGCAAGTTAAAATCAAGCGGCTCCTCTATATGCTGCATTTTTGACAATTACTAAGGTTCTGAGATGCTCCAATCCAAAATGTGTCAGTCACAATTTAGTAACGATCCAGAAAGACGGGCACTGCTGATGTATGACAGTGGGACCATTAGGGGACTAGGGTAAAACACAGAACCAGGTATCAGTACGTCATAAACTAGATGGGCAGAACCTCATCAAGCTGTTTTCACCCCATATTCTCTAGCCATGGATTGTCAGAGCTGAAAGAGATCTTCCAACACGTGCATTTGGCAGACAAAGAGCTAAGGCACAAACAAGGCATGTCAGGCGGTAAGTTTGCAGGGGAGCTGGGATTCAGGTTCACATCTCTTTCCATGATACACACTGCCTCTCCCACCAGTGGTACATCCTCAGGCAGGGTACAGTGGTGTGTATACCTTTCAATTCCTAGGTTTGTGTTAATGCGAACGGTTCCACTACACACACTATAACTACATGGAAGCATTTCAGTGAAACCTAAATTTTAAAATATGAAAACTTTTCCTCTTAGTATCATCACTGTTGTGTAGTTACCTTGCTGTCTTTCATCCCAGCTAAATGTTGGATGGCTCCAGATATTCCTACAGCAATATAAAGTTCCTGAAACAAAAGAGACCATATCATTAATATGCATTCATATATTACACCTTCCAAAGTACTTGCTATAACCAACCCAAGTCTTATACAAGAAATATTTTAAATGAAACAGATGCAATATGTATTACTTAAATTATGCCTTCCTCCTTCCCTGATCTCCCTAACCCATAGTCCACACTTACCCCTGAATTCATAAAGTAGTGGTGGAACAATAATATTGGATAATAAGAGTTTTTGAGCATTAACTGTGTTGACCACTGTGCTAAGCACTTCATATCAACTGTTTCACTTAATCTCACAATTTGCTGTAAGGCTGTACTTTCTGTCTGTGCTACTCATTTGGATACAGCTCTTCAACTCACCACCCTGCATGGAGCCATTCACAATATATACACATTTCATATTGATATAGAAATACGTATTAAAGTATACTTTGACTCAGCTATTTGCTTCTCATGGATATTTGTTGAAGTGGTTATCAGAGTATATTTATTAAGCTTCACATTTAGAAAAACCAAATATACAAATCAGTCTCAAGGGTCACACACACACACACACACACACACACACACAATCTCCTTAATTAAAAAATAACAGATTTCTCACAGGTACAGAATGAACCTTTGTATTTCTAACGCCTAATAAATGGGTCCCTGCACTGCAGTTTCCCAGTAAATGTGGATGATAGTTGCATCTCTTCCTACCCCTCTGCTTCAACTAATTATAAAGGGAATGATGACTGCTCTCTGTACCTTTATCTAAAAATGAAAACTCACTATCATCATGGAAAACCAATTTAATAAGTGCTTAATTAAAAATGTTTAGTTGCTCTATTAGGGATAATTAAAACTTCAGCTGAAAAGCTTTCCCCACACATAAACTGAACAAGCCCTGGCTTGGGTAGGGGGTGCCCCTTACCATGTAACCAGACTGACACTACAGTTCCATCATGACTGACAGTATCGTCTCTCCTCAATATGAGTAATGTGGAAGGTACTGAAGGTGGCTCTGTCACACAGTTTTATTACAGGGCAAATACTTCAAAGTCAATGACAATGTCAGGTGGTCCCACTTTGTCTTCTGCATGGCCCGTAATCTAATTCATGAGCACTGGAGCTTTTCTTTAAAAAGCTCTTCAATAGAGGACCTTTCTAAAAAGGCTCCTCAGGATGCTCTAACATACACAGAGTTGAGGACCAGTACAACAGATGATCCTCAGCTCGTGAGCAGCTTGAAACCTGTAACTTGACCCAGCACATTGATAGCGTAGCTCTCTGGGTCTTCTCTTTAAAGGCATAAAGTGTCTACCGCTTCTAGAGCAGCAGGATACCCTTCAGTACTCTGGAAAGGACACAACCTAGCCCCCAATGTGAGTTAATCATCTAAAAATCTACAGTGAGCTGGGTTTGCTTTTCAATTCAACCCTCTCATTAGTTAATCATCAAAAGCCTGAAAATAGGAAAGAGCACTTAGGCCTAAAGAGACTGTGTCTTAGGGTGGGGAATACACTACTGTAGAAAGCAAAATGTATGGGGTGAGGATCAAAAGCAATCCCATGATTTTATCTTAAACATAATCCAATGCATCAATTATGGCCATACACCTTTGGATAATACAGTAAGGCCTTGTTATTATACTCTTATCAGACAATGACACTTGTATGACTAATAAACAAACACTACTATTTTGAAAAAGCACCAGTATTTTCCGCTGAAGACTACAGGTAACTTCAATCGATAATTTTAACATCATTCAGTTTATTCTGACCAGCATTTCTTTTAAGAGAGAACATTCATTAAATTATTAATCATGGTATATTTACTAAATCCTACATTCAGGAAAACCAGGCCAAAATGTAAAGCTTTTTACATTTGTAAAATGTAAAGATTTTTAAAGTAAGTTATTTAGATAGACACTGTCTTGCTAACCATGCTTCAAAGTATGTTCTCAAACCATATATTGGAAAGGATCAATAGTTCTATATAAAGGGGTCTTTCTGACATACATGTCTACATTAAAATTCAGCAAGTCTTAAAAGCCTCCCCATTTGCATTATAAAATGCTAATAAAAATGCTGATTCACTCTGGCACTAAACATCAACATAAATATGACATAAATGAAATTTACATTAAACCTCCTGAGAAATGACTACTGCTGGCTTTAACCATAAATGTCAGTAAAGAAACAACAGATTCTGGGCCAAAGGAAACCAACGGTGGTTCCAGGGTCATTCCCACCTTTCTAAAAAGCATAAATTGTCCAAACAGGTAAATTCTGACCTGTTCCTGACCAATAAGAACTCATTTTACTATCACGCAAACATGGTTCTCTGAATAAATTTAAAAAAAGCTTTGAAACAACAGCCCTGAATGAGTCCTGAGATTTTGGCTGCTGTTCTGAGATCTGATGGCTCTTTACGACAGGAAGAGAGGCTTGATGCTTTTTTTCTTCTTTTTCAGAAAACGTGTACAGGCAATTAGACTACAGTCATAGGATGCTTCCTCATGATTCAGAAAGCATTTCTGTATTTCAATAATAATAATTAGTATGTGCAAAACCCTCCACAGATGCTAATTTATGGAGCACTTAGACACTGCTTCACAACATAACAAGGCAATCCCTGCCCTGAGGCACTTTCTTTCTAAATCGGATGGTAGGTAAAAAACTTTAGAGCGAAAATGAGAGGTGATGTTGGAGGGGGGAACAACAATTAAGGGTTCAAAAAGAGGTGGGATTAAAGAAAGGAACAGACAGAAAAGGAAGGAGGGGTAGTCCTGGAGATAAAGTTCTAGTAGCCTTCACAAAGGGAAAGAAACCTACGAGAGTAAGAAACTAGGACGAGGGACACAGCTGGTAGCAGTCTGGGTTAATCATCGTGCAATTCAAGGATGGAGAGGACGGGTGAGCAGTAGAGCCACAGGGTTGGTAAAGAAGGGACAGCACCTACTTCAAACAAGTTTGGACAAATCTTTCTTTCTTTGCCAAGACCTAAAAAAGACTGCAGCTGTAGCCTCATCCAAAGAACTCAGGAGCAGATGTCTACACTACCTCAGAGTGTGCTCAGATAAACACAGGAATAGGGCTTGGAGACTGCTGCACCCAGTGTGGTTAACAGAGGTTTGCAAGAGGAGTTTATCACTGTCATTTAGAAGTTTAGAACCTAGGCTCTGGAATCTCACTGCCTATGCTGAAATAAATGCCAACTCAGCCATCTAACAGACCTTTGACCATGAGCCAATTGTTTTAACCTCTCTATGCCTCGGCTTGCTCATCTGAATAACTGGGATTGTAAGGCTTCAATCCTTAGCACAGTATCTGGTTTCCCAAGCCACTGGTGTACCACTCAAGAACTGATATTTATTCAAACACTGATTTTCTCAGCCCACTCAGTGACTAGTGGACTCGTGGGGTGATCCCAGGGCTACCGTATACAGCTGAGCGGGCTGTATACTGAACAACTCTGGAGGGAGGCATTATTCATATCATAGTCATTATAGATCTGCATTTTTATTACAATAATTTTCCAACAGATGGCAGTAAAGTAACTTGAGAAAGAAGTATTTTTTCCCTTATTCATACAAAAGAGTTGTATGGACTAGCAGAAGTACAGGACAGCAAGAATCCCCTGTGATACACACTCAAGAAGCTCATAGTCAACATAGGTTAAGGTAAGATTGTAAAAATCCGGGTGTGACAGAGCTCTGGTCTCTTATGCAACCCCCTACTTTCTGTTCCTGCCAACAAGAAGCGGAATGGCCTTTAGCAGCAGGAAGCAGTTTGGGGGATGATGGTTCTCTGGAGTAATTTCTGTCCTCTGCCAAACCGGAGTCTACTTTTACAGCCTAACCCATCTGTTCCTGCTCCTCAGTCCTTCAAACAAAACACGCTTTTAGAATAGGTTTTACTAGTCCGAGCATGATGACAAATCTGTATGTCTGAGAACTGAAAGACTGAAATGAAATCTTAACACTTTTACAGAAATCCAACCAACCTGGGGAAGTAACATGGTCAGAGTATTCTCTGATGCATGATTTGGGTTTTGGCTGCTTTCTTCTGAAAGTATTTGCTAACATCACTCTCCTGCGTCACTCAAATCTTGGGCAGGAAATATGAAATTCCAAGAGCATACATTTCTGAGTCTTGCTCTCCAGAAGATCCTGGTGCAGATGCTAAGTAGAAAAGTGTTTCTTACTTGCACGTTGTGATTTTTGCCTAACATTATTAAATCCAAAAGAGATATATAATATAAAAATATTGTAAGCCACATACTTAAAAAAATTTCTATTAGCCTCATTAAAGTGAAATGAAATAGGTAAAGCCAATGTTAATAATATAATCTCATTAAATCTAGCCACATTTCAAGCGCCCAATATCCACATGTAACTTCATGGTTACCACCGTGCTAGACAGCCAAAGACCGAAGATAATTTAAGAACAAGCTAAAGAAGGGAATTCCCTGGAGGTCCAGTGGTTAGGATTGTACTTTCACAGTCGAGAGACCAGATTCAATGCCTGGTCAGGGAACTAAGATTCCACAATCCGTGAGGTACACAAACAAACAAAAAAACCAAAGTAAAGAAGAGCCTTCTTGTAAGCTCTATGAGGTACTGCAGAGCATGACAGTAAGACCTCAAGACAGAATGACATTAGTATCTTGTGTTAGCTTTGCTTTTATTGGCTCAGAAGATCATAAAAGGAAAGTCAGCAGAATGACCAGGCTGAAGATTAAATAAGGGGGCAGTCAATAGAGAAACACACAGATGACTCAAATCCACCAATTTTCAGGTATGGTAGACCATTATAAGAAAACCCAAAGCAGATGAAAATGGCTGGTTTAAAACAGTAAATTTATACCCTGAAACTGATTATCAAATTTTGTTCTCTAGTGAGATACTCTTTCTTGAAAGTTTAGAAAAACCTGAAGACTCTATCCCGAAAGGCTCACACTTCTCAAAAAAGCATACGGGCACACCCTGGAGATTTTGCACATTCCAGACTACTTCAATAAAGCGAGCAGTGCAAAAAACAAGTCACAAGAAGCTTTTGGTTTCCTAGTATATATAGAAGTTATGTTTACACTACACTGTAGCCTATTTAAGTGTGCCACAGCACTATGTCTAAAGAAACAACATACCTACCTACATTTTTAAAATGTTATTTTTAAATTAAATACCTGCAGCTAATAGGATTGTTGGGATTATTAAATATCACAATGCATGTGAAGTGCTCAAAATATGAGCCATTACTATTAATGCTATTATTATTACTGAATGATCACTAAATCTTTAAACCAGAAGGCATCAGACAACCAACTGCCACATAAATCCCACTTTAAACTACTTGGGTAGTTTACTATCATGATAGTAACTATCACTATCTCAAGAGAAGTTGCTATTTAACTTTATAAAATTCTTCTGGGATAATGTATTGGGAAAATTTTTTTACTGATAGTCTTAGTGATTTTGGGGGAGAGGGGCACTTAGTACTAGCTGTAAAGTTTGAATTCAGCCCAACTTTCTAGACAGTGCTGGCTGGCCTAGGAAGTTGACGTGAGTTTCTTTACAAAATTCTAACATAATCTTCATACAGGGATACATAGCCCAGAGACGGCTACCAAGACATATCAAATTTGTCATACAAAAATTATATATACCAAGTTGAAATTACATCTTTTTTCCTACAATTGGAACAGTATTCTGCCTGCAGCAACTTCAGTACTGCTTAAACAAAGTAGAAATGAAAGATTTGAATGTTTACTTTTATGTTTATATAAAAATATGACTATGAGAAGAGTGGTTAAATCTGGAGCTTTCAGAGCAGAAAAACCAGGCCAGTATTTCTTTGCCTCTTTAAAAATCAGGTTTAAAATTCCTTTTCTACCAAGTCTCGCTTTCCAGATTGGGGAAGGAATGTAAAAAGCTACATTTATGTGAAGACAAAAAATTTAAAGACATCATATAAGTAGTTCTATTAAAAACTAGAATTCAGCAATCCTATGTATGTGCTTGAAAACAATACCCTAAGACTGCCTCGGATGAAACAAATTTTACAGAACGGCACACGCTCTCTCAACATTGCTGACTCAGAAGACTACAGAGGCATAACCTTAAACAGCAACTGTTACAACAGCTAAAACACAACACAAATACCCAGGACAAATGCCAGGTTAGGAGTTAAATGTGATTCATCACAGGAAATAATGAATGTCTCTTTGAGAAGTAGATTAACCGAACTATATTTTCTAATTACTGCAAGTCTCTTGTGCATTAATATTGCTATATTTCATCCTGCTACTCATTTAAAAGGCCAAACTATTTCCTCCGTTTGCCAAATTGTTTTTAAGTCTCTTCTCTTTTTGGAAGAGGCCCCAAAATGCAAAGCACAACTGTGGCTCTTCTCTCAAACAGCTCTCTGCCTGTATTATGAAATTCTCAGACAGGTTTATGCCTCAACTGAGTTTCACATGAATACAGAACTTCATGCATACTCCTGCTCTTAAGCTGAAGGTATGTCTCAACCATCAGATAATGGTCCTGTACCAGGACTAACTCAGATTGTATCAGTATCTGAGATGGCATGTTAATCATCACAACTACATGAATCGTCTATAATATGCCAGTAACCATACTCTACTTTATATACATTATCTCACTTAACTATGACAATAACTCTAAGGGGTGGAAATTTTTCTCATTTTATAGAACAGAAAGCATAGGCTCAAGGAGGCTTGATGAGCCATTCAAAGTTACACACACCTAGTAAAAGGCAGGCTTCTTAACCTTTGATTTTAAGTTCAGTACTTCTACTACATCACAAATAACTCAATATTGTGACAGTACTATTAATAGCCTTTAACTGAAGTCACTAGTTTATTAAAACTCCAGTAAATTTATTTGTCATGGAGAAAAATCACTAAAACAAGATGAGATGTACAGCTAACATAAGGTTATATGTAAAAAAAAGTATCAACTTTAGCTAACATTAGTTTTTACCCCATGTTACTAGATGATAGCTTATTTCTGAGTTCCTCATCCTGAATTAGGACATATACTATAGCCTTTGATTTATCTAATGACCAGTTAGTTGCACATAAACTGAAATGCCTCTAATACAAATGTTTCACACAAATGCACTGGCTACAAGGCTATCAAGAAGACAGACTCATGGAAGGGGCAAGACTTGGAAACCATTTCTTGTTTGTTGATGTCTTTGATGTTTAGCTTATGTAACCTATACAGAAAACTAACCCTTTGGGTAAAAACTTTCACCTGGCTTTCGATGAAGTCAATATCTGGTTCCAATAACTTCAATGGAAAAGGTCTAGAAACAAAATCAGAAAACATTTAAAAGAAACCTCTGTAGGTTTCTCATATGAATAGATATTCCATGGCTCAGTAGATGGACTTGGTGATTACTAGGCAGAGAATACACAGCTTGGGGTTTTTGTTCAAGGTATTTTAAAATCCTAAATTCAACCACAGATAGGAGTTCCTCTATATTCTTTTTATTGGCCCACCTTTCCCTCCGGAGAAGCCAATTAAATGTCATCTTCACGACCAGTCTAGTTACAATATGACCAAAGCAAGTGGTAATTTACACTTCTAGCATAGGTTTCATTGCGTCTGTGCACTCAGTCACTCAGTCATGTCTAACTCTTTGGGACTCTGGACTATGGCCCATCAGGCACCTCTGTCCATTTTCCAGGCAAGAATGCTGCAGTGGGTTGCCATTTCCTCCTCCAGGGGATCTACCTGACCCAGGGATCAAACCTGCATCTCCCACACTGGCAGGTAGATTCTTTACCACTGAGCCGCCTGGAAAGCCCATATTGCTTCATTACATACCTTATTATTTTTGTTCAAAGTGTAAGTTTAGTAACCCAGTTTCTCAAATACAAAGTTAAAAGAATTTTTTTTAAAGGATAGTAACTAACTATATTGTGATTTAGAATTCAAAAGTTTAAATGTAAACCAAAAAAGGTGAAATTTCAACCCTTGGTCTTTAAATACTGTTTTCAAATGTAGGATTTGATTACATGATGCATAGAATCTGACATAAGTTTTTCTTAAGAAAGTATTTTTACAATAAAATATAACTTTTAATACTTAACTATTCTGCAAGTAAATATTTAGCATTTAGGTAATTAGCTTCTATACTAAATGCACAGATTTTCTATTGCAGGAAGACTTTCTTCAAGGACACCTAGAATGACAGAAAGCAGTCAAGTGTGTGTGTGTGTGTGTGTGTGTGTGTGTGTGTGTGTAGGCCATGCCCCACAGCTTGTGAGATTAGTTCCCCTGTGTGTGTGAGTGTGTGTGTGTATGTAGGCCATGTCCCACAGCTTGTGAGATTAGTTCCCCAACCAGATATTGAACCTGTGCCCCCTATAGCGGAAGTGCAGAGTACTCATCACTGGATGACCAGGAAATTCCTAGGTATAATATAAAATTACTCAGATGATTAAATTACACTGAAATATTTGGGTGTACAACATCAAATTACTTAGATATATAATTAGTATATTATAAAGCCTTGCATTTTTAGCAATCAAATAAAAAGTTTAAGTACAAAATTTTTCATCAGTAAGGTTTAATTGATCTAACAGATAAATTATACATACGTATACAGAATTTTGTAATAGTAAGGATAGAAAGCTCAGTGCCAAAAAACTGATGCTTTTGAACTGTGGTGTTGGAGAAGACTCTTGAGAGTCCCTTGGACTGCAAGGAGATCCAACCAGTCCATTCTGAAGGAGATCAGCCCTGGGTGTTCTTTGGAAGGAATGATGTTAAAGCTGAAACTCCAGTACTTTGGCTACCTCATGTGAAGAGTTGACTCATTGGAAAAGACTCTGATGCTGGGAGGGATTGGGAGCAGGAGGAGAAGGGGACAACAGAGGATGAGATGGCTGGATGGCATCACCGACTCGATGGACTTGAGTTAGAGTGAACTCCGGGAGTTGGTGATGGACAGGGAGGCCTGGCGTGCTGCGATTCATGGGGTCACAAAGAGTTGGGCACGACTGAGTGACTGAACTGAAGGTTATCTATGCATTTGTTGTTATTGTTCAGCTGCTAATTCATGTCCAACTCTTTGTGACCCCATGGACTGCAGCACAACAGGCTTCCTTGTCCTTTGCCATCGCCCAGAGTTTCCTCAAATTCATGTCCAATGAGTCAGTGATGCCATCCAACCATTTCATCCTCTGTCGCTCCCTTCTCCTCCTGCCCTCAATCTTTCCTAGCATTGGGTTCTTTTCCAATGAGTCAGCTATTTGTATCAGATGGCCAAAGTACCAAAGCTTCAGCTTCAGCATCCGTCCTTCCAATGAATATTCAGGGCTGATTTCCTTTAGGATTGACTGGTTTGATCTCCTTGCTATCCAAGGGACTTTCAAGAGTCTTCTCCAGCACCACAATTCAATGCACAATATCTAATTCTATGCACAATATCTATGTCATCGATTAAAAAAATAGAGGCCTGAAGAACCAAGCTGGCAACAGAACCCGACTTCAAAGTACTATTCTTTTCACTCACCAAGTTACCTCATTCGCAAAATTACTAAGAAGGTCATTGTTTGTGCATAGCCTTTCTTGATGATTATTTAATCTAAAATAATAAAGATAGTTTCTATGCCAAGAAGCTCATGAAAGCTATATAATAACTTGAGAAAAACAGTTTGGAGGCTCTTCAAAAAGCTAAACAAAGACTTATCATGTGGCCCAGCAATCCCAGGCCTAACTTTATCACCCAAAAGAATTTAAAGCAGGAACTTAACAGATAATTATATGCGAATGTTCAAAGCAGCATTATTCACAATAGCCAAAAGGTAAAAACAAAAATGACCAAAGTATCTATCAACAGATAAATAAACAAAATATTCATGGAATATTATTAAAATATTTTTCAGCCATAAAAAGGAATGACGTTCTGACATATGCTACAATAAGGATTAAACCTGAAAATATGCTAAAAGACACTCACAAAAGGACAAACATTGTATACGATTCACTCTTAAAATATCCATCATAGTGAACTCATAGAGACATAAAGTAGATTAGGGATTACCAGAGCCAAACGCTGGACTGGAAGAAACACAAGCTGGAATCAAGATTGCTGGGAGAAATATCAATAACCTCAGATATGCAGATGACACCACCCTTATGACAGAAAGTGAAGAGGAGCTAAAAAGCCTCTTGATGAAAGTGAAAGAGGAGAGTGAAAAAGCTGGCTTAAAGCTCAACATTCAGAAAACGAAGATCATGGCATCTGGTCCCATCACTTAATGGGAAATAGATGGGAAACAGTAGAAACAGTGTCAGACTTTATTTTTTTGGGCTCCAAAATCACTGCAGATGCTGACTGCAGCCATGAAATTAAAAGACGCTTACTCCTTGGAAGAAAAGTTATGACCAACCTAGATAGTATATTCAAAAGCAGAGACATTACTTTGCCGACTAAGGTCCGTCTAGTCAAGGTTATGGTTTTTCCTGTGGTCATGTATGGATGTGAGAGTTGGACTGTGAAGAAAGCTGAGCGCCGAAGAATTGATGCGTTTGAACTGTGGTGTTGGAGAAGACTCTTGAGGGTCCCTTGGACTGCAAGGAGATCCAATCAGTCCATTCTGGAGGAGATCAGCCCTGGGATTTCTTTGGAAGGAATGATGCGAAAGCTGAAGCTCCTGAACTTTGGCCACCTCATGTGAAAAGTTGACTCATTGGAAAAGACTCTGATGCTGGGAGAGATTGGGGGCAGGAGGAGAAGGGGACTCAGGATGAGATGGCTGGATGGCATCACGGAATCGATGGACGTGAGTCTGAGTGAACTTCGGGAGATGGTGATGGACAGGGAGGCCTGGCGTGCTGCGATTCATGGGGTCGCAAAGAGTCGGACACGACTGAGCAACTGAACTGAACTGAACTGAGGTTGGAAGGAATGGAGAACTACTGCTTAATGGTTACAGAGTTTCTTTTTTGGGGTGATGAAAAATTTGGAGTATAAACAGAGGTTATGGTTGTACAATGCTGCTGCTGCTGCTAAGTCACTTTAGTCGTGTCCGACTCTGTGCGACCCCATAGACGGCAGCCCACCAGGCTCCCCCATTCCTGGGATTCTCCAGGCAAGAATACTGGAGTGGGTTGCCATTTCCTTCTCCAATGCATGAAAGTAAAGCATAGTTGTACAATAGTCTGAATATAATTGATGTCTCTGAATTATACACGTAAATATGGTTGCAAATTTCATTAGATTTTTATTACAATAAAGTCATCAGGAAGTAATTTCCTTGACAGAATCCTTTATACCATTCTTCGTCTTCAAAACACTTAATTCTAGAATCCTGTCTTTAATAACTATCAAAATTCTCCAGGCCAGAATACTGGAGTGGGTAGCCTTTTCCTTCTCCAGCGGATCTTCCCAACCCAGGGATCGAATCCAGGTCTCCCGCATTGCTGGTGGATTCATAATCAGCTGAGTCACAAGGGAAGCCCATAAACAGTTCCAACAACATTAGAAAATAACAATATGGGAAACCAGGTAAAAGACTTATGGGAATTCTCTGTACTGTTTTTGCCATTTTTCTGTAAATCTAAAACTGTTCTGAAAAAAAAAAAAAAGGCAACTTGAGTTCTCTATGAGTTCAGCCCAAATTACACAAAAACTCCTTGAGCCACCTTTTAAAGCTCTAATAAGAATCTGAGCAGAGCTAATAATGTAGAAAAGGGAAATGGGTATAAGAGAAGAGTAAATTTACTATTCCTCCAACCTTACTAGAGACCATCTAAGTAACTTCACTTTAAGGAAATGGAAAACATTTCCCTGCCCCTAATCCACTTCCCCAATTCCTTCTCAGACTAACTTTAGTTAATATTAATACATAAATATATTAAATTAAATTACTAAAATGTTCTTTTATACAAGATCTCAGTACTCATATCTTTGGCTCTAAAATAAACATGAGGATGGAATTACATGTGCTAAATGACCAGCTATCACTGAATAAACATCTCCTTCTAGCACAGTGCCTTATTTTCTCTGACATTAATGTGCATGATTATCTTATCTGAAGCGACACATGAGGAAAAACATTAGCTTTTATATGAAAGAACCGAAAATACAGTTAGGATAAGAATAGAAATTTAGAACAGTTTTATTCAAATTGCCACACCAAGATGGCCACAACAAAGATTTGCTGTCTACTCTTACTGATTTTCATACCAGCTGTTAAATTAGATTGATCATCTACAAGGCACGTCAATTTCTATCAGTGGAATCTTTTATAAAAGTTCTAATAGATACATAAAAAATTCAACACACTCTCCAAAACTTAAAAAATTAACCTTACATACTAAATGGTAATGGATAAGAAAACTTGACTGACACTGGTCTTCTTGGAATAAATATGTAGAGAAAATAGTCTAATAAAAATTAGTTAAGAAAATGAAGCAAAGACACAATTAGAACTCACAGACACAATTACAACTAACTTTTAGCAAATAAGTTTTTAGCTCTTGCACAACCAAACTATCTATACATCCAAACCACAGTTTGTTAGTTCAACTTCTCCTTTGTCACTTTAAGCTCCACTGCAAGGGCTTTGATCATCCAGGCCATGTAATTACCTTTAAGGAGCATGCTTAGGGTGTTTTCTGTACTACAGGTCCATACAGCATTTCTCTTTGTCCTCTTGGGAACAGAACATCAATTGCTTTCAGCTAAATGCACTCACATATGAATATTTTAGTACAATCTAATGCTTCTATACCAACCCCAAAGGAACAGAGCATCAATTTGTGAACACCATTTTCTTAGAGTTAAAAGCCAAGCTGGATAATGCAGTATGAAAGGGGTTGTCACTCTTTAGCTTTTTAGCAAGTCAGAAAAGCAGTCCATAAATTCAGTCCCAGCTGTGTACAAATAACTCCCATAAAGTTTGTTCATACACAGACTTTTCAACATTAGTGAATTTTCTTCAAAAGAACTCAGAAAAAATGTCTTGTCTTAGTAAATTCTCCCCAAAACTGTTTTATCTAGTAAGTATTCATCAAGTCTTAAAATTATAAATGAACCACTAATCTATTAGTAAAATACCAAAATACAGACAAAGTAATCTACTTACACTAAGTGAAAAAAACAAATTTCTCTGGCAGGACACAACAGAAACTCTTTAATGACTGCAATATGTTTATTTATACGTTTGAATGGTGAGGTAGGTAAAGTCATCAATGGGGCTTCTAAAAGGTAATCCAGGAAAAAAGTTAAATGGGAACTACTACTATGTCAAAGCTAAAAAAGCTGTATTTATTAAATTCTAGTCATAGCATAAATCTGACACTCTATTAAGCTCAACACATGTTAATTAATGCCCTAACAAAATCCAATGAAATTATCAGATAACAGTTAAAGAATTCAATACCTGTTCATGATTTCAAAACAGAAAAACCTCTAACAAACTAGATTTAGAATACTAATTCGCGATTATAAATAGTGTATTAATTCACAGTACTCATACTATCTGCCAGGCACAGTTTTAAGTGTTTGACATAGACTAATGCATTAAATCTTCAGAACTTCCACATGATACAGATTGTTACCACTACCATTACACAGCTGAAAAAACGGCGGTACAGAGAGGCTAAATGATCTGTCCAAGGTCACACAGCAAGCCAGTGGTAACACTAAGAACTGAATTCAGGCAACCTGGCTACACAGTCTGGACTGCTAACCATCTTTAACCATGATATGACACTGTCTATTGAAGCAAACTGCTTTAGCAGCATTCCTAGTGGTGAAACACTAGAATTCCCTTGAAAATAAGAGACAGGGACGTTTATCAATCAACATGCCAAATATGGAGCTTGACAAATTAATTCTAAAACTGTGGGAAATGACAGAGTCAAGAATAGCTGAGACAATTCTGGAGAAGAATGGGGGAGATGGGTATTGCCTAAGTAGGTAATTTTATTACAAAGCTCAAAGAGCAGTTTCGGTACAATCATAAACAACTGACAGACAAAACACAGAATCCAGAAAGAGACTTCTGCACATATGTAAACTTGATATGTAAAAGATCTGGGGCAGAAGAAAATGAGTAATAAATGATTAGCTACATGAGGAAAAATTAAATAGTTACTTCATACCAAACAAACAATTAAATCAAGTAGATTAACTGAGTGTGAAATATGAAAAGCAAAACTTTAATAAAACTTTTAAGAAAAAAAATACAGGTTAATATTGTTAAGACCCTCTCTTAGCAGAGATCCTTTTACATGAAAGACCAAAAAAAGTATATATCAAAAAGGAAAAAATGTTCAACCACATTAAAATTAAAAGCTTCTCTTTATTAAAACAAAAAAAAAGATTCAAAAAATGAAGAAGACAGTCATACCTGAGACAAAATATATGTAATACACATAACCAACAAAAGATTAATATTCAGAATATATAAAAGAACTTCCAAAATTGTCAAGAAGATAGGCAAAAAAATAGGCCAAAAAGATATGAACAAGAAATTCAGAGGGGGGGAAAACATGAATGAAAGATTCCTTACTCATAATCAGGGAAAAGCAAATTAAAAAGCACAGTGAGATTTCATGCCCATCAGACTAGCAAACTTTTAAAAAGTTGTAGTAAAATATATTTAACATAAAATTTACCACTTTAATCAATGGCAAGTGTTCTGCGGCATTAAGTATGTTTGCCTTGTTGTATAATCACCACCATTACCTATCTTTGGAGCTATCATCAACCTCTACAACTGCAAAAGATGTTAAAAAAAAAAATTTGAAAATACCAAAATACAGCAAGGATGAGAACAAAGGTAAATTTTATAAACTGTTGAAAAGTGTAAACAACCACTTTGGAAAACAGTATGTCAATATCTGGTAAAGCTAGACATTTACTATATGTAATTAAGCAATTTCACTCTTACGCATACTTCTCTAGGGAAACACGAACATACAAGGAAACATTTTTTAAGAATTTTCGCAGCAACACTACTTGTAATAGCAAGAAATTATAGACCACCTAAATAAACATCCATTAATGGAAAAATGGCAGAAGTATGATATATTTATAAAATAAAATGCCATACATTAATGAAACACAAATGAAAACTGCTACCTTCATTAAATGAATGAATCTCACAAACAAAATTGACTAAAAATAGAATAAAGAACACACAGTCAACAAAGTGGGTATAGAGGGAATATACCTATATAATAGGGCCTCCCTTGTGGCTCAGCTCATAAAGAATCTGCCTGCAATGAGGAAGACCTGGGTTTGATCCCTGGATTGTGAAGATCCCCTGGAGAAGGGATAGGCAATCCACTCCAGTATTTCAGAATTCCATGGACTGTATAGTCCATGGGGTTGCAAACAGTCAGACACGACTGAGTGACTTTCACTTAACTTCACCTTTATAATAAAGGTTACATATGACAACCCCACAGGTAACATCATACTCAACAATGAAAAGTTGAAAGTTTTTCTTCTAAGATTAGGGACAAGACAAGGATGTACACTCTCATCACTCTCATTTGACATAGTATTAAAAGTCCACACCAGAGCAATTAGGCAAGAAAAAGAAATAAAAGGCATCCAAAGGAATGCAAGAAGGAAAACTGTCTCTAATTGCAAGCAATATGGTATTATATAGAGAAAACCGTAAAGATACCACCAAAAAATTGTTAGTACTAATAAGTGAATTCAGTAAAGTTGCAAGATACAAAATCAACACACAGAAACACTGTGTTTCTATACACAACAACAAACTATCAGAAAGTAAAATTAAGAAAACTACCCCATTTACAATTGCGTCAAAAAGAATAAAATACCTAGGGATGTATTTAACATAAGGAAGTAAAAGACTTGTACATGGAAATCTATGACACTGATGAAAGAAAATGATGAAGATACAAATAAATGGAAAGACACTCTGCGCTCATGGATTAAAAGAATTAATATTGTTAAAACATCCATACTGCCCAAAGCAATGTACACATACAATGCAATTCCTAACAAAACTCCAACAGCATTTTTCACAGAAATAAAGCAAACAATCCTAAAATGTATATGGAATCAAAAAAGACCTTGAATAATTAAGGTTATCTTGAAAGATTAAAAAACCTGGAGGCACCATATCAGAAATACATTATAGAATTTAAAGAGGAGCTACAGTGGTCATGTACGGATGTGAGAGTTGGACTGTGAAGAAAGCTGAGCACCAAAGAATTGATGCTTTTGAACTGTGGTGTTGCAGAAGACTCTAGAGAGTCCGTTGGACTGCAAGGAGATCCAGCCAGTCCATTCTAAAGGAGATCAGCCCTGGGTGTTCTTTGGAAGGAATGATGCTAAAGCTGAAATTCCAGTACTTTGGCCACCTCATGCAAACAGCTGACTCATTGGAAAAGACTCTGATGCTGGGAGGGATTGGGGGCAGAAGCAGAAGGGGGTGACAGAGGATGAGATGGCTGGATGGCATCACTGACTCGATGAACGTGAGTTTGAGTGGACTCCAGGAGCTGGTGATGGACAGGGAGGCCTGGTGTGCTGCAACTCATGGGGTCGCAAAGAGTCCGACACAACTGAACTGAACTGAACCCCAAGTCTGAGATCAGGGGCGGTGGCCAAGAAGAGCTACCACGTCCGAGGTCAAGGGCAGTGGCTGAGACGGGCTACCCCACGTCCGAGGTCAGGGGCCGTGGCCGAGAGGAGCTACCCCACATCCGAGGTCAGGGGCAGTGGCCAAGATGAGCTACCACAGGCCCAAGATCAGGGCGGTGGCCGAGAGGAGTGCCCGAGGTCAGGGGAGGTGGCCGAGAGGAGCAACCTGACCTCCAAGGAGCTGCAGCTGCGCAGGGGCAGGAGGGCCGATAGGAGCTACTCCACGTTCAAGGTCAGGAGGGGTGGCCAAAGGAGATACTCCTCATCCAAGGTAAGGAGCACTGGCTGCACTTTGCTGGAGCAGCCGTGAAGAGATACCCCATTTCCAAGGTAAGAGAAAGCCAAGTAAGAAGGCAGGTGTTGCCAGAGTGAATCAGAGGGCAGACATACTGAAACCATAATCAGAGAAAACTAGCCAATCTGATCATAAGGACCACAGCCTTGTCTAACTCAGTGAAACTAAGCCATGCCATGTGGGGCCACCCAAGACAGACAGGTCATGGTGGAGAGGTCTGACAGAATGTGGTCCACTGGAAAAGGGAATGGCAAACCACTTCAGTATTCTTGCCTTGAGAACCCCATGAACAGTATGAAAAGGCAAAATGATAGGATACTCAAAGGGAATTCCCCAGGTCGGTAGGTGCCCAATATGTTACTGGAGATCAGTGGAGAAATAACTCCAGAAAGAATGAAGGGATGGAGACAAAGCAAAAACAATACCCAGTTATGGATGTGACTGGTGATAGAAGCAAGGTCCGATGCTGTAAAGAGCAATATTGCATAGGAACCTGGAATGTCAGGTCCATGAATCAAGGCAAATTGGAAGTGGTCAAACAGGAGATGGCAAGAGTAAACGTCGACATTCTAGCAAACTAAAACGGACTGGAATGGGTGAATTTAACTCAGATGACCATTATATCTACTACTGTGGGCAGCAATCCCTTAGAAGAAATGGAGTAGCCATCACGGTCAACAAAAGAGTCCAAAATGCAGTACTTGGATGCAATCTCAAAAACAACAGAATGATCTCTGTTCATTTCCAAGGCAAACCATTCAATATCATGGTAATCCAAGCCTATGCCCCAACCAGTAACACTGAAGAAGCTGAAGTTGAACTGTTCTCTGAAGACCTACAAGACCTTTTAGAACTAACACCCAAAAAAGATGTCCTTTTCATTATAGGGGACTGGAATGCAAAAGTAGGAAGTTGAGAAACACCTGGAGTAACAGGAAAACTTGGCCTTGGAATATGGAATGAAGCAGGGCAAAGGCTAATAGAGTTTTGTCAAGAAAATGCACTGGTCATAGCAAACACCCTCTTCAAACAACACAAGAGAAGACTCTACACATGGACATCACCAGATGGTCAACACCGAAATCAGACTGATTATATTCTTTGCAGCCAAAGATGGAGAAGCTCTATACAGTCAGCAAAAACAAGACTGGGAGCTGACTGTGGCTCAGATCATAAACTCCTTATTGCCAAATTCAGACTTAAATTGAAGAAAGTGGGGAAAACCACTAGACCATTCAGGTATGACCTAAATCAAATCCCTTATGATCATACAGTAGAAGTGAGAAATAGATTTAAGGGACTAGATCTGATAGAGTGCCTGATGAACTATGGACGGAGGTTCGTAACATTGTACAGGAGACAGGGATCAAGACTATCCCCATGGAAAAGAAACGCTAAAAAGCAAAATGGCTGTCTGAGGAGGGCTTACAAATAGCTGTGCAAATAAGAGAAGCGAAAAGCAAAGGAGAAAAGGAAAGATATAAGCATCTGAATGCAGAGTTCCAAAGAATAGCAAGGAGAGATAAGAAAGCCTTCTTCAGCGATCAATGCAAAGAAATAGAGGAAAACAACAGAATGGGAAAGACCAGAGATCTCTTCAAGAAAATTAGAGATACCAAGAGAATATTAAATGCAAAGATGGGCTTGATAAAGGACAGAAATGGTATGGAACTAACAGAAGCAGAAGCTATTAAGAAGTGGTGGCAAGAATACATGGAAGAACTGTACAAAAAAGAGCTTCACAACCCAGATAATCATGATGGTGTGATCACTCACCTAGAGCCAGACACCCTGGAATGTGAAGTCAAGTGGGCCTTAGAAAGCATCACTACGAACAAAGCTAGTGAAGGTGATGGAATTCCAGTTGAGCTATTTCAAATCCTGAAAGATGATGCTGTGAAAGTACTACACTCAATATGGCAGCAAATTTGGAAAACTCAGCAGTGGCCACAGGACTGGAAAAGGTCAGTTTTCATTCCAATCCCAAAGAAAGGCAATGCCAAAGAATGCTCAAACTACCGCACAATTGCACTCATCTCACATGCTACTAAAGTAATGCTCAACATTATCCAAGCCAGGCTTCAGGAATATGTGAACCGTGAACTTCCAGGTGTTCAAGCTGGTTTTAGAAAAGGCAGAGGAACCAGAGATCAAATTGCCAATATCCGCTGGATCATGGAAAAAGCAAGAGAGTTTCAGAAAAACATCTATTTCTGCTTTATTGACTATGCCAAAGCCTTTGACTGTGTGGATCACAATAAACTGTAAAATTCTGAAAGAGATGGGAGTACCAGACCACCTGACCTGCTTCTTGAGAAACCTATATACAGGTCAGGAAGCAACTGTTAGAACTAGACATAGAACAACAGACTGGCTCCAAATAGGAAAAGGAGTACATCAAGGCTATATATTGTCACCCTACTTATTTAACTTATATGCAGAGTACATCGTGAGAAATGCTGGGCTGGAAGAAGCACAGGCTGGAATCAAGATTGGCAGGAGAAATATCAATAACCTCATATATGCAGATGATACCACTCTTATGGCAGAAAGTGAAGAGGAACTAAAAGGCCTCTTGATGAAGGTGAAAGAGGAGAAAAAGTTGGCTTAAGGCTCAACATTCAGAAAACTAAGATCATGGCATCTGGCCCCATCACTTCATGGGAAATAGATGGGGAAACAGTGGAAACAGTGTCAGACTTTATTTTGGGGGGCTCCAAAATCACTGCAGATGGTGACTGCAGCCATGAAATTAAAATGCTTACTCCTGGAAGGAAAGTCATGACCAACCTAGATAGCATATTGAAAAGCAGACATATTACTTTGCCAACTAAGGTCCGTCTAGTCAAGGCTATGGTTTTTCCAGTGGTCATGTACGGATGTGAGAGTTGGACTGTGAAGAAAGCTGAGCATTGAAGAATTGATGCTTTTGAACTGTGGTGTTGGAGAGGACTCTTGAGAGTCCCATGGACTGCTAGGAGCTCCAACCAGTCCGTCCTAAAGGAGATCAGTCCTGGGTGTTCTTTGGAAGGACTGATGCTGAAACTCCAGTACTTTGGCCACCTCATGCGAAGATTTGACTCATTGGAAAAGACCCTGATGCTGGGAGGGACTGGGGTCAGGAAGAGAAGGGGATGACCCAGGATGAGATGGCTGGATGGCATCACCAACTTGATGGACATGAGTTTGAGTGAACTCTGGCAGTTGGTGATGAACAGGGAGGCCTGGAGTGCTATGATTCATGGGGTCGCAAAGAGTCAGACACGACTGAGAGACTGGACTGAGCAAAGCTACAGTAATCAAAATAGTATGGTACTGACATAAAAATACAAGAGAACCAAGAAATATACCCATTCACACATGGTCAATTAATATACGACAAAGGAGCCAAGAATATACAACGTGGAAAGGACAATCTCTTCAATAAATGGTGCATGGAAGACTGGACTTGTTGCTGTTTTCCTGTCTCTGAGCTGCGTCCAACTCTTTGAGACCCCATGGACTACAGCACTCCCGGATCCTCAGTCCTCCACTATCTCCCAGAGTTTACTCAATTTCATGTCCACTGAGTTGGTGTTGTCATCACCTCAACCTCTGTCATCCCCTTCTCCTCCTGCCTTCCATCTTTCCCAGCAGTAGGGACTTTTCCTATGAGTCGGCTCTTCACATCAGGTGGCCAAAGTATTGGATCTTGAGCTTCAGCTTCAGCATCAGTCCTTCCAATGAACATTCCGGGTTGATTTTCTTTAGGATTCACTGGTTTGCTCTTCTTGCAGTCCAAGGAACTCTCAAGAGTCTTCTCCAGCACCACAGTTTGAAAACATCATTTCTTTGGCGCTCAGACATCATGGTCCAACTCTCACATCTGTACATGACTACTGGAAAAACCATAGCTTTGACTATACAGACCTTTGCTGGCAAAGTGATGTGTCTGTTTTTTAACATGCTGTCTAGGTCTGTCATGGCTTTTCTTCAAAAAGCAAAAAGGAGCAAGCATCTTTTAATTTCATGGCTGCACTTCCCATCCACAGGGATTTTGTTTGGAGTCCAAGAAAATAAAATTTGTAACTGCTTCCACTTTTTTCCATCCTATTTGCCACGAAGTGATGGGACCAGATGCTATGAACTTAGTTTTTTGAATGTTGAGTTTCAAACCAGCCTTTTCACTCTTCTCTTTCACCCTTATCACAAGGCTCTTTAGTTCCTCTTTACTTTATGCCATTGCAGAGGTATTATTTGCATATCTGAGGTTGTTGATATTTTCCCCAGCAATCTTGATTCCAGCCTGTGATTCTTCCAGTCCAGAGTTTCTCATGATGTACTCTGCATAGAAGTGAAAAAAGCAGGGTGACAATATACAGCCTTGACATACTCCTTTTCCTATTTGGAACCAGTCTGTTGTTCCATGTCCAGTTCGAACTGTTGCTTCCTGACCTGCATACAGGTTTCTCAGGAGGCAGGTCAGGTGGTCTGGTATGCCCATCTCTTTCAGAATTTTCCACAGTTTATTGTGATCCAGACAGTCAAAGGCTTTGGCATAGTCAATAAAGCAGAAATAGATGTTTTTCTGGAACTCTCTTGCTTTTTCCATGATCCAGCAGATGTTCGCAATTTGATCTCTGGTTCCTCTGCCTTTTCTAAAACCAGCTTGAACATCTGGAAGTTCGCGGTTCACATATTGCTGAAGCCTGGCTTGGAGAATTTTGATCATTACTTTACTAGTGTTTTCATTAAGTTATATTCAAATATAATTGACTATATAAGTTTAAGTTGTACAGTATAATGATTTGACTTACATACATCATGAAATGATTATCACAATAGTTTAGTGAACATCCATCATCTCATGTAGATATACAATTAAATAGAAAAAAAATTCTTTTAAATAATAAAAATAGACCTACCATATGACCTGCAATCTCATTAGTGGGCATATATCCAGAGTAAACCAAAATTCAACACACATGCACTCTGATGTTCACTGCAGTACTATTTCCAATAACCAGGACATGGTAGCAACCTATACGTCCATCAACAGAGGAATAGATAAAGAAGATGTCATACATATATACGATGGAATGTTACTCAGCCATAAAAAGGAATGAAATTGGGTCATTTGTAGAAATGCGGATGCACTTAATGACTGTCACACACAGTGAAGTAAGTTGGAAAGAAAAAATAAAGTATCATATATTAACACATATATGTGGAATCTAGAAAAATATAGATGACCACATTTGCAAAGCAGAAGTAGAGGCACAGACGTGGAAAATAAATATATGGATATCATGCAGGAAAGTGGTAGTAGTGGGAGGGGTTGGGAGACTGAGATTGACATATATACACTATTGAAAGTACATTTAAAATAAATGACTAATGAGAACCTACTATATAGCATGGGGAACTCTACTTGATGCTCTGTGGTTACCAAAATGGGAAAGAAATCCAAAAAGGAGGGGAATATGTGTATACATATTGCTGATTCACTTTGCTGTCCAGTAGAAGTTAATACAACACTGCAAAGTAACTATACTCTAATAAAAATGAATAATTAATTAATAAAATAACTTAATTTCAAATGAATAAACATTTTAAAAATTTCTCAAATGAATAAACATTTTAAAAATTTCTAAGTTTGTATCTCTAATACAATAAACATCACTGCCTATGAACCAAATAAACAAAAGCTCTTTGAGGGCCCTCAGCAAATTTTAAAAGGAGTCCCAAGACAAAAAAGTTGAGAACCATTGTACTACACACATAATGAAACAGGAAAATGTGAAAACTACAATCAAAGGATATCAACCCTGAAATAACCAAGAACTTGGAATTAGTACACAAGGATTTAGAAACAGCTATTACAAGTATGATCAAAGATGTAAAGAAAGGTACCTATAATGTTTGAACAGATAAGAAACCTCAGCAGAGAAATGAAACTATAAAAAGAACCAAATGAAAATCTAGAACTAAAAAACTACAAAATACGAAATTTCCTAGCTAGGTTTAATAGCATATCAGAAATTATAGAAGAGCCCAGGGACAGGGTAGCCTGGTGGGCTGCTGTCTATGGGGTCGCACAGAGTCGGACACGACTGAAGTGACTTAGTAGCAGCAGCAGTAATCTTGAAGGTCAGTCAATGAAAATTATTCAGTCTGAAGAACAGAGGGAAAAAAAGATGAAAAGGAATGAACAAAACTTAAACAATCTACAGATGAATATAAAGATATCTAAAATATGAGCAACTGGAGTCCTAGAATAAAAGTAGAGAAAAAAAAGGTGGCTCAGTGTTCTATAAATGCTAAGTCAATAGGCCAAACCTGGACTGCCACTTGTTTCTGTATATAAAGTTTTAATGGAATACAACTCATTAATTTATTTACAAGTCTATGGCTGCTCCTGCTCTACAACAGAAGAGTTAAGCAGTTATGACAGACACTCCATGGCCAATAAAACCAAAAATACTTGCTGTGTGATTTACAGATAGCTTGTTCTCCCTGATGTAGATCTTTTACATCCTAACTGGATTTTTTGGTCTAGAACTCCATCAATTATTCGTATAGTACCAAACACTATAGTATTTGGTATATTAGGTATAGTACCAAAACCTCCAGCTAGGATAATAAATGTTTATTTTTCACTTTAGTTGCCAGATTTTGCTTGATGTAGTTTGAATTTCTGTTATTGGGTACTTACCTGTTCTGTCTTACTGATAAATTGTTCATCAAGTTATGGCCCTCTTTATGTTTGGCAGTACTCACTGTCTTGAAGTTTGCTTTATCTGATATTAATAAAGACAACTCAGATTCCTTATGTTTACTATTAGTATGGCGTATCTTTTTCTGTCTAAATGTATTTCTTCTAGGCAGCATATAGTTGAGCCTTGCTTTTTATACATCTGGCGATCTCTGCTTTTTGACTGGAATATTGAGTTCATTTATACTTTTCTCTCACTGCTTTTAAGAATTTCTTTTTATCAGTACTGACGTGGATCTACCTTATTTATGGGTTTTGAATATAATTATATCAACCATAAACACAGATGAAACAGCTTTGCTTGTCTGCCAGAAAACAATTCTTGATTATGAGATTTCAGGTCTTCATTTTGTTTTCACTTAAAGTAATAAAAGGTGCTTGCTAATCTTCAACTGGAGAAAGCTATAGAATCAGTGAATCTGGAAACTAACATTTATGACACACAGAAGGCCAAGAGGCACAGGAAAAGATGCTCAACATCATTAATTATTAGGGAAACGCACATTGAAACTATAATGAGGTACACCTCACACCAGTCAGAATGGCCATCATTAAAAATTCTACAAACAATAAATGGTGGAGAGGGTATAAAAAAAAGGGAACCCTCCTACACTACTGATGGGAATATAAACTGGTACAGCCACTACACATTCTTTAAAAAACTAAAACTAGATCTACCACATGATCCAGCAAGCCCACTCCTGAGCATATACCTGGAGGAAACCAATATTCTGAAACATACCGGCCTCCCAATGTTCACTGCAGCCCTATTTACAATAGTCAAGACATGGGAGCAACCTAATGTCCAACAATAGAGGAACGGACAAAGCAGGTGTGGTACACATAGCAAATGGAATATTGCGTGCATGCTCAGTCATGTCCAATACCCTTGCAACCCCACAGACTGTAGCCCGCCAGGCCTCTATCCGTGAAATTTTCCAGGCAAGAATACTGCAGTGGGTTGGCATTTTCTACTCCAGGGAATCTTCCCAATCCAAGGATTGGACCAGTGTCTCCTGCGTCTCTCACTGACCCACCTGGGAAGCCCTACAATGGAATATTACTCAGGTCATTAAAAGGAATGAAATAATACCATTTGCAGCAACATGGATCGATTATCATACTAAGCAAAGTTAAGTCAGAAAGAGAAAGACAATTATGATGTGATATTTCTCATATGTGGAATATGAAAAATCATACAAATGAACATATCTATGAAACAGAAATGGACTTATAGACATAGAGAACAGATTCGCAGTGCCAAGGGACAAGGGGTGAGGGAGGGAAAGACTGAGAGTCCGGGTTAGCAGATGCAAACTGTCATAGGATGGATAAGCAACAAAGGCCTGTTCTATAGAACAGGGAACTATACTCAACATCCTGTGATAGCCTATGATGGAAAAGAATATGAAAGAGTCAAGTAAGGCAGACAGAGAAAGACAAATATCATAGGATGTTACTTACATTCAGACTCTTAAAAAAAAAAAAAGGTACAAACGTACTTATTTATAAAACAGAAACAGACTCATGGACTTAAGGGAGCAAACTTATTGTTACCAGGGGGAGAGGGTGGTGGGGAGGGACAGATTAGAAGTGACATATACACACTAATATATTTAAAACAGATTACCCAGGGATCTACTGTATAGCACAGGGAACTCTGCTCAATACTCTGTTAGAACCTTAATAAGAAAAGACTTTGAAAAAGAGAAGTTTCAACAGGGAATGCAGCAGAGAGATCTGATTTGGTTAAACTATGCACTCTTTCCAATTAATTGGCTCTCCCTCCAAAGCAAATGTACTAAAAATAAGACTTCTTTTTTGAAAAAAAGATTTTTTTTTTTAATCATTCTTTAAGCAATCTGACTGTAACATGCCTTGTCGTTTTCTTCCTGTTTCCTATTCTTGGTATTTGTTGAGCATCTGAGATCTGAGTTTTTCTCCTCCAATTACACACATAATAGACCTCCTAAAGTTGTCCCACAGTTCATCAAAGCTTTGTCCATTTTTTCCCTGTGTTTTCAAAATTTTCAAACTGTTTCATTTGGGACATATCTCTGCTGCCATATTTTTAAGTATTCCTGCAGTGTCTAATGGCAGGATATACAATCTCTTCAGGTGCACAAGGTATATTCATCACAACACAGCATTTGTCAGGCCATAAAATAAGATTCTATGAATTTTAATACTGAAAAATTTATCTTTAACATTTACATTTTAAAAAGCAAAATACAACATTAATGAAGTAAAGTTCTATCTTAAGTGCAAGGTAAATCCAAAGTAAGCAGAAGGAAGGAAATTAAGAGCAAAAATCGATAAAAAGAAAACAATGAGAAAAATTAACAAAGTTAAGAATTGGTTCATTTTTGGTGTAGCTGCTCCAGAAAACAGTTCCTCAAAAGGTTAAACATAAAGTTATCATATGAACCACCAAGTCTACTCCTGTGTATCAAAGAGAAATGAAAGCATATGCCCACACAAGAGAAATGAAAGCATATATCCACACAAAAACCTGTATATGAATATTCCTATCTGGATTATTCATAACAGCCAAAAAGTAAACAGCCCAAATTTCCATCAGATGATGAATGGATACATAAAATGTGGTATATCCATATAATGGAATACTACATGGCAATAAAAAGGAATATTATAATATGAATAAATGAAAACATTATGCTATTTTTTAAAGCCATAAAAGACCATATATTCTATGATTCCCCTTACATAAATGTCCAGAATAGGTAAATCTATATAGACAGAAAGAGCTTCCCTGGTGGCTCAGATGGGTAAAGAATCCACCTGCAACGCAGGAGACCTAGGTTCTATCCCTGAGTTGGGCAGATCCCCTGGAGAGGGAAATGGCAACCCACTCCAGTATTCTTGCCTGGGAAATCCCATGAACAGAGGAGCCTGGTGGGCTACAGTCCACAGAGTCGCAAAGAGTCAAACACAACCGATTGCCTAGGATTGGGGAGCTGGAAAGAAAATAGGTGCACAGTTTCTTCTGAAGGTGATGAAAACGTAGTAAAACCGACAGGCGATATTTATACAATTCTGTAAATAAGCTAAAAGTCACTGAATTAAATAGTTAATTAGATAAACTGTATGGTAAATGAGTTGTAACTCAATAAACTTGTTATTTTAAAAAGCTAAATCATTAGAAATGTTTACTATTACAAATTCCTCATTGGACTGATGTAAGAAAGGGAAACAAAAAACAGAAGACACAAACTTCAAAATTTAGAAGGAGCTGTCACACCAGATTTTACAAACAATTAAAGGAAATGGGGCAAGATTATAAACAACTTTATCCAATATATTTGATATGAGAACTGAACCAATTCCTTTAAATATATCACTTAGCAAAACAGACCCAAAACAAAATAGAAAATCTGAATAGCCCTAAACCTATTAAAGTAACTGAGTTAACTGTCAAATGCTCCAACAAAGAAAACTCAAAGCTCAGATGGCTTCAGTGGTGAGTTCTATCAAACATTTAAGAAAGACACAAACACAAACCAATCTTACACAAACTCATTCAAAAAATACACCAGAAGAGAATATCTTTAAACTCATTTTATGAAGGCAGCATAATGCCAATACCAAAATTAAACAAAGATATTGTGGATGAGGAGGAAAATTACAGATTATTCTGATAAAGACAGACCCCAGACTCCTTAACAAAGCATCAGTCAATGAAAGCCAGCAATATATTAAAAGGGTACTATATCATGATCAAGTAGGATTTATCACTGCAACTCAAGGTGGTTTAACATTTAAAAATCAAGCAATGTATTATTTGAATACATAAGTCTGTGTATCTGCCTACACATACAAACCCACACACACTCCCTAACTTTTTTCACTGAGGTGTTCTAAGAACAGCAATATCCAAACAGCAACAAGCACAATTAACATTCAGATGTCAGCTTCATACTATTCTTTCACTAAAAGGAACTAGGATTCCCTGGAGAAAAGGTTGATGCCAGGGCTGGGACAGCGAAGGTACAAAAAGCCTAGAACATCTTATTCTATCAGTAAGTAAGGCCCCAAAGAATGATGGGAACATGTTAAGATACAGAAGCCCCCAGAAGGGCTTCTCACTGGCCAAATGCAGAACAATTTGTACATCAACAAAAATAACAACAACAGATTTTCACCGACTGAACATAATAGGGACAATAAGTCCTATTATAAGTCAATATTCAATGTTTGCTTATAAGAAAATAAATGTAAATGAATAAATTGAAAGTTTGAGAACTGGAATATTCACATCATTTTAAAGTACCTCCTTATAAAAGATTTATTCATTACAAAGGGAAAAACAGCTTTACAATGGAGAAGTTTGACAAATATCACCTTAATCAAACAGTCAAAGTGAAAACCTAATAAGACACAGTGAAACTGTGTACCACTTGATAGGATGAAATATTACTTTTGGGATGTTCCTGTCAAAGATGCATATATAATCTAAATTGAACGGTGAGGAGACAACAGACAAACCCCAAATAAGGGACATTCTACTCTACAAAATAGCTGTCCTATAATTTTCAAAAGTGTCAAGGTTTATGAAAGTCAAAATAAGACAAGGAACTGTTTGAGATGGAAGGACACATGACAACCATATGCAACATTTGATTGCAAATTACAACCCTTTGCTATACATATATGACATTATTGGGACAACTGGCAAAACCTGAACAGGGTCTGAGGATCACATGGTATTAACGTACTGGTGCCAATGTCCTGATTTTGAAAGTTGTATTGTGGTTCTATAGAATGTCCCACATATTTGGAAATGATGGAGAATCATCTCAGCAACTTACTCTCAAACAGTCCACAAAAATAAAGATTCTTACTTTGTACTTGAAAGTTTTCTGTAAACTTGAAATCAGCTCAAAAAAGATTTAGAGTCTTAAAAGAAAAATAAACACATACACAAATACACACAGACAAATAATACACACAGAGATAGACACACACACACACACACACACACACACACACACACACACACTGAAGTCTAACTCAGAGTTAATGAGCCAGAATCTCCAGGGAATACAGGATTCATGTTAAAGAAAGTCTTCAAAGACTTTGAAGTGAAGTTGTTCAGTCATGTCCGACTCTTTGCGACCCCATGGACTGTAGCCTACCAGGCTCCTCCATCCATGGACTTTTCCAGGCAAGAGTACCGGAGTGGGTTGCCATTTCTTTCTCTAGCGGATCTTCCTGACCCAGGGATCGATCCCGGGTCTCCCACATTGCAGACAGACGCTTTACCACCTGAGCCACCAGGGAAGCCCATCAAAGACTTTCAGTTCAGTTCAGTTCAGTCGTTCAATCGTGTCCAACTCTTTGCGACCCCATGAATCACAGCATGCCAGGCCTCTCTGTCCATCACCAACTCCTGGAGTTCACTCAGACTCACGTCCATCGAGTCCGTGATGCCATCCAGCCATCTCATCCTCTGTCGTCCCCTTCTCCTCCTGCCCCAATCCCTCCCAGCATCAGAGTCTTTTCCAATGAGTCAACTCTTCGCATGAGGTGGCCCAAGTACTGGAGTTTCAGCTTTAGCATCATTCCTTCCAAAGAAATCCCAGGGCTGATCTCCTTCAGAATGGACTGATTGGATCTCCTTGCAGTCCAAGGGACCCTCAAGAGTCTTCTCCAACACCACAGTTCAAAAGCATCAATTCTTCGGCGCTCAGCTTTCTTCACAGTCCAACTCTCACATCCATACATGACTACTGGAAAAACCATAGCCTTGACTAGATGGACCTTAGTTGGCAAAGTAATGTCTCTGCTTTTCAATATGCTATCTAGGTTGGTCAACTTTTCTTCCAAGGAGTAAGCGTCTTTTAATTTCATGGCTGCAGTCACCATCTGCAGTAATTTTGGAGCCCAAAAAAATAAAGTCTGACACTGTTTCCACTGTTCCCTCATCTATTTCCCATGAAGTGATGGGACCAGATGCCATGATCTTCGTTTTCTGAATGTTGAGCTTTAAGCCAACTTTTTCACTCTCCTCTTTCACTTTCATCAAGAGGCTTTTTAGTTCCTCTTCACTTTCTGCCATAAGGGTGGTGTCATCTTCATATCTGAGACTTAATATCTGCATATTAAAGACTTTAATTTGTTTTAAATTCCTTATGAAAAAATTTTAGTAATCCTACAGTCATGACAGTAATGTTGAAGAAAGCTGACTGCATGACATTTATCTACAATACAAGTAAGGATTCCACTGGTCCTTTTCTTTCATTCTGCCATGCTACTTAATAACAAGTGTATTTTTCCTGAAAAGTCAATGTAAACAAAAGCCTGTCTCCCACCATACTTTGCTGTAGAAGATTATTGATTAGAAAGGGTATGGGTCATCCCCATGTACCAGCCCCAAGCATGGGGATGACCCAGAGAGATGTTGTGGGGAGGGAGGTGGGAGGGGGGGTCATGTTTGGGAACGCATGTAAGAATTAAAGATTTTAAAATTAAAAAAAATAATAATAATAATGGACAAAAAAAAAAAAAAAGAAAATTGAAATTGTATCACCCAATTTCTGATCACAGCGCTATAAGATTAGATTTTAATTACAAGAAACAACTGTATAAAACACAAACACACGGAGGATGAACAGCAGATTTCTATGTTGCCAAGATATTACTGAAGAAATCAAATGGGAAATTAAAAAAAAAAAATGCCTAAAAAAAAATCACAAGCAAAACTCACCAACTGAAAATCTGTGAGCTCCAGTAAAATCAGTGCTAAGAGGAAAGTTTATAGGAATGCAAGCACATCTCAAAAAAAAAAAAAAAAAGAAAGAAAAAAAAAAAACGAATAAACAACCTAGCCTTACACCTAAAGCAGCTAAAAAAGATTTTTTTAAAAAGTTAGTAAAAGAAAAAAAATCATAAATATCCAAGCAGGAATAAAGGAAAAAAGATATGAAAGAAACAATAGCAAATATCAATAAAACTAAAGTCTGATTCTTCGAAAAGATAGACAAAACTGACAAGCCATTAGCCAGAATTATTGAGAAAAAAAGGGAGAAGATTCAAATCAATAAAATTACAAATTAAAAAAAGTTACAACAGACAATGCAAAAATGAAAAGGATCATAAGAGAGTACTATGAACAAATATATGCCAATAAACTTGATAACCTGGAAGATATGGACAAACACTTAGAAAAATGCAAGCTTCCAAGACTGAACCAAGAAGAATTAGAAAATATGAACAGAGAAATTATAATCACTGAAATTGAAACTGTGATTAAAAATCTATCAACAAACAAAAGTCTAGGAGAAGTTGGCTTCACACACAAATCCTTTCAATGTTTAGAGAAGAGCTAACACCAATCCTGTGCAAACTGCTCCAAAAATTGCAGAGGGAGGAATACTCCCGAACTTATTCTACAAGGTCACCATCACCTTCATATCAAAACCAGAAAAATACACCTCACCAAAAGAAAATTTCAGCTCAATATCATAGATGAACATAGATGTAAAAATGCTCAATAAAGCTCCAGTGAAGATCCAATACTTTAAATGATTCATACACCATGATCAATGGAGTTTACTCCAAAGATGTAACGATTCTTCAACATTTGCTAATCTGTCAATGTGATGCACCATATTAACAAAATGAAAGGCAAAAATCATATGATCATCTCAATAGATGCAGAGAAAACTTTCTATGAAATACAACAATCATTTATGATTAAAGAAAAAAAAAAAACTCTCCAGAAAGCATAGTGGTAACCTACCTCAATATAATAAAAGCCATATATATCTAAAAAAAAAAAAAAAAAAAAATAGAAAGGGTATGGGCTTCATCTTTGGTAAATAAATTCAAATCTAAAGATGTTTATTCATGTACACTAGGACAAACAAGATTTCCAAAAAATACCTATTTGCCATTCCTCATTAAATGTAAGGGAAGGTTCGAATTTACCTGCTCAATAAATGTTCTCACAGCCTGACAAATGCGGAATCACAAGCAAACAGGTCACATGGTTTTTCTAACTTTGTTTACAGTTTTAGTACACATTTTAGATTCTGAGATCTTATCTGAGTTCAAATAAGCTGAATAACACAAAAAGCATTAACAACCATCAATAATTAGATCTTATAAAAATAAAACTTCCTGCTCTTCAAAAGAAAATGAATGAAGAAGCAATAAAAAGACAAAGAACCCAATTTTAAAATGGGCAAAAGATTGAACTCTCTTCAAAACAAACTTCAAAGACAAGACTTAAATTTTTTTATTATTTTGAAATTTTAAATGAACATCTGATGAGATATGAGATTTTTTAATAGCTATGACTTAATATCTTATTTTGAAATACATTAAAAGTACATTTTGAAATATATTTAAAAACTCATTTTCCTCCACACAATAAAGATTTAAGCTGGCTAAGAATTCTACCCACTGAAAACTTGTATCATCTAAGAAACGTGAACAATCATTTGATATTGTTAGTAATTCAACTTTGAAACCAATATATTCCTAAGTTTTGAATAGTTTTAATTGAAGAATAATCTAATATGGATCAGAATGGAATCAGAATTCCTGAATTTACAGAATTTACTGAATTTCATGCAACTAGACATAATACAGAAATAAACTAGGTGTTCAGGAAGATGTCAGACTACAGCTGTCAATTCACAGCTCCTGATTTTGAAAGTCTGTGTTCATTAATAGAGATTCACCAGTTTTATGTACAGATTTTATAATACATAGGCACTATGGTAAATAAATGCTAAGATGAACTTACAAAATCTATATAATAAAATGACGCTTCTCTCAATTTCATATTTAGTGTTGTGACATAAATTTGACAAAGTATTCTACCGCTTTAAAAACTTTGAAAAACACTGCTGGATTTAAGACCTGCTATACTTTTTACTGAGGCCAAGAAATCCATAGGCCTGTGAGGACACATTCACCAGGATAAAGGGTAACTGCTTAGGTATACTGAAGAGGTCATCACTTCACTGAGATGACTGTTCCACAGATATATATAGTTCTTATCCCCACAGAATTTTGCACGGCATATTTTACTGCAATACTTACTGGTGCCACTATTTTTCCTGTCTGTCCAACTTGCAAGTCGTTGGGAACAAAGCCAGCATCAACAGCAGCACGAGAAGCACCAACTGAGAAAAAAATAGTTGCCATTTCTTAAAGCTCTATTATTCAATCTGTTGGGGACATTCACTGATAACGGTTTTTAAAAAACTTTTTAAAAGAAAGACTTCTTTTTTTTACCCTCTCCAATCCTCTCCAGCAGATGCTGCTTTGTCTGCCACCATCCTCATACCACTGGGGCCTCAAGGTGGTACTCCAGGCCCTCACTGCCACTCTCAAAAAGGTTTCCCTCCTTTCTCCTTAAAAGCCTTCAGTTTTGAATCTCGTGTCATCGGATAATGTCACTCGTATATTGCTTGTGTCATCTATTAACCAGCAGGTCAATTCCCTTCATTTCTCTAGGATTTTTAGCTTCTGGGTCTTCGTTACTCTCTCCAATACTAGTCTTATCTTAATTCTTGAAGACTTTGACATCCTGGCTCCTCAGTTCTTTGAGCAATTCTTCAGTCATCTTACCCTTCACGCTACCTCAGCCACACCCGTGGTCATATCCTCAGTCTGTCCACTGCCAATATCATCAACAACCTCGATTTCCAAAATCTCTCTGTGACTTCCCCATTCCAGCTGACCCCTTTTAGTCCCTTACTCCAACTACCCTCTGACCCCACTGAGGTCTATAATTCTTTCCACTGACCCTCTCTCCCCTTATGTTCTCCCTTCTTTCTTTACCCAGTTCAGTTTCTATTATCAATGACTCTACGCACTCCTTTGCATATGCCTTCAATTTCCTTGCCCTCCTCTTATATTATCTTATTTCCAGATGGTGGAAAACCTCCATCTCTGGTTACTGACTAAGCAATCTTTCTCCCCTTTACATACCTGTCCTGTTCAACATGACTGGAGAAAAACGCCAATATTCAGCCATGTTAACTATTTTGTACTTTAAATAAATAGGCTTTACTTCTCTCAGACTGTCCTACATTGTGATTTTGTATCTTTCCTCTCTCTTCAAACTTTCAATATTCTTTTAACATTCGGCTTCCAATTTCACTAAAAAACTGAAACCTGCTCCAACTAACACGTTCACCCATCCATTTGCAGCTGTGTTCATATTCTCTCCCACCGACTCAAGAACATCACTCCAACAACTCTCCTCTCATGTATAATTAACCTTTCCCTCTTACCTGGAGCATTCCCATCGGCATATAAAGCATGCTATTATCTTCTAATCTTTAAAAAGTTCCTCTGTTGGTCCTGTTTCCCCTCTAGCTACTGTCTATTTCTCTGCTCTACCATATGGTTAGAAGCCTCTAAAGAGTCATTTGCATTCACTGTCTCCATTGCCAGGCCTCCCATTCTACTTTAAAAACTTTTTAATTAAAATATGACACACATACAAGAAAAGCACACAAGTCACAAATGAACTCAGCTCATGACCAGCTTCGAGGGCTGATCATGAAGTGAATACAACCATGTAACTACTTTTAAACACTCCAATCAGGTTTTTGCCCCCACTACCACCATGACTAAAACTGCTCAAAGTCACTAATGACCTTTACGTGGCTGATCAATGAGGCACTTTTTCAGTCCTCATCTTCCCTGACCCATGGGCAGCATTTGACACAGGTGATCATGCTTTCCCTTACTGAGCCACTTCACTTAGATTCCAGAACATCACACTCTCCATCCTGGTTTTCCTGCCTTACTTTTCCATTTGTCTTTGATCTTCATTCTCCTCTTCTCCCCTACCTCTTAATCTTGCAGCATCTAGGGCTTAGTCCTAGGACTTCTTTTACATCTACACTCTTGGTAAATTCATCCAGTCTCACAGTTTCAAATACCATCTAAATTTGCAATTGATTCCCAAATTTCTATCTCCAGTCCAAACTTTCAAACTCCACATTCCTATACCAACTGCTTAACTGACAACTCTATTAGGGTGTCTGTAATTAGACATCTCAAAACTTAGTATCATTCCTTGGTATCCACAAGGGATTAGTTTCAGAACCCTTCCAAGGACACCAAAATCCAAGGATGCTCAAATCCCTCATATAAAATGGAACAGTATTTGCATATAACCGACACACACCCTTCTGTGTACAGGCATACCTCAGAGATACTGGTGGTTCAGTTTCAAACCACCACAATAAAGCAAGTTATGTGGATTATTTTTTGGTTTCCCAGTGCATTCATTGTTGTTTAGTCACTAAGTCACGTCTGACTCTTTTTGCGATCCCATGGACTGTAGCCTGCCAGGCTCCTCTGTCCATGGGATTCTCCAGGCAAGAATACTGGAGTGGGTTGCCATTACCTCCCTCAGGGGATCTTGCCGACCCAGGGATCAAACCTACATCTTCTGCATTGGCAGAAGGACTCTTCTACCACTGAGTCACCTGGGAAGCCCCTAACATACTATTTTATTATTTACTAATTTACTATGTTTACTGTCTGTGGTAAGCAGCAAAATGGCCCCTCCAAAGATATATTCACTTTCCAGTTCCCAGAACTTGTGAATATTACCTGTGTGGCAGCAGATATGATATAAAGTTAAGGATCTTGGGAGAAGGCACTTATCCTGGATTATCTAGGTGATTTTTAAATGTCATCACATATATCCCTGTTAAGAGGGATGTAGAGGGAGACATGATACAGATAAACAGGAGAAGGTGATACGAAGACAGTGGCAGAACCTGGAGTGACGTGGCTGCAAGCCCAGGAATGCCAAGGCAGCCTCTGGTAACTGGAAATGTATTCACTCCCCAGTAGGAGTGTGGCTCTGCCAACACCTTGATTTCAACGTGCTTCTGGCCTCTAGAACTTTGAATCATTTTGCTCATTTTATTCATCGTTTTTTGCCTAGCTCCTTAAATAGTGCCTGCCATAGAGCAGACACTCAATAAATATTTATTCAGTGAATGAATAAATGAAATATCCTCAGTCAAATACCATCATCTGATTATAAAGAGTCAAGATAACATCTTTATTCAGACAAAGCCATAACTATTTCTATGGGTACATATATTAGGTAATATAAAGCATAAAAGCCAGAAAGTTATACACGAAACTCTCAAAAGGGGGAGAACAAACTAGACATTAAAAATACACTCATTAATAGCTGTACAATTAAAAACTAAAATATTTTTAATGTTCTAATTGTTTTCAAAAACCATCATTCCATTCTTAATATAATAACAAGATCTATCTTCCCTATAAATTTTTTAAATGTTAATTTCTATTTGTATGAGACATTTACGTTGGACCAGCAATAAAGAGAAAAACAAGGGCATTCCTGAATCTGAAGTAGGCAATGAAGTGGACATTTAATTGTTTTATAATGTAAAAAACTACTAAAATTTGGCAAATGGTAAGAGTATCATATAAATAATAAAGAACAAGGATAATCTTTCCTCACTGAAGGCTACACCATTTACATGGAGATTAAGAAAAACTGTTTCAGACAGAAAAGTTGAAAACCAGAGAAAGCAAAGAATCTGCAGCTTTGAGTGACTTACATACAAATGAAATAATGAAGAAAAAATACTTCCAATGAAACGGGAATGTTTTTCTGGTAAGGAATATAAACTTACCTGCAGCATGTAGTTGGTCTGCCAGATCATACAACAACTTAAAGTTCTCTCCACTCTTCAGACCCCGACCTCATTTAAGAAGATTTAAAAAAAAAAAGAATTAACCAAATAAAAACTCCATTCTGTAAAAATTTTGAACTTCATATGCATGAGTGAATCTTCACATTATACAACTGCCATCCTCTCTATAAAGCCTTTCCTAAGTTCTCCAATGATACCCTTGCACTTTTCCAATAAAGCATTCAACACTACTGTAATTCTGTAATTAACTAACTGGTTAACTACTAGTATAATTAGTCTTTAAAATCAGTCTTCCCCACTAGAACAAAAACTCTTTAAATACAAGATTCATACCTATCTTGGTCACTGCTATATTTAGCAATACTTAACTGAACAACTGAAAGAAGACATTCCACTAGTCTTTAAACTCCTTAAGAGCAAGAATAATCCGTTTTTTCCTCTATTTCTCCAGCACTTTGCAATGAGCCTGGCAGAGAACATATACCTAACATATACCTTTCAAAAATTTATTGAAAAAAATAAGTGAATAAACTAGTCAGATATGCCTTTCTGAAATATAAATTATTTCCTCTCAATGCCACTTGAAATAAGAGGTTGTTTGGAAGCTTAATTATTTCATTTGATGTTTAGTTTGGAAAGATTTTTCAATCATAGCAGTCACCGTTTTAAAAAGTCAGCAGGCTATGAAATATGGGTCTTTTTGTTTATTGGGGTTTTTTGTTTGTTTTGTTTTTAAATAAGAAGCATGATATACAAAAAGAAGCAAGTCCTATGCAATATTAACAGTTTTCATATTAAATGTGAAAAAAACTTCGAAAGAATTATCCATAGAGACTTGGACTGCGCTGCAAGACTTTTAAAATAGAGCACAGGGTCACACAACACAGCCTTGAGATTCCAACCAATCCTTTCTTTGCTTCAGAAGTTAACCATACTCTTCAGAATAACACAGGAATCAGTCAAAATGACAAAGATACCAAGTTGCAAAGCTACGGAGTTGAGATTTGTACCATGCTCCCCCTGGTGCCAATAAAACAGATTTGCAACAGAAATCCAAACTATTAAACTAAAGATTTCATTTTCCTAATAGGTAAAATGGGACTAATACTCACAACTTAGTTCTTACATTTGAAAAAACACCTGTGCTCCATTAAAATTAAGTATTAATAAAAGCAAAGTATTTTAAGTTTACATCATTTTTTAAAATTACAATATTCGACTTACCACCAGACACCACCACTTTGGCACCTGTGAGCTCTGGTCGATCGCTTTTTGTTAGTTTCTGGTCAAGCCATTCTGATATTCCCACTGGGGAAGTGCTTGATGCTGTGTATATTGATACATATAACAAAACAAACAGTATGAGTTCAAGTACTATAGTGAAAATAATTTTTTAAGAGAAATACACAAAGAATTAACCACAGGAAATTTAATTTTGTTAGTGTGATTTCTTATTTTTTGCTACTAATTTCATTCTCTCTGATTTTTGGAAAGACGTAAAGGGACTGGATTCCAGCCTTCACCGTTATTAGCTATATGACTTTTGAGAAGTCATTTAATTCTCTGAGTCTACCTGTAAGACTGAATAACCCTTTCTTTATGGGGTTTAATAAGATACTATATATATTAAAGTATTAACACCTTCCATAAGTTTACTATTATTACAGTCTTCCATTATATTGAAGCTCTTTTATAATAAATGAGAGGAGAGTAAAAAATCCTTACATCAATATAACAAATTAATCTTAATGCACCCCACCTCTACCCCTTTGATATATACCAAACTAACAATCACAGTACAAAAAAATAATATAAATATTTCTTACTTTTGGATAAACTTGGGAATATCATTTATTTAGATGGAGCTCTCAAACACCCTGCATTAGAGATTTAACTAGAAGCAATCTCTTATTCTAATATAATGTCTGAACCAAAAATAAGAAACTAAAACAAATACATATGAACACTCACCCTTTTCTGAACTGGCACTACCTCCACTTGTTGCTGCAGCTTCAAAAGACGTTCCTCGGACAGAAAATACCTTCACTTTCTCATCACACTTCACTGTACATATAGCATTTCCTGAAATACACGTTTATTTTTAAAAACAACCATGAAAGGCAAAAAAAATCCCTCAAGTATTCCTTTGAGTTCAGAATTTACTTCACAAAGATAAGGAAAAAATAACCGTAGACCAGTTAGGTTTTGTCTACCTTTGCTAAATATAGGAAAAGGACTGTAACACTGAAGAAACGTATCAGTGGCACTCTATGTAACTTTGGATGTCTTTAAAAATAGAACAAGTGCTGACCTGCATGGAAGAAACAAACTGGAAAAGGCTGTCACATTAATCAGGTACATTCTTCCTAAAAGGAATATAAACAAAAGCTTTCTTCTCCAAAACAACATGATCAGTAACTTAACAACATGAGCTGCAATAACTTAATAAAGACAAAGCTACTATGCCTGCTAAGGGAAGAAAATAAGTGAAAACACGGTAGAGGCATAAAGGACGGGAAGTGTGTGCACCCAGATTTTTAAAGGATTTGAGACATTTCTTATGGATTAGCAATTACATTAAGAGTGACCTAAACTATAACCAAATACTTCCCTTTAAACACTACTAAAGATGAGAGGTTTGAGTTCAGTCAGAAAGATCAAAGAGTTCATTGCCTTCTCCAGCCCCACAACAGACCAGTGTGCTTAGCAAAAGATCAATTGACTAAAAAGACACTGAACTGAATTTCTTTTTATTTTTTAAATTTTAATTGGAGGTTAATTACTTTACAATATTGTATTGGTTTTGCCATACATCAACATGAATCCACCACAGGTATACATGTGTTCCCCATCCTGAACCCCCCTCCCTCCTCCCTCCCCGTACCATCCCTCTGGGTCGTCCCAGTGCACCAGCCCCAAGCATCCAGTATCATGCATTGAACTTGGGCTGGTGACTCATTTCATATATGATATTATACATGTTTCAATGCCATTCTCCCAAATCATCCCACCCTCTCCCTCTCCCACAGAGTCCAAAACACTGTTCTATATATCTGTGTCTCTTTTGCTGTCTCGCATACAGGGTTATCATTACCATCTTTCTAAATTCCATATATATGCGTTAGTATACTGTATTGGTGTTTTTCTTTCTGGCTTACTTCACTGAATTTCTTAATGCATATAGAAATGAAATAGAAGCAGCAAAGAAGACTGAAATTTTTTTTTTAAATAAAGTTTTCTTTTCCAAGAGCCACTTACAAAATATACTAAAAAGAAACCTAATTTTTATTGATCACTGGAAGAATCTCACTCTGTACATGGAATGACCAGGAAGGAAAAAAGTGTGTTTTAAATCTATCAGAGATAATGTCATATCACAGTGCAGCAGCAATTCTAACACTAAGATAGATCTAACACTTAAGATTTTCTTCAGGAAGCTTTAGGATGATCCATGCTTCAAAATCTTATCTTCAAGATTAATTTCTGCTTTTAGAATTTTCAAAAATTTAACATACTGATTAACTGTTTTCCTTGGGTACTCACCTGCATAAATGGTTCTCACAAATGTGTCAGGTGATTTGATTGCAATGATGTCAGAAATAGGGGCAACATCAAGTTTGGCTGCTATTCTGGGCAAAAGGTTCTAAAAGCAAAATAAGTAGTGAGTTACATGCATACATGCTGATGGATGGCTATAAAATATTAGCAATAACATTCTCTAAAAGCAAATTCTATAGAAACTTTATTTTGAATATTTTATATTTCACATGCATCTTTAGACACATGACAACTTTAAGCACAACTTTTTGGATAGTCTTTGAACATAAGTACGAGTCGATCACTACTCTAACTACATTAAGAGTTTTATGAGTTTATAGCAATAAACTACCTTAACTCAGTACGTTGAATTATGAGATATGATATTTGCTTTAATGATCATCATTTACAAAGTGTGACAGTTATAGATTACTGAATTTAGATAAGATAGAAAAATAATTAGAGCAGTAAAATTCTCAAATACTAAAAAAGAACATCCTTATATGTTTACTTAATGTACATGAAAGAAAAAATTCCCAATCAGACATGTTCACCTTTTTAAAAAGTGATGTCACATTTAAAAAAATAAAAACTAACCAAAGTGTCCATCAATAGGGCATAGGTTTGCAAATTATAGTAAATCCATATAATTTAAAAAATGAGAAAAGTAAAGCACAGCCTCTCTCTCTCTCTCTCTCTCTCTCTCTATATATATATATATATATATATATATACACACACACACACGTATATGCTTTTTCTGTATATGCATATAAATCTCTGGAATAGATACATGTAGTAACTTTGCTGTAGTAACTAGCAGGGATCACTGGGCAAGCCTCAATAACCCCAGGGCTTAGTTACTTCACCTCACAGTAAGAGGAAGAGAATCTCTGTGCTTTTATTCTAAATTTCTTGGGCTCTAAAACAGAATCAGTTAGTGAAGAATGAATATGCATACTTTCTAGATGCAAAGGTTCTCTTAGATGATGACATCATCTAAGTGTGATTTAAAAAGTGAAGTGTTGCTTTTATCACACAAATAGAAAGGGTAAATTCCCCACTGCTTTCTACACAGAGCTTACTCTATGGCATCTCCTAAACTCAGTACATGAAACCAACTCCAGCAGGTGAACTTTCATTGTAACAGCACTCAAATTCCTCTCCTCATTCCATCCCCAAATCCTCTCTGTTCCTCTAAGAATTCTCTCAGGACCATCCTCTAATCACTCCTTTATTCCGCATCCTCTCACATGCATGTACAATTATTGGCACTAACATGTATTTTGTTTTAAAAGTTTTAATAGACATATTATATAACCTTCAATTAAGTTTATAAGCACCGAGAGCAGAGGCTGTGTGTCTCCACTTCTCATCTCTCTACCCTGTATCTAATAAGCAGTTCTATATAAATTGATGCCAACAAGTATTGAAAGCTGGAGTCAAATTTCCTCCTGCTACATCCTCCAACACTGAAGATTTTCTAATATTCAGTCTATTGTTACCTATATTATATAGCAATTTCCTTTCAACCATAATAACAGAGCTACTGAAAAGTACCATAGTTTATAAATCCACAATCAGAAAAAAAATTAAGATTTTATAGGAAATAAAGGGCTTGGGAAAATAATTAAAATGCCATTAAACATAGTTCTAACTTGGTAAATAAGAGGTTTAGAAGATACCTGCTTTTAAAACAAACCAAATTTGTCAGCATTTAAAGCCTGCTTCAGTAAGTAACTCTTTCCTGGAGGCACCTTCTTTAACTGTTTAGGAAATACGACTGGAATATTATTACCTGGCTGAGCAGATTCTCACACAAATTTTATGATATTCAGACTGTACTTCTTTCTAAAGCTTTAGAGTTTTTTTTTTTAATTCCTTGAAATTTAATACTTTTTGTACTTACACTCTTATTTCACTCTAGCACATCTTGAAAACAAAACTGACCACAGCACTTCAAGGCACATGTCTCAATGTCCTGAAAGGATGGATGGGAAACAGATACCTCTCGACACTATCTAACAGGCTACACCACGTGGTTTCACGGAAGGAGAGGTAATAACTAACAGTGTTCTTTTGATGCACAAAAAGATGACAGTTTTAAAACTCTAGATTACCAGTATAAAGCTGGGGTATCTTAAAAAGACAATCGGTGAAGAACTACTATAGAGCAAATTGTTTAGCTTCACCTGATGGACTCTTCCTTGTCCCAAATCCATTCAGAAGCTGCAGCACCAGCTATAATACTGTTATGTGACCTTTGTTCTCAAAACACCCATAAAGCAATCAAAGCCAGAGTATTAAAATCTAGGGAATCAGCTACAACAAACACCCTTTCTTGGTTTAACAATTTTTTAGGTGAAATGTCATCACAGAAACTCAAGACTCACGAAATTGTTTGAATCATCTAACACAGAAACAAAACCCTCATAGATGAAATGGTCCCCAGCGATCTTTTAGTCAATGCTGACCTGCAACATCCCAAAATATAGTAGCTGGATGGCAAGCCTCTGACGTAACCATTTCCAAGGAAAGTGAAAACTGTTACAGAGAAAACCCATTCCATTTTTGAATAGTTCTAACTGGTAGACTGTAGACATCACCTGGCCAAACTGCATCATATTACATATCAGAAAACGAATTTCAGGAAGGTAAATAACTCATGCAGGCCACTACCCATCTCATAGCCCATTCAGACATATCACAATGCATGTGATCAGACTACACTTCTCTCTACCCTAAGGATGTCTTCAACTACTACACAGCCCTTTCCAAATCTCTCAAACAGATAAACTTGGCCTTTCTAAATATCCACCAGTCACCAAAGCAAACCCATTTCTTATAATGGGTTACTAATTCAAATGGCGTTCAGACAATGAGACAGTTCCACATTGTTATTTAAGAAAAATACGTTTAAAAATAGAGCTTTCCCCATGACAAAATCTGAAAACCTGGAAGTAGCATTATAAAAAATTATGACAAAGTCTCAAAAGAACAAAGTTGTCTCTATGACCATAGCTGAAAGCCTGGAGATAGCATTTTAACAGAAATTATATCAAAATCTTGAAAGAATAAATTTTATCAAAACCATTACATTAATTCTGAAAGCCAGAATTAGCTATCTAAACAAAGTCTGTTGTACATTTTCAGCACCATGAAATCTAACCCTTCCAACTAGCGACATCAGATTCCACATTCTCAATCTTCTCACCTTTCCAAAGGCAGATGCTCCAGCACAGATGTGTGTGTGATTAAACTGCTTCTGAGTTGCCAAAATCAACGGTGTCAGTTCCTCTGAGAATTAAACACATTTGATAAACACATTTCATAATATTTTCATATTCAGTTGGGTTTTTTGGGGGGTCCTTTTGTTTTTATTGTGAGAAAATATATATAAGATGAAATTTGATGTTTTAAAATATACAGTTCAGTAGCATTACAGACATGCACGTTGTCCCAACACCACCATTCATGTCCAGAATTTCAACTTCTCGAACTGAACTCACAACCCATTAGACAGTAACTTTCCATTCCCTCCCTCGCATCCTTGGCAATAACCATTCTACCTTCTGTCTCTGTGAATCTGACTACTCTTGGTATCTCATATACATGGAATCCTACAGCATTTTTTTGTTCTTTGCCCCTGGATTATTACATGTAGCTTAGTGTCTTCAAGATTCACTTACACTGTAGCATGTTTCAGAATTTTTTTTTAAGGCTAAATAATGTTCCATTGTATGTGCAGACCTAGAGCTTTGCAGTTTTCCCTCAGAGATCTTGTACATATTTTGTTAGATTTATACCTAAATATTTTGTTTCCTTTCTTCTTCTTTCTTGGTGCTAATGTAAATGGTACTGGGTTTTTAATGTTATTATTATTTTTTCTTTTTGTTTCTCGGTTTTTAATTCTAATTGATTACTGATCTATAAGAAAGCTATTAGCCAGCCACTGCACCCTTAATTTGATGCTGTACTTCCCCTCCCTAACCATCCTTGGCTCAAGGCAGCACCAAAGGAGCCCAACTCCCATAACCAAGAGCATCACGTCCCCCCCAAGAAGCCCCAGGCTCCCACACACCTGCAGGGGAGCAGACGGGCACTCTCAGTCTGAAGCAATCTCTCTTGTGCCAGGTTCATGCTGAAATGTGCAGAAACAGGTGAACACCCACCCAGTAACGAGAGAGGGAAGTTTAGGGGTCCTCACCTAACACGCTCAGATACTCAGTTATGTCCGATTCTTTACAACCCCAAGGACTGTAGCCCACCAGACTCCTCTATCCATGGGATTTTCCAGGCAAGGATACTGGAATGGGTTGCCATTTCCTTCTCCACATATTCAGTTTTCAAGCATAATTTAGGCATTAATTTTTTCCACTGGAAAAGCTCACCTGGAAGGAGGCCTTTGTACGCGTCATGCTGAGCCACCAGAACTTTCGCTACACCTGCTACTTTGCAGAGATCTTGTGCCACCTATGAATAAAAGTTTTTAATTATCCATCTAACAGAAAAATACTAATAGAGCCACCATTACAGATTCAACAGACTATAAAATCTTAGTGGCCACTGTAAAAACTGTTCTTATGAGAAAAAGGGCTTCTCAGGAATAAAAGAAAATTATTTAACAAAGAAAATCTTAAGCCAATTAATCTTACGGTCTACTGACCCTAAGCAAAAATTCTTGCCTTGAAAAAAGTACAAATTGATAAACCAAAATCAACTTAGCTCTCCACTCAAATGTAATTATATATCGTGCTCTTCCCTTTTGCTCAATACAAATATAAGTCCATCATTTTAGAAACGGTTAGGTTCTTTCGCTCATAATAATGACACAGCCAATACCTTTCAAACATCTCAGACTTAAGGTTCCGAGAACTAAAGAGCAAGACTTAACCAGTCTGGTATGCAAGCCACTGCACTTTATCTGAAAATAATGATTTCTGCTGATATTAAAATCAGTGATTCTGGGCCATAGAGAAAACCATAGAGAGCCTTAGAAAACTATAGAGAAAACAGTCCACTGTCAATCCCTGAGTTCCTGCCCATCCCCATGGATTTATCTACAATGAAGCAAAATATTTTCTATCTTAATTCCTCTTTTCTCTTGTTTAGAATCAGGATGGGGTTCTGGGAAAGCTCTTTGACCAGTCAGATTTTCTGTATACAGAAAGCCATTAGAATTCCTTCTTTTAAATCTCTAAGCACAGCCGGTTTCTGTTGTAGCAGAAACATGGCAGTCATAGTCTGGTCTACCATCTTCTTCTTTACCTCTTGCTGATTCACTGATGAGTAAGCATAAAAGGCCATGCCTTCTGCCCTCCCTCAAAGGAGGGCAAGGCTCCAACAATATTCACTCAAGAAAAAAGGCGGTGCAAAAGCAACTCTTCTGAATCAAGTATTCACTGGCAGGGGATATTGTACTATCAAATCCATCTCTTATTTCAGGCACTACACAGAAAAGTTACTTGCTGTCTATGATATATCTTCCAAGTTATATTAGACTAATTAAAATCACAGTAAAAAAAATCAAATCCAGAACTTGTATATCTGAAAGTAGGGCAACCAAAAAGATAGCTTAGCTATCTTTTATAACTATGCAAAAGTCAACAGTTGTTGGCAGGATTTAGGTAAAGAAATCCACATAAGCATACACCTGGTTGAATACATTATTTTAAGATACCAATTTCATGTAAGAAATTGGCCAAAACAACACTAACTGAACCTGCGTTATATCACATGCTCTGCATCAATGCCATGTAATAAAAAATAAATTAAATTGCCTAAAAAGTAACAAGCTCTCTTCTGGGTTTTTTCCCCTGAGGTCCAAGCTCCCAACTACAAAACTGGCAGATCCTGTATGGTGAGAGAGGCAACTGGTGGCTCAAGGTGTGTAAGCTTAATGACAGCACAATTTCAACTACACTAAAGTCCAAGGTACAGACTCTGCAAACATCATTAGAGTTCCTTTTCAGGGGGTTAGTTCACAAAGCTGTCATTGTCTTATGTCAACAACCAAACAAAGAACATCTTCTAGTACCAGCTGTAGTTTTGGGAAAGTCCTTGCATTTGAATTCTCACACCAAGTAAAAATTAACACCCATGATACTTTTTCCAGATTTACCACTTTCAGGAATTAAAAGCAATTAGCAAGTATATTCCAGAGAAGGCAATGGCACCCCACTCCAGTACTCTTGCCTGGAAAATCCTATGGACGGAGGAGCCTGGTAGGCTGCAATCCATGGAGTCACTAAGAGTCGGACACGACTGAGCGACTTCACTTTTACTTTTCACTTTCATGCATTGGAGAAGGAAATGGCAACCTACTCCAGTGTTCTTGCCTGGAGAATCCCAGGGACAGGGGAGCCTGCTGGGATGCCATCTATGGGGTCGCACAGAGTCAGACACGACTGAACTGACTTGGCAGTAGCAGTAGCAGCAAGTATATTCATCAATACTAAAAAGGGATTGGCTATTAACCTCTGCTGCTGCTGCTGCTGCTGCTGCTAAGTGGCATCAGTTGTGTCCAACTCTGTGCGACCCCATAGACGGCAGCCCACCAGGCTCCGCCCTCCCTGGGATTCTCCAGGCAACAACACTGAAGTGGGTTGCCATTTCCTTCTCCAATGCATGAAAGTGAACAGTGAAAGTGAAGTCGCTCAGTCATGTCCGACTCTTCGCGACACCATGGACTGCAGCCCACCAGGCTTCTCCGTCCATGGGATTTTCCAGGCTAGAGTACTGGAGTGGGGTGCCATTGCCTTTTCCGATTAACCTCTAAGGGGACTCTCTGCTTGGCACCTGATGGCACAAGACGGTGCCAGTGGAACTAAGTCAAGTATTCCACCTCATTTCATAAGACAAAACGCCTAGTGAGCAAACCTTTTAGTTTTCTTTTCACACACAGTAATGGTTGTGAAACTGACCATTTAATGAGGTTTAGGGCCCAGTTTGGGTTACAGTCCTCATTATAACTCTGTCGCCATCATTCCCTGTCTCTTGATGGCAATTTTATTTGCTATGGTTGACCTTAAAGATGTCTCACCTTGTCACATTTGGTTCCAGCTACTAAACAGGACACTTCACCTCCAAGATGTTTGGCTGCAGTGATGGTATTTAATGTAATGGGTGCAAGGGTATCATTTGCATGCTCAGCTATCACCAGGGTACTCTGAAATCGTAGCAATGAGGTCTAAAAAGAGAAAAAAAAAAAAGGAAAATAATGTTGCAGTATAATTTTTGTTTTGCTCTAACTGGTAAGCAGGTGTGGTTTAAAGAGAAGTGTATGCAATACTCAGTTCTATAAATGTATTTATAAATATTTGCTCAATAGCAAAATTGGGCTATTTTTATCTATCACTCTATTACTGATATTCCTGCCTAATAAAAATAGAAAATACAAATTAGTATTCTACTGTTAGAAAAAAAATCTTTTTATTATTTCCAAACAACTTTCCCACTAATCTATGTTCAACAAGAAACTGATATATGTACCTGAACGTAAAATCCTTAGAACACATTCTCAAACTAGGTATCAACTACCAATTACATTCACTGGCAGTCAGTACTACTAAGGAGCAGAGTATATCCAGGAATAATGATAATGTAACCAACTACTAAAGTTCTACCGCTTCAGGTAAAATGAATTTAATACCAAAATAACTGATAATGTAAATCTGTCTTTACAATACAACACTACAGCAATTTTGCTAAAGTTTCAATTGTTTAAATATGCTTTCAAATTCAAAAAAAGCTTTGGGGCTGTATCCTGGAACCAGTTAAAATCCTCCCAGAGGTACTGTGGGCTATCGAGAAACCAACATGTAGTTCATGGTCATGTGAAATAATTCGAACACCAGAAACACAAAGATGAACAAGAATGGTCCCTGCACTCAGAGTTTTCAAGGGAAATAAGACTTGTTCACACACAATTACAAGACAGAATAGTTTCCAGTTAATGATAGTTTCCAAGCCAAAATGCTGGCAGCTGCAGATCACAGACGATCAACGGGAAGAATGGAAGGAAGCTTAGGTGTTCTGACACGTGAAAGGATGAGGAAGCACGCCACAGGCCTGAGGAAAGGAGAAAATCTGAGAACTGTCCTTGTGGAAAATGGCAGTGAGAAAAAGAGGCACTGATGATCATGTGTCATGGTTCAGTGGTTTGAATTCAGCAATAATCTTCTGATCGGGAGTAGGAATGAAGAAAGCCTAATATAAAATATACCCAGAGCTTAAATTTTATAAGGAGGTTATAAATGAAGGGAAGCCAGGCACAGGACTACAATGCTGGTCACGCAACTAAATCAACAGAATATGTATTTTTTGTTTACTATTTTGTACATATCCTGGTAGCTCAGATGGCAAAGAATATGCCTGCAATGCAGGAGACCTGGGTTCAATTCCTGGGTCAGGAAGATCCCCTTGAGAAGGGAAGGGCAACCCACTCTAGTATTCTTGCCTGGAGAATTCCATGGACCATGGGATCATAAAGAGTTGGGCACTACTGAGCAACTAACACCTTCACTTTTATCTTTTTATTAATACTTAGGCATACCAGTTCAACTAGTTTCCATAATCATTTAGGTTATGAGACATTTTTTATGATTATAAACAATGCAGAGATGACCCTTCTCATAGCTCTCTGCAATCTTCCTCAACAGATGAGATATCCTTTTAGTCCAGTAAGACTAAAAGTTCAGATTGGAACTTAGCCAGGTTACTTCAGCTGCTCTGCTTTCATAGATGACTAAGCCAGATTCTGTACAACCTTCAACAAGATAGGGGCCCCTTTTCCCCTAAGCTTCCTACCTCTACAACTGCAACCCATTCTTTCTCCTCAGCCCTCTAAGCCTCCTCGATCCTTGATGAACCAATCCCAGAGCTGAGGGCCATAGATTCCAGGGCAAGCATTCAGGGATAGAAATGTTTCCAAAGCCACAGGATGAGGATGGGAAGAGAATAGGGAAGAATTTGCCAGAGGACATAATTGCTACACTGTTTATTAGTGAATGACATTTATCTTTTTCCTCAAACGAAGCAAGCTGCTGCTGCTGCTGCTAAGTCGCTTCAGTCATGTTCGACTCTGTGCGACCCCAGAGACGGAAGCCCACCAGGCTCCCCCGACCCTGGGATTCGAAGGGGGAGAAAAGGAGACTTTTTTGCTGAATCAAGTCTCTGTTTGTATAGCTTTTACGTTTTTATAATTTAAAAAAAAAAAACTCACAGGAGGTGAGAATTTTTATGGTTAAGGTTAGAAATCTTTATGCACATCTTAAGATTCACTTCTTATGACAAAATCCAGGAATGTTAGATCAAGAGACAGACACACTTTCAAGGCTTTTAACACTGATCGATGCAAAATGTTTTCCAGAAAGTTGTAACAATTCACAATTCCTTCGATGGCATGAAAGTTCTTAGAAGGCAAACAACATGCCTGTTCATTTTTGTATCCCCATTGTCTAGAACAATGTTTTTTCCGATATGCACCTGTAGAGTTACATGGTACTTCTGTTTTAATCAGAAGAGCACACAGTAAAGAACTGTGCAATTAGGATCCAATGGCATAATTTATGCTTCAAATCACATTTAACAAGAATTGCCAGTAACAAACTATTTATTACCAATATATATCAGACACCATATTTTTGATTATGCTTCACATATCATTTACCATAAAATTTATGAGCTTTTCATCACCATTTAAAGAATAAATCCAGGATTTGGTGGCAGAAGGCCCATATTTGCTATAAATTATAGTTCTATAATAAGATAAATTGGGTAGTTTCCTATGGAATTGTCAAGCTTTTCAGAACTTCCAAGGGAACACTGCATATTCTTCTTAAAAGGCTATTCAAAAAAATTGTAAAGAATAAACAACAAAAGAATATATAAGAAACTACTCAGTCCATCTAACTGACCAGTCTTGACTAAACACTACATATATCCTAAGACACTTCACAATATTTTACCAACTGACTCCTTTATAGTTTAATATTAAGGTTTCTTTAATTCACTAAGGTTTTTTCTAATTCAATATTCTACCTTCTATTCTCACATACCACCTCAAGAGAAGCCGTAGAACCTAAAATGGTTATGTAGCTTAATTCAGCAATAATAGCTGTGTGTGGCCTGCAGCAGAAGAAATTGGTCTCTGGCCTTTAAAATGTTATTCCTTAAACCAGAGCCCAGTTTCCTCGTCTTCAAATTGAGGGAGACAAACTAAACCGAAGGTTTTCAAACTAGACTCCATCCAGGAAGGCACCGCTGGAACCAACACACAGAATAAAGTGAGCACCAGGCAGGCAGGGCTGCCAGAATGGTCCCTCACTTTGCTTTAACCAAATTAACCAAACTAATATTATTGAGCCCTCTGAAAAAGAAAGGAAAGCGAAAGTTGCTCAGTGTGTCTGACTCTTGGGCAACCCCATGGGCTACAGCCAGCCAGGCTTCTCTGTCCAAAGAATTCTCCAGGCAAGAATACCAGAGTGGGTAGCTGTTCCCTTCTCCAGGGGATCTTCGCAACTCAGGGATCAAAGCCCTCTACTAAGATTAAATTGTATTTAAAACTCAAAAATCCTTTATGATGTGGTACTATTACTACCTTGAGTTTACATATGGAGGAACTGGAACTTAATGGCTACAGACCTAAGAAAAGAACCAGGTTAAAGTCCAGGTAGCTGGACTCAGATCTGAGGTTTGCAATTAACAGTTCTCAAAGCACTACCATTTTTAGCTGTTTTATATATGGGTCATTCCTGTAATATTTCACCTAGCAAATATTCTCCTGCTAAAAATAATAGAACAGGTCAAAAGGTGACTTCAAGGGCCTCTTTTCCAGCTCTAAAAATCCTACAACGCTAAAATCCTATTTTAAACACAAGTGGTGTAGCATATCACAAAAAGATTCAAAAAGTACAGGTCCCATTACTGAAAGGTTTTTAAATGCAAGTTGTTGTATTACCTTGTGATCCACTGCATCTGTAGACTTTAGGGCCCTCTTTTTTAATGAGGAAAAAAAAGAAGCCAAATCTTCAACATTTTAAAGATAACTGTTGAAATACGCAATAAGGTAGCTGCTCAGAAAAGAATCTCAATCTCTTCAAAACACTGCTACTTAAATTAATTAATGCAGACTGGTGCCACCATCCATTTTTGGTCATCAACCTTTGTGTGTGTGTGTGTGTGTGTGTGTGTGTGTGTGTGAAAGAAGTTTACTGGGGAGCACTCTTGGCTCCCCATGAGGCATCAAGGAAATATAACTGGGCAGTGGAAGAAGCTGAACTGCAATACTGCAATACAGCCACTAAAAAGCTCTCAGCTCATCTCACAAGGGAACCCCGGAACTAGGATGGCCCATCAAACTTGCCCAGAATTGAAGCAAGGGGGCTGCAGACTTTAGACGCACTTTTATTTGGGGCTTTTTAAAAAAATAATCAAACTAACGTGACTAATGCACTTTTATTTCTGTTTCAAACTCAATCCTGGAAACAATACCATGTTTAAAAGGCAAGATATGTATCATATAAGAGAGCTCCCTGGTGGTTCAGTGGTTAAGATTCAGCGGGTGCAGACTGGATCCCTGGTCAGAGGACTAAGATCCCACATGCCTTGAGGCCAAAACACATAACGTAAACCAGAAGCAGTATTGTAACAAATTCAATAAAGACTTTAAAATACTTTAAAAATTTTCTTTAAAAAAAAAAAGAGCACATACAGTTCGTAATAAATTAAAACAAAGGTAAACAGGTGAGTTAAGACAGACAAAACTAAAAAAATGAAGTGACCTTGTCACCTAAAGAAAATCCTTACTCTTACTATTACTTCATTACCCACTAACAGTTGTAGTTCACCTTAGTTCACAAAGCACTTTCACAGGTTTCTCCAGCTCCCTAACTAAGTTAATTCTCTCCCCCAGTACATATTCCCGAAAGACCCTATACACCTTTCACGATCACTCTTAAGATAATGCGTAAATGTCTGTTTTCCCCAGTCTGTTTGCAAGGCACTGGTCAGGGACTAGGTCTATCTCAGGAGAAGGCAATGGTGACCCACTCCAGTACTCTTGCCTAGAAAATCCCATGGATGGAGGAGCCTAGTGGGCTGCAGTCCATGGGGTCTCGATGAGTTGGACACGACTGAACACCTTTACTTTTACTTTTCACTTTCATGCACTGGAGAAGGAAATGGCAACCCACTCCAGTGTTCTTGCCTGGAGAATCCCAAGGACGGGGGAGCCTGGTGGGCTGCCGTCTATGGGGTCGCACAGAGTCGGACATGACTGAAGCGACTTAGCAGCAGGAGCAGTGGCCGGTCTGTCTCACTCTCCATTGTAAACTCAGTATCCATCTTTGAGTTTGATACATAGTGGGCATTCTGTGAATGTTTAGTAACTAAGAGAGGTTTCCCCCAAAATGATCAAAAACTAAAAAGCAACCATTTTTCTGTCATTGATAACTCAATTATTTAAGTACTTTAATATGTGTGTCTACCAAGAACAGTATGCAAAGGTGCTAAATCACTAGAGATACCCTATCATACTTTTTTTTTTTCCCACGAATTTTTGGCTGCGCTGGGTCTTCCCTGCTAAGGCCGCTTTCTCCAATAGCAGGGGAAACTTTGTTGCAGTGTGCAGGCTTCTCATTGCAGTGGCTTCTCTCCCAGAGCACAGGCTCTAGAGTGCACAGGCTCAGCTGCCCTAAGGCATACGGGATCCTCCCAGACCAGGGACCAAACCAGTGTCCCTTGCATTGGCAGGTGGGCTATTAGCCACTGAACCACCAGGGAAGTCTTCCCACTCCATCATATTTTTAGGGAACTTATCTGAACTTACTGACTAGACTTAGTTCCAAGTAGTAAAGTGAAGTTTTCTTTTACATACTAGCTGCATACCCTTATTAAGTTGACTGGCCTTTTATGAGACAGTATTCTTTTCAAGGATAGGGCTTAAAGAGGTTATCATCTCCCCACCCTTTCAAGGCTAGACTTCTTGAAAACAAAGTCCTTACACACAAACTCTGCTGCCTCACCTCACTCCTAAACCTTTACTCACAGCAAACTGGCTTTCACTTCCACTCAACACTGAATCCAATCTCTTCAAAGTCACCATCAACCTTGGATAGCAAAAGTTCAATCAACACATTTCTGTCCTCTTATTCAGCCTTAACAGTTTTGATCCTGCTTGTTTTTCTGTTCATCAGGAGCAACCAAGGATTGCTGTTGCTGATAAAAAGTCATGTACAACTTCTTTGCAACCCCATGGACTCTAACCTGCCAGGCTCCTCTGTCCACAGGATTATCCCAGCAAGAATGCTGGAGTGGGTTGCCATTTCCTTCTCCAGGGAATTTTCCCGACCCAGGGATCAAATTCACATCTCCCGCATTGCGGCCAGATTTTTTACTGTTGAGCCTGGGAAGCCCCTTTAACTGTATGTTCTTGTAGTGAACTATAACAGGAGTTGGAAGAAAAAAAGTTGGGACCCTAACTCCCTATTTTACCCTTACAAACCTACTCGAAACATGAAGTAGTAAGAATAAACATAATCTACCTCCCCCACCACCTTTGAAAACTAAATGGGGTTATGGTAAATGGGCAGAGGTCTTTTTGTTTAACTCAAAAATTAAAAAGCAGGTACAAACTATAAAATCTTTCAACTTCTACTGAAAAAGACAAATAATATATAATTAATTACTCATCCCTATTTTAACGTAACTTTTGTAATTTAAACATGTATATTACATTTCTGAACTTTAAATTACTTTAACCTCTTTAGTAATAAAATATGGTAGCTTTTAATCATGACTAGAAATGTCATATGACTTTGACTATATTATTAAAAACAGTCAACTTACTTCTCTTTAAAAACAGACAAGACGCTTAAAGTAGACACATTGGCAGCAGCATAATTGTATTTAATTCACCTCATGCAATAAATCTTTCAGTACCACATCAAAGTTGGCTTTCTCGCTTCCTTCAAAAGAAATTAAAATCTGCATGTGAATTACAGAGTTCAAGCTCATTCATCAGTGATAAACCATGGACTCTGAAAATTGTCATGTTCCTTCATACCAGTTTCATAGCTTCTGAATCATAATAGAGATGCCTCCCTGTCTGGGAATGAATATAGTAATAGGCAGATTCAAATACCCTTCAAAGTGTTGCTGTACTCTCTGTGCAAAATATCTCTGTGGTATATTGAAAGTATAAGCCGTTCAGTCATGTCCAACTCTTTGGGACCCCTATGGACTGTAGCCCACCAGGCTCCTCTATCCATGGAGTTTCCCAGACAAGAATACTGGAGCAGGTAGCCATTCCCTTCTCCAGGGAAATCTTTCCAACCCAGGGATGGAATCCAGATCTGCACTGTGAGCAGATTCTTTACCAAATGAGCCACCAGGGCAGTCCCTTTGATATCTTACTAGTCAACAAATCAATCTTAAATGCAAATGAATAAAATAATACTAATAATTCAGATTAATATTCTTGCAAGAATATTAACTACCTATTTTCCTCTTAGTGTGCTCCTCAGCTCTTTGTTTTGGCTGGAAAACACTTTCATTAACAGGTAACACTGAGGAGCCCCCTCCAAAGATGAAGGACTTTGCTCAAGGCCACAGATAAGCCAAAATGGAAACGTAACTTAGATACCAAATGTGAGTCATTTAACTTACATTCAAACAGCTTAACGTATCTCTTTTCTTTTTTCACTGACTGCAATGAAAAACAAATATAAAATTTACCATCTCAGCCAATTTTAAATATATAGTTTAGTAGTGTTAGCTATATTCACCTTGTCATGTTAACAGCTTAATCTTTTCAATCTTTTAGTAGATTAATCTATTATTAAAAATAAGACTTTGTAGAAATGTATCTTTCTAAATTTATTCAGTTAACTACAGAACAATTTTTTTTAAATTTCTAGAGTACGGAGTCAGATAAGCCATTTTGACTCTAGAGTATCATAAGTGACAGTAAACAGGTCAGACTGAAGGGACTTGCACTTCAGAAATCTGGCACAACTTGACCACCAAAACATTTAACAGTGGTAACGGATTATGGGAAATAGATGGGGAAACAGTGGAAATAGTGTCAGACTTTATTTTTCTGGGCTCCAAAATCACTGCAGATGGTGATTTGTAGCCATGAAATTAAAAGACGCTTACTCCTTGGAAGGAAAGTTATGACCAACCTAGATAGCATATTCAAAAGGAGAGACATTACTTTGCCAACAAAGGTCCGTCTAGTCAAGGCTATGGTTTTTCCAGTGGTCATGTATGGATGCGAGAGATGGACTGTGAAGAAGGCTGAGTGCCATAGAATTGATGCTTTTGAACTGTGGTGTTGGAAAAGACTCTTGAGAGTCCATTGGACTGCAAGGAGATCCAACCAGTCCATTCTAAAGGAGATCAGTCCTGGGTGTTCTTTGGAAGGAATGATGCTAAAGTTGAAACTCCAGTACTTTGGCCACCACATGCATAGAGTTGACTCATTGGAAAAGACCCTGATGCTGGGAAAGATTGAGGCCAGGAGGAGAAGGGGACGACAGAGGATGAGATGGCTGGATCACATCACCGACTCGACAGACGTTGAGTTTGAGTGAACTCCAGGAGATGGTGATGGACAGGGAGGCCTGGCGTGCTGTGATTCATGGGGTCGCAAAGAGTCGGACACGACTGAACGACTGAACTGAACTCAATGGATTATAACTTACTGAATGAAGCATGGTTCCATGAGTTCATAAATAATAATACAAGGCTAACAAATGTAGAAGGAACGATGGAATTAGAAAAAAATCACCATTTTACATCACAGTAATCATTTCTCAGGCAAGACGCATCACCAGATAAGACTAGTGAGTGAAAGGCAGATGAGAAAGAGAAGAGTTATAGTCTCAATGTATATCCCCATAAATTAGTTAAAAATCACAAAGGGAGGAGTAGTAATTTGAAAGCAGAGAAACCTGCTGAATAACCCTTTAGCCAAGTAATTAACACCACCAACAATGGAATAAACCAACATTATGAGCCTCCCAGTACGATCCACTGAGAACACAATACCACTTCTGCAAAACTCCTGCCAAAAATACATAACCTGAAACTAATCAGGGGAAATATCAAACGTAAATGGAGGACAGTCAACAAAATAAAAGGCCTGTAGCCTTCAAAAATGCCATTGTCATCAAAGCCAAAGAAAGGCTGAGGAGCTTTCTAACAAAGACTGAAGAGACATGAGAACTAAATGCAAGGCCTGATTCTGGACTATCCTAGACCAGAGTAAGAAATACGCTACAGAAGCAAACTGGTACATACAGAAATGAGCAAACCCCGAGGTCCCACTGCTGAGCATCAGGGAACTATAGTTAACATCCTACGATAAACCATAATGGAAAAGAATATTAAAAAGAATGTATATATAACTGAATCACTTTGCTATATAGCAGAAATTAACACTGTAAATCAATTATACTTCAATTTAAAAAACAATACAAAAAATACTGCTACAAATGATTAACAAGACAACTGATAATACATGAATAATATCTGTAGATCAGATAATGCATAGTATTGTATCATTGTTAAACTTGCTGATTTTGCCAATTATACTGTGCCAAAGAATTGATGCTTTTGAACTGTGGTTTTGGAGAAGACTCTTTTGAGAACCCTCTGAATAGCAAGGAGATCTAACCAGTCCATCCTAAAGGAGATCAGTCCTGAATATTCATTGGAAGGACTGATGTTGAAGCTGAAACTGCAATTTGGCCACCTGATGCAAAGAATTGACTCAATGGAAAAGACCCTGATGCTGGGAAAGATTGAAGGCGTGAGAAGGGGACGACAGAGGATGAGATGGTTGAATGGCATCACCAACATGAGTTTGAGTAAACTCCAGGAGTTGACAGGGAGGCCTGGTGTGCTGCAGTCCATGGGGTTGCAAAGAGTCGGACACCACCGAGCAACTGAACTGAACTGAACTGTGGTTATGAAAGGTGCATATTCCTTATTCATAGAAAATACACTAAAAGTTTTAGGAGTAAAGGGCATGTCTGCAATATAATCTCAAATGGTTCAGAAAAATAACAGGCTGTATACATGAAGAGAAATAAAGCCGATGTGCCTAACTGTTGACAGCTGGTGAAATTCAGCAAAGGGTTTTGAGATTTCTTTGTGCTGTTCTTGAAACTTTTCTGAAATTTCTCAATTTTTAAAGCTAAATATGTATGTGTATTTATGTATTCATTCTAGAAGTGTTCCCGCTATTTTCCAATATCCTTGAAATTCAAATCTCTCAGATGTTTCCAATGACTTTCGAGGAGTTACTTTACTTAGCATGACTTCAAATTCTGAAAATAAGTCATAAAGGTCAAAGTCTTTGGCAAACCACAGTAAAGATTTGGAAATACTGTCCATGTATATTGGCAAACTGTGTTTATAGTGATTACTTGTTAGTCGTTCCATTATTTTTTCTGTTGAAGTGAAGTGGCTCAGTCATGTCCGACTCTTTGTGACCCTGTGGACTGTAGCCTGCCAGCTCCGTCCATGGGATCCTCCAGGCAAGAATACTGGAGTGGGTTGCCATTTCCTTCTCCACGGGATCTTACTGATCCAGGGATAGAACCCAGGTCTCCTGCATTGCAGGCAGACTCCTTACCATCTGAACTACCAGGGAAGTCAAATAACTGAGTCAATAACTATAAAATAACTGACTCCCAAATGCCCCCTCCACAACTATTTCTCTCAGGCCAGACTTCTAACCTGTCCACAAAACTACCTTCTCATTACTGTATACATTAAGAGAGTCACTCTGATACCTGGAACTTTTTCCAAATCGATGACTTTAACTTGTTTATGTCTGGATCCGCTGAGGAAAATGTCTGGGAGAAAGACTGAAGGCTGACCTGAAGGATATGGGTTTGAACTCTGCGTGTATGAGGGGGAGGGGTAACAGAGGGTTGGCGGTGTGTGTTTTTTTTTTTTTAATGAAACAAAGAATACACAAGAAAAGGACCTACAGATATCTAGAAAGATTGCTAACTATGGAGAAGGTCCCAGCAAGATATAAGAAAATATGCGTGCACAAGAAAAAGTGTAGAAAAAGTACAAAACGACCGGAAAGTTCCTGACCCAAGTTTAGCAATCTTGTCACTTAACCTAACTGTAAATTAGAAAACCTTCAGAATCTACAATATAAATTGTTACTTGACTTGTAACTGGTCAATCTCCAAATACTAGTGTCCCAGAGCGCTAGACAAAAACATACTTTCTATCAGTCTTTCTCATAATAGAAAATGTGGTAAACTCATGAGTTGTAACTCATAAAAGCATCAAAAACTTAGCGCTACCAATAGTTCCCCAGCTACTTAACCAACAATCTGCTGGATTTAAAAAAAAAAAAAAAGGCAAATTGGCCAAAGTTGTCAATACAATCACCTAAACTCACCACTGTCCCATTCACCAGAGAGAAGACCAAGTTTCCAAAACCACATCGCCCCTCGCCCCCGGTACTTGACAGTGAGTGGATTGGAGCAGCCATAATGCGCCCAGGGCCCATAATGCGTTCTTTCAGAAACGACACCTTCGAAATTGAACTCAAGTTTTTTATTTTTTACAAGAAGGCATCCCAGCGGCGACATTTTCCTCCCTCGGGTGAAGATTCGCCGGGGACGCAGATGCTCGCTGTCCGCCAAAGGTGGAAAACCTGGCGGCCCAGCAGCGCAAAGAGGAAAGCTGGAGGGCTGGAGAAGGGCTGCGAAGAGGACGCGGAGGGGCAGCGGGTCGTAGGTTCGGTACTCTGAGCTCTGACCTCGACCCCCAGCTGGCGACCCGGAAGGAGGCAAGGGCAGGCCTCAAAACTTTGAACCCGAGCCCCCGTTCAACCTGGGCCTGCCAGCGCGAGGGCCAGCTAGGTCTGGGAATGGCGGTGACCTTCGCCCAGACCTTCACAGGAACAGCAGATTAAGGCCGGGCCGTCACCGGGCTCGGCCCTCCCCGCCCGGACTCACCGCCCGCCGGAACTGCCCAGGAGCCGCGGCTCGGAACATAGCCCCTGCACTGGTTCGCCTCACGGCAGCCGAGAGTAGACCGAACTGCAAACCCTCCGCGAGTCACTGTAACGCTCGCGAGACGCGGGAACGAGAGCAGCCGCCCCCCAGGCGAGAGGAGAGAGCGCGAGCTTAAGGTTTCTGCCAGCCGATTGGGCGGTCGCGCAACCAATGGGGAGGGCGGAAAGTTAGGGGCTGGACTTGGGAGTAGGACAAAAGTGGAGGTGCGTAAAATAAGGAAAGGCGGGGGCAAAGCGGGCGACAGTGGCTCAGACTGCCTGCCAGTCCCAGGGTGCAGTGTCCAGTTACACTGGACTGATGACGTCACTGTCCTGGCTTCCCAGTCCTCTCGACTAAGTCCTCCGCTCAAGCTCCAGTTATTCGTCTGCCTGTTTATTTGTTTACAGATATTAGTGCGAAGACCTGCAGTATGCTAAACACATTTTTCAGGTCAGGGCAATATAATAAAAGGATGCGTGAATGGTTGACTTCACCAGACTCTGAAGGAAAATGTATCATTACTATTACGGAAGGAATGATTCCTGGAATTGGTGATGTTTGAGCTGGGTTCTAGAAGGAGAACAAACAAGGAGCCCAAACGAGGAAGGAGCAGGACAGGAAGATCCCAGAAGAAGGGGCAGGCTGCTGTGTGCTGCCTTATAGGAGGCAGATTGGGAAATGTCTTGGATTGGGGTGTAACATGCGGCCCCACCCAAGCCCTCTTCTCTCCCTACTCAGGCCCAACCACACCTTGGCTTCAGTGCCCATGACTGCTAAATCTCTCCTGACCTTTGGATCCATTTATCCACTTGGCTACTGGGCAGCTCCTCAGCATGTTTCTCAACACCTCAAATCCACACATTCACAACTGACTGAGCATTCCCATCCAGACTTCATTCTCTGCCTGTATTCTGTTTCTCAAGCAAAGCTTTCCATCTCCCCCCAACGGCTCACGCCAGAACCTGAGGGTCACACTTGACTTGTTCCTTCCTTCGTTTTCTATCCTATCAGTCACTAAATTCTAGCGATTCCACTCCCCAAACAGCTCCCAAATCCACCCAGGACTCTCTTCTACCCCGGTCTGTGTTTACACTGCTTCAGTTGCTTCTTTACTGTTCTCCCTGTTTCCAGGCTTTTCCGCCCTTCAATCCATCTCACACAGCAACCAAAGGGCTCTTTCAAAAGGATGAACAGGTGTTGGATTCCCCTGCTGAATACACTTCAGTGGCTCCCCATTGCTTTTCGAATAAAACGCAACCCCCTTAATGTGAGGTATAAGCCTTGTGTGAGCTGATCCCTTCTTTTACCCCCTTTCCATCTTGCATGGCCATACAGAACTTCCTTTACATCCTCCAATACCCTATTCCCTTCACCTCCCTACTCTCTTCCTCTTTCTTCTCCCATTTATTCCTTCAACTGTTTAATATTAATACCTATTCATTCTTGATATTTCAGCTTGGACTTTCCTCTCCCCCCCCCAACACCACGAGTAACTCTGAATTAAATGTCTCTTCCTTGTGCCCCTATTTTCACCTATACTACTTCCCCTGTATACGGAGGCAGTTGTCACAAGGGTTGTAACAGCCTGGTTACCTGTCTGTCTCACCCATCTGTCTGTAAGACTTATAAAGGCAGAGTCTGTCCTACTTGTTTTTATTAATGTGTCTTCACACATTGCACAGAGCCTGTCTTATAGGAGGTATTCAATCACTATTTGTTGGATGAATTAGCAAATCAATGAGTGGCTTGCTAAAGAGTCTAAACTTTAAGCAGGGGAGTGATACGTTCAGAAATTCTTAGTCCCCAGTTTTGTAAAAAACTACCTTTCCAGCCTTGTCGAGACTACCAACAAATCCCACTGGCTCTACCTTCAAAAGATGTACAAATTCCAGCAAGTTCCACCAACATGTCTTCATTCCTCCACCATGGCTGCCTTCCCTCAGGCCCCTATCGTCTCTCCCCTGGATCATGGCAGGAACCCCTGACTGGTGTTTCTGTTTATACCTATGCCTCCTGAAGTCTCCTCTCCAAGCAGCAGACTAATCATGTCCTCTGCTCAAAGCCCTCCTCTCTACTGCCCCCTGTCACTATGCCCACCGCCCCCCACACTCTGCTGCTCCTTGAACACCCCAAGCAGCTCCCATCTCTGGCCTTTGCGCTCGCATTGTTCCCTCTGGCTGAAATGCTCCTCGTGTGGCTCTGTTTCTCACTTCATTCAGGTCTCTGTTCAACAGCCACGTTTTCCAAAAGATTGACCTTGGCCACCCTACAGAAAACAGTACCCCTCCCTCTGCACTCTCTGCCATCTCCTTTTCTTTCCTTCTTGGCACTTATCACCATCTAACAGCATACACGTTTCTATTCTTTTGTGTTTCTTGCTAATCTCCTTGCATGGGAATATAAATTCCCTGGAGCAAGAACTTTGAGCCAACAAACATTTGCAGGCCCTATACTTTGCTTGTTCTTGCCTCTGTGTAGACCTGGCAAGACTTCTCCACCTGGCAGATTCCTATGCCACCTTAAACAGGCATTTCTTCTGTAAAGCCTTCCCCAACCCTCCAGGGTGAATGAACCCTTTCCTCTTCTTTACTCTCCTGGTTCTATGACCATAACTTGAACATCAGTTACATCTACTTAGAACACGTCTGCACCCACCTGGTGGGCTGGAGCTGCGGACCCCCTCTGGGAGTCCGCATGTAGGAGCTGCCATTCAGTACTCCCTGTATCACTGCGTTGCCTCCCAACCCAGTTTCACAATCGGACAGTCCTGTGGAAGTGGAAAGAAGAGGGCAGGGTGCTTTAGGTAAAAACTGAAAGGAGTATTTTACTAAAAATGATGTGGAAAAATTGGTACACAAACCACCCTCCTTCCCTGCCTTCACACCCATGACAAAGCAAAACACAAAAGAGAAGAGAGGCTTCCCCACCCCCATCCCACCTCCACCCTCGCTGGGGCAGCTTTGGCACCACCCAGGCTCCAGTGAATCAGCAGCAGCTGTGCCCAGCAGAGGCGCGCAATGTCCACGGGGACAAGGTGGTTCCTGGCAGAGCAGAACCAAAACCAGGGAAAAGGCAGAAAACTGCCCAAGTCTGTGATGACTGACCAGAGCTGCTCATGGAGTGGTGGCCAGTTCTATGTTCACAAGCCGGTCAGCAACCACCGAAAAACATGTGCACTGAAACATCTATCTTAGAGGACTTCCCCTGCAGATATTTGGGTGTCTGTCTTTCCCCCTCAGTTATGAGCTGCTTTTGTGGCAAGACCCAGTCAATAGCTTTTGGTATCTGGTTCATGTTTACTGAGTGGTTGTAGAAATGTTTGTCCAAAGAGAAAAGGGAGGATGGGAAAGGTGAGGAGAGGGAGAAAGGAGTTGCCACAGTCAAACCCTGCAGTCTCCACAGTCAACCTCCAGTCTCCGAAAAAACACCTCACCTCACCTCTTTCCCCCCCACAGGCCAGTTTCAGGAGCAGCTTCTCTAGGATTTCTGGTGAAAACTTAAAAGAGGAGCGTTAGTGGGATGAATTACAGCCCCAGCTGCGGCAGCTCTCTGGGGGCCACACCTGGTACTCACCATCTCCTTCCTCGTCAGCCATGCAAAGTTCCTCTACCCTCAGCTGGCACCTCTTCTGGGCTCAGTGGTCACCTGCTGATCCAAGCCCCTGACCACTGGCCCTTCCTAGCCCAGGGTAGTTGCATTTGTCCATTTATTGTCACGACTGGGCAAGAGAGTACTGAGAAGCACCCACGTGGGTCACTCTTGGCCAGGATGATGACTCTGCTTCTAGCCTGCTGGTCCTTGCATACAAGTGCCCTGAATGCCCAAGTGGCATCTGTAGCTAAATACTTCAATGGAAGTAAATACTCCGGGAAGTAAATAAATACTCTGGGCTGTGAGGCCTGGAAGCTGAAGCTCCTCAAGAGCTCACAAGAGTGATGGTTAAGTAGGTCCCTCCCGCTTCCACCCCTTGTTTCCTGGACTTACATGTTCTTCTTACAGGGGGCACAGCACCATATAAAGGTCTGTGATTCAAGATGCAGATGCAACATTAATACCAGCTATGGAAGCATAAAGGGCCAAATAGCAGTACTGCTGGGACTACAGCCTGGATCTGATATAAAGTCTTTTTGTTCCCTGAGCTAACCACCTTTTGTCCATCTGACTGAGTTAGTGAGATGTCATTGATGTAACGGAGCAGTGTGGTGTTTTGCAGGGTGTCTAAATGGTCTTGATCTCTTAGGCTGTCTTACTATAGAAGCTGAAAATTAACATAGCTCTGGAGTAAAGTTATAAATGTATAACATTGACATTCCATGTGAATGCATACCGTTTCTGATCTACTTTCCTCAGACGCATAGAAAAGAACTTATTCACCAAAGCAATGTCCACATAAAGTGCAGCTGAGGCTCTGTTCTTTTGCTCCAGCTAAGATACCCAAACTGGTGTGGTGGCTGCAGGAGGACAACTCCTCAGGTGGGTTTGGGGTCCACAGTCACCCGCCGGGTTTAGTCTGGTGTCTTCAGGGATAGTACTGATGAATTGATTGGAAAAATGATGAGAATCCTTTAGAGTCTTAAAGGTTGCTTCATTGTATTCTGCCAAGGAGGCCCTCCAACTTTTACACAGATTTTAAATTACCTGTTAATCACTCCTACTTTTTTATATTTTTTTTTTCTAGGGCATCAGTAGAGCTTAGCAATTGCCACCCAATGCCATTGTCTGATAGTAACTATTTCCCCGGTTTCTCTCAAGTGCCTAGCATATTCCCTTCCACAAGCAAAGCATCCCAATTCACCACCAGTGAAAGCTGTAACAACTGCACCACTACTTTATGTAAAGGGTTATCTGCATTCCAGCTACTGGCAGTGAGAGGGGCCTCAGAACTGGTCTAGCAAAGAGTAATACAGCTCCAAAACTGCATCTCATCTCCTGCTTTCTCAGACCACTCCACTTGCAATAGAAACACATTCCTGTTTCTTTTGGAAGCAGGCTCTGAGACAAGTTTTAAGTACCTGACGACTGTTGGGAGGGGGTGCCCTTAAGATCCACATCTGTGTAAAGGATGAACCAGAAAGAATGGGACAGAGGGAAAAACTGGGCAGACATGCAACCTGAACAACAATCCAGTGGAATGTGAATTATTCTGTTATTGAATTAGATGGTAAGGCATTGTTTATTATGCAATAACACTATTGCCATGCTCAAAGAATACAGTATATATCAACATTAACAGACTAACCGCATTCCTGTCAACCCACAGGAGAACAATCATCAGAAAAAATAGAAAATTAAAAATGGAATGTATCATCTGCAGTATTTAAAACTGAATAGCTCATTACATCAGAATTTCTTCACAAGTGCAAAGAATGAAAACAAATCTGCAACCAAAGTAAATTTCTGAGTGGCTCATTTGTTCACCAACCACAGAAAACTGTTTTACTGATATTGAGTTAATTAAATTTGGCTTGATTGTACCAACTGACAAAATGTGTCCTAAGAAAATTAGCTTGCTTACTACAGTTAGATTTGGGGATAGAAGAAATGAGGGCATGAAAAACAACTTCAATAATCAATTAAAAACCAAGGTAAATTATTTCAAGTAGTCTTCCTTAGCTTTGGATGAGTAAACAGGTATTATTAATGATAATGTTCAGTTTGTCTTATTTATTCAAGGAGTCAGAGCCAAGTTTGAAATGACTGCAGAAGGCCTCTGTGAATCATTTGAATGAACAGACTAGTTCCTAAGAAGCTGAGTAAACAAATCAGTACAAGCTGAAGTGGAATCTGCTATGATGCGTTACAGCTTATGGTGGCAAAAACACGTGTGAAGCAGAAAAAGGCTTAGACAAATTTAAAAACTTATGAAAATATAAGGTGTTCCTGTAGTTATTCACTGTATTATTTGTCAGCAGATATTTCACTGAAAATATTTTGAATCTATCATTTCTCATTGTCTCCATGTCAATGGTGAAATTCATTCACTCATGGACTCTTATCAATTCTGTGATTGTTTATTCTTTTTTTTATTTTTTAAATTATGTAAGTGTGATAACACAATTACAGGAGACTTGGAAAATACAGAACAAAGTTGCATCTAGTTCCACTCTATATTACAATTTTTAAGTAGATAAATTAAGGTTTTTAGTTGGAGTTTCAATATCAACTGTCAAAAATTAATAGAATGAATAGACAGAAAAGTAAGAGGATATAGTAGACCTGAAAAGCACTATGAACCAATTCAACATAATTAAGATTTATACAATTTTCACACAACAGTAGGATACAAATTCTACTCAAGTTCCCATAGGCTATAAACTTGGAGACACTGGAACATCAGTTCTGTGAATTATTTTTTTTGGGTCTGAAATAGAAGCTGAATATTCCAACTTGTTGTACTACATAGCACTTTGACAGTTTAGAAGTGGTCAGGATTTATTGTGATTTTTAACTCAGGAACTAGATTGAAATTGTACTCAAATGTTTATAACAGCTTATTATCACATCCCCAAATGGGAAATAACCCATTAAATGCCTATTAACTGGTGAATGAATTAACAAATCATGGTCTATTGTATTCCACTCTATGGACTGAATTGTGTTCCCCCCAAATTTATATATTGAAGCCCAGTTTGATAGATTTGAAGATAGGACCTTTGAAAGATAATATGGATCAGAGGAGGTCATGGAGGTGGGGAACTGGTTGTGAGATTACTGCATCCCTCCTTTCTCCCCCATTTGAGGACAGAGAGAAGGCAGCTGTCTGCCAGCCAGGCTTTGCAGAACCCTACCACAATGGCACCTTGGTCTTGGACTTCCAAAACTGTGAGAAAATATATTTCTGTTGTTTAAGCCTCTAGTCTGTGGTGTTTTATGGTAACCCAAGCTGCTGCTGCTGCTGCTAAGTTGCTTCAGTCGTGTCTGACTCTGTGCGACCCCAGAGATGGCACCCACCAGGCTGCACCATCCCTGAGATTCTCCAGGCAAGAACACTGGAGTGGGTTGCCATTTCCTTCTCCAATGCAGGAAAGTGAAAAGTGAAAGTGAAGTCGCTCAGTCATGTCCAACTCAGCAACCCCACGGACTGCAGCCTACCAGGCTCCTCCGTCCATGGGATTTTCCACGCAAGAGTACTGGAGTGGGGTGCCATTGCCTTCTCCGAACCCAAGCTAAGTATGATCTATTAGATTCTGTTGTAACACAATAAAAAAGACATACTATTGATACACACAGCAACATGAGAGAATATCAAAAACATTATGCTAAGTGACAGAAGTCAGACACAAAAGACATATGATTCCATTTATATGGCAGTCTGTAAAAGGCAAAACTAAAGGGACAAAAAGCAGATAAGTGGTTTCCAAGAGCTGGAATAGAGGGTGGAGACTAAAGGCAAATGGGCATGAGGGAACTTATCAGTGAGATGAAAGTGTTCTGTATTTTGACTGTGGTGTGTATGTGTGTATATATATATATATACATATATATATATATATACATACATAATGTGGTATATATATAGTATCTGTCTATATATAATGTCTGTCTACATTTATCAAAACTCAAAAAACAGAACATTTCAAATTGGCGAATTTAATTGTATGTGAATTTGACCTCAATAAAGCTGATTAAAACCCATCCACACACACATACAGCAGGTCACCAGGTTGAATCCTCTGCTCATACAATTTACAACCACGGTGGTATGGTCACTCGTTTAGAGTCAGACATCCTGGAGTGTGAAGTCAAGTGGACCTTAGGAAGCATTATTGCTAACAAAGCTGATGGAGGTGATGGAATTGCAGCTGAGCTATTTAAAATACTAAAAGATGATTCTGTTAAAGTGTTGCACTCAATATGTCAGCAAATCTGGAAAACTCAGCAGCGGCCACAGGACTGGAAAAGGTCAGTTTTCATTCCAGTCCCAAAGAAGGGCAGTGCAAAAGAATGCTCAAACTACTGGACATTTGTGCTCATTTCCCATGCTAGCAAGGTTATGCTCAAAATCCTTCAAGCTAGGCTTCAGCAGTACATGAACTAAGAACTTCCAGATGTACAAGCTGTATTTAGATAAGGCAGAGGAACCAGCAATCAAATTGCCAACATTTGTTGGATCATAGAGAAAACAAAGGAATTCTAGAAAAACATCTACTTCTGCTTCACTGACTACAAGAAATCCTTTGACTGTGACTGTAGATCACAACAAACTGAAAATTCTTCAAAAGATGGGAATATTAGACTACCTTCCAGTCTCCTGAGAAACCTGTATTCAGGTCAAGAAGCAACTGTTAGAACTGAACATGGAACAATGGACTGGTTCCAAAGAGAAAGGAGTAGGACAAGGCAGTATATATTGTCACCCTGTTTATTTAACTTATATGCAGAGTATATTATGTGAAATGCCAAGCTGGATGACTCACAAGCTGGAATCAAGTTTGCCAGGAGAAATATCAGCAACCTCAGATATCCAGATGATACTACTCTAATGGCAGGACTGAAGCTGACGCTGAAACTCCAGTATTCTGGTCATCTGATGTGAATAGCTGACACAATGGAAAATTCCCTGATGCTGGGAAAGACTGAGGGCAGAAGGAGAAGAGGGTGGCAGAGGATGAGATGCCTGGATGGCATCACTGATGCAATGGACGTGAACTTGGGCAAACTTCAGAAGTTGCTGTGGGACAGAGAGGCCTTGTGTGCTGCAGTCCATGAGTTTGCAAAGAGTTGGAAACAACTGGGCTACTGAACAACAACAACAACGGCAGAAAGGAAAGAGGAACTAAAGAGTCGCATGATGAAAGTGAAAGAGGACAGTGAAAAAATTTGACTTAAAACTCAACATTCAAAAAACCAAGACCATAGTAACTGGTCCCATCAGTTTAGCTCAATTCAGTTGCACAGTCGTGTCCGACTCTTTGCGACCCCACGAATCGCAGCAGCCAGGCCTCCCTGTCCATCACCAACTCCCGGAGTTTACTCAAACTCATGTCCATTGAGTCGGTGATGAGATCCAGCCATCTCATCCTCGATCGTCCCCTTCACCTCCTGCCCCCAATTCCTCCCAGCATCAGAGTCTTTTCCAATGAGTCAACTCTTTGCATGAGGTGGCCAAAGTATTTCGAGTTTCACTTCAGCATCATTCCTTCCAAAGAACACCCAGGACTGATCTCCTTTAGGATAGACTGGTTGGATCTCCTTGCAGTCTAAGGGACTCTCCAGAGTCTTCCTCCAACACCACAGTTCAAAAGCATCAATTCTTCGGCGCTCAGCTTTCTTCACAGTCCAAGTCTCACATCCATACATGACGACTGGAAAAACCATAGCCTTGACTAGACGGACCTTTTTTGGCAAAGTAATGTCTCTCCTTTTGAATATGTTATCTAGGTTGGTCATAACTTTCTTTCCAAGGAGTAAGCGTTTTTTAATTTCATGGCTGCAATCACCATCTGCCGTGATTTTGGAGCCCCCCAAAATAAATTCTGACACTGTTTCCACTGTTTCCCCATCTATTTCCCATGAAGTGATGGGACCAGATGCCATGATCTTAGTTTTCTGAATGTTGAGCATTAAGCCAACTTTTTCACTCTCCTCTTTCACTTGCATCAAGAGGCTCTTTAGTTCCTCTTCACTTTCTGTCATAAGGGTGGTGTCATCTGCGTATCTGAGGTTATTGATATTTCTCCCGGCAATCTTGATTCCAGCTTGTGTTTCTTCCAGTCCAGCGTTTCTCATGATGTACTCTGCATAGTAGTGAAATAAGCAGGGTGACAATATACAGCCTTGACATACTCCTTTTCCTATTTGGAACCAGTCTGTTGTTCCATGTCCAGTTCTAACTGTTGCTTCCTGACCTGCATACAGGTTTCTCAAGAAGCAGATTAGGTGGTCTGGTATTCCCATCTCTTTCAGAATTTTCCACAGCTTATTGTGATCCACACAGTCAAAGGCTTTGGCATAATCAATAAAGCAGAAATAGATGTTTTTCTGGAACTCTCTTGCTTTTTCCACGATCCAGCGGATACTGGCAATTTGATCTCTGGTTCCTCTGACTTCTCTAAAACCAGCTTGAACATCTGGAAGTTCACGGTTCACGTATTGCTGAAGCCTGGCTTGGAGAATTTTGAGCATTACTTTACTAGTGGGTGAGATAAGTGCAATTGTGCAGTAGTTTGAGCATTCTTTGACATTGCCTTTCTTTGGGATTGGAATGAAAACTGACCTTTTCCAGTCCTGTGGCCACTGCTGAGTTTTCCAAATTTGCTGGCATATTGAGTGCAGCACTTTGACAGCATCATCTTTCAGAATTTCAAATAGCTCAACTGGAATTCCACCACTTCCACTAGCTTTGTTCGTAGTGATGTTTTCTAAGGCCCACTTGACTTCTCATTTCAGGATGTCTGGCTCTAGGTGAGTGATCACACCATCATGATTATCTGGATCGTGAAGCTCTTTTTTGTACAGTTCTTCTGTGTATTCTTGCCACCTCTTCTTAATAGCTTCTGCTTCTGTTAGGTCCATACCATTTCTGTCCTTTATCGAGCCCATCTTTGTATGAAATGTTCCCTTGGTATCTCTAATTTTCTTGAAGAGATCTCTAGTCTTTCCCATTTTGTTCTTTTCCTCTATTTCTTTGCATTGATCGCTGAGGAATGCTTTCTTATCTCTCCTTGCTATTCTTTGGAACTCTCCATTCAAATTGGGAATATCTTTCCTTTTCTCCTTTGCTTTTCACTTCTCTTCTTTTCACAGCTATTTGTAAGGCCTCAGACAGCCATTTTGCTTTTTTGCATTTCTTTTCCATGGGGATGGTCTTGATCCCTGTCTCCTGTACAATGTCACAAACCACCGTCCATAGTTCATCAGGCACTCTGTCTATCAGATCTAGTCCCTTAAATCTATTTCTCCTTTCCACTGTATAATCATAAGGGATTTGATTTAGGTCATACCTGAATGGTCTAGTGGTTTTCCCTACTTTCTTCAAAGTGAAAGAGGACAATGAAAAAATTTGACTTAAAACTCAACATTCAAAACCATGATCATAGCAACCAGTCCCATCACTTCATGGCAAATAGGAGAAAAAGTAGAAGCGGTGACAGATTTTATTTTCTTGGGCTCTGAAATCACTGTGGATGGTGACAGCAGCCATGAAATTTGAAAATGCTTGCTTCTTGGAAGATAAATTATGACAAACCTAGACAGCATACTAAAAAGCAGAGACATAGCTTTGCCAACAAAGGTCCATATAATGAAACCTATGGTTCTTCCAGTAGTCACGTACGGATGTGAGAGTTGGACCATGCTGCTGCTGCTACTAAGTCGCTTCAGTCATGTCCGACTCTGTGCCACCCCATAGACAGTAGCCCACCAGGCTCCCCCATCCCTGGGATTCTCCAGGCGAGAACACTGGAGTGGGTTGCCATTTCCTTCTCCAATGCATGAAAGTGAAAAGTGAAAGTGAAGTCACACAGTCATGTCCCACTCTTCGCGACCCCATGGACTACCAGGCTCCTCCGCCTATGGGATTTTCCAGGCAAGAGTACTGCAGCGGGTTACCATTGCCTTCTCCAAGTTGGACCATAAAGAAGGTTGAATGCTAAAGAATTGATGCTTTCAAGCTGCAGTGCTGGAAAAGACTCTTGAGAGTCTCTTGTACTGCAAGAAATCAAACCAGTCAATCCTAAAGGAGATCAACGTTGAATATTCATTGAAAGGACTGATGCGTAAGCTGAAGTTCCATTACTTTGGCCACCTGCTGTGAAGAACCAACTCATTAGAAAAGACCCTGATGCTGGGAAAGATTGAAAGCAGGAGGAGAAGAGGGTGGCAGAGGATAAGATGGTTGGATGGCATCACTGACTCAGCGGACATGAACCTGAGCAAACTCCAGGAGGTAGTGGAAAGAGCTGGACATGACTCAGAGGCTGAACAACAAAGCTGATTAAAATTCATCTATCACACATACGGCAGGTCACCAGATTGAACCCTCTGCTTATACAATTTACAATCAGGATGTTGATGCCAATGTAAATTGCAACATTTCTTTTTGTAATCTGACTGACAACCTACATTCAACCCATCAGTAAATTCTTGGGCTTTAGCCTTCTGCTTCCACTCTAGTCTAAGCCACTGTCATCTCATCCTGGGGTTACTGAAGCAACCTCCTAACTAGTCTCTGGGTCTCTGCCCTTGCCTTCAAAGGCAATTCTCAGAACAGTGATCCTCTTAAAACATAAAGCGCATTTCATCACCCCTGTTCAATTGCTTCCATCATGCTGGGGAAACATTCCAAAGCTCTGCAGAGCCCTCCTTGATCTGGACTCTGCTTGGCTCTCCAATTTATTGGATGGCCAAAAAGTTCCTTTGTTTTTTTTAGTACAAGTAAAAGACACATTTTTCATTGTCATCAAGAACTTTATTGAACAACATATCCACCATTTTGTTCTACTCCGCATGTGTGTGCGCAGTCATTCAGTTGTGTCTGGCTCTCTGTGACCCCATGGACAGAGGAGATGCACAGGCGCCTCTGCCCATGGTATTCCAGGCAAGAATACTGGAGTGGGGTTGCCATTTCCTCCTCCAGGGGATCTTTCCAACCCAGGGATCAAACCTCCATCTGTTATGTCTCCTGCAGATGCTTCACCACTGTGCCATCTGGGAAGCCCTTTTTTCCACTACCCTCTGTCATTTTTCAGGCAACTTCATAATTCCATCTTCCCAAAGCTTTTTATCTTTTTGAGCAAAGAACTGTTCTGTGCCTTTAACAGTCTTTCAGGAAGTTGGAATTTTTTCCATTAAGAGAATTTTTTAAAGACTGAAATAAATGGACATCTGAAGGGGCAATGTCTGGTGAATACTGTTGATGAGTCAGAACTTTCCAGCCAAGTTGTAATGGTTTTTCCCTGGTCATCAAACATGCGGTCTTGCTTATCCTAACGGAAGACTGTGCATTTTCTGCTGACTAATTTTGGGCACTTTTTGTCAAGTGATGCCTTCAGCTGATTTAATAGGGTGCAGTACTTGTTGGAAGTAACCTTTTGGTTTTCCAGAAGGAGCTCATAACAAAGGACTCCCTTCCAGTCCCACCATATATACAACATCACATTCTTTGGCTGAAGACTGGCCTTTGGTATAGTTGATGGTGGTTCATTTCACTTGCCCCATGACCCTTCTGCTCCACATTACTGTGCAGTATCTACTTTTCATCACCCATCATAATCTATTTTTAAAAACAGAATGTTTTGTTATGTTTAAGTAGAGAACTGCATGCAGAAACATCATCAGGAAGGTTTTTTTTTTTTTTTTGCTTAACTTACATGGAAGCCAAACATCAAAGTGATAAACATAACCAAGCTGGTGCACATGATTGTCAATGCTTGATTTGGATATTTTAATAAATAATTTTAACTATTTATTTTGGCTATGCTGGGTCTTTGTTGCTGCTCTTTTGGTTTGTTTAGATTTTAACAGCTTTCTTGAGATATAATTATATACCATTTCATGTATATAAAATTTTTAGCATATTCACAGAGTTGTACAAGCCACAGTTAAATTTAGAATATTTTCGTCACTTCCAAAAGAAACCTCATACTCTTAGGCTATCAAATCCTAATTATCCCATACCACCAGCACTGAGAAATGACTGATCCACTTTTTATCTATGAGTTTGCCTATTATTTCAATGTCTTGCATTGAAAAAGCTAGAGAGTTCCAGAAAAATGTCTAATTCTGATTTATTGACTATGCCAAAGCCTTTGACTATGTGGATCACAATAAACTGTGGAAAATTCTGAGAGAGTTGGGCATACCAGACCACCTGACCTGCCTCTTGAGAAACCTGTATGCAGGTCAGGAAGCAACAGTTAGAACTGGACATGGAACAAAAGACTGGTTCCAAATAGGAAAAGGAGTATGTCAAGGCTGTATATTGTCACCCTGCTTATTTCACTTATATGCAGAGTACATCATGAGAAACACTGGGCTGGAGGAAGCACAAGCTGGAATCAAGATTGCCAGGAGAAATATCAATAACCTCAGATATGCAGATGACACCACCCTTATGGCAGAAAGTGAAGAAGAACTAAAGAGCCTCTTGATGAAAGTGAAAGAGAAGAGTGAAAAAGTGGGCTTAAAGCTCAACATTCAGAAAACTAAGATCATGGCATCTGGTCCCATCAATTCATGGCAAATAGATGGGGAAACAGTGGGTGACTTTACTTTTCTGGGCTCCAAAATCACGGCAGATGGTGACTGCAGCCACGAAATTACAAGACGCTTACTCTTTGGAAGGAAAGTCGTGACCAACCTAGATAGCATATTCAAAATCAGAGACATTACTTTGCCAACAAAGGTCTGTCTAGTCAAGGCTATGGTTTTTCCAGTCGTCATGTATGGATGTGAGACTTGGACTGTGAAGAAAGCTGAGCGCCGAAGAATTGATGCTTTTGAACTGTGGTGTTGGAGAAGACTCTTGAGAGTCCCTTGGAGTACAAGGAAATCCAGCCAGTCCATCCTAAAGGAGATCAGTCCTGGTTGTTCATTGGAAGGACCGATGTTGAAGCTGAAACTCCAAAACTTTGGCCACTTGATGAGAAGAGCTGAATCATTTGAAAAGACCCTGATGCTGGGAAAGATTGAGGGCAGGAGGAGAAGGGGACGACAGAGGATGAGATGGTTGGATGGCATCACTGACTCGATGGACATGGGTTTGGGTGGACTCAGGAGTTGTGATGGACAGGGAGGCCTGGCGTGCTGCAATTCATGGGGTCGAAAAGAGTCCGACATGACTGAGTGACTGAACTGAACAGAAGTTGCCTATTATGGACACTTTGTATAAATGTAATCATAAAATCTGCTGCCTTTTGTGACTTGGTATATACTTAGGATTAGAATTTGTAACTTTGTGTATCCATTTAAGAAACTGCCAGGATATTTTCCAAAGTGACTACCTCATTTTATGTTCCCACCAGCCGTGTGTTATTGCACTCTGATTTCCACATCTCTGTTACATTCCATTATTTGTGGCCTTTGCTGTGTTGCCACAATACAAAAATTGCACCATGCTCCTGGGTCCAGTTTGAGCCATAGGTTGTTATTGACCTTATGTTATTGTTTAGTACGTAATACATGAGACACTCACCACCCCAAATGAACTGTATACTCCTTTAAGGTAGATTCCATGTCTTATCTTATTCATATCTCCTCCATCATATGGTGAAATGCTAGGCATGCAACAGGTGCTCATTAAATATACATTGATTGTCTGAAGAAATAACAATAAGTTGGCAGCAATCATGAAAGGAGAAAAAAAAATGAAATAGAGGAAAGAAGAAGGAAAGGGAAAAAGTCAAGGAGATTAAAGGAAGGAAGGAGTTTGGGGTGACAGGGAAAGTTAGAACCAAATCATTTGAATTTTAAATGTTATACTGAAAGGTCAGGCATCAAAAAGTTCATTCTTTTGCTTCTCCTTGAAAAAGCAACTTTCTTGTTGTAAGGTTTCCACATGCAAAAGAATGAAGTTAGAGCCCTTCCTCACACCATATGCAAATATTAACTCAAAATGGGCCATGGAGAGATGGTGTGAATAAGGTCCTAGGGCTTCTGGAAGACCCTGACTAGGCCCTGTAACTGAAGAGCCAAACGGTGGCCAGTCCACCTAGAGCAGTTTGTAGGGAGCTGTGACTGGGGTGAGGTGGTGTTTAGCTAGATGATATAGCTGTCAACTGGACAGAATTTTTTTGTTCAGTTCAGTCACTCAGTCGTGTCGGACTCTTTGTGACCCCATGAACTGCGGCACGCCAGGCCTCCCTGTCCATCGCCAACTCCTGGAGTCCACCCAAACCCATGTCCATCGAGTCAGTGATGCCATCCAACCATCTCATCCTCTGTCGTCCCCTTCTCCTCCTGCCCTCAACCTTTCCCAGCATCAGGGTCTTTTCAAAGGAGTCAGCTCTTTGCATCAGGTGGCCAAAGTATTAGAGTTTCAGCTTCAATATCAGTCCTTCCAATGAACACCCAGGACTGATCTCCTTTAGGATGGACTGGTTGGATTTCCTTGCAGTCCAAGAGACTCTCAAGAGTCTTCTCCAACACCACAGTTCAAAAGCATCAGTTCTTTGGCGCTCAGGTTTCTTTATAGTCCAACTCTCATATCCACACATGACCGCTGGAAAAACCATAGCCTTGACTAGACAGACCTTTGTTGACAAAGTAATGTCTCTGATTTTGAATATGCTGTCTAGGTTGGTCATAACTTTCCTTCCAAGGAGTAAGCATTTTTTAATTTCATGGCTGCAGTCACCATCTGCCATGATTTTGGAGCCCAGAAAGATAAAGTCACCCACTGTTTCCACTGTTTCCCCATCTATCTGCCATGGAGTGATGGGACTGGATGCCATGATCTTCGTTTTCTGAATGTTGAGCTTTAAGCCAACTTGTTCACTCTCCTCTTTCGCTTTCATCAAGAGGCTTTTTAGTTCTTCTTCACTTTCTGCCATAAGGGTGGTGTCATCTGCATATCTGAGGTTATTGATATTTCTCCTGGCAATCCTGATTCCAGCTTGTGCTTCTTCCAGCCCAGGATTTCTCATGATGTACTCTGCATATAAGTGAAATAAACAGGGTGACAATATACAGCCTTGACGTACTCCTTTTCTGATTTGGAACCAGTCTGTTGTTCCATGTCCAGTTGTAACTGTTGCTTCCTGACCTGCATACGAGCTTCTCAAGAGGCAGGTCAGGTGGTCTGGTATGCCCATCTCTTTCAGAATTTTCCACAGTTTATTGTGATCCACATAGTCAAAGGCTATGGCATAGTCAATAAATCAGAAATAGACATTTTTCTGGAACTCTCTTGCTTTTTCCATGATCCAGTGGATGTTGGCAACTTGATCTCTGGTTCCTCTGCCTTTTCTAAAACCAGCTTGAACATCTGGAAGTTCATGGTTCACGTATTGCTGAAGCCTGGCTTGGATAATGTTGAGCATTACTTTACTAGCGTGTGAGATGAGTGCAACTGTGTGGTAGTTTGAGCATTCTTTGGCATTGCCTTTCTTTGGGATTGGAATGAAAACTGACCTTTTCCAGTCCTGTGGCCACTGCTGAGTTTTCCAAATTTGCTGGCATATTGAGTGCAGCATCATCTTTTTTTTTGTTAGCCCTTATAAATCAAAGGCTTTAAAAGCTCTCAAGAGTCCCTTACATGGCAAGAAAATCAAACCGTCAATCCTAAAGGAAATCAACCCTGAATATTCTTTGGAAGGACTGATGCTGAAGCTGAAACGCTAATAGTTTTGGCCATCTGATGCGAAGAGCTGACTTATTGGAAAAGAAGCTGACGCTGGGAGAGATTGAGGACAGGAGGAAAAGCGGGCGGCAGAGGATGAGATGGTTGGACAACACCAGCGACTCAACGGACATGAGTTTGAGCAGGCTTCGGGAGGTGGTGAAGGACAGGGAATCCTGGTGTGCTGCAGTCCATGGGGTCGCAAAGACTCAGACAAGACTTAGCGACTGAACAACAATGACAAATAAATCAAAGGAGCACCAACTTATGAACAGCATGGCAAGATATTCACCTCTAAGTATATGAGTAAGGAGTACAAAAGCCAACTCGTAAGCCATTTTGGAAAGATTTAGTTGAATCTCAGATCTTATTTTTACTCTGGACTAGAGGCAAGATGCAAGCATTTCTTCTCTTCTCCATACATGGAATACTTAAATGGTACCTGACTTATCAGTTCCTCAAACATTTTGGAGGATTGGTCTCTGACATCATATTAATGTAAGGCATTTTAAGGGGCTTTCACTATTATTTTCAGTTCTTATTGTTAATTGTCAGCTCTTATAAAGCCTATTTTGTTAAATTATATTATCCTTGAAAGATAAACATTTCATCCATTTTTCTACTTTATATTCTTGGATTTCAGCAAACTCTCTTTTATGTCTTTAATTCCACTCACAAAAAGTATGAATTCTTTGAATATTAAAATAGCTCTAACATTTTTGCATTTCCTAAGAATTAATATTTCATTTTTCCACATTAATCCTTCTCTTCTTTTCTTGGAGTTGCTTTGGTATTTTTCTAATTTTGTGAACAACAGGCTTAATTTGAACACATTTAAGAATTAAAGATTTTAAAATTTAAAAAATAAAAAACTAAAATTAAAAAAAATAAAATAAAATAAAATAAAATCAATACTTTATTTTTTAATAAATTGCATTAGAATTAATATCCTAATGTAAACTTTGGCTGTGCTTTGGCCATCTGCTAGTGGTTCCTATGTGTTTTTAATATTGGTATTTTTCCAGATAATGTGCAGTTTTATTTTGGGTCAGCTGCTTATCCCAATATGATAAGAGGTTTTTAAAACAGCAAATGATGGCATATTATATTAAATTAAAACCTGTTATATTCATACGGCAGAAACTAACACAACATTGTAGAATAACCATACTCCAATAAAAAATTTTTTTAATCTCATCATTTCATTTTGCTCAAAATTTTAAAGAAATGGACCATTGACCTAAATGTAATAGCTGAAACAATGATACTCTTGGAAAAAAATAAAAAATAAATCTTCATGATCTTAGGTTAGGTAAAGCCTTCTTAGATATGACATCGAAAGCATAAGCAACCAAAGAAAACATTGATAAATTGGACTTTGTCAATACTTAAAAGTTTTGTGCTTCAAAGGACACCACCAAGGAACTGAAAAGACATCCCAGAAAATGGGAGAAATATTTGCAAGTCATATATCTGATAAAGTATTTGTATCCGGAATATATAAAGAACTCTTCCAACTCAAAAAGGCAACCCAATGTTTAAAACAGGCAAAGGATCTGAATAAACTTTTTCTCAAAGAATGTATACAAATGTCTTCAAGTGCCAATAAGCACATGAAAAAACGCTCGATATTGGTCATCAAGGAAATGGAAATCCAAACAACGATGAGATTCCACTTCAACCACACTAGATCGACTATAATAAAAAAGACAGATAAGAACAAGTGCTGATGAGGTTGTGGGGAAATTGGAAACCTCACACATTGACGGAAAGAACCCTCACAAATGATGTAGCTGGTTTGGTTAACAATTTGGCAATTCTTTGAAATGTTTATCATATTGCCATATGACCTAGATATCTCATATATAGGTATGGGTATATGCCCAAGAGAAATAAAAACATATTCACACAAATCTTGTACATAAATGCTCATAGCAACATAATTCCTAAGAGCCCCAAACTGAAAGCAAGCCAAATGTCCACCAATTGATGAATGGATAAATAAAATGTGATCTATCCATACAATAGACTATTATTCAGTAGTAAAAAGGAATAAAATACTGACACAGGACAGCATATTATGAACCCTGAAAATATTATGCTAAGTGAAAGAAGCCAGTCACGAAAGACCACGTATTATATGGTTCGATGTATATAAAATGTCCTGAATAGGGAAATCTATAGAGATAGAAAGTGGATTAGTGGTTGCCTATGGCTGAGGGCAACTAAGGGAGGTGATTGCTAATGGGTATGGAGTTTAAGGAGAGGGGAATGAAAATGTCTACAGGTGAGGGCAGGGATGATCATGCAGCTCTATGAATGTACTAAAAAATCACACTGTACACTTTAAATATGTAAATTGTACAGTATATAGATTCACACACACATCATTAGGATATAAGGGTGAGGGACATTATGCTAAGTCCTCTCATTTATTTTCTGTTTTTTTAAAAAAACATTTAGGAACTTTCCTGGTGGTCCAGAGATTAAGACTTCACCTTCTAATGCAGGGGGTGCAGGTTCCATCCCTGCTTGGAGAGTTAAGATCCCTCTTGTCTTGGGGCCAAAAAACAAAACAAAACCCAAAACATAAAATAGAAGCAATATTATAACAAATTCAAAAGACTTTTAAAATGGTCCATATAAGGAAAATTAAAATTAAAAAACAAACATCTGACAAAAGCCAGTCATTCAACCACTAATGATTACAAGGTCTGGTAGCCCCTTGCACACACCAACTTGGACCCACCAGTGTTTCAAGACTCCACGAACAAGAACTGCTGCTTTACACCTTGATTTATTATGCTTAACACCCTTCAGTTCTCTCTGCTCTTCATCTAGATGGCTTTAATTCACTGCTTTCCAGGGCTGCTCCAGAATTTCTCTCCAGGAGTGTTTTAGGGGCAGCAGTCTGGTTTAGAAGGAACAACCCCAGGGATTTGTCTTGAAGCTGCATATGCACAGCTGACCCACTTTTTCACTTAAAATTTAGAGGCTGATAAGATTGGTACACCCAGAGTACTGCTTTTGGGTGGTCCCCTCCTCTGCTTCAATAGGGACCACATAGAAATGGGCCTGTAGTCTTAAAACCTGCAGCATAGTTTCAAGGCTCACTTGTGCTTCCAACAAGCAATTATTCTGCAATGATATTCTGCCTTTCTAAATATAGCACATGGAAATGGACCTCCCCTTTTTAACAGCATCTGCCAGCAAGACTTCTTTCCTGGGGCTAAAAATACATGCAGATGATTTTAACTGTGCCACTCTCAGATTCTCCTTTCCGTGTATCTGTTCCTTCCCATGAGTGGTCATTTTTCTATTTGAAAATCATGACCATGAAACCTCGAACATTTACGGGTTATGCAAACAGCTTCCGTCGGTATATTTTTAATAATCACCACTCTTATTATTACCAGATGTTGAAATCCCAAGTGATAGCAGAGTGACAGACTGTAACGGTAAGATTATTTGGTCAAGAGACGCGATGTTTTTGTTTTCTGAGAGAGAGCAGGTGTCTTGCTTGAATTTGTATCCACTTTCCCCCTCATTTGGCTGAGATGTCTTAGACAAATTCTTTAGTATCACTGATCCTTTGTGTCTTCATTAGTGTGTGTGTATCTGTGTGTGTGTGTTCGTGTGTGCTCAATCGTGTCTGACTTTTTGCAACTCCATGGACTGTAGCCTACTAGGTTCCTCTGTGCATGGGATTTCCCAGGTAAGAATACTGGAGTGGGTTGCCATTTCCTGCTCCAGGGGAGCTTCCTGATTCAGGGATCGAACCCGCACCTCTTTCATCTCCTGCATTGGCAGGCAGATTCTTTACCACTGTGCCACCTGGGAAGCCTGTCCTCATTAGTAGAATGCTGCTAATGCCTTAAAGGATTTTTGTAAGAAACATGCGGGATTTTATGTTATCTATTATTAGATTTTGAATTAGATATTAGTTATCTATTGCTGTGTAACAAATCCTCACCCCTCACCCTGCCAAATTTAGCAGCTTGAAACAATTTATTATCTTACACAGTTTCAAAGGATTAGAAATCCTGGAGCAGTTTAGCTGGGTGGTTCTGGTATAGAATCTCTCATAAGATTGCACTCAAATTATTGGCCAGGGTTGCATTCTCTGTAGATGGCATGAGTTTGGAGGATTTGCCTCTAAGTTCACTCATATGGTTATTGGCAGGAGGCTTCCATTTATTACCATGGGAACCTATCCACATGGGTTCTCCCAAAGTCAGTGATCAGAGGATAAGATAGAGACAGATAGAGTGTATGCCAAGACATACACTGCACTCTTACAACCTAAATTCGATGGTGACATACCATCATGACTGCCATATTCTGATCACACTAACCAACCCTGATACAATGTGGGAGAGGACAGCACCAGGGTGAAAAGAACAGGAGGCAGGCATCACTGCAGACCATCATGGAGGCTGGGTACCACCTATGGATGGAGCACCCAGCAGGCACACTTGGACACTAGTAATTCAACACCCATTTATTGAGCCCTTCTAGGCCCAAGAGGTATAAAATAGACGTTGTCCTTGCCCCAAGGACTCTCATTGTAGAGGCTCATAGTAAGTGCTCGAGAAATATATTTTCCCCTCAAGAGAAAGAAAGAAACAAAAACGTCATGAAAGGAGATCTTGATAGTCAGAGGTACAGGCACTATCCCTCTAGAGAAACCCCCCCTAAATGTAACTATTATGAGTTGGAGGACTAAGCAATTTTTGGTTTAGAGCCTGAGAATTTACATTAAGGATCTGAGCAGAAGTAAAGACAATCATTATAACTGTCTGTGAGAAAAAAGTGTACTAGGCAAATTGATGATGTCCAGAGCCCAGCAAACATGGTTATTTTCCAAAACAATTATTTGGCAAACTAATAAGTAAGGTTCTAAAACTCTGGGCTCTTTATCTCTATGTGAAAGCAACTAAGGTGTGAGCTCGCTTTGGCAATGACTCATCCACTGTCAATTTTGTTGGTGTTTAATCTAATGCATATATACATACAGTATGTACTATATGACCTTGAGTGTAACATCTTCTTCTATTAATAGAAGGCACTCTGACCTCCCAGTTTATCATAATTAGTGAGCTGTGACTCTCCTGATATTTTACCTGTGCTAAAATATTCATATTTCAGGCTCTTAGAGGAGACATGTATGATTCATAGGATTAATGGCAAAGGAATTTACCTCCATTATCAAATTAGCCTTGCATCTCACCAGCCTTCACAAGGCTAAAGTGAAGCCTGAGATTTATACATAAATATTGAAGTCTGATTCCAAGTTTAATAAAACATGCATACCTTTCCAATATACCCATGGAACTTTTGGACACTGGAACTTTTGCTAATGCAAAAGAGCCCGCAGGTGTCTGAGAAACACCAACTAAAGTACCATTGGATGGCTGTCATTCCCTCTAATGCCCTTGACCAGGCTTTTCAGGTCACCAAAACTTCTGTGGTTCAGTAGCTCTTGGCTGAGCCTGCTGTTCTCTGCCAGGCCTGTGGAGGATGCAGGAGAGGAGACTGATACCATCTCTGAGCTCATAGATTTAATGAAAAACACTTGTCCCAGAGTCTCCTCCTCCACAAGAAATGGCAGGGATTATAGTTGTCATATTCACAGCTGTATTTTCAGTGCTTATAAAGGGGGCTTCAGGCAATCCCCATTAGGGAATCCCTAGCATGCCCGTAAGAACTAAAGCATCATGTGGCCCCCAGAAGTCTCTGCACTTAACCACACACACCATGAAACTGCAATGAGAACTTTGGGGCCGAGCAGGGGCCAGACCTTCCAAAGTCCCCACATTTTGGATTCATTCCTGTCTCCCTACGTTGCTGCCACCTGCCTGATGGTTCACCCTCCTCAACGCCAAGACTCTACTCCAGTGGTTCCCAATCTTCAGCCAAAGAAAAAGTATTTGGCCTTTTGCAGAGAAAAATAAGAATAGTATAATTAGTTTTTCACAAAGCTCAGTGGGAAGGACTATTTATTCTGAGAATAGGCTTTTCTTTATTGGTGTTAATATGTTACATCTTTTATAAAATTATGGTAGGAGACAGTGGAAATTTTTTTTAAAGAAAAAGACAATGATATTTTATTTGGGGCACTTACTCAATATTTCACAGATCCTCAACAAGTTTTGAGGTAGGTTAATATTATAATTTATTTTACAAACTAAAACTCAGGCAGAGATTACATCACTTGTTGCAAACCATAACAGGAGTCCTACCATAACCAAGAATTAATGGTTTTCCAGATTAATCTGATGGGTGTGAGTTTAACAGTGATAGCTTGCAAATAGTCATTAAAAACAAAACAAAACCCAAACCCCACTAGATATTACAGAAATTCTACTTTGGGTATTTTGTAATTCTTAAATCAATCCTACATTGATTATACCTGCTTTTGAATAACCTACTTACTCTCATTATAAATCTATTTCTGCTGGATCATCAAAAAAGCAAGAGAGTTCCTGAAAAGCATTTATTTCTGCTTTATTGACTATGTCAAAGCCTTTGACTGTGTGGATCACAATAAACTGTGGAAAATTATGAAAGAGATGGGCATACCAGACCACCTGACCTGCCTCTTAAGAAGCTCGTATTCAGGTCAGGAAGCAATAGTTAGAACTGGACATGGAACAACAGACTGGTTCCAAATAGGAAAAGGAGTACATCAAGGCTGTATATTGTCACCCTGCTTATTTCACTTATATACAGAGTACATCCATCATGAGAAACGCTGGGCTGGAAGAAGCACAAGCTGAAATCAAGATTGCAGGGAGAAATATCAATAACCTCAGATATGCAGAAGACACCACCCTTATGACAGGAAGTGAAGAGGAGCTAAAAAGCCTCTTGATGAAAGTGAAAGAGGAGAGTGAAAAAGTTGGCTTAAAGCTCAACATTCAGAAAACTAAGATCATGGCATCCAGGCCCATCACTCCATGGCAAATAGATGGGGAAACAGTGGAAACAGTGGCTGACTTTACTTTTTTGGGCTCCAAAATCACTGCAGATGGTGATTGCAGACATGAAATTAAAAGACGCTTACTCCTTGGAAGGAAAGTTATGACCAACCTAGATAACATATTAAAAAGCAGAGACATTACTTTGTCAACAAAGGTCCGTCTAGTCAAGGCTATGGTTTTTCCAGTGGTCATGTATGGATGTGAGAGTTGGACTATAAAGAAAGCTGAGTGCTGGAGAATTGATGCTTTTGAACTGTGAGAAGACTCTGGAGAGTCCCTTGGACTGCAAGGAGATCCAACCAGTCTATCCTGAGTGTTCATTGGAAGGACTGATGTTGAAGCTGAAACTCCAATATTTTGGCCACCTGATGTGAAAAGCTGACTTATTTGAAAAGACCCTGATGTTGGGAAAGACTGAGGGCAAGAAGAGAAGGGGACAAAAGAGGATGAGATGGTTGGATGGCATCACTGACTCAATGGACATGAGTTTAGGTAAACTCCGGGAGTTGGTGATGGACAGGAAGGCCTGGCATGCTGCGGTTCATGGGATCGCAAAGAGTCGGACACAACTGAGCTACTGAACTGAACTGAATCCTTATCATTGAAGAAGGAAATGGCAGCCCACTCCAGTATTCTTGCCTGGAAAATCCTATGGACAGAGGAGCCTGGTGGGCTACAATCCATGGGGTCGCAAGAGTCAGAGACGACTTAGTGACTAAACCAGCACCAATCCTTATAGTAACAGATTAGCACATTATTGATTTTGTTGTTTTCTGCTTTTGGAGTGGGTGAAGCAGGAAGATAAGCAGCAAGCTTTCCTCAGAGTGCTACGCAACCTTTACGTGCAGGTGCTATGCTCAACGCACCATCTGTGGTGCTTTGGGGTTAAAGAAAAGCAGGTATCTAATGAACCCAAGATCCAGAAAAGATGCCTGGATCCAAAAGAGATGGAGGCCTTGCACAAGTCCAAGGTGAAGAGAAAAGCACTATCATCTCGGGCTAGTGATACTCAGCCTCAGGCTACAGCATCACAGCATATGGGAAGAGCTCTTAAAAGACCAGTAAATTTGTCCCAGCAATCTGTTAATTAAAGTTCTTACTAACTAGACAAACCACACATATACTTACATTTACATTTTATTAAAATGGCATCTATAGAAGCAAAATATCTAAATATGTATATCTGTTCCACCTATCATATAAATTGCTCTAATTGTCACAAATCTAATTCACTTAGCTCATTATAATCACTTAAAATTCAGCTCATCCTGACTAGATTCCTGGGCCAGTCTTCTCAAATAACTTGTTTTATTATAAGTTTCCTTTTATTTAAACAATTGTCAGTTAGTAATAACACAGGATTAAGAGTGGTTAATTAACAACTGAGAAATTATAAGGAAAATGTCATTATTGGGTTAGAAAATCCAGCATTCAGCAGAGCAAATTTCAAGAGTAAAGATATAGGCACTTATGTTTCTAAACAGGCTGAATGGCACAGCTCAACACAATGTGAGTCAAAGAAGCAAGAAGAAAAGAAGGGAAGGGGCCACAAGAGGCAAAATATTTTATCCTAGTGTCCCCCAGATTGACTGTGGAAGTAAAACTTTTCCATATTAAAAATGTTTATATAAATTATATGAATAGTAATTTTCATAAAAGTCAAAATGAAATGTTCTGCTTAGGACAAAAGATATGCCTAAGCAACGTATCATATTTGCACAAGGCCACTGAATGGCATGGGTACTAGTAACAAATGAAAAAGTGTAAGTCTATGGCAGACTGAGCAAAGATTTCAGTGTGGTATTCTATAACCCCAAGACTATAAACTACTCTTGCTATACAAAAGCTCTAATGACATACAGAGTCTTTTGTAGGAACACTTGTGCTTCTGGTTGGCACATTATCTACTCTTTAATATGTGAAAGTAATACAGAGAGTTGTGAGAGTTTGTGCAAAACTACTGTATTTACAAAAATGGCGCAGAAGTGAATTCAACAGTCTATGCACTTGCACGCTTCATTCACATCTTCAGCGACAAAAGGTATTCCGAACACTATCGAAATGAACAAGAATACTAGCTTCAACAACAGCTGTTAGTAAGCAACAGAGTCGCATAAGTTACCCCAGAATGGGCAAATATTGCCCAAGTAAAATTCTATTGTTAAAGCTGAAACAGATTGAAGGCCATTCAAGTTCAAGCACAGGATACAAATCTTTTGGAGCCCCATCTATTTGTGTTTGAAACATGTGACCTTTCTTCTAACTTGTGGTCTTAAACTTCTGTTTTACAAAACCGAAAAGGAAATTCCAGAAGAAATTAACAGTAGAGGTTATATGAAATAAAAGTAATGTGTGTGTGTGTGTGTGTGTGTGTGTGTGTGTGTGTGTGGTAGTCTCTCAGTCGTGTCTGACTCTTTGTGACCCCATGGACTGTAGCCCGCCAGGCTCCTCTGTCCATGGGATTTCCCAGGCAAGAATACTGGATTGGGCTGCCATTTCCTTCTCAAGGGGATCTTAAGAGTAATACATGGAGCTATAATTAAAATATATTAAAGAAAGTCAACATTAAAACTGCAAAACTTGTTGCTTGTTGGATCCAGCCCTACACTAGGAGTTAGGTAATATATACTACTTTATGTTGCTCGAACATGTTCTTTTCATCAGTGCCCTGTTAAATTAGTCAAAAACTCTACACATGTATATTCCCTTACAATAGCAACACACACTACTGCTACCTGCAAAGCCATCACTCTCAAATGACTTAATGAGTAAAAAGAAATAAAAAGCAGAGGAGTAACATATTAAGGAGAAATAATGGGAATTAGAAGATTCATGTGGTTCAGCTCTTTTTAATCAGCCAGCCAGCTTGCTAACAACAAGAGATGGTTTCCATTGAGGAAGGTCCTGTGGAGTGGGATGTAGTCACCAGTGACCTCTGTCTTATCTGGGGTTGCAGTAGGAAGTTGCTTGTTCTTCATTTTGCTTTCAGTTCAGTTCAGTCACTCAGTTGTGTCCGACTCTTTGCGACCCCAAGAATTGCAGCACGCCAGGCCTCCCTGTCCATCACCAACTCCCGGGGTTCACCCAAACTCACACCCATCAAGTCGGTGATGCCATCCAGCCATCTCATTCTCTGTCATCCCCTTTTCCTCCTGCCCCCAATCCCTCCCAGCATCAGAGTCTTTTCCAATGAGTCAGCTCTCCGCATGAGGTGGCCAAAGTACTGGAGTTTCAGCTTCAGCATCATTCCTTCCAAAGAACACCCAGGACTGATCTCCTTTAGAATGGACTGGTTGGATCTCCTTGCGGTCCATGGGACTCTCAAGAGTCTTCTCCAACACCACAGTTGAAAAGCATCAATTCTTCAGTGCTCAGCTTTCTTCACAGTCTAACTCTCACATTCATAGATGATAACTGGAAAAACCATAGCCTTGACTAGATGGACCTTTGTTGGCAAAGTAATGTCTCTGCTTTTGAATATGCTATCTAGGTTGGTCATAACTTTCCTTCCAAGGAGTAAGCGTCTTGTAATTTCATGGCTGCAATCACCATCTGCAGTGATTTTGGAGCCCAGAAAAATAAAGTCTGACACTGTTTCCACTGTTTCCCCATCTATTTCCCAGAATCAAAATACTTTTACCCTTTATGTAATCATTTACTTAAAAAATTTGAACCTCCAGGATTTTGTCCCAGATGAGGATACCTTGCTTCTAACTGTAGCTTCTTCAGCTTTCTCTGGACTAATCACTTTATCTTCCATTTCCTTCTGCTCCTCTGCAGAGGCTGCCTGGGGGACTTCTGCGGACATACTGCTCCCTCTGCGGACAAGAGGCTGAGAAGAGAAGTGCCCGAGACAGTGGAATTTTTTTAGTGTGTTACCTGGCATCATGGAATAGTGGCAGTCCTGTGGGATGTCCCTACTGGTTTTTCCTTGGTTCTTGAATTCCAAATGTTTGAGAACCACTGTCATACAAGAACAGTTCAATCCCCACCTCACCCTTGGGGCCTTCCCTGTCTTTTGGGGTTCCCATTTTTCCTTTCTTTTAAAAAATATCAGTTAGGATATTTTCCTTGTAAAGTCATAAGTATATAGGTGCAGGACAATTGGTAAATGTAAAAACTCACAAAGAAGAAAATAGTAATCCTCTATAGTCTCACTTCTCAAGTGAAAATAAATATTGCCTAAGAGATGCCCTTCTATTCTGCTTTCTGAGTTTATCATTTAACTTTTTAACATTTTGTATGGTAATTTCATAATATTCTATCCTCCTCTTCCTATACAATTAAGTGCTGACTTTGTCTAGTTCCTGGGGTAAGCATTTACATGTATGAGCCACTTAATCCACAAACAACCTTGTAAAGTGGGTACTATTATTATTTCCTCTTTGTAACTAAGGCTCAGAGAGTTTAAGATATACACCCATTTTACAGAGCTGCTAAGTAGTGGAGTCTTTCTGACCAGGGGAGCCTGGCTCTGGAGCCCAGACTCCAAAATAGCCTGATCCAGTGCACTTCCATCATATGGATCTACCACAGTTTATTTACCCATTCTTTTACTTTTGCTCATTTCCCTTTTTTCCTCCAAGTTTCCAGTATTATAAATAAAGCTACCATGTACAACCTCATAATTAAATCTTTGTGTACATTATCCAGAAGTATTTCTGCAGAATAATTTCTGGCAGAGGATTTGCTTGATCAAGGAGATTACAGTATTAAGGCTTTGACAAAATTCACCAACCTGCATCTCAGATTGTTGTGTCTTTTCAGAATGTTGTATCCTTGACACTCCATCCAACAAGCTAAGCAATGAAGAGCCAGTGGAGCCAAAACTAAATAAATTTTTAAAAATACTTTTGCTATATGATGCTTTAGTTACTAATATGGTAGTAATCCACAGTGATCCAAACCCTTGTATAATTCAGTCCCCATGAATACCTGTGACTTGTTTCTAATGAACAGAATATGGCAAAAGTAAAAGGATCTTGCAGATGTAATTAAAGTCCCTAATCAATTGATTTTCAGTTAATCAAAATGGAGATTATCCTCGGTGGGCCTTACCTAATTAGGTGAGCCCTTTAAAAGGGCTTGCTGAAGTTAGAGAGACTCAGAGCAGTAGAAACTGTTACTGACTTTTAAGAAGTAAATCATCACAAAATGAAGCTGCAAGTGCATGAATTCCATCACCAGTATGGGGGTTCAGAAGTTTATCCTTCCCTGCCACACCTCTATATGAGAATGCAGTCTGGCCATCATCTAGATTTCAGCCCTGTAAGGCCCTGAGCAGAGAACCCAGGTAAGCCATGCCCAGACTTCTGAATTGCAGAAACTCTTACATAATAAATGGGTGTTGTCTTAAGCCACTGAGTTGTGTGCTAATACAACTAACAAGACTACAAATTTTCCATGCGTTATTAACCATGGTTTTTCCTTCTTTCCAGCTCATGTTTCTGCATTCCTCATTTTCTTATTTGGGTTCTTAATAGTTTTTGTTTTAAAGATATCAACAACCCCTTTGTCTGTCATAAATAATAAACAGCCATTGCATTTTCATGTGGTCAAATCCATTGGTCTTTCCCTTTGTGGTGTCACTTGGAAAGTCCATCCTTAACCCAAAGTGACAGCATGAGTCACATACATTTTGTCTAGTACTTTTGTGGTTTCATCATTACATTTAAATCTTTAATCCATCTGAAGAGGTTTTTGGTAAACGGTGGTGCACAAAAGCCCAACTTTCACTGCTTTCAAATGTACAAACAGTATCTACTGAATAATCATTTGCTTTTCAACTGAATTTATATCAGATCAAAAGTCTAAATTTGGCCTTTTCCATGTGTTACATTAGGTCTGTCCTGTTCTGCTTTAGTATCCAACTGTTTTCATTGTTAGAACTCTACGATGCGTTTGAGTATAATAGGAAAAAAATCACCCTTCATTTCTCTTCTTTCATAAACTTTCCTCATGATTCTCAAACATTTCTTCTTTCATTTTATCTTTGGAATTGTTTTGTCAAATTCCATTGGCAATTTAATTGTATCTGTGGCACACTGAGATACATTTATAGATTTATACACATACAGATTATAGAATTGACTTCCCGTATTTCCATACTAGAACATGTTTAGAACTGTGCGTCTTTTTCATGACCTTGTCAAAATAGGTGTAGTTGTGTACATTTTCCACGTGTCTTATTGGATTAATGACAGAGTTTTAAATATTTTCATTTAAGACATCCTGCTGCTGCTGCTGCTGCTGCTAAGTCGCATCAGTCGTGTCCGACTCTGTGCGACCCCATAGACGGCCGCCCACCAGGCTCCGCCCTCCCTAGGGTTCTCCAGGCAAGAACAATGGAGTGGGTTGCCATTTCCTTCTCCAATGCATGAAAGTGGAAAGTGAAAGTTAAGTCGCTCAGTCATGTCCGACTCTTCGCGACCCCATGGACTGCAGCCCACCAGGCTCCTCCATCCATGGGATTTTCCAGGCAAGAGTACTGGAGTGGGGTGCCATTGCCTTCTCCAAGATTATAAGAAGATTTTTTTTTAACTTATTTGTGCAACCATAAATCAGTAAAAGTCTGGCAAAAGTCAATGAAAGCATTCTGTGAGAATCAGTTCTTAAACAATTATCAGTACCCCCTCGTGGGATGTATGTACCTATGCTGATTAGTCTAAACCAACAAGAGAATCCCAAATTCCTTGCAGTAATTGGTTCAGGAATGGACAAATCTAAGATAAGTTGGGCCAGTGAAACAAAAAAGAGGTTTTCCAGGGGATTGTGATAAGAAGCTTTCTTGCTCTTTGATGAGAACCCCAGGAAGCCAGTTTCTTCCATTGGTCATAGTCAAGGAGACGTGTGTATTTTGGCAGCTGTTGTGTGACCGTAAGAAGCACCCTCAGAATGAAGCTGAGTCTGTGGATAGCAGAGCAGAGATGCCGAAAGACTGTGCTGATGACACCTTTGAATGCCTGGATCATCTAACTCGAGATCTTTTCTGCCTCTGTGCTTGTTCTTTGAGCCAGTTCATTTTCTGTTTGTGCGCCTTTCACCTGGGCCTTTTTTAGCCCAAAGCACCCTGCTGATACATGAGGACTGAGTGAGACAGATGAAGGACAGTTCCCAGCACAGAGTGGCTGCTCAGTATATGATAGCACCACCTGCCATCATCCCTGACCCCTAGCCCCACCAGGCCTTACTTCCGTGTCCAGTGCAGACCTGCGTCCAGCCTTTGCTCCCACACTTTCTCCCTCCTCACTCACATACGGAGCTTTCTCGTCCTTAAAGACCCTGCTCAAATTCTACCTCCTTCACAAATGCTGTTTGGCTCGTGGGGAATTCTCCTCCGTGCTCGGCTTGTCTGAGCCTCACTGCCTCCGTGGCTACCTTTGCCTTCCTGAGTCTGGGTCAGTCTCCCCATTCCCCATCTAGAGTGAATCCCTCCAGGGCCTGGACCACCCAGTGTACCTCAGCCTCCTGCACTGGTCTGCCTCCTGCAACCTCTTGCCCCTTGTAATGCTCAGTGAGCAATTGATGCTGAAGTTACTAGCCTTTAAATTTCTTCTCTCCCTTGCTTTTTTACAATTTGTGGGCACCAGGATTCAGCTGAATGAGATTCCTACAACAGCAAGAGGGGTGTTATTATTTTGTTCTGAAGGTCTCTACAAGTATAAGGCATGTCTAAAGTGGCTATAAATAATTTATATTGTCCATAACTCAAGTCGATCAAAATAGACCTCATCACAGTGATGCGGCAAAATCTGGTACAAGCTGCTTTTCTGCTGCCTCCAAAGCCATCACAAACTAGGTGCAGATGAAAATCTGCCTGGATTCCCTCCTGAATCGGATTAATGCCCCATCCGAAATCACATTAATCACAATCTGTCCGAGATTAGACCCTGGATAATCCCATTGGACAAGAGGTGACAACCCAGATTCTATCATGTCATTCATTATCTATTTTTGGAATTTGCTAGTAACTCTAGCCTCCAGAAGCTGTTTTCTGGTGAAAGAGGATCCTCTGTAGATTCTTTTGAAAAACTGTCCGTTCATGGGCTTTGAATAGAGCCAAGCGCTTGGTGTCATTGATGTCTCCTATTTTGTTTCCAGGTGATGAACAGACAACAGAATCCCCAAGTCCGTAGTCTTTGTTATGAGAAACACACACACATTTAGCTTTTTTACAAACCTATGTTGAAAAAAATTAAAGACATCCTTCAAAACCTTTAAAAGATTAGGACAACTTTCTGAAGAGACATCCTCATGTTTGAGGATATATGATATTTTCTTTTCTGCTAGTCTTAGTATCATAAAGGTAAGCATCTATGGTTGGTAAAGGGGCTGTAACTGGCCCCCAAAGTCTGAAAACCGCCTCCCTCACACACACATCCACACATCTGTGCAGGATGGAGGACTTTTTACAATATTCCATTTCCTGCTGGCAAGTCAAACTGAACTCTGATAGCTGATGTTCCTCTTATTTGCATTTAGGAATACCGCTCAAGGGAAATGCTAGGACCAAACAAGTCAAGGCAAACCAGTTCCGGTGCCCACATTCTCAGACCTCTGGTGCGGGAGCACAGCAGAGAAAGCCAGCCCCAGGAAGGATACAACCCACATAGTAGGACTGTTGCCCACAGTATTGGTGTCTGTATCTCAAACCAGATGTTATTTTTCAATATCTTTAACAAGTAAGTTACGAGTGAGTGGTACTCTTTCCCTCATTCTTTGGGACCACGAGTAGAAATGCTTCCCTGTATCCCCTGGAAATGGTGGCCCAGGAACTGAGCACCAGCCAACTCTCCCCAAACTAGCCTGCTGCCAACCTGCTCTTTCTAGGTTTCTGGGTGGAGAGAGGAGCTGTCCATCCATAGGATCTCTTCCTTCATCTCCTGGCCCCTTACCCCCACCCCCTCCCACCCCGACTCACATCCTTGTTTTCTCTTCCCTTGCTTGATGCACCCACTCTTTCCGCAGCACACTATGCTCATGCTATTTTCCGTCTGAATCACTCCAGCCAGGCAACAGGATCATGGAGGTTCCCTTTGGCCAAGAGGATCCCTGAGACTCCGCAGTGGAAGTTCGAGGCTCCACGCAGTCTGACATGAGCTTCCCTTTCAGTCTTTCACTCTTGCTGACTCCTCCACGGAAGTCCAGCCACGTGGACCTGCCTTAGGTGGCTACAGGGTCTTTCCTGTCTCCTGTCTCTAGGGCTTTGCTCGTGTCACTGTCCTGCGTCATTCTCCCTCTCCCAGCTGCTCACCTTTCCCCCAAATGCATTTTCGTCATTCATCTCCTCTCTCTATCTTTGAGACAATTTCCTCTTCCAAGCAGACTTCCCTGATCCTTTTCTTCTTGGCACTCATCCTACAGGGCTCAGATAAGATGCCACAGGCTCCAAGAAGTCTCTCCAGCCATCCCATTCTGTGCCCCTCCCTGGTGTTACTGTTCCAGGTTTGGTAGCTCTCTTCCCAGTGCTGATCATAAGTCAAAGGTGAACAAAGTCAGACATGAGGTAAAGTGGCGAGGACAGATTTTAACTAATGATATCTTTTGCATCAGGGAGAAGAGACTCATGAACTGAACTCAACTGCAATTTGTACAGAGGTGACCAGACATCTTAAAGGGAGAGTGAGGGAGTAAGGAGGGCTCATAAGAGTCAGCGAGGTGAAAAATTGCAAAAGGCTGGAAGATAGGAGGCTGGCCCTATCTTTAGGTGTTGGTTGGAACGAAAAGTAAATTCTTTCAGCACTCTCGAGTATTTTCAGGTAGACACTTTAAGTGGGGCTGGGGTGATCCTAGGGATGTGGACTTGAGATGTGAGAGACTATGTTAGTGTTTTGCTCAAATCTACAGGCTAAGACTGAGGTCTAGTTGAGAAAGGGCTCAGAGAAGCCTGGCTAAAGTTTGGTCAAGGAGAGACTGTGTCACCTCCCTTCATCCTCCTCTGCTCCTTAGCCTTGTTTCAGTGAAGGCACCGTGTCCAACCAGGGGCCCTAGCCTTAGCCTGGACCATTTGGTAAGAGGCCAGCCTTTCTGCAAAACCACCCAATCTTGGTTTGGTGATTCTATTCCTTTTGGAGCTCAGTCTTTCCTTCTTTCCTTCTCTCCCTTTCTTTCTCACTTTGCTCAGTATCCTGATCTTGGCAAAGGGAGGGATAGTGATAGGATGAAGCCACACTCTGGAAGGTAGACCCTTCTAGAGGCTGCTGGCTGACAGAAGTCAGCCAGGAATGCCAGTGCCTGGGGCCAGACTGCTCAGAACCACATCCGGGCCACATGAGCCAGCTGGGGATTCTGGAAAGCTAGGAAAAACACAACTGTCCCTAAAGCCATCAGCATGGGTCATTTTTTATGATTTCCTCCCCTCCTGGTGGCTTAGAGGATAAAGCATCTGCCCACAATGCGGGAGACCTGGGTTCAATCCCTGGGTAGGGAAGATCCCCTGGAGAAGGAAATGGTAACCCACTCCAGTACTCTTGCCTGGAAAACCCCATGGATGGAGGAGCCTGATAGGCTATAGCCCATGGGGTCGCAAAGAGTCGGACACGACTGAATGACTTCACTTCACTTCACTTCCCCTCCTGGGATGCTTGGCAGGTTATCCCCTGCAGCTATGAGGGTGTGATTTGGAAAGAAACAAAGGCTTCCAGGTGGTTTCCTTTTTAAAGGGCTACTTCTTCTCATCCTTCTATAACGGTTGTATTGATCCCGCAAGGACAAGAGTGCTACAGACGGGCTTCTTAACACAGAACGACCTTTTCACATGTCCACTATAAACAAAGTAACCAACAAGTAAGCTCATCCCATCTGGACAGACTCACAGAGTGAAAGCTGATAACTAGTTTCATGGACTAGTGGGTTTAAGTCTCAGTCTCACCTCTTGTTAGATGTATTAACTCATTTAGGTTATTAATTTATTTGTTTCTGAGCTGCTGAAAGATGGTAGAAAGACCTGTCTCAATACCTTAGATGTAGAGTCAGCTTCATGAGATGCACCATGTGGGGCCCCATCCTTGGTTTCATGTTTTGACACTGCCATCTTGAAATTCTTACTAATTTTTGAGCAAGGGACACCACATTTCATTTTGCACTGGCATCCACATATCATGTAATCCAGTCTGTCCTGGGGGTTGTTGGGAACTTTAAATGAGACCTCTTAAGATGGCTTAGCCCAAGGCCTGGCCAGAAGCAAGTGTTCAGTGAATGTTAGGGAGGGATGGGCCCGCCCCATGTCACTGGGTGCCTTTGCTCAGAGGAAGCTGGTGGGGGTCAGGCAAGAGAGCCTGGGGAGAGAGGATGGGTCTGGATATCAGGAGACCTGGAATCTGACTCTGATTTGCCAAGTTTCTTGCTCTTCCCAGGCCTGAGCTGCTGTCTGAAACATGGTGCCCAACTCCCCCCAAAGTCAAGCTCTCAGAAGCCTATGGTGGTGATGATATGGTGGTGAGACCCCTTCTGGCCTCCTCAGTACAATGCCTCCAGCTGCCTTTGGAGACAAGGGTGTGGGCTGGGAAGGGGATGGAGGCAGGAGCCAGAGGAGAGCCCAGGTCCTCAGGTGGGCAAAGAGAAATCCCATCCCAAAGAACTCCAGCAGGAAGACCCCCTGGCCTGGGTCAAGGAGCCTGGCTTCCAGCTCCATCTCTTTCACTTACATGCTGGAAGACAGGTCATTGGCCTTCAGTTTCCTCTCTGCTACTCACAGGGGGATTAACGTTCCCATTGCTAGCAACAGCTTCCTTTGTGTTGGGTGGACAGTGTGTCTGTGACATGCCCTTTGTGAGTGATTCAGAGGCCATATAGTGTAGTGATACTACCAGCAAGTCAGGGGGCAGAGAGTCTGGTTTAAACCCTGGCTCCACTGGCTATGAAACCTGGAACAAATTACCTAATATCTCCAAGCCTCAAGGTCTTCATCTGTGAAACAGGGATAACTTTTATCTACTTGGCTGCATTGGATCTTAGTTGCAGCATGCAAGATTTTTGCTGCGTCCTGCAGGATCTTCCGTTCCACTGCATGGACTCTCTAGCTGTGGCACGGGGGCTCAGTAGTTGCAGTGTGTAGATTTAGTTGCTATGTGGCATGTGGAATCTTAGGTTCCTAACCAGGGATCAAATCCACATCCGCTGCATTGCAAGGGGAATTCTTAATCATTCGATGACCAGGGAAGTCCCAGACACAGGGATAATTTTAACAATAGTAACTCCTTCCTAGAATTGTTGTGACACACTAGCAGTCCTGTGTGTGAAGGTGGGTCCAAGTTAGAGTCCTGTATGTTAGCTGTGATAAAGATGATTCTGAACATGAAGGTTAAGCCCCATATTCTTCCCCATATATGTGGTTCCATGATGATGAATAGGAGACAAAACATCTTGCAGCAGGTAAATGTCTCCTGAGTGGGTAAGAACAGGAAGGCAGGTAGTGGGGAAGGAAGCCGAGTGTGTGTGCATGTCCAGGCCTGTGGGAGCTGTCTGTGAGCTCTGTGCTTGAGGAGGAGGAGGCCAGGCAAGGATGACCACCTCTCCGGCCTGCAGCTTTTTGTCTGTCAGACAAACGCCTGAAAGAGAAAGTCTCCAAAGGGTCTTGCCGCTTTTTCATTCGGGCGTTCTAGAAGGAAAGAAGGGAGGCTCGACTAAGCAAAACTGGAAGATAATAAAGTCTGCTTTGTGATCCACTCCCAGGCCCCAGATTCCTTCCTGCTCCTTCTTTCAGGTTTTGTTTTCAGGGTAGGAGCGGCTGTCCCTGTATTGTGAGTGAGCACCTGTTCTGTGCTTTCTCAAGGATTTCTGAAAAGTAAGCCTATCTTTTAGGGGAATTGTGAGTAGAGTTTAAGGCAGCAATGGTGGGGTGGGGGAGGTCTGGGGGAAAGGAATCCAGAGAGACTTCTCTGTGCTTCCAGAATCTTCCCAGGAGGAGAGTCATAGCCGGGGCTAGTTTTATGGAATATATAGAGCTCTGGAGCTCAAGCTGCTATTCCCTGTAAGGGTAGAGGGTGCTCTAAAGCCCAGAAATGGAGGGCCCCCAGATCTCCTGTGGTCTGTAGTTTGGGACATGGAGAAGGGGACTGTGGGAGTATCTGGAAAGCAGATACCCAAGGCAGGGTCAGATCAACGGCACCTTGTGGCTATGCCAGGGGAAAAGGATTTTTGCTTCTCTCACTCTTGTGCCGTCTCTCAAGGATGGCTGTGACCCAGGAGACCCAGGTGGAGGGGTCTTGAAAACAGTCCTTGATTTTCTAGCTGCAGAGAACCGAAGCTGGTGACAGAGGGACCCACACTCGTGGGCCTCCGACCACAGCGGAAGCAGCGAAGCCTATGGAGCCGGGCAGACCTGCTGTGAACGCCAGTTCTGATTCATCCTGTGACCAGAAGCAATCATGTCACCTCCCTAAGTTTCAGTTTCCTCGGGGATTGAAGGAATCTAGCACTACCCACCTCATCGTGTGCATGTGTGCTAAGTCACTTCGGTCATGTCTGATTCTTTGTGACCCCGTGGACTGTAGCCCACCAGGCTCCTCTGTCCATGGGATTCTCCAGGCAAGAATACTGGAGTGGGTTGCATGCCCTCCTCCAGGAGATTTTCCTGACCCAGGGATGGAACCCATTTCTCCTGTGTCATCCTGCATTGGCAGGTGGGGTTTTTTTTACCACTAGAGCCCCCTGGGAGGCCCACCCACCTCATCACATTGCTGTAAAGACCTAATAGGCTAATAACAGGGCCTTAGCACATAACCCACTCCAGTACTCTTGCCTGGAAAATCCCAAGGACGGAGGAGCCTGGTAGGCTGCAGCCCATGGGGTCGCACAGAGTCGGACACGACTGAAGCGACTAAACAGCAGCAGCAGCAGCAGCAGCACATGATGGAGACTGAAAGAAATACTGGTTTATGACCCGGCTACCTGACATCCCAGGAGAGATCCACTACTTATCCTACTGCGCCCTCAACACCTGCCCTCCTTCCCACCCCTGCCCACGGTCCCCCAGACACCCCCTTCCCTAATAAGGTCTCAAACAATTGGTATTTCTGGGTTGTAGGAGGAATTTCTCTTGGCCCAAGAGATTAACAGTCTAGACCTAGGATTCCAGCCCAGAGCCGCCCCCTCCTGGCTGCCTGAGCCATTGAGTTAATTGATTTGCTTGCTCCTAGCTGGGTGCTGAAAGTCTGGCCAGGCCCAGAGCTGTTGGGGAAGGAGGAGAAGCAGCCAAGAGCACCTTTTTCAGTTCACTACAGAAGGGTACCTACCACATACCGCCTCTCGGTTCTGAGACTGTGCCCAACTACACAGACATCATCTGTACACAGACTCTTCACTCAGACCACACTTTCTGGGCCTCCATCCCCACAGAAGCGACACACAGAGCAAGCATACATGGAAATGCACAAAGAAACCATCAGGTGACACATACACACAGATAGACTTCCCCTCCACACCCAGAGGCAGGCAGGCACCGGGAACAGGTCAGGCACAGTGTACACACACACTCCCGATATAAAGCCATTTCATATTTACCACTATTGCACTTCCCTTTCACTTTTCACTTTCATGCATTGGAGAAGGAGGTGGCAACCCACTCCAGTGTTCTTGCCTGGAGAATCCCAGGGAAGGAGGAGCCTGGTGGGCTTCTGTCTATGGGGTCACACAGAGTCAGACACGACTGAAGCGACTTAGCAGCAGCAGCAGCAGCAGCAGCAGCAGCAGCAGCAGCAGCAGCAGCAGCAGCAGCAGCAGCAGCACTATGTGCCAGATATTGTTCTAACCTTTTCCAGAGAATAATTCTTACAACTGTAGAGGTAGATACGATTTTTACCCCCCTACCCGATTTTACCAGGGAACATTTCATGCAAAGACGGGCTCGATAAAGGACAGAAATGGTATGGACCTAACAGAAGCAGAAGATATTAAGAAGAGGTGGCAAGAATATACAGAAGAACAGTACAAAAGAGAGCTTCATGACCCAGATAATCACGATGGTGTGATCACTCACCTAGAGCCAGACATCCTGAAATGAGAAGTTAAGTGGGCCTTAGAAAGCACCACTATGAACAAAGCTAGTGGAGGTGATGGAATTCCAGTTGAGCTGTTTCAAATCCTGAAAGGTGATGCTGTGAAAGTTCTGCCAACAAATGCCAGCAAATTTGAAAAACTCAGCAGTGGCCACAGGACTGGAAAAGGTCAATTTTCATTCCAATCCCAAAGAATGCTCAAACTACCGCACAATTGCACTCTTCTCACACGTTCAACATTCTCGAAGCCAGGCTTCAGCAATACGTGAACTGTGAACTTCCAGACATTCAAGCTGGTTTTAGAAAAGGCAGAGGAACCAGAGATCAAATTGCCAACATCTGCTGGATCATGGAAAAAGCAAGAGAGTTCCAGAAAAACATCTATTTCTACTTTGTCGACTATGCCAAAGCCTTTGACTGTGTGGATCACAATAAACTGTGGACAATTCTGAAAGAGATGGGCATACTAGACCACCTGACCTGCCTCTTGAGAAACCTATATGCAGGTCAGGAAGCAACAGTTAGAACTGGACATGGAACAACAGACTGGTTCCAAATAGGAAAAGGAGTATGTCAAGGCTGTATATTGTCACCCTGCTTATTTCACTTATGTGCAGAGTACATCATGAGAAACGCTGGGCTGGAAGAAGCACAAGCTGGAATCAAGATTGCCGGGAGAAATATCAATAACCTCAGATATGCAGATGACACCACCCTTACGGCAGAAAGTGAAGAACTAAAGAGCCTCTTGATGAAAGTGAAAGAGGAGAGTGAAAAAGTTGGCTTAATGCTCAACATTCAGAAAACTAAGATCATGGCATCTGGTCCCATCACTTCATGGGAAATAGATGGGGAAACAGTGGAAACAGTGTCAGAATTTATTTTGGGGGGCTCCAAAATCACTGCAGATGGTGACTACAGCCATGAAATTAAAAGACGCTTATTCCTTGGAAGGAAAGTTATGACCAACCTAGATAGCATATTCAAAAGCAAGGCTATGGTTTTTCCAGTGGTTATGTATGGATGTGAGAGTTGGACTGTGAAGAAAGTTGATCGCCGAAGAATTGATGCTTTTGAACTGTGGTGTTGGAGAAGACTCTTGAGAGTCTCTTGGACTGCAAGGAGATCCAACCAGTCCATTCTAAAGGAGATCAGTCCTGGGTGTTCTTTGCAAGGAATGATGCTGAAGCTGAAACTCCAATATTTTGGCCACCTCATGTGAAGAGTTGACTCATTGGAAAAGACCCTGATGCTGGGAGGGATTGGAGGCAGGAAGAGAAGGGGACGACAGAGGATGAGATGGCTGGATGGCATCACTGACTCGGTGGACGTGAGTTTGGGTGAACTCCAGGAGTTGGTGATGGACAGGGAGGCCTGGCGTGCTGTGATTCATGGGGTAGCAAAGAGTCGGACACGACTGAGCGACTTAACTGACTGACCCCATTTTACAGATGAGGAAACTGAAGGTCAGAGAAGTAAATAACATGCCTGCGGTCACAGAGTGCCCGCGGGCAGCCATATACACCCATACCGGCTCCCTCCTTCCTCAACCCCGTTTATTTTCATAGACACGTTATTCAAACGCAGCATTCTTCCCACCCCGACGTGCTCCACATACCCTGAGGGTGAGTGCTGTTCGGGGCGCTAAGTGGCCAAAGACTCAAGAAATGGCATGTGGGCACAGCAGCTGGTAAGCTGTGCTGAAAAACCGGGTAGTGAGAAGACCAGAAGTTACAAAGGCAGCGGCGGTGGTTAAAAGTCTTACAAGCCCGACCGGGCTACCACGTGAAGCGCTCAGCACAGCGCTGGCCGGCGGAGGGGCGCTCGCAGGCCGTGCGGGGATCGTCCTCGGGTAGTGAGTTCAGTGTGCGCTGAGGGTCTAGCTCCAGCTCTCAGCAAAGCCTCTCCCTGCGTACTTGACTGCACCCATTTCCCGGCAAGCAGTCCAGAGCGTGAGGCCGACAAGCCTTAAGTTTTTAGCAGAAGGGCCGCGGAGCTCCACGGTGCCCTCAGGCCGACATGGGTCAGATCTGAGATTCCCGTGGAGGCATTTTATAAAGCCTAGGAGCCCACCTGCTCCCCACTCAAGCGTACACCAAGTTCTTGGTACACCTTTTAATGGGAAAAACAACAACAGCCACCCTGGTTGGGTAAGTGTGATTTATAATTCATGGGCCAGTCTTTGAACCCTTTCAGACAAAACCCACAGCAATTTCTTTGAAAGAAAGAAATGCCTAGACTTTGCTCAGAAGTCGCAGGTTTTCTAAGGAACGACAAGCCACTGCACGGATAGTAAATCACCCTGCGTACCACATTTGTTTCTAATTATTTGCATTGCAGTTCGTTTGTGAAATAAAACAGAAGAGTTTATAAATATCGTTTATTCTAGAAGTGAGACACACATTCGACCCCAGTCTTGTTCCTAGAAGGAGCTATGCTATTCGAGTGGGGAAAAGAATGAGGGAGTCCGTGTCAAATTACACCCTCGCCCCAAATGCAAGTCAAGGCTGGAGTCTGGATCTGGCGAGGGTCTTCGGATTCTGCGTTCTGATGCTATCCGCCTAACGCTCCAACTCGAAGAAGTTTTCTGCAGGCGGATGGGTGGGGAACGTCTAAATAGAGTTTACCCAAACCCTTAACCTCTCTCTCTAGCTTGGACCCTGAGAACAAAGGCGCCTGAGAGAAGAACGCTCACCGCCTGGACGGTGAAGGTCTTGTCCAAACAGACCACCTTCTCCCCAGCTCTCCTCACAAGAGGGAGAATTTTTTGCTGTTGTTAATGAAAGAAAGGAGCATTTAAAAGAGACACCTCCGCCCTTTACTCCCCCAGGTATTCATCACCCTGCTCGAGCACGCCTGGGGAGACCGCCCCGCAAGTCTAAGAGGAAGCTAAGAGCTGCGGCGGTCGCGGAGACAGCTCAGCAGTGACGCAAGATCCAGCCGGGATAGCCCGACCCGGGGCCAGAATGAGGATCCTTGTAGGTTTCCGGGGAGGGGGCCGCGCTCCATTGTTCACTCTGGGCCAATCAGGGTTGGCTCATTTCCTTCCAGCCAATCCCCTGTCACTCCCGCCTTCCACCCCACCCCGCCCATCAGCCCCCAAGTCCCTAACACCTCCCCCGCATACCCCGCGGTTCTGGGGAAGCTTCGTGACGCCACAGGTTCCGCCCCCAGCTCCGGCCACGGGCGAGTGCGTGCTGACGTCATGCTGCGTGCGGGCCGGTGCGGAATCGCTCCTTCAACTCCGCGGGGCAGGAGGAGTTAGTTAGCAAAGAGCCGAGGCTGGGCGCACGACCCTCGTCCTTCTGCCCCTGGCCGCACGCTTTGCGCACATCTCTTTTCTGCATGGTGGATATTATTTTTCACTATCCTTTTCTAGGTACTATGGGGGATCATTCCAAGAGTAAGTCTTTCTCTGTATATGTGTGTGGTGTGTGTGTGCGCGCTTAATATGCAATATTTCTAATGCAGAAGAATGTTTAGCGGATTCTACAAGTGGCTTCTATTTGACAGAACACTGAGAGAAAAAATCAAAACGAATAGATTTTCCTGCAGGACCGCTTATCCTTTGGAATCCTGTTGTTTTAGTTTATAATTAAACATTCTTTCTCAAGCCTGCTAGGCTGACCTCGGGCTGTGAAATCTGCTTCTGTTTTGCGCTAGGGCAATAGTTTGATTTAGGGATGTGGGTTTTTTTTTTTTTTTTTTGCTTGCCTTTCGGCCTTTCAAATAAGGAAGATTTCTTTAGCTTAATCTGGGATGTTTAAGCTAAAAAATGTCAAGGAGGATGAGCAGAGACTCTGCTAAAAGCTGATGTGTCTGTGTTGGGATAGGGGGGAGTCGCGGAGAGAGGGAGTGTGCGGACGGAAATGCCGGAACATCACCGTTCAGTGTGATGGGGTGGCGTCCGCAGGGCTTAAATGTCTATTTACCCTTTCTTCTCACTTACATCTTAGCTTTTAGTTACAGGAGATATCAATAAAACGCCTGTGTCCAAGTGAATGTAATACTGTAAAAATAAAACCCAAACTGAGGAAGGGGTGGGGAGAGACTAAAAGCCTTTACAGATTCAGAAGATTGTGTTTCTTCGTGTTTTGTTTCTTTTTTCGTTTACAATTATCTGGACCTTTGCAAAGCCCATTTCCTTTTTATCTTGTGGTCCCAATTCTTGAAAGAGAGAGCGAGCGGGTTGGGTTGGGGCTGGAGCGGCCTCGGCCGGGGTCCGGGCAGCCAGGCCTGACGCGGGCTCCGCGCCCTTCCCCGGCAGAGAAGCCCGGGACGGCCATGTGCGTGGGCTGCGGGAGTCAGATCCACGATCAGTTTATCCTGCGGGTGTCGCCAGACCTCGAGTGGCACGCCGCCTGCCTCAAGTGCGCCGAGTGCAGCCAGTACCTGGACGAGACGTGCACGTGCTTCGTGAGAGACGGGAAGACCTACTGCAAGCGGGACTACGTCAGGTGAGGCCCGCAAGTGTCCGGGCTGCGCCACTGCCCGCTGGGGCCGGGGCTCGAGAATGGCAGGCCGCCTGCATGCCCCCGCCCCGAACGCGCGCCGCCACTCGTCTCCCGGCCTGGGAACCGCCGAGGGCTGGTCCCCGCAGCCACCCTCGCGACCACAAAGCCTCCTGGGCGCGTGTGCCCTGGGCGGGTAGCAGCGCGGCAGGCGAGGCCGGCCACAGGCCCTATGCTGACAACGCCCGTGCTTTGGGCCCGCAGGCTCTTCGGCATCAAGTGCGCCAAGTGCCAGGTGGGCTTCAGCAGCAGCGATCTGGTGATGCGGGCGCGGGACAGCGTGTACCACATCGAATGTTTCCGCTGCTCAGTGTGCAGCCGCCAGCTGCTGCCCGGAGACGAATTCTCGCTGCGGGAGCACGAGCTGCTCTGCCGCGCCGACCACGGCCTCCTGCTCGAGCGCGCGGCGGCCGGCAGCCCGCGCAGCCCCGGCCCACTTCCCGGCGCCCGCGGCCTGCATCTGTCAGGTAAGCCGGCACTGCGCCGCCAGCTCCGGGGCGCAGTGCACATGTGGGTGTGTGTGTTCTTAGACGGGTGCTTGTGCTCGGACGAAAACTTGTCACTGGGGTGTGTTTCCGTTTGCCAGCATTGCGGGGGTTTCTGGGTGAGTGCAGAACTCTGCTTGGAACGTGACGGAGTGTATGTTCGTGTGTGACCGGGAAAATTGCGTGTGGGTAAACGTGAGCCGGGGTTGTGTGTATGAGTGTTCGGAATTGTGGAGATTTGTGTTCTCAGGAATGTGTGGGACACGGTAGTAGGAGGAGGAAGGTAAATGACACCGGGGCATCTCAAGTGGTGACTCTAAGGACCTCGTACTGGGAATTTCAAGCAGTCTGTGTGTTGCCGGAGAGAAAAGACAGGTTTGCCTGGGGGTATGTGTGTAAGGAATACAGTTCCCAGCCTAGAGCTGGGCTCAGCCAGGCAGAAGTCCACCGGCACAGCTCTGAAGGCTCACCAGCCAACAGGGAGTGAAATGTCTGCGTTTTTCTTTTGAGGCCCAGTCTGATGAACAATGTAGCCAAACGTTTCTTGGTGGGAAAGAAGTGGAAACACACTGGATTCAGGGATAATGGCAAACACCCCAGGGGATGCTCTAGGTCATAATCAGAAGATGGCCAGAGGCTGGTTCTAAGTGTGTGGTGAGCCGGTGGGAATGGTGACTCCAGCTGAGCAGTTACCAGCGAGTAGCTGCAGACCTGAAGCGTCAGTCTGCAGACCAGGCTGAGCCTCTGGGCGTTGTGTGCTCCAAGGGATCGAGCTTTTTGCTGGCCCTCTCTTTAGTATAGAATGAGGACATTGAGTTAGAAGGGCTGTTTGTGAATATTTATCCAGACCTAGAAATGCCTGGAAGGGGATATAATTTGAAACAGTGCGACTTGTATCCAAGGGTAGGTAGACCTGGTTCAGATGGGGGTGTGATGCCAGTGTTGAGTGAACCCTGGTCTCTCCTTTGTTTGTTGAAGGTTTCCGGCCACCGCAATAGGGCCCTAAATAAGTACCTGACTCTACCCAGCCTGGGGTTGAGAGAACCCAAGGCCAAGTGAGGAGAGTGCCAGCGGTTGTGGGCCAGCCGGGAAAACGGCCGCTGGACAGGGAAACTAGAACCTCAAGAAAGGAGATCCTGGGGCCGAAGTCCAAGGGCTGTTAGAAAGGAACTCTTCCAGGTCCGGGAGACCCATTCCTGACCCCAGGCCAGGTCTCAATAACACACGGTCTGGCCCTGTCTGAGCGGCCCCAGAATCAGGGAGACGGTCTCTTCGGGGAGAGGCAGACAGGCCCCCTTGTCCCGATGCAGCGCGGCGCTCGGGCCCCTTCCCCTTCCAGCGTCCCAGGCGCGCCTCCATCCTCTTCTGAAACTTAGTCCCGCGGAACCCTTGCGGGTATTCCGACGGTCGGGTTAAGCGGAGGAGGCACAGCAGGGTGCAGCCACTTCTGTCCTGCACAGGCCTCGCTCGGAGCTCCCAGGCCCAGCTTGCTCTGCGGGGATCGCGGCGGGGAGCCCGGTGGAGGTACTAGGGAAGGGACGAAAGTGCACATCTTTCTCCGGGTAGGGCGAACAGACAGAAAGGGAGAACAGACAACCAGAAAACTGAAGAAAAGACAACGAGATCGGGCCCCGCGGGGCTCGGCCGCCGCGGGGCAGGGCGCATGGGGAGTGGGTGGCGGCCGCTGGCTCACCTCTCGCTCCCTCGCAGACCCAGGATCCGGCCGGCAGCCCTCGCTGCGCCCGCACGTGCACAAACAGACCGAGAAGACAACCCGCGTGCGAACCGTGCTGAACGAGAAGCAGCTGCACACTCTGCGGACGTGCTACGCCGCCAACCCGCGGCCCGACGCGCTCATGAAGGAGCAGCTGGTGGAGATGACCGGCCTGAGCCCGCGGGTCATCCGCGTCTGGTTCCAGAACAAGCGGTGCAAGGACAAGAAGAAATCCATCCTCATGAAACAACTGCAGCAGCAGCAGCACAACGACAAGACGGTGAGCGTCGGGGAGCTGGAGGTCGGGTCGGGGAGCTGGAGGTCGGGTCGGGGAGCTGGAGGTCGGGTCGGGTGGAGCTTTGGGTTCGCGCGCCGCATCGCTCCCTTTTCTGGGCCGGCTCTCGGGAGATCCAGGGCGGAACTGTTTCCTCCAAATAGCGTGTCTTTGTGCTTTCAGAGCGAGGCTTACCTTGGGGTTGGAAGGCACCTTAATTATTGTATCTGAGGTCAGGTCTTCCCCAGACCCAGCGGTAGATCGGAGTTGGGGTCGGGGGCTCAGTTCGGAGCCCAAGGCAGCCTGGTTTTGAGCTCCAGCATGTAGGGGCGGGTTGTGTCGATCTCAGCGGGACTCAGTTTGAACACTTTCCCTCTGCAAACCCGGAGAGGGGGTGGAATGCAGCCCTCGCGTTTTGTTCCCTTGCGGTGTTGGCTTCCAGCACTGACTGGCCCGTGGTGGCTGTTTTGGGGCCCGGGGTGTCTTCCAGTGGAGAAGGCAGGCTCACTCGGCTGCTGCGGACAAGTGCATGCCTCCCCAAACAGTTTCAGGCTCCAAATCATGTGCCAGGGCCTGGGGTCCCGGTCTCAAAGGTGGCGGGAAACGCAAGACCTAATTCTTCTGCCTCCCCTCTTCTGCTTGTTCCGCAGAGTCTCCAGGGACTGACCGGGACGCCCCTGGTGGCAGGCAGCCCCATCCGCCACGAGAGCGCGGTGCAGGGCAGTGCAGTCGAGGTGCAGACGTACCAGCCGCCGTGGAAAGCGCTCAGCGAGTTCGCGCTCCAGAGTGACCTGGATCAACCCGCCTTCCAGCAGCTGGTGAGGACCTGCTCTACCCGCCCGGACGGCTGGACTCCGGGGGAGGTGGGGTGGATTTAGTCACTTAACCAAGGTGGGAAGGGGTGGGGGGCTTTCAGGGGAACAGGGGCTGGGAGAAGGGGGAGGTTGGTAGCTGTAACCGCACCCGGCCCATAATTGGTTCTAAACCAGGTCTCCCTGGATTAAAGCACCGGGAGGAGAGGTCGAGGGATTAACCCACCCGTGCCCCCGCCCGCCCTAATACTCCTGCCTGGGGGCCGGGCGACTTCTCCAAGGGCACGCTCCCACCCGAAGACTTGTCCCAAGGATACCTTAGGGAGCTGGCGGCCCTGGAAAACCAGCTCGGGCACGTCTTCACCCGCTCCTTACCGGTGTCTCCCATGCCCCAGGTCTCCTTTTCTGAGTCCGGCTCCCTAGGCAACTCCTCCGGCAGCGACGTGACCTCTCTGTCCTCGCAGCTCCCGGACACCCCCAACAGCATGGTGCCGAGTCCCGTGGAGACGTGAGGGGGGGACCCTTCCCCGCCAGACCGCGGACCTCGCATGCTCCCTGCATGAGACTCACCCATGCTCAGGCCATACCAGCTCCGAAAACTCTCTCGCCTTTGTAACTATGATTGTTGTTATTTAAAGAGAGAAAGGACTGAGAGAGGAGGTCGGGACAGCCAAAATCGCCTGGACGCAACCTGCTTTCACCAGACTGGAGAGCCCCGCTCCGAGGACTTTTATTTTTACAAAACCAGAATTTGGGTTGACTAGCGTTAGCTCTGCCCTCTCCTCTCCCTCGGTCCGCGGCGCCCCCAGTCCACGTACCCACCGGTGCGTGGAGCTCGCGCGGGGTAGGTCCCGCGCCCGCCAAGCCTCGCGCTCCCCCGCGCGGACCATGGCTCCTGCCCCGGCCCAGCCCCGCGCTTCCTGGTGGCTTCACCCGCTCTCCAGCGGGGAAGAGGACGGGGGCAATCCAAAGGAACAGACACTCAATCCCCCAAAGCGCATGATTGCCGGAAAAAAGTAGAAACGAGACTTTCCTTGAAAATGTTTTAAATTATCAGTCGACGGAGGACAGAGTGTGTGAGCCTTTGCCGAACAAAACGTAAGTTATTGTTATTTATTGTGAGGACAGCCAGTTCATAGTGGGACAAATATTTTGATCTTAATAAAAAAGAAATAATAACCCTATGTGATGCTGCTCCTGTGTGCTGTTGGTGCAGCGGGAGGGCTCGACGAAAGCAGGTTGCAGCTTGGAGCTTCTTTCAACGAAAATGACACTCGGCCCAGGGCCCACGGCGCGTGCCCGCGCCTCGCGCACCGCCGGCCCGCGTGCTCCCGCGCCGCCCGGAGGCGGGCCCGGCGGGGATTGGGCGTCGCGAGGGGGGCGGGGCTGGGTGTCTGCGCTCCGTGCGCCCCTTGCGGCCCCGCCAGGCCTGCGAAGCGCTCCAGCGCCCAGGCTCTCCGAAAGCCGGCGCGCCCCCTGCTCTTTCCTTGTCCCTGGCGTTTCGCCGCAGAAGCCCTCGGGGCAACGGGGTGACTGTTCGGCCGGGAAACCTGAGATGATCCAGTTGTCGACTGTTCCGATTGTTGGGGCGAGCGGTTCCGTCTCAACCTTGCCTTAGCTCCCGGAGCCGAACCCAACCTGGAGTTCTTCAAGGTCCTCCGACTCTTTTCGGCCCGGTGCACTCGAGCCCTACATGCGTGCGGTTCTCTTCCCGCGGGTCTGGATGCCCGAACCCCCACATCCAGAACCCTCGCTCGCCTGCCACGCGGGCCCTGCCACCGAGCCACGAGGCTAGCCAGCGGGCCCTGGGGTCGAAAGGGGGGGCCTTAACGGCTCATCCTCGGCGCTGTCCCCAGAGTGGATGCGCGACGTGATCAATCTCGCTGCATTTATTAATTCCCCCGTCTAGACAGAAGAGAAGGCCGGGCGGCGGCTCCTTATCTGAATTTGGCATCACCTGCAAGCGATACACTGAAGGAGCCACAACAAGCCCCCGCTAGGATCGCGGCTGCCAGGGAAAATAAGTCCACCCAGAACCAGTCTGGCGTGTCGTTGGTTTATTTTCTTTCCAGACCCGAAATGCAGGGGGCGGGAGCTGGCTCGGGTGGGAGGGGGCTGGGAATGGCCCCTGGATATGCCGTGCCCAGGTCACTTGGTGTGACATTTCAAACCCCTGCGACTTGTTTTCTTGAAAACTGGCTTTAGTGATCGCAGGAAATAACCGGGAGATACTGAATCTCTAGCAGGCCCCCGGGCAAGCACAAAAAAACCGGGAGGCTCAGGTTTTACCCTTCACAAATATTTAACCCTTTGGCAGCCTGGGATAATTCTTTTCCTAGACCAGCCCTCACTTGGACTCAGAAAGCTGCCAGCCTACCAGTGATTGCACTACTCTTGAAGAATCTCTGGCATTGGGTTTCTGTTTCCTTGTCCTACCAAGTTAAAAGATCCCAAAGGTATATCCTTTGTCCAGGAATTGTTTTGAAAGAGGGCAACGCCCTTACTATTGTTGCCATCTTAGCTCAGGTAGGGCCTGGTAAGGAAAAATGTGTCGGAGGGGGCATCTTTGGTCGTTGGACACAGAAGTCGATGCCTGCTTTTAAAAAGCCATGGGCTGCTTGGATGGCCAGAGGCCACTGTAGGTGTTTCAGCTGAGCTGATGGCGGAATTCTGAAAGCGAATTTCTCCCCTTCCCCCGCCCCCCCCGTCCCCCCCCCCCAGTCCATTAGTAATGGGAGGCTGGCAGCAAAGCTGGCAATTACTGAAAGAAAATGGGAGGAGGTGGGAAAATTGGGCCACATTTATATTTTACTTCCTGAAAGTCAAGGTGATGCTAGCACAGACGTTAAAGAGACTGTTCTCCTTCAGGATTTAGGAAATGGTGCTGCAAACTTAGAGATAAAGGAAGAGATATTTAGGGTTAATGAGGACCAGCTTTACCTCTCAAGTGCCCAGAAACGGTTTTAATAATCAGAGTTAGAGACTTTGAGGGTTTGTTCCCTTAACTTAAATTCTTCCCTCCCAAACAGAAATACAGATATTTCCTTTTACCTTCTGGTTGGCCACTGGATAGGCGGCTAAACTTTCAAAAGTCTTACTTTTGAAAATTTTGATTGATCCAGAATATTGGGTTTTGTCTTTTTTAAAAAGGAAATAACAGGTTCTTGAATTTGAAAAATTTCATTATGGTTGTTAATTAGCTTTGAATTTTTGCTTTTGACAGATTGCAGTATTTTAATGCTACAGATGGAAACATCTGCCTGTCTAATTACAGTCACTTCTTCCTTGGCCATCCATAGATCAAAAATCTAATTCCTTTTTGGATATTTTTATGAGTGTGTCTGTTTTTGAATATTGGGAAATTATTCTGATCAAAGTGGTTACTGTGTATTTAGGATACCTGTAGCTATGTGTTGATGTTGTTTAGTTGCTAAGTTGCCTATGACTGACCCCGAGGACTATATAGCATACCAGGCTCCTCTGTCCATGGGATTCTCCAGGCAAGAATACTGTGTGGGTAGCCATTTCCTTCTCCAGGGGATCTTTCAGACCCAGGGATCGAATCTGAGTCTCCTGCATTGGCAGGCAGATTCTTTGCCACTGAGACACCTGGGAAGCCCTGTATCTGTGTGTACTGCGTCATAAAACATTAGAAGCTCTTCTGCTGTAGATTGTTGCTAGCCACCCAAAGGGGCACATCGTTTTCTGTGTGGGTTTCCAAGAGGGGAGTTTGACTCTAAAGCCTTATTATGATGGTCCCTGGTGAGGTGTCAGATCTATGGTTGGTTAGTTACATTAATAAATATCTATTTTACTGGCTCCCAGGTCATCTTTAAACATCTTCTGTAATACAGTAGGGATTTCCTTGTAAATTAAATTACCTGTAACAATTACAAGTGTATTTTATGCTTACTGAACTTTTAAAGTGAGATAGCCAGTTGTGTAGTAAAAAAGTCAGTTCAATAAAAGAGGCCATAAGGTGGGAAATGGGAGTTATTTAAGTAGATTCACCTTAGAATAAGATTTTCTTAGCAGATTTATCTAATAATTTGGGTAGCTCTATGTAATTGAAGCAGGAAAGAGATTCCCAGAGATGGAGAAGTTTATGGCTACCCTACCACAAAATTCAATACATATTGAAAGGCTACACAGTTCTGGGAAATTTAGAGTCCCTGTGGCAGTATTCCCAACGAACTTTAATTTTTAATGAGTTTTGTAACAGAAATCAGCCTTTCAGTTTTGAATATGAAATAGCTTTAAAGCTTAGTTTTGTCAGAGCTGCAAAGACTAGGTTTAAGTAAAAGATTGTCTAAGATTGTTCTCGTAAAAAATGTGAGATTCTGCCACTGCTGTCTGGGGGAGGGCATAAGCTGCCACACATTTAGTTAGCTGTGTTTTCCCATACAAGTATTCACCAAAGAGAGCAAGGGAATTTGCTTGAATAGCAGCATGCTAGAGATGGGAAACAATGAATGAATATAAACGATATGCAGCAGAGTCCCAATGGACTTGTGATAAAAGCAGGAAATTCAGAGAGTTTATTAAGCTGATGTAGGGAAGATTAGAGGCTTTTAAATATGGGTCTGATTGATGTAAAGGTAAACTTTCCTCAAGATACTGGCATTCAGTGCAATAAGGAGGATTGTGTGACCAATTACAGGCTAGCACCTTGTTGATGGAGACTGCGCATGGAAGATGCTGATAAATGGAGTCAGGCTGAGAGCAGTAATAGGAGCGAAAAAGGGCACAGAGAAATACTCCATTGGGAACCAGATGTGGAGTGCTGTGGGGGAGTGGTTCAATTTGTAAAGCAAGTTTGGCGCCTCGAAGAAATCACGCCAGAAAGGCTAGAGTGCTAGGTGAGTCCATCTTTTGGATCGGGGCACCGCCCGATCGATAAGGTCAAGGGCTGGTGAGAGAGTGGGTCAGGGAGTGAGCGGAGGGGCAGGAGTTGAGAAAGGCAGAGAGCTTCCTCAGTGGGAAACAGGATCTTTAAGGCGGGGGTATCATATGGAAGGCGGGAGACCTCTGGGTTCCGGGTGTGGGAGCAGGGAAATGGAAGTGGAAGAAGAGGGGTAGTGACAAGTAATCCCTTCCCAGAGTATTGAGACCCAAGAATTCAGAAAGCTTGGCAAGGAGCTCTGGAAGAACTGGCCCAGGTGGCTTCTTTCCTGGGGAAGGAAGGAAGGAAAAACGGTAGAGGAGGCGAGTTCCGGACCTAGGTTCAGGTTCGAGGCTCACAGCGCCCCCGACTGCCTAGAGCGAGAGAGTCTCTGGAACTCGGCAGGAAGCCGCGGGCTCGAGATCGTGCTGGGCTTCGGAAGGACTAGCCGCGTACAGCTCCGGGCCAGCGAGCTGCAGCCGAGAGCGGGAAGTTCGGTTGGGCAACGGCGTTGGGCATTCAAATGCCGCTGCTCTCGGGCCTCGGGCGGCCAATTCTGAGCTTTAAGGCCCGGGCGCAATGGTTACCTACGTTCCGGCTGGGCCCAGTCGCACCGTCAGCTTTAGAGGCTGGACCCAGCCGAGGCCTTTCGCTTCGGCCCAGCGGGCCCACCTGTGACCCCTGAGCCTCGGGGGACCGGGGATCGGGCCCCCGCCCCCAGGAGAACGCCAGTGGGTGGCACTCGTCCCCGTAGATTGGAGCAAGATGTGCCTGCGCTCACCTGCGCGCTGTTCTTTCCCCATCCCGGGAGAGTTTAGAAGTCGTAAAACCCAGGGGAGTTAGAGCTTCAATCATTCTGGCCCGGCGGAGCGCGCAATAATAAAGTAGGGAACTTGAGACCTCCAGAAACCGCGCGGGTCGGGAGTCACCCCCCGAGGAGCCCCCGGGCCCGATCCTCGCAGGCTCCCCAGCCGGGTGGGGCCGGGGTTTGTCTCAATCAAACCTCCTCCCCTCCCGGACAGGGGGGTGGGGGGCGGGGGGAGAGCGGGGCGGACCAAATGATACCATTCAATTAAATGTTTAATTGCGAATTCTGGTATGGTTTCTGGAAGGTTAATCACAGCTGTCTCAATTACTTACGGCTTTTTGGCAAATTTCCGACCAGATAAGCATATTTCTATTGTGAAGCGTCTTGTAGGAAATCTTATAAATATTTGATTATTCATTTCAGCTACAAGGATTCTGTATCCACGCCCCAAGATGCGGGGAAAAGCGGAATTTGGGAACGCCTCCCCTGGATGGGGCTCCCCAGGCGGCAACGGGTCGCTCAAGAAGCCGGCCGCCGGTACCTGGCTCCCAGGCCCTCTGGCCACAGAGGAGCCCCGGGCCGCCGGCCGGAGGGAGGTGCGGGCGCCAGGGCCGAGCCCACTCGGCTTCCCGGTGTGCGGCGCTCGAGGTGCTTCTACGCGCGCCGCGGCGAGGGCCCCGGGCCCTGAGTCTGGCGCCCCGGTCCAAGTCACCGCCAAGCCCTGGGAGCGGGCTCCGCTGGAGCGGGAGGGGTTTTCCCCGCCCCGAGCCCCGAGCCCCGAGCCCCGAGCCCAGCCGGGCCCCGCAGCCCGAGCGCGTGGAAGACCCCGGGGGCCGGGCGGTAGGAGCACAGAACGCACAGGGATTGCGTTTGCTTTCTTTCTCTTTCGTTTGAAATTGGACCTCTTTATTTTCTATTTGCAAAGAAGTAAAAACAGCATACACATAACTCGACAGCCTTGGGAGGATCCAAAAATAAGTGTCCTGAACAAGAGGTAAGTTTGCTTTTAACAATCCGGTGTAACTTCTGTATTTTCCGTCCCCTCTGCCCCCAGTCTTGAATCTTATAGTATTAATACCAATCCCACCCCCCTCATCAGATCTTTTTTCTTGCTAATGTTTGATCCTTATCTGACAGAAATAATTCCCAGTGTCACTCAGTGAACGGCTTAGCACTGACCGTCGGCTTACGGTGGAGAAACGATGAGAACAAGATATGGAAAGGTCAACATTTCCTGGCAGACACTCCTCCCGTTCAGCTGTGAGCCATGCACTGGAGTGAAAATGTCTATTCAGGACCTTTGTGACCGTCTGTTTTATTTTTACTTCGGCTTCATTGCAGTTATTTGAGAAAATACTTCAGAGTGGTTCACTATGTTTGATCTTTTTAGGACCCCTAATTTTTATTTTGGAGAATTTCAATTCAGCAATCCTATTTCTATAGGAGACTCTCGGTATCGGCTGCTGGGAAAGTTTAGGCAGAGGAATACAATGCTCTGAGTTAATTTCAGATAGCTGCTAGAACATATTATGTAATTAGAGTGTAAAACTGTTACAAACATCTTCTACTCAAACCTAATAAGGGAAATTTAAAGCAGGTTAACTTTGAGTAAGTCTTTAAGATACTTCCGGAGTTGGAATTAGTTTTTCTTTCAAATCTGCATTGCCTTCACAAGAAAAGTCACCACTGCAAACAGAATAAGTTATTTTATTACAAGAACAAAACAGACTTGCTAACTTTTTGTCTAATTTCACCCATATTACAAATGCAAAGTATATATTATCATAGAATGTAAGTTACCAAACTCCAAACTATTGTGCATAAATGAAATAAACTCGCAGAATTAGAAAGAACATTAAAGTATCTACAGTCTTTATAAATAGTGTAAAGTATATACCATATCTACAGAGTATAAACATGTGAAAATGAACTTCTTAAGGAGTAGTTACAATGTTTTGAACAATTTAAAATATAAATGAGTGTACTCAAATACACAACCAACCAAAACCTTTATTTTTTCTCTTTTTTTAAGAAAAACTGTCGAGCTTCTTCCCAGGCCTGCTGAGGAAATCTGTTAGCCAGTTCAAGATAGTCTTGGGAACCAAGGCATTTTCCTGAGAGGGGAAAAAAGAAGAGAACAGTAAACAAGTTAAAGTCTTCAACATTTAAGAAATGAAAATTACTTTGATATCTGAGTTCAAAATGGAGACATACATTTCAAATAAACCACGATGCAAATTTCAGTAAAGGTAACTCATCTATATCTGTAGTATGAAACATATAATATATATTTTAATTATAATCTATTTCATGCTTCTAAGCTACTCAGACATTAACCTCTAGGTAAAATATTATGAAAAACACCGTTTTTGGACTCTGGAGTAAGAAAATAGGGAAAATAAGAATGGTGAACAAAATGAGTTGCATATTCCATCTTTATGTTAGCCTGGAAAGGCTGTATCTGTACATAAACTTGATGGTTGTTTTCTGACAGTTACGTATTCCATCCTTAAGTTAGCGTGGAAAGGCTATATCTGTACATAAACTTGATGGTTGTTTTCTAAAATAGTCCATTTGATCTAAAACATGATTTTAGTTTAAACATAACTTTAAAAAATGCTCAAATCTGGCATTCAGTTGCCCAACAAAGCAGAGGGAACTATCAGGCACTTTACTGGCTACTGAAATAAACAGTTTCCTGGCCAGCAGTGAGGATTTGGAAACCCAGATTCTTCCTTAGCAATAAGAATGTGGTGTGTCAGGAGCCACTTCATATTAGAATTTAGAGGTTCACCTGGGCAATGAACTCAAAACATCTTGAAACATTTTATGGGGACATTCTAAGCAACAGGGGAACAGATGTCCAGGTGCAAACTAGCAACAGTGTGGCATCATCATTTTTTAAAATCAGGTATGCATATTATGAGCTGTCACCTGTATAGAGATGACTTTCCTAAGCAAAGTAGAGAACAGTTCCCCATTTACTGTTTTGAAGATTAATCCCATAGTAATTGGGGAAAGCATGAAAGTCAGAGAAGATGATCCTTTGGAAAAGAGAGGTTGAAACTAAGCAGATAGAGGCAGCCCTGGGACATGCCTGACAGATAGGCAGCAAATGGTGACTCATCCTTATGTCAGGAGGAAGAGGAAGAAAAAGAATGTCTATACTTCTTACTGGCCAAGAAAAACAAACAAACAAACCCAAAAAACCGCTGTACAATTAAAAATAAATACAGTAGAAGAAGATTTCTCTAGGCATTTTCAAAATTTAAACCATTGTTTTTAAGATATAGAAACAAATTACGATTACAAATTATGATTTTTTTCCTAGCCTCCAACAACTTAAAAAAAAGGCTGTGACCGAGTCAGGGCAGAAGTGAACTTGCACACTAATTCTGACTTAGGCAAATGATGCCAACTATGATGGTGACTTGAATTTCTAAAAAGGGGCATAGCTTTCTGTTTACTTGTGAGTGTCTGAGCCAATAAAACATGACATTTTCTCATGATACTGTTACAGTTTTAGTTATATTCTCATTTACATACTTTTCAGCACCTGTCCATTGTAAAGAACTATGAGACACACATACACCCCCTGCCTAGGGTGACCTCCTCCTCCCCCACAGTGAGGGCTACTGAGTGGGTGCCCCAGAGGATCTTGCTGGGACTAGACCTCTGGCCACTTTAAAGACTATCAAACTAATGGAAGAATTGGGGAAAATCTGGATGAAGGTCTCATTAATCAGAGATGCTGACATGACAGTCAGACAAAGAGCAACTTGCACTTCTCAATTACAGTGTGGGTAGCAGAATATTTAAAAAAGTAAAAACGCACTTGAAAATTCTACATCTCAGCTCTGATCACAGGACTCACCTCAGCAGAAATGCTACAGGGAAAAACACCTTTTTTGTAAATCTTTTGGCCCCTGAACTGTGCTCTTTCTTCATGTAAAACAATTTTACAATTTTTATTTTAAATAAAAAATTCAAGTGCTTGAATTTTACGGGAACATATGGGCTACTATCAATGACAATTGTATTCTGAACACTGGTAGGGAACTAAATGTATGTAATTTCAGCATTTATATGAGTAATGTAGGCCAATATTAATGATCTGATTGTCTCTTCTATTACAAGGTAGCTCTTTAGTAATTATTCACCATTTATTATAACTTGCATGAGGTGAGTATAAATTATATAAAGATGTTTTGTGCTTTTCTTTTTTCCATGGATTTCTCTGTATATTCTGATACACTCATGTTTGATGACAAAATCAATTTCTTTATTCTCTGAAATATACTTTGTATCTGAACTTCAAATATTTTAGGTGGTGAAATAAATTGATTTCTTGACAGTTGCAAAGGGTGGAGTGAGAAATGTCCAGCTAACAAACAAATGACATTTAATTTCAATAGAGACATACCTTTGGGCTGATAAGACTGGTTATCTGCCTGACCTGAAGTCTGTGCAAAATCCTGTGTGAAACGAGAAAAGTGTTTATATATCAATGCTACGAACAGAGAACTTTGCTGAGAGTGGCTTTAAAAATGCCTCTGAATTCTGAGATAACTATTTTTACCGTGAATACTTTGGAACCCAAATATAAAAGCTTAAGAAACTGATGTTATGTAATTCAGGTTCTCATATTTATATCAAATAATGATGACTCAAATCTAAGTATCGCCAACAGCCAGTCGTTGCCTGCTGTGGAAAGTATAACTTTGTTTTATATCTAACAAACTGAATTCTTTAGTCAAATACTGTCTTAACATACTGACAGACTTTTAACATTAAACAAAACCCACAAGTATAAAAGCCCTTATGTATTCCGCAGCTAAAGTTTTAAATTGAAGTATAATTGACGCACACTATCACATTAGTCTCAGGTGTGAGGCTCAGTGATTCCACAGTCATCTACATTTTAGAACGGTCACCATGATATGTCTAGTTATCAGCTGTCACCGTACAATGTTATTATTTGCTGACTGTATTCCCTGCGCTGTACGTTAAGTTCCTATGACATTGATTTTATAGCTGGAAGTCTGTACCTCTTAATTCCCTTCACATGTTTTGCCCACCTCCCCATCCCACTTTCCAAACCACCAGTGCTCTGTATTTGTGAGTTTGTTTCTGTTTTGCTGTGTTTGTCTCATTTTTTGGATTTCATATATAAGTGAAATCACTCGGCAATTGTCTTTCTCTGACTTCTTTCATGTAGTATAATATTCTTTAGGTCCATCCCTTTTGTAGCTAAATCTTAAAGTCCAGCAATTTTACTCTTCAGTGGAACACGAAAAAGGTCATCTATAATATGTGAAATTTCAGGAACCTAGGACAAACTGCTAGCTCTTATTTTTAATATTTTCTAGTGACTACTAATAATCTAACACAGGGGACCTTGAAGAATCATTATATAAACGAAAGTCCAATGTACTTTCATTCTCTTGAGCACAATAATTTATAGAAAAAAACCAAACTTGTTTTTAACATCCTATCCCAAATAAGCATTATAAGAAATTTCCACAGTTATTTATAAAATCTGTGGTAAAATATACGGTTAATGTGTTAAACTTATATTAAATTATATTTAATTGTGTATTAACTATAATGGAGAGGAGTCAAATTAGAAGTACTCTGAGATCAACACCAGATGAAATACTATATATGATCCTTACTTTAGATTCTGATACCATTTATATTTTTATAAATTGTTTTCCAAGCAGTTGAAAAACTGTAAGGGACTAAGATGGTACAGCTACAAAACTGTCTTTGCTCGATACTCACTGTCTTGGTTGAGGCCTCTTTGCACAGGCCGCAAAAAGCTGCATGTCATCTCTCTGGAGGTCCCTGTCCCCCTTTCCTTTCTTGCCTTACTTTTCTCCACAGCATTTAACCCAATCTGACATGCTATTTATTTTGCTCATTTATTTGTTTTTTGTTTGACTCCCCCGACTCTAAATTTCAAGGCAGGAATTTGTATCTGTGTTGCTCGCTGCTGTATTTCCAGTGCCTGGAGCAGTGCTCAGCACACCAGAGGCACTAAAAATTTACCTGTGGAATGAAATAATTGAATTTTAAGATCATGGTCTTAAAATTCTCTATAATGTATTTCCTGTTTAATCCTAAGGCTGTAAGAATATATGAAGAATCCTATACATTGATATGATGGTTATATAAAACTTCGTTAACATTTTAATTATTAACTATAATTTTTTTTGAATATATATACCCTACCTATAAATCTGAATATTTTTGAAAATTTTTTTTGGAAACTGGAATCTAGACTCAAAAAGAAGCTGAAAACAAAACATTTCTAAGAATAACTGATCTAGTGTGTTTATTAGCTGATCACCTAATAGAGGATAGTTTAAGAAATGTAAAACCACTTCTAAGGTGAAGAAAGCTTGGGGGATCCTTTAGCCATCCTAACCAGGTGGGCACTGTTACGCCCTTTCAAAAGTGATACATGTGTATTAGCCAGAATAAGGAACAATAACAATACAAAGTTCTGCTTTCTGTTTCATTATTATTATGAACAGAAAACACTGTCTATTAAGCATATGTACGTCATGGAACAATAACATATTGGCTTTAGGGTGCAACATTTGAAAAAAGAATGGAAGATTTTCAGCAAATAATGTCATTGTGTAATGACAGAAAAGAAATAACAGAATTAGCTATTAGCTAATGTTAAAGAATAACCAAATTGATTCTCTATTGTCAGTTGACTGGGTTAATTTAGATGTGGAAATACTGCTTTGCTACAGTACTGATTCTGATTCGAGTCCTACAGAATTTCACCGGATCAGAAAAATGTAAGGCCATAATTAAAAGTTTTAGATTTGAGAAAAAGCAACAAGATGTTTTTTTTCTTATATACACACTGACTGTGTGTATATACGTATGAATATTTATTTAAAAATTTACAAATAAATTGCAGTTTTAATCTTGCTTCAGCAGTCATTATCTATTCCCTATAAATAGACAAAAAGCAAGATGAAGTAACAGTTAAAGCCTTAAAGAAGTCTTTTGAAAACATTTCCTTAGTATAGGCTTAACTGGAAAAATACCTTTTTCTTGAAATCCTTCAAACAGAAATTATATACAATACTCAAATCCCAGTTTTACTATCACGACAGTCAAGCACATAAATAGGTGAAATTTTGGGGTGGTGTGGATGGCAGGGGTAAACAGCTGGTTCACTTTTATTTTTCATTCGCATTAGCTTTCACACAGAGTCAGAGAATTTGGCGTAAATATAGAAGGTACCTGAATAAATGTGGCCAGTAGAACACAGCTCATCTCTTGCTCCAGAATGATCTTGTTCTGAAGGTTGTTGTAACAAGCAGCGATAAGTGATGGGAACAGCACTTTGATCAGCCGTGGGTCACTGAAATACTGGAAGGGCAGCTGGCAAAGCTTCTGCAGTACTGTGGGGTGGCGGCCGGACTGCACGATGACCTGCAACAGAGGCAGAACCCCAGGTCAGCTGCCATAGAGCCCTGGCCTGGCCCATGTCCCGCTTCCTCAGCCAGCAGTACCAGTAAGAATCACAGAAAACGTGCTGAAGAAGTGTAAGGAGGGAAAAAAAAATACTCCTAACTCCTTATCAGAGCTTAATTTAAGTGATATTTGAAAGGAGCAGAAAAGAAAGAAATCTCATTTCCTAACTGAAGGAAAAGCTGCCACAAGTTCTACATCCATTTAAAAATTCTTATAATCCACGAGGAACCATGGATTCATCATGGAGAGAGGATGCCCACGAAATGGATTCAGGATACGCACTACTTTAACAGTGCCTCACCCTTCACTCTTCCCCTTAAAGCAAAATAGCCATATTCCTTAAAACCTGCCAAGAGCTCACTCAGAAGAATGATACCCTCTCTTATACCCTCCCACTGCAGTCTTCCCCTACCCTAGCTCATGGAATATATTGAACACAGATCAATTTACTCCATACGCAGAGAAGCCCCTGGAAAGAAAAAGGGGGTTTGTTAGGGGAATGGGAACAGTTTCAGCCAAAAAAAAAAAAGCTCCAAAAGTTCCTTCCTCCAATCCATACTGCTTATCTGTGTTTCCATCAGTGCCATTGAGTCTAAAAGGAGAATTGTTTAGATAAACGAGACTGTTGTCCTGAAGCAGTCTAGGTTTACAACTGTGTACATTTTAAGAAATGGGGCAAGGCAATTAATGGGCTTGCAGGGAAGCCCTCCGAACTTACTCCCTAGGCCTATATGATAAACTAAGAAATGTCAAAATCAGATCTGTTTCAAGTAACCTTGATTAGACTGTTCTAATATAAAAGAGCTGGGTGACCCGAAGCCCCATTTCTTGGTATAGGAGGAAGCTCACGGAAGGTTAGGAACACTGTAAAATCTAAGGTCAAGACTGTAAATTGTACTTGGAAAAACACAATTTTACAGGTACACACCCAGACAGGACTGCATTCAAATTAAAACCAGAAGGACAGAATGAAACAGCAGAGGCAGGAGAAACATAAATTACAGGGATTTACAAGTTTTCAAAGTACTTTTAACAATACTTTAAGAACATACTCTCAGATGATAATGCAGTTTGGTTTAAGAACAAAATCAACAAAGTAATAGTTCACATATTTTAGTTCAATAGCTGAAATGACATCAAAAACCTTTAGAGAATGTTGATAGGGACTTGTTAATACCTTCAAATCCAGCAGGAATTTTAAAGACTTGCAGTGTGACAATTCAGCACATGGCTATGGGCTGCCATCCCTGACACTGGCTGAGAAAAATGTGCCCCTATCATCCACTTTATTGATAAAGCATTTACTTAAATCTTTATTTTAATTATCAGCTACAAATTTTGTCGCACAGCCAAATGATCATCACTTTAGAATTTATAATGATACCATTATTAGAAGCCTCTTTTCCCCTCTTTGGACAAAAATTAAGAACAAGTTTTTTCTTTGGAACTTCACTGTTAAAATGCTATTACTGGAAGCCTCACTAATTGAAAAGATATTGAACTGGACAGTCTGGCTGGCACAGGCACAATGCTAAACTCAAAGATGGCGACTCCTGGCTCCTCGTAAATCAGCACAGAGCATGCGCGCTTAACCGTAGCTTATTCCACCTGGACTCCTGACCCTCGCTGGGGACCGGGGGCGTCAGTCCCCTCTGGGAACAGAGCTGGCTATGAGTCGCCTGTTGAAAAAGTGAGTGTGCAGAGGTCACCAGCGGGGTAGTGAGATGACCTGTCAGAGGCCACTATCTTTAAGTTCCTGACTGCAGAAGACACGAATGGAGGTCGGCAGTTTGGGTGCCTGGGGGTAAGGAGCTCTACCTACAGGACCACCCATGACAGGACTTGACCAGATTACAGGCAAGGGGTCCTTGAGGGGTGCTGCGAGCATCCCCCTGGCTTGGCAGTGAGCCAGAGGAGGACATCTAGTTAGCACTGTCCCTCAAACCACATTTCAGACATTGCGGGGAGACAGCTCTAGGAGAGCCTGGGAGGGGCCAACCCGTAGCACCGAGGCCCAGGAAGTGAGACCACTCCTGGATAACGCAGGCAGGCTCGGGGCGCAGAGGAGTGGCATGATGTCCGGAGCACAGATGAACAGTCAGCTGAATCAGGTTAGGTACTTCCTGTAGGGGCAGGGAAGCAAGGCTGGGGATGCAAACAGCCTGACCTCAATGCTCAGGGCCTTGGGGACAAGGAGAGAGTTGCCTGAGAGGCTTTTGACAGGTTAGGGGATGAAGGCAGGACTTAGTTTTATTTCATCTAGTCACTCAGTCCCAGGCTTTACGGGGGAGTCAAATGTCACTTGGGACTGCTTAAGTTGTCCAAAATCAGTAGAAAGTCAATAGGGAGCCATCACAGGACATGAACGTCTTGCTGAATGAAACATACGTAAGAGAAATCTCCTACCATATGATGTAAGTATGTCTCTCTATATGCCTTCCTCGTGGAGTTGCAACTAAATTAGTAACTCATCTGTCACCTGTGTCCAGACAAAGGCCTAAGGTGGCACCACCCTGAGCCTGGCCAGGCCACCTGCCCCTTCTTTCAGGGCACACAGGTCAACACAAACATTAAAGGGTATTTTCACAGAGCCTCGTTCCTGAGCACTGAACCAAGGAACGATGTGACCTGCCTGTAGATTTCTTTAGTGGCCACAGTCATCAGACAACAGCTGGGGAGCTGGTGTGGCCCCAGTAGTAATGAGAAACCTCCTCTCAACCGTTTTGTACATTTTCATGATACAAACTAGGACTCCAAGGAAACCAAGAGAATTTCCAGCAACTTCAGATTGGAAAGGACTTCCCTGGTGGCTCAGACAGTAAAGTGTCTGCCTACAATGTGGGAGACCCGGGTTCAATCCCTGGGTCGGGAAGATCTCCTGGTGAAGGAAATGGCACCCCACTCCAGTATTCTTGCCTGGAAAATCCCATGGACGGGGGAGCCTGGTAGACTACAGTCCATGGGGTTGCAAAGAGTCGGACACGACTGAGCGACTTCACTTTCACTTTCAGATCAAAAGCGACTGAAACTGAACTTGCCGCTTGCTCTTGGGTGCGATTCTGGAGATCTGAGTTCTGGCCTTTACTCTAGTCACCAACTAGTTGTGTGACCTAGGCAAACTGTTCAGTTGTTTGGGGTTTTAATTTTTTTTTAAGTATACTTTTCAACGAAGCAGAACACATATCCCCTTTAAATTAAAAGCCTGATTTTTCACAAAGTTAACATAACATGTTAGTGTTAGTTGCTCAGTCGTGTCTGACTCTTTGTGACCCCATGGACTATAGTTTGCCAGACTCCTCTGCCCATGAAATTTTCTAGGCAAGAATACTAGAGGCTGTTCTCCAGGGGATCTTCCCGACCCAGGGATTGAACCCATGTCTCCTGAACTGCAGGCAGATTCTTTACTGTCTGAGCCACTAACACTCAAATAAAGAAAATGAACATGACCAAGAGTTCTGGGTCTTTAATATACTTTCTCACTGAGAATTAGATTCCCGCATTTTGAATTTAAGACAAGTCACACTGAAACTACTTGACTGTATCAGAACATGAGAGAGCACTGCAAGGCTTTCTTGGGCCTGTTCTTGGTCATCCTCTGGAGAGAATTCTCCTTTGGGCTTCTAAGCAAAGGCCAGCAGTAGTAGTTCCACGGTCACTGAAGAAAGGCACCTTTTACCTGTGTGCCCTGGCACTCACCACCTTTTTTCTTCACTAGCAAGGGTTTGGGAGAAGGAATAGGGAGAGGGTAAGAGAGGAAGTGGGCGAGAGACCCTCACTTCCTTTTCTTTTTGGAACTATCAACAATTCTGGGAAGGGGCTTTAGAAAAAGGAAAGTTGCATGCTGCCAAAGTGCGCTATATCCTTGGAAAGAGGGCTAGGAGGATCTGAATACCAGCACTAAAAAGGCATCTGGGAAAAAAATAAAAATAAAAGAATCTGGAGTAGACAAGTGGGACATGTTGATTCTTTCATCTGCTGATCCCTGGACACCCACTAAGCTTTCTGGTTCCAATCTTTGTACTTCCTACCAAGTGAAGTATAACTGGATGCCCCAATTGAGGAAGCCAAAAAAGAGCTCTAAATTCAGTAGCCATTTACTGAATGCCTCCTGTGCCAAATGCTGAAGGGGACATGCAGAGGAGTCAAGCCTCACCTCTCAGGGAGATAAGGTATGTCCACAAAGGACAATAATACAAAGGAGCCTGGGTCACCAGAGAGGGAAGGATCAGGTCCTGGGGGATCCCATGGGAGGGAGAAATTACTCCTCACTAAGGTGAGGAAGGCTGCAATGAGCAGCTGGGTTGGGCCTTCGGGGTTAGATCAGATCTGAGCACCTAGAATTGTAGGTGGAGGAACTTCACGTGGAGAGAAGAAACCACCTCGATTCAGGGCAGCCTGTCTTCGTCTTCTCAGGCTGCCATCACAGACTGCCCTAGACTAGGTGGCTTAAATGACAGAAATTTATCTCCGCACGGTTCAGAAGCCTGGCGGTCTGAGGTCAGAGTGCTTCATGGCTAGGCTCTGGTGGGGTGCTCTTCCTGGTTTGCGTGCTGACACCTCACTGTGTCCTCGTGTGGCCTGTCCTTAGTGAGTGTGCATGAGGCCACCAATCCTATCACATTAGGACCCACCCTCGTGACCTCATTTGACCTTCATTAACTCTTAAAAGTCCTATCTCCAAGGACAGTCACACTGGGGGTTAGGGCTCAACATATGAATTTTGGGGGAATACAATTCAATCCACAGCTCAGGTCCGATTCCTCATCACCCCTGGCCAGCATGAAGTTTCATTAGCAGGCTTTCCTCACTAACCAGGTGTATTTTACAATGCCTGGGCCAGTTGTCTCTCAGGCCACAAGCATGAATCTGCAGGCTCAAGGGAGCTTGGTGTTAAGTAGCCCTGGCTCTGGTCAGTTAACTGGCTTGAGCCACAGTGTTCTTTCAAAGAAATGGAGGCAGATGGCAGCTTTCAGCGTTTACATGAATGAGGATCAAACAAAACAAAACAGTGTCTGTGATCACAATGTAAAAGGCAATGTCAGTAGGAGCCTTCGGTTAGCTCACCAGTTCTGCTGCTCTGAGTCTCCTCCTGCCGGATCTGGCTTCCCTACACTGCAGAATCAGAAGTCCCCTCCCAGTGTGCGAGGCCTAACGAGTGCTTTCTGTCATCCCGCCCCCGCCTCTCCTAAGGGGTGCTCATCAGAACAGGGCGCCTGGCAGCAGCGGGCCCTGCTCTGGCTAGGGCTCATCAGCAAGCTTCGTGCCATCTGGGAAGCCATGCCGCGGCCTCTCCCTGGCCCTGCCTCCACAGGAGAGAGCTGTGCAAACAGGCGGGGGCTGCCAGCCAGGATCTTGCGGTGGCGGGGTAGGAAGTGCATTCTGACAGCTCTGAAAAGAAAATCCTAGCATAAGCGTGATCCAAGAAACACAGGTAAGTGGTACAGAGAAACAGTCTTAAGCTTAGTCTGTGTGTGTGTGTTGGGGCTGTTGTGCCAGATCTGTCAATCTGAAAACAGAGCAAGAAAGGCCAGAGCTAGTAAGGCTGGTGTTGCGGGCTCCTGATTCAGACCCAGGAGGAGCTTCCCTCCAAGCACTTAAGGAAATTCTTCAGCCCAGGAAGCCTTCCCAGGTAGCATGGCCTAGAGATTGCTTCTGCTTTTCAACCCAAAGACAAGGCAGCAGCTCTTATACTGTAAATTGTGTGAGCAGCTTAATTCCTAGTTCCAGAAGGGCAGGAACTGTTTCCTTTACTTTTCTGCCCTCCCCTGCTCTGCTACAGGGCTGGGCACCTCAGAGTTACTGGGATGAGTGACCCGAAGTGACGCAGGGTCCCCAGTTCACACTTTCCCCTGCACCTCGCCGTGGGGGAGGATCACGCCGAGATCTCCTCTCATGGGTACACATGCCATTTTCTGAAGCAGGTCTCCATTTCACATCGTCCTAGGTCTGCTCAGCTAGCCCCTTGTCATGGATTAAAGGTTTGTGTGCCCCCCTCAATTCTTATGTTGGAATCCTAATCCTCATGTGATGGCGTCAGGAGGTGGGGCCTTCAGGAGGTGATTAGATCATGAGGGTGGAGCCCTCATGAATGAGATTAATACCTTCATAAAAGAGACCCCAGAGAGCCCTCTAGTCCTCTTTCTGCCTTGTGAGGATATGATGAGAAGCTGGTAGTCTGTGACTTGGAAGAGGGCCCTCACCAGAACCCTAACCTTGGACTTCCAGCCTCCAGAACAATGAGAAACAAATTCCTATTGTTTCACAAGCTACCCAGTCTATGGAACTTTGTTACTGCAGCCTGAACTAAGACATCCCTAAAGAATGAATTCTGTGATCATTCGTCTACTCCCCTAGAAGGAAACTGGGCTTGAGACTCTCAGCATCCCAGGCAGGGGTCCCTGGCCCGGTTATAAGGAGAGGTCTGGGAAAAAACCCTCCTCCTTTGTGGGTAGTGGGGTGACACTGGTCTCTCACTTGATGTGAAGGAATCCAAAATCTTCTACAGCATCACATTGCCAGTTGTTGCTTGCTGTTCAGTCACTAAGTCATGTCCGATTCTCTGCGACCCCACGGACTGCAGCACAACAGAACCTCAGCAACATCCAATGCAGCAGAAAGCCTGTCACTGGCGGAGACGGTACTCAGTAGTCTATGAAGCCCCTCTATCTACATCATCTGAGTCTCTCAACACCTTTGAGGAGGGCAGACACGGATGGCTATACTCTTTTATAAGAAGAGCTCTGAAACTCAGAAAGTTTGGGAGACTTGTTATAGGTCCATTTGCCAGTCATTTATGGAGCTGGGCCTGGAAAACTCTTCTGACTCTGAGAGCTGGCTTCTCTCTTGCCTCTCAGGCGCATCCAGGGCTATCACACCCAGGGGGCTGCCCCTTCCTAGGCAGAGGGGCTCTCTGTCGCCAAGCCCTGAGCTCATTCCAATGACTGGCTGCCAGCCAGCTTCTCGCACAACTTTGCCAGCCCAGATGAAGAGGAGGATGACATACTGCCATTCTAAACAGACTAAATCAACTGACATACACAGATTAAACCAACACAAAAGGCCTTTCTTCAAAAACCTATATTCTGCTGGGCTAGATATCAAATAACCCGTTCTTGGCTAAGTGCTAGGCTGTGCCAAGGGTTTGTCTCAAACTATCAGACATAAGAACTTGAAAGAGAGGAACGGTTGGTGATGGGGCTAGATTCTCAGGAGTGAACTGTTGGAACAAGCGACTTCTAAATGAGGACCCTCTTGTGATGGTGACATAATTAGCTGCCTTCTGGATTTTGTGTGCCTGCAGACCCAGCCTTGTTTTTGAAACAACCACTATCACCTATGATATATTTATAATGCTAATCCTTGGTATGACCTGCAGAGTTTTTCCCAACAGTTAAATTTCAGGAACAAAAAAAAGGAAAGTGGAGGTAAGCTGCCGAGTAGGTATGCATCTGGTCTAGAAATGCAGTTGGCCTGGGCAGTCTGCGTTTTTCACATCTGTGAAATGACAGCTGTGGTAGTCACTTCACATCTGTGAAATGACAAGTGCCGTAGTCACTTCAAAGATCCCAAGGAGAGTGCCTAGGAAGGCCTCTGGGGACTCTATCATGATATGTAAATGGAAAACGGCCTGATTCTCCTCACCCAGAAGGCCCCCTTCCTCCAACTGTGACCACCTGGAATGCAGCCAAGAACCAGGAAGTGAGCAAGCAGGCTGCTGATCAGACAAACCAGCTCATTCATCAAAACTACTGAGCATCTACCCTGGCAGAGTGCTATGCAAGGCTTGGGGAGCGAGGCAGGGAATGAGTCAGAGACATCCCTGCCCTCACAGAGTGCCCAGTCTGTCCAGAAAACCCACGTCAATTCTTTATAGCTAAGTTCTGCAAGCTCCAGCTCAGCCTACCAACTCACATTTCAGAAGCAAGTCTAACAAAAGCAGACTGGAATCAGCAAATTAGGAGACTGCTGGAGACAGAAAGAAGCACCAGCTGACACTAATAAGCGAGGGGGTGGGAATTAAAATTATTTCAAAAAGAAATAAGAATTGAGAAAGTTGCATGGAATCATTTAGCATAAGTGGTTGGTCTTGAGTGCCATTACTGTACTGTAGTAGTAACACAGATTATAACCGTGACCTTCTCTCAGTACTCTATACTTAAAAAAAATTTGCTTCACATACATGATAATGCTCATGTACTTGATACTATAGTAGGTGTTCATTTCTTAAGGCATCAAAAATATATATGAAGCATGATTTAAGCTTAAGAAATAGACTAAAATTTTAAAAAAGAACACAAGTAGTTAATGTTAAATAAATATTGTGTTTTAAAGGTAAGTTTGCTGCTAAGTCTGCTGCTAAGTTGCTTCAGTCATGTCCGACTCTATGTGACCCCACAGACAACAGCCCACTAGGCTCCGCCATCCCTGGGATTCTCCAGGCAAGAACACTGGAGTGGGTTGCCATTTCCTTCTCCAATGCATGAAAATGAAAAGTGAAAGTGAGGTCGCTCAGTCGTCTGACTCTTCGCGACCCCATGGACTGTAGCCTACCAGGCTTTTCCATCCATGAGATTTTCCAGGCAAGAGTACTGGAGTGGGATGCCATCACCCTCTCCAAAGGTAAGTTTAGTCCTCTGCAAAATTCACTTATATGGGAACAGCTCTCTTCCTGACCATACCAAAACCATAACACTAAATAATAGAAATAAACTAGTAGAAAGGTTCTGTGGGACAGTTTCTTGGCCCCTTTCGAAATCCATCCACCCAACCATCCTTCCAAGCATCTTAGACACAACCATGGTGTCCTATAGCAAAATCTCCATCTCTCTAGAATTTACCTACATTCAAGGAAACAAAATAGAAAGTGGTCACTTTCTGGCTTATCTACTTATACTCTGTGAATCCTGCTAATTTTGCTATGATCTAAGAGTGACCTTAAATTTCTCCCTTATTTAGGAGAAGGCTTTGCATTTTATTTTTATGTTCTTTTTTTCCCCCTCAGAATGCCCTCTCTGGCAAGCTGCTAACTGCTCGGGTCACTGGACGCTCAGTCCCACGTCTGCCATAGACTAGAAAACAGAAATACACATGTGGCCTGTCTGGCTCCAGAAGCATGAGCAGTTGTTGAGGCAAAGACAGGCTGATGTGAGTCTCCAGTTTTCAGTACTATGGGAACAGAAGTCACATCCTTTCTATTCGCTGCTGTGTCCCTAGTGTGTGGCATAGTGCCTAGCACCCTGCCTGACAAATCACAGGTGCTCTATAACCACCTGGGGAATGAACGAACAAGGACTGAGCTTTGGTGTAGAAACCTGACTCCAGGGCCGGGCTGTCTATACCCACCACCACACCAGAGCCCTGGGCCTACGCTTCCCAGGGCTTTCAAGGTCCTCAGGGTCGCTGTCTTTGGACTTACAAGAACAGCTGACTGAGTACCTCAGGCAGCACCCCATCGACTCCAACAGCCTCTTGGCACAACAGTCTGGAGAGCAGGCGCAGGTAGGGCATGGGTAGGGACAGCAAGAGCTGGTCTGTCAAGCCAAAGGCCAAACCACCTCCATCAGGCAGGCTGGTAGGGTGAATGGAGTATGAGATCAGACAGAAATGGACACAAGTAGTTAAATCTCACCAAGGAGAATTCTTTACGCCTAGGAATTTTTGTTTTGCTTTTTCCCTTTTCTTGTCAGAGACAAGATGTCCTCAACAAAGGTGCAGAAAATAGGTGTCTAGACATCTAAATTCATTATAAGAGACAGCGGAGAGGGCCTGTAAATCATTGGAACAAAGAATATTTTTCTAGCAGAGCAGAAACAAAGTAGCTGTTGCATTCCTCCCTGTGAACCTGGTCCTGCTACAATGCTGGAGCGCAGGGGGCAGCAGTCCTCGTGGCCCGGCTGGGGCAGAGGCCAAGCCTCTTTGTCCACAGTGCTCTTTGACAAGTCCCATCACACCTGACGCCCAAGCCCAGGAGAGGAAAGATATGATAGGAGGGGCCTTGAGGCCAGTGACCTCTATGAATCATACAAAGGAAAAGGTATGTCCCAAACACCCCCACCCACACACCTTGTTACTCTGATCTGATGCCTTATGGGTAGAGTGGCTGGGCACTGAAATGGCTTTATTTAAATATCACACGAGAAAAATTTGAAGAGTCTGTCCACATACATAATCAAACCGAATTCGGGTCAGAGAAACACAAAGATTCCCTTGGCTAGCACTGCAAACACATTCCTCTCTTTCCAAACTTGCTTCTGCTGTAAGATAGATTTCAAGGCTGAGATTAAGTGCAGAGATCTCGGCAGACTGTGTGGGAGGCAGGCCCTTGGAGCACTAGCCTTCTTCCTGGTGGTCCCAGGGATTCATTGGTGTCTAGCGCCAGCCGAAGGTCGAGGAGGAAGGAGAGAGAGGGAAGAAGGGAAGGAGGCAGGGAAGCAGTCAGGGGCAGGAGGAGAGGTTAAAGCCAGTTTCTAGGGGCTGGGCCTCACAGAGGCTTTGGAAACCAGGTTACCCTACAGAAACGAGGGCTTTCCTCGCGCAGCGAGAGGGAGTGGCTGTCCTGCAGTGTCCCTCCAGGGAACCTGGGTGACAAGGCCCCTGACGTGTGTCCGCTGCTTCGTATAGGTAACAGGCGGCTTGCTGAGTACTGCTGGCAGAGGGGTGCAAAGCAGGCTTCTAGGCAGGTGCCCCCCTCAGACACCACCCTGCTCCTATGGGGATGAACAATGCTACAGAACCAGGGACACCAGCTCCCATCCTGGGGCTCCATAGCGGAAGTCCTGAGGCCTGTCTCCCCACTCTATACATCCTGAGTGGACTTTCAGACACAGCTTGAACATCTCCTCCCCCTGCTAGAAACATTAGGGGCGCCTCATCATCTCTGAGAGAATAAACCCCTAAGACCTACCAACTGCACATAGGTCTCTTCGTGACCTTGGCCCGGCCAGCTTCTTCACTCTTAACTCATATACTCTCCACTACCACCTAAGCTACAGACAGAAGGAACAGCTTGTCGTTCCCTAAACCTGCCAGGCCATTTTACATCTCAGTAAGATCCCCTGGAGAAGGGAATGGCTACCCACTCCAGTATTCTTGCCTGGAGAATCCCATGGAGAGAAGAGTCTGGCGGGCTATAGTCCGTGGGGTCACAAAGGGTTGGGCATGACTGAGTGACTAAGCGCACACACACACCTTTGCTCATGGTCTTTCCTAGACCCAGAAGGTCTTTCCTACCTTGCTACCTGCTAAGAATCTATTCCACCTCCAGATAGCAGCTCCAACACCACCTCCACTGTGAAATCTCTCTAAACGAAGCTCAAGCACCCATCCAGGTTTGCTTATTGATAGTCTCTCCCTTTCCTCCCAGAGTGTCAGCAGCCTGAGAGCAGGGGCTTAGGCTATTTTGTTTCTCTCGGGCTCCTGGGTGGCTAGAACAGCGGCTGGACCATCGCAGGTGTTTGTGAAATGTCTGCGGAAGGAAGGGATGAGTCTCAGCATCGACAGCACGGCTCCTAGGCTCCAGGCTCCACAAGGGCAAGCTCAGGGCTCTGTTCATTTCTGCATCCTCCAGCACGTGGTCTGAGATGGAGCGGACATTCAGTAAAAGCTGATCACTGAGAGAAGGAGTGAATGATGACCGCGCATGTGGACACAAAGCTCACGATACTGGCGTTTCCCCAAGAGTAAGTCACCTCCAGCCTCTGCTCCACGTTAGAGCTTCTTTTTCCTTCTTTCATGTTGTCTGTTTTGTGAGAAGAGTTACTTTTTAAATGAAGCATGTTCTAAATCCCCTTTGAACACATCTTGCAGCACAAGAAGGTTGGCCTAGATTCTCTTAAACACTTGGCTAACCCTAAAAGTCATGGATTCTATAATATGTCAGGGACTATACTCGTAAGTGCTCTTTTCATTTTAATTTATGTTTGAGAAAGAACTTTGTCTAAAGAGCACAGACCTTGGAAATGATACGGACCCACTATATTGTCATACATTTGAGGGGCCTCTTTATTTTGGATTTTTTTTTTTCACTTGAAGTATCTATGTCCCACCTACCACAAGGTGGAGGGTAGGGAGAGGAGGGAGAAGACTGTCACAAAAAGTCCCAGATCTTGGGTCAGGAGGCCTGGCTCCAGGGACCTGAGCAAGTCCTTCTCTTGTCTGGCAAGGAGGGGAGCTGGACTAGGTGATCTCTGAAGGCCTGTGAACTTGGAGAAACAATATAATCCTGCGCTACAAGGTTTCACACCCATGAGCACCTTTTGGTGGCTATACCTGAACAGACACTACATCTAAATATGGTGAAAATAGCTTAGAATATACTTTTTTTCTTAAGAATGAATGAAAAGTCTTCACACAAAATATGCTATCCTCATATTCTCAACTATTCTGATTTTGAACTTGGGTCAAGCCTTCCTCACCATAGAGCCTTTGGATGGTGTGAGAATAGCAGAGTTAATAAACGCAGGGCACAGCCTGATAGATTTTCTGATCACATCCCAGCAGCAGCCACGGCGCACTTATGGGCTCGCCAGCACCAGTCTATGACAATTTTATTTAATCATAAAAAATATAATAGCAGTCAAATCTTTTTGTAGTTTTAGTTTACTGCTTTCTCAAGTGAAATAAATGGTCTCTCAGATTCCTTTTGCTTTCATCTCTCTGCTCTAAGTACAGTAGGATAAGGTTCCAATTAAGGTCCATTAAATGCTCACATTGATTCATGCGAGGCATTTCCCAGTTTCTTTTCCTAACACCATCTCAGTGCACCTCTGAGTTATTTCTGTGGTGTGTTTTCAGTTTAGCAGTTGCCCATATAGAAGACAGTTATTTGGGTGTGAGGTCTCCCTTCCTCTTATTTCTGCAGCCCCAAATGGTGAGCAGAGATTCTCCTCCACCGCCTTCCAGACAAGCGTATGTTTATTACCTGTCAGGTATGTCCGGCTGAACTACGCATGCCCCTTGGGGAGGGGAGCTGGCAGCTGGACAGGGCCAGACTGGCCCGCCCAGACCTCCCTTGGTGGCTGTGCTGGGGCAGCGCGTCGCGTGGCGGCCCAGAGACCCCTACAGGAGGACCTCCTCATGCTTCTACATCCTTGGGGTCCACGAAGACACAGAGTTCTCTTCAGTTTTCTCAACAGACGGGGGGACACAGGCTGTGACAGCAGAGATGGCCTATCTAAGGTGGAATCACGTGTCAGAGCTGACCGGGTGATACTCCAACGATCTCCCCATTAAGAGCAGCGAATGCGGAAGGCAGACATTTCAATCATATCACAATTAACCTTTGTTCAGGCCAAGGGAATGAACTAATTTTACACTATCCTCATGACCTAATTTAATCTGCACAGCAACCCTATGAGGTGTTATCAGTGTTATCCTGATTTAAGGAAACTGGCACCAGGAAGGTAAGGGTTTTGACCAGGATCACAGAGCTAGTAAGGGGTATAGTTGTGACCAGAACGTAGGTCACCTGGCTCCAGAGCCCATAATCCTCTCCTCATGCTACAAAACATACTGCCAGGGCCTTGACACGGAGACCAGCTCATGGCTACCGTGACAGAACTCCTACACACCAGGTTCTTTGACGAGGTATGCAGACCCAAGGTGCATGATCCCAAGGGAACGACACACACATGAACAAACTTGAGAAAAATATTTTAACCAGCGCACCACCCCCCCACCCCGCCGAAGCTTGCTATTAAAATGAATGACACGGTGATTTGGGGGTCTTTAAGTGTAGATTTTCCAACAGTGTATGCTTTTCAGAGTGGGACACACATATCAAAAAGACTTGCTGTGACAATGCCACCAACTTGACAAGCAAATATCCGAAAGACATCTCCTCTCACAGCTGAGAGTCAAGTAAACCTGGGGTCTACGTAATAAAGACGACATTTAAAAGATAGTTTATTTGGCTGCACTGGGTCTTAGGTGCAGCATGAGGCACGTGGGATCTTCACGGCACCTTTAGTTGTGGCATGCCAACTCTTAGTTGCGACATGTGGGATCTAGTCCCCAGAGCAGGGATTGAACTTGGGGCCCCTGCATTGGGAGCGTGGAGTCTTAGCCACTGGACCATCAGGGAAGTTTTGAGGATGACATTTAATCATTATAATTTCTTGGCTCTATGTTATAGCTTGGGGGAAGCAACACTCAGGATAACCTACCCAAGTTTATCATTCAAGTGAGGGGGGCGGCGCTAGGACATGGACTTAAGTCTGCCTCCAAAGTTTTCTCTCACACACTGCTGTTTCCTCAAACATAGGATTTGCCAAACCTTAAACACACTAGTTTCCTTTGGATCTCAGAACTACTGGCTCCAGCAAAAACAAAACTAAGAAGTTTCTCTTAGAATAAACTCAAATGTAACTAACTTACCATGCCAAAGAAATGGCTCTTAAATTTTTAGCTAAAAGTCAGTTTAGGAGGTTTGGTCACTAAGACAGAAGTGCTGTATTCTTTAAAATCTGGGGCTATTTTAACCTTTTCTGCAGTATCATGTCTAGGAGAGATATATTATCTCAACATCCAATAATTCATTTAACAAATATTAAGTAATTACTATGTGCCAGACACTCCTGTAGGCACTGCAGACAAAGACTCTGTTCTTGACATACTAACACTAGTAGCATGGGGTGGGAGAGGGCAGACAGACAAAATAAAGTCGGGGTGGGCAAAAGTATATGAATAAAAATACAGCTAGGTAAAGGTGCAAACAGGAAGCATGGGGCTGATTTTAGATCGTACGGTCAGGAAAGGCCACTCTGATAACATGATAACTGAGAAAAAAGCCTTTGAAAGTTGCCCTGCCTCCCCCGCCCCGCCCCGCCCCTGCCACTCCCCAGACCATGCTGATTTCTGGGGGAAAAGATTCCCAGGTAGAAAGCAATAAGAACAAAGTTTTGAGAGGTGTGTTTGCAGAACAGCAAGGAGACCAGCGTGGCTGCTAGAACATTTGTGATGACTACATTTAGAAATGAAAGTTATTAAATTCAAGCACCTATACTGGCCTGGACATAACTTCTCACTTCATCTTAGACTTACACATTGGTCTTCCGTCGGAGCTGGAAGGGCCCTTGGGAGCACCCAGCCTAACTTTTGACAGATGGGAAAGCGGAGCCCAGAGAAGGGCAGGGACTTGCTCAGGGCCGCACAGCCGCACAGTTATGAGAAGCCCTTACCTCCTGACTGCCGTCCCAGTGTTTGTTCTATGATGTCGGGCTTTTACGTAAGATCTCCTACGTCAGAAGAGGTGTTTTCTCTGTGATTACAGACGTGTTTACAGTCTATCTCAGTGATTTTAAAAGGTACCCTTTAAGTCTGAACACCAAGGCAGGCCCAGGAAAAGTTAGTTTTATGATTGGTCATTAGTTAAACTTTGACCAAATATTCCTTCTGGCCTCATTTTCCACACCAGTAGAAGACTTCCAACTGAGCCAAGGATGACTGACGACTGGAAACACCCCCCAAGCCTGGCGGCGGTGATCGGCCTTGGCCCTTGCTCACAGGACCTGGTTTGGGTCCCTGGGACTGGGGTGCTGATGGTTGTCTGGCTTCCTCCCCTTGTGCGTTTTCTGCTGCTCTGCCCAGTCTTGGGATGGATCTCAGAGGATTAACTTCATGTCACTGTGTGGCTAAACCAAGCCCTCAGAATGTCCCTCCTTACGCTCTTCGCCTCAGACACTGTGGAAGGAGTTTAGTGGGCTGCCAGCCTTTATAGTGGAGTGGAGAGGAAACTATGGTGAGCTTTCCGTTTCAAAGCTTCATTGTTAGATTTTATGACAGTTATTTCACTGGAGTGTTCTGAACCTGAGTTCCCTCAAACTGAGAAACTGAGAAGACAGGTGAAAGAAGGGTAGTTCGTTTCTGCTGTTCAGTTGCTAATCATATCAACTCTTTGAGATCTCATGACTGCAGCATGCCATTCCCTGTCCTTCACCATCTCCTGGAGTTTGCTCAAACTCATGTCCACTGAGATGATGCCATCCAACCACCTCACCCTCTGTCACCCCTTTCTCCTCCTGCCTTCAATCCTTCCCAGCATCAGGGTCTTTCCCAATGAGTTGGCTCTTTGCATTAGGTGGCCAAAGTATTGGAGCTTCAGCTTCAGCATCAGTCCTTCCAATGAATATTCAGGGTAGATTTCCTTTAGGATTGACTGGTTTGATCTCCTTGCTGTCCAAGGGACTCTCGAGTCTTCTCCAGCACAATCCGAAAGCATCAATTCTTCAGTGCTCAGCCTTCTTTATGGTCCGACTCTCACATCTGTACATGACTACTGGAAAAACCACAGCTTTGAATAGACGGATCTTTGTCAGCAAAGTGATGTCTCTGCTTTATAATACACTGTTTGGGTTTGTCAGAGCTTTTATTCCAAGGAGTAACTGTCTTTTAATTTCATGGCTTCAGTCACCATTATCTGTATAACCATGCTTTTTTCAGTTCACCATGCCAGAATTATGAATTCAGCCTACTGCTGACTCAGCTGTAGTATTTAGTGCCATAAAGCTGATGGTAAGAGGGCCGCTGGGACAGCAAGGTCTGCCTTTCTTGAGCGTTCACTCTGAGCCTGGGCCTGTATTGTCTCATTTAATTCACTCAGCAACACACGCAGTAGTGATATTATGCCCTCCATTTCACAGAGGAGGAAACTGAGGCTCACAACTTAGTAACTTGACCAAACCAAGGCCACAGTGCTAGCAAAGAGCAGACTAGATGACTTCAAAGCCAGCTGTCTTCAGGGCCTGTGCTCTCATCCTCTGTGACAGCTGACATTTAGTGCCGTCAGAGATCAAGTTCAGAACCTGAAATGCAGAGTGACTCACGATGGGAATCTAATCAGGTGCCACCTTAACTACTGCTGCTTCAATCCCAGGCAGGGGGATTGGTGGGAGTACACTGAGCCACGAGTCAGGGCAAGATTCTGCACAGAGGGGGTGAGGAAACATCCCTTTCACTGAGTGCTGACCAGTGCTGTACCTGGTCAGTGTCAGCCTTGAGTGGTGATGGTGTCCACCTGAGGACTCAGAGGAGGTTCCCTTGGGGAGCCTGTCCATTACTCCAGTTAATTCCCTAGCAATGCAGCCACTCAGCCAAGGAGGGGTTTCCTTGAAAACCTTTCAGGTGGTTTTGGAGTAAAAAGGTACTTGCTATGAGCAGGAGGTACTTCAAACTACCCTTGTGTGGGAAAAGCAAGATGGGACGCCAAAGAGATGAGGGCCGCAAAGGTGTCTTTTGTTTGGATTCTGTCATTGGTGACTTTTCCAACAAGTGGCCAAAATCGCTAACTGGCAAATTTCTCCATTCTAATACCAGCCAGGTCACTCACCGGAGGCCTCCAAATAAATCTTTCAGTTCAGTTCAGTTCAGTCGCTCAGTTGTGTCTGACTCTTTGTGACCCCATGAATCACAGCACGCCAGGCCTTCCTGCCCATCACCAACTCCCGGAGTTAACACAAACTCATGTCCATTGAGTCAGTGATGCCATCCAGCCATCTCATCCTCTGTCGTCCCCTTCTCTTCCTGCCCTCAATCCCTCTCAGCATCAGGGTCTTTCCCAATGAGTCAACTCTTCGCATGAGGTGACCAAAGTATTGGAGTTTCAGCTTTAGCATCAGTCCTTCCAAAGAACACTCAGGACCGATCTCCTTCAGGATGGACTGGTTGGATCTCCTTGCAGTCCAAGGGACTCTCAAGAGTCTTCTCCAACACCACAGTTCAAAAGCATCAATTCCTCAGCACTCAGCTTTCTTCACAGTCCAACTCTCACATCCATACATGACCACTGGAAAAACCATAGCCTTGACTAGACAGACCTTTGTTGGCAAAGTAATAGTTCTGCTTTTTAATATGCTAACTTATATGCAGAGAAATAAATCTTTAGGCAGAAGTTATTTTTGATTAGGAAGTTTATTTGTTCTACTTTTGGGAACAAACCCCATAGCTTCCTTTGTTGCTGTAAATACTGAGAGTAGTTCCAGGATAGTTACATTGTTGAAGTTCTTAGGCTCTTCCTTAGACATGATACATTATTGTTTTGTGAAAGGGAACTGTATCTGTCACACAAAGAAAATGCAGAAAGCTGAATGTGTGTGTGGCAGCTCAAGAATAAGCTGCCAACACTGGAAGAACAGAAAGGCCTTGAAGGCTGGAGTTTCCCCTCGGAGCCCACCATAGCACACTCTAGTCTTAGACCTGGATGAGGCTGGAGGAGTTTACCAAATGGGTGTGACCTAGGACCATCTGCCTTTGAGAAAAACAAGGAGCAAAGCAAGAATGTTTGCGCAGGAATTAGGGTACCTCTGAAAGTTCTGAAAGCTAAAATGGAGCTCTGGGAAACTGCCACTCTTAAAACACAACTCTGCGTTCCTCACGGGCAGGCGGTATGCAACTGGGAGACTGGCCCTGTTTTTGTTTGCAGGGAAGTGTCTGAGGTGAGTACAACATTTTAGGAACGTCTAGTTAATTACCTTTTGATTTTCTTACTAAGTCATCAAGCGACAAAAGACTTGGAAACTGTGTGTCACACAGCTTGGGCGGAATCTAGTTTCACAAGCCTCGCTGTCCAGCTGACTGGCCAGTTCTGACCACCCCCCTGCCCCCCACAATCAATGGCCGAGCAGATGATGACACAGTCTGCATGACTCCCTTCAGAGAAGCTGATGGGGGAGGGTGGGCCAATGGGATCCTTCCTCCTTTCAACTATTACAGGAGATTCCAGCTCTGATAGCGGGAATCTATGGGGTCTTACCAGATGAAAAAGTCAGTCACTAACTAAAATGAATATGCAAAGGTGCTTATTCCCAATACAGTAATATGCAGGCAGTCAAATCATCTGTCATTTGAGTTAATTTAATTATCAGACCACATTTAATTATCCAATATAAAATGTAAATAAAGTGAAGGCCTGACAGCACATACTAATTACGTTCATTATAATAATTAAATGGGAAGGAACTTAGAGTCATGAAAGTACTATAAAATACAAGGAAGCTTTTGATTAAAATTTTTTTAATTAGAAACTGCAACCGTACAGGAAACAGATGATCGGTTCTATCAAGGATGAGGCACTGCTTTTATTATCCAGGTTTCTCTTCTAAAGTCATCCTTGGTATCATGGGGCTCAGTCCTTCCAGTTAATAGACTAAATGGTGCCAAATAAAAAGTGCCAATCCTTCATGCAAAGCAGTTTACCTAATAAAACAGCCTTCGGTTGCAGCAGGAGTTCAGGGTCTCCTGTCTTATAAAGACACAAGCTGTTTCCCTGGAAGGAATAAAAGATCCTCTGTGGACAAACAGCCCTGCAAATTAGCATGATTTCTGCCTGATGATACGGAAACATTAAATCAGTTGAGCATCGTAATTTCTGCTCTGAAATTTCTCAGATTTAAAGAAAGTGGCATGAGGTTAAATAAATTCACTTTCATAATAACAGAAGTAAGGCAGAAAGGGCATCAGGACTGCCCACCAGGAGACTGGGTTCTGTGAATTCTTGCTGGGCAATTCCTTTTCCTTCTCTGAGCCTCAGTTTCTCCAATTCTTTATGTCATTTCAGGGGGCTTATTTCACCTTGCTGAATCCCAATACCTCACCTGTCTGTGAGGTAGGAATAATTCTTCTGCTTACAGCCTTAGTGAAGCGCTAATGAGGAAGGTCCAAGAGACAACAGATATGAGGGGTAGTATAAAGAATTCTTGGAAGAATTGAATCGCCAGTCTATGTCTGACGCAGGATACAGCATGCTTGGGGCTGGTGCATGGGGATGACCCAGAGAGATGTTGTGGGGAGGGAGGTGGGAGGGGGGTTCATGTTTGGGAACGCATGTAAGAATTAAAGATTTTAAAATTTAAAAAAAAAAAAAAAGAATTCTTGGATGGCATCACCAACTCAATAGACATGAGTCTGAGTAAGCTCCGGGAGATGATGAAGGACAGGGAAGCCTGATGTACTGCAGTCCATGAGGTTGCAAAGAGTCAGATGCGACTGAGCGACTGAACAACAAATAAAGAATTCTATGAATATAAGAGGTTATGGTTAGAAACAGCATCTCCTTAAGGTTCAGTGTCTCAGTGGTTGACAATTACTATCATTTCTAGCAATTTCTGATTTCTTCTCTAGTCTTAGTCTCTCAGTCGTGTCTGACTCTTTGCAGCCTCATAGACTGTAGACTGCCAGGCTCTTCTGTCCACGGGATTCTCCAGGGAAAAGTACTGGAGTGGGTTGCCATTCCCTTCTCCAGGGGATCTTCCCAACTCAGGGATCGAACCCAGGTCTCCTGCATCGTAGGCAGATACTTTCCTGCTTCAGCAACTGCATTAGGACTGAACTGCCTTCTCTGACCTTCCATCAAATCAGAAGTAGATATTCAGGTAAGATTGAATCTTTCTAGGAGGCAAGGTGTTGACAAAGGAGGTCTGGCCTTTTTTTTTTTTTTAACTTTTCTAACTTCTTACTCATAGTGAACTTACGTCTCCACAATTATCTCTAAACCCCACAGCATCTTCTTCCCTGACTGAGAAGCCACAGGGTCTCTGTCTCCTCCTTGCATTGCTTGCTGCTCTCTGCCCACTGAATCTGCTTTTCTCTTGTTCCAACATGCCCAGGCATTACTTTGCTATCAGGTCCATGTCAGTTTTAACATGCCATTTCCAAACACCAGTTCCCCTGACCCCATTTCTCATTGAATCTGGTGAGCCCAGAGATACTTAGAGCGTGTGTTTTACCTGCAGTGGAGGAGTAGCAGAAAGATTCTCTGAAACCCCACACAGTTCAGTATATTCATCACAACACAGTTGATTTAAGCAAAGACTTTCAAACCATCCCTAAACATGAGTGCGCTGAAGGAACTAAACCTTTTGCTGTAGAACTGTACAGTAAAATATCATCACACACACACATTACTCACATCTTTACAAGGGCAGGAGATAGTGTCATGATAAATAGTAAATGACTTAGGTATAAAGCAGGAAACTGTTAGGTAAACCATGGGCTGGCTACATAAGATAAAGTCATGTAGCCATTAAAAGTGATACTTATAAAGAAGAGTTCTGATATAATGTTAAGTGTATAAAGCAGGATAGGACTGTATATACAATATGATCTCAGCTAGGTAAAAATGTTCATAGAGGGACAGAATGTGGGTGAAATGAGTGAAGGCGTCAAAAGGTACAAACTTCCAGTTATAAGATAAATAAGTTCTGGGGATGTAATATACAGCATGCTGACTAAAGTTAGCAATACTATATTGCATATTTGAAAGTTGCAGAGAGTACATCTAAATGTTCTCATCACAATAAAAAAATTAACTATGTGAAGTGATAACTGTTAACTAAATTTATTGTGCTAATCATTTTGCAACATAACCATGATCCAGTCTTCACACTGTACACACTTAAAACCCATACAATGTTATACGTTAATTATATCTCAACAATAGTAACTGGCAAAATGTTCACAGAAAAGAGACTGCAAGGAACCTGCCAAAATGGTAACAATGGCTATCTCAACAGTGAGATCAGGAATGAATGGGACTCTGCTTCCTTCTTTACCCTTGCTTATCTTTTTCATGATGAGTAAATGACCAACCTAGATAGCATATTGAAAAGCAGAGATATTACTTTGCCAACAAAGGTCCGTCTAGTCAAGGCTATGGTTTTTCCAGTGGTCATGTATGGATGTGAGAGTGGGACTGTGAAGAAGGCTGAGCGCCGAAGAATTCATGCTTTTGAACTGTGGTGTTGGAGAAGACTCTTGAGAGTCTCTTGGACTGCAAGGAGATCCAACCAGTCCATCCTAAAGGAGATCAATCCTGGGTGCTCACTGGAAGAACTGATGCTGAAGCTGAGACTCCAATACTTTAGCTACCTCATGCGAAGAGGTGACTCATTGGAAAAGACTCTGATGCTGGGAGGGATTGGGGGCAGGAGGAGAAGGGGACGACAGAGGATGAGATGGCTGGATGGCATCACTGACTCAACGGACATGAGTCTGAGTGAATTCGGGAGTTGGTGATGGACAGGGAGGCCTGGCATGCTGCGATTCATGGGGTCGCAAAGAGTCAGACACGACTAAGCGACTGAACTGAACTGAAAAGACACTTTTGTAACCAAAAAACAAACTTTTGAAGGGAAATGAGATGCAGTTTAGTAGGTCAAATGGATACACATGAAGAAAAGATAACATAACAGGAGATGTTCCTCCTTGAGTAGCTTGTGAGAGCCTCGTGAACCTGTGGGGCCTGGTTCGTGGGAAGGACACACCATCTATCCAGAGGTGCTGGCTAGGGAGCGTGCTGTGTGAGTGCTCCCGTGGTGGGAGAGGAGAAAGGTCTGCCCTCTGGGCAACGAGATCTGTAAAAGAGGAATTTTTCTATGTAGGACACTTATTCTGGCAAGGGTCCGCATTTCCTGTATTTTCATCATGGAAATCTTTCAGAGATGGACTGCATATTCTTTAACCTTCTTAGAGGGAAGGTATACAACACAGATTTTGCCTCCATGCTCACTCAGGGTCAGCACTGGGGGCATCCACAATCATCTGGGGAAATAAAATCCTGGGTTAGTGTCCCTGTGAACCCCGATGGCTACACCTGCTAAGCTCTTGGGCTTTTCTTGTTTCTTCTCTTCTTTCTCCTTATCAGATAGGCAGTTTCATCAGTGCTTAGGGTGTAGGTTCTCACCTTGTATTTGGCTCTGGCACTACAACTATCTCCTGTCCTTCTCCCTGGTCTAGATTACTGCTGCTGCTGCTAAGTCGCTTCAGTCGTGTCTGACTCGGTGTGACCCCATAGATGGTAGCCCGCCAGGCTCCCCCATCCCTGGGATTCTCCAAGCAAGAACACTAGAGTGGGTTGCCATTTCCTTCTCCAATGCATGAAAATGAAAAGTGAAAGTGAAGTTGCTCAGTCATGTCTGACTCCTAGCGACCCCATGGACTGCAGCCTACACAGGCTCCTTTGTCCATGGGATTTTCCAGGCAAGAGAACTGGAGTGAGGTGCCATTGCCTTCTCCCGGTCTAGATTACTGCAGGCTAATAAACCTAGTAAGCACATATATTACAGAGTTGCCTAAAATAAAAAATTAGGAAACTTGGAGTGAGGGTTGTTTGCTGGCCTTTTTCTCAGATATAATCCACACAATTAGAGTTGCTGAGTAGGAGGCTTTAGATAAATTAGGTTGTCAGGAATTACAATCTGATATGTTATGCCATAACTCTGTTTTTTAAAATAAGGATAAATAAAGTATTTTATTATTATTTTTAAAATAAAATCTGTAAAACAGATTTCCCAACATTTTAAGGCAACAGAACCCTATTTACAAATGAAATCTTGCTCAGAAACCAAGTAAAACAGTTAAAAGCAAAAGTATTCTGGGTGATTCAAGGGGGTAAGGCCCAAACCCTGCCTTCTCAGGCTCCCCTCCAACACCACCTGGCACCCTCTTAAGTACCTCGGCAGAAGCCAAAGACCAAGAGCAGTTTCATAAAGCAGCGGATTCTGATGCTATTTGCAAAGTGATGCAAGTTGAAAGATGTTATCTATTTCATCCAAACAAAAAAACAAAATGAATAAAGCATCAGAATCTACATGGTAAGGGAGGAGACACTTCTCTGTGGCTTAACAAGAATATTTGATGAAAAATATTTTATTTTTATAGCTCTAAGAGGAGGTCCTCGTGCTGATCTAGGGCTGATCACATCTTTCTAGAGAGGAGAAGCCAGAGACATATCCCTGGAGCCTACCTCAAAGGCCTCACACAGAACAGATGGGTTCCAGCAGGCTCGCCTGCCTTTTCTCACTCCAATACCTCACACTCTCAGGGCTGGGGAAGTCTGAGGAACGTTCCTGGGCCCCTTACCTGGTTATCTGGGTGGTTGACAGTGAAGTAGCCCACACAGACGATGACCTCATGAAGGAGGCTTTCACAGGAGACGTGGCTGCAGTGGCCCAGCAGGGAGCTGGCGATGTGCCGGAACGCAAGGGACAAGCCCTCTGCCCCTACGATAGACTGACAAAGACAAGGAGCAGTTAGAACTCTGCAGCCAGGGAGAGCCAGGGCTGCAAATCACAAAGCAAGCCTGGGCCCTGTGCACTTTGTGCCACACTGCCAGGAAAGCATATGAAATTTCGAAAGCACAGTGCTTAACAGCTCAGTTCAAGGATTCTTGCTCTAATAAGTGACCATAATAAATGTAACACTTAACCTGAAAAAAAAAAAAAAAGAAAATAGAGCATAGCAGATCAGATGCCTGTAACTATGTGGATCAAGGTGTTATTCACCTAAAGCATGAGTATTTATCCCATTTTTAATGAGGTATTTTTTTCTCATTGCACAAATAGTCTCATTGTAGAAAACTTAGAAAAATTTAAAGATATTAAAATTCACCTGCAAATCTACCATTTAGCTAACTTTCAATACTTTTTTTTTTTTGAAGGAGAAAAATATTTCCCCATATGCAGGGATTAAAATACAATTCTAATTATTTACTTAAATTCAAAACCAAAATAGATATAAATATTTGTTATTCAAATAGCTAGTTGTTATTCAAATAGCTCCACAGCTCCCAAAAGAATGTAAAAAATCCCCAACAAACACCTCCCCCCCAAAAAACAAACAATGAAGCCCCCTCGGTTATGAGGCTTCTGGGATCCTTTCTCAAGACAGGCAAGGGGCTGCCCGTGGTGGGCAACGCGGGAGGAGAGCCTGAGTCTGTCTGTGCAGCCTGAAGCTTCTATTTAATAAACATGTCAAACAGACAGAGCGACAGGAGGGCAAAGGGGAGAGGCGAAGCCCACAGAATACACTCGCAGCCCACACTGGAATGAAGCACCACTGCTGGCCTGTGGGATATGGCAGCGTTTTAAACTCATCTCTTGATTGGAGGTCTTGGCTGGTTTGAACCAGGTCAGATACGTTGCAGCTTGGAAGTTTCAATGAATTCACTCTGCCTAACAGTGTTGTGAAACACAATCTTTTTAATTAATACTGTTGAAACAAAATTACTGCTAAATTTTAAGAGTGCCTTCTGCCTCAGTTTCATTGCACTGAGACAAAATGTTTTTCAAGCCCCAAAGAGACTTCAGGAGGGCCCTGATCCTTTAAATCAAGGAGTGACACCTTCTCAGCTCAGCCCTTATTTAATTAGTTGTGTCCAGCTTGCTGTGACCCAGTGCCCTCTGTTTAACCTTTACTGATAAGAGCAGGTCAAGGGGCATGCAAGTTTGAATATAAAAATTAAACCAATTTTTCAAGGAAACCATATTTCCTTTTTAGCCAGAATTAATTGCCAAGTCAGTACATTGATTTGTTTCTTGAGACCACCTTCAATTGTAAAAACTGTCAAAGAGTATGCAATATACAATATCCAGGATCTCAAGGCCATCTGTGCCAATATGAATTCAGAGTGAAATAGAAGTCTTTGCTGAAGGGAGAAAAATATTTTGACAGCCTTATTAGTATACAATGAAATGGAACCAGTTAAGAAAATATTCTAATGGATAACCTTTTGTTACTGCTATGCAACACGTTGTCACACAAAACAATTACGTAGGTTTATGGCTCTGAAGAAAGGTACAGGAACAGTGGGAATGCGGCACTCAATACTTAACCTTGTGATTCAACACCTGCAAGATGGTTTGGGTAAATTCTTCACCCCTTTGGAATTTGAGTCAGTCTACAGGGCCTACTATGTGTTAGCTTTGTTGTTGTTGTTCGGTCATTAGGTCGTGTCTGACTCTCTGCAACCCTAAGGGCTGCAGCACACGAGGCTCCTCTGTCCTTTACTATCTCCTGGAGTTTGCTTAAATTCTTGTCCATTAAGTCAGTGATGCTATCTAACCATCTCATCCTCTGCCATCCCCTTCTTTTTTGCCTTCAATCTTTCCCAGTATCAGGGTCTCTTCCGATGAACTGGCTCTTTGCATCAGGTGTCCAAAGTATTGGAGCTTCAGCATCAGTCCTTCCAATGAATATTCAGGGTTGATTTCCTTTAGGATTGACTGATTTGATATCCTTGCAGTCCAAGGGACTCTCAAGAGTCTTCTCCAACACCACAGTTCAAAAGCATCAATTCTTTGGTGCTCAGCCTTTGTCATGGTCCAGCTCTCATATTACTATGCTGACAAAGGTCTGTGTTGACAAAGCTACGGTTTTGCCAGTAGTCCTTTATGGATGTGAGAGCTGGACCATAAAAAAGGCTGAGCACCGAAGAATTGATGCTTTTGCAACTGTGGTGTTGGAGAAGACTCTTGAGAGTCCCTTGGACTGCAAGGAGATCAAATCAATCAATCCTAAAAGAAATCAACCCTGAATATTCATTGGAAGGACTGATGCTGAAGCTGAGGCTCCAATACTTTGGCCACCTGATGCAAAGAACTGATTCATAGGAAAAGACTTGATTCTGGGAAAGACTGCAGATGGGAGGAGAAGGGGAGGACAGAGGACGAGATGTTTGGATGGCATCACCGACTCAATGGACATGAGTTTGAGCAAACTCTGGGAGATGGTGAAGGACAGGGAAGCCTGGCGTGCTGTAGTCCTTGGGGTTGCAGAGTTGGACACAACTGAGCAACTGAACAACAATTCACATCCGTACATGACTACTGAAAAAACCATAGCTTTGACTATATGGACCTTTGTCAGCAAAGTGATGTCTCTGCTTATTAACATGCTGTCTAGGTTTGTCACAGCTTTCCTTCCAAGGAGCAAGCTAGCTAGCACAGTGCCTTTATGTAGGCTCATTTAATCCTTAGGCTTGTGAGGTAAGTGTTTTTAATCTTATTTTAAAAATAAGAAACTGAAGTTTAAGGACTCATATGAGTTGTCTAAGGTCATACAACTTGGTAGCGGGATGGCTGAAAGTCAGGTCAGTCTGACTCCAGACCCAGAGGTCTTGATGAGGATGCTTCTCTGTAACAGCTCTACAAGAGACGCATTGCTATGACGCACTGGGACTCAACCTGTTGACATGTCTCACGTTGTCTTGTCTAACTTTCCAGAGGGTCGGACCACAGATCTCATTTCAGTTTTCTTCAGTTCCGTTGATCCTTCCGGGCAGTTCATAAATTGTTTCCCAGATTTTTTCTGAGGTCAGACCCATATTGTATCTAAAATCTCTTTTTCTGTGTTTGTTATACTTGATCTTAGCCAAAAGGCTGAGAAGTGATCCTGTGCTTATTATAAACATAGTTCCTAAAATCTTACTTTTGACAATAAGTTGTTTTAGTGTACTAGAATATGAGCTTCTCTGACCATATCTATCATAAAAATACTTTTCTCCCAAACTCACCCATCGCTTTACAATGCAAATATTGTATATTTGTATCACATTTACTTGAGCACTGCACGCTTGATCAGATGTCTGTCTACATCAATAATGTCTGTGTGGAAAGATGTTTTTGCTTTAGCATGCTAAACAGACTACAGTGGTTAGTTAAGAAAACAACTACAAATCTTTGCCAGTCCTCCCTTTGAGAGAAGGGACCTATGTCTTCTCTTGAATCTGCAAAGCTGTAACCAATAGAGTATGGCTGATATATAACTATACCACTTCAGAGGCTAGGTCATAAAAAGCCATACAGCTTCTGTCTGGTTCTTGGGGAGCACATGTTTTCCAGAAGTTTCCTCTCAGGACACTCCTACTGAGAACACAGACACGATGATGTTCTGAGAAGCCCAAGCCACGTAGAGAAGCCATATGCAGAGTCTACGGCCAGTAGTCCTGGTGAACCTGGTCTTTGAGGATTTCTGGGCATAAAATATGAGAGTGAAGGAGCCTCCAGCTAATTTCAGTTCCCCGCTATCTGAGTCAACCTGCTCCTCCTCTCCACACTCTCCACCCCAGGATTCGAGCCCCTCAGCAGAAGCCCTACATCATGAGTAGTGACAAGCCACTCCCACTGTTAAAAGCCCTGTTGGAATTGCGGACCCACAGAACCTATGATCACAATAAAATGGTTGCTGTTTACCCTACTAAGTTTGTTTTTAAATGGATAAAAGTAACTGGTGCAATAAGGTGACCACTGGTAGATGTATTAAAGGCCCTGAGGCTAGCAATTCCAGGCATCTGGGTCCCTGCACATCCTGATGTCTGAGAGTAACAGAAAAACACGTGCTGGGCTCTGAGCACCAAAAGGACTGCAGCCAAGAGGAAAGGCCCTGTAGGCTTTCCAGGCCCATGGTTAAGGGGAAAAGGGAACCTGGAAACAGTGTCTGGGGAGAGAATGAGAAGTAGTGATGGCAAAATTGACTAAAATAAAAGAAGACAGGGGAGTCAGGAAAGAGATCAAGAAAAGAAGATACAGCAGGGATGGATTAAGGGAAGTACAGAGTAATAGGAAGGACAGAGGAGAAAAAAGCACAAGAACTGTTGGGTACCAGCCAAGAAAAGACATTACACTCAGGAGGCGGGTATTTCACTCCAAGAATGGCTGGAACACTCCTGAGTCACCTTGGTATCTTTCCTGAGGTTGAAGCAAACGTGGTTCAAGTAGGGGGTATATTTTGGGCTCGATGAGGCAAGGAGCTGGAGAGGAGAAATCTTGGTTTTTATCTTAGTTTGGCATAAAGAACTCCAGAAATAGATTTTTTATTTTTCTCACATTACTGGCCATTGTGCCTAAAGGCCCCGAGGGAGCACAGCTGGGAGTTGTGTGGTTCTCCTTCTGAGTGAGGCTGTACAGGCTGTGAGCTCACAGAGGTGTGTGGGTGGGGCAGGGACCTGGGGCTCCCTGACATGCACAGAGACTGATGGAATGGCCCACTTAATGGAAATGCTCCTGTATGAAGTGGAGCCCCCTGCAGCAATACAAATCCTGGTCAGAAGACCCATAAAACCAGAAACTGAGGAATACTTTTTATTTGTTATTTGCTTTTCACAATCCCTGGTAACAAAAGAAATCACTCTAGTTGGATCTAGCTGATGGGTAGCCTGTTGGTCTCCATAGTCTGAGGACATAAAATGAGCATATCTTGATATCCAAGCTGTTTCCAGATATAACAGAGTGGGGTTGAGTCTTCATAAAAACAAATGTTATGTCCAACCCAGAGGCCAGAGCCACTGGCATTTTCTCCTGTTAAAGGTGCAGCTGTAACCTCTCGGAACTCTACATATTGTGTAGTTACCACCTCAGGCTAGTTTAAGTGCTTTGAAAACTGAAAAGCATTAACCCCAAGGAAGAGACTTCTGATCTTGGGAGGGATAAACTAACTCTACAAAGTTGAAAGATACTGAATCCAGTGGTACAATTGACTCATAATTTCCAGCTGTCAAGAGAACAAGAATCACACATTTGTCACTAGCTACAAAATAGAAGTGTTTCTTCCATTTTGCCAGGGCCAAAGCCCACACTTTTCATACGTTTGTATCTCTGTAACCTTTTTCCCTTTAAGCAAAGCAATTCATCTAAATTATGGGTTCATCATCTGCCAAGTTTGTTCCTTTTTTAATGAAATCACTTGACAGTTAATAAACTGAAAGAGAAAGTCTACTCCTTGGGGCTTGCTCTGTTCCAAAGGTTCAGTGTTTTTGAAAATTAAATTTCTTACACGAAAAAAAATCTGTTTCTAAGCTGACAGTCTGGTGTTATAGCACAAAGCAATTTTTCTTTCTTTAGCTATAAAAACTTAATTTATAGGGGTTTGCACGTTTAACTACACATGCACTTTACATTGGACACCAGTCAGTTAAATCATCCATAGAAAGCCATCAATCAGAACAATTTATCTAATTTTGGTTCTGTTTATATAAGAAACCATTATTTTCCTTAATATTTAAATGTTTATAGGATGATAATGGTTTTTCTAAAGAAATCGAGACAGAAGATTTGTATGTAGCAGAGTGGCATAGGCTTGGGTTCATATAACCATGGGTACTAGTCCTGGCTCAGCTATGTGTAACCCTGGGAAATTACTTAACTGTCAGTTTTCCCATCTGTAAAATGGGTATAATAATATTTTGGAGGGTAGTCATGAGAATAAATAAGAAAGCATATGCAGAGCACTTAATACAGTTCCCAGAATATAGCACCTTAATAAATAGCATGTACTGTAATTCCCGTTATTGTGGCTTATTCCTGACACACCACTCCAGGAGAAGAACCTCTCATCATATCCACATGAAATTATTAACTCTCAGTTGGTTAACCAACTCCTGGTACCTGGAAAGCAGGCAGATCAAGAGCTGCGAAGCTGTTGAAGAAACGCAGACTCTGGATGGCCACTTGGACTGTGCTCTGAGCGTAGCTCTCCTTGGGACTGGCAGTGCTGGGGTCCGAGATCGTGCCGTGGAAGAGGACGCAGTACAGCATGTGCAGAACTCCAGCCAGGTCTGTGGCCTGAAGAGCAGCTGCCAGCCCTGTGGGATCCTGGCGATTATCGTCAAATATGCTGTACGACCTGACAAAGAAACATTCAACTCTTTAAGAGAAATCTACTTAAAGGATGTTAGCATTTTTACAGGTCAAATGGAACAAGACAAGCAGACCGTTAAAAGCAAACCATGTGAGTTGTGTAGGGAGGTAACAAGAAACCTCACGGAATAAAGGCAGCCCTTCCCGCCCTGGTGCACTGTGGCCTGCCCTTTTCTCCAGCTGGGAGGCCAGGCTGCTGCGCCAGTGGCAAGGGAGCATGCTGTGGCCAGTGCTGGGGCTGCTATCGCCCCTGGGCCCTTTGCAGTCTGGGCAGCCCCACTGTGTTTAGACTCCAGGTCTGCAAGAACTGGAAAGAGTCCATGAGAGCTGCTGAGACTCGGAAGTCAGGAACACCATGACTTGCTTTTTGGATACACAAGGGAGTCTTCTCAGGGGAAGCAGTTATCAGGAAAGCATGAGGCCTCAAAAACCCAGCAGTGTGCTGGTATACTGTGACACGGAGACACTTCAACTGCTTTTGAAGGCACAGTTCTGTCATCAAGGAGCACTGGAAGGACAGGTTGCAGGGGCCCGATTCCCAAGAACAAGCTGATGCTGGACTAGCTTTATACAAACCACCTTGGAGTTAGCTTAGCAACAATGGCAGGCAATGCTCTGGATAAGCAAGCAGCAGTGGTAGTGGCAAACGATTTCTCAAGTCAATGGGAAGTGGTATTGTTCAGGCGCCAAGTCGTGCCTGACTCTTTGTGATCCCACGGACTGCAGCACACCAGGCCTCCCTGTCCCTCACCGTCTCCTGGAGTTTGCCCACGTTCACGTCCATTTCATTGGTGAGGGTTTGTTAAATTTATCTCACTCTTGAACTCAGGTATACATGAACTATCTAGTGACCACGAGCCTACAGTTTAATAAGTAAGTGCGTCTGGCAAGCATCCATTCACCCCCTTTGCCCCCTAGAAACCACATCCAGGTTTCTCTCCCCTTCTCACAGCCAGCATGCTTCAGGTGAGGGCCCCTTCCTATTCGCTCTGGCTCAAGGGTGAGTAGGTCTAAGATAAGGGGTACATTCTATCTCTCTGATGGTTCAGCAAGGTTTGGGGATGGCACGCGGCACTGTCAGAGCTGACGGAATGGAGGGAGATTTTTGAGCTGAAATGCCTGCAAAGAAGGCCTCACTTTTTCTCCCAGGATCTGAATCGGAGAGGGAAGGTCGCTAGCTGTGGCAGCCGTGTGTTCTACCCGCTGCACGAATGCTCAGGTCTCTCAGTGTTGTTCCAAGTGGGTTAGTCACCTTCCTTCATGGGACAACACGTCTTTATGTTTCTGTCACAGGTTGATGCCCTTTCCTACTTTCAACACTAACTCAGGTTCCTGCTGACCTTCCCTTTTCTACTGTTATTGTTCCTTTCAACAGGAATCTAGAAGGGGAGCGAGGCACTGAATTCACTTCAGGTCAGTCGCTCAGTCGTATCTGACTCTTTGCGACCCCATGAATTGCAGCACGCCAGGCCTCCCTGTCCATCACCAACTCCCGGAGTTCACTCAGACTCATGTCCGTTGAGTCAGTGATGCCATCCAGCCATCTCATCCTCTGTCGTCCCCTTCTTCTCCTGCCCCCAATCCCTCCCAACATCAGAGTCTTTTCCAATGAGTCAACTCTCCGTATGAGGTGGCCCAAGTACTGGGAGTTTCAGCTTTAGCATCATTCCCTCCAAAGAAATCCAGGGTTGATCTCCTTCAGAATGGACTGGTTGGATCTCCTTGCAGTCCAAGGGACTCTCAAGAGTCTTCTCCAACACCATAGTTCAAAAGCATCAATTCTTCGGTGCTCAGCTTTCTTCATGGTCCAACTCTCACATCCATACATGACCACTGGAAAAACCATAGCCTTGACTAGACGGACCTTAGTTGGCAAAGTAACGTCTCTGCTTTTGAATATACTATCTAGGTTGGTCATAACTTTCCTTCCAAGGAGTCAGTGTCTTTTGATTTCATGGCTGCAATCACCATCTGCAGTGATTTTGGAGCCCAGAAAAATAAAGTCTGACACTGTTTCCACTGTTTCCCCATCTGTTTCCCATGAAGTGATGGGACCAGATGCCATGATCTTCGTTTTCTGAATGTTGAGCTTTAAGCCAACTTGTTCACTCTCCTCTTTCACTTTCATCAAGAGGCTTTTTAGTTCCTCTTCACTTTCTGCCATAAGGGTGGTGTCATCTGCATATCTGAGGTTGTTGATATTTCTCCCTGCAATCTTGATTCCAGCTTGTGTTTCTTCCAGCCCAGTGTTTCTCATGATGTACTCTGCATAGAAGTGAAATAAGCAGGGTGACAATATACAGCCTTGACGTACTCCTTTTCCTATTTGGAACCAGTCTGTTGTTCCATGTCCAGTTCTAACTGTTGCTTCCTGACCTGCATATATGTTTCTGAAGAGGCAGTTCAGGTGGTCTGGTATTCCTATCTCTTTCAGAATTTTCCACAGTTTATTGTGATCCACACAGTCAAAGACTTTGGCATAGTCAATAAAGCAGGAATAGATGTTTTCCTGGAACACTCTTGCTTTTTCCATGATCCAGCGGATGTTGGCAATTTGATCTCTGGTTCCTCTGCCTTTTCTAAAACCAGCTTGAACATCAGGAAGTTCACGGTTCATGTATTGCTGAAGCCTGGCTTGGAGAATGTTGAGCATTACTTTACTAGCATGTGAAGATCTACGCTTATCTTGTACACTTGCCCAGAAGCACAGAAGAGATGCCACCAAGTAACTACAAATTTGAAAGTGCTGGCTGGCAAGTTTCTAGTATCTTGTCTGGTTTTCTAATCCATAACTTATTCCTAAAGGGATTATTTTATTCATTCTGATTTGCTAGTTTCATCAGAGTTTTATTCATAACCATAGTAAGCACTTCCTGAATGTGCACTATTTCTGGTATTGCTAAGAATGTGGCATGACTCTGACACTTGTCTCTTCTCAAGAAAGCAGCTCTTATGAAATACTACCATCTCATCTGCATGGCAGGACCGGCTAACTACACTCACACCTTTCACCTTGCCTCATTCCTAGTTCTTCATAGTTGGTGGAGAATGTATGGTTCTCCTGATTGCATGCATGACACAATTGAGACCCTCAGACATTCAGTGAGATGTCTGAAGTCATAAATATTTGTCAGTGGCAAAGGCAGGGGTACCACCAAAAATTCTGACCCTTTAAAGGTGGTGCTTTGTCCAAACACCAAAACATCTAGGCCAAATAGGTGACCTCTTCTTTTATCTCCATGTCTTCTCGTCAATAAAATCTTGGGATAAACTTAACACTGTTAAACAAATTACACAGATTGTAATGTAATTCTGTATCATCATAGAAGGACACTTTCTGTCTTATGGGGCTCAATAAAAACAGAAAGTTAAGAAATGTTATTTATTTGCTTAGAGATATATTTGAACCTTTACACAAAATGTTAGCTAATGTCAGTTCAGTTTGCTCTTCCTTCCATTCTAGCCCTAAGAGTTAGGGGTCAGACCCTGACTAAAGACTGAGTAGAGATTAATCTCTCCAAGTGGAGATTAATGTGCCTGAGTTTATTATATCGATTCCAAAAAGGGGTCTGTGTTTGTTTAACCAATGCCTTTTAGAACCAATGACAAGTCAGAAGACATTTCGCCCTAAAGTTAGTTTCTAATAGGCTTTCAGAAGCTTGGAGCTGAGTGACATCATGGCTGGTGACAAGAGTTTTTCTGCGATTTGCTCTGTGATTCAGCATGGTGACCTCCCTCTTACTGCCTCTGCTGTTTTTAATCTGATTAGCATCATATTTAAATGCAGATATTCAGGGATATAGCATTATCACTTAGAACACTTTGTAACAGTTAATCTTTGCAAGGATTTATGAAATGACATGACTTCACTGCTACTATTTCTTCAAAAGAACAAATTTTTTAAAAAGGCACCAAGTGAAGATCATAGTAGTTTCGCTTCTCTCCACTCCTTCCCCACCCGACCCCCCAGCCATTAGGAAAACATGAAACTATAAAACAACATAGCTTAGGATCTTTTCCAATATTCTTCTGATGAAATAAAAATGCTGATTCAGAAAAATCAATTAAATTAGCATTCAAGAACTCAGATGTGGAAATGGTTCAAAATGTATATAATATTGCTTTGTGGAAAGGATGATTCATTTCAAAGTGAGACTATAGAATATACAGAGTGGAGGGGAGAGAGAGGGCTTGTTGACTTCATTTGACTTCCACAGGACAAATGTGGACCTGAAAGGACTTTAGAGAATGTTTACTTTTGATTTAGTCTGAAATACAGATAATATGTGCATGAACAGGCCACTGGCTCCTGTTGGTCTTAAATGTCAGTTATAATCACTTTAAGCCTAAATGTTTATAATAAAAAAGTAAAAGGCCTTATTCATATCAGGCACAGGTTATAAAGTTTTCTTTTCAAAATACATGGAAGATATGAAAAATCAGATCTGAAATTTTATACGTTACACCCTAAGATCTTCTCGATTTTACTGGATTTTAAAGTGTTTTTGTTTGGTCTCTAAAATTAGGTATATTCATTTCTGTTCATTAAAAGTTACATTCAATTAGGAAAAACTATAACTGGGCCATCAGTACTCCTGCACAGTTCTTGAAAACCTTACTTTGCTTTAAAGGAGAGTATAGCTAGGCAAAAAAAAAAGCAGTAATTTGTGTGGGTACGAATTAAGTGCCATCCATTCCATCTTTGAGATTTTAAACCACTATGTATTAGGTCCTATTTGGCTCAAAAAGGCAGCTGAGAGAGTTGCAGGCACTATAACCCCCTCTTCCCCACTTGTTCTTGGCTTGCTAGTATCTTGGTTCTTATATTCCTGGTCTCAGATTTTTGGTTTGGTAACAACCACCCTGACGCCCTTCAGTGTTGGTGATCTTCCAGACAGCTCTCTGAGCTTCTGAGATTTGGCCTTTGCTCCCTTCTTTAGATCTAGAATCCCTGAGGTATCTTGTTAGAACCTCCTATTTTAGTCTCTGAACCCAGAATACTCTGCCCAAAGGTTTGCATAGGGCTTGGGGTGCACGGAGTTAAGCCACTGTCCCGCCCAATGATGAATGTGAACTTCACTGTTCAAAGAGAAGTGAATTATTTCTTAGAGAGGTATTCCAGCTGGGGGCTCTTACATACTGGAATAGTCTGAGAAAGTGGACCTGTATCCAGGAATATCATCATTCATCAGACTCTGTGGTGAGCAAAAGGGACATGATTATCTCTCATATACTCTTTGCTTAGAAAGCCAAAGTACCTGTGCTCCAGGAACAATGACCACCTGTGATGCAAAGTCAAGGAAGACCAGGCCCTTGCCTTACAGAAAGTTATAGTCTAATAGGGGCCTTTTCATACTATCCCCTATGTCACTCAATATGTCAGCAAATTTGGAAAATTCAGCAGTGGCCACAGAACTGGAAAAGGTCAGTTTTCATTCCAATCCCAAAGAAAGGCAACGCCAAAGAATGCTCAAACTACCATACAACTGTGCTCATTTTATATGCTAACAAGGTTATGTTCAAAATACTTCACACTAGGCTTAAGCAGTATGTGAACTAAGAACTTCTAGATGTACAAGCTGGGTTTAGGAAAGGCAGAAGAAAGACAGCAAATTGCTAACATCCTTTGGATCATAGAGAAAGCAAAGGAATTCCAGAAAACATCTACTTCTGCTTCACTGACTACACAAAAGCCTTTGTATAGATCACAACAAACTGTGGAAAATTCTTAAAGAGATGGGAATACAAGATCATCTTATCTGACTCCTGTGAAGCATGTATGCAGGTCAAGAAGCAACAGTTAGAACCTTATATGGAAGAACTGACTGGTTCAAAATTGGGAAAGGAGTACGTCAAGGCTATATATTGTCACTCTGCTTATTTTTAGCTTATATGCAGAGTACATCATGTGAAACACCAGGCTGGATGACTCACAAGCTGGAATCAAGATTGCCGGGAGAAATATCAACAAACTCAAATATACAGATGATACCACTCAAATGGCAGAAAGTGAAGAGGAATGAAAAAGCCTCTTGATGAAGGGGAAAGAGAAGAGTGAAAAAGCTGGCTTAAAACACAACATTCAGAAAAATAAGACCATAGCACCCAGTCCTATCACTTCATAGAAAATAGAAGGGGAAACAGTGGAAACAGTGACAGATTTTATTTTCTTGAACTCCAAAATCACTGTGGATGGTGACTGAAGATATGAAATTAAAAGATGCTTGCTCCTTGGATGGAAAGTGAAGTGAAGAAAGTGAAGTCACTAAGTCATGTCCTACTCTTTGCGACCCCATGGACTGTAGCCCACCAGGCTCCTCCGTCCATGGGATTCTCCAGTCAAGAATACTGGAGTGGGTTGCCATTTCCTTCTCCAGGGGACCTTCTCGACCCAGGGATTGAACCCAGGTCTCCCACATTGCAGGCAGACTTTTTAACCTCTGAGCCACCCTTGGAAGGAAAGCTATGACAAACCTAGACAGCATATTAAAAAACAAAGACATGACTTTGTTGACAAAGGTCTAAATAGTCAAAGCTATGGTTTTTCCAGTAGTCACATACAGATATGAGAGTTGGACCATTAAGAAGGCCCAGCACCAAAGAAGTGATGCTTTCGAACTATGGTGCTTAAGAAGACTCTTGAGAGTCCCTTGGACAGCATGGAGATCACACCAGTCAATCCTAAAGGAAATCAACCCTGAATACTCACTGGAAGGACTAATGCTGAAGCTAAAGCTCCAGTACTTTGGCCACCTGATGCCACAAGCTGACTCACTGGTAGAGACCCTGATGCTGGGAAAGATTGAAGGCAAAAGGAGAAGAGGGTGACAGTGGATAAGATGGTAAGATAGCATCACTGACTCAATGGACATGAATTTAAGCAAACTCTGGGAAAGAGCAGAGGACAAGGAAGCCTGGCATGCAGCAGTCCATAGGGTCGCAAAGAGTCGGACACGACTTGGTGACTGAAGAACAAGTAGGCAGGTATATGCATCAGTTTCCTATCGCTGCTGGAATAAATTATCACAAATCAGCTGTTCAAAGGGTTTCCCAGGTGGCGCAGTGATAAAGAATCTGCCGGCCAATACAGGAGATGTGAGTTTGATTCCTGGGTCGGGAAGATCCCATGGAGTAGGAAACGGCAACCCACTCCAGCATTTTTGCCTGGAATATTCCGTGGACAGAGGAGCCTGGGGGGCTACAATCCATGGAGTCCAGCTGGACGAGACTGAGCGACTGAGCAGGTATGCATGCAAGCAGTTGTTGAAAAACAACGCAAATTTATTATCTTAAAATTCTGGGAATCAAAAATCCAAAATAAGCCTCACTAGGCTAAAATCAAGACCTGCCTCTTGAGAAACCTATATGCAGGTCAGGAAGCAACAGTTAGAACTGGACATGGAACAACAGACTGGTTGCAAATAGGAAAAGGAGTACGTCAAGGCTGTGTATTGTCACCCTGCTTATTTCACTTATATACAGAGTACATCATGAGAAACACTGGGCTGGAAGAAGCACAAGCTGCAATCAAGATTGCCGGGAGAAATATCAATAACCTCAGATATGCAGATGACACCACCCTTATGGCAGAAAGTGAAGAGGAACTAAAAAGCCTCTTGATGAAAGTGAAAGAGGAGAGTGAACAAGTTGGCTTAAAGCTCAACATTCAGAAAACGAAGATCATGGCATCTGGTCCCATCACTTCATGGGAAATAGATGGGGAAACAGTGGAAACAGTGTCAGACTTCATTTTTCTGGGCTCCAAAATCACTGTAGATGGTGACTGCAGCCATGAAATTAAAAGACGCTTACTCCTTGGAAGGAAAGTTATGACCAACCTAGATAGTATATTCAAAAGCAGAGACATTACTTTGCCGACTAAGGTCTGTCTAGTCAAGGCTATGGTTTTTCCAGTAGTCATGTATGGATGTGAGAGTTGGACCGTGAAGAAAGCTGAGCACCGAAGAACTGATGCTTTTGAACTGTGGTGTTGGAGAAGACTCTGGAGAGTCCCTTGGACTGCAAGAAGATCCAACCAGTCCATTCTGAAGGAGATCAGCCCTGGAATTTCTTTAGAAGGAATGATGCTAAAGCTGAAACTCCAGTACTTGGGCCACCTCATGTGGAGAGTTGACTCACTGGAAAAGACTCTGATGTTGGGAGGGACTGGGGGCAGGAGGAGAAGGGGACGACAGAGGATGAGATGGCTGGATGGCATCACGGACTCGATGGATGTGAGTCTGAGTGAACTCCGGGAGTTGGTGATGGACAGGGAGGCCTGGAGTGCTGTGATTCATGGAGTCGCAAAGAGTCGGACACAACTGAGCGACTGAACTGAACTGAACTGAACTGAGGCTAAAATCAAAGTGTTACCAGGGCTTTGTTCCTTTTGGAGGCTGTAGGAGAGAATTTTTTTCCTTGCTTTTTACAACTTCTATAGTACAGTGCATTCCTTGGTTCCTGGCCCTTTCTTCCATTTTCAAAGTCAGCAGCACAGCATCTTCAAATCCCTCTCTTAACACTGACTTTCCTGCTTCCTTCTCACTTATAAGGATCTGTATGATTACACTGGGCCCACCTGGGTAATCAAGACTACACTCTCTATCTCAAAATATTTAACTTAATCATTTTTGAAAAATTCCTTCTGCCATGTGAGATAACACATTTATAGGTTCTGAGGATTAGGATACAGATATCTTTGGCAGAGCTACTATCTACTCCCATCCCCAATTTTTTTCCATTGTGGCAAAATACACATAAAGTCTACCATCTTAACTGTTTGTAAGTGTACAATTTAATGGTATTACATACATTCATAATGTTATACAACCATCACTACCAACCATCTCCATAACTCATTCATTATGTAAAACTGAAACTCTAAACTCATTGAATAATAACTCTCCATTCCTTCTCCCCCTGGCAACCACCATTCTACTTTGTGTCCACAATTCTGATCTCTATGTATGTAAGATAAGTGGAATCATTATATACTATTTGTCTTTTTGTGACTGGCTTATTTTACTTAGCATAATGTCCTCAAGGTTCATCCACACTGTGCATATGGTAGAATTTCCTTCTTTTTTAAGGCTGTGCATTATTTCATTATATGTATACATCATATTTAGTTTATCAATCATCCACTGATGGACACTTGGGTTGCTTCCATTTTAGTTATCGTGAATAATGCTGCTATGAACCTGGGTGTATAAACTTATCTTCAAAACCCTGTTTTCAATTCTTTTGGATATATAAACAGAAGCGGAATTCTTTAATCATATGGTAATTCTACTTCTAATTTTTAAGGAACTGCCATAATATCTTCCACAGCAGCTATGCCATTTTACATTCCCACCAATGATGCACAAGGGTTTCAGTTTCTCCACATCCTCACCGAAACTTGGTACTTTTTCTATAGTAGCCATTTCAATGGGTGTGAAGTGATACCTAATTGTAGTTTTGATTTGCATTTCCCTATAAAGATGTTGAGCATCTTGTCACATGTTTATTGACCAATTTGTACCACTTCTTTGGAGAAATCTCTATTCAAGTCCTTTGCATTTAAAAAATATGGTTATTTTGCTGTTGTTTTTAGGAATTTTCCATAGTTCCTGGATATCAGTTATCATATAACTGACATATGACTTGCAAATATTTCCTTCCATTCTTTGGGTTGCTTCCTTACTCTATTGATATTCTTTTGATGCACAAATCAAAAAATTTTCATGCAATCCAATTTGTCTACTTTTTCTTTTATTGCCTGTGCATCTGGTGTCATATCCAAAGAAATCCTTGCTAAACCCAATGTCAGGAAGTTTTTGCCCTGTCTTTTCTTCAAGGTGTTTATCATTCCATGTCTTACATTTAGGTCTCTGATCTATCTTAAATTAAGATATTAGGTTAAGTGCCCAGCTTCATTGTTTTGCTTATGGATATCCAGTTAAAAGATTGTCCTTTTCTATTCAATGGTCTTTGAACCTTTGTCAAAAATCATTTGACTGTACGTGCAAGGGTTTAAGTTTGGGCTCTCTATCCTATTCCCACTGTTACATATGTCTGTATTCATGCCATTACCACACTATTTTGTTACTGTAGCATTGTAGTAAATTTTGAAATCAGGAAGTGTGAGTCCTCCCACTTTGTTCTTTTTCAAAACTGCTTTGGTTATGTGAGATTCCATATGAGATTCCTTGAAATTTCATATGAATTTAAGGATGGGCTTTTCTATTTCTGCAAGAGAGTCTTTGGGATTTTGAGAGAGACTGCAAGTAATCTAGAGACTGCTTTGTGTAGTAATAACAAGTTTTGTAATCCATGAATATAGGATGTGTTTCCAATTTATGCCTTCTTTAATTTCTTCTGGTAATGTTTTGTACTTTTCATTGCACAAGTCTTTCATCTTCTCAGTTAATTCCTAAGTATTTTATTCTTTTTGATGCTATTATAAATGGAATTTTCATAATTTCCTTTTCAGATTATTCACTGTTATAGAAATGCAACTAATTCTTGTGAGCTTTGTATTGTTGTTTATTGAATCCAATTAGTCTTAACAGGTTTTTTTGTGTGTGGAATCTTTAGGGTTTTCTACATATAAGATCTTATCATCTGCAAACAGAAAATTTGTACTCCTTCCCTTCCAATTTTCATGCCTTTTATATCTTTTTCTCACCTAACTGCTTTGGCTCAAACTTCCAGTACTGGGCTTCCCTTGTGGCTCAGCTGGTAAAGAATCTGCCTACAATGCGGGAGACCTGAGTTTGATCCTGGGGTTGGGAAGATCCCCTGGAGAAGGAAAGGGCTACCCACTCCAGTATTCTGGCCTGGAGAACAGGCCATGGGATCGCAAAGAGTTGGACACGACTGAGTGACTTTCACTTTTCATTTTCCAGTACTATGTTGAATAGAAGTGGCAGAAGTGGGCATCCTTGCCTTATCCTGATGTTAGAGGAAGAGCCTGTATTATGTGGAGACAGTTTCTTTCTATTCCTAGTTTGTTGAGTATTATTTTCTTTTCATGAAAGAGTGTTGAAATTTATCAAATGTTTTTTCTGTATAGATTGAGATGGCCATGTTTCCCCCACCTGCATTCTGTTAATGTAATCTATTAAATTGATTGATGTACATATGTGGAACCATTACTGCACTCTAGGAACAAATCCCACTTGGTCATGGTGCATAATCCTTTGAACATGCTGCTGAATTTGGTGTGGTAGCATTCGTTGTTGAGGATTTTTATATCAGTGTTCAAAAGAAATATCAATCTGGAATTTTCTCTCTTGTGTCTTTGTCTGGTTTTGGAATCAGGGTAATGCTGGCTTCATAGAGTAAGTTACAAAGATCCCTACTCTTCAATTTTTGGGGAAAATTTTGAGCAGGACTGGTGCTAGTTCTTTACATGTTTGGTAAAATTCATCACTGAAGCCATCAGGTCCAGATTTTCCTTTAGAGACTTTCGATTACTGATTCAATCTCCTTACTAGTTACACGTCTATTCAGATCTTCTATTTCTTTGTGATTTCATCTTGGTAGGTATTGTGCTTCTAGGCGCGTGTGTATACACCACACCTTCTTTATCCATTCATCTGTTGATGGACATTTAGGATGTTGCCATGTCTTGTCTATTGTAAATAGTGCTGCTATGAATATAGGGGTGCATGCATCTTTTCAAATGATAGTTCTGTCTGGGTACTGTATATGCCCAGGAATGGGACTGCTAGATCATACGGCAACTCAATTTTTAGTTTTTTGAGTAACCTTCATACTGTTTTTGTAGTGGCTGTACCAATTTACATTCCCACCAACAGTGTAAGGGGATTCCCATTTCTCCATATCTTCTCCAGCACTTATTATTTATAGAGTTGTAAATAATGGCCATTCTGACTGGCATGAGGTGGTACCTCATTGCAGTTTTGATTTGCATTTCTCTATTAATTAGTGATGATGAGCATCTTTTCATGTGCCTATTGGCCATCTGTATGTCTTTACAGAAATGTCTATTTAGGTCTTCTGCCCAGTTTTTGATTGGGGTGGGTTGTCTTGTCTTTCTGTTATTGAACTGAAGAAGCTGTTTGAGCCCTTGTGGGTTGCATCATTTGCAAATATTTTCTGCCAGTCTGCAGGATGTCTTTCGGTTTTGTCTTATTGTTTCCTTTGCTGTGCAAAAGCTTATAAGTTTGATTAGGTCCCACCTGTCTACTTTTGCTTTTATTTCTAATGCTTTGGGAGACTGACCTAAGAAAACATTGGTTAAGATTTATGTCAGAAACTGTTTTGCTTACATTCCCACCTAAGAGTTTTAAGGTTTTGTGTCTTATATTTTAGTTCTTATGACATTTTGAATTTATTTTTGTGTATGCTGTGAAGATGTGCTCTAGCTTCATTTTATTGTGGTTTTGATTTGCATTTCTCTGATGATTAGCAATGCTGACAATATTTTCATGTACTTGTCGGCCATCTGTATATCTTCTTTGAGACAAATGTCCTTTTACGTCTTCTGTCCATTTTTTAATATGGTTGTTTTCTTGACATTTAGTTGTATGAGCTAGTTATGTATTTTGAATATTAACCCCTTATCAGTCGTATGAATTGCAAAACTTTTCTCCCATTCAAAAGGTTGTCTTTTCATTTTGTCAATGGTTTCCATTGTGTACAAAAGCTTTTAAAGTTTAATTAGATCGTATTTGCTTATTTTTATTTTCTTTGCCTCATGAGTCAGATCCCCAATATATTGGAATTATGTCAGAATATTCTGCTTGTTTTCTTCTAGGAGTTTGATGGTTTTGGGTTTCACATTTAGAACAGGTCTTTAATTCATTTTGAGTTTTTTGCATATCATGTGAAAAAATGCTCTAATTTCATTCTTTAACATGGAGCTGTCCAGTTTTTACCACACCATTTATTTAAGAGGCTGTTTTTTCACCCTTGAATATTCTTGCTTCTTTTATAATTGACCAGAAGTGTGTGGGTTGATTTTTGTTTCATTGAGTTGTGTCTGATTTTGTAGCAGTGACATAATGTTTTGCTTACTGAAACTGGCAGTTTTGTAGCACTGTTTGGCCTTACCTATTTGTAATTTTTACAGTTTTTTTCTTGTAATTGATTTCTAGTTTCATGGAGCTGTGGTCAGAAAAGATGCTTGATATGATTTCAATTTTCTTAAATTTACTGAGACTTATTTTATGGCCTAGCAGGCAATCTATCCTGGAGAATGTTCCATGTGCACTTTAAAAGAATGTTTACTCTGCTGCTTTTGGATTGGCTCTTAAATATATGTTAGGTCCATATGGTCTATGTATCATTTAAGGCTAGTGTTTCCTTATTGATTTTTGGTCTGGATTGTCTATCAATGTAAGTGGGATATTAAAGTTTCCGACTATTGTGGTGTTGTCAATTTCTCCCTATATGTCTTTAATTTTTATTTATTTTAAAATTTTTGGCTGCTCTGGGTCCTAGTTGTGATGAGTGGGCTTCCCATTGCAGTGCCTTTTTTTCCTGTTGTGAAGCGTGGGCTCTCGGGTACGTGGGCTTTAGTAGTTGTGGCATACAAGCTCAGTGCTGTGCTTCATGGGCTTAGCTGCTCATGGCATGTGGGATCTTCTCAGACCAGGGATTGAACCTCTGTCCTCTGTCCTGGCAGCTGAATTTTTAATCAATGGACCATCATGGAAGCCCCCCCTTTTATGTTTTTTAATATTTGCTTTATGTATTTAGGAGCTACTACATTTGGTGCATGTATACTTACAACTGTTATATCTTCTTGGATTGATCCTTGATCAGTGTAATATTCCTCTGTCTCTTATTACAGTCTGGTTTTTTTCTTTAATTTTTATTTTTACTTTATTTTACAATACTGTATTGGTTTTGCCATACATTGACATGAATCCACCACGGGTGTACATGAGATCCCAAACATGAACCCCCCTCCCACCTCCCTCCCCACAACATCCCTCTGGGTCATCCCCGTGCACCAGCCCCAAGCATGCTGTATCCTGCATTGGATAAAGTCTATTTTGTTTAATATGAGTATTTCTACCTCATTTATCTTTTGATTTCCATTTGCATGGAAGACCTTTATTCAACTTCTCACTTACTCTCTGTGTGTATTTTTAGATCTGAAGTGAGTTTCTTGTAAACAGTATATATGTGGATTTTATTTCTGTATTCATTCAGCTACTCTATTGCCATTTTGTCAGTCAATTTAGGTTTTAAGTTTTGATATGTTACGTTTTTGTTTTCTTTATTTTTCACATTATAATGACTTATTTTTATTATTTTTGATATTGTAATGCTTTCTTTTTAATTTTAATTTTTACTTTATTTTACTTTACAATACTGTATTGGTTTTGCCATACATTGACATGAATCCACCACGGGTGTACATGCGTTCTCAAACATGAACCGCCCTCCCACCTCCCTCCCCATAACATCTCTCTGGGTCATCCCCATGCACCAGCCCCAAACATGCTGTATCCTGCATCGGACATAGACTGGCAATTCGATTCTTACATGATAGTATACATGTTAGAATTCCATTCTCCCAAATCATCCCACCCTCTTCCTCTCCCTCAGAGTCCAAAAGTCCGTTATACACATCTGTGTCTTTTTTCCTGTCTTGCATACAGGGTCATCATTGCCATCTTCCTAAATTTCATATATATGTGTTAGTATACTGTATTGGTGTTTTTCTTTCTGGCTTACTTCACTCTGTATAATTGGCTCCAGTTTCATCCATCTCATCAGAACTGATTCAAATGAATTCTTTTTAATGGCTGAGTAATACTCCATTGTGTATATGTACCACAGCTTTCTTATCCATTCATCTGCTGATGGACATCTAGGTTGTGTTCATGTCCTGGCTATTATAAACAGTGCCGCAATGAACATTGGGGTACATGTGTCTCTTTCAATTCTGGTTTCCTCGGTGTGTATGCCCAGAAGTGGGATTGCTGGGTCATAAGGTAGTTCTATTTGCAATTTTTTAAGGAATCTCCACACTGATCTCCATAGTGGCTGTACTAGTTTGCATTCCCACCAACAGTGTCGGAGGGTTCCCTTTTCTCCACACCCTCTCCAGCATTTATTGCTTGCAGATTTTTGGATCGCAGCCATTCTGACTGGTGTGAAGTGGTACCTCACTGTGGTTTTGATTTGCATTTCTCTAATAATGAGTGATGTTGATCATCTTTTCATGTGTTTGTTAGCCATCCGTATGTCTTCTTTGGAGAAATGTCTGTTTAGTTCTTTGGCCCATTTTTTGATTGGGTCATTTATTTTTCTGGAATTGAGCTGCATAATTTGCTTGTATATTTTTGAGATTAGTTGTTTTTCAGTTGCTTCATTTGCTATTATTTTCTCCCATTCAGAAGGCTGTCTTTTCACCTTGCTTATATTTTCCTTTGTTGTGCAGAAGCTTTTAATTTTAATTAGATCCCACTTGTTTATTTTTGCATTTCCAGAATTCTGGGAGGTGGATGATAGAGGATCCTGCTGTGATTTATGTCTGAGAGTGTTTTGTCTATGTTCTCCTCTAGGAGTTTTATAGTTTCTGGTCTAACATTTAGATCTTTAATCCATTTTGAGTTTATTTTTGTGTGTGGTGTTAGACAGTGATCTAGTTTCATTCTTTTACAAGTGGTTGACCAGTTTTCCCAGCACCACTTGTTAAAGAGATTGTCTTTACTCCATTGTATATTCTTGCCTCCTTTGTCAAAGATAAGGTGTCCATATGTGTGTGGATTTATCTCTGGGCTTTCTATTTTGTTCCATTGATCTATATTTCTGTCTTTGTGCCAGTACCATACTGCCTTGATGACTGTGGCTTTGTAGTAGAGCCTGAGGTCAGGCAAGTTGATTCCTCCAGTTCCATTCTTCTTTCTCAAGATTGCTTTGGCTATTCGAGGTTTTTTGTATTTCCATACAAATCTTGAAATTATTTGTTCTAGTTCTGTGAAAAATATGGCTGGTAGCTTGATAGGGATTGCACTGAATTTGTAAATTGCTTTGGGTAGTATACTCATTTTCACTATATTGATTCTTCCGATCCATGAACATGGTATATTTCTCCATCTATTAGTGTCCTCTTTGATTTCTTTCATCAGTGTTTTATAGTTTTCTATATATAAGTCTTTAGTTTCTTTAGGTAGATATATTTCTAAGTATTTTATTCTTTTCATTGCAACGGTGAATGGAATTGTTTCCTTCATTTCTTTTTCTACTTTCTCATTATTAGTGTATAGGAATGCAAGGGATTTCTGTGTGTTGATTTTATATCCTGCAACTTTACTATATTCATTGATTAGCTCTAGTAATTTTCTGGTGGAGTCTTTAGGGTTTTCTATGTAAAGGATCATGTCATCTGTAAACAGTGAGAGTTTTACTTCTTCTTTTCCAATTTGGATTCCTTTTATTTCTTTTTCTGCTCTGATTGCTGTGGCCAAAACTTCCAGAACTATGTTGAATAGTAGTGGTGAAAGTGGGCACCCTTGTCTTGTTCCTGACTTTAGGGGAAATGCTTTCAATTTTTCACCATTGAGGATAATGTTTGCTGTGGGTTTGTCATAGATAGCTTTTATTATGTTGAGGTATGTTCCTTCTATTCCTGCTTTCTGGAGAGTTTTTATCATAAATGGATGCTGAATTTTGTCAAAGGCCTTCTCTGCCTCTATTGAGATAATCATATGGCTTTTATTTTTCAATTTGTTAATGTAGTGAATTACATTGATTGATTTGCGGATATTGAAGAATCCTTACATCCCTGGGATAAAGCCCACTTGGTCATGGTGTATGATCTTTTTAATGTGTTGTTGGATTCTGAATGCTAGAATTTTGTTGAGGATTTTTGCATCTATGTTCATCAGTGATATTGGCCTGTAGTTTTGTTTTTTTTGTAGTATCTTTGTCAGGTTTTGGTATTAGGGTGATGGTGGCCTCATATAATGAGTTTGGAAGTTTACCTTCCTCTGCAATTTTCTGGAAGAGTTTGAGTAGGATAGGTGTTAGCTCTTCTCGAAATTTTTGGTAGAATTCAGCTGTGAATCCGTCTGGACCTGGGCTTTTGTTATTTTCAAAGCTCCCTTGTGATTTATTCCTTAAACCATTTGTTGTTTATGAGTGTTTTATTTAATTTCCACAAATCTGTGAGTCTTCTAGCTTTATTTCTATTATTGATTTCTTACTTCATGCTGTTATGGTCAGAGAAGAGATTTTGTATGATGTCTAGTCTACTGAGACTTAATTAGTGACCTAACATGTATTCTACCTGTTAAAATGTCACATGCACACTCAAAAAGAACGTGTATTTTGCTTTGGGGTAGAATATTCTGGAGGGGCATTATTCTGCCTACCACAATAGACCTATTAATTCATAATTCATTTATTCAACAAATATTTTGAGGACCTATTTTGTGGCAAGCACTTTTATAAACATTAGGATTCAGTAGTAAAATCTATGTTCTTTTTCTCATAAAGTTTACCTTTTAGTACAGGAGATACAATGAACAAATAAATATAGTATGTCAGGTGTGCTAAGTGCTATAAAGGAGCAGCAGATATGTAGGGAATAAAGATGTAGGGTGTGTGCTGCTGCTAAGTCACTTTAGTTGTGTCTGACTCTGTGCGACCCCATAGACGGCAGCCCACCAGGCTCCCCCGTCCCGGGGATTCTCCAGGCAAGAACACTGGAGTGGGTTACCATTTCCTTCTCCAATGCATGAAAGTGAAAAGTGAAAGTGAAGTCACTCAGTCGTGCCCGACTCTTGGCGACCCCATGGACTGCAGCCTACCAGGCTTCTCCGTCCATGGGATTTTCCAGGCAAGAGTATTGGAGTGGGTTGCCAGTGTGTGATGCTATTTTATACACAGTGGTTGGGGAAGTCCTTTCTAAAGTGTTACATAAACAGAATTCTACAGAAAATGAGGAAGGAAACCATGTGGATACCTGGAATAAGGGTGTTTTAGGGAGAGGAGTATCAAGTCCCAAGGCCTGGAGCCAGGAGCATGCATGACATATTCAAGAAAGGCCAGTGTGGCTATACCTGGTTGAGCAAGCAGAAGAACAATGGTGGAAGAGGTCAGAGAAGAAACAGGAAAAAGATCAGTTAGGGGCTTGCAGACCATTGTAAGGACATTATAAGGGTTTACCTGCTTGTGACAGAAAGTTATTGTAAAGTTTTGAGCAGAGGGATAATGCAGTATGACTTTGGCTTAAAAATAATCACTAGAGATAACTGGTTAAAGTTTCTGGAAGAGTCAAGGCAGAAGCAGAGAGGCCAATTAGGAGACTGTTTTAATCATCTAAGTAAGAAATCATGGTGGATGAACCAGGATGGCAGCCATGGATGTGGTAAGAAGTGAGTAGATTCTGAAAATCTTCAGAAAGGAAAGGCAAAATGATTTCCTGACAGATTGGACGTAAGTATGAGAAAAAGAGGAGTGCAAAACGGCTCAGTGATTTTCAGCGAATGTGGCAGCTATTTACAGAGACAGGGAAGACAGTGGATAGAGAATGTCTGGGGAGGACAATGAGGAGCTTAGCTGTAAACATGTTAAATTCAAGGTGCCTATTAAACATAAGTGAAGATACTGGATTGGAAGTTGGATAAAATGAGCTTCCCAAGGGTAGGGAATTCTGTATATCTTATCCCCAAGGCTTAGAACAGTATCTGACATAGAGTAGCCACTCAGTAGACATTTGTTGAATAAGTGAATAAATATACAAGTCTGAATTCAGAGGAATGATCTGGGCTTGAGATATTTGGGAGTCATCAACACACAGATGGTATTTAAAGCCAGCTTATCTAGTGAGTGAACATAAATTAGCCTGAGAACTGAGCTGTAGGGTATTCCAGCATGTGGAAGTTGGGAAGATGAGGCTAAATCAGCAAAGACAACTGAAAAACAGACCCCAGTGGGGTAGGGGGAAAAGCGAGGAAGTGTGATGCTCTGGAAGCAAAGTGAGGATAGTGCCAGGGAGAAGGGAGGAATAAAGAAAAAAGTTTAATTAAAAATGAGGACTAAGAAAGGTAAAATTTACAGAAATGACTATTAAATACTATTTTTAGATTATAAAAACTAACTGCCTATGTTTAGGATGGCAGGGGACTGGAATATAGTTTTCAACAGTAAGTGGGGAAAAAAGACTTAGCATGTTAGTTGTATAGAGATGAAGAAACAGTCTTGCCTGATCACCAACGAACATAGTTCAGTTCTGCCTGAGCTAACAGGAGGACAGCGCATGCGGCAAGGAAGGCTTCGCCGGCCGCACTGCACTGAGCGGCCGCTCTGGGAGCACTGGCTCTGCACTGGGTGCAGCGGCACGCTCAGGACACTGGCGCATCACAAAGCTCCCAAGGAGACTGATTTCTGTGGTGAAAGTAGATGAGAGAACGTCATCTGAGGAGAACCTGAAGGAAGCGGGAGATTTATTTCAGAACTGGGGGCTGTAACGGTTATCTTCAAAGTGAAGAGGTATTACACTGTTATTTGTGATCCCAGATGAGACATGTTACCCAAAAGTAGATATTAAACTTACAGAAAACTTTCTAACAATTAGAACACTCGAGTGTTAAATGGGCTGTTGATGAGGTAGTACTTTCGTAACTATTCTGCAGTCAGTAGAGGAACACATTCACTGAAGTGGCAGAGGGCTGCGGCATCAGAACTCGGCTGGCCATTGGACAGGATGATGTCTAAGATTCTGTTCAGTTCTGGGCTTGTTATAACAGACGTGAATCTACTTTGAAAATTATAGTCTCCCCCCTCTCCCACACACTATGTTATGTATACGCTACAGGGAGAAAATAACTTGTTTAATGTACACCTAATTTGGAGCCCTGTAGAAGGGAATGAGGATGACTTAGTGGATTTATGAGAGCAAGAGAAAGCTCAAAGTGGAAAAGATACATGTGTAAATGCTATAAGACTGTCTGGACATTTGGTTAGAGAAGAGGAAAAATATATGGGCAATTAAAGAGTGAGAATATTAGATAGGGGAGACTGGTTTATACTTGGGAAGAGTTTCATCTGGTTATGAATTTCAATTTCATTCAAACAGGAACTTTTGAGAAGGAAACCCTTTTGGGAAGAGAAGTGCTGGACGATGAAAACAGATAGGTAGCCATTCTTGTGGTTTGGGATCAACAAACTAAAACCCGCTGGAGTAAGGGTGAGACCAGGAGGACACCAGTGAGAATGGAAGGTAAAGGGGGAGGCCCTTCAGAAGAAACTCTGGTCTCTGGCAGAGGTCTGAATGGAGGCCCGAGAAAGTTCAAAATAAAATGATGATGAGCTCAGGACAGTCTGGGGACAACCAAAGACAGATGGAGAAAGGGCAGGGAGGATCCCATGAGGTGAGAAGGTGGTAGGCTCTGGATGACAGACAACAGCATATGGTCCTAAGATCTTGGAACTAGATGCTAGGGTTGTTGTGCAAGAGTGCTTCTCAGATGGGACAGTTCTGACCTCTCTATCTTCAGTTCTCATAGTGACTGTAAACACAAAAGGGTTTACAGAATCAGCCAAAAGTGCTGATTTTGGCTAGTTTAGTTGGCATTTTGGGTTTCTCTAACCTTTAGTATTTGGCAGTTAGGCTGAAGAAGTTCTGAAAAAAGCAATTATTTCTTCTGGGTGAGTAATAGGGAGGGGACAATGTCATATCTGGGTTGCATGATGTGGTATAATCCTAACCGATCTTTCCTGCTTCCACTCTCTCCCCTATAGTTCATTCTACACAGAGTAAAAATCCATCACTTTTAAAACAATCAGATCATGCTGCTCTCCTGCTTAAAATCCTCCAATGGTTTCCTACCACACTTGGAATAAAAGCCAAACTTTCACTCTCTGTTCTCATCTCTTGGCCCTTACTCTCTGACTTCATCTCCTAGCACATTCTTGCTCATCACATTCCAGCACACTGCCTTCTCTTCTGGTACACACCCACTTCAGATGGTTAGAGTCATCAACTTCTGTTCTGCTCAGCTGGAATACTCTTCCCTTCAGTCTTTACAGAGTTGGCTCCTTCTTAGCTTCAGTATCACCTTCCCAGAGAAGCCTCCCCTGACCACTCCAAGTCACTCTGCTGTACTACTCTGCTCTATTTTCTCACATCACTATCACTAGCTGAAATTAGCTTACTCATTTACTGGTTTGTCATCTTTTTCTCCTGTTAGACTGCAAGCGCCACAGAGTGAGTATTTTGTTCCCCACTGGATCCCTAATACCTTGATAAATGTCTGGCACATAAATGGTCAGTAGATAGCAATTAATAAAGATTTGCTAAAGCAATGGAAGAGAGAGAGACAGAGACAGAGAGAGGGAGAGAACTGGTTTCAGCAAGGTATACCGAAGGCATGAGGGACTTGGATGTCTCCTTCCTACCTTATGGGGAGAAGAGCGTGTGGCGTGGGCAACTCTTCTTTATATGTTAAGAATGGGTGCAGGAAATGGAGCCCTGGCGTAGGTCCTTAGTACACACTGGTATTTGCTAATGCTGCCAGTCATAGCTATTTCCCAGCTTCTTGTTTTGTTTCTAGCCCAGGTGGTAGGTGCCCAAAGGGGAGCTGCTAGGATATTTAGTCTCTCTCTTTAAGGGAATCTTTACATTTGAAGACATACTCACGACAAAGATACAGTGAATTAGAAGTAGACAGATATCAAGTCATAGGTATAAATAGTAGGGGCCTTCTCACATTTCTGAAGCAAGTATTTTTTAATTTTTATTTTTATTCAATTAGATAGGATAGGATTGGATTGTGAAAAGACAGAAGTTAAAAATAATAAAGGTTTGGGGTCCTAAAATCTGTTCATATGACTAGAACCATGAAAAGCATAAGGTAATCAGGAGAAAAAAAGCCAACTTTGGATGAAAGCCAATGAGCTTAGAATCTGACATATTAAATATCAGTTCCTGGAAGAAATTGCAAGTAGGAATTCCAAGAGGAAATGTCTATCAGGGCCTTGTTTACGAATACAGTTTATGCCTTAATTTTACTAGCTTCTGGCTTAACTTACTTTTCCCTATTATCTTTTATTATAATTCTTTTGTTTTTAAAAATTAATTTATTTTTAAAAATTTTAATTGGAGGCTAATTACTTTACAGTATTGTGGTGGTTTTTGCCCTACGTTCACATGAATCAGCCGCGGGTGTACACGTGTTCCCCATCCTGACCCTCCCTCCCGCCTCCCTCCCCACCCCATCCCTCAGGGTCATCCCAGTGCACCAGCCCTGAGCACCCTGCCTTATGCATCGAACCTGGACTGGCGATCTATTGCACATATGAATAAAAAGACACACATACTTTGTAACCCAACTCAATTCTTTTTGGAACAGGGTGGGGTATAATAAATACATATATAAAAGCTACCTTGGGCAGGAGGTCAGGCTGACAGACATGTTAGTCCCTGTCTGCCCCCTTCCTTGTCCCACTCTTTGAAGAAGAATTAGCAAATTCATGTTTATAATGTGAGGAAACAGACACTGAGAAGCTAAAGAATCTGTCACGTGTCACAGAGCTAAGAGAGCAGGACCAGCATTCATATTTCTCTGACTCCCAAACCCATGCTCTTCAACACAACTCTATAAAAGGATCTTCCTCTTGAGATCCTGATCCCCAGAGTCCTAGAATCAGTGCGGGTTTAGCTGCAAGTGTATCCCAGACAGATTCTGCTATGCTGAGTCTGGTGAGCCTGCATACATACTGACAGAATCCCTTCATCATATCCTATCTCCTCTGCGAGTCGTAGCCAGTGAAGGCTGCCCCTAAATGCTGGCCCTGTGGGTCAGGCCCAGACAGCCCCCTTTTTCTGGGGTAGTGCCTAGCACACAGTAGACACACATTCTGTCCTTACAAGTCAACTACGGCTTTATTACCAGCTGGGATAGATCTCTTAGAAATCTCTCTAATAACATTTGCTTAATTGTGAATATAGAGACAGTCCAGAGATTCCTGTATTCTTCTCACTTTCCAAACCTGAAGGATGAGGATGGTCACTCTTCCTTGTAAGTCTAGAGGCTGTAATGACGCCACGGACAGTGTGAGGATTGCTGGGAGATAACTCATGAGGTGCCCTTCACCTGGAGCACATAAATGGTCTTCAACAAATGCTATTTCCTTTAGTTTCACTTGCTTAATTCTATTGTATTTACTTCAATTCCCATCTCCCCGTACTAACAAGCCTTTTTTCTGAGGGCAGTGGCTAAAGATGCCAAGAGAAGGGTGATAACAGTGAGCATGAAAGTGCAAAGAGGAAGGAGTACAGATGAGAACAGGACGCTGGGGAATACTGGTCTCCAGGGCAGGCCGGAACGTGGCAGCCTGTGTGTCTCAAACACGGCCACAGCAGTATTTCTGGTATCATATGCTCTTCTAGAACCTTCATGTTCCCCACAAAGAGATGAAGTCTATTTCTCTCCCCTTGGAAGCTGGGTGGGACTCTGTCGCTACTTTGCTGAAGAGAACTCAGTGGTGGGATACTGCATGACCCCTGACCTAGGTCATAAAACATGACATGGTTTCTACTTGGCTCTCTGCTTTGTCAGGATGCTCCTCCTTTGAGCCTGTCACCATGCTGTGAGGAAGCCCAAGTTGGCCTGTGCAGAGAGACCACAGGGAAAGGCCCCTAGCAAACAGTGAGCAGGAGCGTGCAGAGAGGAGAGGACGCAGGTGGGAGCAGACCTGTGTGAACAAGCACAAAGATGATCCCAACCTCCAGTCTCCACCTTCCACCTGAGGCCCAGATCCCGTGAAACAAAGAAAGTCATTCTCCCTGTGTCTGATGGAATTCCCGACACACAGAATCTGTGAGATGAACAGACCGTTGTCCCATGTCAGTAAGTTTTGGGGTAATCTATTACATAGCCACAGTAACTTTAACAAGAAGAAAAGCAAAGGAGAGTGTGTGGTAGGGTGAGGCCGGAGAAGGGAGGGGTTAGAAGAGTCTGAACGTTGCCAAGCAGTAAGCGAGACTAGTACTAGCAGGCAGCATTAGGGGGACACACTACAGCTTGGCATAAGGAGAGGCTTTTAAAGCGTTAAAACTGCCCAGTGACTGAATAGGCTCCCCCAGTTCCCTGTCAATGAAGATACTCGAATATACACTGAGAAAGGTTATTGAAGAGATACAAATCTGAACCAAAGACTGGGATCAGGTGACTGTAAGGTTCCTTCCAGTCCATGGAACACGACAGCAGGTTAGAGCTGGGTCACAAGGAAGACAGATGAGACAGAGGTGACATCTGGCGTCTGATGCCTGGGACACCGGCGACACCATATATGAAAAGAGAAACCATGAGGGACTGAAAAAGACTCTTTTCCATTCCTCTCATCTCTTGCCCAGATGAGTGTTAATGGGCTTTCCCACTGTCTGTGACTGCTCCCCTACATTTTCACATGAAACTTCCAAATATGGTCCTCAGTAGGTCACTGCCCCAATTAAAGGCTTTTAAAAAAGATCTATTTATTCACTTGGCAGCATGTGGGATTTTTAGCTGCAGCATGTGAACTCTTGTGTTCTGTTGTGTTAGTCGCTCTGTCGTGTCTGATTCTTTGCGACTGTGGGATTCTCCAAAGCAAGAATACTGGAGTGTGGTTGCCATTTCCTTCTCCACGGGATCTTCCCAACCCAGGGATCGAACCCGGGTCTCCCACATTGTGGGCAGATTCTTTACTGACCGAGGCACCAGGGAAGTCCTAGTTGTGAACTCTGAGCCGTGGCATATGGGATCTGTTAACAGTTTCCCGACTGGGATCAAACTGTGGCCTCCTGCACTGGGAATGTGCAGTCTTAACCACTGGACCACCAGGGAAATCCCCTGATCAAAGGACTTTAGTGACGCCACTGTCACCACCACATTCAGCAGGTCATTTTATATATCACACAGTATTTTCATATTTATTATCTCACTTGAACATCATAACAGCCTGGGAGGTACTAAGATCACTACACACATCTCAAAATCCAGCGAAAGCACGTACTCAGTTCATTCTTCATATTTTTTTGCTTTGATGTTTTTGCTTATGCTATTTTCTTTGTCTAGGTTTTTCTCAACTCTAAATGTTCCAATCCTTTTTAACTTTCAAGGCCCAGATTAAATTTTAGTTGCTCTAGAAAACAGTTGATTCCTGCAACTAAGAGTGGTCTCTTCCTCCTCTGAACTCTATCAATGATGACATGATAATCCAATACGTATCAAGCAATTACTATGTGCCAAGCAGCATGTTGAGTGCCTTCTCTATGTTATCGGCTATCTTCTGTATTGCTCTCTACCTTATACCATGGATATTTGTATACACCTCTTCTTTACTAGCTTACCAGTTCCTTGAGGATATGATCAATGTCTGAGTCATTTTTGTTTTCTCCCAAGTCTAGCACGGGGCCTGGCACAGAGCAAGCACTATATAAATATTTGTCTAATGAATGAATGAATAATTCAGGCAGGCAGAGTTAAAGTTTACCTTTGCTCGAACAAATGGTTTTCAAGCACCCTTAAACACTTGAGAAGCACTCATTTATATCCACATAATTAATGGGCTAAATTACAAATCATTCTTATCTTTTTAAGACCCAGGTTTCTAGGGACCTTGGCTAGAATCTGTTTTGTCAGTGTCATTTACAGATGTAAAAGTGGAAAACCACAAATACACATATTAACAGACTTCTTTTTATGCAAAAATACTGTAGAATTCAGAAGTCTTTTCCAACCAATCAGAATTAGCTAGTTTTCACAAGTTTCTCTCTTTCATCTGTGCGGTCATAAAGACTGTAAACTGTTTCACTTTGAATCCCACTACTTCTTGGCCCACCTGCTATACAACTTTGCATAGTTATGAATTTAGAAATGATTGCTGACTAAGTGAAAAACCTGTGTTGGTTGCAACGTGTAATTACTCATTATGGTTCTGATCCCATTAGTTCAGCCAAGGAGCCAGCACCTTAAGGGCACCGCAGGGAGCCTCAGCCAAGTATGGCAGTTGAGTCACTGCCCCAAGATTTGAAAACTATCCTCTTTTCTTTACTTCTTGCAGGCCCAAGAATGGAAAACTGACAACAGTAAAGGCTAAACAGGCATTTCAGAAAGTTGTATTACAGATTGTTGAAGTTTGTTGAAGTGATCAAGAAATTATAGCTGGTGAAAAATTCCCATATTAAAATTCTGACGTATTCCTAATATAAAATCAATCCTTTTCACCCGAAGATTGCAATTTCAATTTTAGCTAAAGAAATGGAAGTTATTGTCTAAAACCAAGCCCTGGTACAAAAATAATCAGTTAGTATTTCCCCCACCCACACTGAAGCAGAGATTAACAGAGTACATTCTGACACCTAAATTGTCTTTCACAAAACCTAGGAAAAAATTAGAAGATTAAGGGCACAATAGGAGGGGAGAGCAAAGGCAGACCTGCTATAATCACCACCACAAAGGCCAGCCACTGGCAGACTGCAGAGTGTTTACTCAAAGCCCTGTGCTATCCATCAGTGTCCGTAATTATCTCAGGTCTGCCAGTTCACAAGAGGCAATTTTTGAAGGCTTCTCTGGCTCCCCTTTGTCTCTTATTCCTGTTGGTCACAAAAGGGCTTTGAGGACAAGCCTTGCTTGACACTCTGGCTCTGGCTGGCTTCTCCACACAGCCCAAACAGGAATTATGTGAATTACTCCAATAGAACAACCACCACGCTAACTTTCTCCCCAGGCACGGCTATGACCGTGTGCCAAAACCCTGTTGAAGTGCTTTCAACAGGCCACTGTAGTTCACAATTTAGAAATACAATTTCTATGAAGATAGAGGAAGTAGTACAAAATGGTCTGTAACTATTAGAGGTAAACAAATCAGAAGAGGCAGGAAAACTCCCTGTATTCCTGTAGCTCGGCAGTGCTCAGGAAATGCTGGAAGATGGAAAGACAAGAGGAAGAAAAGCGGTGAGAGATCATTCTTCTCTCTGTCTCAGAAGCAGATTATACTGATACTGCTAAGAATTTCTTAGGTAAATTGAGCCAGGGAACTACCTGGACCTGCTTTCGTAAGAAGGCCTACTAATAGAAATCTGCTGAGTAACTGAGGTTGGGGAAGGAAATTATACTGGGAAAAAATAGATTAAGAATTCTTAAAAACTACTAGAAACATCACTTTGCTGACAAAGGTTCATATAGTCAAAGCTATGGTTTTTCCAGTAGCCATGTATGGATGGTGGCAGTTGGACCCTAAAGAAGGTTGACTGCCAAAGAATTGATGCTTTTAAACTGCAGTGCTGGAGAACTCTTGAGAGTCCCTTGGACTGCAAGGAGATCAAACTAGTCAATCCCACAGGAAATAAACCTGGAATTTCAGTGTAAGAAGTGGTGCTGAAGCTCCAATACTTTGGCCATCTGATGTGAAGAGCTGATTCATTGGAAAAGTCCCTGATGCTGGGAAAGATTTAAGGCAAAAAGAGAAGGGGGTGACAGAGGATGAGATAGTTGGATGGTATCACTGACTCAATGGACACGAGTTTGAGCAAACTCAGAGAGATAGTGAAGGACAGGGAAGCCTGGTGTGCTGCAGTTCATGGGGTTGCAGAGTCAGACATGACTTAGTGATTGAACAACAACAACAAAAAACTACTAAGGGTTAATCACTGACTTATTTAAAATCCAGGTGTATATATACATATAAATAATTATAGCTCATTTTATGAGCATACACACAACACATGTGTGTGTTGCTTCAGTTGTGTTGGACACTTTGCGACCCCATGGACTGTAGCCTGCCAAGCTCCTCTGTCCATGGGATTTTCCAGGCAAGAATACTGGAATGGGTTGCCATGCCCTCCCCTTCAGGGGATCTTCCTGACCCAGGGATTGAACCCTCATCTCCTGTGTCCCCTGCACTGGTAGGTAGGTTCTTCACCAGTAGTGTCACCTGGGAAGCACACACACACACACACACACACACACACGGACTATCGTTTTATATATAAACTTCATGCACACACACCTACATGCACACATGCACACACACTCACACTCTGGTCTGCTTGGATAATCTTAGGCATGTCTAGAATCACGGAAAATGGTGGTGTATATCCTATAATTTGGAGACCATCTCATCTACTGCTCAAAAATTTCATCAGAAACCTGGGAGTCATTCTGTAGTCCTCATTTCCTTTTATCCTCCCATGTTATTAAGCTTTATGTCATCTCACTTACATTTATTCTGTGTCCCCACTGTATCTGTTCCTCTCTGTTTTCACTGTCTCCATGGGTCCTCAACATTTAAAAAGCCTACTCCTAAGGCAAGGGTCGGAGAAGGCAATGGCACCCCACTCCAGTACTCTTGCCTGGAAAATCCCATGGATGGAGGAGCCTGGTAGGCTGCAGTCCATGGGGTCACAAAGAGTCGGACACGACTGAGTGACTTCCCTTTCACTTTTCACTTTCATGCATTGGAGAAGGAAATGGCAACACACTCCAGTGTTCTTGCCTGGAGAATCCCCGGGATGGGGGAGCCTGGTGGGCTGCTGTCTATGGGGTCGCACAGAGTCAGACACGACTGAAGTGACTTACCAGCACAGCAAGGCAAGGGTGGGATGATTTGAGAGAATAGCATCGAAACATGTATATTATCATATGTGAAATATGATATCATATGTCCAAGTTTGTTGCATGAGACAGGCTACTCGGGGGTGGTGCACTGGGATGACCCTGAGGGATGGGATGGGTGGGGGAGGGGGGTTCAGGATGGGGAACACATGTACACCCATGGCTGATTCATGTCAATGTATGGCAAAACCACTACAATACTGTAAAGTAATTAGCATCCAATTGAAATGAATAAATTAAAAAAATAAAATAAAAAGCCTACTCCTTCTAGTGGGCTCAAGCCTACTAGACTCAAGCCATTCCAGCCATTTCTATACTTTTCAGGAGTGATCATCCTATACTGGAAATGTAAACATTTATGGAGCTCACTGAATATTGAATCTCCTGCCACCCTTCACAGTCACCCTATTATAAACCACATCAAACTGAACATGAGACAATGTCTTCTATATCCATAACTCTTAGTTTGGGTTGTCCCCCGAACAGACCCTGAAACAAAGATATGGTTGTATGATGTTTACCTGTGAGGAAGTAGAGAAGGAAAAGAGGGCAGGGAGAAAAGTCAATCAAATATGTGTTAATGAACAGGTTACCACTCTCCAAGGGGCCCCTTGGAGAGATTGTAAGGAACACACTTCAGGATTGTCCCATTGAGGGTTGGTGGAGCTAGGATGTTATCTACCAATTTATTGTTGGAGAGTGATTCCTGGGTGTTAATTCTCCTGTTTTCTTCTAGCAAACAGCTACTTGTCCAGAGAACATCCCCAGGTAGTGAAACACGGGAAGTCACTGGCAGGTGACTGCCTAGTAGGCCACAGGTACCAATAACACCTGCTATATCACGCAGTATCCTGATGCCCTTTCTCCCAAATGGATTCTTCACTGCACTTCTCTTCTGGATCCTTTATAATTTAGGTCACTGAAGCCCTTCTTGACCTCCTTTGGAAGGGCTTTATTTCCTTTGCTGTGCACCCTCTCTTCTGCTGCAGCTATTACACTGTAGCTGTTAATTCACAAGTCTGACCCTCTGACAGACTCTGGGCTCCTTGAGGAGCTTCAGTACTTAGCTTGGAGTCTGGCCCAGGGCAGATGTTCAGTCAATGTCTACTAAACAAGGACATGTTTGTGTGTGTTAAAAAGAAGAGGATGCTGTCCTCCACATATGTAATTGAGAAAGTCTTCAAAGAAACAAACTGCATGCTCCCATATTCTGAATAATATAAAGCCATGTGTGTAAGAGGGAACACCAGCAGAGGAACCTTGGGTCCTAATTCAAATTATTTTGGCTCAGCTGCTTTCCCTATGAGTGGCTATGAATGACCTTTAAGCTTCTTTCAAGTCCCACAGATTTCAAGTGACTGAATCCATGTGTAAGGGAATGCTGATGCCCACAAACTACACAATAACCCATATATGGAAATGTTTATGTGTGTGATATTCACTTGGATTCAAGGGAAGAGTACAGATGACAAAGACTTGAGATGCTGGCAGGTTTATAATGGCATGTACATGAAAGAGCCAGTGTTGGAAGGGTCTTCTGGGTGAGAGGATCCCTCCCAGGGAGTGGCCAGGCTACTGCACAGAGTGAGTTGGGCAGCATGGCGGCCTCTAAGCTGGCAGGTGCCAATGCCCTGGATGGATCCCCGTTACTGTTGCCCCCAGAACTTACCTGGGTCACAGACCTACAAACAGCCCCTTCCCGAGTGCTCATCAAGTCCCTGGAAGGTAGGCTCTGGCTACATTTCTAGAGACTAAGAACAGACTTAGAACAGACTAAGTGTAATAGTGACTAAAGGCCATGCTTGACTTCCTTGACACTCAGTCTTAATCTTCCTAGAAATGTGATGGGGGCTGGAGGGACTGGGTAAGAATAAGAAAGAATAGGTGGTTATCAAGGTCCTATGTAGAACAGACCAACACATGTTGAGGAAGTTAATTTCTGAAAACAAAATCTCTTTTAAAATATTCTGAATAGAGACATTAGCACTGTGGTACACTGAATATGGCTGTATAAGATTTCTTTAAGTAATTAGACTTCATTAGCTTCAAATAGTTTCTTTCTTGATAAATCCCCACATATACACATATGCATACACATATAAATACACATATATATACATGTCTATGTATACACAGATATATGTATGGGCTTCTCTGGTAGCTTAGCTGGAGACCCAGGTTTGATTCCTGGGTAGGGAAGATCCCCTGGAGAAGGGTTAGGCTACTCATTCCAGTATTCTTGGGCTTCCCTGGTGGCTCAGAGGGTAAAGACTCTGCCTGCAATGCGGGAGACCTGGGTTTGATCCCTGGGTTGGGAAGATTCCCCTGGAGGAAGGCATGGCAACCTACTCCAGTATTCTTGCCTGGAGAATCCCTATGGACAAAGAGGAGCATGGCGGGCTACAGTCCATGGGGTCGCAAAGAGTCGGACACGACTGAGCAACAAGCACAGCACAGCGCATATATATATATATATATATATAAAATCTATTTAGATTTTAATTGTAAGAAAATTATTTTACTGAGCATCCTCAATATGTCTGAGGGATATGTCATATTAACACCGAGTCACTACTGTAAACGATTCGTAACTTGGTAGGTGGGTAGAGAAAAGAACACGAGGTGGTTACCGTCTCTGTCAGAAAATTACTGCTTCTGAGGACAGTGCAGAGGATGGGGTGGGGGGTTTAGAGAGCCAACCAGGCTACTAGTAGTTCCTGATACACTGGCTATAATCATGCCCACGGGGCATGAGTGACTTCATGGAGTTATTGCTTTTGGATGGCTCCTCTCTTACTCATAGAGATACCTTGGAAGAAGGAACACAGGGGAAAATAAAGAACCTAGCAGGCTGTAAGTGAAAGCATGTGATGGTCAGGGCACCGTGAGGCTGTGCTGTGTTATGCTGAGGATCTGACTTGATTGGTCTAGGTTTTGTTACTGACCTCCTGACTCAAGGAAAATCACTTGATTCCTCTGGATCTCAGTGGAAGAGGGACTGGATGGTCTCTTATAGAAATTATAGATAAGTTAATGACACCAACAAGAAAAATAGGCTCTGACAGGAGCTTGTAGCCAGGGAAAATGAGAAACATTAGACAAGTCTCGGTATGGGAAGCCAGTAAGGACAGAGGAAGCACAAACAGGAAAAGAGGCCAAGATGACCATGTACATCCCTATGAAACCACTCCAGAATGAGCAAAGTCCAAGAGATGTTTCAAAAGTTGAGTCCAGACTGACATCGAGTCGAGGCCTTACCTTCCGGTGACAGCAAAGCAGAGCGTGCACATTCCCTGTAAGAGTCCGGCAGCATGCTGCAGGAACGCAGCCATCTTGGGATTCTCATCCACAGGGCCTTGCACCGAGAGGAAGCAGCCACAAAGCTTGTCGATCAGACCGATGTTCACCACGTAGCTAGATGTGGGGACAAATATGTGTTACCAATGTGCATAGCCTGGTAACATCTTTCCCTTCAAAAAGTGAAAGTGAAAGTTGCTCAGTCATGTCCGACTCTGCCACCCCATGGACGGTAGCCTCCCAGGCTCCTCTGTCCATGGAATTCTCCAGGCTAGAACACTGGAGTAAGTAGCCATTCTCCTCTCCAGGCATCTTCCCAACCCAGGGATTGAACCCAGGTCTCTCGCATTGCAGGCAGATTCTTTACTGGCTGAGCCACCAGGGAAGCCCTCACCTTCAAAGAGAAACTTAAGAAACACAGGCTTAGGCCTTTCTAACAAGCAAATGACAACACAGGTTTGAGTACAATATCTTAAGCAACTATTTCCTTAGATTTATCCCTGAATAATCAGTTATTTCAATGAATGGTTCTGTTTACTTCTGTTGGCTACTCTAATATTATTTTCTTCAAGAAAGAGATTATCTGATCATTCTCACCAGTCTATAGAGTCTGACAATAACTGAAATGATTTATAAGGATCTCTATACTCGAAAAGGAATACTTCTTAAAGCTCCTAGTAAGGAGCTAAACTCACTAGAACGCAAGGATTCAGGATGATGCTACTCAGGCACTTTTGTTATAACCTAAACTTCCAATGCCACTGTAGATTCTCTACTTTTTAAAACCTTATCACCATTAAGAGTATAACAAGCAGCAAGAATCCAATTGCCCTCTGTTATGAAAAGTACCAGTTCTGAGAGTTGACAATATCACTTAAGAAGTTACTCTCATCTTTTCAGTCTATTAAACAGTTTTCTATAACTGTTTATTAACCCAGATCAACAATAGTAGCTCTTAGTCCACAAAGCAGAAATAATTGCAAATATCTGAAGACTATGAAGTACCTTGTACATATATCAGCCTTAGCGTAGAGATTTTATACCAATTCAGTGCTACTGCATTCACATATATGAAAAGTGAAGGACTCTGAATATAGCAGTTCTGAAAATCAGCACATACAAGCTTTCAGTGATATGTGCAAAGGACCTGATGCTTCTGCTTGTAAGTGTCCTAAAATCCCTACCACTATTCATTTACTAACACACTTCTTTTGTAAAAGGAAGGAGAATCTGATGAATAATTTATGTTGGTAGCCTCTTTTAAGTTTACTGTTTACAAGGCATAAAATAATGTTCCCTTTCTCTTTTTATGTTAGGAAATATATTCATCTGGTTACTGATCATCTCCCATAGTTTTAAAATTGGAATATGAAATGATGACCACCAGCCCTATTATCTTATTATAAAGGAAAATGACATATTGACATATTGAACCCTAGTCCCACAAGTTACTGGATGACCATGGGCAAATTACCCTGCCCTTCTTAGTCTGTTTTCTTTTTGATATAACAGTGTTAGTAGAAGGTTCTTGTGATAAGTGACTGATAAGCTAATACATGCAAAGAACTTGATATATTTTATTATTAATTTTATTGTTACTAGTAGTAATAATGGCAGTATTATAAAAACAAATGCATTCATACTTACTAGTCATAAATACAATGAGAAATTAACACAATACAAAATACCATTTCACTAATATTAGACTGATGAAAGGGCTTAAAAATCACTAAGTATGTTAACATAAAACACTGATAAGGATATGAGGAAATGGGACTCTTATCCTTTACTAATGGGAAGTGTACTCTTTGGAGAACAATTTGATGTTACTTGGTAAAGTTGAACATGGATTTATCATAGGATTCAAAATTCTTACTGTAGGCATATGCACTTGAGAAACTCACATACAGGTGCAAAAGAAGCTTATACAAGGATATTCACTGTATCACTGCTTCAAATAGTGAAAAAATAGAAACTACTGACCTCAAATAGGTGTACAAACTGGGAATTTTTTCATTTAAAAAAATGTCTAGAGCAGTTAAGATGAATTAATCAGAATTATATGCATCAACATAAATAAATCTCAACATGTTATGTGAAAATAGAAATTGAGAGAATTGTATGATAGTATTTATGTAAATTTTAAACACATACAAAACCAGAAATGTTTATTATATGAATATATAAAAAATATATATATACTATACACATATATATTACACATACATATATACAAATAATATAAAAAATTCATGGGAACTATATACACATACTGTAACTCTCTCTCAAGAGATAAATCACTGCAAGAGAAAGGAATGTAGATGGGGAGTTAGCTGTACCTGCCACATTTGGTTTCTTACCAGTATGAAAAAAGATCTAAGACAATATGGAAAAATGTTATCAGTTACTGAAAAATGATGTCAAGTTGGTACATAGGTATTGATAATTTTGTAAGGTGTAGGCTGATACACTACATAAACTCATAGAAAATTTAAATATTTTTGAAGAGAATAATAAAACCGAAAGAGCATTTGAAACCTATAAGATAAGGGTTAATGTTTTATTTCCCAGGTTTATTGAGATACAGTTAATATACACTTCCTTAAGTTCAAGGTATACAATGTGATGATTTGTGTATTGATTACAAAATATTACTGTTTTCTAGTTTCACACCACTGATCAGAGAAGATACTTGACATAATTTCTATGTTTTTGGATTGTTGAGACTTCTTTTGTGGCATAACATAGGATTCATCCTTGAAAATGTTCCATGTGTGTTTGAGAGCAATATATATTTTGCTGCTGTTGGATGGAGTGCTCTATATATGTCTGTTAGGTCCTTTTGGCCTAAGTGCTGTTTAAATCTGCTGTTTCCTTATTGATTTCCTGTCTGGAAGATCTATCTATTATTGTTGGGTGTTTCTTCTTGCTGTGTAGTTGCCAAGTCATGTCTGACTCTTTTGCAGCCTCATGGACTGTAGCCTGCCTGGCTCCTTGTCCATGGGGTTTCCCAGGCAAGAATACTGGAGTGGACTGTCATTTCCTTCTCCAGGAATTTATTGTCGAGAGTGGGGTATTAATGTCCCCACATATTACTGTATTGTTGTTCTCCATTTAGTTCTGTTAGTATCAGTAAATATTTAGGGGCTCCAACATTGGATACATAAATAATTACTAACTGTCATATCTTTGGTGGATTGACCCCTCTATCATTATATAATGATCTTCTTTGTCTCTTTTAACCATTTTTAGCTTAAAATCTACCCTTCCTTTCTTCTGGTTACCATTTCTCTGAAATACTTACACCCCTTTGCTTTCAGTCTTTGTGTCTTTAAAGCTAAAATGAGTCTCTTACAGTCAGCATGTTGTTGGATATTGTTTTTATCATTCAGCCCCTCTGTGTCTTTTGATTGGAGAATTTAATCCATTTACCCTTAAAGTAATTACTGGCTACTAATGGCACCCCACTCCAGTCCTCTTGCCTGGAAAATCCCATGGACGGAGGAGCCTGGTAGGCTACAGTCCATGGGGTCGCCAAGAGTAGGACACGACTGAGTGACTTCACTTTCACTTTTCACTTTCATATACTGGAGAAGGAAATGGCAGCCCACTCCAGTGTTCTTGCTTGGAGAATCCCAGGGACGGGGGAGCCTGGTGGGCTGCCGTCTATGGCATCGCACAGGGTTGGACACGACTGAAGTGACTTAGCAGTAAGGACTTACTATTGATATTTCACTAATTATTTTCTGTTTTTTAGCCCCCTCGACCTGTGTTCCCTCTCTTGCTGTCTTCCTTTGTGATCTGATGACTTTTTGGGACAGTATGCTTTGACTTCTTTATACTAAGTGTATCTACTATAGGTTTTTCTTTGGGAAATGTACTTCTTGAATTCTGTTTTTTAAATTAGTTAATTTTAATTGGAGAATAATTTACAATATTGTGGTGGTTTTTGCCATACATTGACATGAATCAGCCACAGGTGCACATGTGTCCTCCATCCTGAACCCCCCTCCCACCTCCCTCCTCTCCCCACCCCTCTGGGTTGTCCCAGAGCACTGACTTTTGAGTGCCCTGCTTCATGCATCAAACTTGCACTAGCCATCTGTTTCACATATAGTAACATACATGTTTCAATGCTGTTGTCTCATATCATCCCACCCTCACCTTCTCCCATGTAGTCCAAAAGTCTGTTCTCTACATCTGTGTTTCTTTCACTGCCTTGAAAGAGGCACATGAACCCCAATGTTCACTGCAGCACTGTTTATAATAGCCAGGACATGGAAGCAACCTAGATGTCCACTGGCAGATGAATGATGGATAAGGAAGCTGTGGTGCATATTACATTCTGTTTTAAGTTGGTAAGTTTGACAGCATACGGAAAATTTATGCAGTTGTCCCTTAGTATCTGTGGGGGATTGGTCCCAGGACCTGCTGTGGATACCAAAATTCATAGATGCTCAAGTCCCATCACTGGGACTCCATATCCTTGGTTCTGCACCTGCAGACTCGACCAACTACAGACTGCGTAGTACTATAGTATTTATTAAAATAAAAACTTGCATGCAAGTGGACACGCACATTTCAGACCTGTGTTGTTTAAAAGTCAGCTGTACTTTTGCTTCTCCTTCCTCATATTTCAGGTTATTCATGTTACAGTTTACATGTTTTTATAGTGTTTATTCAATAACAAATTTCTGTGGTTATGGTTACATCTATTACATTTGATTTTTAACTTTCAAACTAGCTTGTAAGTGAATTTTATGTATCACCATTATAACACCAGAGATCTGATTTTGATTATATAGTTAGCATTACCAGTGAGTATTACACATCCATATGTTTTTATCTTATTAATTATCACCGTTTTCTTTAAACCTGAAGAATGCCCTATAGTATTTCTTGTAAGGGAGGTCTAGTGGTGATGACCTTCCTCTGCTTCTTTTGTTTGAGAAAATCTTTATTTCTCCTTCATTCCTGAAGGACAGCATTGCTGAGTACAGCATTCTTGGTTGGCAGTTTTTTCTTCAATATTCTGAAAGCCTGTGCCATAGGCTGGGCTTCTTGATCAGGCTGCTGGCTGTGCTCTGATATTAAGCAAGATTGCTGGCTGGCCTCTCTGGTTGGGAGCGGTCTCCAGTTGTACATCATAGATGGGTGGGTCTAGAAACTGTCTCTGTGGTTGAGAAGAATTTTGTCTGGGCTCCATTATAGGGTGGGGCTGCAGGCTATGCTCTGTAGTTGAGTATGGGACCATAGCTGGGTTCTGAGGTTTCCCAAGGTTACTGTTCAGTCTTCCTGGTTATGTGGGGTCAGAGGCTGAGCTCAACAGTTGGACACGGCTGCTGGCTTGACGCCCTGCCTGAACAGGGCTGTAGTTTGGACTTTGCAGCTGCTTAGGTTCCATAGCTGACCTTCCTGGATGGTCAGAAATGAAGGCAATGGTGAGCAAGAAGGCACAGATGATGACCTGCTTTCCTGCCCAGGTTGCATGGTAAAACAAGCTCTGTAGCTGGTACAGCCTGGGGACCCTAAGCAGCAGAACTGCCAACTGAATTCCCTGACCAGATGGGGCTACAGCTCAACTTCATATATGGGCAGAGCTGCTGCCTGGGATCTCTGCTTGGGCATCACAGTAGCCAGGAGCACAGTCCACCAAGATCTGAGTGCTGAAGCACCACACTCCCCTGTTCTATTTGCTCCCCACTGGTCAGGCCCTGCAGATTCCCCCAGTAATCTTTGTTAGGTGAGACCAAAGTGCAAGTGTCCCACAATGCTGGGGGAGCTAGATGTCCATTGGGGTCCTTCTTAGTACTGGAGAAACCACAGGCTTGTGGGGGGCCCTGCATACAGCACTGTGCTGGCCTGTGGGAGCACAGTGAGCAGCTGCTCCTCTTACCCTTCTAATGAGGTACTTCTTGGTCTCTGAGGTCCAGTAAGAGATGCTTCAGGCTTACCCACTTTCTTTATTCTGAGTTTTCACAGTGGTTCTTGTCTATGCATAGTTACTATCTGGGCTTCTAGTGAGGCCATCTGTTTGATGGCACAATAAGTTCACAATGAATGAAGACCTTGTAAATGGAGCATTTACCACAGGGAATCAACACTGATCCTGACAAATAGGAGTATCATCTACAGCACTGGAATCCATTTCACAGTACAAGATGGCTGGCTGTTCTTTAGTATATTCCACCCATATCTCAGAAAAGTTCTGGAGGCCAAAAAAGCCAAGATTAAGGTGCCAGCAGGGTTGGATTCCTCTGAGGCTGCTCTTTTTGGTTTCCAGATGGCGGTCTTCTTGCTATCTCTTCATATGGTTGTTCCTCATGCAGGTGCCTAATGATCTTATCATGTAACAAGAGCTTTTACAACTAAAAAAGTCAAGACCTCCAATAGGAAAATGGGCAAGTACATGAATAGGCAACTCACAAAAGACTGTCTGAGCCGCCAAGAAAGTCCTATTAAAATGGCCAGTGAACATTTAAAAATGTGCAGTATCATCACTAATATATAGAAATGAAACATTTTCACCTCCCAGTCTGGCTAAGACTCAAAAGAATGATGCTATTCAACACTGTCTAGGCTGAAGGTACAAGGACATACTCATATGTAATCTCTCAGTTCAGTTCAGTTCAGTTGCTCAGTCGTGTCCGACTCTTTGTGACCCCATGAATCGCAGCACGCCAGGCCTCCCTGTCCATCACAAACTCCTGGAGTTCACCCAAAGTCATGTTCATCGAGTTGGTGATGCCATCTAGCCATCTCATCCTCTGTTGTCCCCTTCTCCTCCTGCCCCCAATCCCTCCCAGCATCAGGGTCTTTTCCAATGAGTCAACTCTTCGCATGAGGTGGCCAAAGTATTGGAGTTTCAGCTTTAGCATCAGTCCTTCCAAAGAACACCCAGGACTGATCTCCTTTAGAATGGACTGGCTGGATCTCCTTGCAATCCAAGGGACTCTCAAGAGCCTTCTCCAACACCACAGTTCAAAAGCATCGATTCTTTGGTGCTCAGCCTTCTTCACAGTCCAGCTCTTACATCCATACATGACCACTAGAAAAACCATAGCCTTGACTAGATGGAACTTTGCTGGCAAAGTAATATCTCTGCTTTTGAATATGCTACCTAGGTTGGTCATAACTTTCCTTCCAAGGAGTAAGCGTCTTTTAATTTCATGGCTGCAATCACCATCTGCAGTGATTTTAGAGCCCAGAAAAATGAAGTCTGACACTGTTTCCACTGTTTCCCCATCTATTTCCCATGAAGTGATGAGACCGGATGCCATGATCTTCGTTTTCTGAATGTTGAGCTTTAAGCCAACTTGTTCACTCTCCTCTTTCACTTTCATCAAGAGGCTTTTTAGTTCCTCTTCACTTTCTGCCATAAGGGTGGTGTCATCTGCATATCTGAGGTTATTGATATTTCTCCCGGCAATCTTGATTCCAGCTTGTGCTTCTTCCAGCCCAGTGTTTCTCATGATGTACTCTGCATATAAGTAAAATAAGCAGGGTGACAATATACAGCCTTGGCGTACTGTTGTTCCATGTCCAGTTCTAACTGTTGCTTCCTGACCTGCATATAGGTTTCTCAAGAGGCAGGTCAGGTGGTCTGGTATTCCCATCTCTTGAAGAATTTTCCACATTTTATTGTGGTCCACACAGTCAAAGGCTTTGGCATAGTCAATAAAGCAGAAATATATGCTTTTCTGGAACTCTCTTGCTTTTTCCATGATCCAGTAGATGCTGGGAATTTGATCTCTCTATGTAGGACAGTTTGGCAGTTTGTATCAAAATCCTTAATACACAGTTTTTGACCCCAAATTATACTTCTCAAAGTTTAATAGAAAACAATAATCAATTATAGGGAAAGATATTCTTTACAGTGCTATCTATAATAGTAAAATACTAGATAAACCTATTTAAGTAATAGGTCACCTGAAGCAAATCACCTTGGGCTTCCCAGGTAGCATTAGTGGTAAAGAAGTGCCAATGCAGGAGATATAAGAGGTGTGGGTTTGTTCCCTGGGTCGGGAAGATCCCCTGGAGGAGGGCATGGCAACCTACTCCAGTATTCTTGCCTGGAGAATTCTTGTGGACAGAGGGGTGAGGCTACAGTCCATAGGGTCACAAAGAGTTGGACATGACTGAAATGACTTAGCACACATGCACAAGCAAATCAATCACTGCCACATAATTAAATACTTGGAAAGCCAGCAGAAAGTCATTTGCAAGTTTCTGTTGATTTGGAATAAAAGAAATGAAAAAAATATGACATAAAAAGTATGTGTAAGTATTACAATTTGTTTTCATAAAATAACCACATATATGTACACCAAAACCAAAATTAAAACCAGTGATTATCTTTGGGTGGTGGGATTAAAGACAATGCTTGTGTATTAAAAAATGCATTGTGATCTTCTATGTTTTCCAAATTGTTGCAGGAACTCCTATAGCACAATGGTAAAAATACAAATAATTCAATTAAAAATAGACAAAACATCTAAATAGACATTTTACCAAAGAACAGATACAAATGGCCAGCAGATATAGGAAAAGATGTTCACCATCATTAATCATCAGGGATATACAAATCAAAACCACAGTGACATACTCCCTAATACCTGTTAAGATGGCTATTATAAAAAACAAACGAAAAAGAAATCCTAAAAACCAGGAAATAATACTGGCAGGATGTAGAGAGAAAAGTGAAACCTTGTACACTGCTGGTGGGAAAGTGTATTTGTATAGTCACTATGAAAAACAGTGCGGCATTCCTCAAGAGATTACAAACAGAAACACCATATGATCTATCAATTCCACTTCCGGGTATTATTGTGAAGGAAATCAATCACTATCTTAAAGAGATACTTGCACTCTCATGTTCACTGCAGCATTATCCAGAAAAGCTAAGTGTCCATCCTCAGATGAATGGATAAAGAAAAGTGGTAAAGCTGTGGCTCAGCTGGTAAAGAATGCACCTGCAATGCAGGAAGATACCCTGGAGGCTACCCACTCCACCACTCATGGCCCTCCCTGTTGGCTTAGATGGTAAAGAATCTGCCTGCAATGTGGGTGACCTGGGTTCGCTCCCTGGGTTGGGAAGATTCCCTGGAGGAGGGCATGGCAACCTACTCCAGTATTCTTGCCTGGAGAATCTGCATGGACAAAGGAGCCTGGCAGGCTAGAGTCCACAAGGTCGCAAACAGCGGGACACAACTGAGCGACTAAGTACACACACTCAGATGGCTCAGTGGTAAGGAATCCGCCTACCAATGCAGGAGATGCAAGAGACATTGGTTTGATCCCCGGGTGGAGGAAGAAATGGCAACCGATTCCAGGAATTTTGCCTGGAAAATTCCACAGAGTTGCACACAGCTGAGCACACCTGCAAAGTGGTGTGTGTGTGTGTGTGTGTATAAAATGAAATATTATTCAGCCATAAAAAATAAGGAAATCATGCAATTTGTAACAATATGGGTTGCCCTTGAAGGCATTATGCTAAGTGAAATAAGTTAGACAGTTAAAGGGCAAATACTGTGTGGAATCTGAAAGAGTTGAATTCTCAGAAATAGTAGAATGCTTGCTGCCCAATGCTGGGGGTGGGTAGGGGAAATGGGGAGATGTTGGTTAAAGGGTACAAACTGACATTTATAAGATGAGTAGGTTCTAGGACTGTAACATACAGCATAGGGACTACAAGCTACAGCACTGTACTACATACTTGAAAGCTGCTAAACAGTAGCTCTTAAATGTTTCAATACACACACATACACGCAAAAGGTAATTATGTAAGATGATGGAGGTGTTAACTAACAGTTACTGTGGTTATCATTTTGCCCTACATATACGTGTAACAAATCATCACGTTGTACATCTTAAACTTACACAGTGCTATATATGTCCACCTATATCTCAATAAAGTCAGGAAAAAAACCAAACTGCAGAGCTTCAGGACTGATGCATTTCCTGGGCAAATTTCAAACCAGTGTTTTTTCACATTGCAATCTGCTTCTATCCTATACATAATACTGCTTTCCTAGAACTATGCTAAACACATGAAATTACCAACATTTGCATCTTACAAAAAAATTCAAATGTTTTACAGCCAAAAGCTATTATCTGGATATTCTGTTAAAGTTTTTTTTTTTTTAATTTGTTTTTGTATCCCAGGACCTTGTAAAGTATCTGGCATAAAGCGAGTACAAGTGGCAATATTTTGAGGTGATAGATATTTCTGAGGATCCCTTAGGGCTAGGAACTGGACTGAATCATCTAAAATAAGGAGAATAAATACTGTTATTACCTCATCTCGGATAGACACCCCCTTGCCTCTTCCATGCCAGATAAGGAGAGAAAAGAGACATACGTCAGAGTAATGTACCTTTTTCCAGCTCTACCTTAGTGGTACAGGCAAGAGAACAGTGCCAAAAACTGTGGTGGAACCCTTCCCTCACAACTTTACAATGCTAGAGATTTATAAACTGACAAAAAAGGCCCAGGTTGTAGCAGGGAGTGGACTGAGATTTCCTGTCAGTTCATATTCGAGAAGGTGAGAAAGAAAGCATGAAACTATTTACACATATTCTGTTTGCTTCACTAGGAAGATCTGAGATAAAGTTTGTGGTCCTACACATAGGGATCATCAAGCCAGCTAACAATGCATTATCTACAAGAAAACACTATTTACCAAAAGTGGTTCAAGCCAGATAAAGAGTGACATCGTTCTGCTCTGAAGCACTGTAATTGCCTATCATCCTTTTTAAGTTACATCAATTATTTGGTTTGGCAGATCATCACTGTTATCTTTTTCCCCCCAATAACCTGTTTTCTTAATGAAGGATCTGGTAACTATAATAATAAGTGTAAAAATGTAGGTACTTTCTCCTGGAAGGCCCACTGGAATCGCACTAAAGCACCTGGCTGGGCCTTCTGCCTCACTGTAGCTGAGGCATGTAGCTGAGTTGTCTGGATGACAAGAATGCAGGGCCGCTGCATCACACAGTAGCCCAAGGGAGGATGCTGGGCATTTATCAGCAGGGAGGGCCAGGTTCTACAGACCAAAAGGACATGGGGAAATTGAATGAGATCAAGCAACAGAGAGAAAGGCCAGGGAGGGTCAAAGTCAAGTGCTGCATGATAAATGGTTTGTGCACCCAAAGGGCCTGCCTAGTACTCTCGAGCAATAAATATGCTTGGGGAGAGAGGGCAGGCGGCTGCAAGGGACAAGTTAACAAAGTAATCAAGGGTAAGAAAGATCCTGAATGAAACAACTGTTTCCAAGAAAGCACTACAAGAGACCAGATGAAATTTATGAACTGAGAAAGAAGTGAATGCAGAAGAGGGCATTCTCTTTCTCCTATTAACCTACTATAAGCTTCAAAAAGTAACAAATTGCATGGGTTTTGGGAGTCAGAGATCAGTGCAGATCACAGAGGAGTTTCTGCTAGGTGGGACAGGTAATTGATTAACACCAGATGGAATCTTGGGAAATTAAATGTCCTATCTGATTCCAGATTCACCAGGGAAAAAGAATTTAAATGTCAGAGTAGGAATAAATTTCCCCGGAGAAAAGGTGACCGTGGAAGGAAGCAGGGTTGACCGTGAACAGGTGTTAGAAATTGCCACATTTGTGTAGTGAAAAATATACAGCTGTTGGAAGTCCAGATAGACCTGAGTTCCAGTCTCAATTCTCCTACTTAAATTTTAAACTTATTCATTACATAACCTTTAACCCCACTGAGCAATTTCCTTACCTACAAAGTTTGAATAACAGAGTGGTTCCAAACAGAAAAAGGAGTACGTCAAGGCTGTATATTGTCATCCTGCTTTTTTAACGTATATGCAGAGCACATCATGAGAAACACTGGGTTGGATGAAGCACAAACTGGAATCAAGATTCCAGTTGATATTTCCAGGAGAAATATCAATAACCTCAGATATGCAGATGACACCACCCTTATGGTAGAAAGAGAAGAGAAACTAAAGAGCCTCTTGATGAATGTGAAAGAGGAGAGTGAAAAAGTTGGCTTAAGGTTCAACATTCATAAAACGAAGATCATGGCATCTGGTCCCATCGCTTCATGGCAAATAGATGGGAAAACAATGGAAACTGACAAACTTTATTTTGGGGGGACTCCAAAATCACTGCAGATGGTGACTGCTGCCATGAAATTAAAAGATACTCCTTGGAAGAAAAGTTATGACCAACCTAGATAGCATATTCAAAAGCAGAGACATTACTTTGCCAACAAAAGTCCGTCTAATCAAGGCTATGGTTTTTCCAGAATTGATGCTTTTGAACTGTGGCGTTGGAGAAGACTCTTGAGAGTCCCTTGGACTGCAAGGAGGTCCAACCAGTCCATCCTAAAGGAAATCAGTCTTGAGTATTCATTGGAAGGACTGATGCTGAAGCTGAAACTCCAGTACTTTGGCCACCTGATGCAAAGAAATGACTCATTTGCTAAGACCCTGATGCTGGGAAAGATTGAAGGTGGGAGGAGAACGGGATGACAGAGGATAAGATGGTTGGATGGCATCACTGACTCAATGGACATGAGTTTGAGGAAACTCCGGGAGTTGGTGATGGACAGGGAGGCCTGGCATGCTGCAGTCCATGGGGATGCAAGGAGCTGGACACAACTGAGCGACTGAACTGAACTGAACAAAGTCTGAATTAGAAATCCTACACTTACAGGGCTGCAACGCCTCTACTACAATACCTTACTCTCCTTCATGGATCACAGCCTTGCATAACTCAACAAAGCTATAAGCCATGCATCGCAGGGGCACCAAAGACGGACAGGTCATAGTGGAGTGTGTGCAAGCTAAGTCGCTTCAGTCGTGTCCAGTTCTTTGCGATCCTTTGGACTGTAGCCCACCAGGCTCCTCTGTCCATGGGATTCTCCAGGCAAGAATAATGGAGTGTGTTGCCAAGTCCTTCTCCAGGGGATCTTCAAGAACCAGGGATGAAACTCACATCTCATTATGTCTCCTGCACTGCAGGCAGGTTCTTTACCAATAGCATCACCTGGGGCACAACTACAGAGGATCCAGAGGATATCATTGTCCTCTAGAGTTTCTACACTTTCTGTGTGAGTGCTAAGTCACTTCAGTTGTGTCAGACTTTTTGCGACTCTACGGACTGTAGTCCGCCAGGCTCCTTTGTCTGTGGGATTCTCCAGGCAAGAATACTGGAGTGGGTTGCCATGCCCTCCTCCAGGAAATCTTCCCAACTCAGCGACTTAACCCTTGTCTCTGGCATCCCCAGGAGTGGCAGGCTGGTTCTTTACTACTAGTGCCACCTGGGAAGCCCCTAAAAGATTCTTCCTTTCCACACCGGGAGTCAAGAGTTCTTTGTCAGAGTGGAGAGTTCTGATAAAATGAGGTTACCAACTCAATGCACAAGTTTGAGCAAACTCCGGGATACAGTGAAGGACAATGAAGCCTGCCATACTGCAGTCCATGGGGTTGCAGAGTCAGACACAACTTAGCAACTAAACAACAGCATAATACGTTACTAATAATGGGTGTGACAATTAATGATAGCTATTCTGAGTACTTAAAATCCGAAAAAATTTATGAGAGATGACCTGAGATAGGGGAATTCTTAGAAATTCTTTGAGTTGGAAAGAGTTGACAGCAAAAACAGTTAAATTCTAATTCTAATACTGAATATTAAATACCAAGAATGACAGATGAGCTTTAACTATACTGCTTTTCCTTAATAGGACTTTTCTTCTCTCTACAAAAGGTGGTATATTTTCTATCAGGAATTTTTGGATGGTGTGAAAACAATTGCCATCACATGGGCCCTGAGACTTAAAATAATTTTAAAATGATTTTTTTAAACAAACAAGTTTTAAGAAATCTAGAAACGTACCTGATGAGGTCCTGAACTCGGCTGTTAAAAGCATCACCTTGTGAGGGTTTGCTTTTCATTTCCTGTGTTGGTATTTTTGGTGTAGTTGGCTGGCTGTTTCCATCTGGTCGATTGGCAATCAGGCAGCCAAAAACCGCAGCACTGACTTTGAGAAGTCCAGTTGTCAAGCCTTCGAAAACTTGCTTATTTGTATTTCTTCCCAAAATAGCAGTATTTTCATCTGGAACATAAACCTAGATGGAAAAAATACAGTATTGTATTTCAATAAAACCACCAAAAATGAACAGAGATGATATGGAAAATTTCTGGAATCATAAATAATTTTGAAATTCTAGAAGTGCTATTTGAATGCTTGAGTACTGGTTCTAAAGTCAGACTGTCAGTTCAAATCTCAATTTTGCCCCTAGTAGCTAGGTGTCCTTGGGCAGGTCGCTACTTCCAATTTTCAATTTTCTCATAAAACAGGGATAATGACATTACCGATAACAGAGGGTTCTTGTGAGGACTAAATGAGCTAATAACATAAAATGCTTATCTCATCCTAAGCATATAATAAGCACTCAATAAATATTACTTATTCAACTGAATAAAGTATTAAAAATTTCTGTAAACTCAGAAAATAAGCCAACTAGTTAATTGGTAGCACTGTCATGGGAAGCACACCCTGACTGAAACCATCCATCTTGGTCAGGCACCACTGTAACCATGTGTGTGAGTTATTTTACAACAGGAGGTCCCGGTAAGGAGCACGGAACTAATAAGCCAGCACTAGCCAGAAGAGCTCAGGAAAGGTCAAAAAGAGACACCACGTGTCCAACCGCCTCCCAGAATCCTTCTTGCTGGCATCCATCTTGGCCGAGCAATGCGTGTGTCATTAGGAGGGACTCTGAGTCAGAATGACTGGCCAAAGACAACCCAGAGACTAATCCCACCACCACAAAACCCGAGACTGCGAGCCACGTGGCAGAGCAGTCCCCCTGGGTTCCCTTACCCTCCTGCTCTCCTTGGGTCTCCCTTCCCAATAAAGTCTCTTATTTTGTCAGCACATGTCTCCTCAGACAGTTCATTTCTGAGTGTTAGACAAGAGCCCACCCTTGGGCCCTGGAAGGTGTCCCCCTTCCCACAATAGCTCTGTTTCTTGTCAAAGTAGATTTTTAAAACATCTAATCTAAATTCCTCTATGAGGAAAAATTTTGCATTTATTACAAAATGGTAAAATATAATAGTATTTCTCCAGAATTTCCCCTAATACACAGAGTCATATTGAGCTGTTTACTTATAGTTTACAGGAAGTACTATGGCTGTTAAAAGTTGGACAAGGAGTCAGAACGTGGGCTTGGGTTCCAGCCCCAGCTATATGATCTTAGACATGTTCCTTAACCTTTCTGTGTCTCAGTTTCCTCAACTGTTACATGAAGATAATTACAGTATCCAGTGAATCAACATATGTAAAGCCTTAGCACAGTGTCTGGCTCATAGGTAAGTCCCACAGAAGTGTCATCTGCTACATCCAAAGAGAAGTAGCAACTGCTACTCTTACTATGATTCCTACTACTACCAGGAGTAAATACAACTGGGTATGAACAGCAGCTCTCACAGAGAAGGATGACTGGAAGCTTAGTGGCTAGATATGTAATCACCAGGCTGGGAACTCTGTGCTTTGGCATGTGATATTGGCTACTGAAGGGTTCACTCTTCCCAGGAGCAGAGGCTCCTGAAGACCTTGCTACCAAGAAAGGGGCAGAGACAACAGGCCAGAGTTAGGGAGGAAGAAAGTTTAAACGTGGAATCAGATGGCTTTGTGTTCAAGTTCCAGTTCCTCCTCTAGCAGGTCACATGACTTTAGGTAAACACTTCACATTTACAACTCAGCAAATCACCATAAAGGCACAACTTTTCTTTTCTTTTACAAACTTCAGAAAGAATATGAGAAACACATTTCTGGGTAATGTCAGGGTTCTTCATACATCACAAATTTTCATATTCCTTTCATTTCAAAAACCTTGTACTGATACTAAATATTTCAAATAAAACACTATACACGTGCTCTTAGCAACCTTTCCCTTTTCTAGAAGCATTTTAACCCAGTAATCAGATCTTTCAAAAATGTAGTTGAGAATCATGAAGATATTAAAGACTTCTGAGATACCAAAATTAATGTCATTTACTTAATCACCTGCTCATCTAACATTTGAATATCCAGTATGTCCATGGTCAAAGACACAGAGATTCTCTGTTTACTGTAAGGTCATTTAGACCCTGTAGACTCTGATTTTACAAGTAAGTGTAGCAAGCTGTGGCTTACTGGTTTATAGTAGAACAGAAAGAACAATATGAAGAAGTGGTGGCCATTTTAGAGGTAGCAAAGTAAAAGTGAAAGTCACTCAGTCATGTCTGACTCTTTGTAATTCCTTGGACTACACAGTCCATGAAATTCTCCATGCCAAAAGACTAGAGTGGGTGGCCTTTCCCTTCTCCAGGAGATCTGCCCAACCCAGGGATAGAACCCAGCTCTCCTGCATTGCAGGTGGATTCTTCACCAGCTGAGCCACAAGGGAAGCCCAAGAATACTGGATATGGGTAGCTTATCCCTTCTCCAGCGGATCTTCCTGACCCAGGAATCAAACCAGGGACTCCTGCATTGCAGGTGGATTCTTCACCAACTAAGCTATCAGGGAAGCAAAACAAGATACTATTCTTGAAGCTCAAGGAAAAAAACAGATATAAGAATACTAAAGGCTCTGCAATCTGAGACTCATTGCCTTTATTGGACTCATTTTTTTTTTTTGCACTGAAATTATTATTTACTAAAAACAGTATACCTGTTTATGCTCAAAATGACAACCTTGAGGTATTAAAAAAAAAAGGCTAAATTATGAGCCACAACTTATTTGGCGGCGGGGGGGGGGGGGCGGTGCAGAGAAAAAATGATGAAAACTAACATTTCTTAGGGTTTTCTTCTATGCCAAGCACTTAAGCATTTTCCTTATACCATACCATTTGGAGAAGGAAATGGCAACCCACTCCAGTATTCTTGCCTGTAAAATCCCACGGATGGAGGAGCCTGGTAGGCTACAGTCCATGGGGTCGCAGCAAAGAGTCGGACACGACTGAGTGACTTCATTTCACTTTCACTTCACTTATACCATCACATTTAATTTTTGTAGATTAACATCTCAAAGGTCAGAGACAGCAGTCAACACATCCAAGTTTCACAGCTATAGTTAAAGAGCTGGGATTGAAACCTGAGTTTGTTAGACTCTAAAGCCATGTGCTTTCTCTCACCCCACACCAACTTCCCACTGGCCATCTCTTTTTCTGGGAATTCTGGAGAAACTGTCTCTAGTGGAAGGAGGTGAAAACTGATCATAGGTCAAACACGGCCTTTCTGATGTCTTTTCCATTAAAAGTTCTTAATTAATAAGAACTTTACTCGTGACCAAAGAGCATGAAAATACTTTATTTAAAGATTGTTGTAATAATTATGAGTGAAATATACTAAGCCTCTTATTCAGAAACCATAAATGTGGTGCAGGGACCAAATGTCACTTCTTCATCCGTCCCCTAAAATAAGCTCAATCAAAGTCAAGTAAATCAGATTTATGTTTGCACTATTTTTATATTCTTTGTCCACAGCTGACAACTTTTGATTTTTGTCTTTCATTGAGGATTTCTGCTTAATTTTAGAAGCACCATTTTACCAGTTTCTTATAAAGTAAACAGAAATGAAAAAACATCTCTAACAATTTGCCAGTTATACGAAGAACCCTTGTGGTCTGCAGGAGCCAAGGAGCTCTCCTCCTCCTTAGGAGCCAAGCCTCCCTTGTTAGGCTTGTCATGGTGAACCCTGGGACCAGGGACCTGAGTCCAAAGGCCCTCACTGTACTGAACAGTTTTATTTTTCTCATCCTGATTTCTTATTTTCCAACAGTCTAAGCCCCTCACCTCATCAGATTTCCCCCCACATCTGTTTTTCCCTAATTTCTTCATTTAACATTGATCCTTTCACTGTTGAGAATAGTTTTCTTTCGTTTGTAACCTTTGGTGAAGACTCTGTCTCATCAGGACATCACCTTACTCAAAACCACAGAAGCTTTCTCCATCCTTCTATATAGATTCTTCTTCTGCTGGTTTAGAATCATTTTACTGCAATGCTTTCATAGGAAACTGATGTTTCATCTAAGAAAGAATTTCAAAACTGCCTGAATTAAGGTATGAAAGTGCTTATCTTTAGTTAGACAAAAGGTTCTTTCTAGTCTTCAAGAATGAGACTTGATAAAGAGAAACTTTAAGGAGAAGGTATCTACACTGTAAAGGATATTCTATTCAGAGCAGTACTCTGTACTGCTGTCTTTTGTCTAGCTGGGTATCACTGTTACTTGCTGGAGGTAAAGTAACTCATTAGCGGCCTGCTCTTCTGGGACACTTACTAGATGAAATGCATATCTAGAGTTCTGATATATGCTTATACACTAACACTTGAGTTTGAACTTCCTTCTAATACCGCTGCTGGGCCAAGGGCACCCTGCAAGTTCAGGGGCCTGTCCTTTTCGAAAGGTGTTTTAGCAACATTCTCCCCTCCCCCTGCACACTGTCTATTGCACACCTGGTTTACCTGAGTCTGGAAAACATTCCATCCTGGGGTGGGTGGTCTGTGGAGGGCAGGGGAAGGTTACCTTCCCAGCATGCAGCCCTGCGTGTGACTTTACCACCTGCCGGAATGTGCCAGGCTTGGCCTGGGAAAAATCAGAGCTATGTAGCTTTTGGTTCCTCTCAATTTGTCACTTCTGAGGCAGAAATCTAAAAAGCCACAGTTTCTCTTCCTCTAGTATATTTCTTTAGGTCATTATCTTACTCTCACAGTAGCAGCAAACCATAAGTTAATTTCATGTACATATGCTTACTAAATTTCTCCTTCCTCTCAAAAAACATTTGGCCCTCTCAAAATCTGCAGATATTTCATATAGTTTTAGATTTAGAAAGAAACTTAGAATCAGATTGTTTCATTTTATAGTTGAGGAAATCATGGTCCAGGGGAGAAAGAGACTTTCCTGAAAAGAAAGAAACCATCAGGGCTGGAATAAGTACTGTTCTCTAAACCTATTCCAAGGAGAAACCCAATATCTATAGGGCCAAGCCCTGAAGCAAAGTGTTTTAGCAAAATTAAATTAAAAGTCACTATCACTTTTAAAAGAAGAGCTCATATTCTTTTTTCCCCCCAATACCTCCTACGATGTTTCAAAAACTTCCTACACTCTTTTTTGCAACCCAGAAAGATGCTTTTATTAGTAGTATAAATCTATCCCTCTGTAATATGATTCCATGAGAGACAAAATTAACTTGGTAATCAGTGGTAATACTATCCAACTAATTTTCAGTATTGTGAAGTTGGGTTTAAGTATTTTTAAGTTGTACAGTGTATTCACAATGGTTGGAATATGAATTAAACTCACTAAGAACCAACAGGAGATTGTTTAGAAAGCTCCTACCAAGTCAGTGCCAGAGTATAAGGAAAAAAAAAAACAAAAAAGGAAAAAAGTGTGGAAGGACTCCAGCATCAGACACAGGTTTCTACATTGTTGGCACCATTTTACTTCCTTAGCTAAACTGTCTTCAGACACACAACAGTCTTTGCACCACTGATATTTTGTAAAACATCTATGCTCATGTTACATTATGACATGCTATGTTATAAAAATAGAAGTCATGAAAGATATTTACCCTGATGATTTACTTGGCTTGAACGCATGAAAAGAAATTACATAGGAATGGCTAAGAGTTTTTCAACGTTATCTTTTTAAAATTCCATAAACAATATTAAGACAGTATTAGAGGATTTTGTATTTTATCCCAAATACATTTGTATTTTTAATACATTTATGCCTTTCAGACTGTTTGTATATTTTATGCAGTCAAAATCCTACATAAAATAATTTTAGCAAACTCTATAGTACATGCCTTAGTGGTCTTGATGGTTGGAAATTTCTTTTTTATTAATGTTGAATCATATCATTCTTCTGCTCAAAAGAATCCCTGGCTTCTTATCTTCTGCAAAGTTAAAGTCCAAAAATGCATCATGGCCAAAGAGCCCCTCCCTGACATACTTCTTCAGTAACCTTTCTAAATTCATGTGCTTCACTCTGCTGGCTCTTGCTCTATTATCTCTTCTGCCTGAATACTCTCCTCCCAGGTATCCTCCCAGGTATCCCAGACTCACTCCCCCTCTTCTGCTAGTTCTCTATTAAAAAACACCACCTTATCCATAAGCCTTCCCAGACCACCTCTTTAAAAGTCACAGCCTTCTCCCGCAAACCCAATTCCCTTTCCTGTTTCCTCAAGCTTTATTTTTCTCCCACTGCAATGGTCACCTTCTAAACTATTATGTGTTGGTATTTCCTTTCCCTCAAAGCTAGAATATAAACTCCATGAGGGCGAGGTTTTGTTTTGTTCGCTGCTCTGTTCCTGGCACCTAAAACAACTTCCTGGGCTTCCCTGGTGGCTCAGATGGTAAAGCGTCTGCCTGCAATGCGGGAGACCCAGGTTAGATCCCTGGGTCAGGAAGATCCCCTGGAGGAGGGCATGGTAACCCACTCCAGTAATCTTGCCTGAAAAATTCCACTGATGGAAGAGCCCGACAGGCTACAGTCCATGGGGTCGCAAAGAGTCGGATGCGACTGAGCGACTTCACTTTCTTTCTGTTCCTGGCGCCTAAAACAATATGGTTATGTGTATGGGTGCTTGGTCGCTAAGCTATGTCTGACTGTGACCCCATGGACTATAGCCCCCCAGGCTCCTCTGTCTATGGGATTTCCCAGGCAAGAATACGGGAATGGGTTGCCATTTCCTTCTCCAGGGGGTCTTCTCTATCCAGGGATTGAACCTGCATCTCCTGCACTGGCAGGCAGACTCTTTACCCACTGAGTCACTTGGGAAGCCCGCTGGCTATGTAGAAAAATATCTTGAACGCACTTAGACACTGATTTTCAATTAGAAAGATATTATTGTGACTCATTCACAAGTTAAAAATAAAGCCAGCACTTAAAAATCAAAAATGTACAGTATGCAGTCACCCTGGATGAATCTGTAAAGCGAGTAGGAGGCAGAAAGGAATTTGCCCATTACCCCCTTCTCCATGCAGTCTTCTGCTTCTTCACCTCTTACTCCTGCTTCAGTTGCTGCACTCTGTGGGGTATGTCTTCTATTTCCCCCACCTGCCAACATAAGTCATGTGCTTCACTGCAGTCTCCAAATACCCCCTGCACATTCTGCTTCATTGTAGCACTAACAGCAGTGCATTTTAAATGTCTCTTAGCTATCTTTTCTGGGCTTTCCTAGTGACTGAGTGCTGAAGAATTCACCTGCTAACGCAGGAGACCTGGGTTCAATCCCCTAGAGAAGAAAATGGCCACCCACTCCAGTATTTTTGCCTGGGAAATCCCATGGACAGAGAAGCCTGGTGGGCTACAGTCCATGGGTTGCAAAGAGTCAGACACGACTTAGTAACTAACAACAGTAACAATCTGTCTTTTCTATTGGACTGTAAGCTATTTGTCTCTGCAATTAAGGTGCCTACTATCTACCTGGTGCTTTTAGATGTTTGTGGAATGAAAGAATGAGTAGGTTCTAGAAGCATTTACAAAGCAGTACTGATGTGTTGAGATTACTGTGTTGAGAGCTAGGAGGCTAGGGTCTCATTCTACCTTAGCCATTGTTACCAACATGACCTGTGTGTCTCCAATCTTTCTGCATAAATTAAGGGCATTCGACTTTAAAATTTGCTGAGTCTGTTGGAAGTAAGATGATGAGAGGTACTTTAATTCATTAAATGTTTACAGCAACCCTCAAATATATCTGTTATTATCCTTATTGTGCAAATGAGAAAACAGAGGCTCAGAAAGGTAAAACAACTTGAACAAGCTTGTGAAGTCAGTAAATGATAACACAGCTTCTCAAATTCAGAACGCCTGATTTCATGTATGGTGATTTATCCCAACATCACTGAATCGTTCCTAGTAGGAGGATGGAGTGGTTAATCTCTAAGGCCTCTTTTTATTCTCAGAGTCTATGGTTCTGTAGGTCTAATTTATGATCATGAAATTATTCAAATAAAGCCATCTATCTGGAGTACGAATAGTGGGTTTCCATGCCTTCCTCCAGGGGATCTTCCCAACCCAGGGATCGAACCTGCAACTTTTATGTCTCCTAAATTGGTAGGAAGGTTCTTTATCACTAGCGCCACCTGAAGTCCCCCTTAATCTACATATCCATTACCCAAACCTACGAATTTTAAGGGCTTCCCCAGTGGCTCAGCGGTAAAGAATCTGCCTGTGATGCAGAAGATGCAAGAGACGCAGGTTTGATCCCTGGGTCAGGAAGATCCCCTGGAGGAGGGCATGGCAACACATTCCAGTATTCTTGCCTGGAGAATCCCATGCACAGAGGTGCCTGGCGGGCTACATAGTCCAGTGTGTCGCAAAGAGTCAGACATGACTGAAGTAACTGAGCGGATAGACATACCCCAATTCTACATCCTGAATGTTTCTTGACTTCATTTTGATGGCCATACTTATACTAGTCCAAGTCACCATAATCTTTCTTACAGACTACTCTAATAATCTAACTGGTTTCTCTGCATTCATATTTATTTCCCCCAAATCCATTTCTGATTGTACCTGACATCCTTCCAGAGTGTACATTTATGACTAAAGTCAGAAACTTAACTGAACCTACAAAGTCCAGCTTTGGCCCCAATCTACCTCATTTGCCCAAATTGATTCCCTTCACTTCTTGCTCACGAGGACCTAGCCTCAATGGCCTTTCTTTGGTTCCCTGAATTCCACAAGCTCTTTTCCACCTTAGGGCTCTCTCAGGAGCTATTTTTTCTCCCTAGATTATCCTCTCACCTCCCTTTCTGCCTAGCTAACAGGCAAAAACTAAAGCCTCAGGATTTTAACATAAATGTCACTTCTTCTGGGAGGCCTTTCTTGACCCTCCTAACTTGGTCAGTTCCCATTTATGCTTTCCTAGTGTACCCTGTACACATTCTTTCAGCCTGTGTCACAACGCTAGTCACGTAATTAATCACATGATGCCTACTTCTGATACCTGGTGAAACAGAAGCTCTGTGAAGACTGGGACAAATGTGCTTCATACACTGTTCTACCCCTTGTAACTAATGTTCAATTCCTCATATATGTACTTAACAAGTATTTTTTAAAAACTACAAAATTGTTTGAAAATGGTACTATTGTTTATCCCCATATTATAGGTGAGAAAATTGAGTTTTAGAGAAGCAAAGAAATTGGTTCAAAATTAGAAGTTAGCTAATTATGGAGTTAGAATTTGTATCCAGGTAGTCTGATTCCAGAGGCTGGGCTATATCACCTTCTAAGGTATATGAGACAATTACCAGGAGACATCTACTCTTTTTAACCCATTTTTATGTCTTTTAAAAAAGTTGTGGCAAAATACATGCAATGCAATATTTACCCTCTTCACCATGTTTAAGTGCACAGTTCAGTGGTAATAAATACATTCACATTTCTGTGCAACTATCGCCACCATCCATCCCCTTAATTCTTTTCATCTTGTAAAACTCTATACCCACGAAACAATAACTCTCCATTCTCTCCTTCCCAGGGCCTCTGGGAACCAACATTCAAGATTCTGTCTTTATAATTTTGACTACGCTAAGCACCTCATATAAGTGGAATCACACAATATTTTGTCTTTGAGTGACTGGCTTCTTTCACTAAGCATAATATCCTCAGAGTTCATGCATGCTGAAGTGCATGGCAGAATTTCCTTCTAAACTTTTGAAGGCTGAATAACATTCCCCTGTATGGATATACCACAACTTTATTTATCCACTCATTCACTGATGGGCATTTGGGTTTGTTTCCACATTTTATCTACTATGAATAATGCGGCTATGAATATGTGCATATCTTTTTAAGATTCTGATTGCAAGTCTTTTTGGTATATGCTCAGAAGCAAAATTACTGGACCATATGGTAATTTTATTTTTAGTTTTTTCAAGAATTAGTTCCTTTAGACACTTTAAAGAAAACACCATTTTCTACAATGGTTGTGACCATTTTACATTCCCATCAGCAGTGCACAAGGGTTCCAATTTCTCCATATCTTCACCAAACCATTTGTTTTTTACATCTTTTTGCCAATGGCCATCTTTATGAATGAATATGAGATAGTATTTCATTTCTCTAATGATTAATGATGTTGAGTATCTTTTCATGCACTTATTGGTCATTCACATATCTTCTCTGGAGAAATGTCCAAGTTTTTCGACAAATTTTAATTGGGCTTTATTTTGCTGCTGTTGTTACTGAGTTGCAGGAGTCTCTATATATTCTAGATATTAATCCCCTATCTGATAAATGATTTGCAAATAATTTTCTCCTAGTCTGAAGGCTGCCTTTTTATTATATTCATAGATGCACAAATTAAAAAAAAATCATTCAGTCCAATATGTCTATTTTCTTTTGTTACCTGTGCCTTTTGTGTCATATACAAGAAATCACTGCCAAATCCAACCTCATGAAACCCTTGCCCTATGTTTTTCCACAGGTTTTATTATTTTAGCTTTTATATTTAGTTCCTTGATTCATTTTTGTCTTAGAATCCGCCTGCCAATGCAGGAGACACAGGAGATGTGGGTTTGATTCCTGAGTCAGGAAGATCCCCTGGAGAAGAAAATGGCCACCCACTCCAGTATTCTTGCCTAGAAAATCCCGTGGACAGAGGTGCCTGGTGAAATACAATTCATGGGGTCCAAGAGCTGGACATGACTGAGAACGCACACACATGCACACTACTGGATTACTGTAGTTTTGTAGTTAAATTTGCTTGTTGACTCTGTATCCTGCTACTTTGCTGAATTCATTTACTAGTTCTAACAGTTTTTCCTTTTGTGTGGAATCTTGAAGGTTTTCTACATATAAGATCATATCAGGAAAAAAACAATGATCATTTCTTCCTTTTCAATTTGCATGACTTTTATTTCTGTTTCTTGCCTAACTCCTCTGGCTAGAGCTTCAGTACTCTGTGGAGTCCAAGCAGTGAGTATGCACACTGCCTGTTTTTGATCTTAGGGGAAAAGTTTTTAGTCTTTCACCACTGAGTATATTGTTCACTATAGATTTTCATATATGAAAGTTATTCATATATATTCATATATGAAGATACTTTCCTTCTCTTTCTAGTTTATACAACGGTTTTTCTTTTGACACAAAATGGTGCTATATTTGGTCTAATGCTTTTCTGTAGCAATTGAGATTATCATGTGTATTTCTTCCTTCCTTCTGTCAAGGGGGTGTCATACACTGATTTGTGTCTGTATGTTGAACCAAGCTTGAATTCCAGGGATAAACGGCACTTGGTAGTGGTGTATAATCCTCTTAATATGCTGCTGAATTTGGTTTGGTAGTATTTTCTTGAGGATTTTTACATCGATGTTCACAAGGGATACTGGTCTGTAGTTTTCTTCTTTTGTAGTGTCCTGACTGGCTTTCATATTAAGGTATGCTGGCCTCATAGGGTAAGTTAGGAAATGTTCCCTTCTCTTTTTTGAAGTTTGAGAAGTACAGATAGTAGTTGTTTAAATGTTTTTTAGAATTTGCCAGTGAAATCATCAGGTGCATGGCTTTTCTTTAAGAGTTTAAATTGCAGATTCCATCTCCTTAGTTATAGGTTATTCAGATTTTCTATTTCTCCATGATTTAGTCTTGGTAGATTTTGTGCTTCTAGGAATTTATCCATTTCATCTAGGTTATCCAAGTTTTTGGTGTACAACTGTTCACTGTACTTTCTTACAATCCTTTTCATTTCCACAGAATTGGTAGTAATGGCCTCACTCTCACTTCTGATTTTAGTAATTTCAGTCTTCTACTTCTTTTCCTTAAAAAAAACAGTCCACATAACTACAGGTTTATTAACTCTGTCAATCTTTTTGAAAAAAATCAACTTTTTGCTTCATTATTGTCTATGCTGTCTTCCCATTCTTTATTTAGCTTTTTTCTTCTGTAAGCTATATTATTTTCTTTGAGTTTAGTTTGTTGTTCTTTTTTTTCTATTTCTTCAAGTTGTAAAGTATGTTGTTGATTTGAGATATTTCTTTTTTTTTTTTTAAATAAAGCCTTTTTAGCTGTAAAACTCCTCCTCTGCACCACTTCTGCCAGTCCCCTTAAGTTTGGTACTTTTTTCAATTTAGCTATTACGAATGATGCTGCAGTGAACACGAGCGTGCAGATATCTCTTCGAGATACTTATTTTAGTATCTGGATACATACCCAGGAGTGGGATTTCTAAATCATAAGAATTAAGTATTGTGAAGTCATTTAATTTCTAGTGGACATTTAAAGGACTTTCTGGAATACAGCCTAGTAAATGGCAAGAGACCAACACAGCCTAAATAAAAGTCAACAGAACAGAAAAGAGTATTTCATCTGCTGTGATGGAAGTGTCAGGAGTGAAGAGTAAGAGGTACAATGAGGAGAATAAATGTGCATCATAAACGGAATGTTGGGCTTATACATACCTACATATCTAACTAGGTCCTATGATGATTTGTAAGGCAGCACAGAGCAGCAAGGCAAGATGTTGAAAGAATGTTGGACTATGAAGCTCAAAGAAATACGACTGGGTGAACTGGCATTTGTTATTTTTTTAACTCTTTAATATAAAATAATTAGATTAATTGGAAACTGAAAATAAAAGTATAGAGTAGTTCTATATACATGTCCCAGTTTCCTCCAATGATAACATTTTATAACTACTGTTGTTGCTCAGCCACTAAATCATGTCTCATTCAGGCTCTTGGTTGGATGACTGATTTTTTAAATTATATCTTTGATGTCTTGGGTATTACATTCTAAGACTCTGGATCTTACTGAAATCGTGCATTTTAAAAGGCCTTTTCTGAGACTGTGTTGGTGTGGGGTTGGGGGTACCACCTTGTCAGTCAGGTGGGGACGGAAGTGCAGGTGCCCTGTGGGCCTTCACTGACACCCTGGTGGAGAACAACGGCCTGTGATTGTTGGGTGAGAACAGGAGTTCAGGCTTCTCACTTAGCTCTCCACTGATATCACACTGACTTGGTGGTTTGGGGAGGGAGAGGCAGATGTTACTGCTCCCTATATGGCCTCCACAGGAGGGTTACCACTGGAAGGTGTAAGGGTGGTGGGATTTGTTACTAGAGGAAGGTGGTAAGTCCTGGCATCCTATTTGGCCCTTTCTGATCCCACTCTGGTGAGAAAGAGAAAGACAGAGTCTCACTATTTCTGGGTGAGGTGAAAATTCAAGCTCTCAGCATGGTCTGTACTGACCCTGGTGGGAGGCTGTGTGGTCTCTAAGTCACGTCCAACTCTTTGTGACCCCATGGATGGTAGCCTACAACACTTTTCTGTCCACAGGACATCCCAGGCAAGAGTCCTGGAGCGTGTTGCCATTTCCTTCTCCATGAGATCTTTTTGACTCAGGGACTGAACCTACATCTCCTGCTTGGCAGGTGGATTCTTTACCTGAGGCACCTGGGAAGCTCCCTGGTGGGAAGAGAGGGGCTAATTACTGCTAGGTGATTATTAAAATTCCAGTTTTCCACTCAGCCTTCTCTGAAACCACCATGGTAGAAGGGCACAGCCTGAGTGCTTAACCCCTTCTTAAGGCCTCTGATTCTTCCAGAGAATAATATCCACTGTCACTATGTAGGGATTTTTCTCACAGTGGTAACAGAAGTAGTGAAAGAGGCAGTAGGGAGCATAATAGCAGTTAACGCGAGCACTTAACAATGTGAGATACCAGTGCTAATGGCTTCACTCAGCTCATCTCACTTATCCAAGCCAGGCTTCAGCAATCCGTGAACTTCCTGATGTTCAAGCTGGTTTTAGAAAAGGCAGAGGAACCAGAGATCAAATTGTCAACATCTGCTGGATCATGGAAAAAGCAAGAGAGTTCCAGAAAAACATCTATTTCTGCTTTATTGATTATGCCAAAGCCTTTGACTGTGTGGATCACAATAAACTGTGGACAATTCTGAAAGAGATGGAAATACCAGACCACTTGACCTGCCTCTTGAGAAATCTGTATGCAGGTCAGGCAGCAACAGTTAGAACTGGACATGGAACAACAGACTGGTTCCAAATAGGAAAAGGAGTACGTCAAGGCTGTATATTGTCACCCTGCTTATTTAACTTCTATGCAGAGTACATCTGGAGAAGGCAATGGCACCCCACGCCAGTATTCTTGCCTGGAAAATCCCATGGACGGAGGAGCCTAGTAGGCTGCAGTCCATGGGGTCACTAGGAGTTGGACATGACTGAGCGACTTCACTTTCACTTTGCACTTTCATGCATTGGAGAAGGAAATGGCAACCCACTCGTGTTCTTGCCTGGAGAATCCCAGGGACGGGGGAGCCTGGTGGGCTGCCATCTCTGGGGTTGCACAGGGTCGGACACAACTGAAGCAACTTAGCAGCAGCAGAGTAAATCATGAGAAACACTGGGCTGGAGGAAGCACAAGCTGAAATCAAGATTGCTGGGAGAAATATCAATAACCTCAGACATGCAGATGACACCACCCTTATGGGAGAAGGGCATAACATTCTATGCAGATGTACTCTGCACAGAAATTAAATAAGCAGGGTGACAATATACAGACTTGACACCACCCTTATGGCAGAAGACTTCCCTGGTGGCTCAGACGGTAAAGTATCTGCCTACAATGCAGGATACCTGGGTTCAATCCCTGGGTCAGGAAGATCTCCTGGAGAAGGAAATGGTAACCCACTTCAGTATTCTTGCCTGGAAAACCCCATGAACAGAGGAGCCTGGTAGGCTACAGTTGATGGGATCAAAGAATTGGACATGACTGAGCGACTTCACTTTTACTTATGGCAGAAAGTGAAGAAGAACTAAAGAGCCTCTTGATGAAAGTGAAAGAGGAGAGTGAAAAAGTTGGCTTAAAGCTCAACATTCAGAAAACTAAGATCATGGCATCCGGTCCCATCACTCCATGGCAAACAGATGGGCAAACAATGGAAATAGAGATAGACTTTATTTTCTTGGGCTCCAAAATCACTGCAGATGGTAACTGCAGCCATGAAATTAAGAGACGCTTAGTCCTTGGAAGGAAAGTTATGACCAACCTAGGTAGCATATTCAAAACCAGAGACATTACTTTACCAACAAAGGTCCATCTAGTCAAGGCTATGGTTTTTCCAGTAGTCATGTATGGATGTGACAGTTGGGCTATAAAGAAAGCCGCGTGCCAGAGAATTGATGCTTTTGAACTGTGGTGTTGGAGAAAACTCTTGAGAGTCCCTTGGAGTGCAAGGAGATCCAACCAGTCCATCCTAAAGGAAATCAGTCCTGAATATTCATTGGAAGGATTGATGCTGAAGCTGAAACTCCAATACTTTGGCCACCTGATGCGAAGAGCTGACTTATTTGAAAAGACCCTGATGCTGGGAAAGATTGAGGGCAGGAGGAGAAGGGGATGACAGAGGATGAGATGGCTGGATGGCAGCACACAGTCAATGGACATGAGTTTGGGTAGGCTCCGAGATTGGGTGATGGACAGGGAGGCCTGGTGTGCTGCAGTTCATGGAGTCGCAAAGAGTCGGACACAACTGAGTGACTGAACTGAACTGAACCCAGATGGTATCCCCACAGAGCAGCATTGCTACTCCTGTTTTCAGACAAGAAAGCTAGGGTTTAGAGAGATTGTATTATGGTAGAGTCCAAGATTTCAATCCAAGCAGTCTCATTGCTAAGCCTGGGCCTTAAACTACTTTATAATACTGTAGTGAGGATTAATTAAGATGACATGTGAAAGCGTTTGAAAATTAGAAAGCACTAAACAAGCGTGAGGAAATTTTTATTACCACTTTTCAGAGTACTCTGACAAGTGACCACAATTAGATAAATGAAAATTCAGGTTTCATCCAATGTTAATGAATCATTTAAACACTGTCTCCCATTGTAGTAGCTACACAAAAGACAATGTTTCATATTTTGCAAAAGCTGCAAAGCTGCTCTTAATGAAAGTTTTAAAGGTAGAACTTTAGGGAAATACATGTACAGAGTATTTTCCCATAGGTCTTTTTACATTTTGTACATATAGAAATGGTAGCTGAGTTTTGGGTTAATCTCTTTCAGCTCAGTTCAGTCCCTCAGTCGTGTCCGACTCTCTCTTTAGATATGTTTAAATAAAAGATGTGAGGAGAGAGATGTTACAGATAATCACTGAGCCATGTTACCCACTTTATAGGAAAGAGATTAAGTTCTGGAGGAATCCCTTAGATTACAGAAATAGTTGTATGTAGATCATGAAGCAGACAAATTCATGTGAAAAAGGAAATGTCTGTCATTTACATTTCAACTATATTTGAAATGACATTATAATTCTCTAAAGCACATGAGCTTATGATACTTTCTTTCGTTCATTTATCAAACATTTTCACAATACTACATCCTAGAGCTCTGTGATAAGCTCAATAGATGAAAATAAAAGCAGTCTTGCTTTCAAAAGTTCATAGGTAAGTAAAGAATAATTAGAATTCCATGCAGTAAGTACAGCCCCAGAAGTAATCTCCATGAGGACTGGCACAAGGAACACCATGAGAAGGAGATAACTCCTGAGCTGAGTCTCACTGAAGAGAAGAGCTTAGTGAAAAGAGTTTGGTGGGGTGGTGGGGGGCAGTAGAATACACAAAAGAATACAGCGTGAAAGAAGGCCTGGAGGAGTGCAGACCCCCGGAGAGCTGCAGGTTGCTGGGTGTAGCCAGAGCAGCAGGAAATGAGACTATAGGATCACATGCCTGGTATGCTTCATTAAGGATTTTGGCTCTTAATCTTGAAGGTGATGGGTGAGCCAAAGAAGGATTCATTTTAGACACAGGCCTCTTGTCATAATGTGGTGTTATGGTAGAGATTAAAACTGAAGGCAGGGAAGGCGGCTACCGTATTACTACAAATGAGAGATGATGGGGGCTACAGAATAATCTGATTAATTGCATATTTGGTGAATGAGGAGGAAGAGGAGTGAAGGGGAAGTATGGTTTTAAAACATTCCCTAGGTTTTTGGCACAGATGGTAGTGTTATTTAGCAGGATGGTAAAGGGGGGAGGACAGGCCCAGTTTTTGGCATGCTAAATTTCAGGTGGGCTTCCCTGGTGGCTCAGAGGTAAAGAATCCATCTGCCAATGTAGGAGACACAGGTTTGATCCCTGGATTGGGAAGATCCTCTGGAGGAGGGCATGGCAACCCATTCCAGTATTCTTGCCTGGAGAATCCCTTGGACAGAGAAGCCTGGAGGGCTACAGTCCATAGGGTCCCAAAGACTCAGACATGACTTAGCAACTAAACAACAATAGTAACACAATAAAGCTGATGCTGCTGGCATTTTACAAATGATACCTTAACATTTGGCAACTTGGTCAAAAACACATGCAGGGATGAAACAGAGAAAAATACAAAAGTGCCAGTCTCAGGATGGGTATTCTGATCCAACATAGAAGCCACATATTCCAAAGTTAATTATAGGCGACAACAGGTAGTTTTCAGAAATATGTCATTTGTTTTTCTAAAAATACCTATCAAACATCTATCAAACCATATGTGAAGTGCACAATTAAAAAACAGGTTTGGGTCTTCCTCTTTCACAGCATTCATTTGGGAGACAAATCCCAATGACATTTCTCACTGCACGCAGGAAACCTCAAAGGAAGGGACAGTAAGTGTGATTTGACAAAAGTCTTCTAGACAGTCTGATGTGCATGCCCACACCTTAGATGAGACTTCTTCCAGGAAGGCAAGTCATTTCCATTCAGTCAGTGCTTATCAAAGTGCCTCAGGGCGCCCAACACAAGGTGTGGAGGCAAAAGCAATGGGTATTAGGCTAGCTCCCTCCACTAACTTTGTATGTGACCTTGCATGAGTTATTTAACCTTTTTAAGTTTGTTCTCTCACCTGAAACTTGAAAGGGCTGGCTGTATGAGGGAATCCTTAAAGATCTCTATAGTTCTTGATATTTTATGATTTGTTGACAAGCAGGTCTAAGGATGCTGAATTGGACATTCTTTTCTCTATACCTGCTGATTTTCAAGAGCCCATTCAAGTGTTCCTTCCAAGCCTCCTGCTCCATTCCCACTTGCCTAATTTCTACTTAGGTTTAGCTTCCAACAATTCCTCAGTGAGGCCTTCTCCAACCTTCCTCTTAGGAAGGAATCTCTCCTTCCTCTGAACCTTTAGAACATCCACTTCTTTGCTCTGCTTATGGCACTCTTTGCTTTGGCATTGGTGTCTCATTTTACAAGACTAGAGGATGGCAAACTTTTTCTATAAAGGGATAGACAGCAAATATTTTATGCTTTGTAGTCATACAGTATCCATCAAAACTACTCTACCATTGTAGGGAGAAAACAGTCATATGCAACAAAGGAGTGTGGCATTATTTCAATAAAACTTTACTTACAAACAGGTGATGGTTTGGCCTATAGGTCCTAGGTTGGTGATGGTTTGGCCTATAGGTCCTAGCTTGTTGACCTTTGCACTAAGACTATGATTTCTTGAAAGCAAGCTCCACACCATACTGTCTCTGATTTTTTGTTATGCCTAGTATAACATATTTTTGCCTAAAGAAGGCACACAAGTAAATGGAATAAATTGCATATGCTTAAAACAGGAGAGAAAATCAACAGCCATTCCCTCTGTGTTATTCCTATCAACAACAAAAAAAGAGAAAATGGATATAAAAGCATATAAAGATGGTGTACTAGCTTTTTCACCCTTCAGTAATGTAATCAGTGTCTTTACACTGCTCCCTCTTAAACAGCACTTCTCCCCTTCTAAGTCTAGGGCAAAAAGTTAAATTTCCCTCAGCTTACAGTGCCAAAAGCTGAAGACCTTTCTGTATGGAAACAAAGGCACGTTTCTCACAATTCTTGTTTTGAAACATGTCAGGCTGTTAGAAAAGTCAAAGAATATTAAAAAATGAACTACACTCTTTACTAGATTCATCAGCTGAGAGCATTTTGCTACATCTTCAAAGGCACATTTTAAAGATAAATTTTACTGTAAACTTCACTATTTTAAGTGTATCTTTCAGTAAGTTTTCACAGATGTATGTACCTGTGTAAGACCATCATGATAAAGAACATTTTCAACAGCCCCCAAAGTTCCCTTTGCTCCTCTGAAGTCAATGTCCTTCAGCACCTTCAGGATTCTAGGCAACTGCTGATCTGTTCTGTGTGTCATGGATTATTCTGTATTTTCTACAACTTCAAATAAGTGGAATCATACAGTAGGTAGACTTTTGAATCTGGCTTTTTTTCTTCTGAATAATTCATTCATGCTGTTCAGTGTATCATCAGTCCACTCCTTTTTATTGCTAGATATTACTCCATTGTGTGGATATACCACAATTTGTTTATTATTATAACCTGTTGGTAGATATGTATGCTGTTTAAGGATTTTAGTTATTTATGAATAAAGTTGCTAACGTCATTCTTGTACAAGCTGTTTTTGTGAAGAAATGTTTTCATTTTTCTTGGGTAAATAGCAAGGAAAGACACTGGTGGTATGTGGGGCTTCCCACCTGGTGTTAGTGGTAAAGAATGTGTCTGCCAATGAGGAGACATAAGAGACATGGGTTCGATCTCTGGGTTGGGAAGATCTCCTGATGGAGGTCATGGCAACCCACTCCAGGATTCTGGGCCTGGAGAATCCTGTGGACAGAGAAGCCTGGTGGGCTACAGTCTGTAGGGTCATAAAGATTCAGAATTGACTGAAGTGACTTAGCATGCATGCATAGGGCTAGCATGTTTCTGAGAAACTGCTAAACTTCAACCACACTTTTAAAAGCATCACGATTTGTTCAATTATATTGTCAAGATTCAAGAGAAAGCAAGTTATCATTCAAGAAACGAAACTACATACTGAAGTGTGGTCAACTTTAAGACTCTCATTTGCTGCAGTCAGAGGTGTTAATGAGACCTAATATTACTGTTTTTTTCTCTCTGAACAGACTGCTTTCACAGGTGAGAATGAACGAAGCAAAAGCAGAGGCCAAACATAAAGAATGCTTTTAGTCTATTTCCAGCATCTCATAAAACCCCAAGAGGACTGGAAAAGGGCAGAGAAACAGGAACTTAGCTGTGTGTATGGCCATTTTAATGCCTAGTATTCCTGTTCTCTTTCACTTACTAGAAGAGTCAGAAGGCCTTCTGCTTGATGCCCTACTGTGTCTAAGAACAAACATGAAGATGTAGGGATGTAAGCTTCAAGAAGACAGGAAGAGAGACTGAACTCTTATAGGGTGCTGAGAAAGGCCCAAACAGTTTCTCTGTATTTACGCTTCTATTTATAATTTCTGCTCACCCCCCACACCTGACCCACTAGCTGTCTCTTTTTTCCTCCATTCTATATCCCCTTCCCTCGATCTCCTGTTTCAATTTCCTTCTCTTCTTGGGTCCCACTCGGCTTCCTTTTAGGTTCTTCCATTTACACTCTTCTTTCTGCTGAGTATGTATACAAATGTGCATGTGTGTGGTTCTCACCTTCGCTAGGTATATTTCAGGCTTCTCTTCCTCCTCACAAACAAAACCCACCAAGACTGTATCTAGACTCGATGTTCTTATGTAGTCGCTCAGTCCTGCCCAGCTCTTTTGTGACCCTGTGGACTGTACCCTGCCAGGCTCCTCTGTCCATGGGATTTCCCAGGCAAAAATACTGGAGCAGGTTGCCATTTCCTTCTCCAGGGGATCTTCCCAACCCAGGGATCCACTCCCTGTCTCCTGCGTTGGCAGGCAGATTCTTTACCACTGAGCCCCTGGGAAGCCCATCTAGACTTGGTGGATGCAAAGGAACAGGACTATTCCCTTGCAATTGTTGGTGATGGTCTCTGTGCTTTTCATCTGCGCTAGTTTTCTCCCTGCAGCTAGAACCTTCTATTATAGGACACCCACAGTATTACAGGTTCCCGTCTGAGCACTGAGATCACCCATTTTCCTGAGTCTTTATGTTAGATGACAACACAGTGTGTTCAAGTTGGCACAAAGTATACACTGAACAGCTGTCACCCTGTTTAAGGAATTTTCAAAACAAGAGTTAAATAGATGTTTTAAAAATTTCTCTCCAAGCATTTAAAAACATGTTTCAACTATATTGTTGCTGTTCAGTCTCTCAGTCATGTCCAACTCTTTGAGACGCCCTGCAGCAGGCCGGGTTTCCCTGTCCTTCACTGTCTCCCAGAGATTGCTCAAATGTCCATTGAGCCAGTGATGCCATCCCACCATCTCATTCTCTGCCGTCCTCTTCTCCTCCTGCCTTCAGTCTTTCCCAGCATCAGGGTTTTTCCAACGAGTTGGCTCTTCCCATCAGGTGGCCAAAGTATAGGAGCTTCAGTTTCAGCATCAGTCCTTCCATTGACTATTCAGGACTGACTTCCTTTAGGACTGACTGGTTGAATCTCCTGGCCGTCCAAGGGACTCTCAAGAGTATTTTCCAACACCACAGTTCAAAAGCATCAATTCATTGGCACTCAGCCTTCTTTATTGTCCAACTCTCAGATCCATACATGACAATTGGAAAAACCAGAGCTTTGACTAGATGAACCTTTGTCAGCAGAGTAATGTCTCTGCTTTTTAATATGCTGTCTAGGTAGGTCATAGCTTTTCTTCCAAGCAGGAAGCATCTTTTAATTTCATGGCTTCAGTCACCATCTGCAGTGATTCTGGAGCCCAAGAAAATAAAGTCTGTCCCTGTTTCCACTGTTTCCTCACCTATTTGCCATGGAGTGATGGGACCGGATGCCATGATCTTCATTTATTGAAAGTGGAGTTTTAAGCTAGCTTTTTCACTCTTCTCTTTCACCTTTAACAAAGAGGCTCTTTACTTACTCTTCACTTTTTGCCATAAGGTTGGTGTCACCTGCATATATGAGGTTATTGATGTTTCTCCCGGCAATCTGATTCCAGCTTGTGCTTCATCCAGCCTGACATTTCTCATGATGTACTCTGCATATAAGTTAAATAAGCAGGGTAACAATATACATCCTTGATGTACTCCTTCCCCAATTTGGAACCAGTCCATTGTTCCATGTTTGGCTCTGTTACTTCTTGACTTGCATATAGACTTCTCAGGAGGCAGGTAAGGTGGTTTGGTATTCTTGTCTTTTTAATAATTTTCCACAGTTTGTTGTGATCCATATAGTCAGAGGTTTTGGCATAGTCAACAAAGCAAAAGTAGATGTTTTTCTGGAACTCTCTTGCTTTTTTGATGATCCAGTGGATGCTGGCAATTTGATCTCTTTGTTCCTCTGCCTTTTCTAAATCCTGCTTGAACATCTGGAAGTTGATGGTTCATGTACTATTGAAGCCTCGCTTGCAGAATTTTGAGTATTACTTTGCTAGCACGTGAAATGAATGCAATTGTATGGTAGTTTGAACATTCTTTGACATTGCCTTTCTTTGCGATTGGAATGAGAACTGACCTTTTCCAGTCCTGTGGCCACTGCTGAGTTTTCCAAATTTGCTGGCATATTGAGTGCAGCACTCTCACAGCATCATCTTTTAGGATTTGAAATAGCTCAGCTGGAATTCCATCACCTCCACTAGATTTGTTTGTAGTGATGCTTCCTAAGGTCCACTTGACTTCACACTCCAAGATGTCTGGCTCTAGGTGAGTGATCACACCATCATGGTTATCTGGGTCATTAAGATATTTTTGTATAGTTCTTCTGTGTATTCTTGCCACCTCCTCTTAATATCTTCTGCTTCTGTTAGGTCCATACATTTCTGTCCTTTATTGTGCCCATCTTTGCATGAAATGTTCCCTTGGTATCTCTAATTTTCTTGAAGAGAACTCTAGTCTTTCCCATTCTGTTGTTTTCCTCTTTTCTCTGCACTGATCGCTGAGCAAGGTTTTCTTATCTTTGCTTGCTGTTCTTTGGAACTCTGCATCATTTCAGATGGGTGTATCTTTCCTTTCCTCCTTTGCCTTTGCTTCTCTTTTTTTCTCAACTATTTGTAAGGCCTCCTCAGACAACCATTTTGCCTTTCTTTTTCTTAGGGATGGTCTTGGTAACCTCCTCCTGTACAATGTCATGAACCTCTGTCCACAGTTCTTCAGGCATCTGTCTATCAGATCTAATCCCTTAATCTACTGGTCATACCTGAATGGTCTAGTGGTTTTCCCTACCTCTTCAGTTTAAGTCTGAATTTTTTTATTCAGTTTAAATCTGAATTTCTCCATCCTTTATATTATAGCTATACTATGCATCATATGCAGTACACCTAAACGTATTATAATCTGCCTGCTAAGCAGGAGACACGCGTCTGATCCCTGGGTTGGGAAGATCCCCTAGAGAAGGAAATGGCAACCCATTCCAGTATTCCTGCCTTGGAAATCCCATAGACAGAGGAGCCTGGTGGGCTACAGTCCATGGGGTGGTAAAGAGTCAGACAAAACTGAGCAACTAAACAACAACAATGCTAAAAATTTTGTTCAAACCATCGTGTATATTTAAAAGTTTTGTTAAAAAAAACAACACATCTTCATTTCCAGAGTTCTTCGTTCCTTCCTAAACATGGTCATTTTCATTGGGTGTCATTTTTCTTCACTTTGAAGAACTTTATCATTTCTATAGTACAACCTTTTGTCATTTAATTGTCTAATGCATATATTTCAAAATGTCAACTGTATTTATTTCACCTTTATTCTTGAAGCATTTTTCTGGTGTGCTGGATATAGAAATTATGGATTGAATTTTTCTAATTTTTATTTTTATTTTATTTTATTTATTTTTTAAATTTTAAAATCTTTAATTCTTACATGCGTTCCCAAACATGAACCCCCCTCCCACCTCCCTCCCCACAACATCTCTCTGGGTCATCCCCATGCACCAGCCCCAAGCATGCTGCACCCTGCGTCAGACATAGACTGGCGATTCAATTCTTACATGATAGTATACATGTTAGAATTCCATTCTCCCAAATCATCCCACCCTCTTCCTCTCCCTCAGAGTCCAAAAGTCCGTTATACACATCTGTGTCTTTTTTCCTGTCTTGCATACAGGGTCGTCATTGCCATCTTCCTAAATTTCATATATATGTGTTAGTATACTGTATTGGTGTTTTTCTTTCTGGCTTACTTCACTCTGTATAATCGGCTCCAGTTTCATCCATCTCATCAGAACTGATTCAAATGAATTCTTTTTAACGGCTGAGTAATACTCCATTGTGTATATGTACCACAGCTTTCTTATCCATTCATCTGCTGATGGACATCTAGGTTGTGTTCATGTCCTGGCTATTATAAACAGTGCCGCGATGAACACTGGGGTACATGTGTCTCTTTCAATTCTGGTTTCCTCGGTGTGTATGCCCAGAAGTGGGATTGCTGGGTTATAAGGTAGTTCTATTTGCAATTTTTTAAGGAATCTCCACACTGATCTCCATAGTGGCTGTACTAGTTTGCATTCCCACCAACAGTGTCGGAGGGTTCCCTTTTCTCCACACCCTCTCCAGCATTTATTGCTTGCAGATTTTTGGATCGCAGCCATTCTGACTGGTGTGAAGTGGTACCTCATTGTGGTTTTGATTTGCATTTCTCTAATAATGAGTGATGTTGAACATCTTTTCATGTGTTTGTCAGCCATCTGTATGTCTTCTTTGGAGAAATGTCTATTTATTTCTTTGGCCCATTTTTTGATTGGGTCGTTTATTTTTCTGAAATTGAGCTGCATAAGTTGCTTGTATATTTTTGAGATTAGTTGTTTGTCAGTTGCTTCATTTGCTATTATTTTCTCCCATTCAGAAGGCTGTCTTTTCACCTTGCTTATATTTTCCTTTGTTGTGCAGAAGCTTTTAAGTTTAATTAGATCCCATTTGTTTATTTTTGCTTTTATTTCCAGAATTCTGGGAGGTGGATCATAGAGGATCCTGCTGTGATTTATGTCTGAGAGTGTTTTGCCTATGTTCTCCTCTAGGAGTTTTATAGCTTCTGATCTTACATTTAGATCTTTAATCCATTTTGAGTTTATTTTTGTGTGTGGTGTTAGACAGTGATCTATTTTCATTCTTTTACAAGTGGTTGACCAGTTTTCCCAGCACCACTTGTTAAAGAGATTGTCTTTACTCCACTGTATATTCTTGCCTCCTTTGTCAAAGATAAGGTGTCCATATGTGTGTGGATTTATCTCTGGGCTTTCTATTTTGTTCCATTGATCTATATGTCTGTCTTTGTGCCAGTACCATACTGTCTTGATGACTGTGGCTTTGTAGTAGAGCCTGAAGTCAGGCAAGTTGATTCCTCCAGCTCCATTCTTCTTTCTCAAGATTGCTTTGGCTATTCGAGGTTTTTTGTATTTCCATACAAATCTTGAAATTATTTGTTCTAGTTCTGTGAAAAATGTGGCTGGTAGCTTGATAGGGATTGCATTGAATTTGTAAATTGCTTTGGGTAGTATACTCATTTTCACTATATTGATTCTTCCGATCCATGAACATGGTATATTTCTCCATCTATTAGTGTCCTCTTTGATTTCTTTCATCAGTGTTTTATAGTTGTCTATATATAGGTCTTTAGTTTCTTTGGGTAGATATATTCCTAAGTATTTTATTCTTTTCGTTGCAATGGTGAATGGAATTGTTTCCTGAATTTCTTTTTCTACTTTCTCATTATTCGTGTATAGGAATGCAAGCGATTTCTGTGTGTTGATTTTATATCCTGCAACTTTACTATATTCATTGATTAGCTCTAGTAATTTTCTGGTGGAGTCTTTAGGGTTTTCCATGTAGAGGATCATGTCATCTGCAAACAGTGAGAGTTGTACTTCTTTTCCAATTTGGATTCCTTTTATTTCTTTTTCTGCTCTGATTGCTGTGGCCAAAACTTCCAGAACTATGTTGAATAGTAGCAGTGAAAGTGGACACCCTTGTCTTGTTCCTGACTTTAGGGGAAATGCTTTCAATTTTTCACCATTGAGGATAATGTTTGCTGTGGGTTTGTCATAGATAGCTTTTATTATGTTGAGGTATGTTCCTTCTATTCCTGCTTTCTGGAGAGTTTTTATCATAAATGGATGCTGAATTTTGTCAACGGCCTTCTCTGTATCTATTGAGATAATCATATGGTTTTTATTTTTCAATTTGTTAATGTGGTGAATTACATTGATTGATTTGCAGATATTGAAGAATCCTTGCATCCCTGGGATAAAGCCCACTTGGTCATGGTGTATGATCTTTTTAATGTGTTGTTGGATTCTGATTGCTAGAATTTTGTTGAGGATTTTTGCATCTATGTTCATCAGTGATATTGGCCTGTAGTTTTCTTTTTTTGTGACATCTTTGTCAGGTTTTGGTATTAGGGTGATGGTGGCCTCACAGAATGAGTTTGGAAGTTTACCTTCCTCTGCAATTTTCTGGAAGAGCTTGAGGAGGATAGGTGTTAGCTCTTCTTGAAATTTTTGGTAGAATTCAGCTGTGAAGCCGTCTGGACCTGGGCTTTTGTTTGCTGGAAGATTTCTGATTACAGTTTCAATTTCCATGCTTGTGATGGGTCTGTTAAGATTTTCTATTTCTTCCTGGTTCAGTTTTGGAAAATTGTACTTTTCTAAGAATTTGTCTATTTCTTCCACGTTGTCCATTTTATTGGCATACAACTGCTGATAGTAGTCTCTTATGATCCTTTGTATTTCTGTGTTGTCTGTTGTGATCTCCCCATTTTCATTTCTAATTTTATTGATTTGATTTTTCTCTCTTTGCTTCTTGATGAGTCTGGCTAATGGTTTGTCAATTATATTTATCCTTTCAAAGAACCAGCTTTTGGCTTTGTTGATTTTTGCTATGGTCTCTTTTGTTTCTTTTGCATTTATTTCTGCCCTAATTTTTAAGATTTCTTTCCTTCTACTAACTTTGGGGTTCTCCAATTCTTCCTTTTCTAGTTGCTTTAGTTGTAGAGTTAGGTTATTTATTTGACTTTTTTCTTGTTTCTTGAGGTATGCCTGTATTGCTATGAACTTTCCTCTTAGCACTGCTTTTATAGTGTCCCACAGGTTTTGGGTTGTTGTGTTTTCATTTTCATTAGTTTCTATGCATATTTTGATTTGTTTTTTGATTTCTTCTGTGATTTGTTGGTTATTCAGAAGTGTGTTGTTCATCCTCCATATGTTGGAATTTTTAATAGTTTTTCTCCTGTAATTGAGATCTAATCTTAATGCATTATGGTCAGAAAAGATGCTTGGAATGATTTCGATTTTTTTGAATTTATCAAGTTTAGATTTATGGCCCAGGATGTGATCTATCCTGGAGAATGTTCCATGAGCACTTGAGAAAAAGGTGGAATTCATTGTTTTGGGGTGAAATGTCCTATAGATATCAATTAGGTCTAACTGATCTAATGTATCATTTAAAGTTTGCGTTTCTTTGTTAATTTTCTGTTTAGTTGATCTGTCCATAGGTGTGAGTGGGGTATTAAAGTCTCCCACTATTATTGTGTTATTGTTGATTTCCCCTTTCATACTTGTTAGCATTTGTCTTACATATTGCGGTGCTCCTATATTGGGTGCATATATATTTATAATTGTTATATCTTCTTCTTGGATTGATCCTTTGATCATTATGTAGTGGCCTTCTTTGTCTCTTTTCACAGCCTTTGTTTTAAAGTCTATTTTATCGGATATGAGTATTGCCACTCCTGCTTTCTTTTGGTCTCTATTTGAGTGGTATATCTTTTTCCAGCCCTTCACTTTCAGTCTGTATGTGTCCCTTGTTTTGAGGTGGGTCTCTTGTAAGCAGCATATAGAGGGGTCTTGTTTTTGTATCCATTTGGCCAGTCTTTGTCTTTTGGTTGGGGCGTTCAACCCATTTACGTTTAAGGTAATTATTGATAAGTACGATCCCGTTACCATTTACTTTATTGTTTTGGGTTCGGGTTTATACACCCTTTTCGTGTTTCCTGTCTAGAGAATATCCTTTAGCATTTGTTGGAGAGCTGGTTTGGTGGTGCTGAATTCTCTCAGCTTTTGCTTGTCTGTAAAGCTTTTGATTTCTCCTTCGTATTTGAATGAGATCCTTGCTGGGTACAGTAATCTGGGCTGTAGGTTATTGTCTTTCATCACTTTAAGTATGTCTTGCCATTCCCTCCTGGCCTGAAGAGTTTCTATTGAAAGATCAGCTGTTATCCTTATGGGAATCCCCTTGTGTGTTATTTGTTGTTTTTCCCTTGCTGCTTTTAATATTTGTTCTTTGTGTTTGATCTTTGTTCATTTGATTAATATGTGTCTTGGGGTGTTTCGCCTTGGGTTTATCCTATTTGGAACTCTGTGTGTTTCTTGGACTTGGGTGATTATTTCCTTCCCCATTTTAGGGAAGTTTTCAACTATTATCTCCTCAAGGATTTTCTCATGATCTTTCTTTCTGTCTTCTTCTTCTGGGACTCCTATAATTCGAATGTTGGAGCGTTTCATATTGTCCTGGAGGTCTCTGAGATTGTCCTCATTTCTTTTAATTCGTTTTTCTTGTTTCCTCTCTGATTCATTTATTTCTACCATTCTATCTTTTATTTCACTAATCCTGTCTTCTGCCTCTGTTATTCTACTATTTGTTGCCTCCAGAGTGTTTCTGATCTCATTTATTGCGTTATTCATTATATTTTGACTCTTTTTTATTTCTTCTAGGTCCTTGTTAAACCTTTCTTGCATCTTCTCAATCCTTGTCTCTAGGCTATTTATCTGTGATTCCATTTTGATTTCAAGATTCTGGATCATTTTCACTATCAATATTCGGAATTCCTTCTCCGGTAGATTCCCTACTTCTTCCTCTTTTGTTTGGTTTGGTGGGCAACTCTCCTGTTCCTTTACCTGCTGAGTATTCCTGTCTCTTCACCTTGGTTATATTGCTGCGTTTGGGGTGGCCTTTTTATATTCTGGTAACTTGTGGAGTTCTCTTTATGATGGGGCTTCCTCACTGTGGGTGGGGTTGTATCAGTGGCTTGTCAAGGTTTCCTGGTTAGGGAGGCTTGTGTTGGAGTTTTGGTGGGTGGAGCTGGGTTTCTTCTCTCCGGAGTACAGTGGAGTGACCCGTAATTGGTTATGAGACATCAAAGGTTTGGGGATAATTTTGAGCTGCCTGTATATTGAAGCTCAGGGGAGTGTTCCTGTGTTGCTGGAGAATTTGCGTGGTATGTCTTGTTTTGGAACTTGTTTGCCCTTGGGTGGAGCTTGGTTTTGGTGTAGTTATGAAGGCATTTGATGAGCTCCTATTGCTTAATGTTCCCTGAATTCAAGAGTTCTCTAATGTTTTCAGGCTTTGGATTTGAGCCTCCTGCTTCTGGTTTTCAGTTTTATTTTTACAGTAGCCTCTAGACTTCTCCATCTATACAGCACCGATAATAAAACATCTAGATTAAAGATGAAAAGTTTCTCCACATTGAGGGACACTCAGAGAGGTTCACTGAGTTACAAGGAGAAGAGAAGATGGAGGGGGTAGTTAGAGGTAACTGGAATGAGATGCGGTGAGATCAAAAGAGGAGAGAGCAAGCTAGCCAGTAGTCACTTCCTTATGTGCGCTCTATAGTCTGGACCGCTCAGAGGTATTTACAGAGTTATACGGGGAAGAGGAGAGGGAGGAAGTAGACAGAGGTGACCAGGAGGATAAGAGAGAGGAATGAGTAGGAGAGAGACAAATCCTGCCAGTAACCAGTTCCTTAGGTGTTCTCCACCGTCTGGAACACACAGAGATTCACAGAGTTGCATAGAGAAGAGATGGGGGAGAAAAGAGACAGAGGCCACCTGGTGGAGAAAAAGGAGAGTCCAGAGGAGGAGAGAGTGGTCAAGCCAGTAATCTCGCTCTCAGGTAAACTTGGGTAGTGAAGTTTGGGTTTTTAAATGTACAAAATTGACAACAAAAACCTAAGAGCAAAGATTAAAAATCTGTTTTTGAAGACAATGGTCTGCTTTTTTAGTTGCCTGATGTCCTCTGCCAGCCTACAGAAGTTGTTTTGTGGAGTTTGCTCAGCGTTGAAATGTTCTTTTGAGGAATTTGTGAGGGAGAAAGTGGTCTTCCCGTCCTATTCCTCCGCCATCTTTCCCTAACTCCCCTAATTTTTAGCATTTTAAAAATGTTCACTGTCTTCTGGCCTCTGGTGCGACAGATATCAAGTGTTACCTGAATCATTATTTGTCTGTATGCAATGAGGCACCTTTCAACATTTTCTTTTTTTATTATACTTGTTTTTTGTAGTTTGACATGATTATCTTTGTATTTATCCTTTTGGGGGTTGGTGAACTTATTATTGAATCTGTATATTTGTGACTTTCATCAAATTTGGAAAAAACTTAGACATTATTCTTTCAAAATATTCTAATGCTTCATTCTTTGTTCTTCTGGATATCCAATATACATATTACACTGTTTAATACTGGCCCACAATTCCCTAAGGTTCAGTTCCTTTCTGTTTGCTTTTGTTCTCTCAATCTCTCCACCACACACACTGATCAGACTGGTTAATTCCTATTCATATAACTTTAAGTTCAATCATCTTTCCTCTGTTACTTCCACTCTGTTAGGTCCACCAGTGAACTGTTTGTTTTTTTTTTAAATTTATACTTACTTTGTAAATAATTTTACATCTTTCCCAGTCTTCCCTGATGTTAACACCCTACATAATTACAGCACAATTACTAAAAGCAGAAAATTAACACTGATATAAAACAATGAGCTAATCCACAGATCTCATTAGAATTTTCCCAATTTTTCTCAGTAAAGTCCTTTAAAAAAATTTTTTTTTGGCTTCATGATCCAATCCAGAATCCCACACTGAATTTAGTTGTCAAATCTCTCTAGTCTCTGTGAATTCTTCAATCTTTGGGTTTAATCAGCTATCTTGTAGACCATCTTCAATTTGGAACTGTTTCATATTTTCTCATATTTAGATGACATATTTTACAAAAGTATCAAATGTCACAGAATGACAGTGTGAGCTTCTAAGAATATAATATTAGAGGGTAAATGATGTTGATATATTGTTTTTAGTGATGCTACTTTTGATCACACAGTTAAGGTAGTATCTGCCAAGTTTCTTCATCGCAAATTTTCTATTTTCCTTCTCTGTAATTCAGTTATTCTGAAACTTAAAAAATATCCTTTTCCTAATTATACTTTTACTCACTAATTTTTGCATCCATTGATGATTCTCTCCTGCAATAAGTATTACTGTGGTGTTTGTCTCATGTTATTTTTCTATTTTTCATCATTATCATTTCTTAATTCATTCAGTGAATTTTTGACTTCAGTTATATTTTTCAGTTTGTTTTTTAAAAAAGAAGCAGGCATATGGTTTTGCTGGACTCAACTACAAAACATTATTCATGGATAGCAGTTGAAATCTCAGTTCAGTTTGTCTTTAGCTGAAGTACTTGGCTGCTGCCGCTGCTGCTAAGTCACTTCAGTCGTGTCCGACTCTGTGCGACTCCATAGACGGCAGCCCACCAGGCTCCCCCGTCCCTGGGATCCTCCAGGCAAGAATACTGGAGGGGGGTGCCATTGCCTTCTCCGGAAGTACTTGGAGTCTCCCACAAACATATGGTACCAGGGTCATTCAGATACTTACAAATAATTTAGGGAATCCTTCTTTCTGGTTTTCTCCCTTTTGAAAGTCATCCCTACATTCTTGCAGTTACCTTTGCCCCAAATTCTGTCTTCTGGTTCTTCAGGCCTGAAAGACTGTGGATTTTCTATGGTAGTTTTAGCCATCCCATGTGGTATTACCCTCAGGCTAAAAGCCATGAAGCCAGGAAACTTACTCAATGCTGTTCCCTTCTTCCGATCAGAATCTGCCTGCTTTTGCTAGGTCTGTGCCACCTTCAGGTAGGTTTTCTCATGCTTTACCCCTCCTGTCATCTGCAGAAGGGGCACTCTGGTAGGAGCTTATTCAATAATATTGGAAGCAAAACCAGATCCTCTGCATGATTCTGACTCTTTCAAGCATGTTAAGACTTGCTTTACGGCCTAGTGCATAGTCAATTCTTGTAAATTTCCCATGGGTATTTATAAAAAATTTATATTCTCTAATGTTTCACATGTGGTTCTATCTATGTGTATCAAGTTTGCTAATTGCTTTATTCAGTTCTGTACATATTTAACCATTCTGTTTGCTTTACCCACCATCTGAAAGGAGTGTGATAAAATCTCCACTATGATGCTGGATGTGTCAATTCCTCCATGATTATAGGTGACACTAATAATAATGATGATGATATGAATTCATATGACTGCAGTAGAATGGCACATAATAGTTATAATTTGACCCATATTCTTTCACTAGATCAATTTTGAATGTAGCTTTAAGGGTAAAGCTCTATTCAGTTCAGTTCAGTTCAGTTGCTCAGTCGTGTCCGACTCTTTGCAACCCCATGAATCGCAGCACGCCAGGCCTCCCTGTCCATCACCAACTCCTGGAGTTCACTCAGAGTTGCGTCCATCGAGTCAGTGATGCCATCCAGCCATCTCATCCTCGGTCGTCCCCTTCTCCTCCTGCCCCCAGTCCCTCCCAGCATCAAAGTCTTCTCCAATGAGTCAACTCTTCGCATGAGGTGGCCAAAGTACTGGAGTTTCAGCTTTAGCATCATTCCTTCCAAAGAAATCCCCGGGTTGATCTCCTTTAGAAGGGACTGGTTGGATCTCCTTGTAGCCCAAGGGACTGTCAAGAGTCTTCTCCAACTACCAGTCGCAATATCCTTTTAACTGTTCTCACCAGACTTAAATGAGCAGTGTGCCACGTAACATAGTGAAAAAAGTTAGGCTGGGATTTAGGAGACCTGAATTTGTATCCCAATTCCACTGGAAACAGGCTGTGAAATTCTGGGCAAATACCCAGCCCACACATCTCCTATCCTTCCCGTTTTTTGAGTTCCATTGTCCTCATTTGTAAGACAAGGAGGACTAGACCAGACTAGATACTATGAAAGCCTCCTCTCTGGTTCTGATACACTCTATATCAATAAATATATATAATATATATAGTGTATGAGAAACAGAATTCACATTATTGATGAAGAAATGGGTAGGGTGTCCTTGACATGTTGAGCAAGTACCACACAGTGAGGAAAGGAGAAGCAAGATGCAAGTGGCATCAGGAAGACCAATGTTACTCATGGAGAGTTGAAGGATTTCTATTCTCATGTAATTAACTATGAAGTCCATGTTCTGCCTCCTTGGTACAAAGAAGAGAATGTGGCGAATGGCCAATTCCAGGCCTTTGCTGCTATAATGAAAATAAAATAGGCATCCATATGGTTCTACACCAGACTCAGTAAAAAACAATCCCCTTGCTGTAAGGTTGCACTTATATTTTCTTTGTTAGTATACAGGGCTTTCTTGTCATCTTCTGCAGTGCTCACCAACAGTCTCTGATCCAACAGTATCATATCAATTATTTAAGGTTTGTACATCACTTTTCAATTAACAGTTTCTTTGGCTCCAGAAAATATATACACACAATTTATAAGAGTATTCTTTAAATATTCCATGAGGAGCAGGTCACTATGAATTAAAAATAAGAATGCTAATAAAATATTGAATGCCTTTTTAAAGTGCAATGAAACATCAAGAAATTATAAATCTTTTAATTAAATGCTTTTTCAGTATATATTACCCAGGTGAAAATACAAAACATGGATAAATTAAAGTCACAAAAATATTACTTTATTTCATTTGTCAACTCAATAAAGTAAGGACACATCAATTTAGGTTATAGGAAGGAATGTCCTGGACAAGAACTCAGGAGACTTGCATTCAGGTCATCAGTCTATCACTGGGTAGCTGTATGATCTCTTTTGCCATAATTCAATTTACCAGTCTGTAATATGGCTTATGTAGAATTTGTCCACATTAAGACTCTGATGCTGGGAGGAATTGGGGGCAGGAGGAAAAGGGGACGACTGAGGATGAGATGGCTGGATGGCATCACTGACTCGATGGATATGAGTTTGAGCGAACTCCAGGAGTTGGTGATGGACAGGGAGGCCTGGCATGCTGCGATTCATGGGGTCGCAAAGAGTCGGACACGACTGAGCGACTGAACTGAACTGAACTGAACTGAAAAGTCAATCAATCTATTTTCACAGTACTCAGCAGTACTCATACTTGTCTTTTTTTGGTGGTAATAAACATGTAACATAGACTTATCATCTAACAATTTTAAGTATATTTCATAGTCTATCTACATGCACATGGTTGTAAATCAGATCTCTAGAACTTTTTCATCTTGCATAACTGAAACTCAATACTCACTAAACAGCAACTTTCCATTTCCCCTCATCCTAGCTCTGGACTTTCAATTTAGTGAGTCTGCCTACTTTAGATATCTCATATAAGTAAAATCATACAGTATTTGCCCTTCTGTGACTGGCTTATTTCACAAGGTTTATCCATGTTGTCACAAATGGAAGGATTTATTTTTTATGGCTGAATAATATTCCAGTGCATGCACATACAGTTTTCTTTATTCTACTGCCAATGGACATTTCCGTTCTCTCTCCCTCTTAGTTATTGTGAATAATGGTACAGTGAACATGAGAGTGCAAGGACCTCAGAGGTTCTGATTTCAATTCTTTTTGGGTAAATACCAGGAAGTAATCCCATATGGTAGTTTTATTTTTAATTTCTTGGGGAACTGTCATTATTGTTTTCCAAAGTAGGTGCACCACTTCACATTTCCACCAGGAAACAAGAGTTCCCATTTCTCCAAACTCTTGCCAATACTTGCTACTTTCTGTGTTTCTGATTTTTATATTTATGTATTTAGGTCATTAACCCTTCATCAGATATATAATTTTCAAATATTTTCTCCCCTTTTGCAGTTTGCCTTTTCATTTTGTTGATTGTTTCCTTTGCTGTACTGAAGCCTTTTAGTTTAATATAGTGCCATTTGTTTATTTTTGCTTTTGTTGTACTTTCTCGTATCATTAAAAAAAAAAAAATCACTGCCAGGAGCAATGTCAAGGAGCTTTACTCTTATGTTTCTTCTAGGAGTTTTATGGGCTCAGGTTTTACATTTAAGTTTTAAGTCCATTTGCAGTTAATTTTTGTGTATGGTGTAAGATAAGAGTCCAGCATTATTTTGCATGTGGATAGCCACCATTTCCCAACAGCATTTACTAAAGATTATCCAAAAGTATTTATTAAAGAGACCACCTTTTCCTTTTCATATTTTCTGTCTTATCAAATCTTAGTTGGCTGTATATTTATGGGTTTACTTCCAAGCTCTCTATTCTGTTCTATTGGTTTATGTGTCTGTTTTTATGACAGTTTGTTCTAATCTTTAATTATTTCCTTTTTCTGCTAACTCTGGGCTTAGTTTTTCTTTCTCTAGTTTCTTGAGGTATAAAGTTAAATTGATTGAGATCTTTCTTCCTTTTAAATTCAGTTATTTATTGCTATGAACTTCCCTCTCAGCACTGCTTTTACAGTACCCCATAAGTTTTTGTATGCCATATTTTAAATTTGTCTTAAAGACACTATTCAGTTTCTCTTTTAATTTCTTCTTTCATCCACTGTTTTTTCATCAGGTTGTTTAATTTCCACAGATATTTGTGAATTTTCCAGTTTTCCTTCTGCTATTAATTTCTATTTTCATTCCATCATGGTCAGAAAATACACCTGTCATCTTAAATTTGTTTACTTGTTTTGTGACCTATTATGTGATCCATCCTGAAGAATGTTCCCTGTGTGCTTGAGAAAATGTGTATTCTGCTGGTGGGTGGAATATTTTATATATGTGTATTAGGTCCATGCAGCCTACAACATTGTTCGAGTCCTCTGTTTACTTAATGGTTTGCTTTCTAGATGCTTATGCATTATTGAAAGTGGGGTATTGAAATCTACTTTAACTGAGCTCTTGTCATCTTCTTCCTTCAGTTCCTCAATACTTGCTTCTTATATTTGAGTGCTCTGATGGGTGCACGTGTATTTACAATTGTTATACCTTCCTTAAAAATTGACCTTTTATTACTATATAATGTCCTTCTTTATCTCTTCTGGGAGTTTCTGACTTTTAATTCTATTTTGTCTGATATAGGGATGGTTACCTCTGTTCTTTTTTCGTTACCATTTGCATGAATTACTGTTTTCAATTCTTTGACTTTCAGCTTATGTGTGTCCTTAAATTTAAAGTAAGTCTGTTGTTGACAAAAGATAGTTGATCTTGTGTTTTTATCCATTCAGCCAGTGTGTGCCTTTTTACCAGAGAGTAAACCACTTACATTGAAAGTAATTACTGATAGAGAAGGAATATCTATTGCTATTTTGTTACTTTACGTCTTATACAGTTATTTTGTCCCTCATTCCTCTTTTGCCATCTTCCTTTGTAGTAACATGCTTTGATTCCTTTCTCATTTTCTTCTGAGTATCTTCTATAGGTATTTTTCCTTGTGGTTGCCATTTATAATAATCTATTTCAACCTGATAACTTAATATCAATCGCATACTAATATGCTATACTTTTACTTTTTTCCCCTCAATATTTTATGTTATTCATGTCACAAAGTATTATTTTAAATCATGTATCCATTAACATACTTTTATACTTATGGCTATTTTAACAGCTTGGTCTTTTAATTTCTATGTCAGGATTAACACTGATTTAACCCCCCCGCCCCCCCCCCCCATTACAGTATTACTTTCCTGGTGGCTCAGATGGTAAAGCGTCTGCCTACAGTGCAGGAGATCCGGGTTCAATCCCTGGGTTGGGAAGATCTCCTGGAGAAGGAAATGGCAACCCACTCCAGTATTCTTGCCTGGAAAATCCCATGGACGGAAGAGCCTGGTAGGCTACAGTCCATGGGGTCACAAAGAGTCGGACATGACTGAGCAACTTCACTTTCCTTTCCCTTTACAGTATTATAGCATCCAGTATTTGTCTTTATATTTACATTTGTCAGTGAGCTTTATACTATCATATGCTTCCATGTTGCTATTTAGTGTCTTTTTTTTTCTCCTACTTTAAGGGCTCCTTTCAGAATTTCTTGTCAAGTAGGTCTCATAGTGGTGATGAATTTCCTTAGCTTTTGTTTATCTGGGAAAGTTTTTATTTCTCTTTCATTTTTTGAAGGATAGTTTTGCTGGATGTAGTGTTCTTGGTTGGCATTTTTTTCTTTTATCATTTTGATTATAACATGCCACTCCCTTCAGGCCTGTAGGTTTTCTGGTGTGAAATACACTGATTGTTTTACGTGAGTTCTTCTGCATGTGACAAGTTGATTTCCTTTTGCTGCATTCAAAATTCTATCTTTGACTTCTGATAATTGAGTATAACATGTCTATGTGAGATTTCTTGGGTGCACCAATGTTAGGACCTGTTGGACTTGTTGGATTCCGTTTCCTTCACTAGATTGGGAAATTTTAGGTCATTATTTATTTAAATAAGTTTTCTGCCCCATTTTCTCTTTGTCTCTCTTTCCTTTTGTGACCACCATAACATACATATTGGTTTACTTTACAGTACAGCATAAGTCCTTTAGGCTTTTTTTCATTCCTTTTTATTTTTATTTCTGATTGGATAATTTCAAATTACCTATCTTTTAGTTCAATGATTCTTTCTTCTGTTTGATCAAGGCTGATCTTGAATTCCTCTATTTTTTCAGTTCAATAACTTATTCTTTAGCTCCAAAACTTCTATTTGGTTCTTTTTATATTTTCTATCTCTTTTTAATTTTCCTTTTGTTCATATATCATTTTTCTGAGTTCACAGAACATCTCTAGAATAATTATTTTGAATATCTGTCACGTGATTCATATACCTGCTTCTTTAGGGTTGGTTGAAGATTTATCTTGTTCTTTGTAGGGGCCATGCTTCCCTTTTTCTTTGTGTGTCTTGTAACTTTGTGTTGGAATCTGCACATTTGAAAAAAGAGGTATCACTTTTAGACTGTACATACCGGCTTTGTAAAGGGGAAGGCACCAATTTCCTTGACTAGAGAGTCAGAGGTTCTATGAAGCATTTTTATAGGGGATAGGACTTCTCTGGGCCTGCATGTGCAATTTCTCAATTAGAAAGGCCTGGCTGGTTTCTTTCTCAGGAGATCGTAATCTCTTGCTCCCTCTGGTGTCTGTCTGTAGCACTGCAGGTTCTCTGATTCTCAGCAGCAAGCTGCCCTGATTTCTGAGGTTCTCAAGGGCTGCCAGGCATCCAAAGTATGCCAGCTTCCTGGCAGTGCCATGAGTCAGGTGAGGCAGATACAAGTCCCTTGGGCAGCCCGCCAAAAAGCCAGAATGCTGGACTCACACTCAACTCCTCTCCCTTTAAAGCGGAGAACCATGAGCTGGGGTATCATCTTCCAATGCCAAGCTGTGCCAACTCAAGAGAGGAGAGATTGTGAGTAAAGCAGAATAGTTTTTCTTACTCACATCAGCATGGCTGTTCCTGGCCTTGAGATCACCTTGGGTATTGTAATATCTAAACTGTTTTCTGGAGTTCTCATAACAGTATTTTTTAAAATGAATTTATTTTTTATTGAAGGATAATTGCTTTACAGAATTTTGTTGTTTTCTGTCAAACCTCAACATGAATCAGTCATAGGTATACATATATCCACTCCCTTTTGAACCTCCCTCCCATCTCCCTCCCCATCCCATCCCTCTAGGTTGATACAGAGCCCCTATTTGAATTTCCTGAGCCATACAGCAAATTCCTGTTGGCTATCTATTTCACATATGGTAATGTAAGTTTCCATACTATTTCCATAGATCTCACCCTCTCCTCCCCTCTTCCCATGTCCATAAGTCTATTCTCTATGTCTGTTTCTCCACTGCTGCCCTGTCAGTACCATTTTTCTAGATTCCATGTATATATATATATATATGAATTAGAATGTGATATTTATATATATATGCATTAGAATGTGATATTTATCTTTCTCTTTCTGACTTACTTCACTCTGTATAATAGGTTCTAGGTTTATTTACCTCATTAGAACTGACTCAAATGCACTCCTTTTTAAGGCTGAGTAATATTCCACTGTGTGTCTGTACCACAGCTTCTTTACCCATTCATCTGTTGATGGACATCTAGGTTGCTTCCATGTTCTAGCTATTGTAAATAGTGCTGCAATGAACAATGGGACACGTGTCTCTTTCAATTTTGGTTTCCTCGGGGTATATGCCTAGGAGTGGGATTGCTGGGTCACATGGTGGTTTTATTCCTAGTTTCTTAAGGAATCTCTATACTGTCTTCCATAGTGGCTGTATCAGCTTACATTTCCAGCAACAGTGCAAGAGTGTTCCCTTTTCTCCACACATTCTCCAGCATATATTGCCTGTGGACTTTTTGATGATGGCCATTCTGACTGGTGTGAGGTGATATCTCATTGTAGCTTTGATTTGCATTTCTCTAATAATGAGAGATGTTGAACATCTTTTCATGTGTTTTTTAGCCATCTGTATGTCTTCTCTGGAGAAACGTCTGTTTAGGTCTTTTTCCCACTTTTTGATTGGGTTGTTTGCTTTTCTGGTTTTGAATTGCATGAGCTACTTGTATATTTTGGAAATTAATCCTTTGTCAGTTGTTTCATTTGCTATTATTTTCTCCCATTCTGAGGGTTGTCTTTTCATCTTGCTTTTGGTTTCCTTTGCTGTGCAAAAGCTTTTAAGTTTAATCAGGTCCCAGTTGTTTATTTTGTTTCTATTTTCTTTACTCTGGGAGGTGGGTCATAGAGGATCTTGCTTTGATTTGTCATCGAGTTCATAACAGTATTTTGCTGAGTGTTTCTTTGGGAATGAGAACTGGGACTATCTATTTTGCCAGTTTGCTCTTTTTCACTGGTCTTTTTATTGCCTTCTAATGTTCATTTTGAAGGTAGAGGCCTACTTTCCTCTGCAGTGTAATGACTCAGGCACAGAGAAGATCCTTAACACTCAGTTATTGAAATCTGCTTTAACATAGTTTTAGAGTTGGACATGACTGAAGCAACTTGGCAGCAGCAGCAACAGCAAAGTTTTCATACTTTTTAAAGATAATGCCTATCTAAATGTACTGTTTTTATAGGGCTCCAAATAAACTCAAGACCTTATCCTAAAAATCCTACTTTGAATCTATACTGCAAGAAAAAACACATACCTTTTCAGTGCCACCCATGCTAATTTGGCTTTTGTAAAACTCATAATCCAGAATTGTAGAATTTCTACCCTTCAAGGCATAGGCAAATCCAAATTCTCCCCAAAAGTCTCTCCAATGCTCCAAGTTAGAACTCATTCATTCATTCATCAAATATTTAACAGGCATTTCCTTATGTGCCAGGCACTTTTCTAGGCTGTATGCACTACTCTGTAGCTCTGATTATGTTACAGAACTTCTCACAGCTTTTCTTTAATATTAATGTATGCAAGTTGCTCATTCTTCAACCGTGGGCTTCTAGAATGAAGGAACTGTGTCCAATTCACCTCTATAATCCTGGCATCTGTACAACGCTTTGCACATAATTGAGATTCAATACAAGAATGCTAAAACAAACTCCAAACAGCTAGATTAGGGGAGAAAAGCCTTCTAAACCATCTCAGTTTGCTGAAGAAAGGCCGAACTGCCCTATAATCAGTTGTCATACAAATTCTGCCAGATCTTAATTAACTTCTTTTATGATTCTTTATAATCCTTCTGGAAAATGTGTGATAACAGTTTCCTACCCTTTGCTGAAAGGGTACTAGAAGTTAGTGATCCATATTTCAGCTACATGTACATCAAAACAAGTTAGCAATAAAAATGTAAATGCACGAGTGATTTCCAGAAATGGAAAAATCACCACCACCACCTCTACCTCTCCCACTTAGAAAACATACCCACCTCTTTCAATTATCACAAACTCCATCACAGCAGTGTTAGAACTGACAGAGAATAAAAAGCCAAAAAGAACAGCAAAGACCAGGAAGTGCCACGTTTAAGGGAAGGAGGGATAAAATGTGTTTGACAAACTAATGTCCCAGGATTCAAGTTCTAAACTGAACAAAATAAACACAGAATGTGGTGAAATTAATTGGTTGGGAGATTAAAAGCTTTCCGAGTGTTAAGAAATCTTGAGGTCACAAGTAAGGGAATATTATTCAAAGGAAACTGGGGCTTTCAAAGTAGAGGGAAAGGATCAAGCTACTTACAAGCTCCTGGCACATGGTAGGCACTTAATAAATGAAAGCTATTATGAGGAACTAAGGTCTAGCTTTGTGATGTCCCAGGCAGAGGCTACCGACCTCCTTTCTCTGTGTTTCACCATACTCTATACAGGCTGACATCACACCATTTTTATGTGCAACTTACATATCTGTTCCTACTCCAAAGCAGGAATTTCTTGGATGGTTAGGATCATACCCTACACTTCTCTGCAACTGGAAGTAGTAGGCACTTATAATTATTAAGTGAGAGAATAAACAAACTACCTTATATGATAAGAACAGGTTTTGATCAGAAGAGAATGAAGAGCTAGGATGGAAGATCTTGTCTGTAAGTCTTCTTGCTCATTCCTTCACAGTTCAAACACCATTCCCTTTTGTTACTTGTTCTGTTCAAAGTACATTTATGTATCTTCTTCCATTACCAATACAGAATAGGTTTCACACAGTATATTCTTTCAGATAATGTGGCATGGAATAGTTGGAGAGCATGGGGTGTTTTTTTTTTTCCACTTATTTTGAAATAATTTAAAATTGGTAACGGAACCATAGAAATTATATACTTTGAACAGGGTAAAGTAACAGAAGAGAATGGCTCTGAAATGTGAAGGAGTAAGCAAGAAGACTTAAAAACAGGATATGTTGCAAAAATAGTAGAATTCCCTTCACCCATATCCCTACTGCTAACATTCTGAAAAACCATGTTATAATTACCAAAAGCAAGAAATCAACATCGAGCCAATAAAATTAACTATTCTACAGATCTTATTTGAAGTTTCAAGTTTTCTCACGAACATCCTTTTTCTGGTCTAGGGTCCCACGTTACATTTCATTGTCAGATCTCCTTAGATTCCTCCAATCTGTGACAGTTCTTCAGCTTTTCTATGTCTTTTATGACACTGACACTTTTGAAAAATATGAGTCAATTTTTGTGCAGAATGTGCCTCAATTGGGGTTTGACAGACCTAGCTTGGGCTCTTGACTCCATGACCATCCATGTAGCCTTGGGCAAGTCAACCTTTCTCAGACTCAAGTTTCTTCACCTGTAAAGCAGTATATTAACACTGACTTTCTGTTTTAAAAATGAAATGAGGCAATAGATATTAAAATGCCTGGAATATAAGGTCATATAACAAATGCTAAGTCTTTCTCCTTGTCCCTGGCTTTGACATATTTCTGATAGAAATTTTTGCTAAAATTCATTACCTGTATTTCAATGCCTTATTTTAGAGATAAACCATATATAACTTAGCCCTCAAGTGCTGACTCAGTGTCATCTATAAACAACCCTTATTACACTGTATTGTTCTAGGTCTGTGTTTTTGTCCTTTTTCACTGCTGTCCCTTCTCTTTGTCATGAGAAGAACAGGTATGAGCCTCATTTCCTTTCTGATTTTCAGCTTGAAACATATGGGAATCCATGTGTTTACTTATATATTCATCAACAATGTGCTGAAGCTACTGTGTCAGGCCCTGTTTTAGGATCTTGGGGAAAGTGATGAATCATCTCCTGTCCTCACTGATTTTATGGCTAGTTGGGGAAATGGACAAGTAAGCAGTTAATTACAATTCAATGTGATTAATCCTATGAATGACCTAATGTACAGGAGCATATAAGAAGAACACCTAACCTGGACTTGGGGAGAGGGTCAGGTTGGGGAAGGTTTCATGAAGAAAGTGTCATTATAGCTTAGTAAAGGTCTCAGGATGTAGAAATTAACCAGATGGAGAAGGAAAGAGAGCAAAAGGCTCACAGTTTAGGGAAAAGCTATTAGAACTACGTGCTGAGTAAAATAAATCGGTTCTGAAAAATAAATCTCCTGTGTTATAAACTTGCAGCTTGAGAGTGATTTTGTGCCAATACCTCAGGGGCTCAGAAACTTGACCAGGAAACTTCTGGTCCCAGGGCTGTGTTCTGGAGGCTGCAGTTGACAGACCTAAACCTTTGGATATTATACTGAGCTTACCTCTTTCAACATCTGTGAACTGAAGTAAAATTTAAGGCTACAATTGGCTGCTTGTTTCTATTTCAAAAATATAATAGGTTTGCCCCTTTGTGACAGAGGAGTTTCTTGCTTCAAAAAATACATCAAGAGCCCTCAAAAAGTCTGTCTTAAATTGACCTTTTTAAAAAAAAATCAATTTCTTTAATATCTTCTCCCACCATTCACCCTGCCCCATCACTGAGGCATTACTTCCTTTTCTTTATGTTTCTTACCAAGTTAAACATAAACTGACCCTTTAAACTGAGCTGGCACGAGAGGTTATGAGACTAATTTCTATGACCTCAGAGATACGGCTTTCAGCCTAACTCATTCCAAAGTTCCAGTCTAACCGTGGAAATCTGTGGTCTCGGCAAGTGCTACAAGTACATTATCCATCAAATACTGGGACTTAGGAGAACACACTATAAGATTTTCAAACGAAGAGGTTTTTCTGCCAGTTCCTATTTTACTCTACCAATCATCTTCACTTTTTTTTTCAATCTGGAGAATAAATAAGATGGCTTCTTTTAGTTTTCTCCATAGGGGATATTTTTCAAATCTTAACTGCTTCTAATTCAAAGCAATAATATTACATACCGTCAACTGGTGTATGAGGAGGTCCATTAAGAAGGTAATCTTGTTACTAAACAGAACATCAGTGCAGTTTTCTGAACAGTTATTGCAGGTGAGGTTGTAAACATTGATTGCATTGCAAAGAGACCTAACACAAGGAGAAAAACACCGTTTATAAAACTTGTGCAGTTCTTCTCTAAACAATGTGAAATGCGCAAAATGAATGGTATAAAAGCAGCAAGTATGGGATAGAAATCACTCTTAAAAAACCAAGCCAAATATTACTAGGTGCAAGGTCCATCAGCTAGATATAAAAGCTTTTAATTTTTATCCACAGCCTAGTGCTCATTAGAAACTAATTCTTGCCTCGTATTAATGCAGCAACAAGCAATGGAAATGTACTTACCAGTATACTGACAATGTCTTAATCATCTAAGATTAGATGTTACCCAGGAATTTTGGGATCTAGAATTTTTGAATAGTATCCAGAAAATAAGAGTGTGCCAAAGCTCCTGTTGCCAGGTCTCCTGGTTGACAAGGGCAGATGATGGAGGAAAGGAGCACACACGAAGAAAAACTACAGGCTTTCCCTTGTGAGACAAGAACTGCAGAGGTCTGGGGAGTGAGCACCACACCTGCTCAGAGATTGTATGGACAGACCCAGAGTGCCTCAGCAGGGCAGGACCTACAGAGTCAAACAGTCTCGGGTCAAACCCATCAAAGAAATGTGCCTTTTTTTTTTTTCTTTTTCCTGGGGATTAAAAAATCATATCCCATTTTTTCAAAGAAACTTTTGGAGCAACAACCTCAACGGGCATTCTTGTGAGTGCTTTGAAAACTGTAATTAACCTGCACTGCCTGAGTGATCAATGTTGATTCTGGCCTCACTAAATCCCCTGCTTAAGTCCTATGTACAAATGTTTTGATTTAGTCCCTTACAACCAATCCTCTAAAACAATAATTCTTAAAGTGTGAACCATGGACCAGTAGCATCAATATCACCTGGGAACTTTCAGAAATGCAAATTCTCAGACTTCACCCCAGATCTACTAAACACTAGAAACTTTGGGGGTGGAGTCCAGCAATGTGTGTTTTAACGAATTTCACTTTTTTTAAACAAAATTCCAGACCACTGCTCTGGAATAGGGGCTCTAGAGTTTGACAAAGCACTAGCATCATCTGTATATTTTTAAAGATACAGACTTGCCTGAATTCCTCCCCTGGAGATGCTAGCGGGAGTGGGAGGGCTCTAGACATTCTGCATGTTTCAAAAGCTCTATGAGCAATTCTGATGTACAGGCAGAGTTGAGAAGCATGGGTCTAAGAATCAACATGTAAGTATTCATTTGTTCAACAAATATGTAATTCCCTATGATTTTCCAGGCATTGTGCTAGGTAGACAAGACAGACAAGCTCTCTGTTCTCATGGAGCTGATGCTCTAGTGGGAGAAAGATGGTAAAGACAGCCCCTGTTGTAATCATCTGTTTGTCTGATATAGTGGTACTTGCTTCAACATAATGATAGGTTCCTGAAATTTGAGCTTTAGAGTATGTTGGTTAAGAGGAGAGAGACTGGAATAAGATACTAGGTTAGAAACCTAGTTCTGTCATTTGAGGTTTTAGCAAGTTACTCATTTATATCTTAGCATCCAATTTCTTATCTGTAAAACTGAGATAATAATACCTAAGCTTCATATGGTCATCATCAGAATTAAATGAAATAATAGATGCAAAGTACTTAGGATGGTGCCTGGCACATGGTTAAATAATTCATAATGATAGGCTTCCTTAGAGTTATTAATCTTATTATTCTTATTGTGAATAAGTCACAATTAAAGCAGTTAAAAATCAAATAAAATTAAAGCATGCTATGAAAGGTGTAATTTCCAGAACAATAAAGCACCATGCTTCATAAATTTTTACATGGTATACTGGCATGAACAATGAAAGGACTCTAAGTTGAAGGGAGCAGGAGGAGGCTTAGCTCCAGCCTGACTTAACCCCTGAGGACTGTACAGGAAATCTTGGCCTATGTGTAACTCATTTACGATACATCAGTTGGAGGTTCTACCTAACAAATCCCCCACAAATGCAATTCAGCACTGTTCCATTTATTAGCTAACGTATTTAGATTTAGCAAGAGTGCTTTTCTTTTCAGTTAAAAAAAAAGATGTAATTGTGATTATAATTTTAAAGATAATTGTAATAACTGTGAGAAAGAGAGCACAAATAAACAGTAAAAAACTATGAAGAGGTGATTTGGTACTTGTACTTCCAGTCTTCTCATCTCAGAAATATTCACTTAGTTAATATATGTAAAATGAATATTTCTTCATGACATTTAATATTCTTCCATAACACCAGTCTTCAATTTTTTACAAAAGCAGCTTTCTTACTTTCTTACTCAGAAGTTTAAAAGCTAATGAAATCTTTTTCAAAAGCTTAAACTAAAGAACAGATAAAATCAGAGTTGCTCTGACTGAAGCAGAAGTAGACCCAGAGACCTACTCTGTTCTCCTCTCAAAGAGCCTTGGAATACTCCTCAGAGACCTGGGGGTGTGTTCCCTTGGAGTACAGTAAAAACTCCTGAGCTTTAACACTAATACAATTTAACTTGGGAACTTTCTGACTAGGAGTGATGACCTTAGTACAACACACACCAAGAAGTATGGTGAAAAGTGCCTCCCCCTGACTTATGTCCTTCAGCCCCTCAGTTCCCTACCTTAGAAATCACCATGGTTACTAGTGCACATATCCTTCCAGGAGTCTGTGCATATGCAAGAGTGTTCCCCCTACACAAATGGTATCATACAAGATTTGAAGGGTGAAGTGAGCCAAGGCCATATTTTGCTGTTGGCTGTCATCAAGCAAGGTTGGCTGTTGCTGTCATCAAGCAAGGTCTGGAAATGTGAGGCTTCCCTGCAGTAGACTCAGGTTCCCTTTTCCAGATTCTCTGTGTCAAGAACCAGTGGGGTAACTTGTACTATTTGATTTGATTTCCTAATCTCTGATCTGCAGCTTCCCTTATCCGTTGTGGTTTCCTGAGTGTGAGAGAAAGTTGTGTGTGGCATTAGCTTCTTCCTTCCTTCCTAACTTTTTTGGCCTCAGAGGGAGCAGTGCCCCCAGTGGATACGTTTGGTATTGTTCTGGAGTCAATAAAGAGGTCTGCAACCTCTTCCAACAGATTTGTAAGCATCCAATTTCTTATTTTAAATTCCTTTTCTGATTAAACTGCTTAAACTAAGAAATACTGTAGCTTTTAAAAGAAGGAACAGGATCATCCAATGTATGTAAAATTTTACATCAATCAATTCCTTACTATTGTATCTAATTTTCAACATAATGAAGCAACACTGTTTTAATATTCAGAGTTCTTAGTTATAAGCCAGGGGAAGAAAGCTCTGGTTGATTTAAACAGGAAGGAAATTAACTGACAAGCTTTGGGTATATCACAGGATTTAGAAGACACAGGCATCAAAGTTATACTGCATGGACCAATATCCAAATCACACACCATGAACCTGATCTGCTAAAACAAAACAAAACAAAACAAAAAAAAACTCCGGGCACCATATGTCACAGCTTGAACTCACACTATGACCTTGGACAACAGACGCAGCTGCCTGCAATTGTCAAAGGAATAGAGTTTGGGATGTCCTTGCTTCTTAAGTTTATTAGCCTCAGAGTAAAAGTCTGGAGTGGGTATGCTGGGCTGTGAAGCCTAGGTCACAAGTTTATATCCTAGACACAGAGTGCTGGGAAGTGGACACCTGGTATGCTCATGCACTATAGAGGGAGGGCCATACTGTGCGCCTGGGAACTCCATAAATACAGGAGGTGCTCAACTGCACAACCAACCTTCACAACAGCTGTACTGAACAAATCCTTCTGCTTCCTGAGAATAAATTTTCAGTAATAATAATTTGGTTCAAAGGATGTAAAGATTTACTTTAAGATTTTTGATAGACATTGCAGAATTCAAATTGCCCTCCAGAAAAAAAGTATTTTAAATCAATTTATACTCCCAGAAAAAGTTCATCCATGTTTTCACTAACATCAGATACTTTCATTTTTAAAATCTGTTACTGATCTGACAGCTAAAAATGTTAAAGGTTGCATTTCTTTAATTGCTAGTGTGATTAAGGACTTTTCACTTCATGATTTGCAATGTATATTTATATTTTTTTAAATTATCACTGTGAACCGTTTACCCATTTTTCTATGGCGGGGGGGATTTGTCTTTTTCTTATTGATTTATAAGGCACTTTACCAATAACAAAGGTATTAACCTTTTTATTTGTTTATTGGCTGCAACAGGTCTTAGTTACAGTATGTGGGCTCTCTGTGGTGGTGCACAGACTCTCAAGATGTGGTGTGTGGACTCTGAAGAGTGTGGGGTCAGTAAAGGCTAGACTCGGGCTTAGTATTTGCAGTGTGCTGGCATGGTATGTGAGGTCTTAGTTCCCAACGAGAGACTTGAACCCATGTCCCCTGCATTGCAAGGCAGATTCTTAACCGCTGGACCACCATCATATACAGCAAATAAATTTTCCTGTATGTTGCTTATCTAAATTTTTTGCTTTTTGTCATAAAGAATGGTTTCATTTTTATTTGATAAAATCTGTCAAACTTTCCCTTTAGTATATCTGGATACTGTGTCAGACTTAGAAGAACCTTCTTCTTCAGCATTACAAAAATATTCTTTTAAATTTACTTCTGGTAAATTTAAATTTAAATACTTCTGGTATTTTCATAGATTTTACATTTAAATACAAGATATGAAATTGATTGTGGGGTTGGGTATGACATAAGTAGCCACTTACACTTATCTTTTTGTTAATTATTCTTATCCTCTATTTAAAAATTTTTATTGAAGATTTTTCTCTTTTTCTTAATGATTTATAAGGATTTTCTCATTATATATCTATAACAAAGGGTTAATACACGTTGTCAATATTTTTTTCAGTTTATCTACTGCCAATAATTTTGCTCATTATTTTTAAGGCTTTTTTTATATACTGAAGCTAAACAATTTTATGTAGTCAAACAATTCTTTGTGATTTATTTTCTCTTCCTATCCCTTTTTCCTTTAAAAAGTTATCCTTTACCATGAGATGAGGTACCTACATGTTTGTATCTAGCCATCTGCACTTATTTAATCATCACTGTGTGTGGTAATGTTATGGTTTTATAATTTACTATCAAATCATTGAAAATTTATTTTGATGTGTGGCATGAAGCAGAAGCCTAAATTCCCTCTCCTACCCAAGAAAGTCTTGAATAATTCACCTTCTCTCTACTGGTTTGAAACGCCACCTTTACTATAACTATATACACAGGATGTGTTCCCGGCTTTCCAGTCTAGTTGATAATTTATGTAAGTTCTGTAATATATAGAGCCAATAACACACTGCTTTATGTATTGCAGCTGTACAGTGGGACTAATATATACAACTGTAGATCTCTTGAAGTTTCAAAAATGAGGGTGCTATATTTAGAATGACATGTGGAATTTATAGTTCTATAATTGTATCCTCTTTTCCCTTTGATTCTGATCTATCATTTTTATAGCCTTGATTTCTAATCTCTCTTTTTTCTTAGTCAATGAAAACCCTACAGCCTATCTAAACTCTTTTGTGGAATACCCCAGGGCATAAGTAAATCTACACATGAAAAAGCAAACGGCACAGGGTGTGGGATTATTGTCCTAACGCCCTCTGTGCTTTACATTAAAGACACTGCATTTACCAGTGAAGTGCGCAATGTTACATCTATAGTCTTATGCTTACAAAACTTTCCCAAGAAAACTTCCACAAAGAAACTGGTTTCTGATGAGAAAAAATGGGCGGGGGGAGTATAAAAAATCCCAGGGGTCAGGAAAAACTTGTCCACTCAGTAGAACTTGTTTGAAAGACAACCTCTATTTGAAGAGCACCTGTCTTAGAACGATCACGTCTTTGAACCCAGCTTGGGTGGTCTGCCCAAGTAGCTTTCCTTGTAATTTAAAACCCAAATGACTGGAAGCACTTTTTAACATCAAACAGAAAGCCCCAGATTTTAAAAGCATCTTCTGAGAAGACAGTAAAATCTTACTGTCCATTCCGTCAAAAGTACACTGTGGTTGGGGCTGGAGATAAAGGCTTTCTGCCCCAGATAATCATGAATACATGAGTGAATCTTGTATCAGTAGGTTTTCTCACTGAAAATGTTTTCTCTGAAAAACAGAGGACAGAAAAGGCATCACGAAGGTGGTTTTTTTTTTTTTTTAATCCAAGAAGAACATTATTTGAATGCCAAGTATAGTATACCTCAGACATTAAGATTAGTATCTAAGATGTTATGAACTAGTTAAACAGAAAAGCCCTAGAGAGCTACAGCCGAAGAGGACTTGATAATATCACTTAGGAAGTACGTAAGTTTATAACCTTACTCGGTTCATAGTGACTATGGCTTTTCAGAAAACACTGTTCACAAATCCATTTCCGATACCAGTGTCAAGAAAGCAGACATTTAAAAACAACTGCCATTGGCAATTTAAAACCAGAACCCTTATAAATTATAATTTACCAAATGCCTTTGGTTTACATTAAGCATTTACTCATAATAGATGGCATATCACTTATATACATGGAGGTGAGCGAAGGCTTTATGTTCCTGTGGAGCAAAATCCTGTGCCAAGTAACAGAGTCACAACAATACAGCTGCAAAGAGAAACTGGGAATTTTTGTAAATTATTGCTTCAGCCCTCATGGAAGAAAAGAACTGGCTTGATGCGAATAAGTGTAGGAAAGGACAGAATACTACAAATCACAGAGAATGGTTAGCTAATGATATGGTTTAAGGAAAGACTATCTGGACTGAACCAGAACACGCAGACCTGGAGTAATACCAGTTTCCTAGGGAGGGGTGAAATGAATATTAAAACTAGAGCTCCCAAACATATTATAATCTCCAAGTACATTTTGTTTGCATTAAGCATCTAATAAATGGTATATAGTTTATATTCACCATTTTCAAAGTACGCTTTGTCATTATAAAGCTGCAAACTAAAACAATTTGTTTAGATACTATCAAAAAGAATTATCTGAACTAGGGAGAGGCAACTGCAGCTAGAATTCTAACATGCTTGCAAAGAGTTGACTCATTGGAAAAGACTCTGGGAGGGATTGGGGACAGGAGGAGAAGGGGACGACAGAGGAGGAGATGGCTAGATGGCATCACCAACTTGATGGAGATGAGTTTGGATAAACTCCGGGAGTTGGTGATGGACAAGGAGGCCTGGCGTGCTGTGATTCATGGGGTCGCAAAGAGTCGGACACGACTGAGCTACTGAAGTGAACTGAACTGCACCCACCAAGCAAGTGGCTGCTCACACAATGGGGCCTGTGATGTAGGCCTGGCCCTGTAGGACTGGCCCACGTCAAAGCTGCATGTGCCAGTTTAAAGGCTAAAAACAGACTAGTGTCCAAGCACTGAAAACTCCACTATACAACTGCTCGAGTGACTTCCAGTTCAGGTCCTTGCCTGATTCATCCTTTGTGGAGTCCTCATAGCATGTACTACAGAGCTGGCTGGGCACAGGGACGTCTACATGAAGGGACAACTGTCTTCCTTGTTTCAAGCAGAACATACAAGAAATAACTGTGGAACATACAAATACATTCATTAGCCACATTTTCTACTTTTAAACAATCATTAGAATGAAGAGCGGTGGGAGCCCCATCCCCCTAGCTAAAAGTATCTCGTTAATTTCATACTGATATTTCAGGACTCAAAAGGATTTTTCCTTCAAACTCTTCTACATAACAGTCCTTTTTCCTCTCTTTGACACGGAGAATAACAAAATTCAAATACTGAACTAGTACAATTAGATAAGCAAGTCTTGGTTAATAAGAGAATGCCTTTTCCAGGCTTCCCTCGTGGCTCAATGGTAAAGAGTCGGCCTGCCAAGGCAGAAGACACGGGTTTGATTCCTGGTCCAGGAAGATGTCAACTGCTGTGGAACAACTAAGCCCGTGGATCACAACTGCTAAGCCTGTGCTCTAGAGCCCGGGAACCTCGACTACTGAAGCCTGCCCCCCGAGAGCCTGTGCTTCGCAACAAGAGAAGCCCCTGATCTCTGCAACAAGAGAAAGCCCGCCAGCATCAGAGACCCAGAATCAAAAACTAAAATAAATAAAACTTTCAAAAAAGAAGAAGAAAATGTTTTTTTGGCAAGAAATCTGGGGACAGATGAATGATGCAGAAAATTTAACAATAAACAGATGATTCCGTTTTAATATTTTTGTTGACTACAGAGAAGGTGGATTTGTGACAGAATTTCGGGGTATCTTTTTGCAGTGGACATTTGAATCAGTGTGATCTGCAGGTAAATAGGAAAACTTTTCCCCACTGGCACTGTGATGGTTAGCATAAATTCACACAGCCTTCTCCACCTCTGACTCCCTCCTTTCTGACGCTAGAACACTTAGGGTGGGTGAGGATAGCTGAGGAGCCAACATCCAGGAAATGGAAATAAAAGACAGCTCAAGACTGGGGTAGAGAAGGGATGCTAATAGTGCTGTCCGACCAACCAGTCTTTGCTACGCAGATGTAAATTATGTGCCTTCTACACCTCAGTTTGCATCAAAACTCAACGTAACAATTACAAATGATTGCTACACTGCATATCATATTCTACAATGTAACATTTTAAAAACACTAACATCAATTTTTTTAATTCAGGGATTTTCCTAAGTATAATGATGCCTCAGAGCAGGAGAAAGAAATCTTCAACTAGATGAATTATTTCAAAGGTTCTTGTTTAGCTGGTGAATTTGGCATAATTAGAATAAGCAGTTTAATTATTCCACAGAGACATACTCTAATTTTAAATGAGAAATCACATATATTTTAAGTACAACCTAATTAGACTTCCTGCGTTTCCTAAAATTAACCTCCCACTGAGATGGTGTTTTGTTGCAAAGATTACAAAAATACATTTAAAAATTAGGATGAGCATAAAATTAAAACATTAATTTGAAGTCTAGTGTTAAACTCTGTCTTGTCTAATAAAAAGACAGTTATGATTAGCTAGTCTTTAGATATGTTCTTAAGTAGGATCTGGTTTTATAATTTTAAAGTCACAATTAAACACGTAGGCTCTGGAGAAGAGACCCAGGTGGCTTGCAGTGTTAAACAGCAGATTAAAGTCGACACAACTAATTTCTTTACTTTAATCTTATTAGTGGTATAACAGCTGTCAACTGTAACCATTTCTGTGCTGCCTTTTGAGACAAACAAAATGCCTCAATATGTCAAATGGAGAAGAGTATTTATCAATCACTATCGCAACCCACTCCAGTGTTCTTGCTGGGAAAATCCCACGGACAGAGGAGCCTCATGGGCTACAGTTGCAGGGTCACAAAGAGTTGGACGTGACTGAGCACACAACTCACACACATATACACACACACGGCTAATGAGCTTTCAAAATAACTTTTTAAACTTTCATTATCTCAAGGAAAGTTATTTACTTTTAGTAAATCTTGATCTAAAAATAGCTATTTAGAATTATATTACAATAATCCTGCCTAGAAAGAAGGAATTGTTTATTAACAATGGATTGTATCCTAAACTTCACCCACACCAGCAAATAACATTTGACTAACACTTAATGAGAGGCTGTAATGCAGCAGACACATAAGGTGGCATGTGGTTTCCACCTCTATATCTATATCTGGTATTGATGGGAAATAAGCTTTATGATGAATTTACTCTATATTTACCACCTGATTTAAATCATGAAAAGGGTATTGAAGGTAACACAGAAATGTTGTACTGCTTTTGTAGACTTCATTGCTAGATCTTCTCTGAATATTTTGTCTCATACATACAAATAGTTACAAGTGGTTTTGGTTCATCTTTCTGAACTTCTGTTAGATCATTCTTCTTGTCCCCCTTTGGCTCTTTACCAGACTGAAAACCTCCCTCTTTGGTGATACCATGTAGGCAATAAGATAGAGAAGGAAGAATACCAGAATAGAATGCTCAGTCCTAGCTGCCAATGTGATAAGAGACGATAAATCATTCAGTGTTTTTAAGCCTTAGTTTCTTCATTTATATAATGTGACAAATTGATGAACATGTGTCAAAGACTCTGTTAAATAAATGTAATATATTAATATAAAATAGCTTTATTACTCTTATATTTCTGACAATGACAAGTGTTTTGCTGGGACTCATTACAACTTCTTTGTAAAGGTTTTCTCTATCTCTCACTCATCCTTCACCCACAATACTAAACAAAGTGCTAACCACATGGCAATAAAAGTATATATTAAATGAGTGAATTCCTCTTTGGGTAAAACAGCATAAGCAGTGAGGGCTTAAATTAAGGTAATAGAGAGATGAGACAATAACAGAAAGATGAGGAATGAAAAAGATATTAACTTTCTACAAAATGTGAAAAAAAAAAGGAATAAATATCTCTGACCTTTCCCTGAATTAGTCATTTTGTCCAAATCACTCGAACTTAATTATTTTTTATACTGTACTGACAGTGTCCTAAAAATATCAAAATGTTTACACCTTCCAAAAAGTGTACCCTGTTATTTCAGGTCTCCATGTTCTTGCACATGCTGCGCTCTCTGCTGAGGAAGACTTGTTAATTGGACAAACTCTGAATCTATCTTTTAAAACCTATAGGAAAGACTCTGTCTTTCTCTGGCTGTTAATGATGCCATCCTTTTCACTGTCTCTGCACTTGGCGCATACTTGTATAGTTATACTTAGCACCAAATTACCTCTTCCCCTGTTTCGTTCACTTTTTAATGAATGAGCCTGCTGACGGTTATGGACACAGTTTTATTGCCACAACTACTGCTCAGCACACAACCAATGGTACCAATCCCCCAGGTGCGTGTGGAAATGTGTAATAACACATTTGGTTGTCACAAAGACTGGGGGCAGAGGTATTTAATGGGTCAAGGAATGTTACACATCATGCAGTGTGCAGGGCATTGTGACCAGGGCCATTAGGATCCCACGCTAGAGTGTGACAATTCACAAAGCCCTTTCATATATGTTAGCATTTCACCTTCATAACAACCCTGCAAGATAGAAATCTTTTCCCCATTCCCCAGATGAAAAATCCTACAGCACAATAAGGTCTTAGAGACAGGTCTCACATTAAACACTGGCAAAGCTGGTATTTGAACTCTAATGCTCAGATTCTAAATCCTAGCTGGGTTTAATTCATTAGTGCATTATAGTCCCTTGTCTCGAATTCTAAATACAGATCCTGGCTTGAGTCCTAGAACTAATCAAATGAGAAAGTGAATATGTTTATTGTTGTTCAGTCACTAAGTCGTGTTTGCCTCTTTGCAACTCCATGGACTGCAGCACACCAGGCTTCCTCATCCTTCACCATCTTCTGGAACTTGCTCAGGCTCAGGGCCATTGAGTTGATGATGCCATCTAACCATCTCATTCTTGGCCGCTCCCTTCTCCTCTTGCCCTCAATCTTTCCCAGCATCAGGGTCTTTTCCAATGATTCGCTCTTCGAATCAGGTGGCCAAAGTATTGGAGCTTCAGCTTCAGCATTAGTCCTTCCAATTAATATTCAAGGTTGATTTCCTTTAGGATTGATTGGTTTGATCTCCTCGATGTCCAAGGAATTCTCAAGAGTCTTCTCCAACATCACAGTCCAAAAGCATCAATTCTTCAGTGCTCTGCCTTTTTTACAGTCCGGCTCTCACACCTATACACGACTACTGGAAAAGCCATAGCTTTGACTATATGGATCTTTGTCAGCAAAGCGATGTCTCTACTTTTTACAACACTGTCTAGGTTTGTCATAGCTTTTCTTCCAAGCAGCAAGCATCTTTTAATTTCCTGGCTGCAGTTACCATCCATAGTGGTTTCAGAGTCCAAAAAAATAAAATATGTCACTGTTTTCACTTTTCCCCCATCTATTTGCCATGAAGTGATGGAACCAGATGCCATGATATTTGCTTTCTGAATGCTGAATTTTAAGCCAGCTTTTTCGCTCACCTCTTTCACTTTCATCAAGAGGCTCTTTAGTTCCTCTTTGCTTTATGCCATTAGAGTAGTATCCTCTGCATATCTGAGGTTGTTGACATTTCTCCCAGCAATCTTGATTCCAGCTTGCAAGTCATTCAGCCCAGCACTTCAAATGATGTACTTTGCATAGAAGTTAAATAAGTAGGGTGACAATACACAGCCTTGTCATACTCCTTTCCCTGTTTGGAACCAGTCTGTTGTTACATGTCCGGTTCTAACTGTTGCTTCTTGATCTGCATACAGGTTTCTCAGGAGACAGGTAAGGTAGTCTGGTATTCCCATTTCTTTAAGAATTTTCCACAGTTTGTAGTGATCTACATAGTCAAAGGCGTTAGCAGAGTCAATGAAGCAGAGGTAGATGGTTTTTTGGAATTCCCTTGCTTTTTCTATGAACCAATGGATGTTGGCAATTTGATCTCTGGTTCCTCTGCCTTTTCTAAATCCAGCTTGTACATCTGGAAGTTCTCAGTTAACGTACTGTTGAAGCCTAGCTTGAATGAGTTTGAGCATTATCTTGCTAGCACATGAAATAAGCAAAAGTGTATGGTTGAACACAGAGGTAAATTTTAGCCTAAAATACATTATGTGTTAGACTGTGTATATATTTGCAAAATATGACATTGTAATCTTCATCCTACTTAGGTGTTTCTCAAGAATCCAAGTCTCAGAAGGTGACAAGACAAAAGAGGTTACAGCTTTAGCAAAGACCTATATAGTTCACAATTCTGAAAGTGCTACAGAGTGTTTTCAGCAAGACTGCTGTGTTACACTGTCTAGAACGCCAGAGGACTTGGCCACAAATTCTACATCAATTGTTTAGGTCAGTGACATTTTCCTTACAGAAATACACTGCTGATTTTATGAAGGAAATTAATAAGAAAACAGGATTCACTTAACAGAAATTAGCTTTACAGTCATTTTTGCTGGAATGCATAAATTTGAAAAATGGAGAGCGATTTGTATTTATATTAACTCAAATGTCATGCTGAGAAATATTTATATGAATTTTGATTTTCAGTAAGGCAACAACCCAATCTCTGAATCAATAGCTAGGCTTCATGAAAATGATTCCCTGGAGAAGGCATTAGTGTAAAGGAAAAAGCAAGAAAGTTAGAGCCTCAAATAAGTTGTTAGTAACGTCCCAGGAAGTGATCTAACAGTGATAGTCCAAGTTAAAGATTTTCTTAAGTAAACAGGTAACCAAAAATGTTCAACCAATGAACTATTACTTGATAACATTCTCCATGGAAAGAAAATGCCTTAACATAGAGTGGCTAGGAAAAAAAGTTTAGAATTGCAAACTTTATCAGAAAACATGAATCCGGAATGTACCAGCGTAAGTCTGGTAATACAACCAGCCCACCTAGAACGAAGCTTTGCATTTCTTATTAGGCAAGACAGAGGGAGGCACAGGATGAGGCAGGGCTCTGAAACTTGCATCAGGTGTATGACTAGGTCACGTGTTGGGACAGATGTTTAGTAATATGGGGATACTGTGTGCTTTCCTTGAGAAGAACAAAACTGCAATTTCAAAAAAGCTCAGACTGAAATAAGTCAATGCTTTTCTTTCTTCTTTTGAGTACTATAAAAATGGCAACAAAAAATCTTTTGTTTTTTTTTTTTACAAATGTTTTATCTTTCACCTAGCAGTTGAAACTGCACTACTGAGTCTTAAAACAAAGGCAAATTACTCAGTTCTTAAAAATATCATAAAGCTTTATTTTGTAGTACAGGATTAACATTCTGAGCTGCATCAGGCTGTCAGGATTTGAGTGGGGAGCTAGTAGGAGTAACTGCTCTTGCAATCTTCTCACCTTCTAAACATCTTAATCTCAACTTCAAAACAGGCTGCTGCTGTTGCTGCCAAGTCTCTTCAGTCGTGTCCGACTCTATGCGACCCTATAGACAGCAGCCCACCAGGCTCCCCCCGTCCCCGAGATTTTCCAGGCAAGAACTCTGGAATGGGTTACCATTACCTTTTCCAATGCATGAAAGCAACTGGTTCTAATTTCAGAAGACAACCAGTGAAATGATCAAGTTCATCATGAACAAACGTATTCTATATTAAAAAGTTGGACTATGGTCCATTATGCTCAAGTCAGAGAAAACAGAGGCCAAGAAATATATTCTTTAGTTTTTATGAAAATAAGACAATGTTACTGGGATTCAAACTAAATCCTAATTATAAGGTTAATAATGAGGAAACCACTCTGTGTGACCCAAGGGCCACCAAGAAAGTTAACATTTGGGGACTATAAAGAACATAAGTAGTGTTGTTACTTGTTCTTATAGAATTCATGTATTTTATTAAAGAACAATATGTTGTCTAATTGTTGATCCTGAAAGTAAGATCTGCACTCTAGAGTACCTTACGTTAGCATCCAGGTACAGAACGTTTAAAGTATTTAATTCTCTATACAAGTTTTCCAAATGAAGTTCAGGAGGAAAAAGGAAACTTCAGTCAGTCTGAGCTTGTGGAAACATTTAATGTTCGTAAAGGATGATACCCTAGAGAACATGTAGAATGTGCTTTCTCTCTTTATTTCTGCTTTGAACTTTGGGCATTCATTCATTCTTTCTTGATATGGAAGATTGTAGAAAAACTGCTATGAGGTTGCAAGCAAGGCTCTATTACATAGTCCAATATTTTCAACTCAATCTGGAGTTTAAACAAATCTTTTAATATTTGTATTTAAAAGTATCAGAATCTAGGTTAGAAGGGACAGAAATTCACTCAAAATATTTCAAGTAAAAAGAGGCATTTACTGTAAAGCTGTTGGGAACGTTCACGTGAATCCAGGAGAAAATAAGCTACCAGACTTCAGGAGGGCAGGAACAATGCCAGCTCTGTGGACTGGGCCTCCTCTCATTTCCAGCCCCCTCATCTCTCATGAAGCTCTAGTCTCCTCCTTCCCCCCACAACTGGCCTCCATTAGTCCTGCTAAACTTGGAGTGAACACAACCCTGTAATGACCATCCCAGAAGTTACTCTGCATGATTTTTCAAATTTAAACACACATACACACACACACACACACACACACACACAATGGGTTGGAGTTTTACGGTTTTCCAACTGCAAATTCCTGAGAGACAATCTTGACTGGCCCAGTTTAACTTTTTGGGCTGAGTTTTAAGACTGTAAGATTGGCTGCTTTTGAGTCAAATGTTCAGTCTTGGTTTAACCAGCTGTGGTCATTGAGGGAAACATCTCATGGCAAAAAATACAGCAGCTTAGAAGAGGCATAGGTGTAAAGCCTAGAACATGTAACATCATAACACCCAGAAAAAGGGAGGACACAACAAACAGCAATGGAGTTGAGGTGAATATGACAAGCCAAGAAAAGAGATAAATGGTAACATGGAAGGAAACTCATGGTGAAGAGAGGATTAACAGTTTAGACTGTGTTGTAAACCAAAGAGAAAAGCAAAGATCCAACAGTAGATGAGCTCCAAAGAGAACAGACAAGGCACTCAAGCAAGAGAGGGGAGCAAGCAGCAAGCTCAGGCCAGGCACATGAAGCCACGCATCGGAGGAAACTAAGGGAAACTAAGTTTGCAGACATCAGACATGTAGCAAAGCATTCCTTTTATGAAGAGCTTATGTTATCACCAGGCTGGCTGTTCCACAAAGGTAACACAGGCAGGCTAATATTAGTGATACTTAGAGATTTACCCATTTCATTTTCCATTACTATAAGTTCCCTAAGGACAAGGTCTATTTCTAATGGCTCTGAGATGTGGCAATCCCATTCCTATGTCCATACAACTGATCCCAAAAAGGGAATCCCTAGAGAACAGTTTCCCTGGGTATCAGAATCAGAAGCCCAACGTCATTTACCTGCTTCTGGCATCCACCAGGATACACCTTTTCCACTATAAATGAACTGCATCAGTTGCCACCCTGTGAGTATCACAAGACCAAGAGAAAGGAACAGAAGCCTCTAGGGATGAAACCTCAATAATCGTGGGAGAGTAATTCTGAACATTCTGTTATCTGGAAAGAATACACACTCTCTGAGAAAGGGTATCATGGCTCTCTCTCTCAGGTTGTAGTCATGTCCCAAACACGACTGCTCGCAATCCTGATGCTAGCAACGGCCATGTATATGGCTGCTGGTGATGGTGAGGGGCAAACAAGGGAAACCATGCTAAGCCTCGGGCCCTGCGACTGTCACTGAGGGTGCGCTCAATAAATGTTAAGTTCTGTCCCCTCACCAACTTCAAAGAATCAAGTAAATGCAGTATGGTCAAGTAGATAAACTGCACAAGTTTATTTTCATCTTCCTTCGGATAATAAATCTGTGATCTTCCTAGTCAGCCAAGCTCTAACTCACGTCATTCTAAATTTATTTACTTTTACTGTATTTAGTAACTACTGTTTTACCTGAGACTGATTTATGGATAGATAAATGTATATACTCTAAATAAGAAAGAAGGGAACTTAATTAATTTGTTTGACATGAATAAATGGGTATAGTTTATAAAGGCCACAGCAGTGGGAAGAATTTATTTTTCACCATAGATTAAAATGGGGGTGCTCTGATTTTAAAACTGTGATAAGGACAAAAACCAAGAATACAGTTCCAGCATTCCCTTTGACCTTCTAAGTAAAGCAGTTACAGATATAAGATTCACAGAAACTGAAAGATGGAATACAAAAATACTGCCTTAAGTCGAGCTAACAGACTGGTCTAAATCAGGCCCTTATTCATCTAGGACTGAGATGTAATCATATTTTAAGTCCACAGAGTCAAGTATTTGATATAGTGTGTTCTTTTACTGCTTTACTTCAGTGTCTCAGAAAATTCATTCATTCATATATGGAAATGATACTTATTAAGACATCGTATGATTAACAAATAATGCATTTACTATGGTCTCTGATCCCAAGGAATTAGAGTCCCTTTGAGAAAAAGATAACATAAGTAGAATACCTGGGAACATTAATACAGGGCTAAACTGGACTATTCTCTAACCTGTTTGATATTTCTTCAATGATTTAGATAAAGATACGTATCTTTTACACATCAACCTCAGATGTGACACGGTGTTAAAGGAAAAAAACTAAGTAAGCAGCCAAATCCGGGTCCAAAGAGAATCTTGACAGGCTGGGCCAAAATTAACCAGGATGAAGTCTGGACTTAGGGTGGAAAAAAAAAATGACCGAGTAAAATGAATAGATCATAGATTCTTAGAACCCAAAGTGACACAGACACAGGGATTTAAAGCTCAGTATGCGAAGAGTTGACTCATTGGAAAAGACTCTGATGCTGGGAGGGATTGGGGGCAGGAGGAGAAGGGGAGGACAGAGGATGAGATGGCTGGATGGCATCACGGACTCGATGGACGTGAGTCTGAATGAACTCCGGGAGTTGGTGACGGACAGGGAGGCCTGGCATGCTGCATTCATGGGGTCGCAAACAGTTGGACACGACTGAGCGACTGAACTGAACTGAAATAAAGGAGGGTAACGTGTAGTCAAAACAATAACAACCACAAAAATAAAAGAAAAAGAAAAGAAATCCAACCCATTGATATTAACTAAGTGCTTTCTTTGTGCAGGGCACTTAATGAACAGATGTACTTTTAGTAGCCAACAAATCCTACCCTGCATAGTAGTATTAACATTTAATTAAGGCTCTGTTATAACTATTTGGCCCATGATACCATAGTTACAAAGTAAAAAGCAGAGACTTAAGCTCAGATCTGACTCCAGAGTCTGTCTATTCTTCATTATACCATGTAATGCTTCATGCTGATAAGACTATTTCCATATATAAATTCTGTCCAGAGGGACAGTGGAGGAAGAGAAGTAAAGCTGATGGAGAAGAAAAAGGGGCTAATTAGTTCTGCAGCAGGACAACCTAGAGTAGCTTGGAGACTAAAATAGTTAAGTAGAATAACTTAACTATTTGGCCCCTTTATTGTTCATAACTATCTGTCAAGGACTAAGAATTCCAAGCAAGTAAAAGGCAACCTAGGAAAGACAGCCCTGTGATGATTTTTGGTGGCCCAAAAGATATGCTGGCTTCTTTATGAAATATGAACATTTACTGCTGTCTGAAAACAGTCTGATGCTGAAGCTGAAGCTCCAATACTTTGGCCACCTGATGTGAAGAGCTGACTCATTGAAAAAGACCCTGATGCTGGGAAAGACTGAAGGCAGAAGAAGAGGGCAGCAGAGAATGAGACGATTGGATGGCATCACTGACTCAATGGACAGGAGTTTGAGCAAGCTCAAGGAGATAGTGAAGGACAGGGAAGACTGGTGTGCTGCAGTCCATGGGGTCACAAAGAGTTGGAGATGACTTAGTGACCGAACAACAATATTTGGGCCGGGAGATGTGGAATGCTGTGTCAACTCTATAACTTCTATTCACGGCCACAATGTAACTATACTACAAAAACACAACACAAAGTTTAGGCCACAACCTTAGTCACAGCAGATCCATCTTCTTATTTATATAATATGGGGCATTCTTTATGCCCAAAGAAAATGACAAACTGCCATTTATTTTCAAATATTAAGGGCTATGTTAAGAGACAAACTAGTATATATAGAATGGATAAATGACAAAGTCCTAATAGCACAGGGAACTACAGTCAATATCTTGTGATTAAACCATAATGAAAAATAATATACAAAATAGTGTTTATATACATATATATATAACAGAGTCACTTTGCTGTACAGCAGAAACTAACACAACACTGTAAATAAAGTATACTTCTATTTTTTAAAAAAGCAATGTTAAACAATTGTTATTAGCCTAAACCAAAGAAAAGCTTAGACTATGTCATTCATTATTTTGTTATTTGTTTTCTCCAATTAAAATTAGGAAGAAGAATAACATGAGTCATTCCAAAAGTAGATACAACATGAAATAAAAATTGCCTTGTTTCAGGGTGATCTTTCTTGGCACTGAAAACAGTTTTATTGGAGCACATTTGTTAAAAAGGTTGACTTAAGAATACCAAGTCCTGGCCAATTCCTTTTAATAATGTGTGTGTGTGTGTGTGTGTGTGTATAATTTAAATATAACAATGTCATGTTAGTTTCAGGTATACAGTACGGTGATGTAGTTTTATTTATATATCTGTATCTCTATAAATCCCTCTATATATCTTCTTTTCCAGATTCTTTTCCCTTATAGGTTTAATGAAATACTGAGGATAGTTCCCTGTGCTATACAGTAGGTCCCTGATGGTACATATTTCATACAAACTAGTGTGTACATGCTAATCCCAATCTCCTAATTAATTTATCCCTCCCCTACTCTTTTCCTCTTTGGGAACCGTCTGTTTCTGGTGTCTGTGGTCCTATTTCTGTTTTGTAAATAAGTGCATTTGTATCTTTTTTTTTCCCTTGGCTTTCACATATAAGTGATATAATATGATAACTGTCTTTGTCTGGCTTACTTCACTTAATAGGATAATCTTTAAGTTCATCCATATTGCTGCAAATGGCATTATTGCATTCTTTTTTATGGAATATTCAGTTCAGTTCAGTTGCTCAGTCGTGTCTGACTCTGTGACCCCATGAACTGCAGCATGCCAGCCTTCCCAGTCCATCACCAATTCCTGGAGCCTAATCAAACTCATGTCTGTCGTGTTGGTGATGCCATCCAACGATCTCATCCTCGTCCCCTTCTCCTCCTGCCTTCAATCTTTCCCAGCATCAGGGTCTTCCAATGAGTCAGTTCTTCACATCGGGTGGCCAAAGTATTAGAGTTTCAGCTTTAGCATCAGCCCTTCCAATGAATATTCAGGACTGATCTCCTTTAGGATGGACTGGTTGGGTCTCCATATAGTTCAAGGGACTCTCAAGAGTCTTCTCCAACATTATAGTTCAAAAGTGTCAATTCTTTGGGCCTCAGCTTTCTTTATAGTCAAACTCTCACATCCATACATGACTACTGGAAAAACCATAGTCATTGCTTTTCTTCCAAGGAGCAAGCCATGAAATTCTGCTGAAGCTGAAACTCCAATACTTTAGCCATCTGATGCGAAGAACTGACTCATTGGAAAAGACCCTGATGCTGGGAAAGATTGAGGGCGGGAGGAGAAGGGGACGACAGAGGATGAGATGGTTGGATGGCATCACCAATGTGAAGGACATGAGTTTAAGTAGGCTCCAGCAGTTGGTGATGGACAGGTAAGCCTGGTGTGTTGCAGTGCATGGAGTTGCAAAGATTCGGATATGACTGAGCAACTGAACTGAACTGACTATTCCATTGTACATGACAAACACACAGCTAACATCACATTCGACGGTGAAAAGCTGAAAGCATTTCCTCTAAGATCAAACAAGACAAAGAGGCTCACTCTCACTACTTTTACTCAACATAGTTTTGGAAGTCCTAGCCACAGCAATCAGAGAGGAAAAAGAAATATAAAAATCCACACTGGAACAGAAAAATAAAACTGTCAGTGTCTGCATATGACATGATATGATACGTAGAAAATCCTAAAGATGCTACCAGAAAACTACTAGAACTCATCAATGAATTCGGTAAAGTTACAGAACAAAAAATTAATTTTAAAAAATCTGTTTTATGTCTATATACTAACAATGAAAGATCAGAAAGAAGAATTTAAAAAATAATTTCATTTACCAGTGCATCAAAAAGAATAAAATATCTAGGAATAAATCTAGCAAAGGAAGCAAAGGCCCAGACAACTGTAAGATGCAGATGAAAGAATCTTAAGATGACAGAAATAAATGGAAAGGTATACCATGTTCTTAGATTGGAAGAATAAATACTGTTAAAATGACTATAGTACTCAAGGCAAAATACAGATTCAATGCAATCCCTATCAAATTACCAATGGCATTTTTCACAGAACTAGAAGAAAAAATTTAAAATCTGTATGGAAACACAAAAGGCTGAATAGTCAAAGCAATCTTGAGAAAGAAAAACAGAGCTGGAGGAATCAGGCTCCTTGACTTCAGACGATACTACGAAACTTTGTAGTTTCACACTAATCAAAACAGAATGGTACTGGCACAGAGACAGAAATATAGATCAACAGAACAGGACAGAAAGCCCAGAAACAAACCCATGCACCTAAGATCAATTAATCTACAAGAAAAGAGACAAGAATATCCAATGAAGAAAAGACAGTCTCTTCAATAACTGGTACTGGGAAAACTGGACAGCTACGTGTAAAATAATGAAATTAGAACATTCTCTTAACACCATACACAAAAATAAACTCAAAATGGATTAAAGGCTTAAATGTAAGACTGGATAATATAAAACTCCTAGAGGAAAACACAGGCAGAACACTCTTTGACATATATTGCAGAAGTATCTTTTCGGATCCATCTCCTAGTGTAATGCAAATAAAAACACAAATAAACAAATGGGACCTAATCAACAATAATTTGAAAAGGATTCAAGCAAGTTTATGAGTTTTCTCTGGTTCTAAAAAAGAAAAGCAACACAGTGAAGATTCAGAAAGATTCCAAAAATTAAAATTTCCAGAAGTGGGTAGAATCCTCAGTTTCACATTAAAAAAATCTGCTGAAAGCAAAATATTCACCCAGAGGGAGTTACCTAGCAATAATTACAGGACAGCTGCTGAGGTACTATGTGGAGTAAAAAGGGAGATGGGCAAAACAGTGAGGAAAGAGGATCAGGGAGTTCCTTTACCCATTTACAGAGCTCTGGGCTGCAGGGGGAGTGAAACATTGGGTTTGCAGGCATAGGGGGTCCACATGGTAACTGCTGAGATGATCCACATGATAAACGTTACTAGACAGTGACTGAACTTTTTCAAAGCCCCTTTTGTTTGTCACTAAGAAAAATGAACTAATGAAGGATAGTTAAAACAAAACCAACAACAGTTGCTCTAGGCAAGAGCCATGGAATGCCACAGGAGGCAGAAAACAAGATGTGCTAATAAGGCGGCAGAAAGCTCATGATGTTGAGGGCTGGGAGCTCAAGCCCAGCAACTATGCAAGTCCCAAGGCCAGAAAGCTGTTAGAAGGAATATGAGAAAGAATATTTTTTGCAATTAAATCACTGACTGATGCCCACCAGTGTGCTTTGAGTCTACATTTAAATTTAATAGAATTGTGATATTTCTTTTTCCTGTCTCCAAGTAAGCAGCATAATACTCTCAGCCTTAATCTGTTCGCCCTAAGAAGGGAGGCTAGGTTAGAAAGTAGAGTCATGATCTTGAGCTGTGCTAAGGACAGGGGAATCTTAGAGTCAGTGCTAGATGCCCACAGCCTTTTAGGCTGGCCTCACTCAGTAAGCAGTACCTGATTGAAAACACAAATCGATTAGCCTAAGATGAGATGAAGAAACACACTCTCGGTCCTAGCACTTCGGCAGCTGGTGGCCATCAGAGAAGCCCTGATCTGGACTCTCAGGGTTCCATGGCTCCTTTCCAAAGCATGTGCGCTAATGCTTGGTTAGGTCTTTTTAGGAACTGCGGGAAAAACCTCTTCTGTTCTCTACACGAGAGGCATAGATAAGCACCAGAACATGCCCTTTGCCACAGTGACAAAGGCAGCTTTTGGGAACAGGCATTTAATCTAGGTTACCATCAAGGGACCTCAGTGTCACGCATGTTGAAGCCTACCGAAAAACACAGCAAACAACAGCAATAAAACAAAAAAGAAAGAAAACAAATGCTACCAAGTGCATTTAAGGCGAACAATACGAATTAACAGTTAGGAAAAGCACTGTCCCAAACAATCAAATGCCATTTCCTTTCTTATCTCTAACAGTGTGTTTGATTCCTTCCTTCTTCTCTCTCTGCCAATCAACATACACTGAGTGATGACAACATGCTAAGTAACACACTGTCAATGAAGTCCACTTTGATAGGGCACAGCAACTCTTTTGGGACAGAACATCTGTACGTACACTGTAACTACCCTATGCGAGAGTTTTCTGCTCCAAAGAAAGATGTTCTGACTTTACAGGGTACTTACACCTTCTTTCATTCATCTCTACTTTGTCAGTAAAGCAAAAGAACCCAAACTAACTCAGTGTCAAAATGTGTACACAGAAATATCTCACATCAAATTGATAACACTGTCTTAAACCAGGCAAGACTGCTATTTTAAAAACTGTCACCTAACATTTATAAAACACTTTAAGGCTTATAAGCTTCCCTGGTGGCTCAGATGGTAAATAATCTGCCTGCAATGTGGGAGACCTGGGTTCAATCCCTGGGCTGGAAAGATCCCCTGGAGAAGGAATGGCTGCTCACTCTAGTATTCTGGCCTGGAGAATTCCATGGACAAAGGAGCCTGGCAGCTATGGGGTCGCAAAGAGTCGGACAGACTGAGTGACTTTCACTTTCATTTTTAAGGTTAACAAAGAACTCTCACATACATTATCACTTCAGTTGATCCCCATGCTGTGAGGTGAAAATGATTACCCCTGTCTGGCCAAATGAGGAAACAGATATAACAAGATTAAGGCACTTGTCCCAAATCTCCTAGCTAGTACCTGGCAGAGGTAAATCTGGAACCCAGATTGGTTTGACTCCAAAGCTGCTGCTATTTCTCATTTACCAAATGTCTCTTAGAAAAAAAAGATAACATACTCAAGGAATTTTTTTCCCCTGTTGTATCCAGCAGACAAATGAAGCACTCACTTTAGCTGAGCTAATTAAATATTTAAAAGCTTCTCAGTGACATAAGTGAACTTTTATCAAAACTTTTTATTTAAACTCTACAAGTATCTCCACAAAATATCCAAAAAGTTTGCACATTACAACTCAGGAATACAATATTTCTGAAATAATGCTGTCTGCTACTACACCCTTGGTGGCCAGGGACCAGAGGGTAACTTAAAATAATAAGGAAGTAGATCTTGTGTCTAAAGGGGGTACACGATCCTTAGGACAGAGCAGTTTATAGTTAAAGACCAAATGACAGTTCAGTTCCCAACTATTTGGCTGGCACTCTAGACTATGGCAGTCTTGGCCCCAGACTGCTCTTCCTGTGTGTTAGGGCCTTTTTCAAATTTCACAGCTCAGTCCTTTGTTAATGTCCTTAGTCACCTTTTTTTCGTATGCAATACAAAAGTTAGTTTTCTCTTATTAGTATTCATTTCTGTTCAAATTTTGTTAAGTGGTTAGAACGTCTCACAAGTTCATCGGGTCTTCTTGACTTGGGGTTAGTAAAAGTCACAGACCAAAGGAATTTCCTTCATAAGGCTTTTTAGGCTCATTTGAGTTTTGTAAGTGAAGTCAAGCACCTCTGTTTTCCTCCCTAATGGGGAGTGTAAGCTTCTGCTATTCAAACCTGCACACACATACAATTTTCTTGTGGTTCCCCCATATGGAAACCATAGGCAGAAATGACTCACAAATGAAACGTGAAAGACAGATTAAAAACCTATACTTACTTAGGAGGAATTCGTGAAACAGTGTTCACATTTGTGACGGGGACCACTGCTTGAAGAATGTGTTCAAGGGCTGTTAATCCACCAGCGGCTTGAAATGCAATCTGATCTGCTACATTCTAAATAGAAACACAAAGAGAAGTTAGCCCAATTTCCCAGACATAAAATTATAACCAAATGAAATACTTAGTTGTAGCATGAAATATTCTGTTGGTTCAATTATTCTATAAACACTTACTGAATGCTTACTCAGTGCTAGGAATTACAGGTCAAAAGTGGTGAACAAAAAAGATCATGGTTGCTGTCCCCTGTGAAGCTTAAAATGTAGTGGATGAGACCAACATTAATCAAATACGTATAACAATTTCCACTATAACAAGTACTCTGAAGAAGGAAAGATGCTCTATGAGAACAGTGGGGAAACTAAGTCTATATTGGGGAAAAGGTCAGCACAGGCTTTTCCGGGAAAGTTGAGGTTTTGAGACAGGCAAAAGGAAAGGGAAAGGGATGAAGTACTTTAAGCACAGGAAAAAATCATTTTACAGATAACTTTTTAACAATACTTTTAAAACTTGGATCTTTTTGTAATGTTAATTACCACCTAACAAGACAAATTGACTTCCACAAAGATTTCCTTTGCTAGAACTTTTCTCTTTAGTAATACAAGGTAACTTCATATCTAAGCAGTTAGCTGCATCTTTTTTTTTTTTTAAGCCACTTCAGCTATTTTAGGGAGACTATTAAGTAACCATTTTAGAACTCAACCTATGATTTTTTTCTAGACAATTTCTGAATTATATACAGTTCTTGTGTAAAGGATATCTAAGTTCTTTGCCGTCCTCTGGCATGAGGAAGGCAAGAGTTTTTAAACATACACAGAATCACTGTGTCAAATATGTGACAAATAGGATGGCAACCTGCTGTGGGCTGAATCGTGTCCTCACCCTCTTCTGAGTTCTTATGTTGAAGTCCCAACCCCAGGACCTCACTCAGGATGTAACTGTGTTGGAGGATAGGAATTTAAAGAGGTGATTTAAACTCAAATGAGGCTGGTAGGGTGGGGCAGTAGTGCAGTATGACTGGTGAACTTATCAAAGAGACACCAGGGATGCACAAAGGAAAAGCCTGCGAGAGCACACAGCAAGCAGGTATGTTTTACAAACCAAGGAGACAGGCCTCAGGAAAAATGAAACCTACCCACACCTTGACCGTGGACTTCAGCCTCCAGAGCTGTGAGGAAAGAAGTTTTATTATATTTAAGCCACCCAGTCTGTGGTACTTAGTTATGGCAGTCCTAGCAAACTAATAGTCCATGTCTCTATTACAACACCACCTTGCATTTGTTTTAATAGTATTCTCACAGTTATCAAGCCTTGAAATGTCTCTGAAATACTGAGGGACTTTTGGTGGGGGCGGTGGGGAAGGGAGTACTTGGCAGAGAGACATGGGCTGTTCACAAGCTCTGCCCAACATGTCTGCCTGACTCTTCTGATGCTCAAAGCACAATGCTCTGCCTGCTTTATGTAGACTAACAGTTACAGGTTCTAGAACATGTCTGGAGTTGGACAGTATAATATCTTAATCATTCATTTATTCCTTCTTGGTACAGAATAAAATACAGTAAGAGACTATACGAAGTCTATCATGAATCCCAGATAAGACTTCACTTATAAGTCCCAGATGAGATTTTAACCTTAATTTTTAAGATTAACAATTAACAATTTATGTTATTAATGAAAAAAAGTTTCCTGCAATAGAACAATCAGAAAACTGAAAAACTAAGTGCTCAGTAACTTATTTAAAACCATAATGCTGTGACCATTCTTTCTTCTTATGCTGGGATGTCAATATAAATAGAAAATAGTAATAATGTTCACATACACAGATAAAACTGTACTAATCACAACCATATAGCTATATCATAACTATATGGCAAACTGAACACACCATGTAACAATTACAAAATTAAAAAGTAAAGCTCTGAAACATGGCATAGTCCCCCTGATACCCATACTAGTCATTCTCTCTCCCTCTATGCCACATGTAAAGGCTATCCTGATTTCTGAAATCATAGATTCCTTTTGTCTTCTATTCAGTTCTATAAAAACAGGCTCACACTCCACATATTCTATAATATTTAACTTTTCTAGCTCGATTTTTTTTTTAATTGCAGCGTAGCTGCTTTACAATGCTGTGTTAGTTTCTGCAGCCCTCCATCGAAGGTCAGCTACACATCCTTCCTCTTGGTCCCCCCTCCCACACAGCCCCTGTTCCGTCCCTCTCGGTCATCACAGAGCACAGCGCCGAGCTCCCTGTGCTGGGTAGCAGGCCCCCACTAGCTCGCTATTTCACACAAGACAGTGCATGCACGTCCATGCTCTTCTCACAGTCTGTCCCAGTCTCCTTCCCCAAAGACTTGTGTGAACGGAGCACAAGTTTGTTCTCTATGTCTGCATCTCTATTCCTGCCCTGTGGCAACGAATACTGGGGTACATGAGACTTTTTGAATTCTGGCTTTCTCAGGGTATATGCCCAGTAGTGGGATTTCTGGGTTATATGGTAGTTTTAGTCCTAGCTTGTTAAGGAATCTCCATACTATTCTCCACATTGGCTGTACCAATTTACATTTCTTCCAACAGTGCAGTAGGGTTCCCTTTTTCCCATATCCTTTCCAGTATGTGTGTGTAGCTTTTTTTGATGATGACCATTCTGACTGGTGTGAGGTGATACCGCATTGAAGTTTTGATGTGCATTTCTTTAATAATGTTGTTCTATTATTTTTCCCCCCTAAATTCATCAATTTTATTGCCTATAGCAGTATTTAGTTCATCTTCCTTGCTGTATAGTATTCAGTTCAGTTCAGTCACTCAGTTGTGTCCAACTCTTTGCGACCCCATGAATTGCAGCACCCCAGGCCTCCCTGTCCATCACCAACTCCTGGAGTTCACTCAGACTCATGTCCATCGAGTCAGTGATGCCATCCAGCCATCTCATCCTCTGTCCTCCCCTTCTCCTCCTGCCCTCAATCCCTCCCAGCATCAGAGTCTTTTCCAATGAGTCAACTCTTTGCATCAGGTGGCCAAAGTACTGGAGTTTCAGCTTTAGCATCATTCCTTCCAAAGAAATCCCAGGGCTGACCTCCTTCAGAATGGACTGGTTGGATCTCTTTACAGTCCAAGGGACTCGCAAGAGTCTTCTCCAACACCACAGTTCAAAAGTATCAATTCTTCGGCGCTGAGCCTTCTTCACAGTCCAACTCTCACATCCATACATGACCACAGGAAAAACCATAGCCTTGACTAGACGGACCTTAGTCAGCAAAGTAATGTCTCTGCTTTTGAATACGCTATCTAGGTTGATCATAACTTTTCTTCCAAGGAGTAAGTGTCTTTTAATTTCATGGCTGCAGTCACCATCTGCAGTGATTCTGGAGCCCCCCAAAAAATAAAGTCTGTCATTGTTTCCACTGTTTCCCCATCTATTTCCCATGAAGTGATGGGATCGGATGCCATGATCTTCGTTTTCTGAATGTTGAGCTTTAAGCCAACTTGTTCACTCTCCTCTTTCACTTTCATCAAGAGGCTTTTTAGTTCCTCTTCACTTTCTGCCATAAGGGTGGTATCATCTGCATATCTGAGGTTATTGATATTTCTCCCGGCAATCTTGATTCCAGCTTGTGCTTCTTCCAGTCCAGCATTTCTCATGATGTACTCTGCATATAAGTTAAATAAGCAGGGTGACAATATACAGCCTTGACGCACTCCTTTTCCTATTTGGAACCAGTCTGTTGTTTCATGTCCAGTTCTAACTGTTGCTTCCTGACCTGCATACAGATTTCTCAAGAGACAGGTCAGGTGGTCTGGTATTCCCATCTCTCTCAGAATTTTCCACAGTTTATTGTGATCCACACAGTCAAAGGCTTTGGCATAGTCAATAAAGCAGAAACAGATGTTTTTCTGGAACTCTCTTGCTTTTTCCGTGATCCAGCGGATGTTGGCAATTTGGTGTCTGGTTCCTCTGCCTTTTCTAAAACCAGCTTGAACACCAGGAAGTTCACGGTTCACGTATCGCTGAAGCCTGGCTTCCTTATCTAATTATATGCCTCACCTTATTTAAACGTTTCAGTGTTTCACTGTTGATTGACATTTGGGTTGTTCCTACTTTGAAACTCTGGACAATGCTGCTTTCAATATTTCTGTACACGTATTTGGGCACATGTAACATGTAGTTGTGTTGAGCATATGCTTAAGGGTGGAACTACTGGGTCATGTTGCATGCACAGGTACAGTGTTATTAGTTATGGCTCAACAACTTTCTAAAATATTCAGAACAATTCCTGTACACACTGCAGTGCAGAGATGATTTCAGTTATCCTAAATTCACATCAAAACTTGGCTTTACCAGTTTTTTTTTTTTTAAACCTTCAGTCATTTTAATGGGTGTATACTAGCATTTGAGTGAGGTTTTTGTTTGTCTTCCCCTGATAATAATGAGGTTGAACACCTTTTGTTTACTGGCCTTTTTTTTTTTTTAATTTTGAGGCTCACTTTACGATAGAGTGAGGGCTCACATCGTAAGGATATCATCCAATTAAACCTGATGAGTGCTCACAAGTTCTGAACGTTTCCATTTCCCTAGAAAGTCCCCTCACGTGCTTTCCACAGCCAACCCTTCCTCCCTGAAACACCCACTGATTTGATTAATGCTACCACAGGTTGGCTTTCTCTGCTGTAGAGTGTCATATAGAGGAGATCATCTAGTACCTACGAATACTTAAGCAGGTAGTGATGAGTTATCCTACAAGCAGTTCATCAGAGCCAGGCCCAGGGTAGCCTGGGCAGCCTAGGGAAAATGGCAGAGGGGCTCTGAGTGACGAGAGGGAAGTAAACACCTATGTTCGTCTCCTTTCTTCTATACTCAAGTAGGAATTATAGATAAAATATTTAATAATATTTAAAAAATAACCACGTTAAAAGTAAAGGAAACATCGCTGTAAAACAGGGATGGAAGAGCTGATAATAATGCTTCCTTGGTGGTCCAGTGGTTAAGAATTTGCCTTGCAATGCAAGGGACACACGTTCTATTCCTGTTCTGGGAAGACCCCACATGCTGAGGAACAACTAAGCCTGTTGCCACAACTACTGAACCAGCACTCTGGAGCCCACAGCCTGCAACTGCTGAAGCCCTTGTGCCCTAGAACCCGTGCTCCACAAGAGAGCCCACCACAATGAGAAGCCCGCACACTGCAACCGGAAAGTAGCCCATCTCCATAGCCAAAGAAAGCCCACGTGCAGCAACAAAGGCCCACCACAGCCGATACACACATAAATAAGCAATTCTGGGGGTTCAGGATGGGGGACACGTGTACACTGTGGCAGATTCATGCTGATGTATGGCGAAACCAATACAGTATTGTAAAGTAATTGGCCTCCAATTAAAATAAATAAATTTAAATTAAAAAAAAAAAAACACAGAGCAAGAGGCTGACTTTCAGCAGACTCTTAACAGAACATCTGCCTTCTAAACTCTGCGCCAGCTTTCCCAGTGATTCAGGCTCCAGTTCCGAGTGCTCCTCTCCTGCTATAGCTCTTCACTCTTGCCGCTCTGTCCATGCCTACCTTACCATGTCCGTTCAGGCTCTCCTGGTCTCCCTGCAGCAACCTCCTAATTAGTATCTCTGGATCCAGGCTCACAGCAGCCCCATTCTCTAGGGCTGGGCTTCCCAAACCCTCCAACACAAGTCAGGTGTTTTGTTTGTTTCTTTGTTTTGAAGATTTTCACTCCATTGTGACCAATACTTTTGTGAAATAGTATACAAATGAGGGAAAAAAGATATACTAAGTTTGAGCCCACATTTTAAACTATTAGATGAAAGTCATGAAACTCCTCTTAACTGTGCACTCATCTCACCATGTTCTAGTGACAGCAGCCCGGCGCTGGCCTGCGGACTCCTTTTTCAGTAGTCCTGCTATGGATGCCTTTATATGCAACGAAGACAATATCATTAAGGGTGAACGTGATCACGCTACTCTGGGGGCAGAACATGTGAACGATTTCCTCCTCACTGTGTACTGAATGAAGCCCAAATTCTTTCACACACTTCGTCAGAATCTGAACCCTCTCTAACAGCGTCCTTCCCTGCCACGCTCCTACCTCTCTCTCAATCGAATTTCCCATATGGTCCATGCTCTTTCAGGACTCTGTGCTTTTGGGGTATCCTTTCTCAGAAGGGATGACCCTCTAGCTTTTCTTCTTTGTATCCCACTAAACTTACAGCTTCTTGCAGTGGAGGACTATGTCTGTTTTATCATCACATCCCCAACACTTAGCAGATGGGCGAGTACTCGGCAAATGCATCATCAGTGGTTGTTGAGTGACAGTTGTGAAAAAGAAGACTCACAAAGGTATTTTAACACAATTTTAACTGTGAAAACACAGGCAGTCAATTGCTCTAGTATGAGCCCAGGATAAAATTCCCATTCCTGTTATTGCATGTAGCCAAATGGAGTAGTTTTCCACCAGGATGGAAAAGACCAAACAATGAAATTCAGGATTTCAAGACTGAAAGACATGTTTACCTTGAAACTCTTTAAGCGCCATTAAGAAAATACATTCTCCACTGTTTCATACTCTGTTTCAATACAAAGCCTCTATATTTTGATACTTCTCAACTCAAAAACAAAGTATGTCATACTTTAAGCCAAGCAGATGCACCAATTGATGCAATCTGTCCACAGAGAAACAAAACAGCACCACTGCCATTCTTGTAGACCTTTCCACAAGGGGAGGGAACTGGGTCAGCACTGCAAAAGTGAGGGGAAAGGACTGAGGGAAAGCAGACCATCTTAATGTACACATCTATGCCTTAAAAACAAAACAAAATAAACTCAAAGTCTTTCATGCAATGCCAACAACATGGATGTGACCTCTCAAAAAACTTAAGACATGGGCTCTAACAGACATTAAGCAGCAAAAAATAAGCTGATTTCCGGAACATAAAGGACACTGAAAGCCAAATTTTTTACTGAAGTATTATTGAAAATTGAAGTTCTAATTTGTCATTTGCAACTTTTCAAAGAAATAAAGCAAAAAAGCAAAACCAACTGTGGGGAAAAAAAAAAAAACCCTCACAAGTTTCTCCCCAGAGTCAAGGGCAGTTCTGATTATATGCACTTTTGAATTACAGATCTAACAAGCCACTTTTGGATTCTCTTCCACAGAGCATGACTAAATGGACATACTGGTCAGTGTCCTAAGTTCTCCCTCGTGCCCCACATTAACTCCTATTCATGCCATCATCTCTGCTCTTCTTAGCGTTCCATTTCTCTTTTTGCAAGCTCAAGAGTGGCAGCTGACTTATCTCTGCAGCCCCAGTGTTGGCATAGAAAACGAATGGTAAATTCATGATGGGTGAGTAGCTGAACAAAAGGATGAATAAACAGAAAGCCTTCTCTCAAACAGCAAAAATGTCCTGTGAGATACGACAGTTTATCACAACACAAAGGCCTGTGAGCACAACAAGCAGGAACATCTCCCAGTGGATCTCACTGCCTAACGCAGTGCAAATGAACAGCTCTCCCTCTCTCTGTACATAAGGTAGACGAGGCAATTCTCTGATAGCCTGACAGAAAGGGAAAAATCACACTGGCTCAATGACCAGTTCCCCAAATGTTAAAACCAAGGGGGAAAAACACCTTCTTAAGCATATGGTATTAAACACTCTATGCAAATGAAAAATGAAGATCACTTTCACACAATAATTCAAGTAGACTAAAGGATGCAGAGAGCCTTCCTCTTCCTCTCCATTCCCACCACACCAGCTCTTTGTGCCAATCATGTGGTACTTCCTATACACTGCTCTCTCTATATACCTGGATGCCACAATGAGGCTGGATGCTCCTCAAATATAGTTATATACTTGTTTCAATGCCTCTCAGTGTCTAGAAAAAAGCAGATATACTAAAAATGAGGACGAGATGGTTGGATGGCATCACCGACTCAATGGACATGAGTTTGAGCAAACTCCAATAGACACTGAAGGATAGGGAAGCCTGGCGTGCTGCGGTCCACGGGGTCACAGAGTCAGACACGACTGAGTGACTGAACAACAACAAATTCTCTCTATCCATCCTGTCCCCTTCTCATCTTGTAATGTTCAAACAGCAATCTCTCGATCCTTTCAGACCCAGATCAAATCATTCATAACATTTTTCCAGATCCCCTCAACTAAAGTCAAAGGTCTTGGTCTTTGTGTTTCTCTCATGGCCCTTCTCACATCTGACGTTATCCCAGAGTTTTCTGTGTTCGTGCACTATATGAAGCCTAAGCTTTCCTCCCTCTGCATTCTCAGTCGGGGTCCAACTCAGGATGCACATACTACAGACACCAAGCAAAGTTTGTTAACCGATTGAAAACATCTCATCTAGAAAGGTGAACTAGGTATTTTTCTTTTTTTCTGCCACCCCTTTTTCAAATACTCTGCATTCAGATAGAAATTATGAAAACAGAACTTTCATAAAGAGCTTCATCATTCTGATTTGAGCAAGAAAAAAAAAATGCCTCTAAAGTGGAAACCTGTGGCTTTACTTGTATATTCAATACCTGACATAACACCTTAATAGCTCTGCCTTCCTTTGCTCCCGCCTACTGTGAGACTGACAACTGACTAATAGGCTTACAGGCTCCATTCTAATAACCCAGCTTAGCTAAAGGCCAGCAAAAAAATGACAGCTTCAATCTGAATTACATGGCCTAGGAATCCATTCAATTATTGACTAGAGTAACTGTTATTACCTCTCCCAATTAAAGGAGAGGCAGCTGTTAATCTTTGGTGGCCTGCAAAGGCTGGTGGCCTTTGTACTTGACTTCTCTATAGACAGTAATTACGTTCTTTGTGATCAGAGAGGAAGGCCTTCCTAGCCTTTTAGACAGAGGCAGCAGATGGGGAAAACTGTTTTCATGTTCATTAGCAGGATAGGCTAGATTTGTTTGCAGCATCTGGTGGTACCTTAAGACCTGTTTAGAGACAATACAAGTAGGTTTTGGCAAGTCCACAAATTCAGAACTTAGCAGCCCAATTTATAGAAACAAAAAGATTCAGGGGTGAATTTTTTTATGGTTGTTTTCCCATATGGAAAAGTTTCCTAACACTTAAAGGACATCATCTCTACTCAACTATGATCTTCACTGGTTATTGTCAGCTTCAAAGAAGCAAGCATAATGAACTGAGACTCCTTCTACTGTGTATGATTTTTCTCTCCTAAGCCTTCTAATGTTGGCTTCTTCATATTCCTGTATCTACATAAAGGTTTGGCTCAGCTTTTCAGCTATAGACAGTCACATCTGAAAGATTATCACAAGGAAATTGTAAATCTGTGGGACTGTGGTTCCAAAAAGTGGTGTCTAAAAGTGGTGTAAAATCATAAGCCACAGTTTGAAGGTCTGGGTAATAAGGTAAGTGGTGCTGAAAGAGGCTGGAAAAGCTTTCTCAAGATGAGACGAACCATTCCTTTGTGATGCTAATTGGAACATGGACCCTTTGGAAGGCTCTCCCTGAGGGAGCTGAACTGTGCCATATTTGATCTGTCTGACTGAGGCGAGAGCAGGGTGAGTGAGAGGGGGTGGTTCAGGAATTGAAGGATGAAAGCAGGACACAAGGCCTGAGGGCTCTTATTCCTTCTCTTTAAACCGCTATGAGACGGATGACCAAAGATTAGTGTATAGAGTTTATGATTGCAATCCAACAAAACTCACAATAAAGTTATTTTGATCTTCTCTCATCTTCACATTCCACAAAGCTGCCAAGTGGCAGGCACTGGGTCAGGCCCAGCACTCATAGCCACAGTGAGGGACAGACCTAACATAGACCAATGCAGTGCTGGGAAGTAAGCACTATGACGAGGGGATGCACAAAAAGCCGTATGCACACAGAGGACAAGGTCTTCAGGACACAACAGGGGTCAACGTGAACAGTTTTCTGAGTTATCATGCCATCAAACTAAAAGACAATGGGTTCAGTCAAGGACCTACATAAGAGGCGCCTTGTGCAACTCCTTTATTCTTCCGCCATTCCCAACTTCCAGGCTACCCAGTGCTTCATGGGAGATTTTGAAGAGTCCAACTACAGCAGTTCCTTGTTTTCCTTGTTCCTGCCTCTAATCCATTCTAGATGCTTTAAAGTTGGAAAGCAAAAGAAATTCAGGACTATGAGACCAAGGAGAATCTGTTTGGGACAAGTGAGTGATACAGACAAGAGCTAGTAACAAGGACAAACTCCTTCAGTCCAGCAGCTCCCAAGGAGCAAGACCTTGAGAGCTCAGAGGCTCTTGTTCACTGAGACGGCAGGGAAATGGAAATGAGTGTTCCCAGAGGACTCTGTTCTCACTCCATGGTAACACTTGCACTTCCTGACTGATTTTTCTATTAAAATTTAATTATAAAGTAGATCATAGTGATTATCTAATCACAAGGTAGACTGTGAGCTCTTTGACAGTTGGGATGTTTACACAGGGTCTAGCAAAAAACAGGTTTTCCATAAATACCTGCCGAGTATAAAAGTACAGTCTAGTTTCTGGGCTTCAACATCAGAAGTTCTCTTAAGAGGAAAGAAAACCCACGAATCCACAATGACAAAGAAAAAGGCTTAGAAACATTCATGTGCCTGGGAAAGGCAAGGCAAGGATACAGGTAAGCTAGAAACTATGGTACATAAGGCAAGGCCAGCTGTGGGGTTAGGCCTGCCTGAAGAGGACAAGTCCAGAGAGGAAAAGCCAGGAATGTGAAGGGTAATGGCAAGGCCTTTGTTGATATCTTTGCTGATGTCCTGCCCTACCTGGCATTCATCCCCTCCCCTCAGTTCTCAAGGAAAGTAATGACCCAGGCCCTCTACGTCCTAAAGAAGGGAGGGGGAGAGCAATTTTCTCAAAGTGCCAACGTGGAGGGCTGAAAGTGAGAAATTCAAGGGCTTACCATGTGGTAGGCGGTAGGCTGTTATCTTATCTAAGCCCTCAAAACATCCCTGTATAATGTGATGATGATGAGGTCTGAATCATCATCCCATTAATGAAATAGAGGAATCAGTTACTTTACTGCTTAAATTTTTACAGCTAGCAAGTGGCAGAGCCAGGGATCGAGCTGAGGTTTATCTGACTTCCAAGGGCACAATGTATCTACATCAAGAAAGCTGTGGGAAAATCTAGTGTGTGACTATAGGAATGTGCTGGACTTTCGGCACACTGAGCACTAAACATCCCAGTTCTGTAACATCTTGGACTTGATGCTATTTTAAAATTTCAAGGAATATTTTATTTTGAAATAGTTTTAAAGAGTTACAAGGACAGTAGAAACTCCCTATATACTTTAGTTGAGCCTTCCCTCATTATTAATATCATGGCACACTTTTCAAAACTTATAGTTTAAGAAATTACACTATACTATTAACTAAACTACAACCTCATTTGGAGTTCTACTAGTTTTTCTATTGATGCCCTTTTCCTGTTCTAGGATCAAATCTGGAAACCCACGTTGCATTGAGCTCCATGTTATTGTGAAGACATGGTAAGGTTACTTTTAGCATTAGAGAGGGAATCCTGAGCTCTTATATTAACATTCACTAGCAACTAAACAAATTTTTTTTAATTCTTGAAATAATCCAGACTCAGAAAATGTAAAGGAATGCCAAGTTTGACTATCACAAGTAAATAAAAAAGGAAATGAGAGCTAACTGGATTCTGAGGGACTGAAATACGAGTAGTGCTTTATCTGGTGGCGAAGTTCTTGAGACTGTCAGGAAATGGGAAGAAATGTGCACACAGCAGGAGGGCAGCAGGCCCTGGGTGAGGAGGAAGGGAATGTGGGACCAGGGTTAGAAGAGACCCCAGGTGGCCCAGGATGGGCTCCCCCTGCAGCTCCAGTCCCAACTGGCCTTCAGTATTTTTTTATGGCAGAGGGCTGGCTTTCAAAACCCTTTCCTTTCTGATTATCAGTGAAATCCAGCAAAGACATGATACTGCTTCAGAGTCTTCAAAGCATGCCTTCTCTACCTGTGCCCAGGATAGGATATTTATTGCAAGATTTCTTCCCCAAGAAGTAGCAAGGTTAAAAAACTGTCAGACAGAAAACAACAAAATTCTGTAAAGCAATTATTCTTCAATTAAAAAAAACCCCACACAACCTTGCGATAGGGTACTAGGAAAGTCAGGCACAGTTGATTTTAGAAATGATCCTGCTAGGAAGCACTGTGCCTGCTTAATTTAGTCTGAAGGAAATGAAAGGGGGGAAATAGCTAGTGATCACAGGCAATCCATTTCCCAGATGGATTATCTGGAGTCTGCACTCTGGTTCAGCCCCTCCTGGTTCTCTAGCATCTCAAGTATAGAGGGAAAATAGATGAGATAAAATCACTGCTAAATCTGTTACTAAAGAGACTATCCAATACAAAACATGGCAAGGAAGAAGGCAAAAATGAGCAGCTTTTCAGATTTTGAACTTCAAGATGACTGTATTAATTTATACTTAAGTTAGCTTCCCAAGTAGCTCAACTGGTAAAGAATCTGCCTGCAATGCAGGAGACCCCAGTTCAATTCCTGGGTCAGGAAGATCTGCTGGACAAGGGATAGGCTACCCACTCTAGTATTTGCGGGCTTCCCTGGTGGCTCAGCTGGTAAAAAAATCCGCCTGCAACCTGGGAGACCTGAGTTTGATCCCTGGGTTGGGAAGATCCCCTGGAGAAGGGAATGGCTACCCATTCCAGTATTCTGGCCTGGAATTCCACGGACCAGTTCATGGGGTTGCAAAGAGCTGGACATGACTGAGCGACTTTCACTTTTTCTTTTCATACTTTAGTTAAATGAAATGAAAACTGCTTTACTACACAGAGCTTCTATTCCCCATTAAGATGTTGCAAACAAGATGTTCTTATGTAGAGAACAGTGTGAAAGACTTTTTCAGAGTATCTGGTCTTCTTGACTTTGCTAAAGCAAGTATGATCATGTTTACTGAAGGGTTAATGCTGCCCCACTGAATTGTTACACTAGAGATGCTCTGAGCTACCACTTTTAGCTAGCATGAATAAGATAAGACCTTTTCTAAAGAACTAAGATGTTTAAAAGTCTGCTTATTCAAGGCCAACAAAACTCAGAGGATTCATTAAGTCTGGAGAACGCCAGACCATTACAGAATGCTATTTCTTTATAAAAAGGCATATATTTATCTCTTTTTACAAGGAATATTCTCAATTTCATCTAAAGAGAAATTTGGTGATCAACTTATATTTACACAGCCTTTAGTGTGAGGTGTGTTTTAGTTTTAGGTCAGCATCCAAGTCCATGTCCTCCCATTATGGAAAAGTAAAGTCATCAGTTAAAAAAGAAATGTAAAGATCCTAAAATGAGTCTATACTTCCGGAGACATTCATGTGTAAACATTAAAAGGCGTACAACCTAGGAGGCTTTTTCAGCAGGGACAGGGAGAGGGCTTTGAGAAAGATGGGCAGAAATGATATTTCAGATTGTGAGTTCCTTGCGGCACAAATAGTGTGTGTTTGCTTGTTTTTTAAGGAACTGGGGCTTCTCTAGTGGCGCAGTTGGTAAAGAATCTGCTTACAATGCAGGAGACTGGGGTTCAATCCCTGGGTCGGGAAGATTCCCCTGGAGAAGGAAAAGGCCACCCATTCTAGCACTCTTGCCTGGGGAATTCTATGAACAGAGGAGTTGGGCAGGCTACAGTCCATGGGGTCACAAAGAGTTGGGACATGACTGTGTGACTAACTTTTAAAGAACAGAGGGTATTCATTCAGAGTTTGCTACAACAGATAGTCAACCACTTGTACTTGGCAAAGACTCAAAGTCAGACAGAGGGATGGGAAAGCTTTATAAAGAAGAAAAGAGATGGCTTCAAGTATGCAGTGTTTGGAGGCTGTTGGCATGGGAAGCCAGAGGCAGGTTAACTACAAGGGGGCATCTTATTGATGGCTTGAGGAGCACACTCATCTTTGTCTGACTGGTCTTGAGCAAGAAGCAGGATCAAAAACCAGTGAAGTTGGCAGTCACTGATCAACTTCTGACCATTCTGGGTTGACAGCTTCAGGGGTTGTAGGTCACTGCTACAGATGGGCTGGCTATTGTCTATTTGTATATTCCGTTTCTCAGACAACTTGAACATTTACGTAGAAAATCCAGATGAGTGTACAAAAAAGCTCTAAAAAAATAATAAGTGAGTTTAACAAGGCCTCGATATAAAGTCACTGCAAAAAATTAATTCTATAGGCAAATCTATAGAGATAAGAGAAGGTTAGTTGTTGCCAGGGGCTGGGGGAGGGGAAAACGGGGTATGGGAATGATGATGTTATGGAATTAGACAATGGTGATGACTGTACAACCTTGCTAATATGCTCAAACCCACTGAACTGTATACTTTAAAAGGGTGAATTTTTGGTATATGAATTAGATGCAAACCATGTCTTATTTACCATTTAGAAACTATTAGCATGGCCTATAGATTAATGCTGCCGTGGTTTGAATCCCAGTTCTTTCACTTATGAAGCATAACATCAGACAAGTTACTTATCCTCTCCATACCTCCATGTTCTTACAAATGAAGCTACATAATTTCTACCTTGAAAGATTAAGAGAATTAAATAAGTTGATCTGTATAAATGTTAGTAATTGTCATTATCTTCTTTATATTATCCCTGCTTCTTAAGCTAATTACCTAATATAACGTCATCAAACAAATATTAGTTCCTACCTGCTGAGGGCTCATGCTTTTCCCAGCCTTCACATTTCACTTCCAGTTCATTCAGTGCTAAACACCCATAACATGCACGTGTGTGTGTGCTCAGTTGTGTCTGGCTCTTTGCAACCCCTCTGCCCATGGGATTTCCCAGGCAAGAATACTGCAGTGAGTTGCCATATCCTTACTCCAAGGGATCTTCCCAATCCAGTGATCGAACCAGCGTCTCTTGAGTCTCCTGCATTGGCAGGCAAATTATTTACCACCGAGCCACTTGGGAAACCCCAGTACCCATAAGAGCAGACCCTTAAAGTTCTTGAAAGGACATACCCTAGAGTCTTTCTGGTATCTCATAATTTCACCAACGTATGATTTCTCTCATAAATATCTTTATTTTATCTGAGTCTACCTTCTTACCTCCAAAGAGCTTCAAGGCTATAGTCTTCTGACTATTTCCGCAAACAACTCGGCATTTCCTTAATACGTCCTAAAAAAACTCATCACACTCTTTTTTAATAATTAACTGTTCAACTGCCTATACGGGCAGGGCCTGTGTCTGTCTTTAATTACTGCGATTTTCCTTGCGCTTGGCACATGAAAACTTCACTAACATTTTAAAGTGTGTACACACATGCACTAGGCACTCTCCTAAGTGCTGCCTTGCAAGCAGTGCCTCATAGAATGAGGTTAACACAATCACCATCCCTATTTACATGGAGAAACGAAAGCTCAGAGAAGATAAGTAACTTCTTTCAGATTATATAACTAGTAAGGGTTGATCTAGGACTCATATTCAGGTAGGTCTAATTTTAGAATCTTGAGCTTTAACCATCACACCGTATTACTTCTCTGCATACTGTGCACTGAAAAACAAAACTGTTTCACTGAACTAAAATGTCTGTAAGGTGAGTGCAATGATACAGATTAGTGCTAGGAGGTTTCCCTAGACAAGAAGATAGCATTATAGACATAATAAACTATACACTTCCAGATAAGGAATGGCTCTATATTGTTCTTGAGAATAAGGTTACTGAAGCTTTGAACAAAAGCCATTACTCAAGAAGCTAAGAGTAAATGGTAAGAGGCAGAAAAGAATGATAGAAACTAAGATTTTTGGATAAAGAGGGAACTTGAAAATGTTCCCTTATTTAAAGTGCCATTTTGGGTAGTCTGGCAAATGTTATGTGCTTTATAACTTTACTAGCTTTTTATGGTATATTTTACAATTTATTTTCTTGGGTACATATACGAACAAGCTTGTTATATCAATTCGACAATCTATCTATCTGATACCCAGAATATACAAGGAATTGTAGTTGGTGCTTTAGAAGACCAAATTGAAGGATAGCAAAGAATCAAACTTAACTAATAACTGATGTCTGTACTTTGGATTTGTATTCGAGAAGTAAATGATGTAAATTATATATAGGCTTTTTTAAGATAAAAAATATTCTCCAGCTTCCTTTCGTCCTTAGTTGAAATAAAACTGGGATATATAAATGAACGCAAACACAAGTCATTGTTGCACCTCTTCAAGATAACACCAATTTTTCCCTCTGAATAGACTGACTTTGTGAGGTAATTCCCAGAACTTTTTCCTGGTATTACCAAATCTGCCAAATTGGCCACTTCTGTAAAGTAAGCTATTTGGCCCTGACAAGCATTTCTTGAATGTCCAGGCATCTGCTTGTCTTAAGGCAAGGAATGGATGAGAAGACAAGCCAACAAACCATTCAGTTTATCTGAACAAACATTTATTGCCTGTCAGCTATCGGCATGTTTGCTAAATGGCAGAAATACAGAAGCCCAGAGAATCAGGACCTATCTTCAAGGACCTCACATTCTACTGAGAAAGACTCAGAAACAGATGAATGTGACATAGGGTGAGTATTGTGTATGATGGAGGTATGGGGCTTCCCTGGGGTCAGTGTTAAAGGATCCGCCTGCCAAGGCAAAAGACGTGGGTTCCATCCCTGGGTTGGGAAGATTCCCTGGAGAAGGAAATAGGAATCCATTCCAGTATTCTTGCCTGGGAAATTCCACAGACAGTGGAGCCTGGTGGGCTACAGTCAATGAGGTCGCAAAGAGCCAGACACAACTTAGCGACTAAACAGTAGGATGGAGGTACAGGGTACACCTTGGGCTTACACAGTTAAGTACATAGCCTGCTTGGGTGAAGATCAGAATGACAGGGAGGCGATACCAGAGTTGAACCTCAAAAGAAGTCATCCAGGCAGAAGTATCTGATTACAGGGTGGGGGTGGCTGTGTGTGTGTGTGTGGTTGAGGGAGGCAAATGCACTGAATGGGAGACAGTGAGGTGTTCTAGGGGATGAGGTGTATGGAAATTAGAGGGTAGAAGGCCTACTCAAGGGATAATAAGCTGCTGAAAACGTTTAAGAGTGTGATGTGATGGGGAAATGTTGAGAGATGATGTCTGAGATGTAGGGAGAGAACAAACTTTTCAGAGGACCTTGTATTCAAAGACAGAGAATCTAAATCTTATTCTAAAGCAACAGAGAGTTGCCAAACAGTTTTAAAGCAGAGTGACAGACACACTTTCCACCCCTGCCCCCTCCACTTTTGAAAGCACATGCTAGAATCTACATCGTGGCTAGACTGGAGTGGGTTAAGAAAAAACAAAAAAAAAGTAAGAGACATGATTCGGGAGTCAACACCATCAGTGATAATTCAAACAGAGAGGTAAGATGGCTGGCTAAAACCTACATTTACAAGTAAAAGCAACAACAGCCTTGGCTACTGATTGGAAGTGGAAGAAAGAAGAATAAATTCACCAATCATCTTCTACATATGAAGCAGAAAGGACACAAACTGGTCTAGCACACCCTACGGAAAAGCTTAGAGTCTATCAACTGAGTAAAGGAGGCCTAAAAAGAATGTAGTGATTTTCAAGGTAATGAATATGTGGCGGTCACAGGACGCAGGGTTCATGCATGGAGAGGGAGAGGTCTTGTGCCTCCTTCTCATAATGCCAAACGAAAAACACTTTCAAACACCATTTTAACTTTTAATACATAGTCCTGCTAAACGGAACAGTGGCGTCAATTGGGTATTTGTATAGAGGACTGAAAGCTGGACAGACTTTTTTTATACCTGCATCTATCATTAATCAGCCATCTTTGTGCAATAACATTAATTTCATGCAAAAGAAAAAGGAGTAAAATATGAAGGAGGAGGGGAAGGAAGAAATGAAGATATACTGCTTTTTCTAGGAAAGGTAATTTTTCTTCCAATGGATATCGTATATTGGTTGCCATGCCTCTGAACAAAAAAGCCTATTTTTCTTTTTCCTTAATTTGAACTTACAAGGATTCCTGTGCCATCATCATATAGGTGCCAATTTAGAACAGTTTGAACATAGAACAGTTCAAAGAGGAGATGAGAATGTAAGATTTTTGTATGATCTTATGTTCATGTTTTCTAAGCCCTAGTAAGTAAGTATATCTATAATCTCAGAAAGCAGTATATATTTAACCTTTGTAAGCTGCCGCATACTCACAGACATGATTATGTCCTCTCAGAATGTGCATTATATTAAGTAAATCTGTTTCTGTCAAGTCATCTTTTCTCCAGTCTGCTGAGAAATACACTTATCATATTGCAGATGGCCTCTGAGTGGCACTGCCTAACAGTCAGTAGACTGCATCAGATACGCAGTTATGTCATCCTGCCTTTTTCTTCAAGAATAGTACAACTTGAGACGAAAAACTAGTGCTATTTAAAGTAAAATGGCAGGTCTAAACCGTTGAGTACATACATGGTCTGAATATATTTACATGAAAATACGAGTGTTATGTCAGGTATACTTACTTATATATTACAAGTCATACTTTAAAAATTAATTTTTATACTCCTAATACTTAACGCAGTGCCTAGTACTGAGTAGGTACTTAAATAAATGTACATTCCTGTGTTGATACTAATAAAACACCTCCCAATTTACAAAGGAATAAATCAAAAAACTGTAGTCTCTAAACAAATGAAATACCAAAATGCCCAGGCAGCACAAGAATCACATTCTATACAGATCGCTATGTGGAATAAACCTTACACCAGAACTTGAATTTGCACTATTCAGTATATACATACAATGTATTACATTATTATTTATCAGAAATGTCACTTTTGAAAAGGCAGAGGCAGAGATCCAGCAATGCCAGGGGCTGCTATGGATTGACAGGTTCTAGGCAACTCTACCTTCCCATCTTTTACTCCTCCAGCTCTGGCTGGCATTGAGGTAGACAGGAATAACTTCCTCAAGTTACAACTCTCTGGGTACCATCACCCTCTTCTTTCGCTCCTCCAATCCGTCCAATAATTTTTATGATGAAATCTTTGTTTTAAACACATCTCTTTTAGAAATACCTAGAGTAGTTACTACTTTCTTAACTACAGAGTACTTTCTTGCTGCCCACTGTTGCTTGACATTTTCATTCATTTATTCAACAAACATTTAACAAGCAACCATTATGTTCTTATATTAGGTGCTGTGGACAGATAAAACAGACATGCCCATCCTTTAATGAAGTTTACAGTCTAGCATTCTAGTGGTATAAGCAGCTTCTATTAAAAAATATCTAAGGATTATAAACTCAGTGAAAGTAAGATCATAAAGTACTACTTAATTCTTACTGGTGAATGCTTTACTCAAACTTAAATTTATTGCTTTAAGTAAACCAAAATATAAAAGTACCTTTACCAATTGGAGTGATAAGAGAAGTCAACCCTTCATAGATGTACTTTACTAATCCATTCCTGTTCCTAATGTTACAGTGAGGAATAGGAAGATATATGTGATACAACTTATACAAAGTGCATACAAAGGATACCAAAAAGGTACACAAAGCATAAACAAAGACATGAAAGAAGTGGCATAGACTCATCGTGAATTTACCTAAATCCTCATTTAAATTAGATAAGGAATTTATTAAATTTGTTTCTATGGCACTTGAGACACAGACAGTAGACAAGTCCAAAAAGTCCTCTATCAAATGGAGTCAGCAACCTAACGTGTCCCGGACAGTAGGCTACCGATTTGCTTATCAGTGATCTTGACTATAAGGCTGTTAATGTATTATTCATTAGTACATTCTGCATTTTACTGCTTTCTGCAGAGATGTTCATTCAGAAATGCTCTGTACTAGCAAGAACTTAGTGTAAATGACACAAATAAAAAGATCATTTCATATGTTTCTGATGAGTGATTTATATAACACTTCTATTAATCAAAACAGACTATTAATATACAACATAGCTTATCATCCACATCAGTTCAGTCCAGACGCTCAGTCGTGTCTGACTCGTGTCTGACTCTGCCCCATGGACTGCAGCATGCCAGGCTTCCCTGTCCTTCACCAACTCCCGGAGCTTACTCACACTCATGTCCATCGAGTTGGTAATGCCATCCGACCATCTCATCCTCTGTCATCCCCTTCTCCTCTTGCCTTCAGTCTTGCCCAGCATCAGGGTCTTTTCCAATGAGTCAGTTCTTTGCATCAGGTGGCCAAAGTAGTGGAGTTTCAGCTTCAGCATCAGTCCTTCCAATGAATATTCAGGACTGATTTCCTTTAGGATAGACTGGTTGAACCTCGTAGTCCAAGGGACTCTCAAGAGTATTCTCCAACACCATAGTTCAAAAGCATTGAGTCTAAAAAATGCTCAGCCTTTATTATTGTCCAGCTCCTGGTCTTGTTTTTACTGACCATATAGAGCTTCTTCATCTTTGGCTGCAAAGAATATAATCAATCTGGTTTCGGTATTGACCATCTGGTGATGTCCCTGTGTATTCTCTTGTGTCATTGAAAGAAGGTGTTTGCTATGACCAGTGCATTCTCTTGGCAAAACTCTGTTAGCCTTTGACCTGCTTCATTTTGTATTCCAAGGCCAAATTTGTCTATTACTCCAGGTATCTCTTGACCTCTTACTTGTGCATTCTAGTCCCCTATAATGAAAAGGACATCTTTTTGGGGTGTTAGTTATAGAAAGTCTTGTAGGTCTTCATAGAACCGTTCAACTTCAGCTTCTTCAGCATTACTGGTCAGGCACAGACTTGGATTACTGTGATATTGAATGGTTTGCCTTGGAAAAGAACAGAAATCACTCTGCAGTGACCCCACAAGAGACTGACCCAGACTTTCCTGTGAGTGTCCAGGAGTCTCCAGTGGAGGCGTGGGTCGGTGGTGGCCTGCTGCAGGGTTGGGGGCACTGAATGCAGCAGTGTGTGCATGGGACTTTTTGAAGGAGGTCCCCATTATCTTCATTACCTCCACCATAGTCTGGCTTCAGGTCAAACAACAGGGAGGGAACACAGCCCTGCCCATCAACAGATAATTGGATTAAAGATTTACTGAGCATGGCCCCACCCATCAGAACAATACCCAGTTTCCCCCTCAGTCAGTCTCTCCCATCAGGAAGCTTCCATAAGCCTCTTATCCTTCTCCATCAGAGGGCAGACAGAATGAAAACCACAATCACAGAAAACTAACCAATCTACTCACATGGGCCACGGCCTTGTCTAACTCAATGAAACCATGAGCCATGCCGTTAGGGCCACCTAAGATGGACAGGTCATGGTGGAGAGTTCTGACAAAACATGGTCCACTGGAGAAGGGACTGGCAAACTACTTCAGTACTCCTGCCATGAGACCCACATGAACAGTATGAAAAGGCAAAAAGATAGGACACTGAAAGATGAACTCCCTAGGATGGTAGGTGGCCAACATGCTACTGGACATCAGTGGAGAAAAACAACACCCATCTGTGGATGTGACTGGTGATGGAAGTAAAGTCCAATGTCGTGAAGAACAATATTGCACAGGAACCTGGAATGTTAGGTCCATGAATCAGGGCAAATTGGAAGTGGTCAAACAGGAGATGGCAAGAGTGAACATCGATATTTTAGGCATCAGCAAACTAAAATGGATTGGAATGGGTGAATTTAGCTCAGATGACCATTATATCTACTACTGTGGGCAGGAATCCCTTAGAATAAATGGAGCAGCCATCATGGCCAACAAAGAGTCCAAAATGCAGCACCTGGATCATCCACATGGGGTTTCTATTCTGAAAAATTCAAGATGCTTTATGACTGACTTTAATTTTCTAGCTCAACATTCAGAAAACGAAGATCATAGCATCTGGTCCCATCACTTCATGGCAAATAGATGGGGAAACAGTGGAAACAGTGTCAGACTTTATTTTGGGGGGCTCCAAAATCACCGCAGATGGTGACTGCAGCCATGAAATTAAAAGACACTTACTCCTTGGAAGAAAAGTTATGACCAACCTAGATAGCATATTCAAAAGCAGGGACATTACTTTGCTGACTAAGGTTGGTCTAGTCAAGGCTATGGTTTTTCCTGTGGTGATGTATGGATGTGAGAGTTGGACTGTGAAGAAGGCTGAGCACTGAAGAATTGATGCTTTTGAACTGTGGTGTTGGAGAAGACTCTTGAGAGTCCCTTGGACTGCAAGGAGATCCAACCAGTCCATTCTGAAGGAGATCAGTCCTGGGATTTCTTTGGAGGGAATGATGCTGAAGCTGAAACTCCAGTACTTTGGCCACCTCATGCGGAGAGTTAACTCATTGGAAAAGACTCTGATGCTGGGAGGGATTGGGGGCAGGAGGAGAAGGGGACGACCAAGGATGGATGGCTGGATGGCATCACTGACTCAATGGACATGAGTCTGAGTGAACTCTGGGAGATGGTGATGGACAGGGAGGCCTGGAGTGCTGCGATTCACGGGGTCGCAAAGAGTCGGACACGACTGAGCGACTGAGCTGAACTGAACTGAACTGACCTGTCTAAATCTATGATAAAGAACAACTTAGGCCAAGAAGTATGAATTGAATACACATAATCCAAACTGTAAGAGATACATTCACCCAGTATGACTTATTCCAACTTCAATTTGGTGGAGAGATATCTATTTAATCACCAGGTACTGATTCACTGGTATTGAGTCAGTTAAATGTGATTTTAACTCTGTCAATAAAGCAACAGTTGCTCCTCAAGCAGTATGCTAATTTTTGTTTTATTACTTGAAATGAAAGAATAAAATGATAATATTCAATTATTAAATCTGGAATTCATTAAACTAATAGCTTGCAGTAAGATGTGAAAACCTGGAATAGAGAAATAGATGGTTGAAATACACACATAGGCAGTGTGAACCATTGATCATTATATTAAGACAGGAAACTTCCAGTGAAAATGTTAACAAAATGCTAAGGGGGACGGGGGAGATTAGAGAGTGATGATTAAAGTTTCTTTTCAGGGTGATGAAAATGTTCTAAAGATTATACTCAACTCTGCGAATATATAAAAACAGCCAATTATATTGTTGAAAGGGTGAATTCCATCCAATGGGAACCGTATCTTAATAAAGCTGTTTAAAATGATAATAAAATGGTCTAATTAAAAACCACACTATTTACTGAAATACTGGGTTTGAAATATTTACAGCAATTGCAGAATAGCCAGTTAGCTTAATTCTCATGCAGCATTGTCTTTACTAAGAGTAGCACATTGCTTTAAGTAAACATGCTATATAAAATTCAAATTAGAACATTTATAGAAATATTTTCTGCTTTACAAATGACTCCAACTAAGTTGACAGGACTGGAGAAAGTCTTAATTAATAGGTCAGAAATATATATTTGTACAATAAATGAGGAAAACTTAGACAAAAATTTGATCCTAAAGTTCTGGTATGGACAGACATGTTTTTCTCTCTCAATCTCTTTCTTTCTCTCTCTCTCACAGAAGCCAGAAATTCTGAGTTACTGGTTTTCAGCATGTTCACTGATTACCCTTTATGAGAATCTGATAGAACCAACTAATAATCAACAAAGAGATTAAGAATCTCCATGCTTCAGAAAACACAAGCAACCATATACAACTGTATTTCATGGGAATTAAACTACAGTTCTGATCAAGGGCAGAAAGAGAGGAGGGCGTCAGAGGATGGCATCACTGATGAAATGAACATGAACTTGGGCAAACCCTGGGAGATAGTGAGGGACAGGGAGGCCTGGCATGCTGCAGTCCGTGTGGTCAGAAAGAGTCGGAAACTACTGGGCAATCGAACAACAACACAACAAACTAGTCAGTCATCTTATTCATTCATTCAGTAAACAGTTTCATGTCACCTAAGGCTGTGTTTCCTTATTAATCTAGGGGTATGCACCCAATGACAGTACTGAGGTGGGAAGTATACTATGTTAGGAAAACAAACAAATCACTATAATTCCACAGTTAATGCTGTAACAGAAGTATAATCAGAGGGTTTTGAGAACACAGAAGAGAAATTGCTACTTATTTTTTAAAAAGGAAGTACATGCTTTATACATGAAAAATAACATTTACAGCACGTTCTCATATATTATGGACAGGATGATATACTTGCCACTTTAGTGTCTTAGTAAAAAAAAAAAAAGCATGCATAAATCAACTATCAAAAATCCCAACTGTTGTGTGTGATCAGGGTAAAATAAATAACCTTTTCTACCTTAGCTACCTCCTGCTGCTGCTGCTGCTAGGTCGCTTCAGTCGTGTTTGACTCTGTGCGACCCCATAGACAGCAGCCCACCAGGCTCCCCCATCCCTGGGATTCTCCAGGCAAGAACACTGGAGTGGGCTGCCATTTCCTTCTCCAATGCATGAAAGTGAAAAGTGAAAGTGAAGTCGCTCAGTCGTGTCCGACTCTAAGTGACCCCATGGACTGCAGCCTACCAGGCTCCTCCGTCCATGGGATTTTCCAGGCAAGAGTACTGGAGTGGGGTGCCATCGCTACCTCCTACATACCATCAATTCCTGACTCTCATAAGACTGAAATGACTGTCACAATTTAAATAAGACTCTTATACATCAATGGTTTCAAGTTCCTTCAAAACATCAACATAATTAGCTTTACACAAACTTTTCTTATATTAATGACCCAAATATTCAAATAGAAACTTTACTTATTTTACCAGCAAATTTGTAAAATTTTCATAGCTTTTAAGAAACCATGCAGTAACATACTCCTATAAAATGCTTTGTTGTTACAGTAAAAAAAAAAAAAATCCACAAAATTCAGATACACAAAGTGACTGGTCATGTAACATGTGTGTGCTGTGTGTATAGACTTCTCATCTACCTTGTGGAAGAGAGAGAGCCATGGTAGAGACCTTGAAAAGACTAGCGTGACAGGAGATAAAAGAACAAGCAGCTGTCAATGCAAGCCAAGGCAAAAATTGATACTTGTCCTAAGAGAGGTGCAGACAAAGTGTTTCAGAGTTCAAAGAAGAGGGAGATCATTTCTTCTTAGGAAGATATTTTCACTTGGAGTACTAGGCTTTTATGAATGGTTCCATTAGAAACAAGATTACCACATATCTAAGTGAATATTTTAAAATATTTTCACTTATTATTATTTACATCCTACGGCATAGTTATTTTTGCTGCCATATTATTTTTATGATACTCAGAAATAGGAAATGAGGACAGTCCCACATTCTGCTGAGAAATGTTCATTCTGTACTTTCAGGGATATTTAATAACCTCAGATATGCAGATGACACCACCCTTATGGCAGAAAGTGAAGAGGAACTAAAAAGCCTCTTGATGAAAGTGAAAGAGGGTAAAAAAGTTGGCTTAAAGCTCAGCATTCAGAAAATGAAGATCATGGCATCCAGTCCCATCACTTCATGGCAAATAGATGAGGAAACAGTGGAAATAGTGTCAGAATTTATTTTTCTGGGCTCCAAAATCACTGCAGATGGTTACTACAGCCATGAAATTGAAAGACACTTACTCCTTGGAAGGAAAGTTATGACCAACCTAGATAGTATATTCAAAAGTAGAGACATTACTTTGCCAACAAAGGTCTGTCTAGTCAAGGCTATGGTTTTCCCAGTGGTCATGGATGGATGTGAGAGTTGGACTGTGAAGAAAGCTGAGCGCTGAAGAATTGATGCCTTTGAACTGTGGTGTTGGAGAAGACTCTTGAGAGTCTCTTGGACTGCAAGGAGATCCAACCAGTCCATTCTGAAAGAGATCAGCCCTGGGATTTCTTTGGAAGGAATGATGCTAAAGCTGAAGCTCCAGTACTTTGGCCACCTCATGTGGAGAGTTGACTCATTGGAAAAGATTCTGATGCTGGGAGGGATTGGGGGCAGGAGGAGAAGGGGACGATAGAGCATGAGATGGCTGGATGGCATCACTGACTCGATGGACGTAAGTCTGAGTGAACTCCAGGAGTTGGTGATGGACAGAGAGGCCTGGCGTGCTGCGATTCATGGGGTCGCAAAGAGTCGGATACGACTGAGCAACTGACCTGAAGACAATTTTTAACAGTTTCTGGAGATTTTTTTATCATTCATTCAGAGACTTACCAATACATGAGAGTATGATCTCTGGATGAAATAAGAACTGCAACCAAATATTGAAAGTTCTCAAGAATAACCATGAAAGCTTCTGCAAACTTTAGGTTTACATGAAGGGAAAATCTTCTGAGACCTGGACTATTCAAATAATCCATCAAAGGACCCTTAATTTATGAAAAATTAAATAGAATTACTGGTACATATATTAAGCTAATACATGACCGCAAGACAGAATTTATTTTTTTTGTAAAGTTACATTTTCTATGCATACCTAAAATATAGGCATCCCTTAACAGATGCCTATTTTAATTAAATGTAATTAAAATAGTTAAATAGTTAAAAAAGCAAGCTGATGCATTTTTACAGTTTCAAGGCTCACCATTTTTATGTACCACGTGCCTTCTCTCTGAACTCGCCTTCTTCTGCTGAACTTTTAACTGTTCTTTTAGTGAAAGCCTGCACTACTTCTATTTATTTGCCTTTGAATGTTTGAAAATGTCTTCAATTTGCCTATATTCCTGAATCATGTTTCACTGGGCATAAAATTCCTGGCTGATATTACACATCTGAAGACACCATTCTGTTGACTTTTGGCATGCTTCATAGCTGACAAGAAGTTTCAGCCTAACTGTACTTTTCAGATAATCTGTCTCTATTCTGGTAGCTTTACATATTTTGTTCTTCTCTTTGATCATCGAGCGTCTCCCTGTAATGTGAATTCATGCCTTTCTTCCATTCCTAAAAATTCTCAGGTGTCGAATGCCAAATATTAACTCAATTTTTCTATTTTTTTTCCCTTTCAGAACTCCAAATAGATGCTATGGAAACCCTCAGTCTACAATCATGATTCTTAATCATTCCTTCACCCCTTTCGTTTTTCTTCTGTGTTTGGGGTATGTTACTTATGACCACCTCCCAAGTTACTGGTTAACTCTTTGCATGTCTAATTTCAGTTTATATTTTATTCTATTAAGTTATATTCAAGAGTTATATTCTTATTTCCTATATTTCTTTTAGTTCTTTCTCATATTACCTACTATTTCACTCCTGCTTATTTTTTCCATGCTTTCCTATTGATTTTAAAAGGGTACTTTCATTTACCTCCTTGAGCATACTAAACATATTTCTTTCAAAATTTCTTTCAGAGAGGTCTGTAAAATTAGTTTCATCTGATATAAACTCTTGCTCCATTAAAAAATCTGTTTCACAGCCATCTTCCCTAACACTTTATTTACTCATGTCTGTAATTTTGTTTTTTAAGCATAGGAGCTTTGTTTTATTATGTCTAACCCTTTATGCTCCCTTATCTAGTTTCATAGTTGTTTCCTCTGGGCATCCATGGTTCCAAGGTCACTTAAATGGCAATTCGGAGGTTGTAACTCCAGTAACGGTCCTGGAGATACTGCAGACCTGTTACTGAGCAGGCAGGTGGCTTGGATTGAGGCTGTGTGTTCTCCTCCTCCCAATACTCAGCAGCAGTTTTTCTTCAACCACCTTTTAGGAGTGGAAAAGTACCCAGCTCAAGCTTTGTCCTCAGGCTATGACCCTGACTTTGAATGGCGTGTTTACCCCCTTTTAGCCCACAGGAGCTCACCTTCTGGTCACGAGGGTCTCTGGACTGAGAGCGCTATGGAATGGTGACTTCTGCCTTTTTTAATACGCTGGTTTCTATGCATTCCATTTCTGGTCAACAGAAATCCCAATTTTGCTTTCAACCTGTTTCATCCTCTTAGTTTTAAAATATCTTTTATTACTGTTATGTAGAGGTGCCAGTATATAAACTTATTATGCCAACATTTCCAACTTTTCCCTGACTATCTGAAAAACCTGCCTTTCCTCTTAGCTTAAATGATTCTTTAGTTTTCTGATTTTCTCCATCACCTTCTCTAACATTTATCTTCATCGTAGAAGGTTTGTCTTCCTTTGCTTCAATCAGGGATTAGTAAAGTTTTCTCAACAGACCAGATAGTAATATTTTCAGTTTTGCAGGTCAACAGGCAAAAATAAGACTATAATATAAAATGCTGTTGCTTAGTTGTCAAGTTGTGTCTGATTCTTTTGCAACTCCTTGTACTGTAGCCCACCAAGGTCCTCTGTCCATGGGATTTCCCAGGCAAGAATATTGGAATAGGTTGCCATTTCCTTCTCCAGGGGATCTTCCCCACTCAGGGATTGAACCCGCATCTCCTGTTTAGACAGGCAGATTCTTTACCACTAAGCCACCAGGAAAGCCCAGGTATAATGCAATCATAGTGAAGTTAAGTCACTCAGTCATGTCCGACTCTTTGCGACTACATGGACTTCAGCCTACCATGCTCCTCTGTCTACGCAATTTTCCAGGCAAGGGTACTGGACTGGGTTGCCACTTCCTTCTCCAGAGGATCTTCCTGACCCAGGGATTGAACCTGGGTTTCCCGCATTGTAGACAGATGCTTTACCGTCTGAGCCACCAGGGAAATCCATAAAATGCAATCATAAATAAACGCAAAAAGCCTTCGCAGTTTGTGGGCCATTAAAAAACTGGCAGTGGGCCAGCTTTGGTCCATAGGCATTAGTCTGCCAAACTCTGCAGTAAATTTTATTTTTTCCGGTTTTTCTCCTCTACTCTATCCTTTCATTACTTCACAGATTATCATCCATTTCTACTATTTTTCACTGTATCCAGGGCTGATGATACTCAATCTCTATCTTTACCTAGATGCCTCTTCTAAGCCCTTTGTGTTTACAGTTAACTGCACACTAGATTTCACCACACGGATGTACCACAAGCACATGTACATGTCCAAGGTGGAATCTGTTCCTGTTTGTCTTATAAACTTGAAGTAAAAGGCAGAATCATCCACTTCACCTTAAGCTTTTCCTTTCCATGCTCCTCATGGCCAGTGTTGATTCTATCTTTTGAACACTTTCCAAATGCATTTATTTCTCATTCCTACATATGTCAACCTACTTTAATCTGTCACCACCTCACTTAAAGATATATCAGCTTTACTCAGTACACGGTAGTGATTAATAGCATGGACCCAGGCAGTAATTTATTTGTTTTCAACTCTTGGTTCACCACTTATTTACTGTGGGACCTTGGAAAAGTGCCTCAGTTTCCTCATTTGTAAAATGGGGAAAATAAAAAAGACTGCTGTGAGGATTACATGTGTTACTATACTGGTTTTGTTGTTGTTCAGCTGGCTAAGTTGTGTCTCACTCTTTCATAACCCATGGACTGTAGCCCTCCAGGCTCCTCTGTCCATTGGATTTCCAAGGCAAGAATACTGGAGTGGGTTCCTGACCCAGGGATAGAACCTGTGTCTCCTATAACGGCAGGTGGATTCTTTACCACTGAGCCACGAGGGAAGAAGAGTATATGTGTACCTGGCACAAATAAGTATTATTAGTCTGCATTTATTTAATCATGTTGTCCAGAGATGTCTTCTACGTTCCCAGTTTCTTTTGCTCTGAGTAAAGAAAGCCTTCAGCACCCCACAGAGAGCTTGTGGCCCATCTACTAATCTCTAGTGAAGTCAATAAACTGGATGTCTGGATGGTGTCCATGTGCTTTTCCTCAGCAGATTCCTTGTCTCTTTGGCATCAGGCATGGTAGAGAAACACAGATAATCAAAAGCATCCCCTAGCAAGAATAAACGTCTTCTCCAAGATGGAGTAGACAGAACATAAGTTTTCTTCCACTTGCCAGCCCCATGGTACCCTTGGTTTCCTTATCCTCATTCCAACTCTTACTGACCCATTAGCTTTGCTCTAACTACTGTAGGAGGATGAGGAATGAAATGAGAAAGATTCTTTGGAAACCAGGATGCAGTCTACACATATAAGCATTATTACTATTAATATGCGATTGGAGAGATGGTACATTCTGAGATTTCACTACCTTCTGACTATGCCCCTGGTGGCTCAGAGGTTAAAGCGTCTGCCTGCAATGCGGGAGATCCAGGTTCGATCTTCCCTGGATCGGGAAGATCCCCTGGAAAAGGAAATGGCAACCTGCTCCAGTATTCTTGCCAGGAGAATCTCATGGACGGAGGAGCCTGGTTGGCTACAGTCCACAGGGTCGCAAAGAGTCAGACACAACTGAGTGACTTCACTTCACTTCACATCTGACTATGCTTGCTGAAAACTTTCTAATCATATTTTACATTTCTATAATTGTGCTATGAGGCAATTAGAGGAAAAATTACATTTAAATTCTCTTTGAATGATGTAACAATTTTCTTGAAATCCTAGAACGCTTGTCTTCTTGAGCCACATAATAACTTAAAACTCCCCTTGCCATGACTGTACAACCCTTTCAGCAGGGAAGCAGCCTCCACAGTATGGTTCCTGAGAGATATGCTAACTGAGTTTTAATCAGTCTAAACAGTTCCACCCAAAACCAGTTTCGCTACTTTCAGATATCTGTAGGAGTCCAAGACTGGAGAGTTGGATGAACCCTAAGACTACTGTTTCACAGGCAAGGAAACTCAGGCTGAGAGGTTCTGTCACTCCCCAGCATGAGCATCCGGGATTGACGCATCTGGAGCAGGAAGCTGAGGCTTGTCATCTCTGTGGCACTGCTTTCCCTCACCGCGGAGATGACCACACTGGCAGTGAAATGACTATATGACTAACCCTCAAGCTCCACTGAGGTGATTTTCCCCATCACTTCTTTTCCTTTTTTGTTTACCATATTTTTCTCTTTTAAATCTGAGTCTAATGGTGACTTTCTATTCCTCGATTTATCTATTACTCATTTGCTTTTTCATTAAGTATCTGAGGGCCTATACTCCTCACTGTATTCTTGAAAGCATCGAGGAGGGCATCAGTTAATCACAGGTTTTCGAAAGGAAATGCATCTTGAATGTGATCCTGAAGAAAACAAGACCCAGATAAGCAGAGGAAATGAGGGCCTACTGCAGAAGCAAGGAAATGCAGGAAGGAAAAGATGGTGCAGGCTCAATACAGAAGACTCTGTTTTGTTTAACAAGGGATGAAGGCCTTCAAGGAGGAGGAAGGAAGGAACCAGTGAGGGGGGCCATGAATGCTAGACTTCTAAAGCAGAAATATGATACCCAAATTAAATAATTCAACATTTATTGAGCACCTACTGTATGCCAAACACTCTACTTTTCTCTAGTGGCACACTGGTTAAATAAAATAGCCCTTACTTTTTAGAAGCTTTTGATTTTAGTAGGGGAGACAAACAAGAAAATAGGTAATCATATTATGAGGCAGCAATGACAAACTTTATTATTCAGCTATGAAAAAACTTGGTAAGGATTTTAAAGCTAAACAATGGACTGAGATAAGGTTCCTGAAAGTGGAGATTACTGAAATTAGTTTTGAAGAATGAGTAGGAGATGGCTTCAGGAAGTAGGTATTTCAGAGGAAGAAGCAGCATGCAGTCAGTCGGGAATGAAATGTTAAAAATTCAGTATGTCAGTATTTACACACATGTATATGATCTCCGGACATATCTTAAGACAATATCAAATTTATGATCTCTGGACATATCTTAAGACAATATCAAATTTATTTATACATCCCCATTCTTGTTCAATAAAAGACTGAGTGAATGCCTAAAACTGAGAAACAGGCTTTATTTGACTGTGATAGTTGACATGGCCACAGTGCAAGCAAAGGGCCCCTTCTCCGCTCTAAAACCTCCTCCTCTGTCTACTGGTCAGCACATTTTTCTGATGGAACTTGGAGATGACAGGAGAAAAAATATCACCAAAGGAAACACATACTACATGTGACTTTCCACATTTCACTTTTGGAAGAGGGTCATTAACCAAAATAGTAATCTTAAAATTTCTAATACTGGAATGGCTTCTTCTCATCCTTTAGCCATCATCTGTAAAACAGTGTTTTTTTTTCTTTTTTGGAAAAAGACTATTTCAGACCAATATATGGCAAGTAGTATAAGAAATGCTATGCTATTCATCTTCTTATGCTGCAGTTGGTCACTCCAGTGAGCAGGCCTGACAGTTTGCAGATGAAAATGTAAACACTGAGCTCAACTCAGTTATGTTGAGGCCAACCATTTCTGACAGTCTCTACAATGTGATAAACACCGTCTGTCTACAGTTCCTCTGTATTTGAAAGTTACGACAAACATTTTGTTGAAATGTAAACAACTGACTTCATGACTGGTGAAGCAGTGGCCTGCAAATTTATCTAAAATCAAGAAAACAAAGATCTTGTTTGACACTGGATAAACCATTAGTGGTCACCAAGGGAGCAGCTTTGGGAGGTCATAAGTGTTGTCATCAGTCTTGAAAAAATATGCACCGAAGGTATTGTCACAACTTACTTGAGGCAAGAATAAGTAATATGAGAGACAAAAGAACTACAAACCAGTAGAAAAAGAGTAAATTTTTCTTTTACTCTAAAGGACAGTTTCAACCAGTAGAAAAAGGGTGAAACTGTCTCTTTAAAGGATAGTTTTTAATTGGAGCTGAATTTTAAAATCGATCTAATTTCTGTTTTTTCAATAACTTTAAGTGGAAGAGTATGGAATAAAATTTATAACTCTAATTTTCTATAAAATTGAATGAATTTCATTCTTCCATTTCTTCAGTCCTATGGGAGATAATTGTTATGACTTCTCTGTACAACCTTTCTGAAAAGTTATGCAGGTCCAGCCCAGTTCTCCAGAAGACTTCACGTTATCTTCTAATTAAGATGGCACTGCAAACCAAATTCTATTATTTTATAATTATATACTATAAGGTTATAATAAATAATATTTACAGTTATAAGATTAAAATATTGCCGACTGAGTTTTTATGACAGCCTGTCGCTCTTTAGTCACTCAGTCATGTCTGGCTCTTTGTGACTCCATGGACTGCAGCATGCCAGGCTTCCCTGTCCTTCACCATCTCCTGGAACTTACTCAAACTCAGGTCCATTGAGTCAGTGATGCCATCTAACCATCTCATCCTCTGTCCCCTTGCCTTCAATCTTTCCCAGCATCAGGGTCTTTTCCAATGAGTCAGTTCTTTGTATCAGGTGGCAAAGTATTGGGGCTTCAGCTTCAGCACCAGTCCCTCCAATTAATATTCAGAACTGATTTCCTTTGGGATTGACTGGTTTGATTTCCTTGCCGTCCAAGGGACTCTCAAGAGTCTTCTCCGATACCACAACTCAAAGGCATCAATTCTTTGGTGCTCATATTTCTTTATGGTTCAACTTTCACATCCATACATGACTACTGGAAAAACCACAGCTCTGACTAGACAGACCTTTGTCAGCAAAGTAATGAATCTGCTTTTTAATATACTATGTAGGCTTGTCACAGCTTTTCTTAAAAGGAGCAAGCGTCTTTTAATTTCATGGCTGCAGTCACCATCTGCAGTGATTCTGGAGCCCAAGAAAATAAAGTCTGTCACCATTTCCATTGTTTCCCCATCTACTTGCCATGAGGTGATGAGACCAGATGCCATGATCTTAGTTTTTTTAATGTTAAGTTTTAAGCCAGCTTTTCACTCTCCTCTTTCACGTTCATCAAGAGGCTCTTTAGTTCCTCCTTACCTTCTGCCATAAGGGTGGTGTTATCCACATATCTGAGGTTACTGATATTTCTCGTAGCAAAGAAGGTTATATAAGGGTGTTGCAAAAGTAATTGAGGTTTTACACCATTGAAATTTGCCACTTGATATTGGAATACATTCTTAAATAAATGTGGTTATACACCATTTTAACATGCATTTCTCACTTTGCTTTTTGCTAATGATTTATTACTTGCTGTTTATTTTATACTTACTTTAGACTAGGGAAATAATGTTAGACAAAAAGAAAATTCAAGTACTTTTCTTATTTAAGTTAAAAATGGGTTGTAAATCAGTGATTACAACTTGCAATATCAACAATGCATTTGGCCCAGGAACTGCTAACAAACATGTAGTGCAGTGGTGGTTCAAGAAGTTTTGCAAACGTGATGAGAGCCTTGAAGATGAGGAGCAATAATGGCCGGCCACTGGAAGTTGAGAATGACCAACTGAGAGTAATCATCAAAGCTGATCCTCTTATAACTACATGAGAATTTATGAAGAACTCAGTGTTGACCATTCTACAGTCATTTAGCACTTGAAGCAAACTAGAAAGGTAAAAATCCTCAGTAAGTGGGTGCCTCATGAGCCGACTGAAAAAAAAATCATCATTTCAGTGTCATCTTCCCTTACTCTATGCAACAACAGCAAACCATTTTTTAATCGGATTGTCACGTGCAACAAAAAGTGGATTGTATACGACAACTGGCGATGACCAGCTTGGTGGCTGGACCAAGAAGAAGTTCCAAAGCACTTCCCAAGGCCAGACCTGCACCACAAAAAGAGCCACGGTCATGGTTTGTTGGTCTGCTGCTGATCTGATCCACTAGAGTTTTCTGAATCCCATCAAAACCCATTACATCTGAGAAGTATGCTCAGCAAATAGATGAGATGCACCGAAAACTGCAATGCCTGCAGTTGGCACTGGTCAACAGAAAGGGCCTAATTCTTCTCCATGACAGTGCCCCATCGACCACACACTGCACAATCCACGCTTCAAAAGTTGAATGAATTGGGCTATGAAGTTTTGCCTTATCCACCAGATTCATCTGACCTCTCACCAATCAAGAGCATCTTGAGCATACAACTTCTTCAAGCATCTTGACAACAACTTTTTGCAGGGAAAATGCTTCTACAACAAGCAGGAGGCAGAAAATGCTTTCCAAGAGTTCATCGAATCTGGAAGAGTAGATTTTTTACACTTCAGGAATAAACAAACTTATTCCCCTTGGCAAACATGTAATAGTTCCTACTTTCATTAATAAAGATGTGTTTCAGCCTCACTATCAAGATTTATATGAAATTCATGGTCTAAAGGGCTTCCCTTGTGGCTCAGCTGGTAAAGAATCTACCTACAATGCAGGAGACCTGGGTTCAATCCCTGGGTTGGGAAGAAACCCTGGAGAAGGGAAAGGCTGCCCACTACAGTATTCTGGCCTGGAGAATTCCATGGACAAAGGAGCCTGGATTGCTACAGTCCATAGGCTCTCAAAGAGTTGGACATGATTAAAGTGACTTAGCATACGGGCATGCATCCTGGAATATAAGCCCAGGTCCACGATGGCATATGTACAAGGATGTACACTGAAGCACTATTTGAAAAGGCAAAATCCCCGCCTCCACAAATCCAAACAAAAGTCTATCAATAGGGAAATGGTTAAATAAGTTAATGGTACAACTATTCCATGGAATACTATTCAGTCTTTTAAAAAGAATTTCCAGGGTAAAGTGAAAGAGAAATTTCCTTTACATAGAATTCCCTTTTGGATGGTTTTAATTTTTCTAAAGCCATGTGTTGCCATTTTTTTCAATTGAAAAACAAGCCCAGCTTATTAAAATGGTGACAATCAGGTAGATGATGTGCTCATGTGGAATAATATTGATAATATGCTACTATCTGAAAAGAAAGGACTAACAATACATATAGTTTGATTTTCCAACTAGAAAAAAATGTGTATGCATGTATATGCATAAGAATATGAAGTAACCAAAAATACGGAAGGATATTTTCCTAACTGTTAACAGCTGTTAAATCTGAGAAGAGGGCCAAGGAGGGAAAGAGGAAGGAGCTTTCACTTATTCTGTTTCTACATTAGTTAATTTTGTTTTCAACAATGAACATGTTATAGAAATAAAAATTATTTTTCTTTCCAAAAGGCTTGTGAACCTAAAGATCTCCAAAACAGATAATTAACCAACAAAATTATAGTACTCTCATATGATATAAAACTCTGTGGCTCTTAAAAAGCATGTTCATAAGAAATAAAATGTTTAAGTGTTACACTTTTTCTACCATACACATTACTTTAGTAAAATAAAACTAAAATGTTTTACTTCAAAATTATAATAAAATACATGTATCTTTATTTGAAACATTGGTAGTTTGCTCCTAAAAGTCTTAAGTGGAAAAGAGCTGTTGTAATCAACCTTTTACTTTCTGAGGACAATTCTGTATCCATCCCATACCATTAGCAGAGGAAAATCAATGCAACCAACTCAGACATATCAGAGACTTGTATGGATTTTCTACTTCTCCCTTTCCCCTGACATGATGGTATGTTTTTGTTCTCTTTAGGGAAATTCAATTAACAATATTGGCCTCCTTCTCAGTCAGTGATGGACACCACTGAGATTCTCTTCACCACCAAAAGACATGTAAGATGGGCTTACTGATTCCCTGACTTACAAGTTAACAGGAGAATTACTGCCCACTCCTATAAATGACTCTATATGCTTCTTGTCATAAACACAGTGACAGCTCCTGACATCAATCTTTCATGACCTTATTGATTAGGACACTTAGAAATAATGAGACTTCACTAGTGGCAGAGTAATGCTTGGAAAAAGAAAAAACTACTCCAGAAAGGACTTGCCTATTAACACTGTGAAATTTATCTTCTCATTGCCCTTTTCTTATTATAGACCTTCACCTAGAAACATATATGATGAAAAGTTAATAATCAATTTTGTGGTTCATGCGCTTTTTCTTAATACTTGTTGGTAACATATTTTAAATTAACAAAATAAATAGATAAAAAACAATTTTTGATCACTGTCTTCCTATCCTATGAGATCAGGACATTCCTAAAGAAGGGGAACACTGGGGTTTTTCTGAAAGCAATTACAGGATACAAGCTATTGACGGAAATTCTGAATATTTTGAAGGGAGAAGCTCTAAAAGTGTTCCACTCATTTGAGTATTTTCTGCTTATATGACTTACATATATGTGTTTGAAGCAAAATGTCAGATAATTTTAGAGCTGGACAGAACCCCAGAGATCCAATTCAGTCTACTTCTCATATTGCAAAGAAATTGTCACCTAGGGAAGTGACTTGCCTAGGGTTATGCCCAAACAGAGCTAGGATTAGAATCCAGAACTCATCTGATGAGATGTTTTATAATTTTTCATAAAGTGAGAGGAGTAGGAAAGCCCATCTGGTTAAAGAAAGAAGAATTTCTGCTTATTTCCCCCTCTATACTAACTTTTTGGGTATTTAGGACAGGGTTAGAAAACACAACCATGTTTTATTTAAAATGGGGAAGGAGGTGGGAGGGGGGTTCAGGACTGGGAACACGTGTACACCCATGGCGGATTCATATTGATGTATGGCAAAACCAATACAGTATTGTAAAGTAAAATAAAGTCAAAAAAAGAAAAGAGGTATGAGAACCAGAAAAAAAAAAAAAAGGGTCTGTATACAAGAATCATATCCCTTGCAAGGTACCTGGCATGTTACAAGTACTCAATAAAAACAGGCATGCCTCTGAACAACGTTTCTATGGATAACATTCTCCTAGTACAATGTCTCTTGGTTTTTAAAATCCAAACTTTATAGAACAAACTTATCTTTAATTATAAGCTTTTCAGTTGATATATACACAGAAAAATTTATATCTAATCCAAACTTTGTACGTTTTAAATACAATGATATGCAAGTTGAATTACACTCCAGTCAGAACTCATAAAATGTCAGAGCACATATACATATTGCAAAAAATTCACTGACTGGAAACAAAGGGAATATGTAACATGCTATTGGATGCAAAACAAAATATTAACAATCGTATTAATTGTTATGATGTTTCGGATATTTTACATCGTGAGTGTCTATCATTTATATATGCATTTTACTGTGCTTTATAGTTTAAGTATAGTTTAAGGAATTGGGAGTTTAAAATATGATTTTTGTCCCCCTCATCTAAAGTAATGGGAAACAGACTTGCAGTTACTATTCTCACAAAATGGATTCATTTCAGGATGGCAAGAGGGAACTTTCAGTGTAGACACTGTGCTTGCAATTGCTGGGCACAGCACTGTATGTACTTTGCACTGTGGACAGAAGGAACTGAGCTACTGCTAATTCCTGCCACTGTTGAAGCCTGAGAACTGGAGGTATCTCCTGATACTCTTACTGGAATGAATTCTTGATAGTGCCTTTCTTTCTTACCACCTTAGACTCTGATGCGAAATCTGGCATGTGTGCTTCTAACTGGAAGAACTTAGATCATATGCCTGTGCCAAGCTGTCAGAGAGGCTGGAAAGATAATTTTCTAATTTCTCTTTTGGGAAGGCTTGTATTCATAAGATAGCCATGAAAACTAAGACCTCAGCCATGATTTTGAATTAAGACCCGAAATCCACAAACAACCAGAGAAAAAACAGAGAATCTGAACTTCACAAAAAAATAAAATATATTTTATGCTTCAAAGGACACCAATAACAAAGTGAAAAGACAATGTAAAGAATGGGAAAAATTATAATACTTTTAAGTCCTACTACTGATAAGGGATTTAGATCCAAAGGATTTAGATCCAGAATATATAACGGACATTAACAATTCAACAATAATAAATAACCCAGCTTAAAAATGGACAAAGGATTTGAATAGACATTTCTTCAAAGAATATATATATGAACAGTCAATACATACACACACGTCTGATACTATTACTTATCAGAGAAATGCAAATTAAAATCACAAAATTCCACTCCACACGACCTAGGATATCTACATTTGTTTGTGTACCTATCTACCGACAGAAATTAACAAGGATGTGAAGAAACTGGAATCTTCGTATGTTGCTAGTGGGAATGTAAAGTGGTACAGACAATTTGGAAAAGTTTGCCAGTTTCTCAAAGAGTTAAATCTAGAATATAGTATACAACTAAGCAATTCTATTCCTACATACAAACACCCTTAAAAATGAAATCATATGGCCACACAAAAACTTACTCATGAATATTTATACCAACATTATTTATAATAGCCCCAAAGTAAAAACAACTCAAATGTTTATCAACAAAATTAAATGTGGTATATCTATAGAATGCAGTATTATCTGGCAACAAAAAAGGACAGAATATTAATACATGCTACAATGTGGATGGGCCTTGACAATATTAAGTGCAAGAAGTCAGTCACAAAGGTCAACAAACTGTATGATTGCATTATGTGAAATTTCCAAAATTGGCAAATTTATATAGATGGAAAGTAGATAAGTGGTTGCCGGGGATGGAAGGGGTAGGGGAAAACGGGGAGTGACTGCTAATGGGTACAAGGTTTCTTTTAAGGGTAATGGAAAAGATCTGAAACCATTTGTGGTGATGGTTATGCAACTCTGCAAATACGTCAAAAAGCAGTGAATTGGGGACTTCCTTGATGGTCCAATGGTTAAGAATCAGACTGCCATGGCAGGGGACACGGGTTCGATCCTTGGTCCAGGAACTAAAATCCTATATTACACAGGGCAACTAAGCTCATGGACCATAACTACTGAGCCTATGCTCTAGAGCCCTTGAGTACAACAACTGAAGCCTGAGAGCCCTAGAGCCCATGCGCCATGAAGAGAGAAGCCCCTGCAGTGAGAAGCCTACACACCCCAAGGAACACTAGCCTCACTCTTTGAAACCAGAGAAAACCCACACACAGCAACGAAGATGCAGCGCAGCCCAAAATAAATGAATAAATATTTTAAAAATTAAAATGTAAATGCTTCATTTAATGATACATATAGAAAAGTGCATAAATTATAAGCATAAAGTGTGACGACTCCACAAAGTGAACGTACTCCTTGCCTCCATTCATTGTAATGGCCCGAAATTAAGTGACGATTTAAAACACTTCATGCTGGTTACCATCATGTCCTCAGTATCCAAAGTGTATAGTACATAGCTGAAAGTTCATTAATGTTTCTTAAATAAATAAGCAATGAACTGCTCCATAGTATTCTATTATACAACAAAGCTGCAACTTGTTCATTCTACTCTTGCCATCCCCCTACTGATGTCAATCATCTATTGACATGTGGGTTATTTTCAGGCTTTTGCTGTTACAATGAGGATGCAACACACATCCCTGTATAGATCTCACTGCACCCTGGTACAGGAGTTTTTCCAAAGTATGAAACTACAAATAGAATCCTGGCGGGGGTGGGGGTCAAGTGGGCCTTGCAAAGTTTCTCCTTTACCAGATCTCACCAAACTGCTCTACAAAGTAGTGCATCAATTAATACTCCACCAGTATGTATGAGGGATTCCTTTCACCATATGCTTTCAAACACATAGTATTTTCCATTTTCAGTTTTTACCAGTCTGGGAGTAAAATGGTAACTTGTTTAAATTTACAGAAATCTGATTATTAATGACATTGAGCATCTTTCCAAATATTTAACGGCCATCTGGATTTTTTTTATTTTTAATGACTCACTCGGTTTCCTAATGGGTTGACCTTTTCCTACTGATTTGTAGGAAAACTAACAGGTTCTTCTAGTCCAATTTCTGGTTACATGTGTTGCAAATATCTTTTCAGTCATACCATATAACTTCGTTTATCAAAGCTATTATTCGAAGAATTTTGTTTTTCACATCAATGTGGTCAATCATATTACTTAATTATACACACTTTTGAGATAATAAATTATTTTCAAACTAATCCCATGAAGATATACTATATTTTTTCTAAATTAAAAAAAAGTTCTGCTTTTGTACATACAGGACTTTAACTTATCCTAGAATTAATTTTCACACAATTTTCAAATTTGTGAGATAGTGGTCTTATCCCATCACTTAATTCACTTACACATACATCCACTCATTGATTAATATGAAAAAATAATTGTTCCAGTCCCATTTACTGAAGGGTCCATTCTGTCTCTACTACTGAATATGCAATTTATGTCACAATACCAAGATTCCCTCTATATACGTATGTATATGTGTACATCTATGTGTTATACACACATACACACTCCTATATATGTAAAATAGTTTCTGGGCTAATATTTTCTACTATGTAGTTGTACCAACATCACACATTTACTATACCTTATAAAAAGACTCATTAGAAAAGACCCTGATGCTGGGAAAGATAGAAGGCAGGAGGAGAAGGGGATGAAACAGGATGAGATGATTGGATGGCATGACTGACTCAATGGACATGAGTTTGTGCAAGCTCTGGGAGATGGTGACGGACAGGGAAGCCTGGCGTGCTGCAGTCCATGGGGTCTCAAAGAGTCGGACACGACTGAGCAACTGAGCAACAACAACAATAAAAACCCTCATTTAATTCCTGGCTTTTTTCCCCTCAGTAGTCACTGAGGGGACTTTTCAAAAGTTGTCAGTTTTATTGAGATATAATTGACACACAACATTGTACACATTTATGGTATCTGGTTTAATCAAACAAATGTTGATTCAATACACATATATTTTATGAAATGATTATCACAATAAGGGTAATTAACACCTTCATTATCTCACAATGCGGGAGACCTGGGTTCAATCCCTGGGTTGGGAAGATTCTCTGGAGAAGGAAATGGCAACCCACTGAAGTACTCTTGCCTAGAAAATCCCATGGATGGAGCAGCCTGGTGTCCATGGGGTCGCAAAGAGTCGGACACGACTGAGCAACTTCACTTTCACTTTATCTCACAAACTTACCATTATGTGTGTGTATGTGTGGGGAAATTGGGGACCTTTAAGACCTAATCTCTTAGTAACTTTTAAATATATAATACAGTATAGTTAACTTCAGCCACCACACTGTACATTAGATCCCAGAACTTATTCCTCTTATAACTTGAAGTTTATACTCTTCGACCAACAATCCCATTTACCTTAACCCCCAGGCCCTGGCAAACACCATTCTACTCTCTGGTTCTACAAATTTGATTTTTAGATTCCACATGAGACCACACAGTATTTGTTGTTCTCTCTCTGACTTATTTCACACAGAATGTCCTCTATACATGCTGTTACAAATGCAAGGATTTCCTTTTATCCTTTTATAAGTTGAGTAACATTCATTACACATTTCCACACATTTTCTTTATCTGCTAATCTGCTCATGGATGTTTAGGTTGTTTCCACGACTGTGGATCACAACAAACTGTGGGAAATTCTTCGAGAAATGGGAATACCACACCACCTTATTTGTCTCCTGAGAAACCTGTGTGCAGGTCAAGCAGCAACAGTTAGAACTGGACATGGAACAATGGACTGGTTCAGAACTGGGAAAGGAGTATGTCAAGGCTGTATATTGCCACCCTATTTAACTTTTGTGCAGAGTACATCATGCAAGATGCTGGGCTGGATGAATCACAAGCTGGAATCAAGATTGCCGGGAGAAATATCAACAACCTCAGATATACAGATGATACCAGAAAGTGAAGAAATGGCAGAAAGTGAAGAGGAACTAAAGAGCCTCTTGATGAGGGTGAAAGAGGAGGATGAAAAAACTAGTTTAAAACTCAACATTCAAAAACATCATGGCATCTGGTTCTATCACTTCATGGCAAACAGATGGTGAAAAAAGTGAAAACAGTGACAAATTTTATTCTCTTGGGCTTCAAAATTACTGCAGAAGGTGATTGCAGTCATTATATTAAAAGGCACTTTCTCCTTGGAAGGAAAGTTATCACAAACCTAGATAGCATATTAAAAAATAAAGACATCACTTTGCTGACAAAAGTCTGTATAGTCAAAGCTATAGTTTTTCCAGCAATCATGTATGGATGTTTGAGAATTGTACCACAAAGAAAACTGAGCACCAAGAATTGATGCCTTCAAACCGTGGTGGTGGTGAAGACTCTTGAGAGTCCCTTGGACTGCAAGGAGGTCAATCCAGACAATCCTAAAGGAAATCAATCCTGAATATTCATTGGAAGGACTGACTCTTGATGCTAAAGCTGAAGCTCTAAAACTCTCCCCACCTGATGTGAAGAGGCAACACATTGGAAAAGACCGTCATGTTGGGAAAGACTAAAGGCAAAAGGAGAAGAGGGTGGCAGAGGATGAGATGGTTTTGATAGCATCACCAACTCAATGACATAATTCTGAGCAAACTCTAGGAGATTGTGACAGGGAAGACTGGCATGTTGCAGTTCCTGTGGTCGCAAAGAGTCAGACATGACTTAGCAACTGAACAACAGCAAGTGTCTTAGCTATTGTGGATAAAACTGCAATATACTCAGGAGTGCAGGTATCTCTTTGACTATATACTCACAAGTGGGACTGCTAGATCATATAGTAGGTTTATTTTTAATTTTTTGAGGAATCTCCATACTGCTTTCCATAATACCTATACCAATCTATAACAATATATATTATTATCAATAGTGTATAAGGTTCTATTTTCCACATCCTTGCTAACCTTTGGTAATTGCTATCCTTTTGATAACAGCCATTTTAACAGACTGAGGTGGTATTTGATTGTGAGTCCGATTATACTTTCCTGATGATGATGATGATGATGATGTATCTTTTCAAGAACCTGTTGGCCTATTTCATGTGCTCTTAAAAATATCAATTTTAGGTACATTTGCCCATTTTAAAATCAGATTATTATTATTATTGTTTGCTACTGAGTGGCAGGAGTTTCGTATATTTTTTGGATATTAACCCCTAATTAGATATATGGTTTGCAAATATTTTCTACCATTCCATAAGATGCCTTTTCATTTTGTTGCTTGTTCCTTTTGCTACATAGAAGCCTTTAAGTTGGATATAGTCTGACTTGTTTAGTTTTGCTTTTGTTGCTTGAAATTTTGGTCATATCCAAAAAAATCATGACCAAGACCAATGTCAAGCAACTTTCCCTTGTTGTTTTCTTCTGGAAGTTTTACATCTTCAGGCCTTACATGTAAGTCGTCATTCCACTTTGAGTTAATTCTTTTGAATGTGATTATCCAATTTCTCCAATACTGCTTTTTGAAGAGACTATCTTTATCCATGTTGACTATTCTTGGCCCCCTTGTCAAATATTAGTTGACTCTTACGTATTATTTTTAGGCTCTCAATTTTATTCCACTTGTGTGTTTGTTTTTATGCCCCCACTAAACTATTTTTGATTACTATAGCTTTACATAGGGATTGCATTCAATCTACAGATGGTTTTGGTTAGTATGGAATTCTTTTTTTTGGCTGCACAGGGTCTTCATTGTGGCACACAGCTCTTTGTTGTGTCATGTGGAATTTTCTCTATTTGTGGTGAGCGGGCTTCTTGTTATGGTGGCTTCTCCTATTGTGGAGCATGGGCTCTAGGGTGCCTGCGCTTCAGTAGTTGTGGCGCACAAGTTCAGCTGCCCTGTGGCATGTGAGATCTTAGTCCCTGGACCAGGGATCAAATCTGTGTCCCCTCCATTGGCAGGTGGAATCTTAACCACTGGAACAGCAAGGAAGTACCACACAGACATTTTTCACAATATTAATTTTTCTAATCCATGAACATGAGATTCCCCCCTCCCTGCATTTATTTGTGCCTTCTTCAATTTCTTTCATCAGTTTCTTACAGTTTTGGTATACAGATCTTTTCATTTTCTTGGTTAAATTTATTCCTAAGTCTTTTATTGTCTTTCATGCCATTGTAAATAGGATTCCTTTATTTCTTTTTCAAATACTTCCTTGTTAGTATATAGAAAAACTACAGATCTTTGCATATTCATCTTGTATTCTCCAACTTTAGTGATTTTATTAGTTCTAACAGCTTTTCTTAGAGTCTTGGGACTTTCTATATATGAGATTGTATCTTCTGGCAACAGAGACAATGTTACTTCCTCCTTTATGATCTGAATTCATTTTTATTTCTTTTTCTTGCCTAATTTATTTGGTTATGTCTTCCAGTACTATGTTGGAAAAAAGTGGTGACAGTAAGCAGTCTTATCTTATTCCTTATCTTAGAGGGAAAGCTTTCAATCTTGCAGCCAGCATATATTGAAGTCTTTTTTTTTTTTAATCCATTCAGCCACTCTGTGCTTTCTGATTGATAATGTTTACACTTAAAGTAATTCTTGATGGGTAAGGACTTGCTAAAGTGATTTTAGTGTATTCCGGCTACTTTGTAGTTCCCTTATCTTTTCTTCCTCTTCTGGTATGTACCATTTTAGGGGTATGTACCATCTTGGGTACGATGAAATTTGTGTAAAACAACTTATAATAGTCTCTTATCACAGACTAATGTAGTTACTTCTGATACTTTTGTCCTTTAAGTTTTATACAAGACTTAAGTGATTAACATTCATTACATTATTAGACAGTTTTCTATTTTCTTGTCACTAATTAGCATTCTTTCATTTCAGCTTTAAAAAACTCCTTGCGGCACTTCTTATAATGCAGGGATAATGTGATGAACTCCCTCAGGTTTTATTTGGGAAAGTCTTTATCTCACCTTCATTTCTGAAGGACAGCTTTCCTGGGTACAGTATTCTTGTTTGACAGTAATGCACTGATGCCCTTATTGTTGGGGGTGGGGGGAACAGTCTTTTGTATGTGAAGATCTTTTTTTTCCTTCAGCTGCTTTAAAATTTTTCTTTGTCTTTGACTTTAAACAGTTGTATTATATTTTGTGTCTTTAAGATTATTTGGGATTGCAATTTGAGTTACATGAATTTAGGTACACAAAACTCTTTCCAAATTCCCATAACTGTGAAGTTCTCAGGCATTATTTCCTTAAATAAACCTTCTCAAGAGACCCTTTCTTCTCCTACTTGTACTTCAATAGAAAGAAAGAAAGTGAAGTCGCTCAGTCGTGTCCGACTCTTTGCGACCCCATGGACCGTAGCCTACCAGGCTCCTCCGTCCATGGGATTTCCAGGCAATAGTACTGGAGTGGATTGCCATTTCCTTCTCCAGGGGACCTTCCCGACCCAGGGATCGAACCCAGGTCTCCTGCATTGTAGATAGACGCTTTACTGTCTGAGCCACCAGGGAAGGCCTCAATAAAGCAGACTATTTTTCTTACCGGTAGACCATGGTTCTCGTTAGGTTTTCTTCACTCTTTTTCATTCTTTCTCGGGTTAAATTTTAGGTCTCCATCTCTTTGGAGTCAGTTGCTGGAAAATTGTGTTCATTCAGTTGTTTTCATGTCTTGCATCGCTGTATTATCATTTAAAGAAGCCATCACAGTAAAGTAGTCTGGTTTTGGGGGAAAAATTAACTTGGTCAGTTTTATTAGTGATTCTAAGGTTTCTCAGAACTTTTCTATGAATACACTTGCTCCACACTTTTGGTTCCTTTTGTGAGGGAACTTGTAAAGATTATATGCCTTCTCTTGATCCTGCAAAGCCAGTCCATGTGCTGACAGCCTCCCTTTTGCTTTCCCTTGCTGTTCAATCACTCAGTTGTGTCCGACCCTTTGTGACCCCATAGACTGCAGCACGCCAGGCTCCCTGTCCTTCACCAACTCCCGGAGCTTGCTCAAACTCATGTCCATTGAGTCAGTGATGCCATCCAAACATCTTGTCCTCTGTCATCCTCTTCTCCTCCTGCCTTCAATCTTTCCCAGCATCAGGGTCTTTTCTAATGAGTCGGCTCTTCGTATCAGGTGGCCAAAGTATTGGAGCTTCAGCTTCATCATCAGTCCTTCCAATGCTTTCCTTAGGGTGGTGCTGAATGTTCACATTTGGGTGATTTCTCAGTTCGTCAGAGTTGAGTCAGCTTTCTGTGATGCTCATTAGTCATCTGCAGAAGTTTCCTCTCATTGCTGTCAGGGGCATGCGGTGGGAGCTGGTCAGGGGATATGGGTGTGTGTGGATAAGATAATGGAGTACTCAGGCATGTTCAGATATGTTAGCAACATATTTCACCAGATATCAACCAATCCAAAGGAAGAAATGACTTCAAACAATCCACTTGGCTATACTGGTGCACATCAGGTAGTTATCAGCACTGCTTTTTCTTGTTATATTGAGCTGGCCATGACCTCCAGGACAGTGAATCAATGTTTCATTATTAGATATGATGTTCTTTGGCAGTTTTTTGGTAACCACCCTAAACTAGACTCTTCTTAAATTAAATCTTTAAAATTATTAACAGCGAGGAATAATTGTTGAATTTTAATTTATGTCTTTTCTGTTTCTATTGTTTTTCTCCTTTAATATTTAAAATGATGGTTTATATTAATTTAATGTTATATTTTAATTCTTGTAATAAATAAGTTGATTATGTTGCTACTAAATTTTAATTCTCACAAAAGAGATATGTAATCCTACTCATATTTTTGAAAGGAAGAAAATGAAGTTTCCTACAAAGGTTATAATCTACCTAAGCTCACAGAGCTACTATTTACATGGCTGATTTGTGATTTGAATTCAGGCTTATAACTACAAAGCCTGTGGTCTTAATAGCTGCATTATATTGTATCAACATCTACTGAATGCCTAATTGTTGCCATGAGTTTAACATACATTATTTCATTTAACAGCCACACAATCCTTTGGGACATGTCAACATTATACTTTTTACTTATAAGGAAGACTGAAGCCCAGATTGCTTAATTAATTTTTCCAGGTAAACAGGCAGCAGGTTCTAGGTCCATGCTTTCAACACTGCTCTCATCTGCTTCCTTAGTATCTGCCCACAGATGGTGCAATTTTCACCAACATCACATGTAACTTTCAACAATCCTTTATTTCTCCACAGTTCCTAAGGATGGGATAGAGGACAACCTAGATGATTTAATTTATTACAAGGTAGAGTTTCTCCAAAATGTTCATTTAAGAATTTCTAATGTCAGAAAAATAGTGAGTTTTCAGGGACATGAAGGGGAACAGGGAGTATATTCTTAGTACCAGCAAGAAACATCTTCATGAGAATTTTATTTCAAAAATTTAAAAATTTTGCATTCTTTTCCATGATCTCATCTATACTTATTTTAACTAGAAAGCAATGTTTTATATTACATACTATTGAGGAGGAAAATAGTTTTCTTCTTGTCTTACTTACATACAAGGTATTTGCCATGGAGTCTATTAAAGTAAAAAAAAAAAAAAAAGAGCTGAACTGAAGGCAGCTAGTATCAAGGTCCTTATACGGGCAATTTCTCGTTTTTTAGTGTCACTATTTCCGAGAACCCAGACTTATACAAATGTAGTTAAAAACAGTAAGTGTTTACTCACTGCATCCAGCAATCAATCACTAAGGTGAGCCCAAGAGCAGAACACTGCCAGAGAGGTAGCATGATGGAATACTGTTGGGATGCTACAGGCAGAAACTTCAAAAAGCACATCTTATTGAGAGGTAAAATCACTCTTATCATATGCTGGGCTGAAAGGGTTTCTTATACAGTGTTGTCTATCTCCTTAAATCATAACAACAATGTACTCAATAAGAACTTTGTTAGTGAAGAAAAAACTCTAATAATTTGTTCTTAATATTAACAGCAGCATTTAGCAACATAAATATAGATTAAATAACTCATGGTCCTACTTCTGGCTCTCAAATATCATTTTTATGACATTTCTTGCCTAATGTAATAAATGACATGCTTGGTTAAATATTATCAATTATTTGCCACATGATCTTTCGCACAAAAACCTGCACGTAAAATAATTTTTAATGATTTTTTGGTCTCTAATATTTGTATAAAATTGACATTCCAGGGAAGGGTACTTTTGTATCTAATAGCTTTGAGAAGCCTCCCTTAGCTAAGGAAAGGTGGGCAATGACAGTATATTGGCATTTACCTAGCTAGATAAGTAGTGAACTTGGTTTTGATTTCTCATGCTTCAGTTCAGTTCAGTTCAGTCGCTCAGTCGTGTCTGACTCTTTGCGACCCCATGAATTGCAGCATGCCAGGCCTCCCTGTCCATCACCAACTCCCAGAGTTCACCCAAACTCACATCCATCGAGTTGGTGATGTCATCCAGCTATCTTATCCTCTGTCGTCCCCTTCTCCTCCTGCCCCCAATCCCTCCCAGCATCACAGTCTTTTCCAATGAGTCAACTCTTCACATGAGGTGGCCAAAGTACTGGAGTTTCAGCTTTAGCATCAGTCCTTCCAAAGAACACCCAGGACTGATCTCCTTTAGAATGGACTGGTTGGATCTCTTTGCAGTCCAAGGGACTCTCAAGAGTCTTCTCCAACACGATGCTTAGCTCTCCTTAAAAACAACAACAACAACAACAACAAAACACATTCTATCTAATTCTAAGCTGTTTTTGTTGTTTAGTCAGTAAGTCGCATCCTACTATTTGTGACCTCATGGACGGTAGCCCGTCTGGCTCCTCTGTCTGTGGGATTTCCCAGGCAAGAACACTGGCATGGGTTGCCATTTCCTTCTCCAGGGGAACCTTCCCTACCTAGGGATTGAACTTGAGTCTCCTGCATTGATAGGGATATTTTCTACCACTGAGCCATCAGGGAAGCCCCTAGTTCTAAGAAGAAATAACAAATAACCATCAAAAATATGTAGCTGGGATTTAGTTATAAACAACTCTAATGTTCTACAGTTCTGGTCAATGAACTAAATACTTTTCTGAATAAGGACCTTCACTGATGCATCAGCAAAGGCATTCTCTTTTTAAACTAAATCCTCTGTGTGATACTTTTCTAAGTGGAAGGGACACACAGCTGTTTTCATATATTTGCAACATAGCTTAATATGAAACAAGCTGATCCTCAGTTACACAACTAGCTAACTTATTTAACAGCCATTTCCCAAAATGCTGATGTTATAGACATTACTTCAATATCCTTCCAGTTTATAATTTATTTTTAAAGTATAATTTAAAATGGCACTAGAAGGACTATCTCATTCTAAAATGAGAAACCAGCAATTAAGATAAACTCTCCTGTTGAAAAACGGCAAAAAAAGCTGAATAAAATGCTTTTAAAAATTATTCTACACAAATTAAAGCTACCAGAAAGAGAACTGCAAGTTGAATATCTGGGAAAAGGTAAAAATCAAGACACAGAAGCACAGCCCTCAAAGTTGCTTTTGCTGATCCATGAGAAACATTTATAAAATGACACAAGTTAACCATTCCACCCAAGACTGAAAAGATTCACCCTCATAATAAGTCTGAAATGGAAGATAGCCAGCCAATCCATATACTTGCAGCTTGTTAGGACACCCCAAGAGGTCTAGGGAACCTTTGGCCTTGAATCTGAATTAAGATATTCTGGAAACATTAATATACTTAGCACCTACCAAAAATAAATAAAAATATTTCCAGAGGAAGGCACCATTATATTAGGTTTTCAATTATTTTTAAAATTGTTCCAACAATGACCATAAACAAATGTAAATAAATTTTAAAAGACTGAAATTATACAAAGTATATTCTCTAACCACAAAAGAATGAAATCAGAAATCAGTAACAGAAGAAAGTCTGAAGGACTCACAGATATGTGGAAATTAAACAATACATTGTGCACAATGAATGGGTCAAAGAAGAAATCACAAGGGAAATCAGAAAATTTTGAAATAAATGAAAATGAATACAATATAAGTTATGAAATTCACTGAAAGTGATGTTTAAGAGAAAAATTTATAGATGTAAATATCTGCTTTAAAAATAACAAAGATCTCAAATTTATAACTTAACTCTAAACTTTAAGGAACTAGAAGAAGAAAAGCAAACTAACCTCAAAGCTAATAACCCTAAACTAAAGGAAATAAAGATTAGAGTGGAGATAAAATAGAGAATAGAAAAACAAACAGAAAAATTAACATTGGTTCTTTGAAAAGATCAACAAAATTGACAAACTTTTAACTAATGATAAAAGAGAAGACTCAAAAAACTAAAATCAGAAATGAAAGTGGGGATATTACTACTGATCTTACAGATATAAAAGGATTATGAGAGCATACTATGATCAATTATATGCCAACAAGTTAGATAACCCAGATGAAATGAACAAATTCCTAGATATATGATAACTACTAAAACAGACTTAAGAAGAAATAGAAAATTGAAATATATTTGTAACAAGTAAAGAGACTGAATCAGTAATCAAAAATCTCTCAATAAAGAAAAACTCAGAACCAGATGGTTTCACTGGTCAATTCTACCAAACATTTAAAGAAGAATTAACACCAGTCCTTCTCAAAGTACTCCAAAAAACAGAAGTAGGGAACACTTCCTATCTCATTCTATGAAGTTGGTATCACCCTAATATCACAGTTAGACAAAGACATCAGAAGAAATTCCAGACTAGTACGCTATGAATATAGAGGCAAAAGTCCTCCACAATTACATTTATCAGTATGTAATGAAAAATTAATAGGTGAAAAAGGAACTAAGGCATAAAAAGAATGTATAAAATCAAATAAAGATGTGAGATATTGAGATTATCAAATAGACTGTACAATGATATCTTCTGTGTATATATAAAAAGTAAGCTCAAAAATATCTGCACAGAACATGGAATTATAAAAAAGCTATAGCAGATGTGAAAGAGAGTAAACAGGCTTTCTAGATATGGAAAATACTGTGGTTAAAATTGAGAATTTAATGGACAGTTTTAACAGTGTATCGGAGACAACTGGGGAGAGAATAAATTAAAACAAAAAATAGAAGAAAAATGCATATCTATAAAACTTTGATTTATGATAGATGAGACACCAAAGAACAACAGGGGAAAACTAGTTTTTTTAATAAATGGTGCTCAAAAAATTAAGCACCCAGATGGAAAAAAATGAAATTAAGCTTCACAATAAGCCAAAAAATTAATTCCAGATGGATAATAAACTAAAAGTAAAAGCAAAACTAGAAAACTTCTGCAAGAAAATATAAAAGACTTCTTGATTCGGGAATGGGGCAACTGTTTATAAAGATAAGCAAAAACTATTAACCATAAAATACTAATAACTTTTCTCATATTAAAACCAAGAAATACTATATGATATCACTTATACTTAGAATCTAAAATACAACAAACTAGTGAACATAATAAAAAAGAGACACAGATAGAGAGAACAAATCAGTGGTTACAGGAGAGAGGCGGGGGCAGAGATATTTTGGTAGGGTAGTAGGAGGTATGAACCATTATGCATAAAATAAGTTACAAGGATACGCTGTACAATACAGGAAATAAGCCAATATTACAAACTGAGTAAAATCTTTAAAAATTGTGCATCACTATATTGTACAGTTGTAACATATAATATTATAAATATATAAACTATATTTTAATTTTAAAACAGAAAAAACCAAAAAAGAGTAAAATGACAGCTGAGTAACAGAAATGTATGTATTTAATCCACTTGACAACCGAGGATTGGTAACCAGAACATAAAAAATAAATTAGTAGAAAAATGGGCAAAAGATTTGAACAGGCATGCCACAAAAAAACTCACATGGCCAAGCAGTACAAACAGGTGCTCGAACCTATCTGCAAACAGAGATGCGCACTAAACTCCAGCAAGGAGTACTACATACCTACAAGATCAGCAAAAATTAAAGTCTGATAACATCAAGTGTTAGAAAGAGAGAAAGGACTTTCATACTTTGCTGGCAGTAGAGTCGTTTGTAATAATTTTGGAAACAATACAGCATTATCAAGAAAAATTAAAGATATACATACCATATGACCCAGGAATTCCACTCCCTAGGGAAATTCTTGCACATGAGTTCAGCGATACATGTTTAGAGGCACTTATTTCATCAAAACAACCCAGTGTCCATTAGTGGTGAAATGGATAAATTATTGTGGTAAATTTATATAATGACACAATATATAACAATGGGAAAACCCCTTACAACAACATAAATTGTTAAATACATAATCTTGATAGAAGCAAAACATCAAATTACAGAGAAGAGCATTCCATTTATATAATGTTCAAAACTAGACATGTTTAAACTAACATATATTATTTAAGAATGGGCCTTTAGGGGACAAAATCATAAAATAAAAAAAAGTGGTTTCCAAAAAGCCAAAGTAATAATTTATCCCAATATTAAGAGAAATGTATGATTGGCAAAATAAATGTAGGTGGGTTGGAGGGTTCTGAGATGCTGACAATGATGTTTCTCAAGGAGTAGTCAGCAGGTTTTTTGCTGTTATAATTATTAATTTTCTGTGCAAGTCTGTTTTATATAAATTCCTATGTTATATTATGTAAGAGGTTCTTAAAAAGAATTTAAGAGTAGTCCACAAAGAGACAATTTGCATAATCATAATAGAAAATATCACAAGTCATATAAAATGTTGCTGTAAACTAGCAGTGCAAATATTCATAACTGAATTTTTATAACAAATTTATTTGCTTTTAAGAGGACTTTTCATAAAGAAACCACAGTAAGTGATTTCAGACGAGATGACTAAATAGTGTGCTTTTATAAAGGCAAGCCTCATCATCTGAAATATAACATACACTATTTTGCGGTCATGATCACCTAATTTTTTTTTTTCTACTGAGAGATAATTAACATAAAACGCAGAGATTTAAGTATTTGGTTTGATGAATTTTGGCAATTGGACATACGTATATAACCACACCTAAAACAAAATATATAAACACTTCTTCCCTTTCCTTCACTGTTTAAAAAAAAAAACACAAACCATGTAAAGATCCGCATGATTCTTAAAATAACAATTCCATTTAGTTGATTAAAACAAGCAAGTTGAAGAAGGTATGAGACACATTTTCATTTTACTTTGGGCCATATGATATACTTGACACCTTCTGACAAAATGTGGGTGTCATACAAGCTACATACAGTTATTGGGCAGCTGCTATGAGGAAACTCCATAAAGTGAGAACACTGTAAGTGAGGCGAACGAAATGAAAGGATCCTACAACTGAATGTTTTCCAGTTTCACACAACTGAAGAGTTCCAGCTGAAAATAAGAGAAGTAAAACCTAACGCAACCATGAGTTCTGGACAAGAGGCAGTGTCCAGCAGGACCTGAACACAATTGGGGTGAAAAAGCTCCTAGGGATTAGTGGTTTATCTTCTTTGAGTCTAGGCATGTATGGAATAGCCACAAACCTCAGTTGGTGAAAAGCAGGAAAGAAGAGGATGGGGTGAGGCTGAGTTTCTACTTTTCTATCTTCTATAGTTTTTTGTTGGTGGAATTTTGCAGGATGAACTTCAAAAGCACCAAAGCATGGCAGGGTGTGCTATAGGTTATCACAAAGTCAACTGTGATTTGACATCTCTCAATTCAGTTAAATTATGAATGCTGTCAGCTATGTGGTTTACTTATTGAGGTTGAAGAGACTTACAGCTGAATCCCTATTTAAATTTGGCAGGATTCTAAAAAAGTCAGGAAAGGCAACTGGACAAAATCCATGTCCAATCCATCTGCTTAAACTGTTTACTTATAGTAACAGCATACAAATGTCTCATGTTACTGATAAACCACAGAAAGCTTGTGGGATGCTGTTACTATCCAAACTTAAATGTAATGTTCAGTGTGGCAGAGTACTGAGAAAGTCAATGCAAATACAAATCACATTTACTTAGAACAAATTTAATACAATGGCAAGAATGAGGAGAGTGCCTTTGCATACATAAGAATGTTTTAAAAACTCTTATTTGAAATAATTAAACATTTGTGCAACAAAAGTGTCTTTGAAGCAATTCAACTTGAACTTTCAGTGTAATTTTTATTGTGAAACATAACATATAGAAAGCCAGAAAAGAAAAAAAAGAAAACACATAACACAATTTGAAGAGTAATTTGAGCATAACATCACCATCTGGTCAAGAAAAAAGAAGAATCTGGAAACCCCTTCGGTAAATCTCCCTGATCATACCAAGCACTCTCCTCTCTGGACAATCATTATCCTGATTTTTATGAGAAACACTTCCCGAATCTTCTTTATAGTTTTACCACCTAGGTATACATTCCAAAACAGTAAGGTTAGCTTTGTCTGTTCTTGAAGTTCATATAACTGGAACTGCTGCTGCTGCTGCTAAGTCCCTTCAGTTGTGTCCGACTCTGTGCGACCCGAGACGGCAGCCCACCAGGCTCCCGCCTGGATTCTCCAGGCAAGTACACTGGAGGGGGTTGCCATTTCCTTCTCCAATGCATGAAAGTGAAAAGTGAAAGTGAAGTCGCTCAGTAGTGTCCAACTCTTCACAACCCCATGGACTGCAGCCTACCAGGCTCCTTCAAGCCATGGGATTTTCCAGGCAAGAGTACTGGAGTGGGCTGCCACTGCCTTCTCCGAAAGAGACTGACTATCTTCGCATTTATTTATTGGCTATTTAAATTTCTCCTTTTGGAATGCCATTCTCTTGACCATTTTCCTATTGGGTTGTTGTTGGGGTTTTTCTTTCCTCATTAATTTGTAGGAATTCCTTATATGCTCTGGATACTCTTCTTTGTGAGTTGTACATATAAATGTCTTCTCCCATTCTGTTTCTTTTTTATTCTTTTCTTTCCCTGAAGTCTCTTGATGAATAAAAGTTCCTATTTTAATGCAAATTTATTAACACCTTCCTTTATGATTAATGTCTTTTTTGTACTTTTCTTATCTAGGCAAAACCCCAAAGTCAAAAAGACGTTCTTCTGTTATTTCCTAATTTTATTTTTTCATTTACATTTAGGTCAATCTAGAATTTTTTGTTTATGATGTGAGTTAAGGTCAAGTTTCAGTTTTTAAAAATAAGGATATTTAATCACCATAGCATCATTCACAGAATAGACCATACTTTCTCCTAATGCTTCACCCCACCTCCTTTTTCCATATATACATAAACAAATCCCCCGCATGTCATGCATCAAGCATACACATTAGAATAGGACTGTTCATATTTTTCTTTTTCTCCACCTTTGCTCCAACAGCACACCATCTTAATTTCTGCAGCTTTAAATAAGAGATACAAAAAAATCTAATCTATGAACATGATAGATTTACTCTTACATACTTAATTCTTTTGATGACATCATAATACAATTTTATATCTCTCCTTGTATCTAGTGGCTTTGTTAAACTTGTTTAATTGTTTATGATATCAGCTATGCTTTTTTGGGGGGCAGATACAATTTGTTAGATTAGGAAATTCCATTCTGTTCCTGGTTTACCATCATGAATTGCTTTGGTGATGACTTTATCAAATGCTTTTTAACTGCATCTTTTGAGATGATCTTTTTCTTCCACTAACATAAGCTATGACTGATTTTCCAACAATAATCTAAACTTGCATATCTTGAATAAACCTAACTTTGTTGTTACATATTATTCATTTAACACACTGCATGATTTGGTTTGCCAAAATTTGCTTAGGAAATTTGAATCCAAGTTCATGAATGAGATTGGCTTGCACTATGATTTTCTTCAATTTTACTATGATGTCTGTGGACTGTGGATTTCTTTTTAACTTACCCTGCTTGAATTTTATTTGGTTTCATGAATCTGTGGATTGATCTATAAGTTTTAGAAAGTTCTAAATGATAATTACTTCAAATAATGTTTCTACTTCTCTCCTTCTGAATAACTATACATATATTAGGTATTTTCACCATATATTATTTGCCTCTTACATTCTTCTCTGTATTTTCCATATCTTCTCTCCGTGCTTCAGTCAGGATTCTTTCCTATGACCCATCTTACAGTACACAAATTCTCTCTCCAGTTGGTTTATTCTGTTATTTCATCTACATTCAGTTCTCAAAATTTCTATTTTCTTCAAATGCACTATACTTTTTTTTAAAAATGAATACTTATATCCTTGAACACAGTAAGCATAGTTCTAGAGTCCCTATTTGTTTCTTTCTATTGATTTTTATCCATGTTGTCTTGCCTTTTATATGCTTAACTATCTTTCTCTGCCAGAAAATATATTTTAAAATCACTTTATTGAAATAAGTTGAGGCTTAGGTTGATTATTATAATATCTTCCTTCAGAGTAGGTTTTCTATTTGCTTTGGTTAGGTACCTGCAGGTATTAGCAATTCCAGATCACTTCCCTGTTTTTTTTTTTTTTCAATAATCAGGATTTCCCCAGCCACCCAGATGGTTTGACCTTTAGCTGCAGTCTGTGCAGTGACTGGCACACTTTCTGTTTACCCTCTCTCTTCATTCAGTCCTTTAAAGTCTCAACCCAAAACACAGACTTTTTGCCACTGTGTTAGCACTGACAGCCCTAGACGCTCCTGTTTCTCCTCCATCAGTTCTGCAATATTATTAAAAGTACTACTCAAGCTTCTCATCCACCTTTTTTGGATCACCAACTACACCCAGCCCCAAAATGCCATGTTCCTAGATCTTGGACCAGTAATTCTTTACTACTCTATTAGCAGTTCGGAACCAGCTTATAGTTTGTTCAGCTTTATTAACTGTCATCAGTGAGAGGACTATTCTGAATTACCTCCTGTGTCACTATTGTTAGGTCCATACCTGTAGATATTTTCAATCCTTTTATTTCCTAACATATAAAACACACAGTTTTATGATCTATGACTGGTATTTATAAAGTCTTGCAGTTCTGCTTTCTGCTTGAGCTTACTCATAATGACTTATCTACTTTTGTGATTGTGTTTTGACTGACTGTGGCCACTTGTTCTCATAAAATTACTTCACATAAATGCCTTGAGGCCTAGGATAAAGGTGTCCTCTTCCAATTAGGATTTGCATTTCTTTCTGCCAGGTTCCTAGGCGATGCTACTAATCAATCTGGAGCTAGTCTACACTCAATTCAACATCTGAAAGAGTATGGGTGTGAGAATTTGGACTGCAAGCCTACTCCAGGGCTGGATTACGGTCACCCCTTCTGTACCATGCTGAGGCACTCTCCCTGCAGTCTCTGAGGGCAGGTGAGACCGTTCAGGATTATGTCAGGGTGTGCTCCTTGGTGGCTTTAGTCCTTGCGAAGAGAAAATCTCCTATTAGATTCTATACTTGAAGCAGCGGCTTGTGGCGCAGTTTGTTAAAAAGCATAATCACACAGCAAGGCTTACAAATGTTTTATTTCTGAATGGAATCAGAGAACCTAAGAAGCCAGAAGGAACGTGAGTCACACGGTAAGCACAAAAATACCCAGATCTCCTCAGTCTCCAAATCTCTTTTGTGACAGAGCACTTTTGTGCTTCACACTTTTAACCCGTTAGCCCTAAAACAGTTCTCAGAACTTCAGAAAAATTTTCTAAGGGAAACTGTGCCGAAGCAGTAACAGAAAGCATCAGCGTGTTGAGGTCTAAACTAAGAGGACAAAGACCTCAAGATTAATCTCTCACCATTCCTCAGTGAGCGCTTGCCCAAGTTCCACCAGTCCCACCCCTGTCACTTCTAGGCTGTCTTCAAATTCTTCACTGGGTACTTGGCTTTGACGCTAATGATTTTGTTACTCCAGGCAGTTTTCCAAACAAAAAGAAATGGTTATTTATAATTCCTAGACTGAAATCATAAATACCATCAGCTGAATTACACTGAAATGTCAGTATAACTCTGTGAACAGGATTTCACATAAAGTGTGTCTGTCTTGGCAAAGTAAAAAGGATTTTAGTTCTAAAAGTTGCAAAAGGATCTTATTGTAGGTAAGTTTAGACTCTTAGGTGGTCCTGCAGTGTATACTCTGAGGACAGTTTTACAGCAAGGTTCCTGACACAGATCATTTAGACTGGGAGCCAGACAACATTTTTCTCCCTCAAATTATAAGGAATCAGTGGTATTCTGGTAAATTGCCCCTTTGTGAATGAAATAACTTTACCTAGATTTTCAGACTGAATACCTTTCTTACACAGATCATTTTACTTTTTCCTAAAAAATTCCGTGACTACTTCAATCTAAAACAATATTTGTAAGATAAAGTTTACATGGTAGTATCTTCAAGCAATGCCTTTTATTTCAAAGTATAAGTATCCTTTTTTAAAAACAAAAAGAAAATAATCAGTATCTGTAATTTTAAAATAATTAGAGATTTCCCCAAGGCATATAAAACCTCTAAACATTCCATCCAGTACATGCTGGACAACTACCAGTTTCTGAACGCTCTCACACTTTGAAAAGGACATGTTACATAAAAGAACTGACTCCACGTGGCTCTGCGGCCATGTCACAGTGAGTACGCTGCTTTCAGTTCCTAAAGGGGTTGTTGTTTGACGCCAAAATGCAGCTGAGCACTGTCTTGTAAAGTTGGTTATTCATATGACTGAAAACCCAGTAATTCTGCCCGTGAGGCATATTGCCTAGAATAGAGCAAGCTCTCAAAGTATAGTCCTTGGACCAGCAGCATCAATGTCACTTGGGAACTTACTGGAAACACAAATTCTTGGGACCCACTCCAGATCTACTGAATCAGAAATCCAAGGTGTTTTAACAAGTCCTCTAGGTGATTCTGATGCAGACTAAAGTCTGAGGCTCCTTCCCTGCTTTAGAGAAATTCTTCTTGAATTGTTCTAATACAGAAATTGTTTGAGCAGCACGGCCCCTTACCTCTCTCCCTCTCTCCAATCACCCCTGTCTACACACACACACACACATATCAAATCCTGAAATGAACATCTATTGTCAGGAGAATGATATAAAAAATTGTAGTACTAACACAACGTAGTACTCACTATACAACAGAGAAAATAAATGAAAAATAGCTACATTTATAAGCTTAAATAAAACTTAAGAGCCATAATTTTGATTGAAAAAAATCAAGAAGTCTGCAGTGTAATATTTTATAAAGGCCAAATACAAGCAAAACAAAATAATATATTAATTAAATATATATTTATGTGATAAATCAATAACACTATTTTTATAAAACAAAGAAAGGATACCCCCTTTAATTCTATATAGTATTTCCTGAAAGGGAGCAGAGGCAGGGGGATAGGGTAAGGAAGGAATCCAATGGGAACTATAAATAATAAATATACTTGGATCAACTTAGTTCTTGGGTTGGTCATGAAATCATAACCCATTGCATTTATGTAATTTTTATTACATTTTTTCATATATATAAAATATAATACAATACAGTTTAAATCAAGAAAACAAAAACTGCAGCTAATAAACAAAGATGAACATCATCTTAAACAAAAAAATTAGAAACCACCTAAGTGATATAAATTGTATAAATTGTGATATGTTCATTCAGTTAAAAAGAATTTATAAGGCATGATAAAATATTTATGATAAAATTAGCAAGACAAAATACTATAAAAATGTACAGTAAAATATTAGAAAAAACACAATCAAATGTCAATATTGGATATTACAGGGAGTTTTACTTCTTCTTTGTTCCTTTAAAATTTTCTATAGTGAATAATAAATACTTTTAAAACCATTAAGGATTTTTTAAACGGTCACTGAAACATTTAATGACTATAAGTCATTAAAGAAAACTATCAAATCTTCTATTGGAAACAGGAAGGAAACTGGTGTTTTGTGAAAATCTGTGATTTATGAGCTTTATAATTCAAAGTCTTATATCTTCTGCCCTTAAACTGTATATCTTTATTACTCTGATTCTATTTAAAATAGAATGTCATGTTAGGAAAAATATGACTGAGAAAACTACAATGTAAAGAATATATTTTTGCCACAGAGGACTTCAGTTAACACAACTAAAAACAATTTCAATATCATACTAACAAAAAGAAAAAAATATCCACCAATGGTTGACTGGCTTTTGAAAACACCAGAGAAACACATATACTTAGTTTGCCTTGTAGTACCATGGCCCGTCATAATGAGAAAGAAACATACAGATTATAGCCAGAGGCCAGAGATTAATTACATACCTCTTTTTCCAATATTCTAGCGACCTCACCAAGGGTCCGATCTAAAGCAGAAACCTTATTGTTTGCCCATGAGCCACTGTCTTGTGCTTGTAGTTGTTTTAGAAGATCTTTGGCTAAACGCTGAAGCCTTGGATACAAAATAAAAGAGAAGAATGACATGAATGAATTAGGCTACAATATTTCATTTTCCAGAACACTGTTAAACAAATGTTACTTTCATTATTATATTAGAAGCTGCTTCATAGAGTACCTAAGGAAAAGAAAAACTAACCACTCCTAAGGCCGGTATTACTCTATATTCACAAACACCAATCTAGTCTTTGTGACACGAAACAGACCTAGAGGACAGTACTGTCCGTCCACAGGATCAGCTGGAGCAGTTCCTGCCATCAGTTTCTGCGTTCCTCTTACACTAGAACAGACCTGATGATGGGGAAAGGTCAGAGTATGATGGCAGAGAAAATGAGGAGAGGAGCCTGAGCAGGTTTTCATATTTTGATGTAAATCTTTAGGGTAATTATAAGCACTGTAAATTCTCAGAATGTCAAATTCCCCATGTTCCAGTTTATAAGCAATTTGGGGATTTCCTGTCACTGCTGATGTCATTTAGACAACAGAGCATTTGTTTTTACTTGCTTTTCACCAAGAATAACACGTAACACACTTGGGGCTTCCTAGGTGGCTCTAGTGGTAAAAAGCCCGCCTGCCAATGCAGGAGACATAAGAGATGTGGGTTCAGTCCTGGGTTGGGAAGATCCCCTGGAGGAGGGCATGGCAATCCATTCCAGTATTTTTGCCTGGAAAATCCCATGGACAGAGGAGCCTGGCGGGCTACAGTCCATGGGGTCGCAAAGACTTAGACACTACTGAAGTGACTTAGCACGCACAAAAATAACACATATTTCATAGGATTCTTTACTTCTTCTGTTTCACAGACCTCATTCTTTGAGCAATCTTCTCCTCCTATCCTGTTACTCGCCTGAGCATCCTACCAACAGACACTCACCAGACACCATCCTAGATCTCTCCACTTTCCCCCTATATGCCATTTCCCTGTTACCCTACTTCCATTTTTACCTATGACTGGTTCCACTGGCCCTCATTATAATCACTTCCTTGTAAACGTGTGGTACATTCCTTCTCTGTTGTTCTGTTACTCCTACAGCTAACCCCCAGTTAGGGTAACAATCACCAACAATTATTTAGTGGGCCAGGCATCCCTCTCGGTGTCTTGCAAACATTAATTTAGCTGGATTAGTGAACATCTGCCAGCTGTTTCCATTTCTGATACTGAGATAAACTAATACCATACAAAAGACTGGTATGACTATGGCTTCAGAATCTTACTAATAAGTTTGTCCAAGTCTGCTCACTCTTGCACTCTTCCACAAAGACTTCACATATTGCTCCATCTCCTCATAATTTCACTCTTTTCCTTCTCCCCCTTGCTTTCATGTAAGAAGGTTTTACATTTCATAGAGAAAATGGAAGCTACTGGAACAAGGAAATCCTCACTTTCTGCCGAAAATCTATAGGCATGTGAGCATTTCATCCACACTCTCCTTTATTTTTCCTATTACAATCAAGGAAGACGGATTCCTCCCATGTAGGGCTAATCTTACCACACTGGCTCTATATGCATGAGGTCTTTCTGGATCTAAATCCTGCTTTCCCTGTTTCAGTGTCTTTGCAAATGCTCTTTTATTAATTCCTTCTGAAACACTTGCCCCACCTCCAGAAAAATCCTATTCTTCCCTAAGTTCCTAGCTCAAACACTGCTTTCTCTGATCTATTCCTTCAAGTCACTATCACAAGTCTCTCTCATGCAGAGATTGACAACAGGATTTTTGGTAATGACGGGAATGTTCCATACCTATTATGTACAACCTCGTGGCTATTGACCAAATGTACCTATTGTGTACTTGAAAGACAGTTAGTATGAATGCAGGACTTAAGAAAAAAATTAACCATTTTATTTCATTTATTTTTGGTTGTACAGGGTCTTCATTGCTGCGTGTAGGCTTCCTCTAGTGGCAGCAAGTGGGGGCTACTCTCTAGTTGCGGTAGCTTCTCCTTGTGGTGGGTTCTCGTTTCTAAGCAGGGTCTCTCAGTTCAGTTCAGTCACTCAGTCGTGTCCAACTCTTTGCAACCCCATGAATCATAGCACAACAGGCCTCCTTGTCCATCACCAACTCCCGGAGTTCACCCAGACTCACGTCCATTGAGTCAGTGATGCAATCCAGCCATCTCACCCTGGATCGCCCCCTTCTCCTCCTGCCCCCAATCCCTCCCAGCATCAGAATCTTTTCCAACGAGTCAACTCTTCGCATGAGGTGGCCAAAGTACAGGAGTTTCAGCTTTAGCATCATTCCTTCCAGAGAAATCCCAGGGCTGATCTCCTTTAGGATGGACTGGTTGGATCTCCTTGCAGTCCAAGGGACTCTCAAGAGTCTTCTCCAACACCACAGTTCAAAAGCATCAATTCTTTGGTGCTCAGCTTTCTTCACAGTCCAACTCTCACATGACCACTGGAAAAACCATAGCCTTGACTAGTCGGACCTTTGCTGGCAAAGTAATGTCTCTGCTTTTCAATATGCTATCTAGGTTGGTCATAACTTTTCTTCCAAGGAGTAAGCATCTTTTAATTTCATGGCTGCCGTCACCATCTGCAGTGATTTTGGAGCCCCCCAAAATAAAGTCTGACACTGTTTCCACTGTTTCCCCTTCTATTTTCCATGAAGTGGCAGGACCGGATGCCAAGATCTTCGTTTTCTGAATGTTGAGCTTTAAGCCAACTTTTTCACTCTCCTCTTTCACTTTCATCAAGAGGCTTTTTAGTTCCTCTTCACTTTCTGCCATAAGGGTAGTGTCATCTGCATATCTGAGGCTATTGATATTTCTCCCGGCAATCTTGATTCCAGCTTGTGCTTCTTCCAGCCCAGCGTTTCTCATGATGTACTCTGCATATAAGTTAAATAAGCAGGGTGATAGTATACAGCCTTGACGTACTCCTTTTCCTAAGCAGGGTCTCTAGGACTTTAATACATGCAGCACACATGCTCAGTAGTTGTGGCTCACAGGCCCTAGAGTGAAGGAGCTTTGGTATGAAGAACTAATTTAACTTAATTTTAATAAGTTAAACAGCCATGTGTGGCTAGAAGCTATCATACTGAACCGTGCAGAAGCACAACATCACCCTTATGAGAGAGGGCTGTTGTGGAACCATTCACCATCTTATCCATAGCACCGCTACATAAGTACACTCTAGAAGTACTGATACATAGTCTAAGAAGAAATTTCTTCTTTATACTAATCTTAATAATTTCCATAATCTCTACGTTACGAAATACTTCCATGTATATGATCTTATTTGTCCTCTGAAAAACATTATCCATCCCTGTTTGAATGCTAGGGCGTAGGAAGATGAAGTGACTTTCCCAAGGCTTCATGGCTAGTAAATGCACTATTGGAACTAGGAACCTATGCCTTTCATCTTCAGATTTCATGCTTTATCTCCACACCATCTAGTCAATTCAATAAGAAAATTTTATTCACAAATGAATAATATCCTAGAACACAATTTCATCTATTTATATAAAAATCTTTAATTCCTCAAAGAATACAATACCAACTGCAGTTCAAAAGGCACTTGTGAACTCCAATTTAAATCTAAACTATCCATATGGAGTTTACTTTGATAAGTCATAGAACAAATACAAACTCTAAAATCAGAAATACCTGTGCTTAAATTCTGGCTTTATGTAAACTGTGGGGAGGTTATTTAAATACTCAATCTCAATTTCTTCAACTTAAAAGTGGAGATTATATATACATATATTTTTTTCTTCAGAGCTTCTGAAGATTAGAGATAATTAATGTAATGTACCTAACATCATTCACTAAAGTAGACATTGAATAAATAATCAATAAATAATCAACTCTTATTACTACTTGCTGACAGAAAGTCTCAATCTAACATTTCGAGAATATCAAAAAATACAAAAATAGACTAAGAGCAACATAGTCCTTTTCCTCCTAATCGAATGTGGGCTAGAGTCCCATCCGATTAAAGTAACTGACCTTATCATGTGGACGAATACTGGCAGCAAACTCCATTGTGTGACAGATAAGTAGCCACTTCAGCTCTTGGCTGAATAAAGCCTGCACACCATGTAACTAAATATCCAGCCACGGCAACAGATGCATATGAATCTAGCAGTACTCTTACCAAGAATGCTCACATTCCACTGAAAACCAGGGGTATTTAGAGAGGCACAAGGACCATTTTAATTCACAGAATACAAGAGGCTCATATTTCACCCTGAGGTAAATCAAATCTGGGACTCATATGAACCTACCCTTCAAGGAAGAATGCCAAATGAAGGGGATGCTGTGGTAACATGAGCTAAACCTCTGCTTCATTCCTGGCCTCCACCAAGTACCACAAATAACATAGCTCCTCTCAAGAAAAAAAAGCACTCGATTTTGATTCATACTATAAATAATGATTGAATGTCACAGGACTCAATTCCTGAAAGTTATAGTTGCCTTACAGGGCAAGAACAGGAGCTGTTTAGAGGGTGCAGTTTTTTAATACAGAAACTGCTATTTGTGTAAATTCTGGCAGATAATTTTTCTAGCATGAAAAGAAAAACTAAAGGCTTCGTAATTCCTACCCCAGAACATGAGAGGTATCTGACAGGTAAATGGCTTTGTGGAGAATTTTTTAAGGTCAGATATTTTCTTCTCAAAATTTGAACACATTTTAACAATTCTCAGTTCAAATCTGTTACTGGTGAATGTGAAATGTAACAGCTCCTCTGTAAGGAACCCTATCTTTTATCACAATAGAGTTTGGGGAGGTTCATTAGGGTCATTGGGAAGATTTACTAGTGTAAGAAGGGAAACTAGGTCCATGTTAGGAAATAACATTGTTCTTTAGTGTGATGGGCAGGAAGACATAAATTATTAACTTCCGTTTTTTCTTTTAAACCTTCTCTATTTGAGAGGTACACAGTTTAAATTTAAGGCTACAGGTTCCCCTTCCATTTTTAAATTATATGCCTAAGCCTGTATTTCTAAATGTAAGAGTTTAAGAAATCCTCATATAAAATGAAAAAAGCCAGTGTGCATATATTGCTTCCCATATGGAACATCTTGCATTGTTGCCTCCAGCATCCTTTCTTGTGAATAAAGAACCCATCTACCCTTTCAGGGAACTATGTCATCCTCACACTTCATACTGATGTGCTCAATGCTATCAAGGTGCTGCTGTTCCCAGGCCCTTACCCATAGTGGAAAGATCTAGAAAATGTGTGTACATTATTTTATATAAATAAATATAAAATATATGTAATTAGATATACAAAAAGATGATGCCCGAGCAACAGGGCTTTGAACTGTATAGGTCCATTTATACAGATGTTTTACACTATGTGTGTACCACAGGATTCATGGTTGGTTGAATTCATGAATGTAAAACCTCAGAGGAGAAGGGTTGACTGTAAAAGTTATAGGCAGATTTTTGACTTCTCAGAGGGTCAGTACCTCTAAACCCCACTCTGCATTGTTCCAAGGTCATGTGTGTGTGTGTGTATCCCTACAGTTTACATCTATATTTATTTCTACATATATGTTGGAAAATACAAGTTAAAACTTATATCCACAATTCCAATTCATCACTGCAGGATTTTCTGTTCTCCTTGAGTCTAATTTTTAACTCTCTTCTCTAACAGAGAGCAATATGTCTTCCAACGTCCTTAATATATTTACTTATGTGAACAACACATCACCCATACATATCCTGACATACCCACCTAACGCATCACCCATCTTTGTTTATGCACACTATTATCTGCCTGCGTGGCTCTGACTGCCCACACCGGTCTCCTCTGCTCTTCTCACCCATGCATGGGTTTCACAGCCTTTACGAGGCTCCCCTGACTGTCCCCTCCCATGACAGTCCATGGCTCTGCCCTCCTCACTGGGCTCTGATTCCCCACGCCAGGCCATGGTGTCCTGCCCCACACGGAAGCTCCCGTACTCTGCTCGGCTCTGAACCTTCACTCCAGGCCGCCCCTCCTTGGTCCACTCAGGCTCTGAGAGCCACCCCTCTGCCCCCGCTGCATCCAGTCACCCAGCCCATGCAGACGGCTGCGTGGTGGTGCTCTCATCTAACAATAATAGGACTGAATTTTTCTGGAAGGGGGAAGGGAAACTGGAGAAAGTCCTTTTCATTTATTAAATAGAATAATTTTATAAGGAGATATGTCCTTTCATCTCATTACCTATTTCAATCAGTTACAATAATTAAGTTTTTTGAGAAAAAGGATGACTCTAAAGTTTTAGATGACTTAATGTAAGGATGGACCTGCGATTTCTTAAGATAAACAGAAATAGGAGGGGTAAGTTTTGGAAACAAATTTTAGGAGTTGACCTTGACACATGTTCACCTGAGGCATTCAAGTGAACAGAGAGACATCCAAGTGGAAATGCTAACATGAAAGCTGGATATTGTATAACGGAGTTCTGGGGACAGGTCTGGATTAGAGACATGAATTTAAAGTCCATCTGGATACTAGTTGTTTAAAGCCATGAAAATAAATAAGATTACCAACAGAGTAATTCTCTACCTGAACTCTCAGGACAAAGGCATGCTAATGTCAGAGCTCAAAGAGGCAAGAAACAATGAGGCAACAGGTAATGAAGAAGAGCAGTTAGTCAAGTAAAAGGAGAATCCAGAGAAAGCTGTAGAACAGACTATTACATTAAAGGTCCCCCCTTGAAGTATATCTTGCTGCTGCTAAGTCACTTCAGTTGTGTCTGACTCTGTGCAACCCCAGAGACAGCAGCCCACCAGGCTCCCCCGTCCCTGGGATTCTCCAGGCAAGAACACTGGAGTGGGTTGCCATTTCCTTCTCCAATGCACAGCCATGACTTAATAGTCTCCTCATACAGTGACTAAGGACTTGACAAAGTGACTTCCCTTGGCCAATGAGACATCACAAGCAGAGGCCTGATCTGACCTGATATCCCCTATCACTGATGAACACTATGCAAAAACCCTCAACAGAACAAGCCAAACAACAGCATATTAAAAGGGCTATTCACCATGACCAAATGATCCGTTATCAGGGACGCTGACCCAAGCTTCCTTACATGGCAGTCAGAGGGGAACAAGAAAGCAAAGTTGTGAGCAAAAGCTTCAAGACTTCTGAAGCTAAGGCTCAGAAGTCACATACTGCTTCTGCAGTAGACTAGGGATCAGAACAAGTCAAAAGGCCAAATTCAAGAGTAAGGTTAATAAGAGTCCACTCGTTGATGGAGAGGTGGCAAAGTTATATTGCAAAGGGCCATGCCTTCAGGAACGGCTCAGCAACTTCTGGCCATCTCTGCCAACACTATATTGTGTCATATATTAAATTTCCTCAAATTTTGGATCCATTTCTAGATTGTTTTTAAAAACCGAGTTCATTAATTTGTATTACTATTTACATGCCAATGCAAAACTATTTTAACCACCTGTTAGCTGAATCCTACTTCATTTCCCCTCTTGGTCAACCACTTGTAAAAGAATGAAACTAGATCACTTTCTAACACCGCACACAAAAATAAACTCAAAATGGATTAAAGATCTAAATGTAAGATCAGAAACTATAAAACTCCTAGAGGAGAACATAGGCAAAACACTCTCAGACATAAATCACAGCAGGATCCTCTATGATCCACCTCCCAGAATGCTGGAAATAAAAGCAAAAATAAACAAATGGGATCTAATTAAAATTAAAAGCTTCTGCACAACAAAGGAAAATATAAGCAGGGTGAAAAGACAGCCTTCTGAATGGGAGAAAATAATAGCTAATGAAGCAACTGACAAACAACTAATCTCAAAAATATACAAGCAACTTCTGCAGCTCAACTCCAGAAAAATAAACGACCCTATCAAAAAATGGGCCAAAGAACTAAATAGACATTTCTCCAAAGAAGACACACGGATGGCTAACAAACACATGAAAAGATGCTCAACATCACTCATTATTAGAGAAATGCAAATCAAAACCACAATGAGGTACCACTTCACACCAGTCAGAATGGCTGCGATCCAAAAATCTGCAAGCAATAAATGCTGGAGAGGGTGTGGAGAAAAGGGAACCCTCCTACACTGTTGGTGGGAATGCAAACTAGTACAGCCACTATGGAGAACAGTGTGGAGATTCCTTAAAAAATTGCAAATAGAACTACCTTATGACCCAGCAATCCCACTTCTGGGCATACACACCGAGGAAACCAGAATTGAAAGAGACACATGTACCCCAATGTTCATCGCAGCACTGTTTATAATAGCCAGGACATGGAAACAACCTAGATGTCCATCAGCAGATGAATGGATAAGAAAGCTGTGGTACATATACACAATGGAGTATTACTCAGCCGTTAAAAAGAATTCATTTGAATCAGTTCTGATGAGATGGATGAAACTGGAGCCGATTATACAGAGTGAAGTAAGCCAGAAAGAAAAACACCAATACAGTATACTAACACATATATATGGAATTTAGGAAGATGGCAATGACGACCCTGTATGCAAGACAGGGAAAGAGACACAGATGTGTATAACGGACTTTTGGACTCAGAGGGAGAGGGAGAGGGTGGGATGATTTGGGAGAATGACATTCTAACATGTATACTATCATGTGAATTGAATCGCCAGTCTATGTCTGACGCAGGATGCAGCATGCTTGGGGCTGGTGCATGGGGATGACCCAGAAAGATGTTATGAGGAGGGAGGTGGGAGGGGGGTTCATGTTTGGGAATGCATGTAAGAATTAAAGATTTTAAAATGTAAAAAATAAAAAACTAAAAATAAAAAAAAAACAAAAACAAAAAAAAATAAATAAAAATAAAAAAAATATTTTTCCTGGAAATTTTATTTTTCTGTATGTTTTTAAAAATGCTTCTATCTCTAGCTTTAAGAAGGTTGTTCTTTTATTGAAATCACATATTTATAGGAGAATTTAAAGAGAATTTACTATACTTTGTCTTCTATCCAAGAGTATAATTTGTCTTTTAACTTTTATTAGTCATTTTTTTATATCCCTAGCATTTTATGCTTTTATTTTTGTAGAGCCTTCATATTTCTTTATTCTTAAAAGTTTATTTTTATTGCTATTATAAATGATATTTATATTTTCTGATTATCATAAAGAAAAGCTACTACTTTCGTATCCTAGATATGCTGCTGCCTAACCTTAGGCAAGTTACTTACTCTATTTAGGGCTTAGTTTCCTCATGAAATTCACTGTGTTGATGTGAGTAATAAATGAGTCAACACATGTAAAGAGCCTGGCATAAGGTAAAGGTTCATAAACCTCACCTATTATTAACAGTGTCACATAAATTTGGAAATCAGCCATTTTACTGAATTGATTCTCTTGTTTTGACTAGCTCTTCATTTGATTCTCTTGGGTTTTACAGATATACAGTATGATCGTAATCTTGACAATTTTGTTAATGCCTTTAATATTTTATACTTCTGTTTTTCTTTTAAAATAACAATGGCTCATAGCTCCAACACTGTAATAAAGTATTTCTTTTGGGTGTCTTAGTTCTGACAGGGAAGAATATTTCTATTACAAATGTAAATAACAGCTACATTAAAATGCTATTGCATAATCTATACCAACCACTGCTTATAGATATTCCTCCATCTGTGGCATGTAAGTTGTTTCTTGAGTTTTTCACTATTGAAAGTAACAAAAATAGTTATCTTTGTATATAAATATTTGCACACATTTTTCATTATTTCACTGGGCAGTATGAAGTCTAAAGTGGATGTCCAAAGTAGCAGGGGGATAAATTAGATGAGTTTGGGACCAGCAAACTATACAAAATAAACAACAATGTCCTACTGTACAGCACAGGGAACTACATTCAGTATCTTCTAATAAATTATAATGGAAAATAATCTGAAAACAATGTATGTATAACTGGATTACTTTTCTGTACATCAGAAACTAACATAACATTGTAAACAACTATAATTAAAAAATAAAACTTTAAGTACTGGAACTTAATCTTATATATAATGAATAAAAGATCTTAAAAGTAAAAGAAAACCAAAGTGGACATCCTGCGCTCCAGATTCACATGGCCTTCCAGTAAGACTATACTGATCTGCACTCCCAACAGCAGTATTATATGAGTACCCTTCTCTCGCTGCACCGCTATTGGCAGTCTATTTGAGACAAACAAAATGATGATGTTTTTGTTTCTTTAGCTAGTATACCTAGAAATTACACTTACACCCAATGGTGGAGTCTAAATCCTTATCTGTCAAGTGGCCTCTGCAACAATCCTGAATGAGATCTCCTCAGAGTAAGAATCAGTACAGCCCTGGCGAAACTTGCTTTGTTCAGTAGGGTTTCTCTACCTCAGCACTACTGATGTTTTGAATGAGATACTCCTTTGCTGCAGAGGACTATCTCACGCACTGGAAAAAGTGTAATGGCATCCCTGGCCTCTACTCACTCGATGGCAGCTGCACCAGTTTTTCCAATCTGTGATAACAAAAATATTATCACATATCCCCAGATGCAGACAAATGACCTCTGGCAAAATCGTCCCCAGTTGGATATATGGTGTTAGGAGAATAAAATCCTAGACATCAGATACAAATGTCTACAACCACAAGCGAACGATAATGGTTCAGGTAAACTTTTGTTATAGGCAGAGACTAAAGAGACAAATAAAAAAATATAGGCTAAAATACTCACTTTGCTTTATAGGGTGAGTCCGAACCAAAAGTTTTTGCTTCCAATAAACTCTCATATTCCTTGGCCCTGGAGAGAGAAGAGTTTTATCACTGTTAGCTATTTTGTTGCTAATTTTTATACCAAAACAAAACTTTGGCTATGTTTTTCCCCTCCCAGTATTAAGAATATTACTATGCTGATTTTTAACAATTCCATTTCTGACACTGCTTCTTTACAATACTATAAATGTGATCCAAAAAGATTGAAAAATACATATTTCCTCATAGGATAGAAAATCATAAAAACATTTCTGAGTTAGGGATTTGGTACAGAATGGTGCTTATTTTTCAAAAAATGAAAATCATAATTAAACTTGAAACCATATTAAGTTTCTACAAGGTGGCTGAGATGGCTGAATATCAATGTACCTCAAGAGGTATTCAATGCAAAATTACTGTTGTTGTTGTTCAGTTGCTAAGTCACGTCCAAGTCTTTGTGACCCCACGGACTGCAGCACGCAAGACTTCCCTGTCCTTCACCATCTCCCAGAGTTTGCAAAAACACATGTCCATTGAGTTGGTGATGCCATCCAACCGTCTCATCCTCTGATGCCCCCTTCTTCTGCCCTCAATCTTTCCCAGCATGAAAGTCTTTTCCAAAGAGCTGGCTCTTTGCATCAGGTGGCCAAAGTACTGGAGCTTCAGCATCAGTCCTTCCAGTGAATATTTAGGGTTGATTTCCTTCAAGATTGACTGGTTTGATCTCCTTGAAGTCCAGGGGACTCTCAAAAGTCTTCTCTAACAGCACAATTAAAAAGCATCAGTTCTTCTGTGCTCAGCCTTCTTTATGGTCCAACTTTCACATCTGTACATGACTACTGGAAAAACCATTGCTTTGACTATATGGACCTTTGTTGGCACAGTGATGTCTCTGATTTTTAATATGGCATCTAGGTTTGATACAGTTTTTCCAAGGAGACACTTACCAAGGAGCAAGAGTCTTTTCATTCTGAGGCTGCAGTCACTATCCACAGTGATTTTGGAGCCCAAGAAAATAAAATCTGCCACTTTCCCCATTGTTTCTCTATCTATTTGCCATGAAGTGATGGGACTGGATGCCATGATCTTCGTTTTTTGAATGCTGAGTTTTAAGACAGCTTTTTCACTCTCCTCTTTCATCTTTATCAAGAGGCTCTTTAGCTCCTCTTTGCTTTCTGCTCTTAGGGTGGTATCACCTGCATATGTAAGGCTATAGTTATTTCTCCTGGCAATCTTGATTCTAGCTTGTGATTCATCCAGTCCAGCATTTCCAATGATGTGTCTGCATAAAGTTAAATAAGCCGGGTGACAATATGCAGCCTTGATGTACTCCTTTCCCAATTGTGAATCTGTTTGTTGTTCCAGGTCCTGTTCTAACTGTTGCTTCTTGACCTGTATACAGGTTTCTCAGGAGACAAGTAAGACAGGTATTCCCACCTCTTTCAGAATTTTCCAGTTTGTTGTGATCCACACAGTCAAAGGCTTTAGAGGGTCAATGAAGCAGAAGTAGATGGTTTTTGAGTTTCCTTGCTTTTTCTATGATCCAATAGATGTTGGCAATTTGATGTCTGGTTCCTCTGCCTTTTCTAAACCCAGATTGTACATCTGGAATTTTTTGATTCACATACTGCTGAAGCCTAGCCAGAAGGATTCTGAGCATTACCTTACTAGCAGGTGAAATGAGTGCAATTGTGTGGTAGTTTGAACATTCTTGGTACAGTTCTTCTGTGTAAAGAACAGTCATTGAAGTCTGGAAGTAATTTTAAAAGGCAGTGGAAATGATGATCAGATACTCAAAGATTCGTTTTGTTCTGCTTTTGTTGTCTATACTGACTAAATGCCAAAAGCCTGCAAAAATCTAATAACACTTCTCTGTCATTGTTCAACTATGCTCCGGCTTGCATGTTCCAGCACTTAAGAGCCATCAATAGGTCAACAATCAGCAAATGTCACTTCGACAATATATTAACAATGGTTTAATTTTTCAATTTCTCTTTTCAGAGGTCAACATTTAAATTTTGACCATTCATCCAAGGGTTTAGTCTCTAATTAGTGATCTGTGAAAGAACTAATTACAATGTACACCAATCCAGACAGCGATGACTGGTGAAAAAAAATAACAACTGCTTCATAAAAACCTGAAAGATGCAAATTACAACAGGCCTAATGAGAGAAAAAGTCAATCTAGCATAGGTTATGCTTGGGAATGAAGAAATAACTAAATTAGAATTAAACATTAAATTATGTATGTTTCAACCTACATGTACACATTGAAAGTGAAACTGATAATCACTCAGTCATGTCCAACTCTTTGCAACCCCATGTACTATAGCCTGCCAGGCTCCTCTGCACACAGGATTTCCCAGGCAAGAATACTGGAGTGGGTTGCCATTCCCTTCTCCAGGGGATCTTCCTGATCCAGGGATTGAACCTGGGTCTTCCGCATTGCAGGCAGATTCTATGATGCACTCACTGAAAGTGAGTGTTAGTCACTTTGTCATGTCCAACTCTGTGACCCCATGGACTGTAGCCCATCAGGCTCCTCTGTCCATCTACAGGCAAGAATGATAGAGTGGGTTGCCATTCCCTTCTCCAGGGGATCTTCCCAATCCAGCGATTGAAGTCAAGTCTCTTGCATTGCCAGCAGATTCTTTACCGCCTGAGCCAGGGACACTCTCAATGTGCTCATTGCTCTCAGCCAAAATATTAAGGCATATCAAAATGGGGAAATATCCACACTGTACTTGCAACTGTGACCTCATATGAAGGCAGGAAAAACTGCAATTATGTAGGGTTCAATGCATTCCAAGCACACATGCCAGGAGCTATACACTCACTGTCTTGTGAAATCTTAAAAAATATGTCTTTTCCTCATTTTACAGAAAAGAAATTGAGGCTTAAGAAGTTGTCTATTGTATCAACACATTTCTTCATCTGAGGCTTCAAGTGGAAAAGACTGAATACATTCTCCCATTTGTGCACACTTAACTAGTAAATTATAATACTATCCAAAGATATCCTAACTCTACATGAAATGGTAGTTAAGCACTTCTTCCTAACTTGAATCTTGTCTTGATTCACTTTTAACAATCAATTAAATACTTATTTCCAAAGTTCATACTCTGTATAAACTAAACAAGATAGAATATGGGGGATAATAAGAGTTATATATAGCAGGGATGAGGTATATACATAGCGGAGCTACTCAAGATATTTATACTCCACAAGGAAGAGGAAAATACAGCATTAAAAGGCACATAATTCTCAAAGCTGAGTAGGTAACAGATGTTAACTGTCACAAGTGCTTATTACCACCTAAGATGCCAGGGGGAGTTTCCTCAAGGCAATGGGAAGTGTACCTGCTTGAAAGATAGGTAGTATCTGAATACACGAAAAGAAAATGCCATTAACAGGAGAGAGAAGTGAGCAATAATGAAGACACAAAGGGAAACACAAGTTACATTAAGGGAACCGTGTGCAGATCCCTTTGCTTGGAGCAAAAGGTTAAAAGATGGGAATAATGAGAGATAAGACTGAGTATTACAATTCTGATTATTTACTTTTTAAGATAATGACTCACTTTATTAATATTTTAAATTAGTGTCACGTTGTATACTATGTTTACTCACTTTCAGTCTCCTTGTTATCACGATTCTATTTTTTCTCAGCCATAATGTGGGTTATTTATCTACTCCATTTTTTTGGCTAGCCTTTTCATAGGCTCTTTTGTTACCAATATGCTCAAAGAATTAGATCATATCAACTTCTATTTAACTTGTTTTTATCTTTATAAAGATAAAGTACATTTTAAGTGCCGTATGTGTATTTGTTAAATAAAAATAAATAAATCCATACCATTTTCCAGGAAGGAGATATGAACACTGTTCTAATCCTTGAGTTGTTTAGATCATTTCTACTTCAACTGATAATGTAACTTAAGGCTATAATTTCATTCTGAGTAATTTTTTTAAACTATATCCCCATAAGTTTCATTTTCTCACTGTCACAAATTTCAAATAGTTTATTTCCATTTTTCTTACTCAAAAAAACCCCCCCAAAACTCGTTACTTCAAATATTTTCTGCCCCACCCCCATGCTTTGGTTCCAAAATGTTCATTTTTTGTCTTTATAATTTTTTTCATTCTTGAGTCAGCTTTATTGAAGTATAATTTGCATACAACAAATACTTGAAGTTTTAAACCTATAATTTTGATGAGCTTTCACAATTGGGCCTACAATGTAAATGAAACCATAATCATGATATAAAGCATTTCTACCACCAACAAAGTTTTCTCATTTGTTTTTGCAGTAACTCTCTTTCCCCTTCCCCTACCCTTTCGTTCCTAGCAACCAGCTATCTACTTTCTACCCCTAAAGCTTTATGAATATCAAATCAGTACAATCATACATACTCTCTTGTGTCTGAATTAATTCATTTAGAATAAATCTCTTGAGAGTCTCTCATAATGTTGAATATATTATTAGTTTATTCCTTTCCACTGCTTTACAGTGTTCCATTCTTTGGATACCATAATTTGTTTATCCACTACCATTTGGATATTTTACTTTCCAATCTGGGGCTACTACCTACTATGAACATTTGTAGACAAATCACTGCATGGATAAATGTCTTAATTTCTCTTAGATAAATACAGAAGTAGGATTGCTGAGCTATATGACAAGCACCTGCTTAACCCTAATTTACAAAATATTTATCAAATGGGTCATTCCAATTTGTACTTCTACCAGTAAAGTATAGAGTTTCAGTTGCTTTAATCTCCAACTATTACTGATGAACAGCCTATTTCTCCCCTCAATTCTGTCAGTTTTCCCTTCATGTATTTTGTGGCTTTCTCACAGGCATATATGTTTGTAATTGTTACATATTTTTGATGGATTCATTCTTTCATCACTACAAAATGTCCTTCTTCTTTTATTGTACAATTTTGGTCTTAATGTATATGTTGTATTATATTAATACAGTTTAGCTACATTATCTTGCAGAGGTTATTCTTCTCATGAAGTATCTGTTTCTTTCATTTCACATTAAGCCAGCTGGGTTCTTATATATTAAGTGATTCCCTTATAGATAGCATATAGTCGAATCATTTAAAAAAAAATTCATTCTGCCAACCTGTATGTTTCACTGGAGTCTTTGAAGTGAAAGTGTGAGTCACTCAGTTGTGTCTGACTCTTTGTGACCCCATGGACTCTAGCCTGCCTGGCTCCTCTGTCCATGGGATTTCCCAGGAAAGAACACTGGAGTGTGTTGCCATTCCCTTATCCAGGGAATCTTCCTGATCCAGGGATCAAACTCAAGTTTCCTGTATTGCAAACAGATTCTTTACTGTCTGAGCCACCAGGGAAGCACTGGAGTCTTTAATGCACCTATATTTAACATAATTACTAAGAAGGACAGATTTACTTCTGCCATTTTGCTATTTTATGTAATCTCTCTTTTGTCCCCCATTTCCTTCATTACCGCTTTATCTTGTGTTAAATGTACCATCTTCATTCCATTCTCATTTCCTCACGCATATATACGTACATATATATTTGTTTAGTTATTTATTTTCTTTGTAGGTGACCTAAATTATAATCAACATCTTATTTCATAACAATCTAGCTAGAATTAATATCAGCTTAGTTTCCGTAGTATACAAAAGTGTTCCTGTATAGTATTTGACTTGCCAGGTGGCTCAGTGGTAAAGAAGATGCCAGCCAAGCAGAAGATTTGGGTTCAGTTCCTGGGTCATGAAGATCCCTTGGAGAAGGAAATCGTAATCCACTTCAGTATACTTGGCTGGGAAATCCAATGGACAGAGGGGCCTGATGGAGTATAGTCCATGGGATCGCAAAAGGGTCAGTCACGACTTAGCGACTAAACAACAATATAGCACTTATCCTTTATGCTAAAATTATAAATTACAGATTTACACAGTGTGCCCATAAACATAGGTTTATAATTATTATTTTGTGCAGTTGACTTTTAATTCAAATAGGAAAAATGAGAAGTTACAAAAACACTACATTTACACTAGTTATTTCTATAGTGTTTTTTATTTCTTTGCGTGTATTCAGGTTACTGTCTACATTTTTTTTTTCAATCTCAGACTGAAGATTTCCTTTAGTGCATCTTGAAGTGCAGGTCTACTAGTGACAAACACTTGGCTTTTGTTTATCAGAAAATGTATGAATTTCTCCTTCATTTTTGAAATTTTGCCAAGTATAGAATTTTTGGTTGACAATTTGTTTTCTTCTACCAGGAAACTGAATATGTTTATCCTACTAGCTTCTGACCTTCATATTTTCCTACAGAAATAAACTGTTATTATACTACAGATATTTTATATATGGAGAATTATTTCTCTTTTAAGATTTTCTTTGTCATTAGCTCCCAGTGCTTGATTATGTGTCATAAGGTGGATCTCTGCATTTCTTCTACTTTGAGTTTGTTGAACTTCCTGGATCTGCAGATTCATATGCTTCATTAAATTTGGAAAATTTTCAGATATATTTCTTCAAATGTCCTCTGCCCTTTGCTCTCTCTGCTCTCCTTCTGGGATGCCCCTTATGTTTATGTTGGTATGCTAGGTAGTGTCCCACAGGTCTCTGACTTTTACCCATTCGTTTTTCTTTCTCTTCTATAGAAAATCTCAATTGATAGTTTTCAAGGTCACCAATTCTTTCTTCTACCTGCTCAAATAACCTGATGAACCCTTCAAGTAATTTTTCATTTCAATTTTTGTACTTTACAGATACAAAATTTATTAGTTCCTTTAAATTTTTTTTAATCTCATTATTAACCTCTTCCAGTTGGTTAGATATCATCCACATGGTTTCCTTTACCTCTCTGAGTACATTAAAAATTTTTAAAGTCTTTGTCTAGGAAGGCCAATGTCTGGGCTTCCCCAAGGACACTTTCTATAATTCCTCCTCCCTCAAAGTATGGGCCAATTTTCTTTTTCTTTGCTTGCCTTGCAACTTTTCCTTAAGAACACACTCCTATATTTAAAAAGGATAATCAACAAAGACCTACTGTATAGCACATGGAACTCTCCTCAATGTTACATGCCAGTCTGGATGGAAAGGGGGTTTGGGGGAAAATGGATACGTGTATATGTATGGCTGATCCCTTTCACTGTTCACCTGAAACTACCACCACATTGTTAACTGGCTATACCCCAATACAAAATAAAGTGTTTAAAGTTACAAAAAAAAAAAAAGATCAATGCCATATTAAAAAAGCAGATATTCTAAGCATTATAATGTGGGAACTCTGGAAATCAGATTCTCTTTCCTCTCAGGGTTTGGTTTTGCTTGTTGTATACTTGTTTAGTGACTTTTCTGAACTAATATTCTAAAGTTTATATTCTTGGTCATTATGACCCCTAAAGTCTTGATTCCATTATTTTAGGAATCAGCTAGTGATCCAAGAGATTTCTTTGAACACCATAAATAATAACAACAAAAAGTCCCAATCTAGTATTTGCAGATGAGCTGTGTGACTGTGTTGCGGCAAGCCAACAGTCAGGCAGATTACAACACTGTCTTAGCCCTCACTTCCTGCTTGCATAAAAGCCTGATGGTCAGGTAGGGAAAAGACTCCAGGGTTGTCTTGGGTCTTTTCTAATCATGTACCCATCCCTGGAGATACATGTGGCCTTCTAGATTTCTCAAAGTATGTGGGAGATTTTCAAAGCCTTTGTTTCCCAAAGCATCTTAATCCTCAACCTTTCCCTGCAAGTTTTTATTAGTCAATTATTTATCCTAGTTGTATATCCTTGTACTTGTGTGCTGTGCTTAGTCGCTCAGTCAAGTCCAACTCTTTACAACCCCATGGACTGTTGCCCGCCAGGCTCCTCTATCCATGGGGATTCTCCAGGCAAGAATACTGGAGTGGCTTGCCATGCCCTCCTTGCACCAGGTATCATGAATTAATACATTTGCCTTCAAATTGTTTTTGACAATTATCCCCAGGTAACCTCCTTAGCTCTGGGACAATTCCGAGTTAGGCAAAAGTAGGACAAACTCTTAAAACTAACCTTTCAAAACCACAATGAGGTACCACTTCACACCAGTCAGAATGGCTGCGATCCAAAAATCTGCAAGCAATAAATGCTGGAGAGGGTGTGGAGAAAAGGGAACCCTCCTACACTGTTGGTGGGAATGCAAACTAGTACAGCCACTATGGAGAACAGTGTGGAGATTCCTTAAAAAATTGCAAATAGAACTACCTTATGACCCAGCAATCCCACTTCTGGGCATACACACCGAGGAAACCAGAATTGAAAGAGACACATGTACCCCAATGTTCATCGCAGCACTGTTTATAATAGCCAGGACATGGAAACAACCTAGATGTCCATCAGCAGATGAATGGATAAGAAAGCTGTGGTACATATACACAATGGAGTATTACTCAGCTGTTAAAAAGAATTCATTTGAATCAGTTCTGATGAGATGGATGAAACTGGAGCCGATTATACAGAGTGAAGTAAGCCAGAAAGAAAAACACCAATACAGTATACTAACACATATATATGGAATTTAGGAAGATGGCAATGACGACCCTGTATGCAAGACAGGGAAAGAGACACAGATGTGTATAACGGACTTTTGGACTCAGAGGGAGAAGGAGAGGGTGGGATGATTTGGGAGAATGACATTCTAACATGTATACTATCATGTGAATTGAATCGCCAGTCTATGTCTGATGCAGGATGCAGCATGCTTGGGGCTGGTGCATGGGGATGACCCAGAAAGATGTTATGGGGAGGGAGGTGGGAGGGGGGTTCATGTTTGGGAATGAATGTAAGAATTAAAGATTTTAAAATTTAAAAAATAAAAAACTAAAAAAAAAAAAAAACAAACTAACCTTTCAGAGAACCATCAGAGAGGTCAAAACAGCTATGGTTCTTTGAGTACAAGATCTGTTCTTCTCTAGTATTAGGTTCCTGTAACAGGGATGCAGCTGATTGTCTTCAAAGCTTCTGCTGAGTTGGGAAGTTGAGATATGATCAGGGTAAGCTAAAATGCCACTACCCTCTTTGATGGGCTTCCCTGGTGGCTCAGACAGTAAAGAATCTGCCTGCAAAGCAGAAGACCTAGGTTTGATCCCTGGGTCGGGAAGATGCCCTGGAGAAGGGAATGGCAACCCATTCCATTATTCTTGCTTAGAGAATTCCATGGACAGAGGAGCCTGGCAGGCTACAGTCCATGGGGTTGCAAAGAGCTGGACATGACTGAGCGACTTTCACTTTCACCCTCTTTTTAAAAATTGAATTATAGTTACTCTATAATTTTGTACAACAAAATGACTCAGTGATACACATAATGTATTTTTTTCAGATTATTTTATATTATTGGTTATTACAAGATATTGAGTAGAGTTTCCTGTGCTATACTGTAGATCCTTGTAGTTTATTTTATATATAATAGTTATGTAAATGTTAATCTCAAACTACTAATCTATCCCCCCCACTACTATCGCATTTGAAAACCATAAGTTTCTTTTCTATGTCTGTGAGTTCCTTTCTGTTTCATAAATACGTTCATTTGTATCATTTTTTAGATTCTACACATAAGTGATATATGAGATCTGTCTTTCTCTGACTTACATCACTCACTTAGTATGATAATCTCCAGGTCCATCTGTGTTGCTGCAAGTAGCATTATTTCATTCTTTCTTTTTTTAACTGAAGTATAATTGCTTTCCAATGTTGTGTTAATCTCTGCTGTACAATGAAGTGAATCAGCTATCTGTATACATATATACCCTCCCTCTTGATCTTCCTTCCCTCACATTCCACCATCCAAGTCATCACAGAACACCAAGCTGTGGTGTTCTATACATCATGTTCCCACTACCTAACCATTTTACACACGATGGTGTATTTATGTCAAACTTAACTTCTCAGTTCATCGCACTCTCCCCCTCCCCGACTGTGTTCACATGTTCTCTGCATCTGCGTTTCTCTTCTGCCCTGCAAACAGGTGCATCAGTACCATTTCTCTAGACTCCACATATATGTGTCACTATATGATATTTGTTTTCCTCTAACTTATTTCACTTTGTATGATATACTCTAGGTCCGTCCACATCTCTACAAAGGACCCAATTTCATTCTTTTTACGGTTGATTAAAATTCCATTATATATATGTACCACATCTTCTTTATCCATTCATCTGTCAATGGAAATTTAGGTTTTTTCCGTACCCTGGTTATGGTAAACAGTGCTTCAGTGAACCCTGGGGTACATGCGTCTTTTTCGATTATGGCTTTCTCAGTTATATGTCCAGTAGTGGGATTGGTAGTGGGTCATATGGTAGTTCCATTTTTAGCTTTTTAAAGGAAACTACATTACTGTTCGGGAGAAGGAAATGGCAACCCACTCCAATATTCTTCAGAATCCTGAATCCTGTGGACAGAGGAGCCTGGTGCTGTCCATAGAGTCAGACATGGCTGAAGTGACTTAGCATGCATGCATACATTGGAGGAGGAAATGGCAACCCACTCCAGCATTCTTGCCCGGAGAATCCCAGGGACAGAGGAGCCACACAGAGTCAGACACGACTGAAGCAACTTAGCAGCAGCAGCACATTACTATTCTCCACAGTGGCATATCAATTCACATTCCCACCAACAGTGCAAGAGGGTTTCCTTTTCTCTGCACCCTCACCAGCATTTATCGTTTGTAGATTTTTTGTTGATGGCCATTCTGATTGGTGTGAGGTGATGCCTCATTGTAGTTTTGATTTGCATTTCTGTAATAAAATTAGTAATGTTGAGCATCTTTTTCATGTGTCTTGGCCACCAGTATGTCTTCTTCGATAAAATGTCTTGATACTAAGCTGCATGAGCTGTTTGTATACTTTGGAGATTAATCTTTTGTCCATTGCTTTGTTTGCAAATATTTTCTCCCATTCTGTAGACTGTCTTTTCCTCTTGTTTATGCTTTCCTTTGCTGTGCAAAAGCTTTTACATTTAAGTAGGTCCCATTTACATCAAAAAGTGTTTTTCCTATGTTTTTCTCTAGGAGTTTTATAGTGTCACGTCCTACATTTAGATCTTTTATCCACTTTGAATTTAATTTGGTGTATAGTGTTAGGGAGTGTTTTAATTTCATTCTTTTACATATAGTGGTTAGCTTTCCAAGAAACATTTATTGAAGAGACTGTCTTTTCTCCACTGTATATTCTTGCCTCATTTGTCATAGATTAGGTGACCACAGGTGCATGAGACTGTCTCTGGACTTTTCCTTTCTGCATCATTGACCTTATTTTTGTTTCTGTGCCAGTACAATATTGTCTTGATTACTGTAGCTATATAGTATAGTCTGAAGGTGCCTGATTCCTACAGCTCCATTTTTCTTTTTCAAGATTGCTTTGTCTATTCAGGGTCTTTTGTATCAAAATGCAAATTAAAAAATTTTGATTCTAGTTCTGTGAAAAATGTTACTGGTAATTTGATAAGAACCGCACTGAATCTGCAGATTGCCTTGGGAAGCACAGTCATTTTGACAATATTGACTCTTCCAATCCGAGAACATGGTGTATCTTTCCATCTGCTTGTGTCATCTTTGATTTCTTTTGTCAGTGCCTTATGCTGTTCAGAGTATAGGTCTTTTGCCTCCTTAGGCAGATTTATTCCAAGGTATTATTTTTGATGCAATGATAAATGGGATTGTTTCTTTAATTTCTCTTTCTGATTTTTCATTGTCAGTGGATGGAAAAGCAATAGATTTCTGTGTATTAACTGTGTATGCTGCAACTTTATCAAATTCACTGATGGACTCTAGTAGTTTTCTGGTAGCATCTTTCTCTATGTATACTATGATGTCACCTGCAAACATTGACTGTTTTACTTCTTTTCCAGATTGGATTCCTTTTTCTTCTCTGACTGCTATAGCTAGGACTTCCAAAACTATGCTGAATAAAAATGGCAAGAATGGACACCCTTGTCTTGTTCCTTATATTAGAGGAAATGCTTTCAGATTTTCACCGTTGCGTATGATGTTAGTTATGGGTTTGTCATATGTTGCCTTTATTATGTTGAGGTAGGTTTCCTCTATGCCCACTTTGTGAAGAGCATTTTTTTTTATCATAAATGGATGCTGGATTTTAGCAAAAGCTTTTTTTGCATCTACTGAGATGATCATAATGATTTCTACTCTTCAATTTGTTAATATGTTGTACCACATTGATTGATTTAGGGATGCTAAAAAATCCTTAAATCTGTGAGATTAAACCCACTTAATCACCTTTTAATGTATTGTTGGATTCAGCTTGATAGAATTTTGTTGAGGATTTTTGCATCTATGTTCATCAGTGGTATTGGCCTGTTATTTTATTTCAGTCTCATATTGGTAACAGGGTGATGGTGGGAAGGCAGACATTTTTAAGAAGAACAAAATGCTCTGGCGTATTTCAAAACAGCTCCTTATTCCCTGCTGGAAGCAAAAGCATTTTGCTGTGATACTCACTTTGAGAACCTCATCAAGCTCTTAGAAGTGAAGTACACAGAAGTGTGGGGATCTCGTGTAGTTCTGACTCCCATATTCGTCCACCTTGAACATCTGGAGAGTCATCAACTATAGTTCAGGTTTCCCTACCCCAGAACTGATTTCCACAGAGGATGCAAATTATATCTCACTAAAGCTGCCATAACAAGTCAACATAATGCACCAAACTGATAAAATGAAAGAGTGCATTTCAACAGATGTAGAAAAGGCATTTGAGAATATGGTATATCACTCTAAGAAAAAAAACACTCAGGAAGTTAAGAATAGAATAAAGCTCCCTCAATCTGAGAAATGACATCTACACAAACTGTAAGGTATGATGTTATAGCTAATATAACATAGTGAAAACCCTACTGCTTTCTCCCTAAGATCAGCACCAAAGCTTCTGTTTCATATTTTGTAGAAGGTGCAACACAGTGCAATAGACAATAGAAAAAAATAAACAGTATACTAAGTAGAAAAAAAAAACAAATAAAATTGATTTTATTCTGATATATTTATGTACATAAAGAAATCTTATAAATTTATAAAACTATTAGAGCTCATAAGTCTATTTGGAAAGGTCCCAATATCTAGTGAATATACAAATAGTAATTCTGTCTATATGCTCACAACAAAAAATACTACAAATATAATTTTCAATAGCAACAAAAACTTAAAATATTAGGGATAAATTTAATGAAGTATTTGTAAAGCATTTAAACTGAAAATTACAAAAAACTACTGGAGAAATTAAATAAGCTCTAAACAAATGCAGATACATATCTCATCATGTATTGGAAGATCCAAAATTATCAGGATACCCTTTCTTCCTAAGTTTATCTACAGATCAGTCTAATGCCAATCAAAATCCCAAGAGACTTTTTAATTTTAGATACTAAAAATTGATCTTAATATTTTTGTGAAAATCCAAGACCTTAAAAGATGCTTACTCATTGGAAGAAACGTTATGACCAACCTAGATAGCATATTCAAAAGCAGAGACATTACTTGGCCAACAAAGGTCTGTATAGTCAAGGCTATGGTTTTTCCAGTGGTCATGTATAGATGCGAGAGTTGGACTGTGAAGAAAGCTAAGTGCCGAAGAATTGATGCTTTTGAACTGTAGTGTTGGAGAAGACTCTTGAGAGTCTCTTGGACTGCAAGGAGATCCAACCAGTCCATCCTAAAGGAGATCAGCCCTGGGTGTTCCTTGGAAGGAATGATGCTAAAGCTGAAACTCCAGTACTGTGGCCACCTCATGCGAAGAGTTGACTCACTGGAAAAGACTCTGATGCTGGGAGGGATTAGGGGCAGGAGGAGAAGGGGACAACAGAAGATGAGATGGCTGGATGGCATCACCGACTCAATGAACGTGAGTTTGCGTGAACTCTGGAGTTGGTGATGGACAGGGAGGCCTGGCATGCTGTGATTCATGGGGTCGCAAAGAGTCAGACACGATTGAGCGACTGAACTGAACTGAACTGAAAAACAAAACTTCAAAAAGAAAACAAAGTTGAAGACTTCTATTGCTTTATTTTAAGATCTACTACAAAGCTACCGTAATCAAGACAGTGTGAAAAGGAACAAAATAATGGAAGAGAACAGACCAGAAGTAGATTCAGACTTCATGGGGTGATTTATATTTTTTATTAGGTGTCAAAATAGAAAAACAGGGTAGAATAGGAGAGTCCAGAAATAGACTTACTCACGAGGGGAGATTTTTTTTTAACCAAAGTATTAAAACATTGTAATGGGAATGGAAATCTTTTCTGTGGATAGTGTTGGAACAACTGACTAGCTATAGAGAAAAAGAAATTTGGGCCTATTCTTCATATCATACCCACTAATTTGTTAGAGCTGGATCATAAATCTAAATGCCAAAACTAAAATTACAAGGCTTCTAGAAAAAAAAAATGCAAAGGATTTTTAACTTTTCGTCAGACAAAAATCTCTTAGAACCCAGAAAGCACAAGACCTAAAAAGAACATACTGATAAAATAGACATCATCACGATTAAAAATACATTTGCTTATCAACAGCTATTGCTAACAAAATGTATAGCCAAGCTCCAGATTCAGAAAAAAATTCACATAACACATAACTGGCAAAGAACATGTATCTAGAATATATAAACAACTCAAAGATAAAATGACAAACAACTCAACTTTTAAAATGGGCAAAAACCTTCAAAGACACGTCATAAGGGAAGATATGAATGGTGAAAAATTACATGGAAAGATACTCAATACATATTATTAATCACTAAGGAAGTGCAAATTAGAATCACAAGATACAACTATGCTCACACTGGAATTAAGATTAAAATTTTAAAAATTAAAAATACCAAGTATTGACAAATGTTGAGCTACTGGGAGTCCACCAGGTTGCTGATGGAAGTGTAAAATAGTACCACCACTGTGAAAAAAATGTGGAGTTTCAGTTTTAAGTATTTATCCAAGAGAAAGGAGAATGCAAATACACCTAAAGACTTGACAGAAGGTTAATTTATCAATGCCAAATAAGTGAAAACTCAGATGTCTATTAACAGATGAACAGATAAAAATTTATGGAATATGCACACAATGGTATGTTCATCAATGAAAAAAACAAACTACACACAAGTCAGATATATCTCAAAAATGGTATACAGTTGACCCTTGAACAACACGGCAATGAACTACATGGGTCTACTTATACTTGGATTGCTTTCAAGAGTAAATACCACAGAACTACACAATGCCCAGTTGGTCAAACTGCAAATCATGCAGCCTAACTGCAAATCATGTTAGCTTTGCTGTAAAGTACATTCAGAGACTGTCTTTCTCCAGCACCACTACCTCCCCCCCTCAGTCAGGCGTCCATCATATGTGCGGAGGTTTAACCAACAGAGGAACTGCAGATATGGAGCACCAACTGTAAGCTATGTGTGGATTTTTTGACTGAATGGAGAGTCAGTGCTCCTAACACTCTCATTGTTCAAGGATCAACTGTACTTAGTAAGAGAAGTCAGCCACAAAGGCTTCATTTGCATGTATTTCTAGAATAGGAAAAACTAACCTATGATGAGAGAAAGCAGGTCAGTGGTGACCAAGAGCCAAGGGTGGTGGTGAAAACTGACTGGAAAGAGACACAAAGACACTGTGAAACAATGCAAAGGCTCTTACAGATTATACGTGAGTATGCAGGTTTGACAAAACTCAACAAGCTATATATTAGAGATCTCTACATTCACTTCTGTAAATCATACTGCAATAAAAAAAGTTACTGATATAGGTATGTAAGCATAAAAAGGATACACATATGCCAAAAAATTAGCAGCATCAGAATTATAGGATTTTTCCTATAATTTAAAGATTTCCTTTAATAACCTAGCATTACTATATATATATATATATATATATATCAGGGCCTGAAGGACAGCCTCACTGAAAAGGTTAACATTTGAGCAAAGACCTGAAAGAGGTAACAGTGCGAAGCTCTATGGATATATGTGGGAGAGCTGTCCAGAAAGAGGAAAACTGCAGTGTAAAAGCCCTGAGGCTTTGAGAAGAGAAGTGACATGATCTGACATGTGAACAGGTGCCCTTTGGCCAGCATGTTTAGAATAGACTGTGAAAGCCAAGGACAGAAACAGAGACTAGTCAGGGAAGTGCTGCAATAACCCAGGTGAGATATGACGGAGGCTTGACTGAGGGGGGAGGTAGTGATGCTACAGAAAGAGCCTCTGAATGTACTTTACCACAAAGCTAACATGATTTGCAGTTAGGCTGGATGAGATGTGGGAGAGAGAAAAAGGTCAAGGACAATTTCAAGGGTTCTGGCATACACAACTAGAATAGAGTTACCTGGTTATTAATATAGAGAAAACTAGAAAGGAGAGGTTTTGGAGGGCAGATGCAGAGAAGAAAGCAGGAACTTGTTTTGGACACACTAAATTTGAGTACAGTTGAAGAGATATAAAACTAGTAGTCATCAACAGGTGGAGAATATTGAAAGACAAACACCTGGTGAACTAACCAAAGGAATGTGTACCTAGAGGAAAAAGAGAAAGGTCCAAAGAATGGACTCAATGCCATTTCTGGAGGTCAGCAAGTTCTCAGCATAAACTAGAAACGAAGGTCAGTAACACCCTAAAGTATATACTGTAAAACTATTCTTAGAAACTTCAAGGAACTACAAAACAAAACAAAACAAAACAAAACCCAACCAAAAAAGCCTTTTCTTTTCTTTGCTTGAATGAGTACTCTCAAGTTTCCACTGATTATGTAAGATGAAATGGACATCTTCTTTTAATTACAATCTGAAATTGGAAATGATGGAGAGAGAGTACCTGTTCACCATTATTCTAGACCTGTGTTTCTATAACTCCATAGGTCAAGCTTCTCTTTTTCTAACCATTTAGGAATAAAGGTATAACAACATATTCAGACAACCTTTCTTCAAATAGCAAATAATTATTTTCTAAGGAGGAACTACACTTGTGTCCTGGAACAAGACTCATCAGTCATCAAATAATGCTCAGAGCTTGTGAGGTAATGATGTACTACACAGCTGTCTGATCCTCAGATGTCACTTTGGAGGCTGATGATAAACTACAGGTCTGACAACTCACTTTCCATTTCAAGATATTTCTTGAACTTTCTCTTGTTGTGACAGGCAACCAAATTGATTAAACCTAGTCATGGGATTTGACACTACAGCCAGCAGACTTCTATTTGTTGATTGCTATTGATTTTCTTTGATACTTCATTTAAAAATCAATAGTTGGAAAGAAAAATAGGCTTGGTTTACACATACTTAAACATACTATTGTATGCTGAAGGAGGCACAAGTTTGGCAGGGCTTTGGCATCCAATTATAAGAAGAGCTCTTAACAGGTGAAAGCAAGGGCTTTAGATCGATATTCAGTTTTCTTTCTCAATCAAAGAAAGTGGCTATAAATTAGGCTCATCAGTATTATTTTCAAGGCTTTCTTGAAGCAAACAAGTTTAAACTTTTGGGGAGGGGCAGAGAGTCTTCCTTGGATTTACATTAAAAATGTTACACCACTAAAACTTTTTCCTTGTTTTTAAGCATATTTATAGCACCTGGGGGCTTCCCTGGTGGCTTGGCCAGTAAAGAATCCACCTGCCATGCAGGACACCCAGGTTTGATCCCTAGATTAGGAAGATCCTCTAGAGATGAAGTGGCTACCAACTCCAGCATTCTTGCCTGGAGAATTCCATGGACAGAGGAGTCCGGTGAGCTACAGTCCACGGGGTCACAAGGAGTCAGACATGACTGACAGACTAACAATTTCACTTTTTTCTTTTCATGGTACCTGAAGTTCATCCGTGCTTTTATCTTTTTGGCTTTCTTCTTATTTTTCTGCCTCTCTTCTCCATCTTTCAAAGGCTCTGGTGGAGCTGTACTTTCAACCACAATGTCAATAACATATTTCTTTAAGGAAAGGTGCTCCTGCAAGATAAATAAATGAAATAATAATTAAAAACAACAATAGCACTGCTACAGACTACAGTGACTATAAAAGAATACACAGATGAAAGTAAAAGTAATCTCTAGGAAATACTGGCTTCAAAAACTGCTTTGGTAAACACTGAAGAAACCATTTTACTTGAGACTTTCATTGACCTGTCAAACTTTGCTGCACATCAACTGAGCTAAATGCTAAGGATACAGGGACACACTCAAGTGCCCTGCAACTCCACACTGCAATAGGAGAGGTAAAATACCATACTCAAATCTATAAAACCCAGCTTGGTCCTACAGGAGCGCAAAAGGGGAAACAAGATCACTTGGGGCGAGGAGGAAAGATTTTAAGAAGGAAGCACCATGTCTGCTATCCCTTGAAGGATGGATTGAATTTGAACATATGGATATTGGGTATGTGTGTGTGTGTTTGGGTTGGTAGTTGCGAAAGGTGGCAGGAAGGAGAAAGGAGTAGGCATTCCAGAATACAGGCAGAGGTGAGAAAGCAGAACGTGGCTAGTGGCGGCAGAAATTTGGTCTGGCTCAAGTACACAGTTTGGCCCCACTTCCCTCCTTAGCCATCTTGGATTTTATGGCACCTCATTATTATTACTCTCCTGCATGTACACAACTCCCTTGTCCCTCTATTCCTCTTTCATACCCTCATGGAAGAACCTCAACCCTCAAGCTAACTCTTTCTCTACTTTGTACTCATAACTGAGCAGATTAATACGGCTATAATTACAAACCATGGTGACAAGATCTCAGTTTAAATTTATGACATTACACCTCAAATGGGCTCTAGAACTGCCAGGCAATCGAGCAACCTTAGTCTACTTTGTCTACATTCTCCCTCCCAGAAATTATTTTAGACCCTCTCCTTAAATTTCCAATATCATTAGAACTATAGATCACTTCTTCCTCCCTGACACACTTTCTTCACTAGGTTTCTAGATATCACACTCTCCTCCTAACTCCATGTACCTTTTAAGTCTTCTTTGGTGGATCCTTTTCCTCTTCTTGACTGATAAATATTAAACATCTCAGACTTATAACTTCCTTCTTCTCTATTCAAACTTATTTATCAAGTGCAGTGACTTGAAATATCATTCACAGAGGCAATTCCCAAATTTTTATCTCTAATCCAGACTTCTCCCCTGAACTCTATTCCTGTATCAAACTATCTACTGGAAATCTCCACTTAAGTGGAGTATTTCCAACATAAGCATTTCCAAAATAATACTCTACAACATAGCTCTTATGCTGCTAATATACATTAAAAATTGACCTTAGAGGGTTTAGTAAGTGGTGCCACTATTTGCATAACTGCTCACATCTAGTACATCAGTAAATCCTATCAGCTCTACTTTCAAATATACCCATATTAATCTCAATCCAATCACTTCTCCTCACCACCATCACTTAATCTAAGGCCTTGTAGCTTTCATTTGGATTATAAAATAGCTTCTTAAATATTCTTCCAGCTTCTATGGCCACAAAATCTTTTCTTTACAAAATTAGCAATTTTAAAAAATATAAATTACATCATATCATTCCTCTTATCAAAATCTTGCATTCTCATCACGTTCAGGATAAAATCCACAGTCCTTATCATGGTCTACTAAGCCCCACATCATCAGCCTCTCTGACCTCATCTGACATTGCTCTCTCCTTTGTTCACTCCACTGTGGATGGAGTGGGCATATTAAACAGTAGAACTGATAGGGTTTACTGATATATTAGATTGAGCAGTTGTGCAAAGTTACTTAACACTCTAACAGCAAATTTTATGTATACAAGGAGCATACGGGTGTTGTTGTAGAATGTTATTTTGTAAATGCTTATGGTGGAAACACAAGTGGAGAGTTCCAGGAGACAGTCTGATATAGGAGTGGAGTTCAGGATGTTATTGTTCTTCACATTCATCAGGAATGGTACTGCCTCAAGACTCTTGTTTCCTTAGCCAAGAGTATTCTTCTCCAGGTACTTGCATGGTCTCAGCTAAAATGAACATCCAACCTTACATAACACCTTCTATTATTTGCCATCTTTTCATTTTTCTGCATAGGACTTGTGTATCATCAGTGCCTGATATCAATATTTATTTGTAATTTCCTGCACTAGAATATCAGTTTCATGAGGGCACTGACTTTGTTTTGTTCGGTGATGGTTTGGTGTCTGGTACTGTGCCTGGCATACAGTAGGCACTCAATAAGTATAGGTTAAATGAATGATGAAACGAAGGTAACAAGATCTAATACAATATCGGTGGTCAAATGAATGAAGGTGGTCAAAACATACAAACTTTCAGTTATGAGATTAAGTAAATCTTCAGATTGTAAGGTACAACATAGTGAGTATAGTTAACAATACTGTACTGTATATTTGAAAGTTGCTAAGAGAGTAGATCTTAAAAGTTCTCATTACAAGAAAAAAATTGTAACTCTGAGTGGTCATAGACTGTAACTAAACTATGGAAATCATTTCACTATATACAGATATATAAATATATATATAAAATCAAACATTATGTTGCATACCTAAGACTAACACAAATGTTCTCTGTCAATCATATCTTGATAAAAAAAAAGGGCAAAAATAGTATTCTGAGGGCTTATTATACAATGTATACTGAGGTAAGTCCTTTACATATGATCATTGATTTAGTCCTTTGAACTATACTAAAAGGTATATATTGTTATTACTTTCATTTTAACTATTAGGAAACAGACACAGAATCAAATAACTTTCCTGAAGTTAGAAAGTCAAGATCATGACGATTAGCAGTTTTGTAGATAGTAGTGATACAGCCTAATTTAAATCCAGACAATATGATTATGGAGTCTGTATTTTTGGCTAGTACTTTAGAGATATGGTTAGAAAATGAGTTGAGCCATAGAGTTGTGCTTATTATTAAACATCTGTACTTAGTGAGGTCAGAGGGAAAAAGCCAAATCCTGTATATTTTCTCTTGTATAAGGAATCCACCAAATAAAGCAAACAAATGGATATAATAAAACAGAAACAGACTTATAGTCACAGAGAACAAACTAGTGGTTATCATTGGGAAGAGGGATAAGAGAGGAGCAAGATAATGGAAGAGGATTTACAGGTACAAACTGTTGCTGCTGCTGTTGCTGCTAAGTCGCTTTAGTCGTGTCCGACTCTGTGCGACCCCAGAGACGGCAGCCCACCAGGCTCCCCTGTCCCTGGCATTCTCCAGGCAAGAATACTGGAGTGAGTTGCCATTTCCTTCTCCAGTTCATGAAAGTGAAAAGTCAAAGTGAAGTCACTCAGTCATGTCCGACTCTTAGCGACCTCATGGACTGCAGCCTACCAGGCTCCTCCGTCCATGGGATTTTCCAGGCAAGAGTACTGGAGTGGGGTGCCATTGCCTTCTCCAGGTACAAACTACTAATTATCAAATAAATAAGATCAAGGATGCAATGTACAAGATAGGGTATATAATCAGTGTTTTATAATAACTTTAAATGAATATAATCTATAAAAATACTGAATCACAGTGTTGAACAACTGAAACTAATATAATACTGTAAACCAACCATACTTCAACAAAAAGCAGAAACTTTTTAAATCATAAACTTACCAAAACAGTAAAACAAAATCACCCCAAACAAAGGCAGAAAATATTCTCAAAAGTGGAAGTAATTATTTTCATTGATAAATTAGGCCTGTTGTATATAACACCTTTATACTTTGGCACTAAACAAAGGCAATTACTTAAGTGATAAGTATATATAATATACATATACATGCAACTTGAAAAAATAACCTAGGTCTCAAGTCAAATGAAAGCAATCACATAAGTAAATAAAGAAAACTCCCTTAACATATATTCTAAAGACACATAACACAAAGCAAGTCATGTAAAACCACCATCCAAGTTATCATTTATTAAATACTTGCTGTGATCAGCAAAGGGCTAAAGTCTTCACAACCCCATAAAAAGGTGGGAAAATGTTTATATTTTACAGATGTTTAACAAAGGCTCAAAAAGGTTCAATATTATGTTCATGATCATAAAACTCAAGTTCAAAAGGGCTTCCCAGGTGGCACTGGCAACTTGCCTGCCAACGCGGGAGACATAAGAGGCGTGGGTTTCATCCCTGGGTTGGGAGGATTCCCTGGAGGAGGGCATGGCAACGCACTCCAGTATTCTTGCCTGAAGAATAGACAGGGGAACCTAGCGGGTTACAGCTCACAGCATCGCAAAGAGTCAGACATGACTGAAGCAACTTAGCGTGCACACACGCAAGACCAAGCTTTTTTCCCACTCCACATTCCCTCCCTCTAACACTGCTCAAGTGGGCTAAGTCTCTGACATCTAATTTCTATCACCACACTAAGGAAAAGGAGTATTTTAAATGGCATTTTTAATTTTGTGAAATGCTTAATTATACTATTTTCAGTTGCATAAAATGCTATTTACATATCTAATAGAATCCATTAATAGTCTAAAATGCAGACATTACACAGAAAAATTTGGATTCCATACAGAATTAACAAAAACTGCATCTTTTTAAAAGACATTAAAATCATACACACAGCATGCATCATGAACTCTCATTAACTTTTTAAAACAATCTCTAAACTAAAACCAAATAAGAATATATCTCTATTTCTGTTTGACTTAATTTTTTAATACAATTCAACACGTTAATCATAAAAAATAAACAGTGAAGTCAGTCTGAAAGAGAAACGGCAATACAGTATATTAACGCATATATATGGAATTTAGAAAGACAGTAACAAGGACCCTACATGAGAGACAGCAAAAGAGACACAGATGTAAAGAACAGACTTTTGGATTCTATGGGAGAAGGTGAAGGTGGGATGATTTGAGACAATAACATTGAAACTTGCATATTATCACATGGAAAACAGATGACCAGTGCAAGTTCGATGCATGAAGCAGGGCGCTCAAAGCCGGTACTCGGGGACAACCCAGAGGGATGGGGTGGGGAGGGAGATGGGGGGGTGGTTCAGGAGGTAGGAGGGGGGACATATGTACACCCGTGGCTGATTCATATGGATGCATGGCAAAAACCACCACAATACTGTAAAGTAATCACCCTCCAATTAAAATTAATTAATTTTAAAAAATACAACTCAACACATGTTAATTATAATATAAATAAAATTAAGAAATAAAAATCTCCTTTAATTTTAACACCTAAAAATAATTGAGTAATCATCCAGACATTTTTATTCACATACATTTTTATTAAAATGTATATACTTTTTATAATATTTTACAATGTTTTTAAATTTAATATTGCAAATATATTCATTCCATGAAATAATGTTCTACAACATAATCTACTGATTATTTACAGTATATCTAATTTTACTAAATGCTTTTTTGTTAAACATTTGAATTATTATTTTCAATATGATAAATACTAGGGAAACAAATATAGCTAAACTTTTAGGGACTTCCTTGGTGCTCCACTGCTTAGAAATCCACCTTGCAATGGAGGGGACACGGGTGTGATCCCTGGCTGGGAAAAGATCCCACACGCCGCGGGGCAACTAAGCCCACACACAGCAGCTGGTGAGCCCACATGCCACAACTACTGAGCACCCATATGCCGCAACTAAGATCTGATGCGGCCAAATAAACAAGCATTAACAAATTTAAATTATTCCTTTATGATTAAAGCATAGAACTGTAATTTCTGGGCTACAGATTACACACATTTTTGAGGCTTTTCATATGTATTCCAAAACAACCAAAATGAGAGTAAGTCCCCACAAGTGGTTTGCCAGTACCTAGTATTTCTGTTTTGTTTTGTAAATCGGTCAATTTGTTAGCTGAAAAACTTATATTAATATGCTTAACATTTGTTTGTATTTTGTCTTACGTGACTTAAAATATGTCTCTTTTCTAATTTTCTAATTTTCAAGGTTTCATAGATTTGCTTCTAGTGGGTTGCATTACGTTTTCACTTTCTGTAAGAGAGACTGCCTTTTGGTGACACACTGTTGGATGTGACACAGGATAATTAATTGTTATATTTCCATTAAAACCATGAAGACTACACAGGAAGGTTTTGAGATGGTTTCTGAAGAGGAAGAACATGCATAAAGGAGGTTTTCAACACTAAGAAGTGGTTTAGAAAATTATAATGCATTTCTGCTTGTGAAGTATTAGCCATTAAAGCACTTATAATGAGGATTCTGGGAAGATGATGGCAGTGGTAATAAAGTCATAGATTCTCTTTGAATCACCATATAAAACAGAAAGAGCAACTGGACAGCAAAATCAAAACCCACAGCAAATATTTACAACAAGTAAGTGGCAAGGGATCCCCACAGCCTCCAAGCAGGAGTGGGTTAGGACAAACCACCAACAGATCAGCAGGGTTTCAGTGTTTCTGAAGGAGAAATCAGAGGGAAACAGAGTGAATCATGAACCTGAGAACAGAACTCTAAAAAGGAAATCATTTTTCACTGTAGAGTTCAACAGGCCAATCTGAGTACAGCATCTAAAACAGAGGGAGGTTTGATCACTGAAATGGCAAGTGAGTGAAAGGTGCCTGCATTAAGGTCAGAACAGTCTGTGAAGGCTAAGCCCTGCTTAGTTGCTCAGTCGTGTCCAGCTCTTTGTGACCCCATGGACTGTAGGCCAGCAGGCTCCTCTGTCCATGGGGATTCTCCAGGCAAGAATACTGGAGTGGGTTTCCATGCCCTCCTCCTGGGGATCTTCCCGAGCCAGGGATCGAACCAGCATCTCTTCTGTCTCCTGCATTGGCAGGTGGGTTCTTTACCACTAGTGCCACCTGGGAAGCCCAGGCTAAGCCCTATGACCTCTCAAAGCTAAGCCACAAAGAAAACTGCTAAAGAAGGAATTTAATTAAGCAAACTAGGAATAACAGAAACAAAGGGAGGAAATGCCTAGATACAAACAGAACTAGGAAATTTTAGGAAGCAAGTCACTATATTTTTTACAAAAACAATAGAAGGAGCTCTAAGAAGTTAGAATAGGTACCCTGAATCACAACTCATTATAAAGGTCTTATAAAACAAATTCCACATAAAAATAAGCAATACAAAGGTATCAAGTTCATATGACAAAATTATTAAAAACAAACAAATAAGTAGAATAGCAACACTACAAACAATGAAAACACACCCCCCAAAAAAAATACACAGAAAAGATAAGTATGTAACCTTCTATTTCAAAATAAGCTAAAACAAATATAGAAAATGTTCTAACACAGACCACCATTTCAAAGACTCAGAATTTAAGTCACAAAACTCAGTGAAGATGGCAAGAGAAAATATATCATTTAAGAAGTGAAGATAAAATAGAAGACAAAAGAGTGAACAAACACAGCAAATAATTCCTCAGACAACTAAAAATACAAAAGGGAGAAAAATACTTAAAACAAAAGAAATAAAAATGATTTGAGAGTAAGTGGAAATACAGAAGATAGGCAAAGATATACAGCAAACAGGAGCACCTAAAAAAGAAAACCAAAACAAGGCAACAAATCAAATGTTAAGAACTATAATATAATTCAAGAAAACTTTCCTAAAAAAGAATACAACTGAATGTTGAAAGAGTACACCACATATCTGAAAATACTGACCCAGAGTGGCTAATAACAAAACATATAATATTATAAAATCTAAAAATAAAATCTATAAAAAGTTAGATTATCACCAGGCCTTTTGACAGCAATATTTTATGCCAGAACAAAATGAAGTATAGTAGTTTCCTCTTATCCTTGGTTTCACTTTCTGTGGTTTTAATTACCTGTGGTCAACCATGGTCTAAAAATATTAAATGGAAAATTCCAGAAATAAACTCATAAGTTTTAAATTGGGTACTGTTCTGGGAAGTATGATGAAAACGTACACTACCCCACTACATGGCCTGGATGTAAATCTTCCCCTTCCAGTGTTTCCACACTGTATATGCTACTTACCCATTAGTCACATAGTACCCATCTAGGTTATCACATGGATTGTAGTATGGCAGTGCTTGTGTTCAAGTAATCCTATTTTATTTAAAAATTACTTCTAAGCATGAGAATAGTGACACTGGCAATTTCAATATTCTCTAACTTGCCTAATTTATGAATTAAACTTTATCATGGGTATTTATGCATAGGAAAAAGACAATACAGCTGACCTTTGAAAAATATGAGTTAGGGATGCTGATCCCCACACAGTCAAAAAGCTACACATAATCTTACAGTTGGCCTTTCATGTTCATAGATGCAACCAGCCACAATCATGCAGTACTGTGTTTATTGAAAATAATTCATGTATAAATAGGCTCACATAATTAAAATCTGTGTTGTTCAAGGATTAACTATATATATAGCATTCAGTACTATCCATGGTTTCAGACATCCACTGGGACTGGGGTCTTGGAATATATCCTCCAAGGTTGGGAGGGGACTACTATAAATTTATTTAGAATTGTCAAAGGAAGAAATGTGAACTAAGGATTTTATACCCAGTAAAACCAGCTTTCAGGTATAGAAAGCACAGATAAATTGTTATTAACATTAAAAAAATCTAAAGAGAATATTATTTTCATAAGACCTTCCTTGAAGAATCTACTATAGAACACACCTCAAAAATCAACATAGAGACAGAGACATGAGGACTAGTGGTAAATATTTCATATATACTTACAGAACTAAGACTAAATGTGATTAAAAGCTAAGGAAATAGTTTTAAAATGGTTGTATGTCAGACTTTTCACAGAATTACTATTAAAAAAAGATGAGAATGAGGAAAACATGAACAGAATTCTAACCTGTTCTCAGTAATTAACATCGGCAGTAGGATTATTAGTAATGTTATTCTAAGATTGCTGTGTACATAATGTCGGATGAAGTAAAGGAGATAGCATTTCTCCTGAGAAACCTGTATGCAGGTCATGAAGCAACAGTTAGAACCGGACATGGAACAACGGACTGCTTCAAAATTTGGAAAGGAATATGTTAGGCTGCAATTTGTCACCCTGTTTATTTAACTTATATGCAGAGTACATCATGCGAAATGTCGGACTGGATGAAGCAGAAACTGGAACTAAGATTGCCAGGAGAAATAACAACAACCTGAGATATACAAATGATACCACCCTCATGGCACAAAGTGAAGAGGAACTAAAGAGCCTCTTGATAAAGGTGAAGGAGGAAAGTGAAAAGGCCAGCTTAAAACTCAACATTCAAAAAACGATGATCATGGCATCCAGTCCCATCACTTCAGGGCAAACAAAAAGGGGCAAAGTGGAACACAGTGACACATTTTCTCTTCTTGGGTTCCAAAACGTATGTTATGTAAACGTATATATGTATGTGTATCTGGAGGAGGGCATGGCAACCCACTCCAGTATGCTTGCCTGGAGAATCCCATAGACAGAGGAGCCTCACAGGCTATAGTCCATGGGGTCACAAAGAGTCAGACGTGACTGAAGTGACTTAGTACACATTCACGCATGCATGCATGTGTGTGTATGTTTGTGTATAAAATACACACACATCACATATATTTTGTGCCCTTGAAATATCATTTCACAATAAAAGTAATCAAGACATCTTAATGAAACAGCTAACTATAAACTAAACGTCTTGCCATATCAAGTAGCAAAGTAAATAACAAATTCTACCAGGCTTATGTCAAAAGAACTTGACAGCAAACTCTAAGAGACTGCCACTGACCAACAGATAGCATAATTTGAGCTTTAAAAAAAAGAAAAGTTTTCAATGAAGGAAAGCCATCAAAAATTCCAGAGTTTATAATGCTATATATTTTAAAATAACTGTTTCCTAGGATAATAGGGAATTCATTATACTGGAAACAGGTAAAAATGAAAAAATTTAACCTACTAATCAGTAACCAAATAGTAGATGAGGGAAGGAATATCTTTATAAATGTATTCCAAATAATAAGTGAAAGTGAAATGTAGAATTTGAATAGCCCCATATTTATGAATTAATGGATTTAGGTATCCATTAAAATCAAAAGCTAAAAGCATCAAAAGCTAATCAGTACCACAAAAAGAAAGTCAATGAGACATTATGCTCATCTTGATGAAAGAACTCACACCAAATACAGTTTTTCCAAATGGGCTGAATGCCTAGTTTGAGCAAGTCTCTAGATTTGCCTACCTGTGAGCAGGCAATAGACAGTATAGAGGAATTACTACACACTGCACAGTAACAGAGCTTTAGCAAGTCACATAATTCTTCTGCTAGGGACGAGATTTCCCAATTCTTCTTTGTTTTTAAGATTTTTTTTTTAAAACATGGACCATTTTTAAAGTCTTTTATTGAATTTGTCACAACACTGTTTCTATGTTTTGGTTTTCTGGCCATGAGGCATGTGGGATCTTAGCTCCCTGACCAGGGATCAAACCTGCACCCCCTGCACTGGAAGACGAAGTCTTAACGACTGACCACCAGGGAAGTCCACCCTTTCTTCTTGTAGCTAGTGGTAGCCATGTGACTGAATTCTCACCAGTGGACTATGAATACATGTTTAATGTTTGAAGACCCATTCACTTTCTTCCCCTTCTGCAAACTGGAACACAAAAAGGCCTGTAACATAGCTCTGAATATTAGAACTATATTAGAGAATGATAGCAACAGAAGATAACTCTCTGAAAAAACTACATGGCATAAAGCCACGCTGACCACTTAGAACTGCTTACCTCAGGACTCTATTGTGAGGAATAAAGATCTATGTTTAAAAAAAAAATTGTATTTTTGTCACTATTACAGAAGGTTAGTCTTTTGTCTTTCCCACTTAATGTAATTATGCACAAAAATTTATATTAATTATGTTTATATCTTTGCATTTTTATATGTGTATGCATGTGTACATAAAATGACTATAAGAAAATATGGCAAAATACTAAAACCTGTCACTAGATGACTGATGCATTTTTAATTTTCTCATTTATAGTAAATGTGTAAGTAGAAAGTAAATCATTTTAAAATAGCTCTTATGAAATGATATTTAGAGCTGATGTCAAAACAGTATTTGGGCAAAGTGATTGGAAAAGTTCAATAAGGCAGGATGCATCATGAGTTTATCAGTATTAGGGGTGAGTGATGCGTACATGGAGGTTTGTCATCTTATTCTGTCTACAATTATAAGTGTTTTAAATTCTCCATCAGTTTAGAAAATTCTCCATCAGTTTAGAAAATCTTGTAAAGAAAAATAATTTACACACACGAATTTAAAAATTATATGTTTGGCTTGCCAATAGTAGTAAATGAAATTACAATATTCTTATCTCTCAAGCGTCCAAGAACTATTCTCATAATGAAATTTACATGTTTGTGCACTACTCAATTGCTAAAGAGAGTGGACTCCCAGTTTGACATCTATTTTAATGACAGAAGGAGACAATATCCTGCAAAAAAATAATCCTTGATGACATCCTTTCTTAAAATCCCAAGGAACTGGCTACGATAAGACAAATACAGCAATTTCATCTCCTTTTACCTGAAATATTGCTTGCTTAAAGTTATCTATAGTTCTGGTCATCTGAAAATTGAGCTTTTAAGAGACTGATATTCCTGCCTCCATTCTAATATGAACAACCAAACCGTTTCACAGTCCAGTCTACTTAATATTTAATAAAATGCTCAGTAAAAAAATAAACTTTGAATAACTTACTTCCACAAAATTACCATAAGGAAATATAAAGGTACAACAATATTTCTCTACAAATATATTCATTGCAGTGAGATTTAAAACAAAATATCAGCAGTAGGGAACTGATTACCTAAATTATGGCACATGTATTAATATGGTAGTAGAAAGGTTAGATTAGCTTTAAGCACTAGTAATGGTAAATAAAAATTCAAATTTTAATCCTTATAATGCAGTTTATATATAAGCAAGTGTTTAAGATATTCACAGGTAAAGAGAAGAAAATTAGATCAACATATTAACAGTAGGCAAACCTCAGTTTTTCTTAAATTTTCCACAATTGATGTATATTAATATTGTAATCACTGTAAAATTAATGCTAATAAGGAAATGTAAGGAAAAAGCAAGTTATTTAAAGAGGATTGATTTGTATAAGGTTACAGTTTCTACAGGCTCATTTGTACCACAAAAAGAATAGATAGAACTATGTAAAAATACACTCATCTTTTGGTATCTACTCACAATCCTAATTATTACACCACAGGCACAAGGAAAAGCAAAGTATACACTTTGGGATGCAGTGTGTCTCAAATGTGCCTATGACTCATTTCCAAAATATGAATTATCAGGACCAAAAATCATCTGAAGGCCTCTGCATAGCCTTCTTTCTTATAAGAATTTTTAAAAACACAACTTCTAGCCTTATGGAATCCTGCTCAGTGCAAGCACTACTTTACTACTAACAAGTCAGAAATGAGTCTTCATTGGCCATTCTATTTGACTGCTAATTCTACATATGCATTAGTAAGAGATACTGTTTTTTTCCTTAGGAACAGAAAAGCAAATTGGTGCTGTGGAAACAGCACTGAACTATGAGTCAAGAGAGCTATCCCAGGATAAATTCTACAACTCATGGCTAAGTCACTTCTCTGAGCCTCAGTTTCCTCACTAGTAAAATAAAAGCATTAGACAAAAAATTCTAAAGCTCCCCATTTTCTAACATTCTAAAAATCAATGTATATGTATAGTTGATCACTGTTGTACAGCAGAAACACAACACTGTAAGGTAATTGCACTCCAATTAAAAAAATAATAAAACAAAATAAATCAATGTCTCAAGTCCAAAATCTAATTAAGTATGGCTAACTCCACACACACACACACACACATTTAAATCTAGTTTTAAAGTCATAATTGTGACTTCTTATTTAAATAACATTAATGTAATATGAAATATTAGCAATGCATATAAGGAAACTAATACCTATACAGATGATCTCATCAAAGTTTATACCCTTCTTATTCTTTTAATTACCTTTTATGGCATACTAGACCAAAGCACTGGCCTTTCTAACATAATTTACTATATTCAACGAAATAATTCATAATGAGGTTTATGACCTTGATATTCTATCAGACTCCTCCTGAAGGTTCTTTATTTTTTAAAAGAGACAGGAAAAAATTAAGCTATAGATAGGTTCATGATCTTTGGGAAACAATGTCAAAGTTCTAAAAATAGTTGATGAGCTAGAAAATGTAAATGACACACATAGGATTTTATTAAACTATAATTTTTAGAGCTCTCTCAAGTGTTACACCTCACAATAAATACATTTCATAAAATATGCTACACTGAAGAAAACAAGTTGCTTCCCAGTATTTAAAAATATTGTAATATAGAAATGAGAATTTTTAAGGATATTACTCTTCCTAGATCAAAAGATTTAAATATGTCTTCTCTGAATAAAAAGAACCACAGTTTCATTACAGTAATACAAAATGTGTTTTTACTTGAAAATGAAAACTGTTTCTTTATAGAAATCCAATGTCATGCTCAAAAGGCATATTTCTCTGGAGCCAAAAGTTTACTTTCAAGAGCAGGATGGGAATAAAAAAAAAAGAGCAGGGTGGATGCCAAGTTACAAATCTAAATAGATGAGAAATTAATGCAAGGGTTTTCAACATTTTGTTTGGAAAAACATTTTTCTCTCAACCTCATCCTGTACTTTCTCAACTTGTAATCTAAAATCCAATGATATTAATCAATTTCAGAAACAAATAATGTTTTCTCTTAAATTCTTAAAATATTATGAGGCACTCCAATCTTTTAAGCCTGCCTGGGACAACAAGTAAGATAAATACAAGGCATTTTACAATATTTCCTCATTGTCTTCTACAAAAACTGGGCAAGTGTAGGGGCCCGGAGGGTAGGAACTTGGTTTCTTGCTTCTTTAGAGAATGATGGTAAGAAAAATGAGAGGTGAAGAAGAGATGGCAGACTGGGGAAATGAAGGTGTTTGGGAAGGGAAGAAGAAAAAGGAAAATCAGGAGAAAAAGGAGAAGCAGCTGAAAGAAGGGAAGAAATAAAAACATCCTCAACTACAAACAACATGGCATTTTTAGACAGCACTTTACCATATATCTTGAATACCACCCTCACAGATATAGTATATTGAAAATAATACATGACAGGTTAGCTCAGTAACATTTAGTTTGAGAGTGAAAAAGAGAAAGCATCAGTCACTCAGTTGTGAACAACTCCTTGCAACCCTGTGGACTGTAGCCAGCCAGGCTTCTCTGTCCATGGGATTCTCCAGGCAAGAATACTGGGGAGGGTTGCCATTCCCTTCTCCAGGGGATCTTCTCGACCTAAGGACTGAACAAGGGTCTTCTGCATTGTATGCAGATTCTTCACAGTCTGAGCCATCAGGGAAGCCCGTCATTTAGTTCATTAACATTTAATTCAATATGAAGTGTGCCAAGGGCTTATGCTAACAGCTTACGTTAAAGAGCCAGAGTTTTACTATGAATAAGACTGAAAGAATCTATAGCAAACTATTATTTTGGCTTATAACACTCTTCCGTAAAGCCATTCCAGCAGGTTATCCCCCAGAAAGATTTCAGAGGAAAGCTGATTTATAATTACTGACCTATTGGATGGCACTAGCCATACCAAAATGTCTATAATTATCATCCAAACATGATTCAAAAGTGAAAGCACCATATATAAGAATTAGTTCACTCATATTTAAATAAGTATGTTTAGAGATTCATGAAACTAAGAAATTTATCAGAGATAACACAAAATGAAGAGAGAGGCTCAAGTGACATTTATCTCTGCTTCCCTGGCACCTGGACTCGTGCAGAGTGCCCAAGCAGGTGCTGAAGAAGTGCTTTAAAAAAAAAGTTTTAGAGTTCCATTATATTTAAATACAATTTTAAATTTAGTCAAACAGTAAATTTAAGAAAATCTAAAATGTAATGCCTTTTAAAAAAATCAAAATAATACCCTTTGTGGCAGCACCGTTTTGAAAAATTAAACACATTCAACAATGAAACCTATAAAACTTGATAGGCTATTTTAATAATACAACAGAGTCAACTCTTCCCAGGTCCCTTTCTACAGGTGTAGGATACACTTATGTTTTTATCTATTACAATCTATGTATTATATTGTTTGAAGTGATGGATGAGAAAAATAAAGCTAATTACATACTGTGAAAGAGACACCATGGAAAAGAGAAAAGGCCGTCTTGTGATAGAATGATAGTCCACCATCTGTCCCCCTGCCACTCAGGGACAATTACAAACACTCCATCAGTTTCTGGTAGGTGGAGATGATAAATGAGGTAAAGACTTCTTTTTCAGACTCTGATGTTCCTTTCTGATCTAATCTGAGGTTTAACAGATGACTCAAAGAAAAGCCCAGAGTTCAACAAGCTTATTAATTTATTATGCTGTGAAGATGGGAAGAGGTCTGAGCTCAATACTACAGCAGAGAATGGTTTAGCTGTATTGAACCAAGGCTTATAATGAAAGATGTCTTTGCAGAATTCTAAGGTTTCACATACATAGTATCAAGCCTCATCCTTAGAAATCATTTCAATAATATTCTAGTAACAATATTACCATCGAACACAAATAATATCACCCTTTCAATACAAAATCAGAGACAATGTTCATAGCATCAGACCTCCCAGTTGAGTGATTTTCACAGCCTGGGGTGACAAGGGCTTAAGAGAGTAGACATCCTCGTATCATAGTCAACAGCACCAGAATAAACATTTCCTTTATGTCTATTAACTTTTAAATGTTTAACCAAAGGATGCATGCAAAAATATAAATATTTGGTTACAGTAAAAAGATAGAAAAGAATATACTACTCTAACACTGCATAAGAAAGAAAGCTGGAATGGCTATGCTAATATTACACAAGGTAGCAAAGAGTATTATTAGAAATAAAGGTCACTTGATAATAAAAAGGGGTCAATTAATCAAGTGGACATAACAATGATTAACATTTATGAACCTAATAACAAAGCTCTGAACTACATGAAGCAAAAACCGATTGAACTGTCAAAAGAAATGGAAAAAGTAACAATTAAAATAAAAGAGTCCATATCCCTCTCTCAAAAACTGACAGAACAGAAGTAGGCAGAAAATCAGGCAAGATATAGCACATGATGCAACTTTTTGAGGTGACTATTATGTTTACTATTTTGATCATGGGTTATGAATACGCCAAAACTTATTGAACTGTAAACTTAAAATAAGTACATTTTAAGGTATAACAGTAATATCTCAAAGTGCCTTAAAACAGCAGGAAATTCCCAATTTGTATTAATCTATAATATCGAATAGAAAAGAGTTAAGTCCAAAGAAATAACATACAGCATGGTACTTTTTTATAGAGCCAAAAACCCCTAAAATAAAAGCATATTTTTATAGTAATAGATCTAGATGCAAAAATAAAACTATAAAGGGGAGGGAAGAGGAAGAATACACAAGGACATATCAAAAACCCAAACTAGATTTGCCATAATAAGATGATACCAAAAAGGAAAAGAAAAATCTTGGAAGCATTAAATAAGAAATAGGGATGTTTGATATTCTTTAAAGATACAATTGATCAGTAAGATGAAAAATATATAAATAATTATGACCATGATAGTAAACTCCAGGATACATATATTGCAAAAACTGACTTTAAGAATACAAGGAAGCATGAATAAATAATAATAGCATACTGGCAGTCTTCATTTTTGAGAAAAGGGTATTAATGAGCACAAAAACAGGTTTAAAAAAGTAGGACTATTTTCATAACAATGAACGAATTTGATATATATATGTCCAAAGAGAAAAAATATTATTAAAATTTTATAATGTATGAAGATATAAAGAATATCAATAAATTTCCCAAAGTAGAACCTATATAAGCCATAATCTATGACCACAATGAAATAAAAGTTGAAATGAAAAACAAAAAGTAGTGCTCATCTTTGGCATCATGGTCCCTATGCAAAATATCTAACAGTCAAATTCATGAATCACTTCACACTTTTAAATACACACAAGGATTCGTACAAACGGCATTACCACCACTCTAATTTGTAACCTTGGAAATATCTTTGTTTAAAAGAAGAACTGAAATTCAAAATACTTGTAAAATTCAGTAATTATTTAGAAACAAAGTAAGCCCAGCAGAAAAGCTTAAGGCTTAAATAAAGAAAACTATGTACTTTCCTACTGATCAGTTCAGTTCAGTTTCTCAGTCGTGTCCGACTCTGTGACCCCATGGACTGCAGCACGCTAGGCTTCCTTGTCCCCATCACCAACTCCCAGAGCTTGCTCAAACTCATGTCCATCAAGTCGGTGATGCCATCCAATCATCTCATCCTCTGGCATCCCTTTCTCCTGCCTTCAATCTTTCCCAGCATCAGGATCTTTTCCAATGAGTCGGTTCTTTGCATCAGGTGGCCAAAGTATTAAATGATACATACATACAGATATAATAGATGAGTAGACAAACAATGTAGCTGGATGGAAAGAAAGAATTTTTTAAAGTATTGAGTTTGTTACAATAGTGTTTCTGTTTTTAGTTTTTTGGCCCTGAGGCATGTGGGATTCTAGCTCCACGACCAGAGATCCAACCTATGCCCCTTGCATTGGAAGGTGAAATTTTAACCACTGCACCATAAGGGAATTTTCTAGAAAGAATATTTAAAAGATGTCTACTCTTACCTTGATGCAGTCTTAATCAAAACACAAACAGGATGTTCTTAACAAGTTAACAGTAAAGGTTATGTCGAAATTGAAAAGTAGAGGGAAAACGATGACAATTTTGAAAAAAGAATAATGAAGAACAAACTGACCACAGTAAGAGGAGAAGCAAAAGACAGCAAATGATATCTACTCAATTCTTTAGAGAAAATAATTATAAAACTGCAAATCTCTATCCAGTCGAAAGTAAACAAAGACTTCAAATAAAGATTATTTCTACTTTATGCAACCTATCCTGGAGTACAAAAAAAAAAAAAAAGAAATAGGAAAAACTAGCCAGTTTACATTATGAAGCTAATATAATCTTCAGAAAGGAAAATCTAAATTAAATATCTGCAAAACAAATTCAACTATATATCTTTAAATCAAGACCAAGTAAGCTTAATATCAGACAAGTCATTACGTAATATATCACATCAAAAAAATTAAAGGAAAATGTGACCTTCCAAAAGATCAAGAAAAAGTTTCAATAAAAATTAATGCCTACTTATTTTTTTAATATCTTACAAAACCAGGGAACTTCTTTACCTTGATAACAGCCATTTATGAAACTTATAAATTGTTCAAAAAAAAAAACAACCTCCAAATCAGAAAATAAACAGATTTTTTTTGGTCTTAATTTTATTCAACATAAAATGCCAAGTCACTGAACTAGTTACTGGCATAAATCTAAGGTTACTTTGTACCCCAAATCTTATAGTATGGTTAGAATAGATGAAACCCTAGCAAAAGTCAATAATACATGCTTTAATTCATTTGTTCTACAATACCAACAAAGCTAAAAAGCCAATCTGAAATTAAGAATACATCACCTACCTGACCAAATCTCAAAGTGGCATTAAATGGAATTCAGTATTTTCCTTTTTATAATGGCATCAAAAGTTATTGCAACAATTTAAAAGAACAAAGAACTAAGGCTGTAACTTGCCAAAATACTCGACTTCACTATCGTGGTCTCTTATGCTTGCAGACGCATTCATTTATCTAATTTTAATCTTGAACCAAAAGAAGAAAAATGTGTCCCAAGCAACATGGACACATCTCTGTTGTTCTATTTCTTCTTTAATTTTTTAAAATTCTTTTCCTTTTATCAAAGTTACCCAATACACATAATTAACACAGTTAATAGTTCAAAGAAAGTAATTTCCTACTGGTCTCCCCATTTCTTTCTCAAATCCGGAGGCAAAGATTTTAGCTCATTAGTTTATCTTTTTTCTTTTATACTAATGTATTTTGTGTTGCTATTTCTACATCTTTCAATTTTAGGATTAGCTCCTGACTTTTCATTGTGGAACATGAGGATATAAGCTCTATTCCGGAACCTGAAACTACCACTACACTTTGAACTCTCATGTTTTCCCCTATACTTCCAAATATAAAGAAAAAAAGAGGTGCTATTACCTAATTATCTAGGAAGCAGGAACATGAGGTTTACTACATTACTTTCTGATGCTAAAACACTTCATAACTTAAATTTTTTTTGAGAGAGAGAACTAAATTACAGGACTGTGAAAATTCTGTTTTACAGCTTTGTGATTTTCCTGATACTGCAGATGTGCCTACTCTGCCAAATACAAGAGAAGCCAAGTTGACAGAATAATTATTACTAAAATGCAGTAACTTTGATCAGAGACAGATAGGCATTCCCTGCTCCTCTATGAATAACTACTTTGGAACCAAAACACTGGCCACAGAATTTTAGATAAAGAACCTAATTAGGTGTTGATTAAAATAAAAGCTTTCCCCAAATGCCCTTAGTTCTTAGGTGGTAGAAGCCAGTAGGCATGCCATGAGCCAGAATGGAGGCTATGATAAAATCTCAGAGAAATGAAGGCAGAGCGACCTCAGGGGTGGCCTGATCAGCAAGAGACAAATAAATGGCTCATGCTCCGCCCACGTCCAAGTGGAAAGGACGGACCAGGAATTCACTAGCTACCCTTTAGGATCAGTGGCCGTGAGTACACTAAGTAACCAGGTTAACTAGGAACTCATCCTGGAAACCAGGAAAGAGAAGTTAGTACGTAGTAAGACCCCAACTTTTCCTCCTAACATGGGGTTACATAAGCCGTACTCTTACTCTGATATGCAGAGATGCCAGTTTAAGGGGACAAGCAAGAGGATGCGGACTGAGGACTGTTATAAAAGAGGCCGGGTACTAACCAGGGAAACTATTTAAATTGCTGGATCAAACTAAGATTTAAACAAATTGACTGTCTACTTAAAATTTCTTCCTTGAATCAACGAAGAAGACTGAATCAGCTATAGCTAGCTACGTATTCCCTGCACATATCAGGTATAATGGAAGTGAATTTACTACCATAAGAATTCTGAAAGTTAGAAGAAATACACACATTAACAATCAGCCGTTTGTATGTGTGAATTATATACATACATTAACAACTATAAAAAATTTCTCATCCTATTAAGTAGAAAAGGAAAGCAATGGAAACTATGTCCTATAAGAAACAGTAGATGCTTTTTACATCGTTTCTCAAACATAATTGTACTTATTGAGGTATAGGGGGAAAATGAAGGTCCTTTCTAAATGAGTTGTAGGTTTTAAAATTTGACTTGATTTGCTGTTGAAGGGCAGATGTTTTCCTAAACATGATTATAAAAAGAGGTAATAGCAAATACTTGTGCTTTGTAGAAACACAAGTATTTACTATTATTTCTCAGACTGCCATCAATTCTGGGAGACATCTACTACATCTTCCACATCAATCATGGGCACATTGGAGCCAAAGAGACTGGCTTACATTCCATTAAATACAATGATATCTTTCTATTTTCACTACCTAAAATGTTCATTCAATCACCTATCTAGTATAGTTTACCAAGCAGAAACACCAATTTAGGAATAGTAAAATCACCCTTGATTGCAAACATCCAATAAATTACAATTAAGATCCTTCATAAAAGTTCTTTTCATATTTTCCATTAATTAAATGAAAATAAACTATTATTGTCTCTATATGTGAATACACGAGTTGACAAACAAGTGTAATTTACATGCTTTTAAAGCCAAGGAGTCTCACAAACACAGAAATACATAAATTTTTAAAAGTTTTAAAATCTTTTAAATTTCACTCTCTTTACAGAATTAAATGTACTTTATATAAGTCCTGTGAAAACCACTATCAGCTTCTTCAGAGAATGTGAAAACAGGACTACAAAAGAAATCAGAGTTTTATTAAAACTAATAGTTTACTATTTCTCTAGTATTGCATTAAAAAATTAAATTTTGGAATATATTTAAACTAGTACCAGTTTCTTTGTCCTTTAGAAATCATGTTCTTTAAACATTTGGATTCTAAGATGATGAAAGAGAAAAAAAATTGAACATATAGTAGCTTTTTTTGTGAAGTCTCAAGAAACACAAGAAAAATTTCCTGGTCAAATTACAATAAAAACCCAAAACATTAAGCCTTTCTTGCTGGGCAGCTACCTATTATGTTTAACAGGCTTAAAACAAAATGTGTCAGAGATCAAGAGTAAGTTATCTGATATGTCAAGTGCATAAGGTCAAAGGTCCAATTTTATTAGGTCAGAGGTGGTATAAATAAAATCTTATATGTCAAAGAAGAAGGGTCACAGATAAGGTGTATATAATATAAAGACATCACGGATGACAAGTAATAACTTTAAGTAGGACAAGTATGTTTACTATAGTTACCCTCACTGATTAAAAATGAAATGTGTGTATGAGTAAGTATAAAATGCCCTTTATATATCATGTAACTCATATGCACACTTGGTTTGAGGAAAAAGGGGCTATTACCAAAAATAACTACATGAATGAAGCGAAAACTTAAAGAAAATGTAATACTTCTAAACTGAAACAGTACACAAAATGAATATTTCAATCAAACCTCAAACCACAACAGCTAAACATCAAACTATGCTTTAGTAGCTACAAAAGTTATATAATACTATATATTTTTCTTCCAAAGTAAATGTGTGAATTAAACATCCCTTCCTTCTCTATTTTTCTCAATGAGATAAAAAGACATAAAATTTAGATTTCAGGTTACATAGTTGCAGTGCTGCACAAAATTTTAGAATTTTTTGGTAAATTAAATAGAATATTTAGCTTTTTTATTAAGAGAACTTAGTTACAAATAATTTTTATAAGTGGAAGATTTTCTTTAAAGAGACTAATTACATTCTAATTAATGGGGCTTCCCTGGTGGCTCAGTGTTGAAGAATCCACCTGCCAATGCAGGGGATGTGGATTCGATCCATCGCCCGGGAAGATCTCACGTGGCGTGGAGCAGCTTAGCCCGTGCACCACTGCTGATGAGCCTGTGCTCTCCAGTCCAGAAGCTGCAACAGGAGAAGCCACTGCAACGAGAAGGCCGCGCACTGCAACGAAGGGGAGCCCACGCCGCAAAGAAGACCCAGCAGAGCCAAAAACAAATTTAATTAACGATACAATTTAGGGTTTTTAAAAAGTGGAACACACATTCACATGACTCTAGTTATAAACAGCAGAGTTGAGAATGGGGACAAGCACATGAATGATTCAAGTAAAAAAAAAAAAATCCCATAATACTTAAAATACCCACTTTGAGTAAAAGGTAAAAAATTATTTTTGGCAAACTAAATAGATGATTAGTTCCATTTTTTATTTCACCTTTATTATTTGGTACTTAAAGCCATTCTGTATAACCTTACAGTTCAACTTATTTCACTAAGTTTTTCTCAAATGCCTTACTACGCAACAACGATTATGTCAAACAAAGGATATACAAAAATTAAACATTTAAAGACTTCCAATTTCAGCCACAGTGAACTGGCACAGTGAACTCCAAAAGTTGCAAATAATATACAAAAGACCTACTTGAAGGCATTAAAAACAGCCAACACGGCCAGAACTTGAGACCATGATCCCTAAACAGGAGGGAAGCACAGGAGGTGAGCTCCACATTCACTCTGGATTTTGCCCTAAGTGTTTATGCCAATTTTTGGCATGAGAGAACAGTGAAAGCTGAAAGTGGCAGTCGTACTGAGCTGAGGAGACAGAATTCAGTTTAGAGCTGTTAAAATAGTTGGAACTCAAGGGGCAAAAATCCTTAGAAGGAGTGAGTCAAATTAACTGGGTGTAATTTCTCCTCAAACATTGGTCATATCAGAAACTTAGAAAACAGCAGCTCTGTTCCTCCTACCTATTGCTGCTAAGTCGCTTCAGTCGTGTCCGACTCTGTGTGACCCCATAGACAGCAGCCCACCAGGCTCCCCCGTCCCTGGGATTCTCCAGGCAACAACACTGGAGTGGGTTGCCATTTCCTTCTCCAATGCATGAAAGTGAAAAGTGAAAGTGAAGTTACTCAGTCATGTCCAACTCTTTGCGACCCCATGGACTGCAGCTTATCAGGCTCCTCCGTCCATGGGATTTTCCAGGCAAGAGTACTGGAGTGGGGTGCCATTGCCTTCTCCGGTTCCTCCTACCTAGGTAAGATCTATTAAGAACCAACCAAAAGGGACTCCTGGCGGTCCAAACGTTGAAGAGTCCAACTTCCAATGCCGGGGACATGGCTTCAGTCCCTGGTCCGTTGGGAACTGCTGGGGACCACCTAGGCCCGTGCCACAGCTACTCAGCCCATGTACCACATCTAGAGAGCCTGCACACTGCAACTACTGAGTCTGCGGGCTCTAGAGCCCACGTGCCGCCACTAGAGAGAAGCCCGTGCACAACAGCAAAGGATTCCATGAGCTGATAGGAAGATCCAGCCTGCCACAACTGAGACCCAGACACAGCCAAATAAATAAATATATTTAAAAAAAAAACCACAAAATTACCTCTACTTCCTGACAGTATCCAATCCAGAGCAAAGTCTCATGTCTTTGAATACTCTCCCCTATCCAAATCACCTAAGCAAAAACCCAATTCCTAGAATAAGTCCGTTCCAACACCTTATTGAGAAACTCTACAACTTCCCACAGTGTGCACTTTTTCTTTTTGTAACAAATCAATAAGCCCAGTTCTGCTCAACTGCAGACGTGCTCCTGAAGGTCTTTGTCTGGAAGGCACTGACAAAAAGCTAAGGAAGAGAATGATCTATAGCTTCACATAAACATTAGGGATCAATCTCACAGACTTAAGGATAAGTTAAAGAAGCCCAAGCACAAAAGGTATATACTGTATGACATCATTTATAGGAAATTCAAGAACAGTGTAAGACTATCTGAGGGTAGTCAGAGACTAGTTAACCTTTGGGGGGTGGGGCACAACTGGGACAGGGGATGAAGGAGCCTTCCAGGATTCAAGAAACAATTTATGTGCTGACATGAATGGAACAAATGTAAAAATTCATTGAGTCATATACTTTAAATCTGTGTGTTCTATTAATATATACCATAATTAAAACAAAAAAGTTAAACACATATTTTCACTTTTTAAGTTAAGCACCTACGCACAAGTACTGCCCTCACAGAACCATAATAACCTTTCCTGGATATCTTAAGGGATGCCTGAAAAACATGAATTTCTCATCTTTGGGTACCTTTAGAAATTTGCTTAGTACATACAGAACCAACAAATTAAGAGGTTAGCAGTATCATCCATATCTCAATAACAGCCAAATTAAAACATTTATAAAAATACTTCTACAAATCTAAATTCCATGTTAACAGTAATTATAGGTAGATAAATAATGCATTTCCAAAAATCCCTACGTACTGTATTGATACAAAATTATCAATTTCTATGATTTTTATATTGTTAGCTATTTTCTAACAAACACAGAGTATCACTGAACAACTCTTAAATTATTAAAATATCAAAATATCATAAACCTTTTATTAACCTTTTTCTTTATTGGAGTATAATTTTTTTACAATGTTGTGTTAGTTTCTGCTGTACAACGAAGTGAATCAACTATATGTATACATATATCCCCTCCCTCATGAACCTCTGTCCCACCTGACCCCCACCCCACCCCTCCCGGTCATCACAGAGCACCAAGTTGAGCTTCCGGTGCTATATAGCAGGTTCCCACTAAGCTATCTATTTCACACATGGTAGTATATATATCCATAAACCCGTTTTATGCACTGAAATTATATAAACAGCATTAAATTCTTATTTCTATGTTTCTTATTAATATACATACTAAAAGATATTTGTATACTATATTGTTGTTTAGTCGCTAAGTCATGTACAACTCCTTTGTGACCCCATGGACTAAAGCCCGCCAGGTTCCTTCTGTCCATGGGATTTTCCAGGCAAGAATACTGGAAAGGGTTGCCATTTCTGCCTCTAGGGAATCTTCCCAACTCAGGTATCAAACCCACATCTCCTGCATTGGCAGGCAGATTCTTTACCACTGAGCTACCAGGGAAGCCCATATTATATTGTAGTAGTTACTAAATATAGCTTTAGATAATCACAGAGATATATATGAACATGGATTTCTTCATAGTAGAAGAGAATATAGAAGGTACTCAATAAATACACGTAAATGAACCAAAGTCAAGCTTACCACTTCTTCATCTGAAAGTTCACGCCCTTGGATGCTGCTATTTTCTCTCACAGCTTGCTGGTGTTTTTTTCCTTTAATGTGACTAAAAAGATACACCTCTGAAGAGATCTAAAAGCATAATATAAAAGCAATGTAGTGAACATTTAATTATATTTTATTTAAAATATTATACATTCTATCCAGTATATTATACTCAACTTGCAATCGCTCTACAATTTATACATTAGTCTTAAAAATGTTTTCTTTAGAATACAATTCTAAGACTCCTCTAGAAGACAGATGATAAAAAAGGCTTGTCTTCAAAGCCAACCTTAACAGGGTATCATTTCTTCTAAGTATAAGGGTTCAAGTCTCAGCACTGAAAAATGTTGCTTTACTTTTGTGGTCCTAATATCCCAAAATACTGACCTAGGTATCATTAGGCTAAAATATCATTAGTATCATTAGGTAAACATCCATTTGAGCAGCAGCTGCATGCTTTGGTCCTTTGCATTGCTACTCCTAAAAGCTGATACTGTTTCTATACTATCTATACTTACTTTGCATAAAAATCATTAAAGAAATTCATGGTACTCAGCACATGCCTTGTATGACTTTTAAGACTGGAGAATATATATCCATAGTTTAATAAGCTTTAGTAATAAATTGTAACGTCTCATCACAACACTGATACTGACAACCTACCAGGACATTGCAGAGAGAACATTGCTTCTTTCTTTCATAAGGGGTTAATTTGGGGGCATAATCAGTATTTGCATGTCGTCCACTGCTTAACTCGGCAGCTTTTTCTTTTCTTTGTTCAATCTGTTCCATGTGTCTTCTAATGCTTTCATCATGCTATAAATAAAATTAAAGTGTAAAAATATAGAAATTTATTCATTACACCGAGAACTTGAAAAAGCAGTATTTCCATTAAACTTTCTAAAATAACAGAATGTCTTAATTCAATATTGGACGCTGATTATAAGAATTTATATAAAGCCCTTTATCATCCCCTACATGCATAGTAACATTTTCTAAAGGGTACTCCATGGAATTATACTCTGGGTTATTAATAAGCATTTTGCAGAAGAGTTTCTGTGGTCAAATAACTTTGGAAAATAGTAAGTTAAAGCTACTTACTGGCTCTAGGCTTGTCACTCTGCACTGATGTAATAAACCTAGCTCATACTGAGCAACATTTTACACATCTTTTTGACCATAACATACATAAGAAGCACTTCGTGGAACATACTATGGGAAATGTTTCCCCACCATAAAGATCAAGCTTATCCTCAGCAGAAAAGGCCCATTGTGACACAGACCTCTACCCACATCATCTCCAACAACTTCCCAGAAAACAAACAAACAAAAAAAAACCCAAAATACTATTTCAGACTTTTGACTTCATGCTTATATCATTTTATATGGCTGGGTGCCATCCCACCCATCTTATCTATTCAACTCATCTTTCTTTCAAGATTCAGCTTAGAAATTATCCTCTAAAATTATTTTCCTGACTTCTGAAACCCTTCATGTTAACTTATGTGTTTCCTCCTCTGTATTTTCATGACACTCCATGATTATCTTTTTCCATACAGAAATTATCTGCTTAGCATCTGAATCTCACACTAGATTATGAGTTTCTTAAAACTTAGAACCCTATCTTACTCACCTCTGTATCCCTATGCCTATCACCAGATTCAGTAAGTATTTGCTGCATTAGATTTAACAAACAGTAATATAGGATCCTCTACTCTATGGAATTTACTACCCTTGTGAAACCCCAACATGTAAATAATTATGACATAATGTAAAATATTCACACTGCTAGAAACCACCAATGGCAAAGACTTTCTAGAAAATATCAGCTTATCATCATCTCCCAAGCTATAATTATGCAATTCATAAGCACTGAAACAATATTTTAATTTATTTCTAAATTATTAGAGGTCTATAAATATTAAAAGTTTAATAGTAATGTCCTCGATTCATTAACAAATTACTTAATAAAACCAAATGCTAAAATTCTTTAAATTTTTTCCCTCAATGGCTTTATGTTGTTAAAGTAATTTGTTTCAGATAGCTGAGTTGGAAATGATCATAGACAAACCACATAACTCCAAAAATTAGTAACACAAATTAATCCAATTTTTATACAATTAAAAAGAAAAAATATTAATCCCATGCTACATTAAGACAGCTCTAAAATGTCAAAGTAAAATATACAATATTCCTACCTTGAGCTGGATTTTTTTCTGCAGCTCTTCCATAGCTTCTTGTTGAGCAGCTGTGAGTGCTGCCAATCGTTCTTCCCTGTCCCTGTAAGAAGACAGCAAAAATTATAAACTCAATGTTTACAGTAACAAATCTCATGAGGTTAAAAAAATACAATAATACAAAAAAATACAAAAATAAAATTATTTTTTCACAGTGCCTACTAAGTCTTGGATATATTATTGCACGTTTAACATTTGGGAAGCAACAGACATTGTTAGTTATACAAATATTAGGTTGATGAAAAAGTAATTGTGGCTTTGGACCGTCAATTTTAAATAATTATAACTAGGCTCAAACCCATCTTTATTAATTAAACTATGAACCATTAAAATCAACACATTTTTGCCAATGAGAAACAAGTTTGTTTATTCCTGTTGTACAAAAAACTGTGCTTTGGGATTCGATGAGCTCCTGGAGAGCATTTTCTGCATTCTCTGTGGAAATGTTTACCCTGCAAAAAGTTGTTGAGATGTTTGAAGAAGTGGTAGTCAGTTGACGAGAGGTCAGGGGAATATGGTAGATGAGGCTAAACTTCGTTGCCCAATCTGTTCACCTTTTGAAGCTTTGGTTGTGTGACATGCAGTCAGGTGTCGCCATGGAGGGAGAAGAACTGGGCCCTTTCTGTTGACCAGTGCCAGCTGCAGGCATGCAGTTTTCAGTCGTCTCATCGATGTGCTGAGCATACTGCTCAGATGTAATGGTTTCACTGGGATTCAGAAAGCTGGAGTGGATCAGACCACCAACAAACCACCAAATAGTGACTGTGACCTTTCTTGGTGCACGTCTGGCTTTGGGAAGTGCTCTGGAACTTCTTCTTGGTCCAACCACTGAGGGTCGTTGCCTATCATCGAATAAAATCCCTTTTCATTGCATGTCACAATTTGATCAAGAAATGGTTTGCTGCTGTGGTGCAGAATAAGACAAGAAGACACTTCAAAACAACATTTTTTTTTTTTACTTTTGGTCACCTCACAAGGCATCCACTTATTGAGCTTTTTCACCTTTCCAATTTGCTTCAAATGCCAAATGACCATAGAATGGTTAATGTTGCATTCTTCAGCAACTTCTCAGGTAGTTGTAAGAGGATCAGCTTCAACAATGTCTCTCAATTGGGCACTGTCAACTTCCGATAGCTTGCCACTACACTCCTCATCTTCCAGGCTCTCAATCTTCATTGCAAAACTTCTTGAACCACTGCTGCACTGTACATTTGTTAAGCAATTTCTGGGATGAATGTGTTGATGTTGCAAGTGTCTCCACTGCTTTACAATCTATTTTGCACTTGAATAAAAAAATTGCTTGAATTTATTTTTTGTCTAATATCATTTCTATGGTCTAAAATAAATATAAAATACACAGCAAGTAATAAGTCATTAGCAAAAAACATAAAGTGAGGAATGTACATTAAAATGATGTATAACATAACCATATTCCAATATCAAAGGGCAAAGTTCAACAATGCAAAACTGCAATTACTTTTGCACCAACCTAATAGGCTCTGGACCCAGGAATGGGTTTAAATACTAGCTCTGGGATTGTGAAAGTGGAAGTCACTCAGTCATGTCCAAATCTTTGTGACCCCAGGGACTGTACAGTCCATGATAGCTCAGTTGGTAAAGAATCCGCCTGCAATTCAGGAGACCCCAGTTTGATTCCTGAGTCAGGAAGATCCACTGGAGAAGGGATCGGCCACCCACTCCAGTGTTCTGGCCTAGAGAATTCCATGGACTGTGTAGTCCACAGTGTCACAAAGAGTCAGGCATGACTGAGCGACTTTCACTTTCACTTCATTGGAATTGTAATTTAATTATGGCATATTGAAAATATACATTTATCTCTTTTCCTGTATAAAAGTCTATAAATTATGAAAGGGATAGAAAAGGCTAATATTCCCAAAGACGAAGAGAACAGGAGAGGAAACGATCACAAACTGAGATGTACAAAGAAGTAAGACCATGCTTAGGAAAAAAGCAGTCAAATGAAGCTTTTCTGAATGAAGCCTCATGTTGGATTTAGTAGAAAAGAACTATAACAGCTTTTATAAATACATTATTGAGAATTAAAAGATAGTATGCCAACCTAAGGAAAAAATATCATGACAATGATTCAACAGAAAATCTCAATAGAGAAAGATTTTTTTAAAAACTTTATAACAAAAGAAACTAGGAATCCTTAAACAAATGGCTGATTTGAGGGGTGCAGCAGGGAAAATATAAGATGAATTTGAAGCATCTTTCAGTGCCAGGAAGTAAGGATATACTCAAAAACCAAAATGATGAAGTGTATCTAAGGCAAATGGGGGTCAAATGAAAAAGCTCTCAATGTCCAAGGATGAACCAATTTGAGTAAGAGAATACATGCCATAATACTGACGTATAAATGACATATTGATATAAAACAGGAATTTAATAAATAGAACAAATATCCTGTACAGAAGAAGTGCACACAATTTATGTAGGAATTCTTCTCTCAAGGAGGTAGAGAATAACTCCCCATCTCTTCAGCTTAGCCAGTGCCTAGTGACTTGCTTCAAGGATGATAGTATGTCAGAAATTTAAAGTATACAGTGTAGAAATCTAACAAAACTACCTTAGCCAGGTGATCAAGACTAACAAAATCAGTGAAAACACAAGGTGATATCATGAACTTTTGACATTTGAAAAATGGTAACTCACATTCACCTCCCCCAAATCATAACCTCAATATAACCATGAGAAAAACATCAGACAAATCCTAATTGAGGAAAAGGCTACAAAATACCTGACCACTATTCAGAACTGTCAAGGTCATCAAAACCATGGAAAGTCTGAGAAACTGCTACAATTCAGAAGAACCTGAAGAGAAATGACAATTAAATATCTGAAGAAATAGTGGCCAAATACTTTCAAAATTTGATGAAAACACTAATGTAATAGAGTAGGATAATCATGAAGAAAAACAATCTAGACAAATCATAATTAAACTGGTGAAAAAACAAAGTAAAAAAGAAATAGAAAACAAACCCAAAAAACCCTCACCATATACAGTGGCAAAACAGTATGATTAATGGCTGGATTTTCATCAAAAACAATAAAAGTAAGAATATTCACAGTATTGAAGGATTTAGCCAGTGCAATATGGCAAGAAAAAAGAAATTAAAGGCATCTGTATTACAAAGCAAGAAGTAAAGCAAGGGCTATTTGCAGATGACACGAGACTTTATGAAAATGTCCTAAAGAACAAAAACAGCAAAAAAGAAAACACTAATAGTTTTCATAGGAAAACTGGGCAAGATCATTAAAAAACTGTAAAATAAGATGAATAAAAAATTTATTGTATTTCTATACAATAGCAAAAATGCTACCAAAAATGAAATAAAATAATTCCATTTTCAATGACCTCAAAAAGAGTACTTAATAGATTTAAGAAATGAACTAAATTTAAGAAATGAAATGAATTACAAGGTCTATTTTCTAAAAACTACAAAATATTGTTGAGAGAAATTAAAGCAGATACAGAGACACACACCATATTCGTACATAATACACAATATTATAAAGGTGGCAATTCTCCCCACAACAATCTATAGATTCGAGGCAGTTGCTATAAAAAAGCTTGGAAGCATTTTATTTTTAAGAAAATGGTGAACATACCCTAAAAAACTATTTGGAAAGCAATTTTGAAAGAGGATAACAACACTGGAGTACTTATATTACTTGTTTTCAAAACTTGACATAAAGTTACAGTAGTTAAAACAGTGTGGTGCTAAAGTAAGAAGAGACATAAAAAGAAAAGGACAGAGTCCAGAAATAAACTGTCCCATCTATGATTAATTGATCGTGAACAGGTAGCAAGGCAGTTCAATGGTTAAAAGCTAGACTCTTCAACAAATGGTGCATTCAACAAATGAGTACCATAGGCAAATGAATAAATTTAGATTTTTCTTTTTATACTATATCTAAAAGTTACCTTAAAAGGATATAAAACCTAAATGTGTATCAAACTGAAAACCATAACATTTTGAAGAATATCTTATGACATGGGATATTAAAAAATTTCATAAACAAGATCAAAAAGCACAAATCAATTTGGCCAATTAAATGCCTTGTCTTTGGTCTTTGAATCTTTTTTTTAAATTAATTAATTTATTTTAATTGGAGGATAATTTCTTTACAATATTGTGGTGGCTTTTGTCATACATTGACATGAATCACCCACGGGTACATGTGTCTCCCCATTCTGAACTCCCTTCCCACCCCCTACCCACCCCATCCCTCTAGGTTGCCCCAGAGTACCAGCTTTGAGTGTCCTGGTCTTTGAATCTTAAACGAGAGATTTTAAAAAGTAGGAATGGATAAGTGTCATTTATTATAATGAGAAAGATAACATACTAACTGGATTACTTCCATCAAAGGACCACTGCTGCAGCTCCTGTGACCTAGCCTTTGATGTCTGACCAAGTTCAAACCTGTTCCTCTAACTTCCTGTCACTTTTCCTCCCAATACTTAAGTTAGCTAGTATCAAATTCTATTTCTTACAACTGAAAATATCTTGAAACCTCAAGTTTCCCATCCAACAGAATGTTCAAAAGGTTTCCATTTTAAGTAGGGTGTCTTAATTCCTGGAAATCAAAATTCAGTAAAACATTTCTGTATATGTGACTATTTCTAAAAAATCTACATGATAGTAAATAGCTTCAAAATTTGATCTGAATATACACTCACTACAAAATGTTCATCAGGACCAAACATCGAGATAGCAAATGAAGTACCTAGCTCTTTCCCGGGCTGCATCTTCACGGGCTTTTTCCTTTTCTTGCCTCTGTTGTTCAATTCGGGCTTCTTGTTCTTTCCTCTTCATTAACAATTCTTCTACACGGGCCTGCCGTTCTGCTTCTAGAGCTCTCTTACGTTCCTAGTATCAGAAGTGTTTTAAAAGATGTTAGAATTATGTGTAAGATGAAGATGATTAAAGGTGACATAGCTTGGACATAGACTTATATATTCAAGACAGACAAATACCTGACTTGTCATTATGTTTCTCAGAATTTAAACAAAAATCAAGTATCAGTAACATCTGGCTTTCACATGTCATTTATCAGTGCTACAAATAATTGTAAGAATAAATGCTATTTTAAGCACTGAAACATGTTTATTACCATATGTAAAATAGATGTCCAGTGCAAGTTCAATGCATGAAGCAGAGCACTCAAAGTCAGTGCTCTGAGACAACACAGAGGGATGGGGTGGGGATGGAGGTGGGGGGGGGTGGTTTCAGGATGGGGGGACACATGTGCACCCATGGCTGATTCATGTCAGTGTATGGAAAAAACCATCACAATATTGTAATTATCCTTCAATTAAAATAAATTAATAAAAAAAGAATAATGTTATTTTAGTAGATATTATGTTATTTATATTCTTTGAGAATCTGATAAATATTTTATGTTTAATCACTTCTAAACCCTTGTGTTTAGATGGTTGTAGAAACAACAGAATATGATGAAGAAAGCATAATTAACAGAATTTATTTCTGAAACTAAGCTTTCTTCTTAACTGAAGAAAAGCTTGTAGCCGGGCTTCCCAGGTGGCTCAGTGGTAAAGCATCTGCCTGCCAAGGTAGCAGCCACAGGAGATATGGGTTTAATCTCTGGGTGGGGAAGATCCCCTGGAGGAGCAAATGATAACCCACTCTAGTATTCTTGAGGGGATAATCCCACAGACAGAGAAGCCTGATGGGTTACAGTCCATGGGGTAGTTGCAAAGAGTCAGACATGACAGTCCATGGGGTAGTTGCAAAGAGTCAGACATGACTGAGCAACTGTACACACACACACACACACACACACACACACACACAAGTTGCAAAGAGTCAGACATGACTGAGCAACTGTACACACACACACACACACACACACACACACACAAAGTTCACACAAAGTTCGTGGCCAGGAGAAAGAGGCATTATAACATAGCATAGTGGATAAGAGAGTGGATACTGCATTAGACTCTCTAATTTTGTTCCCTGATTCCATTATTTACTGTTGGGTGACTCCGGCCTAGTTGAATTAGTTTTCTAGAAGACAAAAAATAACAATAGTACTTTTAAGGATACTGTAAAGAACGTATGAGATAATACATGAAAAGCACTTACCACAGGCCTTGGCATATACTAAATTCTCAGTAATTATTTATTATAATCATTATTAAGGTAGAAGATACTTCATTAAAATACTGTGATATACTTTCTGTATATATTTCACCATATTACTAGATATACCGATGTATTTCTTTCAATTCATCCGCATTCTCTAGGTAGCTTACACAACATCTCCCTGGCCACAACTCTTTATGATAAATAGAACACACTGATCTAGGCTCTAGTAACAACTACTTAGATAACTTTGAGCAAGTCATTTTACCTTAAAGAGACACACCATTTGTGAGATTTAAATTATTAATATAGGTAAGTACCTAACAAAGTGTTTAGTATGATGTAAAGTGTTCAGTAAATGACTGAAGATAAAGCAGTTTCTGTCTCAAGAACACTGAGGAGAGAAGTAAATATTTCTAATAATTAACTTAACTCACAATGGTAACTTTATTTCTACAAGAAGCTGTATGTATGCAGGGGAAAAAAACCTTTTTAAAGTAGTACCACCAAAAGGTACCTAATTCTTTTCTTTCTTTCTTTTTTCTTTTTGGAGAGGGGACTGGGAGCTAGAGGAAATGTACTGATTCCAGAAGAGTATATTTGACAGACTGCAGACTTGTAAAGGTATCCAAATAGATTTTAAACAGTCATTACTTTCTGAAATATTATTCATGGATTAATCTACCTCTCACTACTAAGTATAATATGTAGCAACTTGTTTAGCTATTAATTATCTGAAAAACTGAAGAGTAAAACATAAAGTTTTCTCTTAACCTCAAATTTACTTGAAGTATTTTTTTTAAATCTGCAGTATATCTGAAAACACAACTGCCACACTAAAATGCAAAAAGATAAAGCTTAAGTATAATTAAACCAGAACTTTTCATTTCATATTTTATAAAAACAAAATCTTCTGGAATATAGTTTTTAAAATTATAACTTGGTCTTATAAATTAAATATACTAATATTATATAAAACAGTTACTTTATGTGTATATGCAATGTAAGTTATATGCATAAATAAAACTTGTTGAATGTTTTTAGGGATATAAGAAATACTCCAACATTGTACTAACAAATAATTGAATTTCAAAAAAAACCCAATCCTCTAATTTCTGTTTTTAATAACTAGAAAAGAAAATTGGTACTTGTGAGTAAAACTAGTAAATTCAGCTAGTATTTTCCTTTTTAAAATATAAGTTTCCTAAAGATAGGAAACTCTGCACCATAAAAGCATCTTGTACAGAACGGGAGTTTGATAAATACCTATTAAACAAATGAAGCATAAGTTTTAAAATAGTATTCATCATAAATCTGTAAGCTTACAAATATAAAGTATAAACCTACAGCAGCTGAACTGGAAAGACATCTACCTCTCAAGCCTTCTGAAACCTCTCAGACTCCCATGTACTTTGTTTCAAAGTCAAGGATATGTTTATGGTGGCCAAAGAACAGATTTTGTAATCCTGCCCTCTATGCCTGCAAATCAAAAGATTATGGCAAGAGGACAAGGCAGACTATCTAAGGAAACTGGGCTTAAAACTAACCTATCAATAATTTATATAACAAAGATGGCAAATTAAGGATATACAACGGTAGCATTAACTTAGTATTTCACTTGCAAAAAAACCAAGAATCACAACTTCTTTTAACAATTAATTTTGGAAGTTTTTCGAGAGTACAATTAAAGCAGATGGGGGCCTCTCTAAATTATTCACTGAGTCAGTATCTTACTATTACTGTATTTATACGTTTGGCTTTAGTGCCTAGCACATCTAGTAATGACTATACATTAAAAAATTTTTTTAATTATATATATATGTATATAAAACCAATAAATTTTCTACTATAAATATACAGATTAAACTTATGTATATAGGTTTTAAATTTTCCATTGAACATTAAATCAACCAGAAATTTCAACATTTTAAAAAAGAAAATTCTGAGTAATCAAAAAATGTGTTAATGACTACCAAAAATCCCTTACTACTTTCAGAAAAGATCTACTTTCCTTTAAGCCTTAATAAGTGTTCCAAATTATGAAATGAGTTATTTTTAAACAGAAAATAACTGCTGTATTTTCAAATCTGCAAAATAAATATAGAAAAAGTAACCACAGAAGTCTATTAAAAAATATACAATATTACTCATATATTTTCCCCCAAAATCCAGCTAAGGAGTCACCTCATTCAGAGAACTTTCCCTGACATTCCCCTCTCAGCAACAGAGCTAATTATTCCTTATTCTGTGATACTGCTATAGCCTATACAGGTTTCTATTACATTTTTACACTGCGTTCTATTATTTACCATTAAGGCAAAGATCATTATCTATTTATTTCTGAATTACTAATGCATAATATTTATTCAAAAGTAACACACAATTTTCAAAATGATTATCTGTATAAAATGGTCCCATTGCAGAAATAAAAACAGCAATAAAGCTGAAGAGATGGCACAGATTAAAAATTCAAATATCCTATTTCATTTATTCATCTAAAATATTAATTGATGGACAATTTTAACTTTTAAATGATAATAATGAAACTCTGTACTGTCCCTTTGATAGGAAAAGCTAAATTTTCTCTAATAGTAACATTCTGTATTTTAAAACATAAGTTACCTTGGCACTCAAGATTAAAATAAGACCCTGAACACAAATTGAACAGAGACTGGGTGAATATGGGACTGTTTGCTAGCATGAAGTAACCAATAAACTTGAAAGCTGTATTGATATTTTAATCTTCTAAAATTACCAGTGAGATAAAGGAGCATAAAATATTAATAACATCCCTAATTTTTAACATAACAACAAAGCTCTTCATGATCAAGTCTATAACTCTATATGCTGTACTCGCTCCTATCTTCTTCTCTGCATGGAATGCCTGTTTCCACCATTTGCAACTATCTCATTACTCAAATCTTGGTTATGGCATCATCTCCTCCAGAAAGCTTTTTCTTGACTTTCTCATGTCTCAATTTGAGTAATGTGTTCTCCTTTGTGCTTCCAAAACGCTTTTACTGTTACACTTATCCTAATGGGTTAAGATTTATTTACATATATGTCTCTGCATTGTGATCAAAGACGTATCTTTTTCATGTCCTTAAGCAAAGCTAATGGCAACCCACTCCAGTATTCTTGCCTGGAAAAGCCCATACACGGAGGAGCCTGGCGGGCTACAGTCCACCAGGTCGCAAAGAGTTAACACAACTAAGTGACTAACACACACACGAGCAAAGCTTAGCATGTGAGTAACAGCAATAATTCAATACATGATCACTGAATGAATAAATAAATAAATATTAGTTATAATAAAGTATGTGTCTGCATTCATACTTGATCTTGAGGAAGATCTAAAATAGTTAAAAAACATCACTCATGTTTATGTGTTAACCTTTCTTCCCATTCTGAAAATGGTAGTTGACTTACGGTATGCTACAGAGGTTTAAGTACCTGATGATACTGCCCAATATACGACAGGTGTTCCCTGTTATAAGCATTAAAATTGCCCAGTTCCTTAAGGCTATATACACAGGTTCAAACACAATCCATTTTTAATAGATGAAAGGAACATATTCTTTCCCAACCTAATTAGAAAAGAATAGATAATAATCTGTCCAGAGCAATTTAGCTCTTCATCTGGTTGAGACTAGAGATTCAAATTGACAAAGACACTGATAACGTTATCTGAAGAAGTACACACTGCCTTTGCTATCAGACTTCCTGATTCCAAGCCATGCTGGACTAAACCATACACCCTTGGGAACAGAGTCTAGGACTGACTTCTTTTTCTATGTTGAAGGGCCTAGGAAATGGACAGTGCTCACAAATGCCTGCTGAATAAAATTCTACCTGAACAGCTTCATCACGTGCTTGCTTTTCTTCCTGTCTTCTCTGACGCTCTTCCTGTAACTCATTAAGCCTCTGCTCATATTCCTTCAATTTTGATAAAACATCATGGCGTTTGTTCTGGGCTTCAAGGGTATTTATAAAGGCAATTTCGTTTACCTTCAACAACAACAACAAAAACCACAGAAAGTAAGTTTCAAATTAGGCTCATTCTAAGGCACATCAGATACATCAGATTCTTAACACATCATGTTAAGAAATTTAACAGTCTTTATTTAATAATATAAACCAGTTGTATAAGGCACAGAACAAAAAATGAATGACTTTCAGTCTTTTATTTCAATATTTATTCCCCAAATGGATAATAATCCAGTGTATATAACAAATCCATAGGCCATAGCAAGAAGTGAAATAGAGTAAATAAAGGCCTGCCATTGAAATTTTTTATTGAAATACAATTGATTTACAATGTTGTTAGCTTCTGGTATACGGCAAAATGATTCAGTTATACACACATATATGTATTAATTCCCTGTGTGATACAATATGACCTTGTTATTCATCCATTCTATATACAATAGTTTGCATCTACTATAGGGCTAATAGTTATTATGGGGCTAATAGTTAGCCCCAAATTCCCAACCCAGGCCTCCCCTGTACCCTCTCCTCTTGGCAACCACAAGTGTATTCTCCATGTCCGTAAGTCTATTTCTGTTCTGTAGACAGGTTCCTTTGTGTCACATTTTAGACTCCACATACAAGTGATAGCATATAGCATTTGTCTTTTTCTGACTTACTTCACTGTACATGACAGTCTCTAGGTCCAACCACATTTCCACAAATGACCCAGTGTCGTTCCTTTTTGGAGCTGAGTTATATTCCATTGACTCTATGCACCACATCTTCTCTATCCATTCATCAGTGGATGGAAATTAAGGTTACTTCCATGTCCTGGGTATTGGAAATAGTGCTGCAAAGAACATCGGGGTGCATGTATCTTTTTGAATTATGGTTTTCTCAGGGTGTATGTCCAGTAGTGGTATTGCTGAGTCAGTAGTTCTACCTTTAGATTTTTAAGGAACTTCCATACTGTTCTCCATCATGGCTGTATCAATTTACACTCCCACCAATAGTTGAAAATGGTTCCTTTTTCTTCACCCCCTCTCCATCATTATTTAAAGCATTTTTGATTATGGCCATGCTGATCCATGTGAAGTAATACATCACTGTAGCTTTGATCTTCATTTCTCTAATAATTAGTGATGCTGAACATCATTTCATGTCCTTTTTGGCCATTTGTATGTCTTCTTTGGTGAAATGTCTATTTAGGTCTTATGCCCATTTTTTGAGTGGGTTGTTTGTTTTTATATTTTTTGGTATTGAGCGGCATGAGCTGTTTATATATTCTAGAGATTAATTCCTTGTCAACTGCTTTGTTTGGAAATATTTTTTCCGATTCTGAGAGTTGACTTTACATCTTGTTTATGGTTTCCTCTGTGGTGCAAAAGCTTTTAAATTTAATTAGGTCCTTTTCTTTATTTTTGTTTTTATTTTCACTACTCAAGGAGGTGGGTCAAAAAGATGAGTATTCTTCTTATTTTCCTCTAAAAGTTTTATAGTGTCCAGTCTTACACTTAGGTCTTTATTCCACTTTGACTTTGCTTTTGTGCATGGTGTTAGGGAGTATTCTAATTTCATTCTTTTGCATGCAGCTGTCCAGTTTTCCCAGCACTACGTATTAAAACGACTGTCTTTTCTCTACTGTATATTCTTGCCTCTGCCATAGATTAGGTGACCATAAGTGCCTGGGTTTATCTCTGGTCTTTCTACCCTGTTCCATTGATCTACATTTCTGGTTTTGTGCCAGCACCATACTGTCTTAGTTACTGTACAAATCAATTTTCTTCAACATACACCAAATAAGTTATAATTAGGTACAAAGTACTGACTACATATACTTCATCCTCAACTTTACATATATTGATTCTTAACAGTCAAGTTTAGCTAGAGAGTACAGTTTTTATGAATAAAGTATAGCTAATGATAGTAAAGTAATGCTCAAAATTCTCCAAGCCAGGCTTCAGCAATACGTGAACCGTGAACTTCCAAATGTTCAAGCTGGTTTTAGAAAAGGCAGAGGAATCAGAGATCAAATTGCCAACATCAGCTGGATCACGGAGAACACAAGAGAGTTCCAGAAAAACATCTATTTCTGCATTATTGACTATGCCAAAGCTTTGACTGTGTGGATCACAATAAACTGTGGAAAATTCAAGAGATGGGCATACCAGACCACCTGACCTGCCTCTTGAGAAACCTATATGCAGGTCAGGAAGCAACAGTTATAAGTGGACATGGAACAACAGACTGGTTCCAAATAGGAAAAGGAGTATGTCAAGGCTGTATATTGTCACCCTGCTTATTTCACTTCTATGCAGTGTACATCATGAGAAATGCTGGGCTGTAAGAAGCACAAGATGGAATCAAGATTGCCAGGAGAAATGTCAATATATGCAGATGACACTATCCTTATGGCAGAAAGTGAAGAGGAACTAAAGAGCCTCTTGATGAAAGTGAAAGAGGAGAGTGAAAAAGTTGGCTTAAAGCTCAACATTCAGAAAACTAAGATCATGACATCCGGTCCCATCACTTTATGGGAAATAGATGGGGAAACACTGGAAACAGTGTCAGACTTTATTTTGGGGGGCTCCAAAATCACTGCAGATGGTGATTGCAGCCATGAAATTAAAAGACACTTACTCCTTGGAAGGAAAGTTATGACCAACCTACATAGCATATCCAAAAGCAGAGACATTACTTTGCCGACTAAGGTCCATCTAGTCAAGACTATGGTTTTTCCAGTGGTCATGTATGGATGTGAAAGTTGGACTGTGAAGAAAGCTGAGCGCCGAAAAATTGATGCTTTTGAACTATGGTGTTGGAGAAGACTCTTGAGAGTCCCTTGGACTGCAAAGAGATCCAACCAGTCTATTCTAAAGGAGATCAGTCCTGGGTATTCTTTGGAAGGAAGCTAAAACTCCAATACTTTGGCCAGCTCATGCAAAGAGTTGACTCACTGGCAAAGACTCTGATGCTGGGAGGGATTGGGGGCAGGAGGAGAAGGGGACGACTGAGGATGAGATGGCTGGACGGCAAAACCGACTCGATGGATGTGAGTTTGAGTGAACTCCGGGAGTTGGTGATGAACAGGGAGGCCTGGCGTGCTGCAATTCATGTGGTCGCAAAGAGTCAGACACGACTGAGTGACTGAGCTGAATGATAAAAAACTGGAAAACATCAGTTGGGATCAAATTCCTCCTTCTTGAAAGCCATAAGGATGGCATGCTATTGTGAAAAAGGCAGAGTAAAACAGGGAATTAAACACTGGAGCTGCTCTTTCTGACAGAAGTACAGACTCCAGGAATCCATGCTAAATGTAGTAAAACCTATCACTAGATATGTTTCAAACTAAAGCAAGTGTCAAACTCACATGTGAATGAAGTTCTAAAAAAGATTTCCCAATCTCCATGCCATATAGCCACTTTCACAAGTAAATTAACAACATAATCATTTCTCAAACTAGACTGAAAGTATAAGACAAACAGGCATGCTCAAGGAAAATTAATCATATTGTATCAAGGGTCACGTGTTAAGCATAATCAGGATGAAAGAAAAATAAATGGGATCTTAATGCTCCAAACAAAATACATAAAATAAAATTCAGAGGGAAGAATGTGCAAAAATAGAGTAAAAAAATCCAATCTGTAATGCTGGTCAAATGGTTGAAAGTTTTAGTTACACAAGTTGAATATGTTTGGCCATGTAACATACAGCATAGTGATAACAGTTAACAATATTATAACATATACTTGGAATTTGCTTAGAAGATAGATCTGAAATCGTAACACACACACATACAGTAACTAACAAGTAACAGATGTTTTAATTAGCTGGATTGTAGTGACTATATCAAAATATATATGTCTATCAAAATATCAAGTTGTATACCTTAATATATATAATTTTGATGGTCAGTGATATCTCAATAAAACCATAAGTAAGTAAATAAATAAGACATTTCCTGAAAATTACTGGAATAAAACATAACCAAAGAAAAAGCAGAAAATTTCTTAGGCAAATTCTGCAATGTTAAGAGAAGTCAACATGCACTTGGATTTAAAGGTGCAAAACAAATGATATAACAATAAAATAAAGGAAGATAAGAAAGTTAAGGAAACTTAGGAAAAGGTAACATGATCATAGAATTAACTCAGTTAATTAAGCATGAAAACAGAACAAAGACGGTAAAAAAATCAAATCACTAATGGAGGAAAGGCTTGTTACAATCAGTTACTATGAACTTTAAAAATATAAAATTTAAGTATAAGTAATAACTTTTGAACATGGAGAACAAGTAAAGACGACCTAATATAAAAATAATTTCTATATTAAGAAAGTCCAAAGAAAATATTCCAATATATTGGGTTGGCCAAGGGTTCATTCAGTTTTTTCATAAGATGGCTCTAGTAGTGTTTAGTTGTCTTTAACTTCATTTGAAACAATTTTGTTAGATTATATAGTGATAGGTGTCATATCAACACGTATTTGAAAAAAAACAAAACTGATGACTTTACAGAGACATTTTAATGTTGAAGATGGAAGAAAAAAGCAACATATTCAGCATATTATTATTATTTCAAGAAAGGTAAAAAGGCAACTGAACCACAAAAAATGATTTGTGCAATGTGTGGAAAAAGTGATGTGACTAAACAAATAGGAAGAAGGAGCCACTCTTTGATATATGTGGAGCCAAATTTCCTGATCATAAGAATCATGTGGAAGGCTTACTACAAACAAAAAAGCTCCTCAGAGGTCACTCTGGCATTACTGAAAAAAACCTGCAAAGCCTGGAAATCCCTCTTCTTAACAACTCAGATGACTGTTATAATCAGACAAGACTGGGAAATACTGGCATGTGGTAAAAACCAAAGGTTGGAGGAGGTTTTTTTCCATAGATTAAAATGTCTGGGAATGAAAATAACTGATAATATTCCACACAAACTGTTAAGATATTTATGTAATTACACTAAGAACAATTCATTCATAAAACATTTATATGAATGAGAGAACAAAAAAAAAAACCCTGGTTTTGTATATGTAATACATTTCAAAATAGGATTTCAGAGATTATTGAAGAGAAACCAACAGGGCATATTGGTAGTAGGGTTTTAAAGAAGTACTTCATATTAGGAAAAATTTTAGTATACACTCATCTTAGTTAACTGGGATTATTAAGAATTTTTTAAACTGCAAATGGCAGCTGATATCTTTATGTAAACACAACCAGCAGTTAATTATTTATCCTGATGGAAACTACTTAAAACTACAGCTTGGGTTATTATGTTTATAGGAGTCACTTTGGTTTGCTGCATGCTAAGTCATTTCAGTCATGTCTGACTCTTTGAGACTCTGGACTGTAGCCCACCAGGCTCCTCTGTCCATAGGATTCTCCAGGCAAGAATACTAGAGTGAGTTGCCATGCCCTCCTTCAGAGGATCTTCCTGACCTCTGGCTTAATGAGATTGTGATGAAAAGAAATATATTAAGCAATTAGACAAATCAAAATTCATACAAGTCATATGAAAAAAGACCACAAAATGAGAATACTAAACCAGTAATAAGAACAGTGGTAAAAGCATGAGCTTTGGAACCACAAACACCAGGATTTTAATTCTGGCTGTGACCATCAACAATCTGCTTTCAGATTGCTCCCCTAAAATATAAAAACAATACATAGTTCAGAACGTCCACTTCCAGCTATAATGGAGTAAAAGGGTCCTGATGTACCTTTCTACCTTAAACAATTAAAAAATTAGACGAAAATATATAAATTACATGAATAATGTAATACACCAAATAGCAAAAGAACAAAGGAGAAATCCACATTATTCTTGCAACAGATGCAGAAAAAGTGCTTAACAAAATACAGTATCCTTCATGATGAAAGCACTCAACAAACTAGGAAAATCAAAACCCCTCATAAATACTGATCCAACAATTCTTAAAATTTGAGCAAACCAAGCTCTCCAAAATATAAAAATGTTTTTATATCATGACCATGTGAGGTTTATCCTAGAACTATACATTTTGGTATTTGAAAATCAAATACTGAAACTCACCATTTAAAAATCTTATAAAAACATAACATTATCTCAATAAATGCAGAAATAGCAAGTAGCCAAATTCAAACTTCATGGTAAAAAAACTTAGTAACTAAAAATAGAAAGGAAGTTTCTCAATCTAATAAAGAACGTCTCTGAAAGATCCATAGCTAATATTATACTTAATGGTGAAAGACCAAATGCTTTCTTCCTAAAACTGGGAACATGGCAATAATGTCAGCTGTCATCACTAGTCAATATTGTCCTAAAATAGCAAAAATATTTTAGAAGAAAATATAACTTAAGGATTTATACTTCCTGATTGCATGACTTATAAAGGTAGAGTAATAAAGTGTTATTGGTCTAAAAATAGGCATAAAGATATATGTAACAGAACAGAAAATCATAAACAAACCCACACATATATGGCCAACGGCTTTTCAACAAGTATCCAAGGCAATTCATTATATAAAAGATGGCCTCTTTGACAATGATAATGGAACATTTGATATCCATCTAAAAAAAATGAACCTCAACTTTACTTCACACCATATACAAAATTTAACTCAAAATGGAACAGATGTCATCATAAAATTTAAAACGTCTAGAGAAAACTTAAGGGAAAATCTTAGTGATCTTAACTTTACATAATAATTTTTTTTAAAGGGCATAAAAAACAGAAAGTATAGAAAAAAAGTCAATATACTGGACCTTTCCAATTTTTATACCTTCAAAAGACACTTCTAAGAAAATAAAAAGGTCATCCGTAGACTGAGAAAAAAACATTTGCAAAACATAGATGTTAATACCTAAAATATACAAAATCTTTTAAGAAATCCTGCTATTTGCTACAACATGGATGAACATGGAGGGTACTATACTAAAGTGAAATAAGCCAGATAGAGAAAGAAAAATACTGTATTGTACCAGTTATATTTGGAATATAAAAGAAAAAGTCAAACTCATCAAAACAGATTTTTCTTTCTGTAGCTGATTTCCAGTTTGCTAACCACTGTGGTGAGCAAAAATGCTTGATATAATTTCCATCTTCTTGTATTTGTGATGACTTGTTTTATGGTCTAGTATGTGATCTATCCTGGAGAACATTCCATGTGCACTTGAAGAGAATGTGTATTCTGCTGTTTTTGAATATGATGTCATGTATATATCTATTAAGTCCAACTGGTCTACAGGATCAAAAAGTATCCTTGTTTTACTGAATTTCTATCTAGATATGGAACAAACTGAAAGGCTCATCAACAGATGAATGAATAAAGAAGATGTGTGGGGTGTGCACGTGTACAATGGAATATTACTCAACCATAAGAAGAATGAAATTCTGCCATTTACAGTACCATGGATGAACCTAAGGAATATTATGTTCAGTGAAATAAGTCAGACAAAGACAGACAAATACTATATGATATCACGCCTATGAGGTATCTAAAAAATAATACAAACGAACATATATGCAAAACAGAAACAGATATAGAAAGCAAACAAGTGGTGACCAAAAAGAAGGGGGGAAGGGGCAAATTGTACAGAATAATACAAATTATTATGTATAAAACAGATGAGCAAAAATTATATATTGCTATTGTAGGGAATCACAGTCATTATCATGCAATGACTAACAATGGAGTAATATCTGTAAAAACACTTTGAGATGGATGAAACTGGAGCCGATTATACAGAGTGAAGTAAGCCAGAAAGAAAAACACCAATACAGTATACTAACACATATATATGGAATTTAGGAAGATGGCAATGATGACCCTGTATGCAAGACAGGGAAAGAGACACAGATGTGTATAATGGACTTTTGGACTCAGAGGGAGAGGGAGAGGGTGGGATGATTTGGGAGAATGACATTCTAACATGTATACTATCATGTGAATTGAATCGCCAGTCTATGTCTGACGCAGGATGCAGCATGCTTGGGGCTGGTGCATGGGGATGACCCAGAAAGATGTTCTGGGGAGGGAGGTGGGAGGGGGGTTCATGTTTGGGAATGCATGTAAGAATTAAAGATTTTAAAATTTAAAAAAATAAAAAACTAAAAATTAAAAAAAAAACACTTAATCACTATATTGCATACATGAAACTAATATAATATTTTAAATCAACTATACTTCAATTTGAATGTGGAGATCCAGAGAATAGCAAAGAGAGATAAGAAAACCTTCTTCAGCGATCAATGCAAAGACATAGAGGAAAACAACAGAATGGGAAAGACTAGAGATCTCTTCAAGAAAATTAAACGTACCAAGGGACATTTCATGCAAAGATGGGCTCAATAAAAGAAATGGTATGAACCTAACAGAAGCAGAAGATATTAAGGAGAGGTGGCAAGAATACAAGAACTGTACAAAAAAGATCTTCATGACCAAGATAATCACGATGGTGTGATCACTCACCTAAAGCCAGATATCCTGGAATGTGAAGTCAAGTGGGCCTTAGGAAGCATCACTATGAACAAAGCTAGTGGAGGTGATGGAATTCCAGTCAAGCTATTTTAAATCCTAAAAGATGATGCTGTGAAAGTGCTACACTCAATATGCCAGCAAATTTGGAAAACGCAGCAGTGCCCACAGGACTGGAAAAGGTCAGTTTTCATTTCAATCCCAAAGAAAGGCAATGCCAAAGGATGCTGAAACTACCGCACAACTGCACTCATCTCACACACTAGTAAAGTAATGCTCAAAATTCTCCAAGCCAGGCTTCAACAGTATGTGAACTGTGAATTTCCAGATCTTCAAGCTGGTTTTAGAAAAAGCAGAGGAACCAGAGATCAAATTGCCAACATCAGCTGGATCATGGAGAATGCAAGAGAGTTCTAGAAAAACATCTATTTCTGCTTTATTGACTATGCCAAAGCCTTTGACTGTGTGGATCACAATAAACTGTGGAAAATTCTTCAAGAAATGGGCATACCAGACCACCTGACCTGCCTCTTGAGAAACCTATATGCAAGTCAGGAAGCAACAGTTATAAGTGGACATGGAACAACAGACTGGTTCCAAATAGGAAAAGGACTACGTCAATGCCTGGAGAATCCCAGGGATGGGGGAGCCTGGTGGGCTGCCGTCTATGGGGTCACACAGAGTCGGACACGACTGACGTGACTTAGCAGCAGCAGCAGCAAGGCTGTATATTGTCACCCTGCTTATTTAACTTATCTGCAGAGTACATCATGAGAAACGCTGGGCTGGAAGAAGCACAAGCTGGAATCAAGATTGCAGGGAGAAATATCAATAACCTCAGATATGCAGATGACACCACCCTTATGGCAAAAAGTGAAGAACTAAAGAGCCTCTTGATGAAAGTTAAAGAGGAGAGTGAAAAAGTTGGCTTAAAGCTCAACATTCAGAAAACTAAATCATGGCATCCGGTCCCATCACTTCTGGGAAATAGATGGGGAAACAGTGTCAGACTTTATTTTTTGGGCTCCAAAATCACTGCAGATGGTGATTTCAGCCATGAAATTAAGACACTTACTCCTTGGAAGGAAAGTTATGCCCAACCTAGTGAAAGTGAAGTGAAGACGCTCAGTCGTGTCTGACTCTTTGCAGCCCCATGGATACCAGACTCCTCCACCCATGGGATTTTCTAGGCAAGAGTACTGGAGTGGGTTGCCATTTCCTTCTCCAGGAAATCTTCCCAACCCAGGGATCAAACCCAGGTCTCCTGCATTGTAGACAGATGCTTTACTGTCTGAGCATCAGCCTAGAGAGCATATTAAAAAGCAGAGACATTACTTTGTCAACAAAGGTCCCCCTAGTCAAAGCTGTGGTTTTTCCTTTAGTCGTGTATGGCTGTGAGAGTTGGACTACAAAGAAAGCTAAGCGCCAAAGAATTGATGCTTTTGAACTGTGGTGTTGGAGAAGACTCTTGAGATTCCCCTGGACTGCAAGGAGATCCAACCAGTCCATCCTAAAGGAGATCAGTCCTGGGTGTTCACTGGAAGGAATGATGTTGAAGCTGAAACTCCAATACTTTGGCCACCTGATGAGAAGAGCTGACTCATTTGAAAAGACCCTGATGCTGCAAAATATTGAGGGCAGGAAAAGGGGACAACAGAGGATGAGATGGTTGGATGGCATCACCAACTTAATGGACATGAGTTTGGGTACACTCCAGGAGCTGGTGATGGACAGAGAGGCCTGGCATGCTGTGGTTTACGGGGTCACAAAGAGTCAGACACGACAGAGCAACTGAACTGAATTGAACTGATACTTCAATTAAAAAAAAAAAAAAACTCAAAGAAAGAGAGAGTAGAAAAGTATTTGCCAGGGGCCGGAAGGAGACAGACAGCAATAGGAAGAGACTGGTGAATAAGATTGTGTTATACAGTGAACAAGACCTGAGCATCAAACATATAATATGGTAACTATATAGTTGATAACACTGTATTGAATAATTAAAATATGATACGGGAAAACTTAAATGTTCACACACACACAAGATAAATATGTGAGGTGATAAATATGTTAATTAACTCAATCAGGGGAATCCTCTCACAATGTATACGTATATCAAATCATCATGTAAGTATCTATTTCATTTGTTAATTATACCTTAAAAAAGCTAAAAAAGATACCTGTTTGAATAACAATAAAACAATCTAACTTTCAAAAATCAACAGATATCTCAATAAACACTGTACCAAATAAGAGCTTCAGACAGAAAAAAAAAAAACACATAAAAAAGTTCAAAAAGCAAATTAAAACCACATGAGAACTCTATATACAGACTAATATGAAATGGTTATAATTACAATGTGTAACCATGTCAAGTATTGGTGAGAATGTGGCTAACTAGAACACTCATGTATGTACTACTGGTAAAAGTATATAAACTGTTTCTTTAAGAGTTAAACGTCTCATAGGGTTCCACCAATCCACTCTTGGGTATTCACCAGAGAAAATAAAAGCACACATCTGCACAAAGGCTTGTACATGAATTTATACAGCAGCTATATCTATAATAGCCAAAAACTGTAATGAAAACAAATGGCCATCAACAAGTGACTGGAGTAACAAACTGTGGTATTTCTACACAATGATATACTTCTCAGCAACACAACAGAAATTATATACACAACAACATGGATAGAATTCACACTAACTATGCTGAGTGAAAGATGCCAGAGGAAAGAGTACCTACTCTACGATTCCATTCATATAAAATTCTGGAAAATGCTAACATCCATAGTAACAAAAAGCAGATCAGCAATTGCACGGTAAAAGAGTTGGATGAAGGAATGAACACAAAGATATGAAGAAACTTTTGAGGGTGATGGAATTGTTTATTATTTTCATTGTACTGATCATTTCAGGAATACATATGTCAAAACTCATCAAACTGATGCTTCACATATGTGTTATTTATTATCTGCAAATTATACTTCAATAAAGCTATAAAAATAATATATATCTCATAGGATTATTTTAAGAATAAAATATTGTACAGAATAAATTTCAAATGAGCCTATAAAAATGCTGTTTTTCTGGTACCGAATAAACACTTGATAAATATTAACTTCTCATATAACAATTAAAAGTACCTGAGTAACTAATTCAATGTTCAAAACACCTAAGACATACCTTAGCTTCTTCTTCTTGTGCTTTCTTAACAATTGCTTGTAATTGCACCTCTCGTTTGAATTCAGCATGAAGTAATTTCTCTTCCATCATCCTACGTCGTTGGTCTAATAACCCTTCTTTCCACTTCCGGACTTCTTTCTCCTACATGCAATGAATTATCACATCATTAATTTCAGCATACACAGTCATTTGACAAGAAGTGCAAACAGGTAAACAGCTTAGGAATTACAAAGTGAAGAACCAAGAAAGATCTAAAGATCATGACTAATTATTAAGAACACAGACTATAAAGCCTGACAGTTCATAATCTACCAGTCACTTGCTAGATATGTAAACTGGGCAACTTTTTTAGCCTACATCTCACTTTCTTCATCTATAAACAGAATAGTAGTAGTATCTAACTCATAGGTTTTAAAGACTGAGTCAGTCAATATATGTAAAACTTTTAGAATAGTACATTAGACATTGCTCAAGAGAAATATTTGCTGTTATTATTATACTGCACTATGAGCACACTTAAAAATAGTATTTTTTATCCTTATAAACGTTGTCTCTATAACTCAAATTCAAGACAAATGAGTACCCTAGAAATTGAAAAATGGTGAGAAGTTTGAAAAGTCACAATTATCTGCATAAGAACATTCCCTGAAGGAACACAGAGTTTTGCTTATAGAAGAATAAAGATAATTATGATAGCTGCATTTAATTCCTTTAAAACAATATCAAATAGAAGTAAAAGACTTGTCCTGTGCTTCAACATTTTAGAGCCAGCACCAAAAAGAAAAAAGAAAATCAATGCTGACTTAACACAAATGGGAAGAAAACTAACATTTAAGTTGAATTTTAGCTACATAATAATGGGTTTAACCACCTTAAAAAGTATGATGCAGAAAGAGCACTGAAATAGGAGCTAAAAACAGGTTCTTAAGGCCCCATCTCTGCAAATAATTGGTCCTGTGACACTGGAGACAGCCCTTAGTCTCTCCTAGATTCAGTTTCCACATCTATAAAACGGGGTTCAGGATCTGTTCAACTCTGTGTGCCTCACAGAAGTACTGTTGTGATCATATGAGACCATATATGTCAGAACAGTAATGAAACAATAACCACTGTACAAATGGAAGGTGAGATTTATCATTTGAATTAATTGAAGTAATACTGACATTGATGGGAAAATTAAGAACTTCTAATGTCTTGTACAATTTCAAGGATTTATTATTGTGTTTGCATGAATTATCTGGAGATTATATTATATAGTGAGAAAATAAACTATATAATTTTGTTTGTATTAAAAACACAATAAGAAGGGAAAGTATAATTGTGTTAGAACACTTTTCTGAAGCTTAAAATGAAAAAATATATTAACTCTTGTAGAACCCCATTACAAGGAGACTGTTTTTCATACTTGATTTATCCAAACTAAATGATTAAAATAAAAATAATTAAATTCTTGAAATTCAGGTAAAGAGAAAAATTACAGATTTTCTTCCTTTCCCATCAACTTTTCTACTGCATTAAGAAGAATCTTATGTCACCTCATTTTTACAATCAAACTATTTGATCTAATTATCTCTCCCAATTTTAAAACACACAAAAGGAATGAAAATACTTTTAACCTATGCATATTAGTCCTCCTTTCTAGGACCAAAAGGTAAACAAAAGAGTTTACAGGGGAGGGCTTCCCTCATAGCTCAGTCAGATAAAGAATCTGCCTGCAATGCAGGAGATCCAGGTTCCATTCCTGGGTTGGGAAGATCCCCTGGAGAAGGAAATGGCAACCCACTCCAGTATTCTTGCCTGGAGAATCTCATGGACAGAGGAGCCTGGCGGGTTACAGTCCATGGAGTCGCAAGATTCGGGCATGACTGAGTGACTAACATACTATAGGGGGCACACGGCTTCTGTTGTGCTGCGTCAAGTGATTGTAGTACACAGACCCCAAGATGGCTCCAAATGATCCCAGTCACCTGGTATTCAGATCTTTGCATATTTCCCTCCCACATTCTATCAGGACTGCGACCAATCTGTTGCTATTCAGTCACTAAATCGTGTTAGACTCTTTGCAACCCCGTGCACTGTAGCATGCCAGGCTCCTCTATCCTCCACTATCTCCCAGAGTTTGCTCAAATTCATGCCTACTAAGTTGGTGACACTATCTAACCATCTCATCCTCTGCTGCCCTCTTCTTTTGCTTTCAATCTTTCCCAACATCAGGATCTTTTCCAGTAAGTTGGCTCTTTGCATCAGGCGGCCAAAGTACTGGAGCTTCAGCTTCAGCATCAGTCCTTCCAATGAATATTCAGGACTGACTTTCTTTAGGATGGACTGGTTGGATCTCCTTGCTGTCCAAGGGACTCTCAACAGTCTTTTCCAGCACCACAATTCCAAAGCATCAATTCTTGGTGCTCAGCCTTCTTTATGGTCCAAATCTCACATCCATATACAACCACTGGAAAAAATCGTAGCTTTGACTAGATGGACCTCTGTCAGCAAAGTGATATTTCTGCTTTTTAATACACTGTCAAGGTTTGTCATAACTTTCCTTCCAAGGAGCAATATAATTCAGCAAAAGTGATAGTACATCACCTCTAAGACCAGGTTATTATAAAAAGACAATGCAGCTTCCATTTTGGCAGCTCACACTCATTCTCTCTTTTTCTGTCTCAGATTATTCTGTGGCAATGGTAGCAGCCATGTCATGAGAACACTGGCCTATGGAAAGACCCACATGGCAAGAAATGGAGGTCCACAGCCAACCACTAAAGAGGACTCCAGGCCTGCCAACAAAAAGTGGGATCAAAAGAGGGATCTTTCAGCTCCAAATGACTGCTGCCCGAGCCAACACACTGACTGCAACCTCATGAGAGACTCGGAACAAACAAAAAATCACAACATAAGCCACTTCCAGTTTCCATGCCCAAGAAATTATGAGCAAATAAATGTGTGTTGTTTTAAACTGCTGAGTCTTGAGGTCCTTTGTTATAGAGCACACAAAACTAACACAGTACTCACATCTAACATGTATAATTAACAATAAGAATGACCATATATATATGGAACAACAGTCACTCAAGTACCATGCTACAGTTTTACATACTTGCTACATTCATCAACACAGCTGGTTAACAGTTATAAATGCCATTTTATGGATAAAGAAATTAAAAGGCAATACTGTTGAGTTATTTGCCAAGGGCACCCACCACATGCTATCATGTGGTTAAAATCAAGATTTCACCAGACTGGCTATCTCTAGAGTCCATGTTCTTTCCACTACATCACACTGACCAAAAGTTATACTGCTCTAAATTCTCCAACACTGCAGGCAGATTCTTTGCTGTCTGAGACACAAGGGAAGCCCCATGAATTTACTTAGTGCCCTGCTTATTCAAATTTCACCATCTCAGGTTCAAAACTGTTGTACCGATTCATCGAACACTTTGCACAAAACTGACTAAGGAAACCCCCAATGAAAATGGCAAAAGAAAAAGTGCAGCTTTAATAATCCATGCAAACTGCAAAACATCAATTTACTAGCTTTTTTAGGAATGACAAATTCTTATTTCTTTTTTAAGAAAGGTACAGATAATTTTCAGTAGCTAGAAATGCTTTTAATTTCTAGTGAATTTATTTTTACTGTTCTTTTAGCTTCTCTAAACCAGAAAAAAGTCAATATGAAAATAAGCCCAGCAATTTAAGGCAATCATGGTTCTCTAAAAATTAAAAACTCACCCTTTCTAACAATTTCTGAAGCTTTAATGTTTTCTGTTCACGTAACTTTTCCCTTAGCTGCTGTGCTTTCATTTGTTTTTCTTCATGTTTCTTCTTAGATTCTGCAATTGTTCTATTAATACAAACAAATGGACAAGAGACACAAATGTTTACATGATAAAGCCAAAAATATCTTCTTGTCTTCAAAGTTCTTAAAATAAATATAAACAATACACAAAACTAATTTGGCCTAACATTTCAGGAAAACACTGTCACTTTTCAAAAGATCTGCAACTGTTCTGAATACTGTACCTTAAAATAGTATCAGTATGTAACGACTCCATTTAATAATTAAGAATGGCTAGCTCCCTTCCTGGAGAAGGAAGTGACAACCCACTCCAGCGTTCTTGCCTGGAGAATCCCAGGGACAGGAGAGCCCGGTGGGCTGCCGTCTATGGGGTCACACAGAGTCGGACACGACTGAAGCGACTTAGCAGCAGCAGCAGCAGCAGCTCCCTTCCTGTGAAACATTTCAAATTAATTTTCAAAGGCCAGACCTTTTACGAGACGGTGAGGAAAGTTTTTCATGCATGTGAATTCCATGTCCTGGAGGCCTAGCAGGTTCTTCCTCTACAATATCCCCCCAGGATGTGTTTTGGCGCCAAGATTCACGAGCTATTTTGAGAAAAAAGAAAACCACTGTTACTGTTTAACCACGTAATTCTATGAAAGCAACTTTTGAGAACCGACTTTTAAAAGGCATCCTACTCTAATAAATTATTCATTTTACACAAAAACCACATGTATTAACATAATCTATTTTGTACTGTTCTACCTATACATACAACACACACACACACACACACACACACACACACACAAACATGCACACATAAATTACCTTCATAATCTGCAAGGACATCATTCCAGTTCATACCACAGAAAGATACGCTGCCACTGCCCATGCTGGCCTAAAAGGTAATAAGAAAAATTGAAAAATAGTTGAACCAATTATAAACTATAAAATGAACTATATATGAAAATTTCCTATCTATTGCTCATACATTTCATTTAGCAAACAGTCCAACACCAACATTAACAGCAGAAATGAATGAAGTAATTTTAAAAGAAAAGTATTGGCCTTAAACTATTACTACATAAAACTCTGAAATATTCAGAGTATACATCAGAAAAGCTCAAAAGTACTTGTTGGGCATTAAAATTTAATAGAAAAATATTTGAAAGATTTACAGTTACTTTCATTCTTTAAGAAATCCCTCTCTTCAACATATATATCATGAGTGCTTAGTGACAGCAAAGCAATGTATCATTTGCTTTTTATCAGTAGAATAGAAAAAGATATCTTAGATTCTTCTTCAATCTTTACACTTATAATCTGAGAAATGTTATGTTTTACTTACTCTGAGATTCAATTTCTTCATTTGTAAAATGAGAAACCAACTTCCAGCTTGTCAATTGCATCATATATAAAAAACACTTGGTAAAGTGCTTTAAAAAAGACTTTCTATTGTTTATTGTACGTCTCAATCACCCAGAGAATAAAAACGCTAAAATCTCACAGAAAAATCACTGTCGTTGTCAGTTTCAAGGTTGATATCGTTGTTTTCTTCGGCTTCAATTTCTCTAGTTAACTGTTCCTCTTCGGCAATAGCACTGGCAATGGCTTCTTCATTGGCCTTTTCTAGACGATCTGCTAGCTCTTCTTTTTTAGCAAGAACTTCTGCCATAGACTATAAAGTTAAAAACAAACAAGAAGAACAATCATCAGTGGACTGGAAAGTCAAGTAATTATTTCTCTCTTCATGTTACAATCATATACTCAACACATACATAAAAATAGCATTGATAAAGAACTATAAAACTTGGGGTCCAGCTCTGTGACTCAGAAATTTCTTAAAAGCAAGAGACTATTCTGAATTCCATAAAATGATACAATAATCCATGACTTACTTTCTTACCAGACCACTGGGTATGACAAACTGTGAAGTTATATAAATAAGAGGTATTGTTATTAGAGATAAAGTGTGAATTTCATTTGAGCACCAAAATTCAAAACAGTTACAGACCAAGTATCTTACAAGCAAAAGAAAAACACTATTCTTAAAAAGGAACATAAAAAAATTATGTTATAGTGGTGTTATTAATACTTTTTGAACATATATACCTAATTTAAAATTATGCATTAGAAGTATATAATACAAATAATATGTACCAGAATTAATTGATAAATCCCTATAATAAACTAAATATGTATACTAGAAATGCTAAGGCAAACACTGAAATCACAAAGATTTATGACTACTAAGCAACAAAGGAGACAAATTTTAAAATATAATTAATTAAAAAGCGGGGAGAAAAATAGGAAAAGCGGGATAAAGAATAGGTGAGTCAAAGAGAAAAATAACAAGATGGTAGATTTAAAAGAACCATATACATAGTCACATTAAACAGAAATAGTCTAAACACCTCAACTAGCAGACTCAAATCTGGATAAAAGCAAGACCCCAAACCACATGCTGCACATAAGAAACCTAATTTAAATATGAGAGTATAAACAGATTACAAATAAAAGAGCTACTATTCTAACACTAATCAAAAGAAAGCTGAATTATTAATATCAGACACGGTAGGTTTCAGAACAAAAAATATGACAAGGGATAAAGCAGGTCATTTCATAATGATACATACATAAAAATAGCATTGATAAAGAACTATAAAACTTGGGGTCCAGCTCTGTGACTCAGAAATTTCTTAAAAGCAAGAGACTTAAACAATCCTAAAGGTTTGTGAATTTAAGAACATACCTTCAAAACAAAGGAAGCAAAAACTGACAGAATTGCAAGACAAAATAAACCTAATGGGAATGTAAAATGGTACAGCCACTTTAGAAAACTTTCTGATAGTTTCACACAAAGGTTAAAAATTAAGTTACCATGTGTTAGTTGCTCAGCTGTGTCCAACTCTTTGCAACCCCATGGACTGTAGCCCACCAGGCTCCTCTGTCCATGGAATTGTCCAGGCAAGAACACTGGAGTGGTTAGCCACTCCCTTCTCCAGGGGGATCTTCCCATGTATCAAACCCAGTTCTCCTGTGTTGCAGGCAGATTCTTTACCATCTGAGCCACCAGGGAAGCCCATATGAAAGTTATCATATGACCCAAAAATTCCAATCCTAGATGTACACCCAGAAGAAATGAAACCATACATTCACACAAACACTTGTACACAAATACCTAAAGCAGCATTATTCACAAATGCCAAGAAGTGGAGAAAACCTAATGTTCATAAACTAATGAATGGATTAAATATGGTACGTTTCACATTTTTCAAACAATGGAATATTATTTGGCCATAAAAAGTAGTGAAATACTGGTACAGGCTAAAACACAGGTGAACCTTGAAAATAACATGCTTAGTGAAAGGAACCATTCACAAAGACCACGTACTGTATATGAGAGAAAAGACAGATGAGTGGTTGTATGCGGCTGGGAGGGTGGGGAGAAAGGGAGGCCTGCTCACGGACACTGGGTTTCTTCTGAAGTGATGAAGTGTTTTACAACTAATCATGGTCATGCTTGCACAACTCTGTGAATATATTAAAATACACTGAACTGTACACTTTAAATGGATAAACTATATATTATGCAAGTTATATGTCAATAAAGTTGGTTTTAAAAAGGTAGTCCCACAGATACATGCAGAGATTTCAATACCTCTCTCTCAACTGATAGAATAGGTACAAAAAATTGGCAAAGGAGACCTGAACATTATCAACAAAACTGACCTAGATATTTTCTCAAGAGAAATGAAAACATATGTTCAAAACAAAGACAAGTGTTCATGGTGCCTTTACTCATAACAGAGAAACTGGAAACAAACATCTGTCAACAACTGGATGGATGAACATATTGAGCTACACGCATATGACAGAGTACTCCGAAAGACAATAGGAAAAGAAGGAACTATTAACATACACAGTGATGTCAATGAATCTCAAAATAATTATGCTACACGAAAGAAGCTGAACATTACATAATTTACATTAATTGTATTATTCCATACACAGAGAATTCTGAAAATGCTGATTAGGATGTAGTGGCAGCAGAATAGTGACAACCTGGGAAGGGGAAACAGGGAAGAGTGGAAAGAAGGATGACAGAAGAGAATGTAAAGCTTTCGGAGGCAATCGATACTTTCATTACCTTGATTGTAGTGATGATTTCATAGGTATAAACACATGTAAAAATATATCAATATATATACTTTAGATAGGTGAAGTTTACTGAAAATCAATAATACCTCAATAAAGGCATTAAAAATGCAAGTGCTTGAGCTTCAGCTTATTACTGAATTGGTCTGAAGCCTAAACATTGGTAGCTTCTTTAAAGCAACCCCTCCCAACTTCATCTACCCTGTTGATACTCTACCCCCTCAAAACACACAAGATTGTCCCTGGGAAAGAGAATGGGATGAGGGAGTTTAGATGAGAAATCATTTCTTTGCATCATAAGCTTTTTCTCTATAAACTCTTGAATATTACAGAAAATAACTTCTTAAGGTGCAACACCAACATCGCAAATAACAAAGATTAGAAAGCTATTAAAGTTGAATAGATTTAACTTTGTAGAAAGTATGTTCTCACGTGAGCTTATTTCCTTCCTAATCTTATCTTCTCCAGAGAACATTTCTACTTTGTCTCTTAAGACCTGAAAATATTTTAACATAGGACAGGGAGGCCTGGCGTGCTGCAATTCATGGGGTCGCAAAGAGTCGGACACGACTGAGCAACTGAACTGAACACAGCTTATGGATGAAATGATTTAATTTTCCACATACAACTTCTACTATTTTCCACACTGTGGAATTCGAACAAATATCCGTATACATCATCATTCCGAAATTTCTAAATTTTCATTAAAATTTGGAATTTCAGTAAATCTAAAAAAAACTAATCCAGGGTAGCTAGGATTTATATCAGCACATTTTTACAATGCTGGCAAAAGTGGACCTTAAACAGAAAGGTTCTCACAGTCATTTTCTGCTTAGCTTTCTGTTAAATATGAGAACTGCAGGGTTTTTTTTTACTCTATCCATCTATGAGACAATATTATATGAAGGGGAAAAAGGAAACAGTTTTCTCAATACAACCACATTTCTATATAATCCTTCACTTAGAATCTCAACAATAAGGTGCTTATCTAGAGCAACCCACAGAAGTATCACTGCCAAGACAAATTAAAAATATAAAATTTTTTCAAAACCTCAGTTTAGTTAAAACGCCTCTAAAACTTCTAAGAATACATTAATATTCATATGTAAAGCAGAACTTATTTTCTTTCAAGTATGTAATGTCACACTCAAAATAACCAAGGGTTTTTAATATTTCACCACAAGCTAATTTTACCTATGTGATCAAAATAAAAATGATGAGAGAATTTTTTTTAATTATTTTATGCTTAAAGTATAGGATGCTTTTTCTCTTTTGAAATTTGATTCTCACAGAATCAATTCACAAAATAAATAATTTAATATGATATCTATGAAATTTAATGATATCTATGAAAAGAAAGTATAAATATAACCAATTTCTACCCCATACATTAAACTCACTTATATGACAGTAATTACATTTAACTTTCAAAAAATTCACACTAAAAGATGTAAGTTAAAAACAAATATTAATTTGTTTTTCTTATTGCTATAACTCTTATTTTTCCTTAAACAACTCATATCAGGTTTCATCAATATCTAATCTTACTCTAGGATATATGATTTGGCCTAATCCTGGTGGCTCAGTGGTAAAGAATCCACCTCAATACAGGAGATACAGATTTGATCCCTGGGTCAGGAAGATCCCTTGGAGGAGAGCATGGCAACCACCTCCAGTAGTCTTGCCAAGAAAATCTCACGGGCAGAGGAGCCTGGTTGGCGACCATGGGGCCACAAGAGTCAGGCACAACTGAAACTACTGAGCACGCACACACACACCATCTGCTCACATCATCTTTTAGCATCATAAAGCACTCAGTTTAAAAGGAAATTATAGTATACGGTGGCCATTTAAAAATGAAAATTGGAATGACTTTTCTCAATAGCTTTTTATATGGAGCTACTCCTTTTGAAAATTACTTTTAAAAAATGCCAGCATGACCTATTCTGAACTATCCTCAGGTCAAGTTATCTTACTACTTAAGTGGAAAAGAGAAAGACATGAGAAGAATTAACTATTCATCCAAAAACATAATCCTATAAATAATTTCAAGTCAATGCATTTTTAAAGATTCAGCAATAGGGACGACAAATTTCATCTTAAAGACCAATTCCAAATGATAACTATCTAAAGTACTCTGTTAAGAGAATTTTAAAACTAAGTTCATTAAGCACCATTTTCCAACAGAGTGGTAGATGCTGCATAGAAGATATTAATGTTATAGTTTCTTAATGCTAAAGAACATTTGACCAAATCATACAAAAACTAAATGATTCTGAGCAAGTTACTTGACTCTCACAGTCTCATTTCCACCCTCTACAAAATAAGAAGAATCTTAACTACATCCAAAGTTTGCTATAAGAATAACATGTTAACATAAAATAACATATAAAATGCTAAGTTTAAAAGTGCTCTGTAAAGTATAGAGAAATGCACAATACAATTTTTCATTATTGGAATTTTTGCCTCTTTAATATATCTACTCAGAATTCTGAGAAGTTGTTCTTACCAAGTTAGCAGCACTCACATTTGAAATATCTGAAGGATCCATTTCACTTTCTATTCTTGCTTTTTCTCCTGAAAATTTGTCTTCACTTGCTTGCAAAGAAGGTGTGTCAGCTTGCTGAATAACTGAAACACACTCTGTATCAATGTGAACAGCAGGTATTTCAGAAGTTTGAACAGAATTGTCTGGTAAGAAACTATTCCCAGAGTTCTTGACATCATCCAGCGTACTCACTGTGAACTAACAAAACATATTGTAGAATGAATCAGAGGTAATAAAAAATACTCACCAACTATTTTACTCTAGAAAAGCTGATTCTGCTTAATCCACCAACTGTGAAGCAGCAGTTGGCTGGCTAACAGACCAATCACTCACTATTTTGGTACATTTCAAGTGTTAGAAAAGAAACGTTAAGCAGCCACAAATTTTATTTACATATGTACTATGTTTAAGGATACTCAAGTGTTTTAAGAAATTAAGCAATATATGTTGCAATTGCATTTTATTTTATTAGACTGATTCCTGATGGCTATACTATATGCTTCACAAAAGAAATCTAGTCACAAGTATAATAAATATTATGCTTTATGTTCAAATAACTAAAGGTATTTACATAGTTTTTATGAAAACTAATATCAAATGAAAGCACTTCTCACCAAATATGTACTTTAAAGGCATTTTACTCAAAACATGGAACTCACTCTCTTTACATAACATTAACACACACAACCTCAAAGCATCTTTCATGAAGACTCACATGGTACATAATACCAAATCTTAGATCTAAAAGAAAAGTACACCATAAAAAGTAGAGCATATGTCAGCAAGCAATCTCCTTAAGCAATTCATATTCTTTAGACTTCAATAGCCTCTCCATTCCCCTTTAAGAATATTTAACACAAAAGCAACAGAAATACAAAAAACATCTAGAACAAATACAACTTTTGCTTAGGAAAAATACGTTACATCTTTTAAAAACTTTAGAGTTTAGTGAAAGAAACAGGACTTTATTTTCACTTTCTAACAGAGTACAGAAATAATGGCACTATGCTTTCCAGTACTTAGAGTAATGAACTCCAAGGAGAATGAAAATCTAAAGTTGTGAATTTAAAACTCACTCACACCACTACTTAAATAAACATCAGATAAACACTGCAGTGGCCATAAAAACCCCAGTTTGATATAGTATTTATGTAAATATTAAACTTGGCCAAGTCTTATAAACTACTTTAAAAATTCTACTATTGGTTAAAACTTTAAAGTGTCCCAAAGTGTTCATTTTAGCATACGCATTATTCAAATAGCATCACAATGTTTATATTGCTATCAACATTATCTATACATCAGTCATCATGGTTTATAATCTTTTTGGTAATATTTATATTAGCATTACTGATCTTTACAATATAGTCAATCCTGTTTATTAAAAAACCAGTATCAACATAAATAACAGAATCAAAGCTAAATTATAAAGTAATGGTCAAAATATATGAATATGCTAATTCCATTTTCAGAATGAGAGTGGAGAAAACACAGCTATTAATATTAGCTTGGACACCATAAGCAGTGAACTTTTATACTGAAATAATTCAGCAATAATTACTCATAAGCTCTATGTACAGACTATGTCTAAAATCTCAAAATCATGTAAGCTTATTCTTTACACAAAATTAGCACATTTTTTATGTTAAATGTTATAGTTAAAATGTATGTTAGCAAAAATGCTAAATGTTGGTTAAGTGATGTAAAAAGTGATTTCTTCATCAAACTTACCTACATTTAAAAGTTTCTTAAAGTTTTACCCAACAACTATGTACTGATAAACTTACTATGTGCCTATGACTCTGCTCCATATTATGGGAAATTAAAAGGCAATATGGGCTTCCCTGGTGGCTCAGATGGTAAAGAATCCACCTGCAATGCATGAGACCTGGGTTTGATCCCATGGTTGGGAAGATAACTTGGAGAAGGGAATGATTACCCACTCCAGTATTCTTGCCTGGAGAATCCCATAGGCAGAGGAGCCTGGCAGGCTACAGTCCATTGCGTTGCAAAGAGTCGGACACGACTAAGTGACTTTCACTTTCACACTTTCATAAGATTCTACCCACAAGGAGTTTTCAATCTCATGTGGGCATAAAACATATACACATTAAATAGTTATAAAACATTAAGAATAATGTAGGATTAAGAGCTATTATTATCATTAAGAAAAAAAACATGGGAGTCTAAAAATAAATATTCTACAGGTAAAAAGAAGAAAATTTTAAAAAGCTACTATTCTGGACTGAGAAATATTACAGTTACTTTACAATTTTTTTTCTTAGTCTCTGTACCCATATCAAACAATCTCTTATACTTCACTAATGATTTTGCAGAAAACTATACTAAATGAACATAAATCTTTCTGTAAACAAATATCTTTCAAAAATGCATTGCTTAACCAAACAAGTAAAATAAACTTCAAAAAAAGTTTGACTAAAAGAAAAAGGACTGGGGATATTAATCTTAAGGAATTATTTTAAATATTAGCAAATCACTCTATACTTGGGCTGTAGAAAACAAAAGTAGAGCAAGTGAAAAATGATTTTTACTTTCATCACTTTAAATAACACCTCAAATGAAGCAGGACATCACTTTAACCAAGTAATCAAAGTCAACAAACATGGGCAAATTGGTATGACATGTCTTTAGATGTGAGGTTGACAATCGCTTTATTTTTGCCTAAAATGCATAAGCTAAAGTGAATAATGAATAAAGAAACTGAAGAACATTGTACCAAAAAAATCTGCAATGTATTCTTCAAAAAACTGAACGTCATGGAAAATAAAGACAGGGTGAGTAACTGATGCTAGTCAAAGATATTAAAGAAACAAAGTCAAATACAATGTATGATTCTAAACTGCACCGTGAATCAGGGAAAAAATTTCTGTGAAGAAATTACTGGGACAACTGGAATTTTTGAAAATCAGACTATAAGTTTAGATAACAATATTATATAAACGTCAAATTCCCTGAATTTTATTATTATAGTGTGGTTATGGAAAAGAGTTTTCTGTTCTTTGGAGATACATGCTGTAGAATTTAAAAGTGAATGGCTGTGATGTTTATACATTACTTTCAAATGTAACACGTAAATAAAGAGAGAAAAGAAATTGTGGCAAAATGTTAAATTTGTGAATCTAGGAAAAGGGTACCAGAGGGTCCATTATTCTATTCTTGCAACTTTTCTATAGATCTGAAATTTTTCACAATGAAATAGAAAAATTAAGACATTCCTACATATATATATATATATATATATATATATATATATATCCCATATAAAAACAGTAAAAGGACTTTCAGAATGTACTACCTGGGTTCTTTCTGCAAGAGGATGATCACATGAGTGTGCTGGGTCCTTGGGCCGAGATTCTATAGTATTAGAAGGTTCATCTCCAACAAATTCACTTTTCTGTATGCTTTCGTCAGGCAAAAGATGTACATTTTCTTTATCACTGTCATCCTTTGATCTTAATGCTTCTGTTGGTAATGAAGCTTTTGGCATCACTGCTGTTGATCGTGAACGAACAGGCCTTCCTCTCTGAACAGTTTCCCATCCTTCAGCATCTTTCCGTTCTATGCGGTTGAGGGAAGAAAATAAATCAAGAATTATTTAGAAGATATAAATTTTCAAAAACCTATAAAATAAAAATATTTTACAATCTAATTCCCATTGACTATAACTAAGCTATAAACATGACACTGATTACTATTCAAAGTGTATTCACATGTGCGTGTGTGTGTGTGTGTCTGTGTCTGTGTGTGTGTGTGTGTTATCTAATTCCTATGACCTCACAGGGTAGGTATAATTATCCTTATCTTACAAATGATAAAACTGAGATTAAGACTGACCTAAGGCCCCACAGTCAGAAAGCAACATTTATATAATGCATACCATTACTGGTTAGGGCATAGACTTGGATTACTGTGATACTGAATGGTTTGCCTTAGAAACAAAGAGAGATCATTCTGCTGATTTTGAGACTGTATCCAAGTACTGCATTTCAAACTCTTTTGTTGACTATGATGGCTACTCCATTTTTTCTAAGGGATTCTTGCCCACAGTAGTAGATATAATTGTCATCTGAGTTAAATTCACCCATTCCAGTCCATTTTAGTTCACTGATTCCTAAAATGTCGATGTTCACTCTTGCCATCTCCTGTTTGACCACTTCCAATTCGCCTTGATTCATGGACCTAACAGTCCAGGTTCCTATGCAATATTGCTCTTTATGGCATTGGACTTAACTTACATCACCAGTCACATCCACAACTGGGTACTGTTTTTGCTTTGGCTCCATCTCTTCACTCTTTCTGGAGTTATTTCTCCACTGATCTCCCATAGCATATTGGGTACCTACCGACCTGGGGAGTTCATCTTTCATTGTCCTATCTTTTTGCCTTTTCATGCTGTTCATGGGGTTCTCAAGGCAAGAATACTAAAGTGGTTTGCCATTCACTTCTCCAGTAGACCACGTTTTATCAGAACTCTCAACCATGACCTGTCTATCTTGGGTAGCCCTACACGGCATGATTCATAGTTTCACTGAGTTAGACAAGGCTGTTGTCCATGTGATCAGTTTGGTTAGTTTTCCGTGGCAGAAAGTGAATAACTAAAGAGCCTCTTGATGAAAGTGAAAGAGGAGAGTGAAAAAGTTCATTTAAAACTCAACATTCAGAAAACTAAGATCATGGCATCTGGTCCCATCACTTCATGGCAAATAGACAGGGAAACAATGGAAACAGTGAGAGACTTTATTTTGTTGGGCTAAAAAAAAATCACTGCAGATGGTGACTGCAGCCATGAAATTAAAAAGCACTTGCTCCTTGGAAGAAAAGCTATGACCAACCTAGATAGCATATTAAAAAGCAGAGACATTACTTTGCCAATAAAGAACCGTCTAGTCAAAGCTATGGTTTTTCCAGTAGTCATGTATGGATGTGAGAGTTGGACTATAAAGAAAGCTGAGCACTGAAGAACTGATGCATTTGAACTGTGGTGTTGGAGAAGACTCTTGAGAATCCCTTGGACTGCAAGGAGATCCAACCAGTTCATCATAAAGGAAATCAGTCCTGACTATTCATTGGAAGGACTGATACTGAAGCTGAAACTCCAAAACTCTGGCCATCTGATGCGAAGGACTCATTGGAAAAGACCTTGATGCTGGGAAAGATTGCAGGTGGGAGGAGAAGGGGACAACAGAGGATGAGATGGTTGGATGCCATCACTGACTCAATGGATATGAGTTTGAGTAAGCTCTAGGAGTTGGTGATGGACAGGGAAGCCTGGCGTGCTACAGTCCATGAGGTCACAGAGAGTCGGACATGATTGAGCGACTGAACTGAACTGAATGTATACTATGTGCTACCACTGTTATAAGTGCCTTAGATATAACTCTTTTAATCTTTCCCTAAGATCAGTACTACCATTCCCATATTACCAATGTGGAAACTGAGACAAAAGGTAAAGCCAAGATGTAAGTCCAGGCAAACTGGTTCTGATGTCAATGGTCTAATGGATATGTAAAAACTGCCTCTCCATCTTTCAGAATCCAAACATAAGCCTAGCTCCAAAGTCCAAGTACTTTTCCCTTTAGTACCAAAAGTACACTAACTTAGCAAAAAAGGAAAAATAAAACTATTTTAATGATCATAAGATTATAGAATGTTAATTGAACACTCGACGATCTAGTTCAGTATTTTACCATACACATAAAAAAATGAGGGCCTATGTCCAAAGACACAGAGCAAAATAGCCCAAAATAAATATGAATCTTCTACTACAACGGTTCAAAGTGTCACAACCTGAGGTATACACATATACAGTTAATAGCCATAATTTTTAAAAGTTTATAGGCTAAAATGTAGCATATCAAAATTAATATGAAGCTATCTAGTTCTGGCCAAGATGGAGTGGACTGACTTGTATTTCCAGGTCCTCCTTCTTACAACTAAGAATTCTGGAAAAACACACAAAATAAGCACAGGAAGATTTTAAAAGACAGAAAGATAGGTGGACTGCCTAGTGACCCTGGGAGTTAAAAGCAGCATAGTAATGAGTTCTCTGTTGTTTCCCAATTGTTTCCTATATATGACAGGATGGTACAAAGGCCTCCAACCCAGAAAGAACAAGTGATACACACAAAACAGGCATCAGCAAAACTTGTTTTGCCAAGCCGAAGGGCAGAGGAAACGATGACCTAAGAAAATAACCATTTTGGCAAACCTCCTTCTATTCAGCCAACCATCAGTGGAAAACTTGCACCTCATGGTTTCAATAGGGGTAAGTAGAGAGTTGAACTTCCATTGCCCACGTGGTAGAAATAGATGGTCCGACTCCCTCACCAAAACAGTGTCAGCAAAGTTGAACAGTGAGCTGAGTTTCTACCTCCAAATGACATTAAACAAGGCAGTCGGAACTGGATTAGTCAGCACTCTACTTTTCCCCACCCCTAGTGTCAGTGGGAAATGGAGCAGAAGTGAGACTTAATGAGGTAGTGAGAGTCAGAACTGGTAGACACTGATCTGCCCTACCCACACTGACGGGAAGACCACTTTCTCCCTCACAAATTCCTCAAAAGAACATTTCAACACTGAGCAAACTCCACAAAACAACTTCTGTAGGCTGGCAGAGGACATCAGGCAACCAGAAAAGCAGACCATTGTCTTCAAAAACAGTGAACCTCTCTGAGTGTCCCTCAATGTGGAGAAACTTTTCATCTTTAACCTAGATGTTTTATCATCGGTGCTGTAAAGATGGAGAAGTCTAGAGGCTACTGTAAAAATAAAACTGAAAACCAGAAGCAGGAGGCTTAAGTCCAAAGTCTGAAAACATCAGAGAACTCCTGAATTCAGGGAACACTAAGCAATAGGAGCTCATCAAATGCCTCCATGCCTACACTGAAACCAAGCTCCACCCAAGGACCAACAAGTTCCAGAACAAGACATACCACACAAATTCTCCAGCAACACAGGAACACACCCCTGAGCTTCAATATACAGGCAGCTCAAAGTTACTCCAAAACCTTTGACATCTCATAACCCATTACTGGTCACTCCACTGCACTCCAGAGAGAAGAAACCCAGCTCCACCCACCAGAACTCCAGCTCAAGCCTCCCTAACCAGGAAACCTAGACAAGCCACTGATACAACCTCACCCACAGTGGGGAAGCTCCATAATAAAGAGAACTCCACAAATTACCAGAATATAAAAAGGCCACCCCAAATGCAGCAATATAATCAAGATGAAGAGACAGAGGAATACTCAGCAGGTAAAGGAACAGGAGAGTTGCCTACCAAACCAAACAAAAGAGGAAGAGCTAGGGAATCTACCTGAGAAAGAATTCCGAATATTGATAGTGAAAATGATCCAAAATCTTGAAATCAAAATGGAATCACAGATAAATAGCCTAGAGACAAGGATTGAGAAGATGCAAGAAAGGTTTAACAAGGATCTAGAAGAAATAAGAAAGAGTCAATATATAATGAATAACGCAATAAATGAGATCAGAAACACTCTGGAGGCAACAAATAGCAGAATAATGGAGGCAGAAGATAGGATTAGTGAAATAGAAGATAGAATGGTAGAAATAAATGAATCAGAGAGGAAATAAGAAAAACGAATTAAAACAAATGAGGACAATCTCAGAGACCTCCAGGACGATATGAAATGCTCCAACATTCGAATTATAGGAGTCCCAGAAGAAGAAGACAAAAAGAAAAACCATAAGAAAATCCTTGAGGAGATAATAGTTGAAAACTTCCCTAAAATGGGGAAGGAAATAATCACCCAAGTCCAAGAAACACACAGAGTTCCAAATAGGATAAACCCAAGGCGAAACACCCCAAGACACATATTAATCAAATTAACAAAGATCAAACACAAAGAACAAATATTAAAAGCAGCAAGGGAAAAACAACAAATAACACACAAGGGGATTCCCATAAGGATAACAGCTGATCTTTCAATAGCAACTCTTCAGGCCAGGAGGGAATGGCAAGACATACTTAAAGTGATGAAAGAAAATAACCTACAGCCCAGATTACTGTACCCAGCAAGGATCTCATTCAAATATGAAGGAGAAATCAAAAGCTTTACAGACAAGCAAAAGCTGAGAGAATTCAGCACCACCAAACCAGCTCTCCAACAAATTCTAAAGGATATTCCCTAGACAGGAAACACAAAAAGGGTGTATAAACCTGAACCCAAAACAATACAGTAAATGGTAACAGGATCGTACTTATCAATAATTACCTTAAACATAAATGGGTTGAACGCCCCAACCAAAAGGCAAAGACTGGCCGAATGGATACAAAAACAAGACCCATCTATATGCTGCTTACAAGAGACCCACCTCAAAACAAGGGACACATACAGACTGAAAGTGAAGGGCTGGAAAAAGATATACCACGCAAATAGAGACCAAAAGAAAGCAGGAGTGGCAATACTCATATCCGATAAAATAGACTTTAAAACAAAGGCTGTGAAAAGAGACAAAGAAGGCCACTACATAATGATCAAAGGATCAATCCAAGAAGAAGATATAACAATTATAAATATATATGCACCCAATATAGGAGCACCACAATATGTAAGACAAATGCTAACAAGTATGAAAGGGGAAATCAACAATAACACAATAATAGTGGGAGACTTTAATACCCCACTCACACCTATGGACAGATCAACTAAACAGAAAATCAACAAAGAAACACAAACTTTAAATGATACATTAGATCAGTTAGACCTAATTGATATCTATAGGACATTTCACCCCAAAACAATGAATTCCACCTTTTTCTCAAGTGCTCATGGAACATTCTCCAGGATAGATCACATCCTGGGCCATAAATCTAAACTTGATAAATTCAAAAAAATCAAAATCATTCCAAGCATCTTTTCTGACCATAATGCATTAAGATTAGATCTCAATTACAGGAGAAAAACTATTAAAAATTCCAACATATGGAGGTTGAACAACACACTTCTGAATAACCAACAAATCACAGAAGAAATCAAAAAAGAAATCAAAATATGCATAAAAACTAATGAAAATGAAAACCCAACAACCCAAAACCTGTGGAACACTATAAAAGCAGTGCTAAGAGGAAAGTTCATGGCAATACAGGCATACCTCAAGAAATAAGAGAAAAGTCAAACAAATAACCTAACTCTACACCTAAAGCAACTAGGAAAGGAAGAATTGGACCAGCCCAGAGTTAGTAGAAGGAAAGAAATCTTAAAAATTAGGGCAGAAATAAATGCAAAAGAAACAAAAGAGACCATAGCAAAAATCAACAAAGCCAAAAGCTGGTTCTTTGAAAGGATAAATAAAATTGACAAACCATTAGCCAGACTCATCAAGAAACAAAGGGAGAAAAATCAAATCAATAAAATTAGAAATGAAAATGGAGAGATCACAACAGACAACACAGAAATACAAAGGATCATAAGAGACTACTATCAGCAGTTATATGCCAATAAAGTGGACAACGTGGAAGAAATGGACAAATTCCTAGAAAAGTACAATTTTCCAAAACTGAACCAGGAAGAAATAGAAAATCTTAACAGACCCATCACAAGCATGGAAATTGAAACTGTAATCAGAAATCTTCCAGCAAACAAAAGCCCAGGTCCAGACGGCTTCACAGCTGAATTCTACCAAAAATTTCGAGATGAGCTAACACCTATCCTCCTCAAACTCTTCCAGAAAACTGCAAAGGAAGGTAAACTTCCAAACTCATTCTATGAGGCCACCATCACCCTAATACCAAAACCTGACAAAGATGCCACAAAAAAAAAGAAAACTACAGGCCAATATCACTGATGAACATAGATGCAAAAATCCTCAACAAAATTCTAGCAATCAGAATCCAACAACACATTAAAAAGATCATACACCATGACCAAGTGGGCTTTATCCCAGGGATGCAAGGATTCTACAATATCTGCAAATCAATCAATGTAATTCACCACATTAACAAATTGAAAAATAAAAGCCATATGATTATCTCAATAGAGGCAGAGAAGGCCTTTGACAAAATTCAACATCCATTTATGATAAAAACTCTCCAGAAAGCAGGAATAGAAGGAACATACCTCAACATAATAAAAGCTATCTATGACAAACCCACAGCAAACATTATCCTCAATGGTGAAAAATTGAAAGCATTTCCCCTAAAGTCAGGAACAAGACAAGGGTGCCCACTTTCACCACTACTATTCAACATAGTTCTGGAAGTTTTGGCCACAGCAATCAGAGCAGAAAAAGAAATAAAAGGAATCCAAATTGGAAAAGAAGAAGTAAAACTCTCACTGTTTACAGACGACATGATCCTCTACATAGAAAACCCTAAAGACTCCACCAGAAAATTACTAGAGCTAATCAATGAATATAGTAAAGTTGCAGGATATAAAATCAACACACAGAAATCCCTTGCATTCCTATACACTAATAATGAGAAAGTAGAAAAAGAAATTCAGGAAACAATTCCATTCACCGTTGCAACAAAAAGAATAAAATACTTAGGAATATATCTACCTAAAGAAACTAAAGACCTATATATAGAAAACTATAAAACACTGATGAAAGAAATCAAAGAGGACACTAATAGATAGAGAAATATACCATGTTCATGGATCGGAAGAATCAATATAGTGAAAATGAGTATACTACCCAAAGCAATTTACAAATTCAATGCAATCCCTATCAAGCTGCCAGCGATATTTTTCACAGAACTAGAACAAATAATTTCAAGATTTGTATGGAAATACAAAAAACCTCGAATAGCCAAAGCAATCTTGAGAAAGAAGAATGGAACTGGAGGAATCAACTTGCCTGACTTCAGGCTCTACTACAAGGCCACAGTCATCAAGACAGTATGGTACTGGCACAAAGACAGACATATAGATCAATGGAACAAAATAGAAAGCCCAGAGATAAATCCGCACACATATGGACACCTTATCTTTGACAAAGGAGGCAAGAATATACAATGGAGTAAAGACAATCTCTTTAACAAGTGGTGCTGGGAAAACTGGTCAACCACTTGTAAAAGAATGAAATTAGAACACTTCCTAACACCGCACACGAAAATTAACTCAAAATGGATTAAAGATCTAAATGTTAGACCAGAAACTATAAAACTCCTAGAGGAGAATATAGGCAAAACACTCTCCAACATAAATCACAGCAGGATCCTCTATGATCCACCTCCCAGAATTCTGGAAATAAAAGCAAAAATAAACAAATGGGATCTAATTAAACTTAAAAGCTTCTGCACAACAAAGGAAAATATAAGCAAGGTGAAAAGACAGCCTTCTGAATGGGAGAAAATAATAGCAAATGAAGCAACTGACAAACAACTAATCTCAAAAATATACAAGCAACTCCTGCAGCTCAACTCCAGAAAAATAAATGACCCAATCAAAAAATGGGCCAAAGAACTAAATAGACATTTCTCCAAAGAAGACATACGGATGGCTAACAAACACATGAAAAGATGCTCAACATCACTCATTATTAGAGAAATGCAAATCAAACCCACAGTGAGGTACCACTTCATACCAGTCAGAATGGCTGCAATCCAAAAATCTGCAAGCAATAAATGCTGGAGAGGGTGTGGAGAAAAGGGAACCCTCCTACACTGTTGGTGGGAATGCAAACTAGTACAGCCACTTTGGAGAACAGTGTGGAGATTCCTTAAAAAATTGCAAATAGAACTACCTTATGACCCAGCAATCCCACTGCTAGGCATACACACCAAGGAAACCAGAATTGAAAGAGACACATGTACCCCAATGTTCATCGCAGCACTGTTTATAATAGCCAGGACATGGAAACAACCTAGATGTCCATCAGCAGATGAATGGATAAGAAAGCTGTGGTACATATACACAATGGAGTATTACTCAGCCGTTAAAAAGAATTCATTTGAATCAGTTCTGATGAGATGGATGAAACTGGAGCCGATTATACAGAGTGAAGTAAGCCAGAAAGAAAAACACCAATACAGTATACTAACACATATATATGGAATTTAGAAAGATGGCAGTGACGACCCTGTATGCAAGACAGCAAAAAAGACACAGATGTGTATAGCGGACTTTTGGACTCTGAGGGAGAGGGAGAGGGTGGGCTGATTTGGGAGAATGGCATTGTAATATGTATACTATCATGTAAGAATCGAATCGCCAGTCTATGTCCGACGCAGGATACAGCATGCTTGGGGCTGGTGCATGGTAATGACCCAGAGAGATGTTATGGGGAGGGAGGTGGGAGGGGGGTTCATGTTTAGGAATGCATGTACACCTGTGGTGGAGTCATGTCAATGTATGGCAAAACCAATACAGTATTGTAAAATAAAGTAAAAAATAAATAAATAAATAAATAAAATAAAAAAGAAGAGTATATCAAAACAGAAACTATAACAGAGGTCTGTTAAACACTACAAAATTAGTTGTAGACAAATCACATTTTTAATGAAAACTTCAGTAAAAACTATATTGAAAAATCATTCCCATAAATAAGGATACTTCTTAAAAACAGTAAATCATTATTTAAACTATCAGAGAACTTCTAAATACTTAAAATAATTTCAGAGATGTGCCCAAAGCTCAAAACTATATTTCACACCACTGTTTTTACACTCCAGAATTTTCACAAATGTCATTAATAAAGTAGTATTAAATTCAAGTCAATAAAACCAATAATTTAAAAAGCACTGAGATAATCCTAACCTAACTGCTGTTATCATTTTTATTTAGCACTATATTTAATTCACTAATATTTTGTTTGTGTTCAAGATGAAATGTTGCTTTATTGTAATATCCTTTTAGGTTTTGATATTAAGGTTATAAAATGATCTCTCTCTTATTCCGAGGAAGATTTTCTTTAAGATTGAAGCTATCTTTACCTAAAATCTTTGGAAGACTTCACAAGTGAAGCCATCGTGACCTGGAATTTTCTTTATGAAAAAATGTTTCACTATTAACCCACATTCTCTTTTATACTTAAAAGTTCCTTCAAGTTTTTCTAATTCTTGCTATGCAATTTTTGTTACATTTTTCAAGTTATCAATTTCTTCTAAGTTTCTAAATTTAGTGTATAATATTGGTCATAATTTTAATATTTTTGGGATCTCTATCAATGCCCTTGTTTAATTCCTGGTACTAGGCCTTATCTCCTTTCTTTCTTGCTATTACTAGAAATCTGTTAATTTTATTAGTCTATCTGAATAATTACATTTTGGCTTTGTTAATTTCTCTGTGTTCTCACCTATAAACCTTTTATTTCCATGTTCCTTGGGTCTAACTTGTTCTTTTCTAATTTCTTGAGATGGACAAAATGTGGATTATAGGTTTTCCTTCTTTGTAGTTGGTATAATTGAGGCTAGAAATTTTCCTCAAAGCATAGCTTTAACCAGACCCAAAGATTTTTAAATGTTCATTTTCTTTCAACTGACATTTTCTAATTTTATCATGACTTCTTCCCTGACTTGTGGACTTTTCAGAAATATATTCCAAAGCTATAAAAATTTGAGAATTGCACAGCTATCTTTTTATAATTAATTTCTAACTTCATTCCACTGTGTTCAGACAGAATGAGTTCAATCATCTAACAGCTGTTGAAACGTTTAATGGCTCAGCATGTCAATTTTGGTAAATGTTCCATGTGTGCTTGAATATGTATTTCAATTTACAGTTACAGCCGTAAGAAAGTAAGTAGCCTGTATTAAAATTAATCTTCCTGTCAAACACAACTACAAGAGCTAGACAAAATATATAAATGAATTGTTTAAAGGCACTGGAAAGCAACCAATATAGGCAAGATTTGAGGAATTACAATTCCTGAGAATAGAGGCAACAATATGAGATCCACATTCACCCTAGAATTTTCCCTGAAGACTGCTGGAATTCACAGTGCAGGCAAAGTGACTCCTTGTAGAAACCACCAGTCCTATCTAGCTCAGACAGATACTGAGTTCATTGAATCTAAAGCAACTGGGACTTCAAGGAAAAATAATCATGGAGAGCAGGGAACTGAAGAAGAGAAAGCCAAAAGAAATCTGCATTCAATCTTCCCTTAAGAAGTCTGACAACTGCTAAGCTTTGCATATACAAGGCAAGACTCCAAGAAATCCAGAAGAAAACAGCAGCTGGGGTGCTAATGAGCTAAGCAGATATTGTAGCAACTGTACAGTGCTGAGGAAACAAAAGCTGGAATTCAGGAATGAAGTGGTGTTGGCAAACACCCCAGGTTTTCAGTTAAGACCCCAAAAGGAACAAGAAAAAACTAAAACATATCAACTTTAATAAAACCTCAAGGCAAACCCTGACAGGATTAAGGTGCTCTGTTTGTTCTCTTATCGCCATAAAAAAAATACATTTTTAGAAAAAGCCCTTGTAACCTTTAATACACAATGTTAAACATTCAATTAAATATGTGGCATACTAATAAAATAACTGAATAATAAATGAACAACAAAAAACTGAAAATTCCCCAAAAATGTTTTTCAAAGTAATAAATCTATGGATAGTTCAGACATTTTACTTCTCAGACACAAAATTTCTAAATAGCTGTTATTAATATATTCAAAAAATATGGATTAGACATACACAACAGAGGATTAGTGCAATAACTAAAATACATATCAATAAAAAGTTTCCAGACTGAAGCATCGGAATAGAAAAGAGAAAGCATTATTTGTCAGACGTATCAATTACATAAAGCTAACTAATCAAGTTGTTTGGATTTTTAAATTTACTGATCTTCATCTATATGTACTATCAGTTGAGATAGTTATGTTAAAATCTCCCGGTATAAATGTAGACTTTCTTCAATTTTTCCTTTCAGTCCTGCCTGGTTTTGCTTTATATGTTTTAAAAATATGTATATACATGTGTATGTCTAAAGCAACTTAGAATTACTTTATCTTTCTGATGAGATGACCCTTTAGTACTGAAAAAAAAGATCTCTCTTTAAAATGCTTCCTGTCTACTCCATTTTGTCTGGTTATTCTAAAAATACTAGTTTTGATTTGAATAGGATATGTATAGAGTATCTTTCATCTTTCTCTTTTTCTTTTGACTTTTCCATGTCTTCATATTGAAGGTATATCTCTTCTAAGTAGAATACAGGTTTACTTTTAATACAGCTTTATAATTTTTGTTTTTAAAATTTAGTATTTAGACCGTTTACATTTAATGTAGGGACTGATACAATTGCATTTACTTCTAATACACTACAATTTGTTTTTTATTTGTCTTATCTGTTTTGTGTTTCTTTTTTCCTCTTCTCTGGTTTTCTTTTGGATTAATCAAAAGGATTATTAGTTGAAAATTCTTTTATTCTTCTTTTTGGCTTTCTTGAGTTCGTAACACATCCTTGACTTATATCTAATACAAATTATTTTGTAACTTCCTAGATAATGCTAGATAATACTAGATAATGTAAACTCCATTTTTCTGCTCCTATCTTTTGAATTATTGTCATAAATTTTCATTCTACATACATGTCAAGCTCCACAAGACATTGTTCCATACAGTCAATACACATTTAATGTTATCTACATGTTTACTCCTTCCAGTGTTCTTCATTCCTTCATGTATTTCTGGGTTTCTATCTGGGATTATTTATGTTCCACCTGAAGAACTCTGCAGCATTTCTTTTAGTATAAGTCTGCTAATTACAAATTCTTTCATTTTTTATTTATCTAGAATCAGCTTTATTTAACCTTCATTTTGAAGGTTATTTTTGCTGGATGCAGAATTCTATCTTGCCAGTTATTTTCTTTCAGCACCTTAGAGATCTCATTCCACTCTCATCTGGCTTTTATCTGCCATGAGTTTACTGCTGCTCCTTTGTAAAGTCTGTTTCTAAAACTCTGATTATTTGCAAAGATTTTCTAGTATTTTTTTTTAGTATTTTTAGTATATTGCATCTAGATGAGATTTATTTTATATTTTTCCTACTTGGAGGTTTACAGCATTTCTTGAATATAAGACTTTATGTCTTTTGCAGTTTGGGAAAATCTTCAGTGAGTATTACCTCCTCAAATGTTGCTTTTGCCCCATTCACTCCATCCCTTCACAGACTCCACTTATATGTGTGCCTCTTATGCTCTTCTCTGCATTCTATTTCTTTTCTCTCCATGATTTAACCTCAGTATTTTCTACTGACTTAGAATTAATTCAATACTAACTCTCTTAAAATTTTAAATCTCTTCTAACATGTGCAACCACATTAGCTGCTTTAAGAATTTCACTTATCTTTCTGGATTCCTCTCTTACAGAGCACTGTGACCATGAAAAAGTCTGGATTGGTTGCTCCCTAGACATGCACACAGCAAACATCCTGGGATCACCACCACAGAATCATTACCTTTGCCTCTTCTCTGTGCTGGCTTCCCTCTAGTAGCGACAGTGTCGATGAAGTTAAAAAAAAATGTTAGGACCTTGCATGTTTGAAAATGTCTTTAATCTACTCTTACATATAATGGATAATTTGGCTGGACATGGGATTTTAGCTTTCAAATTATCTTCCTCCAGAATTTTGAAGACATTGTTCACTTTTCTTGTAGCTTCTAATAATTCTGCAAAAGTTGATTTTTTTTTAATTGATTCAGAATCAATTCTGATTCTTGGTCATTTGTATATAAACTGATTCTTTTCTATTTTTAGAGCCTCTCATCATCTGTATTACTCATAAATTTCCCAACAAATTTTTATGTCACTCTACTTTCATCCATTACATTGGACATCTAATGGATGGCCTTTATGGTTAAAAGCTTATTATCGTCATGTTAAACAAAAGTTTCTTTAATTATTTCATGACTTCTTCCTTTATCTTTCTATAACACATTATTCAAATAGGGGATAGTCTCATTAACTATTTTTATAAAAGAAGACTAACACTTAACATCTTAAAATACTAATCATCTTATTTCCATGAAAGTCTTTGAGTCAGGAATCTGAAGAGTGTTCAGTTTTTGTGGGGGAGGTATAGGAGGGTACTCTTCTCATCTCCACATGGTGTCAGCTAGGGTGATTCAACTGAAATCAGAGAGTTCATGATAGCCTCACCACATTCCTAAAGTTTTGATACTAGTTACTGACTGAGATAGTTCTCCTGGCCACTTTCTCTTCATATGGTCTTTCATTATTCACCAGCCTATCATGGGCTTCTTTACAGGGCAGCTGGCTTCTAACAAGGAGAAAACTGATGCTGCAAGGACTCTTTACCAGCTAGGCTGGGAATTTACTAAACATCACTCTAGATACATTCTATTGATCATATCAAGTCACAGGACCAACCAAAGACTTATGGGGAGAAAAACAGAGTCTACTGCTTGACGGTGGGAGTGGCATGCATGCACGTGGGTGAGAGAAACTGCCCAGACCCACTGTCACAACAGTCTGCCACGATTCACAGCCAGCTTCCAACTGCCAAAGTCTTCCAGGACTACCAGACATTCATCCAATTACAGAATTGGCCTCAAAGACCGGTATCTCGTGATCTATACCAGATCTGGATGAGTTACTCAGGTATGGGTTCTCTTGATCTGGAAACCTCACAGTTCAGTAGGAGGAGAGGGTTTGAAGAGGAAGAAAGATTGAGGCGTCTTAACATTATGAACAGTCTTTCACTTAATGTCTTTATTTTCAATATAATACTCCCATCTTTCAATGTAGCTGGTATCCCTCAGGTCAAATACTATCTTTTGTACCTTCTCAAGAGAATGAACCTCCAATATTTTGCAGGGTGAGTGAGATACATCTACTCTCATCCTACTATTCAGAGTAATGAAGAATTGAGGAAGATTCAAGATTTTCTTCTTAACTTATAACCTCTATCTATACTCTCACTTCCAAAGATACCTGCTCACACCAATTTTTGATCTTTTGGAAGTTATGTGGAGCAAATTGGATTGCTTGACACGACAGTCGTGCCTACTCTCAGAGCTGAGGATTCAGCTAGCTTACTCAAATGTCACCACTGGTCTTTCTACTTTCCAACTTTTCAAATTTTGCTCGTATCATCTCTTCTCCTGTCTCTTTTTCTTTAAGTCCTTCCATATCATTTCAGTTGAGTTTGGGGAAAGAGTAAGGTAACTGTGCTCACTTTGTCATCTTTAACAGAAATCAATTTTATAGCATATTATTAAAAACTCAAGTATTATAGCTACTGCAGTTATAAATTAAACTTAAGTTATACACCATAATTCAGTGCACAGTTCAGTTGCTCAGGTCTAACTCTGCAACCACAGGAACTGCAGCACGATCAGGCTTCCCTGTCCATCACCAACTCTTGGAGCTTGCTCACAGTGCACAACAGTGCATCAAAACCCCGAAATGGAAAACTAAAGTGGTCAAAAACAAAATTCCCTGGTACATTAACAATATTATTTTTCAGTTTAGTCATAATTAAGATCAACCATTTCACTTCAACCAAATGGGTCACACTCATAAATACTGCTTTAAACAAAACTATAATACATCTGTAACATCTTACAGAAAAACCCAAATGAACATTTTGGCCAACCCAATATAATTCCTTGTATTTTTGATTTTTTAATACATTTCTCTCAGACTCTTTCAAGATACAGACACTAAGCTTTATGATTATACATTTTCCGACCTTTTCCTAAGAAATAACTCATACCTACTTTCAATCTTCTACTTTCTCAATAGAGAAAGCACAGGCAATATAGTCTATAAAAGTAAGGCATATATTTGAAACAAGCCAATACATCTTACTGAGACCAAAATGGAAAAAAACAATATAATATCAGTAATGAAGATGTTGCATTACCTTTGTTATATCCAATAAAACATTTATGAACCAAAAAGCTCCAAACAGATCTTTCATCACAGAGCAAAGAAAGCAGTATTCTCAAGTTGTCTCTAAGTCACAATACAAATTCATTATTTCTTACTATAACTCTGAAATCCAAGTCTCTAAAAATATATTTTAAAAAATCTACCCTGGGGCTTCCCTGCTGGTCCAGTGGTTAAGAATCCACCTTGCAATGCAGGGGCCACCAGTTCAATCCCTGGTCCAGAAAGATTCCACATGCTGTGAAGCAACTAAGCCCACGGGCCACAAGTACTGAGCACATGGGTCACAACTACTGAAGCCCGTGCACCCCAGTGCCTGTGCTCTGCAACGAGAGAAGTCACCTCAATGAGAAGCCTGCACATCACAATGAAGAGTAGCCCCTCAACTGGCCACGACTAGAGAAAGCCCACACACAGCAATGAAGACCTAATACAGCTGAACATTTTTAAAAATCCACCCTGAATTCATGTAGAAAATCCCTATGGAATACATAAAGATGGGTCTTTAGAATAATGGCCCTTCTATTTATTTTTGATCTTTATTTATTCTGATGGTATGGAAAACAGATACATGAGTAAAGATAAATAGGATATTATTTTAGTATTTAAATTATTAATGAAATGCATTTAAATAGTATTTAAATATTAATGAAGTACTGGCATGATATTTTAAAGTAGAGGATGAACTATATTTCTTTTCTACTTTAAGTCAAAAGAGTTATAAAGGATCTTAATAAATGAACTGACAAAAGACATCATTCTCAAACTTGAGACTAGAACGATCTTCCTAAGTTTTCATATAGTTTTTAAGATTATTTTATGATTTTAACTAAGGCAAATTAACATCACAGAAATGATGCACCCAGATAAATATATAATGCTACTATGACCAATTTCAAATAAAATAAATAGATCCACGTAAATCCACTTGTCTACTGCATAAAAAGGTTGATTCAAAACCACTTGCCATTTCTGCGGGAAGGCTTCTGCACTGCCACTGGTGGGCAAGACGGGGCAGGTGCTACCTCTGAAGAAGCAGTAGAGCCTGTATGATGAGCCTTTACCTTGTCAGCCCAACTGACCCCTGTGGGAGCCAGACGCGGAGCAGCCACTGTGCCAGATGAACCCCTATGGAGAAAAGTACTGAATTTAATAAATCAAATATATGTTAAAAATTTTAATATATACTTAATATATTTAAATTTTAAATGAATTATATGTGTGAATGTATATCCACACATACAGGATAACATACTATCATAGTAACTTAAGGCAAATATAGTCATAAATATCCTGGACTAATACTTCATTGGTTCAGCATAACATATAGTATGGGAACAAACATAAAAGCTGTCACTAGTTCAGTTTAAAAGAAAATCTCAGTGAAATGGAGAATCATAAAAAATATGCACATATACCCTTAACTTTTTATTTTCATTTAAAACTCTTATCTATTAATAATATAAATGTCCATTAATTTGACCATATATCAACACAGGCACTATTAAAACAGGGTTTTTCACGTGTATTATTTCTTACATGAACCTCAAGTATGATGCCTCATTGACAGATGTCCAATTTTGGGTTTTTTTAAATGGAGTGATAATTTAGTGACACCTATTAAATAAGAACACAATTCTTCTCAACTTTAATAACCTCTCCAAGCTTTTATAGTTGTCCTATCCACTTCTCATTTGACAGCAAAACTTTAACAGTTCACTTTATCAAAGCTTCCCAAACTCATCCTAGTTTTCACAGAAACAATGACTCATTTTACACCCATATTTTAGTGGTTTACTTAATATTTAAGTTATGAGTTAAAATACAGACAACTTAAATAAACAAGTTTGGTAACTAACTGCAGAGTCTAAAGCATTTAACTCAACCAGTAAGAAGAGAAGTGAGTATATATACTAAAGTCAGCCTATAAGCCACAGTTTTTCAGCATGCTTTATTATCATTTTATGATGATAATAAAGGGTGTCAATTAATTCAATGATACAACACATGAAGATCAATATGAGAACTTTATTATGCATGCATTAAAGACTTTCAGTGTTAAAATAAGCCATGCACCATATAAGACTCTCTGCACTACAGACCAATGGAATGCATTATAGGGGAATTTCTCTTAAAATGGTGTTTGAATATACAAACATTTGCTTTTATTTGCTTATATATCTTTCCCCAACTCCATTAAAGTTCAATTATTATAAGCCTCCAAAGTCTATCAACCTTCACCTAGGGCAATACTATCTAATAATCTCATTTAAGGCACAAAAAATTGATTCTACTGAATAACACTTAATGAGCTCTTACTAAGGGCTGAGTACAATGCTAGGTGCTTGGGATACAGAAAATATGACAAACATCTTGCCTTAAAGAAGGTCATAGTGTAAGAGCAAAAAATAAACATTAAAAACTTTAACACACTGAAAATCTAATAATAATATACACATATGCAAGGCCCAGCAGTAACAGGAGATGAAACTGACCATGGACATGGAGACAGGAGCAATGAGAAGCCACGGAAGAAAGGGTAAGTTTTAACCGAACAAAGATAACTGACCAAGCAAACTACTTACTGACCCTGACACTACAAACGTTAAGACTCACTCTAAAGAACTAGAGTCCAAACAGATATTTATTTTTAAAAGAGAATTTTGCTATGGAAATTTAAGGAAAACAACAGTGATAACTTCCACGAACAACATCATAGCTGCCAGAGGTATCAACAGCATTTTGGGCAAACAGGGGCTAACTTCAAAGGCAAAGATGGAGAATGAGAAGTCCATGGGGGGCTTTGAAAAGTTCTAATACATTCTTGGAAATCAAGAAGACCACACACATGTGCTGGGTTGTGTGCAAACTCAGGAAAGGTCTGAAACAGCCCTAATCTCTCCCCTCTGACTGCCCTTGAGGCTCTGAGGAAGCAAGAATTGAGAGCAAAGTTAGAATTGTAAACTCCAGAGCACTGAAGAGATGGTGATCACACATAAAACTAGAAAAGAGCTAGGAGATTTAATGGTTCAAGGCATTTAAGGAAATCTCTGTCAAATCATTAGCTGACAACTAAGATAACTAAGAAGAGACTTCAGTGACTACAATAACAAAGAACATAGACTTCAGAAGACTAGTTCAAGAAAGTCACTATAACAAACAAATAGTAGCAAAACCACCACCACTAAATAATGACAACAAATCCTGGAAAGTGTAGCAATCTGATCTCCAGAGCTATCACACTATACTACTTAAAATATCCGATTTTTAACAAAAGCCGTAAGACATGCAAAGAAACAGGAAAGTATAGCCTACTCATGGACACACAAAAGAAAAGCAACCAAAACAAGCCCTGAAGGAAGCTTGAACGTTGGACTTACTAGACAAAGACTTTAAATGAGCTATTATAAATATGTTCAAAGAATATTTAAGAACAAAACACAACCACATCTAAAAATAAAGTATGAGAAAAATGTTTCACCAAATACAGGGTATCAATAAAAATTAAATCAAATATGAAAAATAATCACAGAGCCTTTCCTAGTGGTCCAGTGGCTAAGATTTTGTGCTCCCAATTCACAGGGCTCAGGTCTGATCCCTGGTCAAGGAAGTAGACTCCAAACGCCACAACTAAAGATCCCACATGCCACAATGAAGACTGAAGATCCCACATGCTGCAACGAAGACCTGTTGCAGTCAAATACATAAACAAATAAATACTTTAAAAGAATTACATAGGTGTTCTGGAGTTGAAAAGTACAATAATGAAAATGAAAAATTCACCAGAGGGGCTCAACAGCAGAATTAAGCTTTCAAAATAAAGAATTAGCAAATTTAAAAAGAGGTAAATTGAGACTATCTAACCCCAAAAACAGAAAGAAAAATGAATGCAGAAATTTGAACAGAATCTCGAAGACTGTGGAACACCATCATGAGTAACACAATCCCAGTATGAGTGGGATTTCCAGAGGAGAGGAGAGAGAAAAACGGACAGAAAGGGTATTGGTAGAAATAATGGACAAAAACTTACCAAATTTGATGAAAAACATTTATCTACAAATCTAAAAAAGTTCTAGAAACTCCACACCTAAGTACATCATAATCAAACTATTGAAAACAAAAGACAAAGAGAGAATCTTGAGAGCACCAAGAGAGAACTGAGGTATCTTATGAAAGAGTAACACCTTATATCTCATCAGAAGCCATGGAAGCCAGCAGGCAGTGAGAGGACATAGTCAAAGTGCTAAAACAGAAACACTCTCAATCAAGAATTCTATGTACAGCAAAACTATCCTTCAGAAACCTGAAAGATAAACTAAGATATTCTCAGATAAACAAAACCTGAGAAAAACTTCTACCAGCAGACCTGCCTAGTAAGATATATTAAAGACAGCTCCAGTTGAATGATAGGCCACTACACAGTAACCTGAATCCACATGAAGAGATAAAGAGAACCACCAAAAGTAAATAACTACGTAGGTAAATACAAAATACAACACAAACTTATTTCTTCTTATAACTCTTTTCTTCTCTTACGTGATATAAAAGACAACTTCATAAAATAGTAATTATAAAACTGCTGATAAGATTATAATGTATAAAGATATATTACTGTCCATATGGCATATAATACAGTTTATGATATATTTAGGTCATCTGTTGTGAAACTGACAATTCATGCTACTAATCATTTAGCATGAAATACATTTCTGAGTTTTAACTTTGGGCTTCTGTTTGAACATAAAATACTTCCTAAAAGTTAAAACTTTACTCTCCTGGATTTTAACTTTCTATTCAAACATAAACAAAAACATATACAAGGATATATTTATAGTGAAATGCAAGTTTTATAATACAAGTATATTGTCCACAAAAAATTTATTTACTATAATGTAAGCTTTAGTAGCCTTTTTTGAGTTCATCTCACCCAAAATTTAAGCTTCTTCGAGCATTTGATGTTACATTTATTCTATCTGTTGATGGACTTGGAATCACATGACGTCCTGGGGACATCTTCTTTACTTCCCATGCCAACGAAGTTGGTCTGCCAATTCAAGACACACAGAAGATTAAAAGAGAAAAGAGGCAGTGGCAGTGGTGGTGGTGGTAGGATAATCTCATCTTTTCTCTTTGTTGTTAAGTGCATGAAAACATAAGCAGATCACAACTTTTCCTTGGTACACTGTCTATCAGAAAGTTATTTACCATATTACCAGTAAATAATTCCAGATGATGCATTGTCCAGGATTTTCCATCCACTATAGCAGGTTATAGGGTTACAAAGACATGACATAAACTACTTATATTTTAAAAGCTTCCATACACCCAGCTAAAAACACATTAAAAAGGCAATGGTACTAATTTTGGCTACTTGTATCCAGTAGTGTTGGAGAGTTAAGAGTGTAGGGCAGAGATCAAGATAGACAGACAGTGCTGAGGGTTAAACTGAAGAATACACATTCATCCTCTACCTCACCCACAAGAGCAACATCATAAACATTTCACTGTTCTTTGCTAGAAAAGCTACCTATTCCTCCTCCTTCACTGGCCCCACACCAATCAGTTGATAGGATGCATAATCTCTACTTGAAAAAACTTTCCCCAAGCAGTATCTTCTCTACCCTATGCCCTCAATCAGACCTCCATAACTCTCCGAATCTCCTAGCCTCTTACTCTTTATTCAATCTAGTGACTGTGATTTTTTTCTCTCATTAAAAAATGATACTAATTACTGGAAAACAAGAAAATTCATATAGATGTTTATCCAAATAAAATCTAAAGCTTTTGATAATTTATTGCCAAATCATATGGCAAATAAAATTTGATGTGAGAGATGATGAATGAAAGATGGATAATGCCACCTACAGGCAATTAAAGGTTGCTTTTTATATCTGTGAGCTGCCTCAAGAGGCAAAGAGAAGAAATGCTGGGAAGTTCTTAAGGTAAAAAAAGTTGCCTCAGGGATTTCTCTGGTGGTCCAGTTGTTAAGAATCTGACTTACAATGCAGAGGACATGGGTTCTATCCCTTATCAGGGAATTGAGATCTCACATGCCTAGAGCTCTGTGTCACAACTACTGAAGTCCACACGCTCTGGGGCCCACACCTTGCAACTGGAGAGTCTACGTGCCACAATGAAAGATCCTGCATGCTGCAACTAAGACCCACTGCGGCCAAATAAATAAAATGTATTTTTTTAAAGTGTTGCCTCAGGTATATTTTTGAACCATGATGCCTGGATAGGCATAGCTGTTAAGCTTGGAGTTCGCCTCAGAATCTTTCTCAATACAATCTTCAACATAGCCACTGCTAGCCTGGAGTTTGCAAGCAAGAAAAAAAAACTAGTTAACTTCTATAATGCATTGACACTTATATTACAGACCTTTTTTGGATACAAGGAACAGAAACTTCATTAAGCTAAATAAAAAAGAAAATAAAGATTTATAGCAAGGATATAAACTTAACAAGGATAAGGACATCCTCAAGGTGGCTCATGAGGATTAGGTATGGAAGAGGCAGGCTTTAAAGCAACACTCTCAAACTCTGAAAGACCAGATGATTTCCCTAATTTCTGCCCTCTCTGTACATCTTTTCTGTTTTCTCTGAATCTGATTTCCTCTGCTTATCTTTTCAAGGGCAATACAGTCACCAACTCCAAATCAGCATGATGATCTGGTTCAGCCCCACTAAAGAATGTATCCCTCACTCCCACCCGATCTAATCACCTATTATCCAGGGGTAAAGGTGAAACTGCTTATTGCAAAGACAACCAGTTTCCTTGAATTTGGTTTCCTGGGAACCAAGACTTCCTGGATTTGTCCCTTGGGATTCCTTCATTCTCTTGGTTTCCCCCTGGGGTTGACAGACTAGGACGGGATAAAAGATGCCTTCTCAACAGGACAGCTCCACTCACTGAGACTGAACCAAGGTTAAATCCAAGGAAAAGAGCCTAGGCCTGTTTTCTCCGGGTAAAAGTGCATTACTGTAGCTTCATGTGAACTGACCTACTTTACAAAAGTTCAGGCTTCACTTATAAGTCTAAACTAAATAGCAAATTGTTCTTTTGCCTGTGCACATAACCAAAATACTAAATACAGTTGGATTATCTGTCTCTGGAATATGTCTCGGCTCTCCCTACCGCCTTTCCTCGAGCCTGAGTAGCCAGAATCTAATCTATAAACTATACTGCTGAATCGCAACCTTCCCACACTACAGTCAGAAAGATCTTTAAAAAAAAAAAAAAAGTCTGATATGTAATTTCCTTACTTAAAAACCTTTATGGCCCAAAATAAGCACTAAAGTTTTTATCACGTCTACAAAGTCCTACATAATCTGGTCTCAGCCTACCTCTCTAGGTTCATCTCATGCTATTCTTTCCCTGTTCTATTCACTCCAGCCCTGCTAAACTCTGAACTCCTGGACTATTCTGTGCTCTCCTGCACCTCCAGGATATCCTATACTGTCACCTCTACCTGGGATTACGTTTTTCTTTTCTCCTTGTCAAGCTAACTGCTTCTTGGTATTTCTGCCTCACTGAAATATAAGCTCCTTGGGGGAAATCCTCCTGGGCTTAACAAACTGGTTGATGGTACCTTTTATTATACTCGCAAAGTATAGCATGTTTCTTTGGGATGACTCTTTGTACACGGGTAAGTATTTAACCTCAGTGTTTCCTGTCAATGCACTGTGCACTTCATGAGGGCAGGACTGCGTCTGTTTTTCTTCATCACAAGAGTCCCAGAGCCTGGCACTGGGACCGATTCCAGATGAAGGTGTGCTGTGTGCAGCTCCCCAGCGTGGTGATTCCAAATGAAGGTTTCTAAAACAGCTCTGATCTTTCATTATTCCCCTAATCTCATCAATTTTCCTCACTGCCTACTACCTTAAGAAGAAATACTATACTTTTCCCTACTTTACTGTCACTTCGTATGCACTCTGAACTTCTATAGCTGTCCTTAATCCCTTCATTTGAAAGGCCAATTTTATTAAAATCCATTACATTTTTTAAACACTTCTACAACCTCCTCAAAATCTTTCCTGATCTATTCCCCAAAGGAGATATGACTCTGTCCTCTGAACACCTTTAATATTGACAATTTTTTCACAGTAATCAGTTCTATTTTATCCCACCCTTAGACTACAAATTCATGAAAGCAGTAAGTGTATCTTACTTAGCAGTTACATTTCTGTACAAGATAACAAGTGCCTTGCACTAGTAGGTATCCAATAAAATACTTGTTACTGAACTTGAGAAATGCAGCTCCCAACTTTTAGATTTAGACAAGTTTCCAGTTAAGCTGAGGTCAAGTTCATTGTCAATTTTAATAAATGCTTTAGAATCTGACAGCTGCTATAAATATAAAGACCAGAATTCATTACCTGCTTTGAGCATCTGTCTTCTCTAGCTTTTCCTGAAGTTGAATCCAGTCAATTAATGCTTTGAAATCTCTTACATAGTTATCCAGCATCATCAGCACCTCCTAATTCAATACAGACAACAAATATTAGATTCCATTCTGAAACTAAAGAGCTTCAAGAAAAAAAATTTTAAAGGACTTAGGAATTAATAATGTTTACACTAATACTCCTCATTGATGAAGCAGCAAAACGTACCAATATCCGGGGAGTGGGGGGTTATTTTCATTCTGTTTGGTACGAAATTAGTGAAGCTCACAGACTAAAGACCAAGAGATGGTATTGATATTCCTTCTAAAGACTTTCTCAACTGAATATTCTTTTAATCTTGTTATTGCTATATTAATAAACAGAAAAGTACATGAAACATAAATGTACTGATAAATTATTTCAAAGTAAGGACTCATGCAACCAGCATCGAAGACAAAAAATTTAACACTATCAGTCTCTAATAAAAGTTCCCTGATGTCCCCCTCCAAATCACTGTTCCAAAGTAACCACTGCTTTGACTTCTAATAATTTTGCCTGATTTTGAAATTCATAACATGAACTCATTGACTATGTATTATTTTGTGGTTTCTGTCGTACATTTATTTATTGGATTCATCCATATTGCAGAATGTACCTGCCATTCACTTACTGTCATATTCCAAGGTCACTACTGAACAGTATTCTATTAACATTTACTTACCCAATTTATAGTTTATAAAAATTTATTGGTTGGTATTTATTTTAATATTTATTTACCTAATATTTACACAATCTAATGTTGATGCACACTGAAGTAATTTCCAAATTTGGGATATTACAAGTTATATGCTATTATTCATGTACATGTTCACTGCACATATGTATTATTTCTGTTGAGTGTATGATCAAGAGTATAATTGCTGAGTCACAGAGTAAGCCTATGTTCCACTTGCATACACAGTAACAAACTGTTTTCCAAAGTGGTTGCCACACCCAGCAGCAGTGTATGTGAACACTACTTCCTGCACACCCTCATCTATACCTGGAATTTCCATTTTGGGTCTTCTTTCTGTGTTTTTAACCTGAGCCATTCTGGCTGATGGGGCTGTAATGGTTTCGTTTTGGTTTTAGTATGTGTTTCTCTGATTATTAATGATTCTCAGCACTTTTTCATATGCTTATCAGCCAACCTCTTTTTGTAAAGCGTTTTTTCAAGACTCATTCTGTTTTTCTAGTGTCTTTCTCTTTTTGATGCGCAGGAGAACTTCTTTTGGATATGTGCCTATTGTCAATTATATGTGCAGCACATATAAGCTCACCTTTTCACTCTCCGAATGGAATGGAATCTTTTGATGAACAGAAACTCCAGATTTTAAGGTGGTCTAATTTATGACTGTTTTATCTAAAGACTGATATTATTTGTGTCATTTTTAAGTGTTCTTTTCCTATCACAAGGTCAGGAAGATTTCTCCAAAATTATCTTTTAAAGCATGAGTCTGTTTCTATGGGATCTCTTCTATTACACTGGTCTATTCTTATACCAGTAGTAAATTATAATGCATTGCTACAGCTCTAAAATAGATCTCAAAACTCAGTAAATTCTCCAACTTTATCTTTGACCTCAAAGTTGTCTAGGCTAATTCCAGCCCTTTTTGCATTTCCATACAAATTTTAGAATCAGCTTGTCAAGTTCCCAAGGGTAAAAAAAACAGAATTTTAATTGCATTTGCATTGATTCTATAGATGAACTGAAAGAAAACTGATATTCTTATAACATTGTTTTTCTAGTCTTTACAGACCTATTGTTCTATATATTTATCTTACTCAGTGTGTCTCAATAATGTATTATATTTTTCTGTGTAGAGGTCTTACATATCTTTTGTTAGACTCAACCCTAAGAATAAATGGTAGTTGCTTTAAATTTTTCAGTTAATGTTGATTTTCCTGGATCTCCTAAGTGTGTTTATGTGTGTGTGTATACATATACATATACATGTGATCTGTAAATAATGACAAACTTATTTTTCTCACATATACATGTGATCTGTAAATAATGACAAACTTATTTTTCTCCATATGACAAGTCTCATATCTTTTATGTCTTATTCTCTTATTCCTGTGCTGGCCCAAGGCTGAAAAGAAATAAAGACAATGGCCTATCTTGTCTCATTCACAATTTCAGAAGGAAAGCTCTCAACATCTCACCATTAAGCTTGATGTTTACTCTAAAATTTTTGGAAGATTCCTTATATCACTAAGGATATTCCCTGTTATTCTCAGTTTACTAGTTTTACCATGAATGGGTGCTGAATTTCACAAAGTATTTTTCCAAAATCACTGACCTGATCATATTATTTTTCATCTTCACTCATCTAATCTGGTAAATAACATTAATTTCACATTGCAGGACTGCAAAGAACTAACTTGATTGTGATGTACTGTCCAATTTTCAAATCACTAGATTCAATACATCGTTATCTGGTTTAGGACTTATGCATCTGTACTTCAGTGTGGCCTATATTTTCCTTTCTCATAAGACTTTTGATTATCAAGGTTATGCTGAAAGGAATTCCCTATTTCCCTATGTTCTAGAAGAATTTGCATAATATAGGCTTTTTTTCCCCTCAATTTTTACTGAGATATAATTCACAGACTATAAAATTCACCATCTTTAATTATGCAATTCAGAGCTGTGCACCATATATACACAGAATTATGCAACTGATTCCAGAACATTTTCATCATCCCCCAAAAGAAACCTTTAGCAGTCACTCCCCATTTTCCCTTTTCCCCAGCCTTTGGAAACCACTGATAACCTTCTATATCTATGGACTGGCCTCTTCTGGACATTTCATATAAACAGAATCATATAATATGTGGTCTTTTGAGGTAGCTTCTTTTAGTTAGCATAATGTTTTCATGAGAAATGCTGGGCTGCTTGAAGCACAAGCTGGAAGATTGCCAGGAGAAATAACAATAACCTCAGATATGCAGGTGACACCATGCTTATGGGAGAAAGTGAAGAGGAACTAAAAAGCCTCTTGATGAAAGTGAAAGAGGAGAGTGAAAAAGTTGGCTTAAAGCACAACATTCAAAAAACTAAGATCATGGCATCCAGTCCTACCACTTCATGGCAAATAGATAGGGAAACAGTGGCTAACTTTAATTTTTTGGGCTCCAAAATCACTGCAGATGGTGATTGCAGCCATGAAATTAAAAGATGCTTACTCCTTGGAAGGAAAGTTATGACCAACCTAGAAAGCACATTAAAAAGGAGAGACATTACTTTACCCAAAAAGTCCATCTCGTTAAGGTTAAGGTTTTTCCAGTAGTCATGTATGGATGTGAGAGTTGGACTAAAAAAGAAGGTTGAACGCTGAAGAATTGATGCTTTTGAACTGTGGTGCTGGAGAAGACTCTTGAGAGTCCCTTGGACTGCAAGGAGATCCAACCAGTCCATCCTAAAGGAGATCAGTCCTGGGTGTTCATTGGAAGGACTGATGCAGAAGCTAAAACTCCAATACTTTGGCCACCTGATGCAAAGAGCCGACTCATTTGAAATGACCCTGATGCTGGGAAAGGTTGAAGGCAGGAGGAGAAGGCGACAACAGAGGATGAGATGGTTGGATAGCATCACCAACTCAATGAAGATGAGTTTGAGGCTCTGGGAGTTGGTGATGGACAGGGAGGCCTGTCCATCACAGGGAGGTGCTGTGGTTCATGGGGTCGCGAAGAGTCGACACGACTGGGCAACTGAACTGAACTGAACTGAATGTTTTCAAGGCTCATCTACCTGGTAGCATGCATCTGTACTCCACTCCTTTCTATAATTAATAACTATGTAAACACAACTTCTTTTATTCACTTTCAGTTGATGGATATTTAGGCTGTTCTCACTTTTTGCCTATTCTGAATTCTGCTGCTGTGAACATTCATGTACAAGGTTTTATGTGAACACATGTTTCTAATTCTCTTGGGTGTGTAAATGGATTTGGGTTTCCTGGGCCATATGGTAACTCTAACATTTAACATTAACTACCAAAATTTTTTCCACAGTAGCTGTACCATTTTACACTGCCACACTAGCAATATGGGAGGGCTGCATCTCCTTCAATCCTTACCAACATTTGCTATTTTCTGACTTCTTGACTCTAGTCAACCTAATGACAGTAAAGTGATATTATTGTTTTTATTTGATTTTCCCTGATGACTAAAAATGTTGAGCACATATTCATGTGCTTATGGACATTTGTATATCATCTAAGCAAAAGTTTCTATTCAAATTCTTCGTCCATTTTTTAACTGGGCTATTTGTCTTTTTTATTTTTGGACTGCATTTTTCATATATTCTGTATATTAGATTTATCAGACATATGGTTTGAAAATATTTTCCCTCATTCTGTGAGATGTGTTTTCACTTGTGAGTGTCCTAATAACACAAATAAGTTTTAAATTCAGATGAAGTTCAATTTACATATTTTTTATTTGGTTACTTGTGCTCTGGGTATACTATTTGAGAAAGTATTGCCTACTCCAAGGTTACAAAGATTTACATCTATGTTTTCTTCAAAGTTCTATAGTTTTAGCTCTTACGTTTAGGTCTTTGATCCATTTTCAGTTAAATTTTGCATATGGTGTGAGGTAGGGACCCAAATTCATTCTTTGTGTGTGGATATCTAGTTGTCCCAGCAACGTTTGCTGAAAGGCGATTCTTTCCCCATGAAATAGTCTTGGCACCCTTGTCAAAAAAGACAGTGACCAGGGCTTCCCTGTTGGCATACTTGCCAATGCAGGAGACATGGGTTCGATCCTTGGTCCTAGAGGATCCTACATGCAGTGGAGGAACTAAGCCCCTGTGTCACAACCATTGAACCTGTGCTCTAGAGCCCGGGAATGGCAACTACTGAAGCCACATGACGCAGCTACTGAAACCTGTGCACCACAGAGCTCTTCCTTTCTCTGCAGCGAGAAGCCACCACAATGAGAAGGCTTCACACTGTGACGAGAAAGCAGCCCCCACTTACTGCAACTACAGGAAAGTCTGCTCAGCAACAAAGAACCAGAATAGCCCAAAATAAATAAATAAATAAAAATACTCTAAAAAAAGTGATCGCAGATCTTATGGATTTGTTGCCAAGATCTCTATGTCTATCCTTAGACATAGATCTATATGCCTATCCTTATCCTGGCAACTCATCATTTTGATTATTATAGCTTTGAGGTAAGCTTGAATTCAGGAAGTGTGGGTCCTCCAGCTCACTCAGATTTTACCAACTGTTCCACTAGTATACTTTTGTTGTTGTTCAGTCACTAAGTCGTGTCTGACTCTTTGTGACGCCATGGACTGTAGCACACCAGGCTTTCCTGTCCTCCGGAGTTTGCTCAAACTCATGTCCATTGCAAAGAAGGCAATGGCAACCCACTCCAGTACTCTTGCCTAGAAAATCCCATGGACGGGGGAGTCTGGTAGGCTGCAGTCCATGGGGTCACAAAAGTCGGACATGACTGAGCGACTTCAATTTCACTTTTCACTTTGTGCCAAGAAAGGTCCATCTAGTCAAAGCTATGGTTTTTCCAGTAGTCATGTACAGATGTGAGAGTTGGACCCTCAAGAAGGCTGAGCACAGAAGAACTGATGCTTTGGAGGAAATGAAGCACTGAAGGAAATGGCAACCCATTCCAGTGTTCTTGCCTGGAGAATCCCAGGGACAGGGGAGCCTGGTGGGCTGCCGTCTATGGGGTTGCACAGCATCGGACAAGACTGAAGCGACGCAGCAGCAGCAGCACGTCCATTGAGTCAGTGATGCCATCCAACCATCTCATCCTCTGTCGCCCCCTTCTTCTCCTGCCCTAAATCTTTCCCAATATCAGGGTCTTTTCCAATGATGCTCTTTGCATCAGGTGGCCAAAGTATTGGAACTTCAATTTAAGCATCAGTCCTTCCAATGAATATTCGGGACTGATTTCCTTTAGGATTGACTAGTTCAATCTCCTTGCTGAACAAGGGACTCTCAAGAGTCTTCTCCAGAACTACAGCTTTGAAAGCATCAGTTCTTCAGTGCTCAGCCTTCTTGAGGGTCCAACTCTCACATCTGTACATGACTACTGGAAAAACCATAGCTTTGACTAGATGGACCTTTCTTGGCAAAGTGATGTCTCTGCTTTTCAATATGCTGTCTAGGTTTATCATAGCTTTTCTACCAAGAAGCAAGTATCTTTTAATTTTGTGCCTGCAGTCATCAACCGCAGTGATTTTGGAGCCCAAGAAAATAAAGTCTCTCACTGTTTCCATTTATCCCCCACCCATTTACCATGAAGTGACGGGACTGGATGCCATGATCTTCGTTTTTTGAATGTTGAGTTTTAACCCAGCTTTTCACTCTACTCTTTCACCTTCATTAAAAAAAAAAAAACAAAAACAAAAACAGTCTCTAGTTCCTTTTCATTTTCTGCCAACAGGGTAGTGTCATCTGCATAATATCTGAGGTTATTGATACTTCTCCCTTCAATCTTGATTCCAGCTTGTGAGCCATCTAGCCTGGCATTTCATGTGATGTATTCTGCATATAAGTTAAATAATCAGGGTGGCTTTAGAGAAGAAAAATAATCTAATCCAAGGTCCTACTGAGAATCATGCTTGTATTTAATTGTCCTGTCTTCCTCATTCTATTACTGCTCTTCCTCAGTCATTCATGACCTCATATTTTTAAAGAATACAGGCAGTTATTTTGTAATATGTCAATCAATTTAAGGTCAAATTAAATGAATTATCAGAAATACTACATTAGTGATGCTGTGGTCTTCTCAGTGCCTAATATAAAGAGGCACCCACTATGTATATGTCCTATTACTAATGATAATAAACTTGATAATTTGATAAGTGGTATCTAACAACTCCCCACTTAAACTTCCTATTTTTCTCTGTACTTAAAAACTATCTTTTAGGGAGATATTCTGTAACTATAAATATCGTGTTCTTCAACAAATTTCACTAATTTAAGATTCATTGGTGATTCCTGCCTGGATAAATTATTATAATAATTTCTAAATGATGGTTTTCTAATTCCATCATTCCTTATACATTTATTACTTAGCATTCTGTTATAGAAAAGGTGCTTTCTCTTCTCCCTTATTTGACTATTTATTAATTTACTTATTCATAATAGTATGGATTCATCAATTTCTATAGTCTTGAATGATCCATTACTATCATTATTTATTTTAATACTTGAATTGTTCCAGATTTGGCAAATGGGAAGTTGTTGATGCTGGCTCTTACGTATTTCTGACTTGCTACCATTGTGTTGAAATAATTTTTGCTGTATTGGGTTAAATTTAAAATATTATGTAAGTTATTTTCATATGTTTCTTTTTGCCTTTTTAATGTAACAAGTAGGAAATTTAGAAGTACATATGTGGCTCATGTTATATTTCTATTGGGCAGCATGGACAGGTTATAGTAATGTGGCAAATCTAAAAAGATGAGATATTTTTAAATGATAAGTTTCTGATTCTACCGTTTGATCCAGTAACTAACTGTGCAAGTAAAATATTAGGCAGAGGTTGGTCTTAACAAAACATGACACATATAGAAAAGACTGTAATTTTACTTGACACTAAACTCAAGTTGAGTAAATAGTTTGCTGAGCCAGAGGAAAGAGTGAGTATGGCCTCACACTTCAATAATACAATTATAACAGCAACTATGAAAAGGCTGGGGGTCTGATCGCATAAGGTAAAATGAGACCACTTCCTCTGTGAGTTTTCTGTCTACATGAAATATTTTCTTTTTTTTACTGCTAACCAGAATTTCCACTCTCTTTCTAGTTTGGGGAATTGGGTTTTTGCACAAACGAAAAAGGAGAAGATCTTTCTGCTCTCTACTACTTGACAGTTAAGCACATAATATGATCGGAACTTAACCAATCAGACTCACTTGCCTGGGACTCTGAATCTCAAGCAAGCAAGGCAAAGATAAAGAGGAAATGGTGGTATTAAAAAAAAAATAGCAATACATCCTAGCCAGATGTTTCTCTGCAAAACCTCCCTGGTTTCTGCCTATTTTCTAACCCTGATTCATGGGTTTTAGTATCAAATCTGTGACCTATCCTCTCAAAGAATTAATTTTTCTATTTAATCACCTAGAGTCTAATTCTGTTGCTAGCTACTTGCTAACCACTAAGCCATGATAAGCACAATTTAAGGAGGATAGATAGGTAAAGTAGACTACAATTAACCAAGTGTGATAATAAGGAAGATTTTAACATCACATCATAGTAGGAACTACAGTAAGAACTGGATGACTAGGCTTAAAGACTAATGGGATGGTATGATAAACATCTTCACATAAAAGAGGTTATCATAAAAGGGATTATATTATTTCCACATAAATACAAGTTACAGAACAAAGAATGCTCAGTGAAAATGACAGAGTTTCACCTGCCAGAGCTGCCTCAAAAAGAGAATTAGTTACCAGAGAGAATATGGTCAAGGGTAACTGTATAATGGGTAGGTGGATTAGACAACTTTACTAACAGTTCTAAGATTCTATGATTTACTCACCAAAATAAAATGTGTTAGAAATCCACTATGTGTCAAAACACTGAATCAATAAATTCAAACCACAAGAGAGACGTATTCAGTGATTTGAAACATCAGTAGCATGCTAGCAAATGCTGCTCTTTAGCCTTAGTGAATTAAACAGAAGATTATTCCCTCAGATGTCCAATGTAACATTTATCAGTGGTACTTTATGACAGAAATTGATTACAATTTACAATCCCTCTTAAAGCAAATTTCTACCCTCTCTAGTCTTGTTTAGAAATTTTTATTCTAAAGAATGGGCTGAATAAGTAAAACCATTAGTGACAAAAGATGTTACATAATGAGTAAATGTCAGAGGATCATCTAATGAATGAAGAAGTCACATAGTCTACAGTCAGTCACTTAATTTTCAAGATAACACTGAGTTTAGTGATCTGGTTGTGACAGAACAGAACCCAAACCCCACTGCATTGACTCCTGGCCCACTGCTCTTTCTGCTAAGTCATACCTCCAAGATGTTCTATACCAGCAGCAAGAAAAATAAAAAGAAGAAAAGATAGGAATGAAAAAAGTTACTAGCAAATCCATTATCAAGGGCATGCTTCCCTCCAGTGTTCCTCATCAACTTTTTTTACATTTACTACTAAACTGAAGCTTTCTGAAATCAAATTAAAAAAAAAAAATACTGGTTAGTCTTTTAAATAATCTTTAATTCTGCTAACATATATGTGAAATCATCAGTTTAAAAAGAAATATATTTGGAAAAGTAAATGTCTAAAATTTTACCAGCATTTCTAAGGCAAATGATACAAAGCTGAATATATCAAAGGACATTATAATTATGCATGATGTAAAACCAGTTTTCATAATATGGGTCACCTGCATTCTGTTTATCAAATACAGCATTTGCACAGACACTAAGCCTCCAGTAACAAAATACATTTAAAACTGACTGGATTTCACAGGAATCACTTCTAATTCAGTTAATCTGCACTCTAATTTTCCTCTTTAGAAAATCCAAAATCACATTACTGTGACACTACATTCGACTCATCTCACAAAGACCTTTTTCTTAGCACTGACTAGTTTTACATGAGAGTGGCAATGAAAATTTTACACAAGAAAGATTTAAACGCATAAGCCACTAAGATCCACTCCATGTCTGACAAAAGGGAATCGATGTCAAGTTTAGCTATGTGCAGACATTGCTTAATTGGCCATAGTTGCCATTTAAATGCATAAGTTTGGGAACGCATGTAAGAATTAAAGATTTTAAAATTTAAAAAATAAAAAACTAAAAAAAAAGAACTTTAAAGTGTATTCACTTTACCAGTATCATCCTATTCTCATCTTACTGTAAAGACATGCCAGTCTCACTTTACTATAAAAGGCAACTTTCCAATTCTCCCAGAAGATGACTATCAGAAAACGACAGCTAGCTATAAAAACGGTTATTTGTTTTAAAAATATATTACTTTTCCATAACAAAGTACTGGACTCATGGTTTAGTATCAGTGGGCCTCAAAGACCTCAAAAACACTTTTCACTTACAATGTTTTTTTTTTTTTTTTAAACATACAGGTACACTTTGGAAACCAGACCCAAGACTAATAATAAGTATATGCCAAGTTATTCATAAATGAAATATAGTACCACCCTCACTTTAGTCATAAAAGTTATATTCTACTTTAAAAGACTCTCCTGACATAGAAGAACTGTTTATTTTCTTTCTAAGGTAATCTTATAGTCAAATCACTGGTAATGAAAGTTTTCTATGATCAGGAAAAGGAAAATTTTAAAAATTTAGTTGACTTCCTTTTCTCAATTCTACTAATACAATTCAAATTCTTTAATTAAATTCATTAACTTAAGCGACCTACTTTAGGGCACAGAAAGATTTAATTCACAATAATTTCCTTTAAAAGTTGTCTACTGATTTCCCTTTTCACTGAAAGAAAAAAAGAAGAAACCTTCAAAAAGGCAAGAATATAAGCAGCTATACTTCTGATACAAGTTGGCACAGAGAAAGTACATTTGGTGGCTTAAACAACCTATTTTAAGGAATGTTTAGCTCACCGTTATCAGAAATGATCAGAGTGGTACCATGCAGCTGTAACCTGAGTCATGTTTTACGAACAAGGGAATACAAACAAGACAAGCAGCTGGAGCAGCCTCACAGTCACTGATGCACATCTTTCTCCTTACAGCTATGAAGGCTATTTTGTTAAGCAGGACGAAACGGAACAAAAGTGGCTCTGAAAGTAATGTTATAGGCATTCAGATAACTACATATAGATGTACAGCTAAAATTACCAATTAGTTTACCAATTGGCTGCAACGGATTCGATCGGTTTGTAACTAATTCTAGTTACTGGCACACAGCAGGATGGTTGGCGCCATCCCTCTGTCCTCCTGACACACAATACTAGGTGCACAGACCCTTGGGCCCAGACATCAATACAGCCCTCCAACTCAGCTGCAGGAATGAGTACAGTTGTGCCCTCTGTGATGATGAAAGAAGTGGAAATAACCATCACATGAGAAGGGACTCTTACAAAAAGAAAATGCATTTTTTTAAACTGCTAATATAATGTTTAAAAAAGAAATCATCTGAAAGCAAAATGGCAAGTAAATCACTTTCAAAAACTGTCTAATAATAGTATTCACCCAGTCATCTTCATTCCGTTATCATTTACCTCTTTCAAATATCTCCCCTTAATTCTCAATATAAGCAAGCTGGAAAAAGAATACATACATAATATATTCAACAAATAAAAGCCTACCAAATGAAAATCTGCTAATGAAAAGCACTCTCCTATAATTTAATCCTTACCAGGATCTTTTTGGATAAATAAAATTTGCAGTTGCCTGGGTAGTAATACAAATATGTTGCTTCAGTGGCTAACTAATTTTTAATTGCAACTCATTTGGAAGTTGCTGGACCAGATGTTCTTTTTTTTTTTTAATTTTATTTTTAGGTTATTTTACTTTACAATACTGTATTGGTTTTGCCATACATTGACATGAATCTGCCACGGGTGTATACGAGCTCCCAATCCTGAATCACCCTCCCACCTCCCACCCCATATCATCTCTCTGGATCATCCCCGTGCACCAGCCCCAAGCATCCTGTATCTTGTATCGAACATAGACTGGCGCTTCGTTTCTTACATGATGGTATACACGTTCACTATGGAAAACAGAGTGGAGATTCCTTAAAAAATTGCAAATAGAACTGCCTTATGACCCAGCAATCCCACTGCTGGGCATACACACCAAGGAAACCAGAATTGAAAGAGACACATGTACCCCAATATTCATCGCAGGACTGTTTATAATAGCCAGGACATGGAAACAACCTAGATGTCCACCAGCAGATGAATGGATAAGAAAGCTGTGGTACATATACACAATGGAGTATTACTCAGCCATTAAAAAGAATACATTTGAATCAGTTCTAATGAGATGGATGAAACTGGAGCCGATTATACAGAGAGAAGTAAGCCAGAAAAAAAACACCAATACAGTATACTGACACATATATATGGAATTTAGAAAGATGGTAATGATGACCCTGTATGCGAGACAGCAAGAGACACAGATGTATAGAACAGACTTTTGGACTGTGAGGGAGAGGGCGGGATGATTTGGGAGAATGGCATTGAAACATGGACCAGATCTTCTTATGCTATTTCCCATTATTAGAGACCTATTGTGACTAAGTGTAAGTAGACAAAAATGCTCAAAATGATTATTATAATGCTCAAAATCAACATTGCTGTTGCTGTTCAGTCGTGTCTGACTCTTTGCTACCCCCATGGACTGCAACACACCAGGCTTCCGTGTCCTTCACTATCCCCCTGAGATTGCTCAAACTCATGTCCATCGAGTTGATGACATCATCCAACCATCTCATCCTCTGTCGCCCCCTTCTCCTCCTGCCTTCAACTTTTCCCAGCACCAGGGTCTTCTCCAGTGAGCCAGCTCTTCACATCGGGTGGCCAAAGTACTGAAGCTTCAGCATCAGCATCAGTCCTTGCAATGAATATTCACGGTTGATTTCCTTTAGGATTGACTGATTTGTTCGTGCAGCCCAAGGGAGTCTCAAGAGTATTCTCAAACACCACAATTCAAAAGCATCAATTCTTTGGCATCCAGCTTTTCTCATGGTCCAACTCTCACATCCATACATGACTAATGGAAAAACCATAGCTTTGACTATACAAACCTTTGTCGACAGAGTCATGTTTCTGCTTTTTAATATGCTGTCTAAGATTGTCATAGCTTTTCTTCCAAGGAGCAAGCATCTTTTAATTTCATAGCTGCAGTCAGCATCTGCAGTGATTTTGGAGGCCAAAAAAATAAAGTCTGCCACTGTTTCCAATTTTTCCCCATCTATTTGCCATGAAGTGATGGGACTGGATGTCATGACCTTTGTTTTCTGAATGTTGAGTTTTAAACCAGATTTTCACTCTCCTCTTTCACCTTCATTAGATGGCTCTTTAGTTGCTCTTCGATTTCTGCCAGTAGGGTGGTGTCATCTGCATATCTGAGTTTATGCTGGTTTCTCCCAGCAATCTTGAGTCCAGCTTGAGCTTCAGGCAGCCTGGCATTTCACATGATGTACTCTGCACAGAAGTTAAGTAAGCAGGGTGACAATATACAGCCTTGATGTACTCCTTTCCCAACTTTGAACCAGTCTGTTGTTCCATGTCTGGTTCTAACTGTTGCTTCTTGACCTCCATACAGGTTTCTCAGAAGGCAGGTAAGGTGGTCTGGTATTCCTATCTCTTTAAGAATTTTCCACAGTTTGTTGTGATCTACACAGTCAAAGGCTTTAGCATAGTCAATGAAGCAGAAGTAGATGTTTTTCTGGAATTCCCTTGCTTTTTCTATGATCCAGCATATGTTGGCAATTTGATCTCTGGTTCCTCTGCCTTTCTAAATCTAGCTTGTACATCTGGAAGTTCTCAGTTCATGTACTGTTAAAACCTGGCTTGAAGGATTTTGAGCATTCCCTTGCTAATTGACTATGCTCCAATATAAAATAAAAAGTTTAAACTTAAATTGAAAAAATACAACACACTATAATTAATAATAAGACAGTAAAATGTGTAAAGTAAAAATTCCCCAAAATTCAAAGAGATATTGAAGAAACTGCAATAGTAGTGGGAGACTAAAATATTTCAGTGCCTGAGAGATCAAGGACATTAAAAAACAAGCTAATAATTTAGAGTATGTAAACAGTGACTTTAAAAATATACACATTAATTTTTATCTATAGAGAGTCCACTTTACCTACTCCTATCTGTCCAAAGGATATTTGCAAATACTTAACTTCTTTACTTTATCCACATCTATCAGGCTTCTGTGATAGCCATTTCCTTCCCCATGAAACTTCAGTTCCATGGTCCATTATTTCAACTATTCTCTTAACCTCTTCAATCTTTTACTTAATGAAATTCCACTGAATCTGCCTTAAAAATACCAACCCATGACTAATTCATCTACCCGCCATCTTTGGGCATTTTTAGCAAGTGACTAAATGGCTAGTAAGCATTCCATCAGAGTAGAAGGGAACCATATAATTGTGTAGACATATCTTTACCACAACAATGTACGTGGTCTCATTGCTTCACACAGACATTTAACATCTAGTTACTATTTATCTACACAGTATTTATCTGTTACTGTGTTCCAGTTCCAGTTCCAAGAACTGATGACAGAGTGGTAAACGAGACAGTGTGGTTTCTGTCTTCTGGGAGCTTCATGTCTAGTAAGGGAGACAGATGTAAAAACAACAAAATAAACAATTATGTAGTTTCAACTGTGATAAAATGTTTCTAGGGAAAGTATGCTATGAGAGTACAGTCAGGCCATACGTGCCCAAGCAGAACCCATGGATATCCAGGGCTGAATGCATTACATCATTTTATAAAAGGGGCTCGAGCATCTGTGGATATTGGTATCCACATGGCAAGGGCAGGAGAGGTGTCTTGGAATCAATCCCATGCAGATAAGAGGGTGAACTCTATATCAGCAGGGAACCTGATTTAGTCTGAAACATGATAAGCTCTCCTGAGAAAGTGACACTTAAATTGAAACCTATACTAGGAATGGGAGTTAGATAAAAGGGATGGGGGAGGTGAAGAGGTGCTGGGCAAGAAAAGTGAGGATGAGTGTCTCGGCAAAAAAAATCAGAATGTGGAAAGGTCTGAAGACTTGCGGGTACCTGGGATGTTTGAGTAATCGAAAGAAGGCTGGTTTAAATGAGGCAGAAGGGAGGAGAGAAAAGTGGTGTGAAATGAGGTTTACACAAATCAACTCACTCAAGATTTGAAGGTCATGCTGGAGATTTTAATGCACAGAGCTAAGGGAAACTTTTGAGGAGCTATAATCAAAGAAATCAGAGCTCATGTTTAAGTATCAGTTTGCCTATCATATAGAGAATGGATTGGAAGGATGCAGGGAGTCCTGCTAGAAGATTTCAATTGTGATCCAGGGATTTTACTAATATAATGGCAGCTTGGACTAGAATGGTAGCAGTAGAGAATAAGAGAAGTGGACAGGTTGGAAAGATTTAGGAGGTAATACTCAAAGAGTATTAAAAAGCAGAGACATTACTTTGCCAACAAAGGTCTATCTAGTCAAAGCTATAGCTTTTCCAGTACAGACGTGAGAGTTAGACTATAAAGAAAACTGAGCACCAAAGAATTGATACTTTTGAACTGTGGTGATAGAGAAGACTCTTGAGAGTCCTTTAGACAGCAAGAAGATAAAACTAGTCCATCCTAAAGGAAATAAGTCCTGAATATTCATTGGAAGGTCTGACGCCGAAGCTGAAACTCCAATACTTTGGCCACTTGATGCAAAGAACTAACTCATTGGAAAAGACCCTGATGCTGGGAAAGGTTGAAGGCAGGAGAAGGGGACAACAGAGGATGAAATGGTTGGATGGCATCACCAACTCAATGGACATGAGTTTGAGTAAGCTCCAGGAGCTGGTGATGGACAGGGAAGCCTGGTGTGCTGCAGTCCATTGGGTCATCAAGAGTCGGACACGACTGAGCAACAGAACTGAATTGAACTCAAAGAGGTCCATTCATTGGACAGTGGCTGGTGTGGGGTAAAGGGAGGAAGATGGAGGGACTACCTGCCAATTCAGGGAAGAAAAATATATCTCCAGGTTTAGGGTAGAAGGAGTCATCATGAACTTGTTTCTATATACATCAGTTTGACATGCTTATGAAATATCCAAGTGGAGATGCCAATGAGGCTATTTGGATACACAAGTCTGAAAATCAGAAGAAAAGTATAGGCTAGAGATATAAATTTAAGAATCATCAGAAAAGCAACAATAAATTAAGCCATGGCATGGAGAAATCGCAGAGGGAGAAACTAATAGTGAGAAAAGAAGATGGTCTAAGATGAGCCTTAATGAATTCCCAAAAGCTAAAGGTCAGGTGGAAAAGGAAAAGCCAACTAAGAGGAAGCAGAGGCAGCAACCAACAAAGAAGGAAGAAAACTAGCAGTGGTGGTTCTATAAAAGCCAAAGGAGAGAGTGCTGCAAGAGGGGAGTGCTCAACAGTGTGAAATGCTACTCAGAGATCAAGGGAGGGACAGAAAAACACCCACTGGACTGAGCAACGCTGAGTGACTTTAATAAGAGTTTAATAGGAGCTCTGATAGGGACATGACGCCAGGTTGGAGTAGACAAATGAGTTCCTGAGAGAAAAGGAAATGGAGGCCGCAAAAAGGCAGGTGTCTTCTAAGAAACCTGGCTAAGAAGGAGAGGAGGAAAATGGGGTGTGGGACAGTAGATGGAAGAATAAGTAAAACAGAGATAGGGTTTGGGGGTTTCTTTTTATTGTTTTTATTGCTGTAGTTTAGAATGGAAGAGAAATAAGCAAGTAGTGTGCTGATGGGAGAAGACTCTAATAAGGAAAATTAAACATACAGGAAAGAGAAGAATTTCCAGTCTCAACTGTGACCTTCAAGGTTGCTGGGCAACCCTGTGGCTTCCAAAAGTCTGCCCTTTCGTTCTCCATCACAGTTATTTCAGTCTTTCCACCCTCTTCCAACTTCCAACCTCATACCTCCTACTTCTTGAAAATATAAAAGGGCAAAGAACCCCTCAAATGGAATTCCAAATTCTTATCACAAGTTTCCACCTTGATCCCATCTGTTCTTATCCCTCTTGAATGCCAAGCTTTCTCTCAACTGCAGTCATTCTTAACCTATGTACCAGTCCTTCTTCCATGGCCTTTGGGACATTCCTATTCTCCTATATTCTTCCTGCTTCTATAATGATTCTTCTCTGTTCTGGATCTATATTCCCCTATCTCCATCTGTGACTTCTCCTTTCATCTAATTATAAAATGTATTTTCTTTTTATTGTATGTTATACTTTTCTAAGCATTTTCTCACATATCATTTTGATCCTTACTTAACTTGTTGAAATGAGAAGTCTCAACTTTTGAGATATAAACATAGAATACTTTTATCTTTTTCCACATATAACTAGCTACTCAGCTGAATCCTAAACCTGCTGAGTATGCTCAGTGAAATCCACAATTTTTCAGTCACATTCAATTATCAAAGTTTGATTTTTACATCCTATCTTCAGACAATCTGCCTATTGTTGTCTGACAACCTAGCACAGGTGAGAATTGGACAGCCTTTAGCAGATGCCTGTTGTGGGGGAGGAATTCGGGTTGTTTTCACGGAGTCGTTCGTCTCTTCCTCCTCTGTACCCCTTAACACTATCCTACATTCACAAACTTATGTCCCTGCCGTAAGTGGCACTTGTGGGAACAGAGCAATATTCCACTTACAGAGCTTACCAGATATTAGTGATGGATCCTCGGTAGTCATCAGCCAGTCCTTCTCCAGGGACTAAGATGATGCTGACCAACAACAGAGTCAAGTGCTGCCAGGCAGAGATGCGTCCCTGACCCTTTTCTGGATCAATGTGAGTGCGCAGTCCCCACTGATCTCTGCAGTACATGGTAGTTTCTGCACAGGGAGCACTCATGGGTCTCTAGGCAGTGGTCAGGTCCACCCTGGCTCCCTCTGCCCAAAGCAAGATCTGCCTCAACTCCATCAGACTTTGGTGTATTCTACTGACACCTAACCGAGTGTCCTCATAGGAAGTCCCTATTACTCCAACATCTTCACCGATGTCTACAATCCTTCCCTCACAGAAATCATGAGATGCACTGGCGGTCCTCTTTACTCGATCAGTGACAAGTCCCATCCTAACTCCTTCCAAAGAAAGCTTACTACCCTGAAGTCCCTCTAAGCCCAGCTGGCATGAGCTACTCCAGCAAGCTTGTAATGCTATGAAATCTCTAAGGGAGATACAGGTACCAGTTTCTATACTCCACGGGGTCCCCAATATCCCAGAGCCACACATCCAGTTCCCCGCAGGTTGAAATGGAAAACAAGGAGTGGAGACTACACCCTAACAATATGATTTTCCTTAAAAATATTTTCTTAAAACATAAAAAAGTTTTACAAGCTGATAGTAACAATATTAATTGTGACAACCAAAGCATAAACTTGGATGATTTCAATCACTGTTCATTCGGAAACCTGTTTCTGTTGAGTCATATTTTTAAGTTAGTTTAAAACACATTTTGGCTGTTTCCAATTTTAGAGGAAACAGCTATTGTTTCAACATATAACTTTGCTTTGACTCTTCATATATTTCAAAGGTTAAATAATGACTTTCAGGATTTTTAACCATGTTCACTGTAGAAACAGAAGCTGCCTCTGTAATCTTTCTATGAAGATATATCATCCTGATTTTTCTCAAGATAATTTTATTTAGTATAGATACAGCATATAGTTTGTATCTACTAAAAGTCCAGGCTTTCCAGTGCATTTTCAGAGACAGATTATGCTATGTGTCTGTTTGACATCCTATTACAAACACAAGGTTATCTAAAATTAGAAAACACACCTTACAACTACTTCCAAATCCCACTCAGAGTTGTTTACGGTTAGCCATCAATCTCACTTTCCCCTCACCAAAGTTGATGAGAGTGATCTCAACAGAAAAGGGGCTGCTGCTGCTGCTGCTAAGTCACTTCAGTCGTGTCTGACTCTGTGCAACCCCATAGACAGCAGCCCACCAGGCTCCCACGTCCCTGGGATTCTCCAGGCAAGAACACTGGAGTGGGGTGCCACTGCCTTCTCCAAGAAAAGGGGCAATGTCCAGTTAAAGACGTTAAACATGAAACCAAAGAATGTGAAAAACTCACTAATGCCACCTACAGTACCAACGGAGAATGCAGCCAAGAGAGACCTTGAAATAAACTCTGTGTGTGTGTGTGTGTGTGTGTGTGTGTGTGTGTGTGTACCTATCTTTTAATTTCTCGCCTAAGACTATATATATCAAGACAATTTTCTACCCAGTCTTGCACAGAATAGAAAAGTACACAATTAGGTAACGCAGACAACAACAAGGATAATCTTAAAAAACCAAAATGAAGAAAAACCTGACGCATTCACAGAAGCCGACAGTAGAATAGTGGCTGCAAATGATAGGGGAAATAGGGAGATGCCAGTTAAGGGTACAGACTTTCAGTTTTAAGATGAGTAAGCTCTGAGGATGTAGTGTACAGCATGGAGATTATAGTTAATACTGAAGGTAAATAATCAACTTAGATAGAGCAAAAACTGGCGAATCTGACGTCAAATGGATTACAAAAACTTAAAGCAAACCTTACCTTACATTCCACCACACTCTGATCTGATTCACAAGTCACATAGATTTCATCTACTGCCCGGCGAAGATTGTCAAAAAGAAATGCCCAGTATCGAGCTCTTAGATCAACTTTCCGAGGGTGTCTTGTTTTAGTGGGACTTTTATCAAAGTGTTTATCTCCAGCTGTAGATGATGTCATTTTACAGTCTACTGTAGTGTTCTGATGAAATAAAACATGAAAAAAAATATTCTGATGCTTCCAGGAACTAGATTTTTTTATAAATCACACTTTTCAACATAAATACTTAAAAACATGATGTCTTTCTTTTCACCTTACATCATACTGAATTCACCAAAACAAAGCTTCTCATTTTAAATAAAAGCAGCAGGTTTGTAATATCAATTACATGTCTCATTGAAAATTAGGATGATTTTAATGATGAATAGACACTTGGTCAAAAAGGAGCACTAAAAGGGCTCCTGGTTTACTAAAATATATGTGTGGCACATTTAAATACACTAACAAATAACAGATACCCATTTCATCATTGTGAAATTGCTGCATATATTCTTTTCATTTAGAAATGACATATTCTCTACTTATACTATTACTTACCTTTATCTTAAACCATTTTTCCACTACAAGTAAAAATCAATATATAAACACAAAACAATTTACTAGAAAAGAATACTGATGAAGAAAACCAAGCATCAGCTGTAGAGCAGATTCACCAAATAAAGTAACTACAGCATTCATATGACCCAGTCTTTCCTCGTTTGCACAGGCAGATTTTGGAAATACAAGATTATATTCTACACTTTTATAGACTACCAAAGAATCATTCCACCACAAACATGAGTGTGTAGTTTATAGGAAGACGTGAACCTTCTCACTAGAAGTACAAACAAGTTGCTTTTCTCTCTGTGGCTACTTAAACTGATAAGTAAATAAATACTTGTACTACAGTTAGAACAGCAAACAATTCCAAGTTTCTTTGGGTTGTCCTGTATGTGTGTAAGCCATTCCTATTAGCTTGTTTGTTTTCCCTTCTTCATGTAAGAGTCCCAGAGTGAAGAACACCCAAAATAGAAGCTAAGAGGCTTCAGTTTTGTTTTACGCTTTGGCCTTCAAAGTAACAGTGACTTCTATACTTGAAAACTCTTTTATAGCCAGCCTTTGGCTTATACAGAATCTTCGTTACCAAAAGGCAAGCAAACAAAACATTTACACACACAAAGACACACACACTTAAAAGGCTGAAATGGAGCTGCTCATCCTCCTTCCACAGTCCTTCATCCAGATGAAGGCTGTCAGACCCAGCAAATAAAAATTAGTAAGTATTTTATCTGACAGTCCTAATCCAGGCCCAAATTCTCAACACTCAAGCAATAAAATTTAAAGTAATCATCAACAACCCACAAAACCTTTGCCTTAATGGCTCTCCAAGTACTTTCCAACTCTAGTAGTAATAATTTAATTATGATGGCAAATATCCCCTTATACAAATTTTAAAGTATGTATTATTAGCTATACTTTACAGCTTAGAAAACTGAGATTTAGAGGCTGGTTTGTCCAAGATCACAGAGCCACAGGAGACCATCTTCCAGGTAGAGCTCTACAATTACACCACTGACTTCCCATTACACTGCACCCCAAGGCCCTGTGCTAACAGCCCTTTACCAGATATTCCAGACCACCTCATTTCTCTCCCTATATTCCACACAAACTTAAAGTTCACTTGAATTTTCCTGAATTATACCTCCATCACAAACTTTTTCTAGAATAATCAGTGAAGCACTAGTAGCTTCCTGTGAATTCAGACACTAATCTTAGTATGAAATTCTCAAAAATACTGTGACTCATCTTCACTCATTTATGTATTTACCCTATCATGTATCCATATGTATATTATTCAAATACTTTAGCCAGCCTTTCTTAAAATGCATAATAGGCAAAACTGCTTTCAAGTTAAGATGTTTCTATTCCCTGTAATTGCTCTATGTGAGACTTCTATTAAGAAAGACTCTAAAAAGGAATAAGTTACATCTAGGTAATTCCATCTAAAGGGCAATGTACTATGCAAATCGGACATTTAAGTTAGACAAAAATAGCAGTCTTTATATTTGCATATTTTATTTTATGAAGGGCTTTTTTTAATTGCAGGATAATGGCTTTATGCTTTCCCTGGTGACTCAGCGGTCAAGAATCAGCCTGCCAAGCAGAAGATGCAGGTTCAATCCCTGGGTCAGGAAGATCCCCTGGAGAAGGAAATGGTAACCTGCTCCAGTGTTTCTGCCTGAGAAATCCCGTGAACAGTGAAGCCTGGAAGGCTACAGTCCATGGGGTCGTAAAGCAACTTAGCAACTAGACAACAACTGCTTTACAGTGCTGTGTCGGTTTCTGCTTATACCAATGTGAACCAGCTGTAAGTATACACATATGCCCTTCCTGTTGAGGCTCCCTCCTGCTCCCCACCCCCCACTGTGGGTCATCCGAGCATGAGCTGAGCTCCCTGTGCTCTGCAGCTGCTTCCCGCCAGCCAGCTATTTCACCATCATAGTGTACATATGTCAGTGCTACTCTCTGAATTTGTCCCACCTCTTGAAAACGTATCATTTAATATTCAAAACAAAGTATTATATAAAGACAGGACAAGTATTATTATCCCTATTCTGTACATGACAAAACGAAGGCTTAGTAAGAGTCAATCTGTTGACCCAGTCAAAAGGCTGAATGACAGAACTAGGACCAGAACCTAAACTTCCAGCTTCTGCTTCACTGTTCACAGAACATTTCACAAAGCACCTAGCCCACAGTAAGTACCTATATGATGTTAGGTATGATTAGAGGGGGGAAGATAAAGAGGAAACGAAATATGCTCAAAGAAAAATGTGAATAAAATACTGGCAAAACTGCCAAACTTGTGGAGAAAGGTAGAAGAGACATGTCAAATTGTCTGATAAGTCTGTATAAAGTTTCAAAATATAGGGTTCTTTTCCAACCACTGATAAAAATAACAGCAGTGATAATAACTGCAGCGGCACTTAACATTCACGGCATGCTTGCTATGTGCCAGGCACTGTGTTAAGTGCTTTCCATATAGCTATATTTCATTTAATCTTTGAAGTAAGTATTACCATAGTTACTATTTTTTATTTACTGATTGTTTGGCTGTGCTGGGTCTTCATTGCTGCCTGCGCTTTTCTCTAGTTGTGGCAAGTAGAGGTTGCTCTCTAGTTGCGGTGTGCAGGCTTCTCACTGCAGCGGCTTCTCTTGCTGCAGAACAGGGGCTCTAGGCACGAGAGCTTCAGCAGCTGCAGGATGCGAGCTCAGTAGTTGCAGCTCCCAGGTTCTGGGTACAGGCTCAATAGTTGTGGCACAGAAGCTTAGTTGCCCCAAGACATGTGGGACCTTTCCAGACCAGAGACTGAACCCACGTCTCCTGCTTTGGCAGGCAGATTCTTTACCACTGAGCCACCAGGGAAGCCCATCACAGTTACTACTATTAGCTCAATTTTTTACAGGAGAAAACTTAGGTGTAGCTAAATTAAATGATAAACCCAAAGTCTCACACTAAGAGACAAAGCCAAGATTCAAAATTAGGTAACTAGTTCATTGCCAACATTTGCTGGATCACCAAAAAGGAAGAGAGTTCCAGAAAAACATCTACTTCTGCTTTACTGACTACACCAAACCCTTTGTCTGTGTGGATCACAACAAACTGTGGAAAATTCTGAAAGAGATGGGAATACCAGACCACCTGATCTGTCTCCTGAGAAATCTGTATGCAGGTCAAGAAGCAAGAGTTAGAACTGGACACAGAACAACAGACTGGTTCTAAATCAGGAAAGGAGTATGTCAAAGCTGTGTGTTGTCACCCTACTTATTTAACTTATATGCAGAGGACATCATGCAAAATGCTGAGCTGGATGAAGCACAAGCTGGAATCAAGATTTCTGGGAGAAATATCAATAATCTCAGATAAGCAGATGACACCGCCCTCATGGCAGAAAGCTAAGAAGAACTAAAGAGCCTCTCGATGAAAGTGAAAGAGAACAGTGAAAAAGTTGCCTTAAAACTCAACATTCAGAAAACTAAGATCATGGCATCTGATCCCATCACTTCATGGCAAACAGATGGGGAAACAATGGAAACAGTGTAAGACTTTATTTTGGGGGGCTCGAAAATCACTGCAGATGGTGACTGCAGCCATGAAATTAAAAGATGCTTACTCCTTGGAAGAAAAGCTATGAAAATCCTAGGCAACATATTAAAAAGCAGAGACATTACTTTGCCAACAAAGATCCATCTAGTCAGAGCTATTGTTTTTCCAATAGTCATGTATGGATGTGAGAGCTGGACTATATAAAGAAGCTGAGCGCTGAAGAATTGATGCATCTGAACTGTGGTGTTGGAGAAGACTCTTGAGAAGTCCCTTGGACTGCAAGGAGATCCAACCAGTCAACCCTAAAGCAAATCAGTCCTGAATATTCTTTGGAAGGACTGATGCTGAAGCTGAAACTCCAATACTTTGGCCACCTGATGCAAAGAACTGACTCATTTGAAAAGACTCTGATGCTGGGAAAGATTGAAGGTTGGATAAGGGGATGACAGAGGATGAGATGGTTGGATGGCATCACTAGTGTGATGGACTTGAGTTTGAGTAGGCTCTGGGAGTTGGTGATGGACAGGACAGAACAGGGAGGACTGGCATGCTGTAGTCTATGAAGCCACAAAGATTTGGACATGACTGAGTGACTGAACTGATCTCGTTGCTATGGCTTACTGTGCCTGTTTCCAAGATATGCAGCAGAAGACAAAGCGATCTAAATTTCTGGAAAAAGTTAAACACAACTGAACTTCATGTTTTAAATAAAATTCAAAATAACAAATGCTATATACTAATCTAATCAATCACTTCTGAGACAAAACAAGGAAGAAAGAAAGAAAAAGAAAGGGAAAGGGGAAGGAGAAAACTGAGATTTCTCACTTCCCTCTCTTAGAACTCTGTCAACTCCCGCTGATAATCTGACAAAGCCTACTTTACCAGCATGTGAGATGAGTGCAATTGTGAGGTAGTTTGAGCATTCTTTGGCATTGCCTTTCTTTGGGACTGGAATGAAAACTGACCTTTTCTAGTCCTTGTCCACTGCTGAGTCTTCCAAATTTGCTGGCACACTGAGTGCAGCAGTTTCACAGCATTATCTTTCAGTATTTGAAATGGCTCAGCTGGAATTCCATCACCTCCACTAGGTTTGTTTGTAGTGATGCTTCCTTAGGCCCACTTGATTTCGCATTCCAGGATCCTTGGCTCTAGGTGAGTGATCATACCATCGTGGTTATCTGGGTCATGAAAATGCTTTTTGTACAGTTCTTCTGTGTATTCTTGCCACCTCTTCTTAGTATCTTCTGCTTCTGTTTAGGTCCATACCATTTCTGTCCTTTCCTGTGCCCATGTTTGCATGAAATGTTCCTTTGGTATGTCTAATTTTCTTGAAGAGAGCTCTAGTCTTTCCCATTCTATTGTTTTCCTTATATGGAGTACAAGGGATAATGAAAGGGTGGTAGGATCAGTAAATTATACATTGCATGGAATCTATAGACTGCAAAGAATTATTGGAGTCACATGATCAGAGAGAAAAAGAAAGAAAGAAAGATGACAGGTAGAAGAGGGATAGCTGAGACTGAGATCCTAGAAGGAGAGTCACTGCTAGTGAGAACAAGGCAAGACCACAGGAATGAGCAGAAGACAAAACCACTAGAGGAAAGAAATGTAGGAAATTTAGAGGATAGCAAATGGTACAGCACGCACACTGAGCCTGAAAATTATACCTTCAAGGAATGAGGAGAAGTGACCTGGAATTCTGTTTAAGTGCTGCCACGGGAAGGGGAAGCAGGTGGCATAGCTTGATGGCACACGCTTTAAATCTGAGGAGTTTTAGGAGGTGGGAGAAAGACTGCCTAAAATACCAGTGAGGAAGAAGCAGGGAACATAACCCACCTCTAGGGTCAGAGGCAGGAGGGCTGTGGGGGTGAGGTGGGAGGGAGACAACTACTACTTAGACAACTGGAGGAAGCAGAATCCCCACAGGTGAGTCAGCGTTCAGCTAGAGCAAGAAGGGAAAGGGCATGTTCAGAGAAAAGAGGAACAAAGATGTTGCTGATGATACTCACTTCTAGAGGGCAAAGTGGTAGAATTTCATGAGTAATGCAGACATAGTTCCCTGATAACTACTGAAACTGAGCATCTTTTCATAAGTTTACAGGTTATTCAAATTTCCCCCATTTTTTATTGGTTTATTTGTCCTTTTACTGATGAATTTTAGCTTTTATAAAGTCTTAATACATGATATCTTCTCCCAGTCAAGCTCATCTTAAGTTTTTTAGTATATAAATTTTAATATATCCATCAATTATGCTTGTCTTATCTAAGAAAGCTTCTCGTGGTTCAATGTCATAAATACATCCTTCCAGACAATTTAAATTTTTTATTTTCTCATTTGTTCTTTAACCCATCAATAATTTATTTTTTATATTATATGAAAATAATCATAGTTTATTTGTAATTTAATTGCATTACCGTCAGAGAACAGGTTGTGTCTGGATTCTATACTCTTGTCTGACTTCTATTTACTGAGACTTCTTTATAACCTAGGAAGTGATCAATTTTTGCATATGCTTTGTGTACACTGAGTGCCAATGAATATACACACATACACATACATGTATGTATTTATATGAGCTCAAGTATAATTGTATCTTAATTCTATATTCTTGCCATTTTTTCTGATCTATCAGTTTCTGAGTAAAGGATATTAATATTTACCACTATGATCATGAATGTATCTTTCCCCCTTGTAATTCTATTAAACTGAGCTTTAAATATTTCAAGTCTATGCTGTTAGGTACCTAAAAGATTTGTACTTTTATACTCCTTGCATGAGTATTCATTTTACCATTATATAACTTCCTTCTTTCTGTTATCAATGCTTTTCATGTTGAATTTCACCTGGTTTGATATGAATACTACTATTCTAGCTTTAGAGTACATCTAAAATATAAAGTATTTTGCCCGGATTTTTTTCTCTTTGCTTCAAACCTTTCCTTGACATTTTAAATGTGTCTCTTATAAGCAGTATATTTACTGTTGCTCAGTCACTCAGTTATGTCTGACTCTTTGCGATCCCATGGACTGCAGCATGCCAGGCTTCCCTGTCCTTCACCATCTCCTGAAGCTTGCTCAAACTCACGTCCACTGAGTTGGTAATGACATACAATCATCTCGTCCCCTGCCATCTCCTTCTCCTGCCTTCAATCTTTCCCAGCATCAGGGTCTTTTCTAATGACTCTCCTCTTCACATCAGATGGCCAAAGTATTGGGCTTCAGTTTCAGCATCAGTCCTTTCGATGAATACTCAGGGTTGACTTCCTTTAGGATTGACTGCTTTGATCTGCTTGCTGTCCAAGGGACTCTCAAGAGTCTTCTCCAACATCACAATTCAAAAGCATCAATTCTTCAGTGCTCAGCCTTCCTTAGGGTCCAACTCACATCCATACATAACTACTGGAAAAACCAAAGCTTTAACTATACAGACCTTTGTCAGCAAAGTACGTCTCTGCTTTTTAACATGCTGTCTAGGTTTGTCATAGCTTTTCTTCCAAGGAGCAAGCGTCTTTTAGTTTCCTGGCTGCAGTCACCATTTGCAGTGATCTGCGGAGCCCAAGAAAATAAAGTCTGTCACTGTTTCTCCACTTTCCCCATCTAGCTGCCATGAAGTGATGGGACCAAATGCCATGATCTTAATAGTATTTTGAATGTTGAGTTTGAAGCTAGCTTTTTCACTCTCCTCTTTCACCCTCATCAAGAGACTCTTCAGTTCCTCTTTGCTTTCGGCCATAAGGGTAGTGTCATCTGCATATCTGAGGTTATTGATATTTCTCCCAGCAATCTTAAATTAAGCAGTATATAGTTCAATTTAAAATGAGAGGTTTAATTCAACCACCTTGACTTTTAGGAACTGAATTTAATCAGTTTATATGTATTATGCTTGCTAAAATATTTATATTTAATATCTACCACTATCTTTCATGTTTTTCACTTACTATGATTTTTCCTTTTTCCCCTTTCTCTTGTCTTCTATTTGGTTGAAAGGGAAAGTCACTCAGTCATGTCTGACTCTTTGCAACCCTATGACTATACAGTCCATGGAATTCTCCAGGCAAGAATACTGGAGTCGGCAGCCACTCCCTTCTCCAGGGGATCTTCCCAGCCCAGGGATCGAACCCAGGGATCGAACCCAGGTCTCCTGCATTGCAAAAAGATTCTTTATCATCTGAGCCACCAGGGAAGCCCAAGAATACTGGAGTGAGTAAGCTTTGGTTTATTCACTTTCTCTTTTCCTCTGTTTATTTGGAAATCGTGCCTACTTGTTTTCTTCCTTTAGTAGCCAGCCTTAAACAAAGACTCCTTAAAGAAGACAAGGATTTTATCACACTAACTTCCCTCCAAACTCCTACAATCTATCTTCTATGTCTTAATATTGTTTAAGATTGTAGCTCCACCTTTCTAAATTTAACTGTGTCAGTGTTTTTTTAAAACATCAATAGTTAATGAGATTTACTGACATATTTTACAGCTATCTTTTTATCTAGCTCCCTCCTCCAGGTTACCTTTTCTTCTTTGCTGAAGTATATCGTTAATAGTCCTTTCATTAACAATCTGTAGGTGGCAAACCCTTAGCATTTGTACATCTAAAAATGGTTTTATTTCACTCTTGCACGTGAACTATCATTTGAATGGGCATAGAATTCTCGATTAAAAGTTATTTCACCTTATAACTGCAGATATTGCTCCACTCTTCTTTTGTTCATAACAAGGATTATTGTTATTCCTCTGTGGTTTTGTTTACAGTTTTATCCTTAACTCTAACATTTTGGGGGTTCTCTACAATGTGCATGCATGCTAAGTTGCTCAGTCATGTTTGACTCTGTGCAACTCTTTCTGTCCATGAGATTCTCCAGGCAAGTATACTGGAGTGGGTTGCCATTTCCTCCTCCAGGGGATCCTGGGCTGGCAGGCAGGTTCTTTACCACAGCCCTTCTCTACAATGTATCTAAGTATAAATCTATTTTCATTTAGCCTGCTCAGCTCTACAGTTACCCTCTTGAGAACTCAAAGTAAGGAAAATGTCAACAGTATTTTCTCCAAATATTGCATGTCCACTATTCATCCTCTATTTCAAAAGTCCTAGAAGGCATATATTAGAATTTCTCAATCAATTTCTCTTTCCTATTTTCCATCTCTTCAGTTCTCTGAGATATGTTCTAAATCCTCTTAAGTAATATCTTTCAATTCATAAATTCTTTCATCTCTTTTTCCAATATATCATTTATTCTTACTAACTGTAGGTTTTAAAAATTTCACTGACATTTTCATTTCTAAAATGTTCACTTTTATCTATAAATGTTCAAAATTAACATCCATCTTTTATTTCAGAATTTTCCCTTTTTTATTTCATCTTTCCTTTGAGGAATTTTTTTTTTCTGTATGTATGTATGTATTTATTTATTTATTTTTAAATTTTAAAATCTTTAATTCTTACATGCATTCCCAAACATGACCCCCCCTCCCACCTCCCTCCCCACAACATCTCTCTGGGTCATCCCCATGCACCAGCCCCAAGCATGCTGCACCCTACGTCAGACATGGACTGGCGATTCAATTCTTACATGATAGTATACATGTTAGAATTCCCATTCTCCCAAATCATCCCACCCTCTCCCTCTCCCTCTGAGTCCAAAAGTCCATTATACACATCTGTGTCTTTTTTCCTGTCTTGCATACAGGGTCGTCATTGCTATCTTCCTAAATTCCATATATATGTGTTAGTACACTGTATTGGTGTTTTTCTTTCTGGCTTACTTCACTCTGTATAATCGGCTCCAGTTTCATCCATCTCATCAGAACTGATTCAAATGAATTCTTTTTAACAGCTGAGTAATACTCCATTGTGTATATGTACCACAGCTTTCTTATCCATTCATCTGCTGATGGACATCTAGGTTGTTTCCATGTCCTGGCTATTATAAACAGTGCTGCGATGAACATTGGGGTACATGTGTCTCTTTCAATTCTGGTTTCCTCGGTGTGTATGCCCAGCAGGGGGATTGCTGGGTCATAAGGTAGTTCTATTTGCAATTTTTTAAGGAATCTCCACACTGTTCTCCAAAGTGGCTGTACTAGTTTGCATTCCCACCAACAGTGTAGGAGGGTTCCCTATTCTCCACACCCTCTCCAGCATTTATTGCTTGCAGATTTTTGGATCGCAGCCATTCTGACTGGTGTGAAGTGGTACCTCATTGTGGTTTTGATTTGCATTTCTCTAATAATGAGTGATGTTGAGCATCTTTTCATGTGTTTGTTAGCCATCCGTATTTCTCTTTGGAGAAATGTCTATTTAGTTCTTTGGCCCATTTTTTGATTGGGTCGTTTATTTTTCTGGAGTTGAGCTGCATAAGTTGCTTGTATATTTTTGAGATTAGTTGTTTGTCAGTTGCTTCATTTGCTATTATTTTCTCCCATTCAGAAGGCTGTCTTTTCACCTTGCTTATATTTTCCTTTGTTGTGCAGAAGCTTTTAATTTTAATTAGATCCCATTTGTTTATTTTTGCTTTTATTTCCAGAATTCTGGGAGGTGGATCATAGAGGATCCTGCTGTGATTTATGTCTGAGAGTGTTTTGCCTATATTCTGCCTATATTCTCCTCTAGGAGTTTTATAGTTTCTGATCTTACATTTAGATCTTTAATCCATTTGGAGTTTATTTTTGTGTACGGTGTTAGAAAGTGATCTAGTTTCATTCTTTTACAAGTGGTTGACCAGTTTTCCCAGCACCACTTGTTAAAGAGATTGTCTTTACTCCATTGTATATTCTTGCCTCCTTTGTCAAAGATAAGGTGTCCATATGTGTGCGGATTTATCTCTGGGCTTTCTATTTTGTTCCATTGATCTATATGTCTGTCTTTGTGCCAGTACCATACTGTCTTGATGACTGTGGCTTTGCAGTAGAGCCTGAAGTCAGGCAAGTTGATTCCTCCCGTTCCATTCTTCTATTCTCCTTTGAGGAATTTAAACTCATTTAGTTGAAAATCCTCTTTCAAAAAATGACCTTTTGGGCCTTCCCTGATGGCTCAGTAGTAAAGAATCCACCTGGCAACGCAGGAGACATGGGTTCAATCCCTGTTTGGGGAAGATCCATGTGCCTCTGAGGAACAAAGCCCGTGTGCCACACAGGCTTATATACTTAGCCTATGCTCCAGAGCCCAAAACTGCTGAAGCCCATGTGCTCTAGAGCCTGTGCTCTGAAACAAGAGAAGCCGCTGCAGTAAGAAGCCCACACACCACAACTGGGGAGTAGCCCCCAGCGGCCACAGCTAGAGAAAAGCCCGCACAGCGATGAAGACCTGGCTCAGCTAAAAATAAATAAATAAACAGATGGTTAAAAAGTGACCTTTTTTCACTACCTCATCTCTCATTTGTTGTTTACATCTTATATTTTTTCCTCCTGTGCTTTGATATTTTACTTTGCAACCTTATTTGGCATGTTTCTTTTACTTTAGTTTTTCACTTTGCTCACGCTCACTACATGTGTACTAGTTTTATGGTTACCATCATCTGGCCCATCATGGTCCCACTTTCAGAGGTCTTTTATTGGGGACTTAAAGGTCTCACCCTTCAAGAATATAGCAGACTTAGTCATGAGCTGGAGGGCCACTCTCTTTTATTGCTTCAGATGTCAATTATCACAAGCCACAACCCCAGGCAGATTGTAGCATTCTTTGTCTCCTAGTGCAGAACACTGCACAAACCTAAAGTTTTATACCATGAGTCTGGATCTGTTTTCCTACTACAGTCAGGGTGTTTCAGCCTTCCATATCCCATAGGACTTGTCTATTAAGTGTGTGTCCCTAACTCCATTTACCTGTGAATATTTTTGTTTGTTTTACTCCTGATCCACTGGGATTTTTATTTCATTTTTGAAAATCCTTTGTCTCTTTAATTAAAAAAAAAATACTGTATGGCAGAAACCAACTCAATATGGTAGAGCAAATTTAAAAATAAATTGAAAAAAACCTTGTGGAAATTAGCTGTGGAATATTATACACTAAATAAATATATTTTATCATTTATGCCTCTTGTGTGTAAGACGTGGAGAATATTTTATGCACTCACAATGCCACCTTGATTAGAAGTCCATGTTTTCCTTATGCATAGTTTTTGGTTTACATAATACATATTGGTATATTTGATAACATCAAACTAAAACTGTATGAAAAGGTCAGAGAAAATACCTACAGATTACAAAGCTAACTATAAATATGCAAAAACATTTTTAAAATAAGGTAGGCTTGTGTTCTAAAATCCTAGTAGAATAATTTGAAAAATTTTAGATTCAATACATCTTGATTATCCTACAACTGAAAGGCATCATTATACTGAGAAAATAGATCATAGAAGAACTCACAAATATGGCATGTGCCACAGAGGAGTTAAGAGTGTAAAATGTAGAAACTGATGGAATAGGTTCAAATCTTGGCTGCGTTACATACTAGTAAGTTACATAAACTCTCTCTACCTCAGTTTCCTCATTTGTAAATGAAGATAATAATAATTCCTATAACATCAAAGGGTTGTCATAAGAAGCAAATTAATCTATGTAAAGTATTTAGTACAAGTTAGACACATAACATGCTATACACATTTGTTAAATAAAATTGTTACATTAAATTTTTATATGAAGATAAAACATAATATCCAAATCCTGAAAAAGTAGATTTATAACTGAAATTAAAAACAAAAAAATAAAGTTATATATGCTGTACCTGTTTTGCTGTTTTATGAGTGCCTTGAATTGTCCTCTTTGATTTTCCACCAGTTTGACATTTAGATTTTCCTTAAGGCAAAAATAGATAAATATATAGATCAACAAATAGATAATATAAAACTGAGCTATGCAAATCTTCCAGGCATGCTAACACCTAATCCCCTTCCACAGACCATAGACTAATCTATACATGGTGGAAACAGTGGCAGACTTTATTTTGGGGGGCTCAAAAATCACTGCAGATGGTAACTGCAGCCATGAAATTAAAAGACACTTACTCCTTGGAAGAAAAGTTATGACCAACCTAGACATCATATAAAAAAGCAGAGATTACTTTGCCAACAAAGGTCCATCTAGTCAAAGCTATGGTTTTTCCAGTAGTCATGTATGGATGTGAGAGTTGGACTATAAAGAAAGCTAAGCACCAAAGAATTGATGCTTTTGAACTGTGGTGTTGGAGAAGATTCTTGAGAGTCCCCTTGGACTGCAAGGAGATCCAACTAGTCTATCCTAAAGGAGATCAGTCCTGAGTATTCATTGGAAGGACTGATGTTGAAGCTGAAACTCCAATACTCTGGCCACCTGATGCGAAGAACCAACTCACTGGAAAAGATCCTGATGCTGGGAAAGATTGAAGGCGGGAGGAGAAGGGGAAGATGGAGGATGAGATGGTTGGATGGCATCACTGACTCAACAGACATAAGTTTCAGTAAACTCCAGGAGCTGGCGACGGACAGGGAGGCCTGGTGTTCTGCAGTCCATGGGGTCACAGAGTCAGACATGAATGAGTGACTAAACTGAACTGGCCAACATGAACTACAGATATAATAAAAAACAAATTTCCAAGGTACCAGAGACTGTTTTAATTGACTGGTTTTCTTAGAACAGGAAAAAATCAGATAGTCTGACAATTTAAAAACAAAGTCAAATGAGTGATACCGTTCAACTTACATACAACTCTTTTGAAAATACTTTTTGAATTCAAATTTTATTTTGACAATAAAATTAAGAATAAATTTTTTACCATTTAAAAACTCAGTATTTCCTGGTCACTATGCTTGACCTCCCAAATTGTATGTAATTATTTTATATTGTTAGGTTAATCATGTTCCCATTATGGCTTACAATAATCTTTTATTTTTTGTCTGGCTATTGATTTTGAAAACTGATAAATATCTTTCATTATTGTGACTATGTAATTATTACTCACTTAATACCATTGTATAATGATTGGTAAATGGAAAAATAATAGAATTCTTTACCACCAAAGCTACCATTTAATAGAAAAACCTGTAATCACTTTTTAAAATCCAGATGCACATCAGATTATCTTGGAAATTTTTGAAAAATACAAATGCTCAGGCATTGTTTTTCCTTCACCAGAGCTCCAGATGTGCTTCTAAAAAACTAGACTATATGCGGATCTTTTAATTTTATCTAGTTTGTTTCCGTTTCTATTTCATAGTCAGGGCTCCCATTTCATTTAGTTTATGTTTTCCAATTTCTCCATCTCTTTTTTTTATGTTCTTTCTGAAGCCTTTATCAAATGTAGTAGAAAAGCTTGTATAAATAATATGCATAATATATATCTTATAAAACTTAGGAATTTTTGCCTAACAAAAAATTTGTGACATTTTGATTCCACTTGTTTTTGCTGTTCAGTTGCTCAGTCATGTCCGACTCTTTGTGACCCCCACGGACTGCAGCACACCAGGCTTCCCTGTCCTTCAGCATCTCCTGGAGTTTGTGCTAAACTCAGTACTCTTGCCTGGAAAATCCCATGGATGGAGGAGCCTGGTAGGCTGCAGTCCATGGGGTCGCTAGGAGTCATACGCGACTGAGCAACTTCACTTTCACTTTTCACTTTCATGCACTGGAGAAGGAAATGGCAGCCCACTCCCGTATTTTTGCCTGGAGAATCCCAAGGACCGGAGAGCCTGGTGGGCTGTCGTCTATGGGGTCACACAGAGTCGGACACGACTGAAGCGACTTAGCAGCAGCAGCAGCAGCATGTCCATTGAGTCGGTGATGTCATCCAACCATCTGATCCTTGTTGTCCTCTTCTCCTGCTGCCTTCAATCTTTCCCAGCATCAGGGTCTTTTCTAACAAATCAGCTCTTCACATCAGGTGGCCAAGTATTAGAGCTTCAGCATCAGGCCTTCCAATGAATATTCAGGACTGACTTCCTTTAGGATTGACTAGTTTGATCTCCTTGCAATTCAAGGTATTCTCAAGAGTCTTCTCCAACATCACAGTTGGAAAACATCAATTCTTCAGCCCTCAGCTTTCTTTATGGTCCAACTCTCACATCTGTACATGACTACTAGGAAAACCACAGCCTTGACTAGACGGACCTTTGCTGGCAAAATGATGTCTCTGCTTTTTAATATGCTGTCTAGGTTTGTCACAGACTTTCTTTCAAAGAGGAAGCGTCTTTTAATTTCATGGCTGCAGGCACCATCCACAGTGATCTGTAGAGCCCAAGAAAATAAAGTCTGTCATTGTTTCCAATGTTTCTTAATCTATTTGCCATGAAGTGAGGGGACCAGATGCCATTAACTTAGTTTTTTGAATGTTGAGTTTTAAGCCAGCTTTTTCACTCTCCTTTTTCACCTTCATCACTTGTTTGACTTAGTATAAATAGAATGCTAGAGTTCTAATTTAAAAATTAGATATGCAACAAGCAACAAAGGTTTACTACATAGCACAGGGCTTCCCTGGTGGCTCAGACAGTAAAGAATCTGGAGACCCGGGTCCGATCCCTGGGTCGGGAAATTACCCTGGAGAAGGAAATGGCAGCCCACTTCAGTATTCTTGCCTGGAGAATTCCATGGACAGAGGAGCCTGGTGGGCTACAGCCCATGGGGTTACAAAGAGTTGGACATGACTCAGTGACTTTCACTTTCACAGGGAACTATATTCTATATTTTGTAACTTATAATGGAAAATAATTTCAGAAATAACATATGTGTATATGTATAACTGAATCACACACAGAAAAAGAATTCTACTTTTTGAAATTTAGTAATATTTACCTTTTGGTCAGTTTTTCTAAATGTTCTATGGACATCTAACTACAATGAATGAGATACTAAATGTTAAAAATATTTGTAGAGGATAATAGAAATCTATTATAAAGTATTAATGACATCATTTAAGATGCTCCTATTCTTATTTTTTTGTATTTGATAAAAATATTCTCAAAGAAATGTTAATATGTCTCACTATGATTATATATATCTTTTCCCTTATATTTCTTCTGATTTTTGCTTTATGTATCTAGTTTCTGCTGGTTTATGACATCTATCTTCTTTGTGGATTGTACCTTTTATCATTAAAAATATTCATCTTTGTTTCATTTAAAAATAAATAAAAACTCAGTATTTTGTTTTATTTATCTGATTTATGAAATATAGTTTCATTTTGAAAAGGGAGATTCTCCGTTCTTTACTATTTCTGCAGTTAGAGCTTTCTCACTTGCTCTTTTTAAGAAAGACACTACTGTTTTATAATCATTCTATTCTTGAGAGTTATTCCAAAACAGGAGTAAAATTCTGTAATGTACAACAGAATAACTTTCCTTTCTGCAAAGTAATTTTGAACCAGAACAGTTGAAACAGTAAGAATGAAGTGAGCCATAACACCTACAAACAATTTATCTGCACATCAATGGGCCTGTCTCACTATTCTACCAGGGTTAGAGGCAGAGAACTCTTTACTCCCCTACACAGCTGTTTATTCATCCTTTCATCACAGAGAAGAATGTACCAGAAGGCTTTTTAGAATATCCATTAGAATAATCAGCTTAAAACAAGTATCAAAGGAAACAGGAATAAAACAAAGAACAGAAGAAAACTTTTAAAAATTGAATTATTAGCCTCAGAAATATCTGCATATAGCCATAAAAGAATGAGCTATTTTTTAAAAAGCAAAAATAAAGATTATGCTGTAACTGGCAACATTTTAACAATATAAAATAACCCTTATTAAAAATTATGATATTAACATTCTTCCCTTGTCATTATTATAGATATTCAGAAAGTTCTAGTTCTCTATGCTCTTATTTTCGTTATTTTGCAGTAAGCATATACGAAGCTTTAAAATTGTACTGGCCAATTTTTTATATACTTACATGCAGTATCAGGATATACATAGATATACTGATATAGGATTCGATTCATTATTATATTCTCTTTCCTTTCAATTTTTTGAATAGAAGCAATTTTAATAAATAACACCTTTGGATTACTTTGAGAAAATAAAACTTCATGAAATTATAACACAGAGCAACCATAACATATGTTCAGGGTTCACGCTACTTTTGTACTAAATAACGTTGCCATATTTTTCAATCAAAGAAATGAAGTAATAGTAAGCTCCATAGGAAGACTTTAGCTAGTATGGAGCTAAATTTAAAAAGAAAAATTTAACTTCCCTTCTATTTAATAGTTTTTATAATTCAAAATAACCACTCTCTAAAATATCTAGGAAGACTGACAATGAGAAGCTACTAAGGAAGGACTGGTCCAAGCAGATATTTTAAAATACCATAATGCCTATATAATTAAAATAGTGCGGCACTCACACATGAATTAGATAAACTAGTAGAAAAGAATGTAAGTACACATGAAAACTCAGTTTACAATAAAGGTGGCATCTCAAGTAACTAGAGCAAAGACAGACTTTATAGTAAGCGATCCTGGGACAACTTGTTACCCATATTGAAAAAGATAAAATTAAATCCATATATATAAGAATAAACTGCAAATGGATCAAAGTTATAAATGTAAAAAAGATAAAATAAATTTAAAAATAAGATTTTAAAGAAAATTTAAGTAAAACTAAAGTGTAAAAAAATTCAAACATAAATAAAGAATATAAACTTAGGTGAATTCCCGTATAGCTTGAAACATCCCACTGTGTAAGGATATTTTCAGAGAGAAGAATACGGCAAGTAGAAATGAGCCAGCTTAACAGATCTTCAACTAGACAAATCTAGAAAAAATTTAACCCTCAAAATAAGAGTGATGGATTATAATTCATTAACTAAGAAACCATGAGTCTATAAAAGCTTTCTAAAATACATTAAAATGCTTTTTAAATACAAAGGGGGATAAGGAAAGCTTTTCCTTACACTAGAATGTCAGCTAACAAACAGTAAAGGAACAATGGGACCAGCACATCACACTTTGTAACCACCAGAGCAGCAACTTATCAAATTTAGAATTATCAAAGGAAGCTAAAAGCAGTGGGTAGACTATCTCAAGAGAAACAGGGTATTTACATATTCTAAAACTATCTTACCACAAATTACTAACTACAGAAGAAATAATTTGTTACTTAACAGCAGAGAAATTTGGGTAAAACAACCTTAACCAAGTGACTAAAGCTGACATCACTAGCAACAAGAAAAACCACCATCATGTGCTCCTATAAGGCAATGGAAAGAACACAACGCAATTTTTGTAGTTGTTGTTGTTCAGTTGCTCAGTTGTGTCTGACTCTTTGCAGCCCCACGGACTGCAGCACTCCAGGTTTCTCTGTCCTTCACCATCTCCTGGAGTTTTCCTCCTAAAATACATAACTAATCTAACCAGGAAAAAAAAAAATCATACAACTCCAAGGCTGCAGTACTGCCTACCCTACAAGCCTTCAGAAAATTTCACAGTGAGGTCTACTTTGGCACACTCCAACATTCTGTTTCCTGTGTCCCTATTCAATCTTCTAGATCTCCAGGACCTAGGCGAAGCTCACACTGCTAGACATTGAACTCAACTGACTGAAGAGAGAAGACACTTTTTCTAGTTCAAATAATAATGAGAACTAAAAGAAATGTGTTTTATTTTCTAAACCATTACATCAAATTGTATCTAATCACAGTAAATACAATGAATTTTTTAAACCTATATTATAAGAAGGATTTAATAAAAAAAAAAATCTAAATCTCCTATAACTTTTAAAAAAACTAATCTGCGGGACTTCGCTGGTGGTGCAGTGGTAAAGAATCCACCTTGCCACGCAGAGGATGCAGGTTCCATCCGTGGTCTGAGAAGTCTTACAAGAGCCCATATGCTGCAGAGCGACCAAGCCTATGCATGTGCCACAATTACTGAGCCCACATGCTCTGGAGCTCGCGCGCTGCAACATCTCTCGTGATGCAATTAAGATCCTGTGTGCCATAACTAAGACCCAGCGCAGCCAAAGAAATAAATGAATATTTTTAAAGAAAACCCATCTGCCAGTCATAACCACACACCCAATTTCATCCTTGTATGAAACTGAAACTATGTCATTTACATTTGCATATTAGGTAAGATTTAAAAAGCAGTTAAAAATTATTTCTGATTTCATACATACACAGTTTTCAGTCCGCCTACTGTTCAAGACTAAATGTATCTTCTAATTTACAACAAAAATGAAACTTTTAAAAATACGTACCATCATCATCTTTGCTTTCTAGTGGAACACTCCAAGCTATTAGGTTTCTTGCTGTACGACCCTCCTCTGCAACTATTCTCCTTACTTTGTCGTGACTATTAGAGCGCTGGAATGAAGCCTATGCACAGATAAGAGAACATGGCATTAGTCTGTTAGTCAACATACAAAATATAGTTGGCAAACAAATTCATCATTACTCTTCTTTTCTCAGAAAGAAAACAGTTAAAACTAATTTGGGATTGGAAAGGTGTTTAAACAGAAATAAGAGTAAGGCACAGATCTTTCTCAGTTCTAAAATTTTACAAGACTGAATTTTACAACATCAAAAATAAATCATTTTAAGAATAAATTCCACCTAAGATTTTAAAAAGTGTCCTAAGGAGCACAAACACTGCTGTGTATCCATTTCAGCACCACTCCTCATTATGTATCAACAGGTTAAGACATAGTTTTTACAAACATGCTACATATTTCCTTTGAAAGCTCTCCACAACATAAAATGTTTTTCTATTTTTTCCCTACAGATAATGCTAAACTAAATCTTTACTCAGTTGTAAATTTCCACTGCATAATTTCATCTCTAAGTTATCGAGAATCTAAACATTAACATAATAAATTATTAAATAATAAACAAATAATTCTCATAAACTTACAAATTTAAGTTGCAAAATTTAAAACTCTGCCCTCCTGCACACAATGTTGTGTGTGTGTGTGTGTATGTGTTCTTGCTTCTCTAGTCCCAAACAGCTGAAACAACACTAGGCTACAGGTTCAGCCGCACCAAGACCCTGGGCAAATGGAAGCCAAGTCCTATTACCAAGTCCCAAAACCAAATTGTTGCTCAGTCATGTCCGACTCTTTGCAACCCCATGGACTATACAGTCCATGGAATTCTCCAGGCCAGAATACCAGAGTGGGTAGTCTTTCCTTTCTCCAGGGGATCTTCCCAACCCAGGGACTGAACCCAGGTCTCCTGCATTGCAGGCGGATTCTTTACCAGCTGAGCCACAGGGAAAGCCCCAAAATCAAATTACCTTCCCACAAATGAACACTATACCAAAATAGTCCACTTGTCTAAGCCAAGAATCTATGAAAATAAAAGAGCTCTAAAGCATGCCCATGAACATAAGGATGCAGCCTCCTTGCCCAACCCCAACTCCGTGTGGGCAATTGACCGCCTTCTGAAGAGAGTTCCCTACCGAGTCCACCCAAAATCCTAGTCCAGCATTAATGGTGTGTTTGTCTTCTCTTCTGGTTCTTGCCAATCTAAACTCTCAGCATCCTTGGAATCCTTAGGCAACAACACATTTACTGGGCAATTACTACATGCAAAGCACTGTATAAGACACTGAGAAGAATACAAAAATATATGGTAGTATGATGACAGAGGATGAGATGGCTGGATGGCATCACTGACACAATGGACATGAGTTTGAGTAAATTCTGGGAGTTGGTGATGGACAGAGAGGCCTGGCGTGCTGCAGTCCATGGGGTTGCGAAGAGTCGGCAGAGCGGCTGAACTGAACTGAATTGATGCTGTGCTGTGCTTATTAGTCTCTCTGTCGTGTCCTACTCTTTGCAACCCCACGGACTGTAGCCTGCCAGGCTTCTCTGTTCATGGGGATTCTCCAGACAAGAATACTGGAGTGGGTTGCTCTTTCCTTCTCCAGGGGATCGTGCCAACCCAGGAATCGAACCGGGGTCTCCGGCACCGCAGGTGGATTCTCTACCAGCGGAGCTACCAGGGAAGCCCATATGGTAGTGTACTTGTCGTCAAAGAATAACAGTCCACATTAGAGGACCAAGCCCATAGGAGCAAAAGGTAACATACGGATTAACCTGTACAGTACCTAGTCTCCAGAGATGCCCCACTTCCCCTCAACAAACTCCTCCTCCTGATGTTCCTATCTTTGTATGATCCCCTCCCTTACAACCTGGCTCTGCGACCTGCTTTTTTGACCTGTAAAATGAGGCGGAAGTGACACAGCTAGTTTCCGAAAATAGGTCATAAGAAGCTTCACAGTCTCCACCTGGGTCTCTTGGAATGCTCCCTCTTGGGATATTCACTCTAGAAATCCAGCCATCAAGCTATGAGAAGCCAAAGTTACCAGGAGAGATACCACATAACGGCAGGACTCTGGCTGACAGCCCCAGCTGAACTCCCAGCTGACAGACAACATCCACTGAGCCATCCTGGACATTCCAGCCCAGTCAAGCCCCAGATGACTGTGGCATCCCAGCACCCCAGGCACCCCCAGGCAGAAAAACCACCTAGTCAACCCTCAGAATCAGGACAGATAACAGGAACTATATATACGCACACTAATCCACAATATACAAATCTGTATTTCTGTATTTATCTGTACAGAGATATTGAAACTGAAAGATATTGAACCTCTCATTTCAATCCTACACCACAAGTTCATTTTAGCCTTCCTCCTTCCTTACTTATAATTTATTTCTCCATTAGTAAGAAACCCAGCTCTTATCATCTAAAATATATTTACTTATCTGTTCAGTTCATATATATATACACACACATATATATATATGTAGTTTTAGAAAAAGGTTGGGCAGGGGGGATTCCCTGGCAGTCCAGTCCAGTGGTAAGGACTCTGTGCTTTCACTGCCGAGGTGGGTGGTTTAGTCACTAAGTCGTGTCTGACTCTTGCAACCTCATGGACTGTAGCCTGTCATGCTCCTCTGACCATGGGATTTTCCAGGCCAGAACACTGGAGTGGGTAGCCGTTTACTTCTCTAGAGGATCTTCCCGACCCAGAGACTGAATCCAGGTCTCCTGCACTGCAGGCAGATTTTTTTTACCAATTGAGATACCAGGGAATACCCTTCACTGTCAAAAGCCTGGGTTTAATCCCTGGTCAGAGAACTAAGATCCCACAAGCTTCGCTGTGCAGTCAAAAAATAATAATAAAAAAAAGTTTCATAACTGCTAACCCATATCTGTGAGAAACTCATTTATTAACAAGATTATATTTCTATACAGGTTTATCTTTAGCCTTACAGGATCCAAAGTACTAGATTTTGTATTTTCCTTAATTACTTAAATTAGTTGTTTCCTTCATTAAATTGTTATTTTCCTTAATTACTTAAATTGGTTCTTCTCATCTTCACCCTTTCAGTGTGGTTACATTACACACTTACATTACTCTTTATGTTTTGGGTTCTCCTCAGCTACTGGTCGATTTTAATTGCTTGCTTATTTGGGAAATACATGAAAGAAATACAACAAACTATTCTCAAACAAAGGAACTTATTAATGAGAAGTATGACTTTGAAAATTGGGAAAGGAGTATATCAAGGTTTATATGGTCACCCTGCTTATTTAACTTACATGCAGAGTACAACATGCAAAATGCCAGGCTGGATGAAGCACAAGCCAGAATTAAGACTGCCAGGAGAAATATCAACAATCTCAGATATGCAGATAACAGCACCATTGTGGCAGAAACCAAGAGAAATAAAGGGCCTCTTGATGAAGGTGAAAGAGGACAGTGAAAAAGCTGGCTTAAAACTCAACATTCAAAAAACTAAGGTCATGGTATCTGGTCCCATCACTTCATGGCAACTAGATGGGGAAACAAGGGAAACAGTGACAGACTTTATTTTCTTGGGCTCCAAAATCACTGCGGACGGTGACTGCAGCCAGGAAATTAAAAGATGCTTGCTCCTTGGAAGACAAGGTATAACAACCTAGGCAGCATCTTAAAAAGCAGAGACATCACTTTGCCGACAAAAGTCTGTATAGTCAAAGCTACTGTTTTTCCAGTAGTTATGTATGGATGTAAGATCTGGACCTGAAAGAAGGCTGAGCATCAAAGAATTGATGCTTCTGAATTGTGATGCTGGAGAAGATTCTTGAGAGTCCCTTGAACTGCAAGGAGATCAAACCAGTCAATCCTAAAAGAAATCAACCCTGAATATTCATTGGAAGGTCTGATGCTGAAGCTGAAATCTAATACTTTGGTCACCTGATGCTAAGAGCCAACTTGTTGGAAAAGAGCCTGAGACTGGGAAAGATCAAAGGCAAGAGGAGAAGGGGACAAAAGAGGATGAGATGGCTGGATGGCATCACCAATTCAATGGACATGAGTTTGAGCAATCTCTAGGAGATGGTGAAGGACAGGGAAGCCTGGTGTAATTCAGACCATTGGGTTGCAAAGAGTAGGACACAGTTGAGCAACTGAACGACAGAAATGCCTTTGAGAGAAGAAAAAAGTCACTATATGCTAGGGCAGGAGCTCACAAGCAACTTCTATAATAAACAATTTACATTTGAGAATAAGCTGTAATCATGATACATTTTGCCCTTAAGTACTTCAATGTGTATTTCATATATCTAAAAGATACTCCTTCATATAACTATACTATGACTATCAAATCAGAAAATTATCATTGATCCAAATTATCTAAATTACAGTAATTGTTTAAATTTCACCAACTGTTCCACTAATGCTTTTGATAGTATAAAGCTGACAAGAGATATAAGCTCAATTATTTCAGGAGCTCTACAAACTCTAAGCAAGACAAATACAAATACAAAGAAAACCATGCTGAGACTAGCACAGAAAAACTGATGATAACCAGAAGCACAGGGAAAATTTTAAAAGCATACAGAAGAGGGGCGGAAAGTTCACCTTTAAAGAAGCAACAGCACAATAAGATAGGCAGCTCTGCATTGTCCAGACAGTGATAAAATAAATAATCTATAATAAATAAATCAGTCACTTATTACTATCTATTCGGTAGAACAGTAGGGTCAAAAACTCAACTTGAGAGTTCAAGAGAATGTTGAGTAAGAAAATGCAGACAGTAAGTATTAAAAAAAAAAAAAAAACTTTGAGTATTGTAATAAAGGTGAACTGAGAAAGAAGAAAGCAGAAATGAACTGAGGTTTTTTAAATGAGTGCCAGCATATTTTTATGCCGATGGTGATGATCCACAGAAAGTGAAACTGCATATGTAGGGAAAAAGGGAATAATCAAAGAAGACAAATATGTGAGTAACAGGAACTGAATTTCAAAATACATAAATGAAACAACTAGCTCAAACTATTAGGAAAACAAAGACTGTTCCCTTCCACTCTAATACTGTATTATAAAGTTAACCCAAATTTTCCTCTCCAGAACTTAACTTTTGATATTTTTAAAATAAACACCTGTATTCACATTTCTTCATTACTCTGACCTTACCCTGGATATACACATGACATCTACTTATATGACTCATAAGCTTTCACTGAAACTCATTAGTTCGTGAACAATGTTCCAGCTCCACTCTGTGCAAAACACTTGAATCATCGCTTTTCTATTCCCATATTTTCCAATCAATGTAATATCATAAAATCGCTTCCTTTTGCTTAAAGACATCTCCCAATGATTATTAGCTTTATATAACTTAGGTTGGCATTTATCATTTAGATTATCTAAGCATTGTTTTAACCAAGAAGTATCACTATTCTTTTCAGGCCAGATGACTATATGTCAGTAGGTCACCTACTTTTCATCTCTTTTTCAGATAATTCTCTTATGCAGTCAAAGAAAACTGTATAGGTAAATATGCATAGCTATATATCAGATCATAAAATTTACTATCATATTCTTTATAACTCAAGAGTCTTCATAACATAGTGAGTTTCTCAGAACTAAAATGACCACAAGATAGCAACGTTTAGTACCAGAAAACTTGAAATTTAGTATTTTCTTATTCTATAAACATTTCAGTTCTACTACAAATTATGAGGTTAGTTCTTTTATACTTAGTACACATATACACATTCGAAGAAAAACTCACCAGTTCAGGACTGTCATCATTCTTAATTCCAATACTTTATAAAGAAAAACATTATAACACTCATCTTACTACAACACACGATTGAAAACCATTTTTCAGCTTAAAGGACACCTGCCTTCTGCAACATAAGCTGAATGAGCTCTTTTCAGTAAAAACTCATATATTTTTATCAATTTTAGTAATCTATTATTTTAAAAATCTCAGTAGTAACTTAATATAATTTTAAACTTTTTAATTTAAGTATCAGGGTTTGAAATGCAATAAATGAGTCCAAGATACTCCATAATATTCCAGATGTCTATTTCAAACAGTATTTTCATATAGGTTCTTTTCTTCCAAGAGATTTAAACAAAATATATGTATTTTCATCCAAAGTCACAGTGTGCCACCTAGTGCCATAAGGAGATTTTACAGAGGAATGTTCAAATACTAAATGTTTCAATAAAAAGTATACACATCAGTCTTGAGGGAAAGTTTTTAAGTTTGACTCTTAACAGTATATTACCTAAGAAAGCAAGTGTTTAGAATGTTTACCAAGAAATGCATATGCCTCTTAGCAAGACTGATGAAGCAAAGAGAAGAAAGAAGGCAACAATTATCAATACCAAAAACAAAAAGGAAGATCACTAAGATTCTAGAGCCTCTAGACATCAGAAAGATAAAAGAATGTTATAAATAAAATATGAATTTGAAAATTTTTATAATTTGCACAAATTCCTTGAAAAACACAATTTAACCAAATCTTGGCATAAAATCTTGGGGCTTCCTGTGTAGCTCAGTCGGTAAAGCATCTGCCTGCAATGAGGGAGCTCTGGGTTCAATTCCTGGGTTGGGAAGATCCCCTGGAGAAGGAAATGGCAACCCACTCCAGTATTCTTGCCTGGAGAATCTCATGGACAAAGGAGCCTGGCAGGCTGCAGTTCGTGGGATCTCAAGAGTTGGACACGACTTAGTGCTATCTTTCTTTCTTTCTTTGGCACAAAAGGAAATGGAAAAATCTGAGTATTTACTAAAGAAATTTAAAATTTTTAAATACTGAAGAAATATTTACTAAAGAAATTCCATAAAAGAAAATCCAGGCTTAAATGAGTTTCACTGGTGAATTCCCTTAATCACTGAAGGAGAAATTATACTACATTCTTCCAAAGACAAACATGAAGGCTCAAATCTCAAGTCACAGAGTGACTCATGACCCTGAATATTAGAACCTAAGAGGACAAGAAAAGGAAATAAGCAGTTCAAACTCCTTCAAAAGTAACAATGTGAACTTTTACATTACATATACCTACACACACACACACACACACACACACACACACACACATCTGCAAACTGAATCCAGTGAAAACATCACAACCAAGTTGATTTTATTTCAGGAAGCAAGGCTGATTTAACATTTTTTAATCAATGAATGCAATTCATCATATTAACTAAATAAAGGAGAAGAGTTTGATATTCTTTTCAACAGATGAAAAAAGCATGTGATAAACCTGGATACCCATTTATGATAAAAATTTTTCACAAATTTCAGCAAATATCATATTAAATGATACAATCTTGAAAGAGACAGGATGCCTACAATCACCACTTCCATCATCATGATACTGAAGTTCCTAGTCCATGTAATAAGGTGAGAAAAAGAAGGAGAGGGAAATTATAAGATGAATCTAGAATAGCTTGTTAGACTAGAAAGTATAGAAGGACCCAAACAATAATAGAAGCATATGAAAAGATACAAGAGCCGGTGTGAAGGAACTTCCACCAGCTAAGTCAAGGACAATGTGAGCATCAAAATAAATGGCAGTAGTAGAATGTAATATTAAATAAAATAAAAAATCCAAGAAGCCTGAAAGACAGGCAGACAGATAGATAGGCATGTAGATAATTAATAATTATTATCATCAGTGAATGCTAAAACTAGTGGGTAGATGGTTTGATGAGTTGCAGGATATTTACAAGGCCTCAAAGTCTCTCTCAACAAATAACATACTACTTGGCTCAGATGGTAAAGCATCTGCCTGCAATGCGGGAGACCTGGGTTCAATTCCTGGGGAAGATCCCCTGGAGAAGGAAATGGTAATCCACTCCAGCACTCTTGCCTGGAAAATCCCATGGATGGAACAACCTGATAGGCTACCGTCGCTACAGTCCATGAGGTCGCAAAGAGTCAGACACGACTGAGCGACTTCACTTTCACTTCAAAAGACAAAGCAAACTTCAATGAGAAAAACCTGACAACACCCTATATTAACCAAGTGATCAGAGTCCACATGATCAATAGTAGGACAAACTGACATCATATGCTTCCTGATGTGATATACTGAGAAGGATACACCACCATTCGCGTGATATTCTGCCAAAAACACAAAATCTGAGTCTATAAGAAGAAAATATGACCCAAATCAAATGACATTCTTCAAAACAGACCTGAAAGAACTGCCTGGGTAAGTGATTTGACTCACCCCTCGGTGAGCTCCTCCTCGCAGGCAGGACACCCACATCCTTTCTCTCTGGGTGTATGCCTCTGCCTTGCTTCTATCTGAAATAAACTGTTTCTCTGTGTGCCCTCCCATTTGCTGTGCTACGTCTCTAATAATAAACTCTGTACCTATTTTTATAGCTTTTACCTTCTTGAGAAATTCATTTTTCAACGGGCGCAAAAGCCAAAGCAACTTTGCTTCTAGCCGCTAGCCCTACAGGTGGTCTAGTAGATACGATTCCTGGTTTTCACCCAGGCTGTTGTTATTGTTCAGTTGCTAAGTCATATCCGACTCTCTATGACCCCATGTATCGCATCATGCTAGGATTCCCTGTCCTTCATTATGTCCCAGAGTTTGCTCAAACTCATGTCCCTTGAGTTCACCCAGGCTGCTGCTGCTGCTGCTGCTAAGTCGCTTCAGTCGTGTCAGACTCTGTGTGACCCCACAGACAGCAGCCCACCAGGCTCCACCATCCCTGGGATTCTCCAGGCAAGAACACTGGAGTGGGTTGCCATTTCCTTCTCCAATGCATGAAAGTGAAAAGTGAAAGTAAAATCGCTCACCCAGGCTACCCAGGTTCAATTCCTGGGCAGGGAACTAAGATCTCTTCACACCACTGCTCACTGCTGTCTCCTCAAGATCAAAATATTCTTAAGTGGTTCATGGAAGAGTAATATGCATGTATTTATGAAAAAGTGAAAGAGTTAGTCGCTCAGTTATGTCTGACTCTTTGCAACCCCAAAGGCTTTAACCCGTCAAGCTCCTCTATCAATGGAATTCTCCAGACAAGAGTACTAGAGTGGGAAGCCATTCCCCTCTCCAGGAGATCTGCTTGATGCAGGGATGTGTCTACAAACAACTGTACATGTGTGTAGCTACATATGCATATGTCTTTGTCTGTATAGGTGTTTTTCTTTTTGGCCATACCATGCAGCATGTGGGATCCTAGTTCCCCAAGCAGGGATGGAACCTAGGCCCCTTACAGTGGAAGCACAGAGTCCTAAGCACAGGACCACCAGGGAATTCCCTATATGTGATTTTATATGTGTGTGTATGCATGTATGTTTTATATACACATACACATATAAAACAAAAGAGAGAATATGAGAAAGGAAAAGAGACAAAATTAGCAATTGGTAAAGTTAGTGAAAGAATATCAAAGAATTATCTGTACTCTTGCAACCTTTCTTAAATCTGAAATGACAGGAAAATAAAAGGTCCTAAAAATAATGATAATAAAGGATGATATTTTCATGATCTTCAGGTATAGAAAAAAGTCTTAATCAGGATACAAAACAGCACTAATCATACAGGAAAAAAATGATGAATTGAACTTCACTGGAATTAAGAACACATTCTTATATTAAAAAGACATCATTAAAAGAATAAAAAAGCAAGCCACAAAGAAGATATATGTGTAAAAGTAACAAAGGTCTTATACCCAGAATAAAGAAATCCTTAAATCAATTAGAAAAAGAAAGATAACCCAACAAGAAAATGAAAATTGAATAGGCACTCACAAAAGACATATAAATAACCAACTATCACATAAAAAGGTACTCAAAAGTAAGCACTGAAACTATTAAAACATTTTTAAATAAATGACAACACCATGTGATGGCAAGGAGTTGGGCAACTGCTTGCACTGCTGACAGAAAGTTAAACTAATACACAACCACTTAAGAAATCTGGCATTATCTAAAAGCACAAGCCAGCCTCTATTTACCTCTCTAGCCTCATCTTCCATTACTCTTCCCGTTTGCCATGCTCCAACTCCACTGACATTTAATCAGTTCCCTATAGCCACCAAGCTCCTTCCTAATTCAGGGCATTTATATAACATTTTCTCTTCTATTCTGCCACCCTACAATGTACATTTATTGGCTTCCTCCCCAGCATTTACTGCCTGCATCTTTTCTAATAGTTCAGTTTTTATTGGGGTACCATGTGGTTCTATGAAGACCTACAAGACCTTTTAGGACTAACACCAAAAAAAAGATGTCCTTTTCATCAGAGGGGATTAGAATGCTAAAGTAGGAAGTTGAGAGATACCTGGAGTAACAGGCAAGTTTGGCCTTGGAGTACAAAAGAAAGAAGGGCAAAGGCTAACAGAGTTATGCCAAGAGAACACACTGGTCAGAGCAAACACCCTCTTCCAACAATACAAGAAATGATTTCCCACATGGACCCCAAATGGTCAATACCAGAAACTCAGATTGATTGTATTCCATGCAGCCAAAAATGGAGAAGCTCTATACAGTCAGCAAAATCAAGACCTGGGGCTAGCTATGGCTCAGATCATGAGCTCCTTATTGCAAAATTCAGACTTAAAGTGAAGAAAGTAGGGAAAATCACTAGGCCATTCAGGTATGACCTAAATCAAATCCCTTATGATTATATAGTGGAAGTGACAAAGAGATTAAAGGGATTAGATTTGAGAGACAATGCACTTCATAAAATAGTGGGTTTCTCAGAACTAAAATGACCACAAGATAACAATGTTGTAGTACCAGGAAACTTGAAATCTAAACATTTCTCTATCAACCTTTCACCTAATGACTTTAGCAGCCACTGAAAACATTTATTTTCATTTCTTCACATTATCCACGTTTTAAAATGTCACCTATAGGCTGGTGACTGACTTCATACTTATAGCCCTAGTATTTTCTTACTCTATAAACATTTCAGTTCTACTACAAATTATGAGGTTAGTTCTTTTATACTTAGTACACATACACACTTTCAAAGAAAAACCACCAGTTCAGGACTGTCATCATTCTTAATTCCAATACTTTATAAAGAAAAACATTGTAACACTCATCTTACTACAACACATGATTGAAAACCATTTTTTGGCTTAAAGGACAGCTGCCTTCTGCAACATAAGCTGAATGAACTCTTTTCAGTAAAAACTCACATATTTTGATCAATTTTAATAATCCTATTCTTATAAAAAAATCTCAGTAGTAACTTAATATAAATTTTAAACTATTTAAGCATCAGGTTTGAAATGCAATAAATGAGTTCAAGATACTCCATAATATTCCAGATGTCTATTTCGAACAGTATTTTCATATAGGTTCTTTTCTTCCGAGAGATTTAAATGAAATATATGTATTTTCATCCAAAGTCACAGTGTGCCACCTAGTGCCATACAGAGATCAAAAGAGATGGCAAGAACACCCAGAAGAACTGTACAAAAAAGGTCTTAATGACCAGATAATCACAGTGGTGAGGTCACTCACCCAGAACCAGACATCCTGGAGTGTGAAGTCAAGTGGGCCTTAGGAAGCAATGCTGCCTATAAAGCTAGTGGAGTTGACAGAATTTCAGCAGAGCTGTTTAAAATCCTATCAGATTTTATGATATGATATGATATCATGATATGTCAGCAAGTTTGGAAAATCCAGCAGTGGCCACAAGACAGGAAAAGGTCAATCTTCACTGCAATTTCCAAGAAGGGCAGTACTAAAGAATGTTCAAACTACCAGACAATTACACTCATCTCCCATGCTAGTAAGGTTATGCTCAAAATCCTTCAAGTGAGGCTTCAGCATTATGTGAAACTGAAAACTTCCAGATCTTCAAGCTGGATTAGAAAAGGCAGAGGAACCAGAGATCAAATTGTCAACAATCGCTGGATCATAGAGAAAGCAAGAAAATTCCAGAAAAATATCTACCTCTGTTTCACTGACTATTCTAAAGGCTTTGACTGTATGGATCATAACAAACTGTGGAAAACTCTTAGAGAGGTGGGAATATCAGACCATCCTACCTGTCTTCTGAGAAACCTGTATGCTGGTCAAGAAGCAACAGTTAGAACCTTACACAGAACAACTGACAGGTTGAAAATTGAGAAAGGAATACAGCAAGGCTGTTTATTGTCACCCTGTTTATCTGACTTACATGCAGAGCTCATCATACAAAATGCCAGGCTACATAAGTTACAAGCTGGAATCAAGATTTCCAGGAGAATTATCAACAATCTCAGATATGCAAATGATACCACTTTAATGGCAGAAAGCAGAGAGGAACTAAAGAGCCTCTTGATGAAAGTGGAAAAAGGGTGAAAAAGCTAGCTTAAAACTCAATATTAAAAAAACTAAGATCATGGCATCCGGTCCCCTCACTTCATGGCAAATAGAAGGGGGAAAGGCGGAAGCAGTAGCAGATTTCTTCTTCTTGGGCTCAAAAATCACTGTGGATGGTGACTGCAGCCATGAAATTAGAAGACAACTGCTCCTTGCAAGAAAAGCTATGACAAATGCAGACAGTATATTAAAAAGCAAAGACATCACTTTGCCGACAAAGGTCTGTATAGTCAAGGACATGGTCTTTCCGGTAATCATATACAGATGTGAGAGCTGGACCATAAAGAAGGCAGAGTGCAGAAGAATTGATGCTTTTGAACTGTGGTGCTGGAGAAGACTCTTGAGAGTCCCCTGGATTGCAAGGCAATCAAACCAGTCAATATTAAAGAAAATCAACCCTAAATACTCATTACCACTGATGCTGAGGCTGAAGCTCCAGCTCCAATACTTTGGCCAACTGATGTAAAGAGCCGACTCATTGGAAAAGACCTTGCTGCTGGGAAAGACTGAGGGCAGGAGAAGAAGGGCATGACAAGAGAATGAGATAGTTGGATGGTATCACCAATTCAATGGACATGAACTTGGACAAACTCTGGGAGAAGGTGAGGGACAGGGAAGCCTAGTGTGCTTCAGTCCATGGGGCTAAAAAGAGTCAGATGCAACTTGGCAACTGAACAACAGAAACAACAACCTTCCCATCAGGAAGCTTACACAAGCTCTTAGCCTCATCCACCAGAGGGCAGAGAGAAGACGGAAGAAGAACCACAATCCCACAGCAGCTAGAACAAAAACGACATTACAGGAAGTTAATCATTAGGATGAAAAAGCAGAGTTATGTCCCAGATGAAGGGACAAGATAAACCCCCAGAAAAACCACCAAACGAAGCGGAGATAGGCAACCTTCCAGAAAAAGAATTCAGAATAATTGCAGTGAAGATGATCAAGGATATCAGAAATAGAACGGAGATTTAATAAACATTTACCGAAGACCTAGAAGAACTAAATAACAAGCAACCAGATAGGAACCACACACTAGACTAAGGAATTAATAGCGGAACAACTGAGCCAGAAGAACGGACAAGTGACCTGAGGACAGATGGTGGAAATCAGTGCCGCAGAACAGAATATAGAAAACAGAATGAAGAGAAAAAAAAAAACGAAGACAGCCTAAGAGACCTATGAGACAACGTTAAACGCACCAACGTTCACATTATAGCGGTCCCAGAAGGAGAAGAGAGGGAGAAAGGACCTGAGAAAATATTTGAAAATATAATAGCTGAAAAAATCCGTATCATGGGAAAGGAAATACTCAACTAAGTCCAGGAAGCAGAGTGCCAGGCAGGATAAACCCAAGGAGGAACACACCAAGACACACAGTAATCAAACTGACAAAAATTAAAGACAAAGATAAAATATTAAAAGCAAAAAGGGAAAAATGACAAATAACATATAAGGGACTCCCATCAGGTTATCAGCTGACTTCTCAAGAGAAACTCTACAAGCCAGAAGGGATTGGCACAATATATTTAAAGTGATGAAAGGGAAGAACTACAACCAAGAATACTTCACCCAGCAAGACTCTGTTAAGACTGATGAAGAAATCAAAAGCTTTCCAGACAAACAGAAGTCATGAATAGCTAACTTTTAAGTTATGAATAGCACCACCAATCTGCTTTACAACAAATGCTAAAGGAAACTCTCTAGGCATAAAGTTCCTTCTTCAGGCAGGAAACACAAGAGAAGGAAAAGACCTACACAAAATAAACCTAAAACAATTAAGAGTGGGAATAAGATCATACATATGGATAATTACCTTAAGTGCAAACAGATTACACGCCAGAAGAATGGACAAGTGACCTAGACTGGCTGGGTGGATAAAAACCTGTGCATGTATGTACTTCCATTTAACCACATCACTCTACTTACCCCCTCAAATTGTATGTAATTATTTTATATTGTTAGTCAATCATGTTTTCATTGTAACTTACAAATATAATTATCTTTTATTTGGATGATTTGGGGGAATGGCACTGAAACATGTATAATATCATATAAGAAACGAATTGCCAGTCCAGGTTCGATGCAGGATACAGGATGCTCGGGTCTGGTGCACTGGGATGACCCAGAGGGATGGTACGGGGAGGGAGGAGGGAGGGCAGTTCAGGATGGAGAACACGTGTACACCCGTGGCAGATTCATGTTGATGTATGGCAAAACCAATACAATATTGTAAAGTAATTAGCCTTCAATTAAATAAATTTAAATTTTAAAAAATAAAAAAAAGTTTTACTATTGTAATTATAGAACTATTACTCACTTAATAGCATTGTATCATGATCAGTCAACAGAAAATAATGGAATTCTATATCACTAAAGCTACCATTTAATAGAAAAACTTCTAATCACTGTTTAAAATCAAGATACATACCAGAATTACCTTGGAATTTTTTGAAAAATACAAATACCCAGGTATTGCTATTTTTCTACAAAGTTCCAGATGTGTTTCTAATGAGCAACCATATTTAAAAACTGGACTATATGATGATCTTTTACTTTTATCTAGTTTGTTTCATTTTTTTCTTTCATATTCAGTGCTCCCATTTCATTTAGTTTGTTTTCCAATTTCTCTCTTTTTTTTTATTCTTTCTCAAGACTTTATCAAGCATAGCAGAAAAGTCTTTACACATAAATACATAAATAGTATGTATAATTATATATTTTAGAAAACGTATGACTTTTTGCCTAGCTAAAAAATTTATGACATTTTGATTCTACCTGCTTGAGTTAGTATGAACAGAATACTAGATATCTAATTTAAAAAACAGATACACAAGAAAGGGTTACTATATAAAAGGGAACTACAGCCAATATCTTGCAATAACCTATAACAGAAAATAATTTGAAATATAGTATGTATATAACAGAATCACCTTGCTGTGTACCTGAAACACTGTATGTCAACTATACTTCAACAAAATGTATATATTAAGAAAAAAAAGAGTTTGCATTCTGAACCACATAAACATTGTATAGTGGTAAAGAACCCACCTGCCAACCCAGGAAACAATGAGATGTGGGTTCGATCCCTGGGTCAGGGAGAGCCCCTGAAGGAGGGCATGGCAATCCATTCTAGTATTGCCTGGAAAATTTTCATGGACAGAGGAGCCTGGCAGCGTGCAGTCCATAGGGTCACAAAGAGTAGGACACGACTAAATTGACTTAGCAAGCAAGCATGAAACACTGTATATAATATTAAAACAAAACAAATCAAAAAGAGAGGCTTCCCTGGTGGCACAGTGGTAAAGAACCCGCCTGCCAATGCAGGAGACATGGGTTCGATCCCTGATCCAGGAAAATCCCACATGCTGTAGAGCAACTGAGCCCCTGTTCCACAGCTACGTAAGTCCACGCGTCCTGGAGCCTGAGCTCCACCGCAGAGAAGCGACGAGAGGCCTGCACGCCGCAGCTAGAGAGCAGCGCCCACTGTCCGCAGCCAGAGGAAAGCCCGTGCAGCAACGAAGACGCAGCACAGCCTTAAACAAATAAAGCACACAACTTTCTGAAAGACTAAAAAGAGGCTGAAACAGTGGAATAAATGCTTTCAGAATACTGAGAGAAAATTTTCTTCATCTAGACTTCTACATTCAGCAACACCATCTTTGAAAATCAGGGCAGGAAAAAAGATTCAGACAAACAAAAACAGAGCTTAGGACTGAACGGCCCTCACTGTAAGAAATTTTCAGAATATAAAAGGCAGAAGAAAAATTATCTCAAATGACAGATTTTAAAAATTTAAAACTCAGAACTTATTATTTATGTCTTTAAGATATAAAAGGAACTGGAGTGTGGAATGGGTTAGGATGAGATAGGAAAGGAAAATATAAGTAAATATAATCCTACATTTACACCCAAAAGAGGAGGCTCCTGCCCTAAGTCCTACACTTTAGAAGATTACACCTATCAAAATATCAAAACATCAAAAAAGTCAAAACAAAAAGATAGCAAGTAACTAATTGAGTATATAGGAATTAATCCAGAGGGATTCACACACTGAACTGAGGCCTCCCCACCCTAAGAGCGAACAATGAGGAAGAGAAGGAAGAAGGCAAACCACAGCCTCTGTGCTGGGAAACCAAGATAAAAATATCTAATTTTACTTAAAAATGGCCACCCCCCATTTCCTAAAGAAGTCTCTAGGCACCTGGATTATCCCATAAACTGCATTTCCTCCTCCTCTTGGGTTTGAGTGAGATAGTTTGAGTAGATACTTAGAACTGCCTATAAATCTTGAGTTTAAAAAGTAGAACTCATCTGCCCAGGGTTTCTGGGGCGTTTCACCACATTAGTGCCCATCTGAGATTCAGAGACCATCCTGGCCCAACTTCCACCCTGCCAACCCCAGGGAGAGCATTTCTCCTTTAAGACCTGGCTGAGCCCTGGGTAGGAAAGTAGGTCAAGCTGCTGACATAAACTAATTTATAACTTTTTAAGATTAAGACATTAAGAAAAAAGCTAACTTCCATCTGTATTCTTGCCCTAGGTCATACAAATGTTAAGAGTGAGAGTCTATGCCTCTAGGGTTGAACAGTACACTCACTGTTAGTTACCTTAACTGCTGTGCTTTATAACACATGTTCCATAGAGTATCTTATAGGTAACAAATATTACATCAAAAAGGAAGATGAATGAAAAACGGGAAGGAAGGAAAGAAGGTAGAAGGAGGCTAAAAAAACTAAGGTTAATGTTTAAGGTAAACTGATCACTTACCATCATTTTTTAATTCCTTTCTATGCCAAGAAGCTCATTTACCACACAAATCCATGCAGTATGATTCCTATAATAAAAAAAATATATACAGTACATACTATTAGCCATAACACTGTCATAAAATCATATTTGTTTATAAAAAGATAAAAATTTCATTCCCATTAAGTTTCTCATTATATTCAACAACAACAAAAACATTACTCCTTTATATTTCATTTGGTTATACTATAGCATGTTTTATGCTGAACAATACCTCAATGCTCTCCAAAAATAAATAGAAGAGAAAAAGTATTAATTACATAAACAGTCTCTGATATCCTAATCTGTAGGCTTGAAACTTCTTTTACTATAATCTACGAATACATACTTCTTATTGAAACAAAGTTTCATGAAGTTACATTTACCTCTATTGTGAGAGATGCACTCTAATATTTCCTGCTCTATTTCATTATTTAAATACTGTTTTCACTGAATTATGACCCACTAATGAATTCTGAAGGAGATCAGCCCGGGATTTCTTTGGAAGGAATGATGCTAAAGCTGAAACTCCAGTACTTTGGCCACCTCATGAGAAGACTTGACTCATTGGAAAAGACTCTGATGCTGGGAGGGATTGGGGGCAGGAGGAGAAGGGGACGACAGAGCATGAGATGGCTGGATGGCATCACTGACTCGATGGACATGAGTCTGAGCGAACTCCGGGAGTTGGTGATGGACAGGGAGGCCTGGCATGCTGCGATTCATAGGGTCGCAAAGAGTTGGACACGACTGAGCAACTGAACTGAACTGAAGGGTCTACACAGAACAGATCCTACTTTTCAGGGAATCTATTTAATGGTGGTCAAATCTTCATTCAAAGCTAGGAAACTAGATTAAAAAAAAAAGAGAGAGAACAGAGAAATTGCAAGAAACAGTGGCTTAATCCTGTAAGAAACGCTGCTGAACAAAGAAAAATAAGCAGCAACTGGAACCCAACTTTCTGAGACAACGGTCTTGGTCACTTATCTTCACCAAGTGAATCCACTCCCTTTTAAATGCAGCACTGCAAATAAAAACATGTTCAAACAAAAACTTACATACAAGTATTCATAGCAACGTTATTCCTAATAGCCAAAAAGTGGACACAACCCAAATGTCCAAAAACTGATGGATAAATAAAATGTGCTATATCCATTCAAGGAAATCTTATTCAGCCATTAAAAAAAGAATAAAGTGCTTGTACATGCTACACATAAATGAATCTTGAAAACAAGATGCCAAATGAAAGAAGCCGGTCATAAAAGACCACACATTACATAATCCCACTCATATGTAATGTCCAAAATAGGCAAATCCATAGAATCAGAAAAACAGATTATTGCTTGCCTAGGGCTACAGAGTTCGGAGAACACAATGGCAACCCACTCCAGTACTCTTGCCTGGAAAATCCCATGGACAGAGGATCCTGGTAGGCTGCAGTCCATGGGGTCGCTATGAGTTGGACAACGCTGAGTAACTTCACTTTCACTTTTCACTTTCATCCACTGGAGAAGGAAATGGCAACCCACTCCAGTGTTGTTGCCTGGAGAATCCCAGGGACGGGGGAGCCTGGTGGGCTGCCGTCTATGGGGTCACACAGAGTTGGACACGACTGAAGCGACTTAGCAGCAGCAGGGCTATAGAGTCAGAGTAAAATGGGAGTTACTGCTAATGAGTTCAGCATTTCTTTTGGGGATGATGAAAATGTTCTAAAATTCAACATGGTGGTGATTGTACAACTTTATGAATATACTAAAACACTTTTTAACTGGGTGATTTGTTGGTTATATGGGTTATATCTCAATAAAAATGTTACATTTTAAAAAATGCACCACCTCTGTTCACAACTCTCCAATGCCTCTACGTCTCATGAAAAGTCAAGCCAAAGCCTCCACAGTGGTCAAAGTGCCCACACTCTAAACTTCCTAACTCCTCATACATCTCCGACCACGTCTCCTCCTCCTCTCTTCTCTGGTGTTCTTTCCAGCTCAGCGACACGGCCTCTGTACGTTCCCCAACATGCCAGACACACTCCTGCCTCAGGGGTTTACACTTCAAAGTCCTCATCGGGAATGCTCAGGACTGACTCCATCTTTGCCCACGTGTAACTTTCTCAGTGAGGCCTATGAAAGCACTCTTCTTTAAAATTGCAATCTGTTTCTCTGACTCCCACTACTGGCACTCCCTATCCCACTGCTTCTCTAGAGCGTTCATTACTTAAACTTACTTGGTGTACTGTCCATCTCTCCCCACAAGAAAGTTAGCGGCTTGATGATCTTTGGTTTGGGGCTACTGCTATAGCCTCAGAATACAGAACAGTGTCTGCTTTCTGAGAGGCATTCACTAAACACTTGTTTACTAACACACGAAACCCATGTTAAAGAATCTTTGCTCAAAATGTTCCTCTCTTCTCACTCTATACATACTCAAAGCCTACCAATTCATCAAGACCAACTCAAAAAAGTCCTCTTTATGAAGCCCATTTTGATATCCCCAGCTGAAAGAGATCTTCATCTGAATTCCAAGACTACTTGACCTATAATCATCACTTCTGAAAAGTAGGGAGAAGTGTGATACAGTAGAAAAAGTGTATACAAGCACTGGAGTCAACCAAATGGTCATGTGACTATGAGAAGTTATTCAGCCTCTTCAAATATCGGTATGCTGCTGCTGCTAAGTCGCTGCAGTCGTGTCCTACTCTGTGGGACCCCAGAGACAGCAGCCCACCAGGCTCCCCCATCCCTGGGATTCTCCAGGCAAGAATACTGGAGTGGCTTGCCACTTCCTTCTCCAATGCATGAAAGTGAAAAGTGAAAGTGAAGTCGCTCAGTCATGTCTGACTCTTCCCAACCCCATGGACTGCAGCCTACCAGGCTCCTTTGTCCATGGGATTTTCCAGGCAAGAATACTGGAGTGGGGTGCCATTGTTCTAACCCATAAAAACGAAGGCGAGATTGTTTACCCAAGATAATTTTTTCCACACAAAGACCTATTTACAAATATTCAATGGGGCTTTACTCATAATTTCTCCAAACTGGAAACAACTCAAATATCAAAAAGAAAAGATAATCCAATCTTGGTACATCTATATCGTAAAACAGAGAGCAATACAAAGGAATGAATATACAATAAAATAGATATCTCAGACAGTCTGCTCAGAAAAAGAAGCTGGATGCAAAAGAATACATTCTGAATGATTCCATTTATATCAAGTTTTAGAACATGCAAAACTAACCCCAGGTGGAAATATCAAAAGAGAGTTACCTTAGTTGGAGGGGAAGGACTGGAAAGAAGTACAAGGGAACTTTCTGGGAAGATGGATTGCAGCAGCGGTTCATAATTATGTATAACTGTGTTCTTACTCACTGAACTGCCCACTTTTAAAAAGTGGGCATGCTTTTTGTAAACTATACCTCAGTAAAACTGATCAAAGGACACACAGTTTGGCGGGGGGGGGGAGGGGGCGGAATGAAGGCTATCCTTAATTTATAAGGTTGTTAGGAGGATTAGATGAGAAACACGTGTACTGAAATCAGCACAACACAGTGAGAAAGACAGCACAATGATATGGGACTGAATCTCAATTTAGCAAATTATTACAGCCACTAATTACATGACCTTGTGCACAAGTCATGAATCCCTCAGAACTTCAGTTTTCTCTTGAGTAAAGAGAATAGTATCTACTTTACAGTTAAATGGTAGCACACTAGAGTTTCTGCTAGTTAACACAATATCGGTTACATAACAAGTCCCCAAATGGTTTTTAAAATAAGACATAAAGACCAGCACATAAAGATGCTCAACTGGTGTTATATTTTTCCCCCATTTCCTTTGGATGACAATTTTCTCCTCTATTACATTTTAGAATCTTGAAAGACAAGATCAGCATTTCAGTGATCTTCCTTTTCCTCTATTTAAGATAGTATGTTTAAAATGGTAGGCATTGAACAAAGATTTTTAAGGAAAGGAAGGAAGTAGGCTGGCTTGTTGATTAAGCAGAATTGCCTCTTTTGACCTTTTTCTTTTGGTCATTCCAGAATCAATTAGTGAACTTTCCAATAAAGACAACTGTAGGCTAGATACCAACAATTTTTTAAGGGAGACACAAATTTAAGTATTAATATTATATGATCCATATGCACTGGACAACAGATTGGAAATAGACAAGCAGCAATGTGGAGCCTGGTGGAAAGACTCTTACATAACAAATGCTATAAAGAAAGATCCACACAGTCAAGAAGGAAAGCAAAGAGAAGTGATCAGGTGAGAACCCACACCTGAGGGAGGGGACACAGAAGTAGGGGAATTATTGGGTTTGGAGATCCTCTTTGGAAAGAGAAGGGTTTGGACCACATATTGGGCACCCCAGGCCTAGAGTCTGAGACCAGAAAGACAAATCTCCTTCACTGGTGTGCAGACCAGTGGGATTGGCAGGGGAACTGTGAGAAACTTGAATTCCACTCATTAAGGGCAGGCATACACTTGCTTCCTTGCTCCCAAAACAAGGCAGAGGAAGCAGACTGAGACTGCCTGTGACTCTAGCTGCTTTTCCCGACCATCCCAGTGCACGTCCTGGCCCATCTTGCTCCACCACACAGCTCCCCACTAGGGTGAAGGTCGACAACGTCAAGGGGAAGGGCAGAGGTGAAGGGATGGTGCCGACTCAGACCCAGCTCTGCATCTTAATAAGGCAAGGGCAGCTATTACTGGCACTCCCAGAGGCAGCAGATGCAAAGTAGTGTGGACTCTGATGTGCCAAGACAGTCCCAGCGCATGCCCCAACCCACACTGAGTGGCTGCTCCCACCCCTCTTGCTCCAGTGTAGCTCCCTTCTGGGGAATGATGCCAGTGCTGTGAGAGCAGAGCATACATGAAGAGGGAATAGAAGCAGTCTGGCCCCACCCTTAAGGCTTCTGCTCCAGCACCTTGGTGTGTCCTCTACTGAGCATCAAAGTCCTGGCTCACACCTGGTTCTGACTCTTGCTCTTCCCTCTACAGCCCCACCTCCCATCACAGGGACAGGTGCCAGCAAATCTGGGGTAAGATGTGACTCGTGCTCACTTCAAATCCAGCTCTCCCACCAAAGCCAATAGGCTCACACAGACTGCATAAGGACACACTCACAAAAGGATACCCCTTTAAGATCACCATACTTAACAGTTTCACCTAATTTTACAGAGATAGAAAGTTGATCAAAATGAGAAGACAGAAGAATTTATTTAAAGTGAAAGAAAAAAATATGCATAAACAATTTATCAGGAAAAGAGATCAAAACAGGAATAAGAATGCTAACTAAATTAGGGGGAAGAATAGATGAACACAGAGAGGGTTTTAAAAAGGAACTAGAAAACAAAAAAGAACCAGTCAGATCTGAAGAATGCAATAAATGAAATTTTAAAAAAAAAAAACTAGAAGGACATTAAGAGCAGACTAGGTGATACAGAAGATTTCCCAAGTTATCTGGAAGATAGAGAAATGGAAATCACCCAACCACAACAGTAAGAAAAAAAATTTTTAATCAGAACAGTTTAAGCAACATCTAAGAAAACACCAAGCATACTGAGACTTGCATTATAGGGGTCCCAGAGGGAGAAGAGAGAAGGAAAACATTCAAAAGTGTATTTGATAAAATTATGGCTGAAAACTTCCCAAACCCGAAGAAGGAAACAGATAATCAGATACAGGAAGCACAGAGGGTCCCAACAAGATGAACCCAAACAGACCTAAACCAAAACATATCATAATTAAAGTGGCAAAACTTAAAGAGAGAATTCTAAAAGCAAGAAGAGAAAAACAGAGTCATATACAAGGGAACACCCATAAGGCTTCTGCAGAAAGCCTGCAGTCCAGCCAGGAGTGGCAGGAAACATTTTAAATGCTGAAAGGGAAAAACTAGGATACTCTCTACCCAGCAAAATTATGAGTCAGAACTGAAAGAGAGATAAAGAACTTCTCAGACAAGCAAAAAGTAAAAGTTCATCAACTCTAAACCGATCCTAAAAGACATGTTATAAGGTCTTCCCTAAGTGGAAAAGACAAGACTACAACAAGAAGTAAGAATTTCTATTAGTGGAAAATTCCACTATTACAGTAAGTAACCATTTAGCCCTTACTATTAAGGGCTGTGGTATGGTAAATATACAGCAAAGGCTGAGGATCAACCATTTAAATAACTCAGCATAAAAATGAAAAGATAAAAACTGTAAGATCAACTATAACTACAATGAACAGTTAAGGGATACATATGAAAATGTAAAATATAATGTAAAGAATATAAAATATAGTGGGAGTGAGAAAAATGCAGATCTTTTAGAATATTCTTTGATTTAAATGACTACCAGTTTAAAACAAGTAGATATACATCAACACATTCTTTTCAAGTGCACAAGGAGTGTTCCCCAGAATAGATCATATGATAGGCCACAAAACAAGTCTAAACAAATTGAAGAAAGTTTATATCAAGCAATTTTCTAACCACAATGGTATGAAAAAAGAATCAATTACAGGAAGAAAAACGAGAAAAACACAGACACATGGGGACCAAGCAGCACACTAATAAAAACAACAAGGGATTAATGAACAAATCAAAAAGAAGATGAAAAATTACCTTCAGACAAATGAAAATAAAAACACAACTCTCCAAAACCTATGTGATGCAGCAAAAGCAAATCTAAGAGGGAAGTTTATAGCAATATAAGCCTATGTCAGGAAACAAAAAAAAAAAAATTCACAAATAATCCAATCTAGCATCTAATGTAATTAGAAAAAAAAAAAAAAGGAACAAAAAGCTCAAAGTGAGCAGAAGGAAGAAAATAATAAAGACCAGAGAGGAAATAAATAAAATAGAGACCAAAAAATAGAAAAGATCAATTTAATCAGCACCCGGTTTTCTGAAATGACAAAATTTAAAGCCTTCAGCCAGGCTCATCAAGAAAAAAAGAAAGTGGATCCAAATAAACAAAATGAGAAATTAAGAGAAGAAACTACATCTAATATCATGGAGATACAAAAAAAAATCATAAGAGAATACTACAGTCATATGAGAATATGGCAACAAACAGAAGAAATGGAAAAATTTCTAGAAACATACAAACTTCTAAGACAGAATCAAGAAGAAATAGACAACCTGAATAGACCAATCACTAGCAGTGAGATTGAATTAGTAATCAAAAAAAACTTAACAGCAAACAAAAGTTCAGGAACTGATGGTTTCATAGTGGAATTCTACCAAACACATGAAGAACTAATACTTATCCTTCTCAAACTATTTCCAAAAGTCAAAGAGGAATAAATACTCCCAAATTCATCCTACAATGTCACCATCATGCTGATACCAAAAAGAAACACAGATACTCCAAAAAAAGAAAATTACATGGCAACATCTCTGATGAATACAGATGTAAAACTCCTCAACATAATACTAGCAAACTGATTTCAACAATATATAAAAAGATCACACACATGACCAAGCAGGGGTTTTTCCAGGGATACAAGGATGACCCAATATCTGTAAATCAATCAATGTAACACACAACATTAACAAAAGGAAGAATAAAAATCACATAATCATAGATGCAGAAAAAATACCTGATAAAATTCAACATCCATTAATGACAAAAACTTTCATCAAAGTTGGTACAGAAGGAACACATTTGAATATAATAATGGCTATTTATGACAAATCCACAGCTAACATCATACTCAATGGTGAAAAGCTGAAAGTTTTTCCTCTGGGATCAGGAACAAGACAGGGATTTCCACCTTTACAACTTCTCTTTAACATAGTAGAATTGCAAATCCTACACATAGCAATTGGACAATAAAAAGAAACAGGACACCTAAATTGGAAGGAAATAAGTAAAACTGTCCCTATTTGCAAATGACATGATGCTATATACAAAAAACCCTAAGGTCCTAACCAAAAAAATATTACAACTGATAAGCAGGTTTAGTAAAGTTACAGGATACAAGGCTAACACAGAGAAATATGCTGCTTTTCTACACACTAATAATGAATTATCAGAAAGCAAAAAAAAAAAAAATCCCATTTAAAATCACATCCAAAAAAAAAAAAAATATATATATATATAGGAATACACTTAACCCAGGAGGTAAAAGACCTACACTCTGAAAACTCTAAGACACTGATGAAGGAAACTGAAAATGATACAAAGAAATGGAAAGATGACCCATGTTTATGGACTGGAAGAATTCACATTGTTAATATTACCCAAAGGAATCTACGTATTTATGCAATCCCTGTCAAAATACTTGTGACATGTTCGCACAGAACTAGACCAATAATCCTAAAAATCATTTAGAATCACAAAAGAAACTGAATAGCAAAAGTAATCTTTAGAAAAAAGAACAAATCTGGATTCACACTCCCTGACTTCAGACTACACTACAAAACTACAATAACCAAAACAATACACTAATGGCACAGAAACAGACACGTGTATCAGTGGAATGGAATAGGGAGCCCAGAGAAAAACCCATGCACTTATGGTCAGTCAATTTACAACAGAAGAGGAAGGAATATACAACAGGAATGAAGACAGTCTCTTTAATAACTGGTGATGGGAAAACTGGACAGCTACACGTAAAAGAAAAAACTGGGACATTTTCTCACTCCAAATATAAAAATAAACCCAAATGGATTAAAGACCTAAATGTAAGACCAGAAACCATAAAACTCCTAAAAGAAAATGCAGGCAGAACACTCTTTGATATAAATTGAGGCAACATATTTTTGGGTCTGTCTCCTAAGACAAAGGAAACAAATGTAAAAAAAAATAAGCAAATGTGACCTAATTAAACGTACTTGGGTGAACTATAATTTGTAGGTTAATAAATACATTAAGGGACATGTGTAGCACAAATTTAAATACCACAAAGAATTTCTGAGGAGCCATCCCTTTGAATAAGAAATCAATAGAGCGAGCAAGCACAGAAGTGACACCAGGAGCCCATGTCAGGTTAAACGTCACCACTGCATCAGGTTAAAAATGTTACCTTAGGCTTCCCTGGTGGCTCAGTCATGGAGAACCCACCTGCCAACGCGGGAGACATGGGTCTGCTCCCTGCATCGGCAGGCAGATTCTTTACTACTGAGCCACCTGAGAAGTCCTCACATGCCATTATACGTTTGTCCTAACCCATAAAATGTACACCAAGAGTGGAGAGTAATGTAAACTATGGACTCTAGGTCACAATAATTTGCCAGTGTGGGTTCATCAATGGTAACGAATGTACCACTCTGGCAACAGATGTTGATAATGGGGAGGCTATACATGAGTAGAGACAGGGAGTACATGGGAAGTCTCTGTATTTTCCTCCTAATTTTGCTGCAATTCTAAAACTGCTCTAAGAAAAGATTTATATTGGGAAAAAAAAAAAGGATGGGGAGAGTTCTTATAGTGCTGCAAGAAGATCCTGAACTCAACTCCTCCCATGTATACAACAAATCGAAAACTATACATGAATAATTTCCTTGGAAAGGGACATAAAAACTTGGTAAAAAGAACTTCCACAACAAAGGGCAGAACATCAATACAGATATGAGAGGCAAAGGATAAGATAGGCAGAGATAGTTTCGCCAAGGAAAACCCCAATACCAGCTGCGTCAATTCACAATCAGGAGGTTCCAGAAGGTACGGATCTTTTCTCTGAAAAGTGAGGGATCTGAGCTCCACATCAAGCACTCCAACCCCTAGATCCTGCACAGGAGAGATGAGCCCCCCAAACAACTGTCTTTAAATAACAATAGAAAATATGTCCAGGAAATCTACAGAACTTCTGGGAATGGACAGTTCAGTTCAGTTGTGTCCAACTCTTTGTGACCCCATGAATCGCAGCACGCCAGGCCTCCCTGTCCATCACCAACTCCTGGAGTTCACTCAGACTCATGTCCATCGAGTCAGTGATGCCATCCAGCCATGTCATCCTGTTGTCCCCTTCTCCTCCTGCCCCCAATCCCTCCCAGCATCAGAGTCTTTTCCAATGAGTCAATTCTTCGCATGAGGTGGCCAAAGTACTGGAGTTTCAGCTTTAGCATCATTCCTTCCAAAGAAATCCCAGGCCTGATCTCCTTGCAGTCCAAGGGACTCTCAAGAGTCTTCTCCAACACCACAGTTCAAAAGCATCAATTCTTCAGTGCTCAGCCTTCTTCACAGTCCAACTCTCACATCCATACATGACCACTGGAAAAACCATAGCCTTGACGAGACAGACCTTAGTTGGCAAAGTAATGTCTCTGCTTTTGAATATGCTATCTAGGTTGGTCATAACTTTTCTTCCAAGGAGTAAGCATCTTTTAATTTCATAGCTGCAGTCACCATCTGCAGTGATTTTGGAGCCCAAAAAAATAAAGTCTGACACTGTTTCCACTGTTTCCTCATCTATTTCCCATGAAGTGATGGGACCAGATGCCATGATCTTCGCTTTCTGACTCACAGGTAGATTTACTCAACCCAGGAATCAGCACAAAAACATCTGATTAATAAGTGCATAGACCACAAGTGATGAGGACCCACTTTCTAATCTTGAAGTATCTGCCAGAGACCATAAGCCAATTAGAACACTCCCCAGGGACTGAACCACTGGCAGGAGCCTTTTCTAAGATTTATTTTTTATTGAGGTGACCTTGGCTTGTACTGTTACATAATTTCACATACACAACATGATATTTCTACTTGTGTATACCCAACAGTGTGCTCACCAAAAATTTAGATTCCATCTGTCAACACAGTTAACCACCTTTATCCACTGTACCCTACTCCCCTCCTCCTGTCCCTTCTCCTCTGGTAACCATTATTCTGTTCTCTGCATCCACATGTTTCTTCTGGTTTGGGTTGTTCACTTGTTTTTTGTTTTTATATTTCACATAAGCGAAATCTTACAGTATTTGTCTTTCTCCCATGCGACTTACTTCACTGAGCATAGTACACTCAAGCTCTATCCCTGTTGTTGCAAATGGCAAGATTTCATCTTTTGATGGCTGAGTAGTATTTAATTATGTGTATATACAAATATATATATAACATCTTTATCCATTCATCTGTTGATGAGCACTTAGATTGTTTCCACATCTTAGTGATTATAAATAATGTGGCAATGAACATAGGGGGCACAGTTATCTTTCCAGATTAGTGTTTTCATATTCCTTAAATAAATACCAGAAAGTGGGATAGCTGGATTATACGGTAGATCTATTCCTAATTTTTGAAGAATGTCCATAATATCTTCTAAAGTGCCTGCACCAATTTACAGTCCCACCAACAGTGCATAAGGTTTCCCTTTTCTCCATATCCTCACCAACATTTGTTATTTCTTGGCTTTGCAATAATAGCCATTCTACCTGGTATGAAGAGATATCTCATTATAGTTTAGATTTTCATTTCCCTATTAATTAACGATGTTAAACACCTTTTCATGTGTCTGTCATCATTTGCATGTCTTCATTGGAAAAATAACTATTCAGATCATCTGCCCACTTTTCAATGAACTGTTCCTTTTTGTTGCTGTTGAGCTGTATTAGTTCTTTATACATCTTGGATATTGACCCCTTATCAGATACATCATTTGCAAATACCTTCTTCCACTCAGTAGGTTGTCTTTGTTTTGTTGATGGTTTCCTTTACTGCACATAAGTTCTTTAATTTAATGTAGTACCATTTGTTTACTTTTGCTTTTGTTTCCCCTTGCCTTAAGAAACTAATCTAGAAAGATATTGCTAAGACTGATGTCAAGGAACATACTACCTACAGTTTCTTCTAGGAGTTTTATGGTTTCAGGTCTTACATTTAAATCATTAATTCATTTTGAGTTGATTTTTGTGTACACTGTGAGATAGCAGTCTAGTTTCTTTTTTTTGCCTCTTGCTGTCAAGTTTTCCCAGGAGCATCTGTTGCAGAAGCCGTCCTTCCTCCATTGTATGAGCTTTGTTCCTTTGTCATAAATCAGTAGTCCATATATGAGTGGGTTTATTTCTCAAATCTCTTCTACTGGTAAGTGTATCTATTTTTCTGCCAATGCCATGCTGTATTGCTTACTATGGCTTTTCAAAATAGTTTGCCATCAGGGAGTGTGATACCTCCAGTTTTGTTCTTTTCTCAGGATGCTTTGGCTATTCAGTATCTTGTGCCTCCATATAAATTTTAATATTATATAAAGTTCATAATTTTTGGCTTTATTTCTCTGAAAAATATCCCTGGAATGTTGACAGGATTGCACTGAATCCAATCCATAAGCATGGAATATCTATTTATTTGTGTCTTCTTAAATTTCTTTCAACAATGTCTTATATTTTTGAGTTTAAAGGTCTTTCAAATCCTTACTTTTATTCCTATTTTATTATTTTATTGCAAATTTAAATAGCATTCTTTTCCTAATTTCTCTTTCTGCTAGCACATTGTTAGCATATAGTAATACAACAGATTCCTGTATTTTTATTTTGTATCCTGCAACTATACTGTAGTTATTATTTCTCTTCTTTCTTTTCTTGGCTTATCAACAAGTGGAATCTTAGTTCCTCAACCAGGGCTCAACCTGTGCCCCCTGCAGTGGAAGTATGGAGTCCTAACAAGTGGTCTGCCAGGGAATTCCCCTATATTTATTTCTAATAGTTTTTTTGGTGGCATCTTTAGGGTTTTCTATTTATAAAATCATGTTATCCACAAATAGTGATGAATTTACATCTTCTTTCCAATTTGGATGCCTTCTATTTCCTTTTCCTGCCTGAGTGCTCTGGCTAGGATTTCCAATACTATGTTGAATAAGAGTAGCAAGAGTTGGCATCTTTGTCTTGCCCCAATTTTAGAGAGATAGCTTTAAGCTTTTCACCATTAAATATGATATTAACTGAAGGTTTGTTTCATATATGGCCTTTATTATGTTGACATATATTCCTCTTAAACACACTGTCTTGAGAGTGTTTATCATAAATGAGTGTTAAATGGTGTCACGTGCTTTTTTCTGCATTTATTGAGATAATCATATGATTTTCAGCCTTCTTTTTGTTAAAGTGGCATGTCACATTAACTGATTTGTAGATGCAAATTTAAAAAAAAAAAAACCACTGACATGTACACTTTAACGGATGAATTTTCTATGTGAAATATCTCAATAAAGCTTTTTTAAAAAAGGACTTAGACTTTCCAAAATTTCAGTTACTACTTTCATACTTGTCCTAACTACCATCTGTACTATTATCTACATAACATTTCTCTATGGAAAAAACTACATTTTTACTTAAATTTTAAAAGGAACCATAACACCACCATAAATGAAAAATCAGCTAATATAAAAAAATGAATATGGCAAAATACTGAGAGGGCTACTCAAATTAAATTTGAGAACTACAGGCTACAGGAAAACAATGGCCAAGCAGAAACTAGAGTACACACACACACAAAAAGTTAGTAAGCAGGGAATGAACACTAGGACTAACTGGGCCCAAGGTTTCTGAACAGGTTGCTGCCTGTGAGGAACTGAAGTTTCACTTGTCCTACCCTGCCCTGCAGTCCCAGAATGTACAGACACCTGAGAGTCCTAGAGATAAAAAAGTGAAGACTGGCTCAAGTGCCAGGAAAGGCATCTGTCCTCTCTGAGTTCAGGCGCACAGGTTCTGAAAAGGCAAGAATCAAATGGCATGCCCAAAATAGGAAGAAGTCTGCTATCAGCATGACTCTAAAAAATATAGGCCCAACTAACCAAAGTAATGACAGTACTTCTATCCACGAACTGTCTCGTATTTGTCAGTAAATTCTAGAAATATTAGGGTTTCAATCAGTTACTCTTCCACGTTCATAAAATTTATCACTCGTGTTTTTGCCTCTTCTAAAATAAAAGAAAATCTTGAGTATTTACTTTTTGAGACTGGAACTTAAACAATCCTGATGTCAGCACACTCAAAGCTATTGTTAATCTTTCACATTTGCCAACTGGAAAATAAGTGTATAACAGTAAAGTAAGTATTCTGAAAAGCAATAGAGACATTTTATAATTCCAAGTTATTTAATGAAGTTTTCAATTCTGATCACTCCTATATTTATTACCATGAATATATCAACTAAGAGGTATTTCATGCTGGTTTTAGAAAAGGCAGAGGAACCAGAGATCAAATTGCCAACGTCCGCTGGATCATCGAAAACCAAGAGAGTTCCAGAAAAACATCTATTTCTGCTTTATTGACTATGCCAAAGCCTTTGACTGTGTGGATCACAATAAACTGTGGAAAATTATGAAAGAGATGGGAATACCAGACCACCTGACCTGCCTCTTGAGAAATCTGTATGCAGGTCAGGAAGCAACAGTTAGAACTGGACATGGAACAACAGACTGGTTCCAAATAGGAAAAGGACTACATCAAGGCTGTATATTGTCACCTTGCTTATTTAACTTATATGCAGAGTACATCATGAGAAACATTGAGCTGGAAGAAGCATAAGCTGGAATCAAGATTGCAAGGAGAAATACCAATAACCTCAGATATGCAAATGACACCACCCTTATGGCAGAAAGTGAAGAAGAACTATAGAGCCTCTTGATGAAAGTGAGAGAGGAGAGTGAAAAAGTTGGCTTAAAGCTCAACATTCAGAAAACTAAGATCATGGCATCCAGTCCCATCACTCCATGGCAAATAGATGGGGAAACAGTGGAAACAGTGGCTGACTTTATTTTCGGGGGGCTCCAAAATCACTGCTTTCCTGGTGGCTCAGAGATTAAAGCGTCTGCCTCCAATCCAGGAGACCCAGGTTTGATCCCTGGGTCGGGAAAGGAAACCCACTCCAGTATTCTTGCCTGGAGAATCCCATGGACGGAGAAGCCTGGTAGGCTACAGTTCATGGGGTCACAAAGAGTTGGACACAACTGAGCGACTTCACTTTCCTTTCCTTTTCCTTTCCAAAATCACTGCAGATGGTGACTGCAGCCATGAAATTAAAAGATGCTTACTCCTTGGAAGGAAAGTTATGACCAACCTAGACAGCATATTAAAAAGCAGACACATGTACCCCAATGTTCATCACAGCACTGTTTATAATAGCCAGGACATGGAAACAACCTAGATGTCCATCAGCAGATGAATGGATAAGAAAGCTGTGGTACATATACACAATGGAGTATTACTGAGCCATTAAAAAGAATTCATTTGAATCAGTTCTAATGAGATGGATGAAACTGGAGCCGATTATACAGAGTGAAGTAAGCCAGAAAGAAAAACACCAATACAGTATACTAACACATATATATGGAATTTAGGAAGATGGCAATGACGACCCTGTATGCAAGACAGGAAAAGACACAGATGTGTATAACGGACTTTTGGACTCAGAGGGAGAGGGAGAGGGTGGGATGATTTGGGAGAATGGCATTCTAACATGTATACTATCATGTAAGAATTGAATCGCCAGTCTATGTCTGACGCAGGATACAGCATGCTTGGGGCTGGTGCATGGGGATGACCCAGAGAGATGTTATGGGGAGGGAGGTGGGAGGGGGGTTCATGTTTGGGAACGCATGTAAGAATTAAAGATTTTAAAATTTAAAAAATAAAAAAATAAAAAAAAGCAGAGACATTACTTTGCCAACAAAGGTCCATCTAGTCAAGGCTATGGTTTTTCCAGTAGTCATGTATGGATGTGAGAGTTGGACTATAAAGAAAGCTGAGTGCCAGAGAATTGATGCTTTTGAACTGTGGTGTTGGAGAAGATTCTTGAGAGTCCCTTGGACTGCAAGGAGATCCAACCAGTCCATTCTAAAGGAGATCAGTTCTGGGTGTTCATAGGAAGGACTGACGTTGAAGCTGAAACTCCAATACTTTGGCCACCTGATACAAAGAGCTGACTCATTTGAAAAGACCCTGATGCTGGGAAAGACTGAGGGCACAAGGAGAAGGGGACAACAGAGGATGAGATGGTTGGATGGCATCACCAACTCAATGGATATGAGTTTGGGTAGGCTCCGGGAGTCGGTGATGGACAGGGAGGCCTGGCATGCTGCAGTTCATGGGGTTGCAAACATTTGGACACGACTGAGAGACTGAACTGAACTGAATTGAAGAGGTATTTATTTTCTTCCATAAACCCATGCCTCTTTGAAAATATCAAAATTACCTCTCCTTTCCAACAATATATTAAAAGCAAGCTTGACACACAGAGAAATCTTTACAAATGAAATATGATGTCTGAGATTTTCTTCCAAAAGAATGGGAAGTGACAGCTTTTGTGGGGCAAGATTGTCCATGCACAGGTAATTGCTGAAATAGATTGGTACATAGAAATTAATTTTTCTATTCTCTCCACTTTGCATATATTTTCAAAATATATAATAAACTTACTTTAGGAAGTTATCACTAAAATGTAGAAATTATTTTAGTAAAGTTTCATGAAATCTTTTGTGTTTCATGTCACAGAGCAAAAAAATATTTCCTAATATTTTTTAAGGATGTCTCCACTGATGGACTGTAGATCTTTCTCTTTATATTCCGTAAGACCTACCGCCAAAGCCAGACACACGTTTGTGAAAAGGTTACCATCCCAGCATAAAACTGGAAACAGATTTTTATTAGTGACTTGTTTTGTTATACAAGCCATTAGCCGTTTTCATTTCTACAATTTCAGAAATGCTGATTTCACAAAGGATATTAGACTGTACTATTACAGAGAATCCTATTTATCTTCCCATTAAATACCACTACCACTTTCTAAGTGTTTAAAGAATGTTCCTATATGATTTCCCAAAGAATTTTTGCTTCTTCTTTAAACTAGGTTGGGTTGTGATTGGGTGTGAAGGTGAAAAACGACAACGTCAATCCCCTTCATATAGTGGTTAAATGAAGGAATCAGTGAAGTCAGTATCAAATCAACATGTAGAGATTCTTAAATATCTATGAAGCTGGAAGAACAATTTTGAAGTCTGTGCTTAAAACACTAGATCCTTTGGAGCTCAATTAACCAATTTTTTCATAACTGTATCTATATAGCCACACTGATTATGCTTCCATACATATCCACCAGGTAAACTGACCTAAACCATCAGGGTTCAGAAAATGAAAAAAAAAAAATTGCAGCTCAATGGAGTGGGGAGAAAGAAAGAAAGGAAAAAGCATATGCTGAGTGCTTAATATGGGCCAGAAGCAGTTCTAAAGCTTAAGACACCTCATTTACTTGCTATCAACAAACTTGTGAGATAGACAATAATATCCACATTTTATAGGTGAGGAAACCAAGGCTCAGAAAAATTTGTCTGTCAAAGGACAAGCAGGAGAGCTGGGATTCAAACTCAGATCAGTTTGCCTTCAAAGCCATTAAGCCACACTTCCACTGACACCTTTTCAAATCATAATAAAAATTGACTCTGTAATTAATTCCTTAATGGATATTATTCAAATCACTTCAATATGCAGCATAAGTCAATCTGTGACGAACACATTTTGAAGAAAAGTCATATTTAACAACAACGACAAAAAAAAAAAAAACAAGGACCAGAGCATCAATATAAACCAGAGTGGGGCATTGGTCAGAATATCAACCTTAGGTTTAAAAAGCTTAATTCCAGATGAACCATTTACCAGCGGCTGACCTGGGGCAAGGAATGACCTCAGTTTCCCCACTGGTAAAATGTACAATGCTTATCCCATTGTTCCACCTCGGATCGTTGACATTGATGGGAACGAAATTGCTAACGCTGGTAAAATCAACATGTGCTTATATATAAGGAATGACTCAATAAGATATTATACTGAAGAGCTATTTTCATGTTAGAATAACTTGGCACAAATAGAATGAGGAATACAGATCACCAACAACAGGAAGAAGCTGCTCTCAAGCGGGCGGGCCCCATCTCAGCGGGAGCCACTTGACAGCAGCAGGTGCTGCTTGGAGGACCAGTTTTCTGTCTGCTTTCAAACAATCCCGTCCCTCACTGGCACGGGAGGGAAGGCGCGAATGAAGGGCTGGGCAAGGAGCACCAAAAGAGGCAGAAGGTTAGGTTCTACTACACCCAGGTGCCAGGCCCTGGTTAAACTCCTTACCCCTCCAGGCCTCAATTCACGCATCTGTAAGACGCAGAGACCTTTCCCGCCCTGCTTCCCGGGCAGAGCTAATACCCGAGTCAACGTGCAGGAAAAGCGTGGTAAACCCTGCTGAGAATGACACGGTGACGATCACCTGTCAAATGAAAGGCTGGGAGGACGGCTCCTCCGTTAGCCCCTAGCAGTTTGGACATTCCGAAAGCGTCGACCCGCGGCCGCCCTGGGCCGCCCCTCTGATGGAGTAAAGCAGCCCCCCGCCCACCTCTCGGCCCACGGGGTGCGCGGAGTCCCCTGTCGCTCACACCCCTAGATGAGTACGCAGGGCAGGCCCAGAGCCTGCCCACCCCCGTCCCTCGGCCTCCTCGGAGGACCCCACGGCCCTCCCGAGCTGCCGCGGCTCCCCTCCCCCAGCAGTGTTCCCTGTCCCTCTCCGCTCGCACTCCCAGGTGAGGGGAGGGGGTGAAAGGGCGTACCCCGCCGCCATTTTGTCCCCTCGGCCCCCTCTACGCCTTCCGCCGACCCGCACCCCAGTCCAGGATCTCCCGGCTCTGCGTAACGCGCGCCCCTCGCGGACACTCACCCCTGGCCGCCCTGCGCAGTTCGGGGCGGCTCCGAGCGTCCCGCCGGGAAAGGGGCGGGGCGGGGCGATTGCGGAGGGGCGGGGCGGCTGGCCGGCGCACCACGTGACTCCCAGCTGCGGCCGCGCCCCTCAGTGCTCCACTCACCGGCAGCCCGCGCGCAAGCGCAGCCAGGTTCCCGCCGACGGGCCGCCGAGGCGGGAGGTAGGGCGTGGGTTTCTTTCGTGACCGGGGCGCGGCTGCTTCTCGGGTCTGTTCCCTTCCCCAGGCCGTGCTTGCATCCCACTTTTGGCCACACAGTTGTTTCTCTCACGAAATCAGTCCCTCCCTTCCCTCTGCTTCCTTTATCACCATAGTCTGTCCCATAGATAAAGAACCGAGAAGTCCGCCTCAGAAATCTGTAACTGAAATTGCTTCAGAAAAGTGCAGTCCTAAGCGAAACACAGCTTACCCTCTGCCGCAAAGCTTTATTCGGCACCGCCCGGGTGCCAGACTTGAAAGGATCAAAGTACAAAGACCTAACAATTGTGTTTTCCGTACTTCAAAGACATAGGAATTAAGTAATTCAACGATGTCAGAACCATTCAGACCTTAATTACCACATAAATATTACCCCATTCACTTCTCAGCCGGCTGAGAAACTCAAGCTCATTATACCTTTCCCTCCCCTTTTTTACCCACAGTATGCAGGAAGTTATGGAATACAATGGAGTCTACCTCGCAGCTAGACTCTAAGTGCTGTGAGGGTAGGAACCATACTGTTGGTGGTTCAGGCCGTTCCCACCTCCTGCCTTCTTAGAAAACTTGCTCTTTCATTTAACAAGTGATTTTTGAGCACTTACTGTATGTCAGATGCTATTCTAGATGCTTGGAGTTAATAAGTAAACAATAGATAAAAATCCTTGCCTTCCTAGAGCAGGGTAGAGATGATAAATAAAATGAGTAGGGTAAAGAGAGCACATATTGCCTTTTCATAAAAGGTGGTTAGGGCCTTATTCCTCTTATCATTGTCCCCTTTCTCCTCTCACTCTCATTTCCGTAAGCATCTAAACAACTATTTCCATCTTGAAATCTCTCACCAAACCCACTGAACTGAACTGAACAGCAAAAGTAAAGACTGACTTTGGGGTCAGGTCATGTAAGTGTGTGATCTTCGGAAAATAACTCTCTAAACTTTATTTTTTCTCATCTGTAAAATGTAGTTTTAAGATACACTTTAATGAGTTTTTGTGAGTCTTAAATGAATCAATTTTTAGAAAGCACTTAAAATGTTAGTGTACAGTTAGAGCTCAGATTGTACCAGTGACTTTATTTTTTTCATTTAGCCTTAAAACAAATATGAGGTAGGTACTATCATATAGAGGGTTCCCTGGTGGCTCAGATGGTGAAGAATCTGCCTGCAGTGCAGGAGACATGGGTTCAATCCCTGAGTCAAGAAAATCCGCTGGAGAAGGGAATGGCTACCCACTGCAGGGTTCTTATCTGGAGAATTTCGTGGACAGAGCCTGGTGGGCTACAGTCCATGGGGTTGCAAAGAGTCAGACACAACTGAGTGACTAACACTTTAACTTTCACTTTTTTCTATCATATAGGGCTTTCTAGGTGACACTGGTAGTAAACCAGCCTGCCAATGCAGGAGACATGGGTTTGATCCTTGGTTCAGGAAGATCTCCTGGAGAAGAAAATGGCAACCCACTCCAGTGTTCTTGCCTGGAGAATCCCACGGACAGAGAAGCTTGGCAGGCTATAGTTCAGGGGGTTGCAAAGAGTCAAACATGACTGAAGTGACCTAGTATACTGAAGTGACAGGCAAGTACTATCATACAACTGTCCCTTTTTCTTTAGCTGCCTGTCTTGCCCCACCTCTTGACTTCTGACACGCTGGTCCCTCCAGTATACACCTGCTCTTCTTTTCCACCTGGCAAACTCCCTCTCACCTCAGCTGCTCTCTCCACTGGGCTTCCAAAGCACTTTGTACAAACTCTAATAGTTAGATCCCCTTGAAAACAAGGAACAAGGACTCACTCAGTAAAAAGTAAAGTTTTCCATAAGACTGGAATTGAATTACAGAGGACTATAAAACCAGCCACTCTTGCTTCTCTCAGGTGAATCCCCTGGCTTCACTGCTTCTTTTTGCTTTCAGCAGTAGGCAAGGAGAAGCCAAGAGATTTCTTCTCTCTTGCTCTCCCTTGAGCATCATCTCCAGTGGTTAATACAACATCTCTGTGGCTCCAACTCCACCTGGGAACCTCCTGCCATGGCTCTAGATTCTGCCTGACAGTCTTAGCTTTGAGGTTCTGATAACATCACATCTTTCCATTGTTCACCAGGAGTTTAATTTGCTCACCTGTTTAACTTGAATGCCTTTATCACTTCCAACAAGTGGAAAATAAAATTCTAGTAATCCAGGGCAAGCAATGGTACTATAATTGCTTAAATTAGTATCTGCAGTTGCTTGTAAGAAAATGCCAGATGAAAGTAAGGAAATAAAATTTGGAGCTACTGTACTTCACTATGTGTTAGTCATGATAATTATAAGGACTACAGAGTAGGCTGACAACTTCACAAGCATTAGGCAGCTTAGAGAGGGAAAATATTAAATTCAGAGCTTTAAACTCTCAGCTAAATGTGTGATCAGAGAACCAGAAAGCTTCTACAGTAGCGTGGAGAATCTCTTGTTTCTTACCACTTAAGGACAAACCATGGTTGAGGATCAGAACCAAATATATTTGTTCAAGTTGCTAAAATGTGATGACATTGAATTCACAGCCTAAGTCACTGCCTTAAAGTTAGGACATCAACTGGAAACTAGCATGGTCCTGTGACTTAAGATGGGGACATTTGAGGTGACCTCCAACTAGCCCCATAAATATCCCCCAAGCCCCATCTCCTTACTGACCTTCCCCTGTTGAAAGAATATATATGCAGCAGTTGCCTTGAAAAGAGAAATCTATTCTCCCCCAAATCCTATCCCCCTACCACCTCCAAATCCACTTGTAAAGTTAAATCCAGGGAACCAGGAGAGAATTATAAGGTATCTTCCAGATAATAAATAAATGAGCTTATACACCTAAGCAATTACAGTATCTTTTCTATTTGCATTAGCAATAGCCTGGAAAACTGTATCAGAGTAGATTCTAAGGATATTACAAAAGAAAGGCTAGAATATAATATGTCAGATTAAACACAGGTGTCTTTCTGCTCTTAATGTTCTAAAGGGAGCACCTCTAGCAACCTGCCTGATCTGGTTGATTGAAACCAGGATTCAGTAGTGGCCTACGTTTAATGAAACTAAGCAGTCAGAATTTCACTCAAATAATGGGGAGAAGGAGGGCTTCCCTGGTAGCTCAGCGTAAAGAATCTTCCTGCAATACAGGAAGTGCAAGTTTGATCCCTGGGTCAGGAAGATCCCCTGAAGTAGGACGTGGCAGCCCACTCCAGTATTCTTGCTGGGAAAACCCATGAACAGAGAAGCCTGATGGATCCACAGGGTCACAAAGAGTTGAACTCAACTGAATTGGCAGCATGCATAACGGGGAGAAAGAAATGTAAAGATTCACACAAAAAAGTCAAGCTACAGGGTCACACATGAAAGAGTCAAGGTGATGGGAATGTTGGAGTAAATTTATTATGTGCAACCAGCTCACCCTTCTGACTATATTTTATAGAAAGGGTCAGAGGGCACTAAGACACTGAGAAAACATTAGAAAAACACAGGCCTCCTTGAAAGCTCTGCAATGCCTCTCCACTTTGGACCAAGGATGATTGAAATGGGTTTCCTGGTTTCAGTGGGAATGCTGCCAGAGTGGCAGGGGCCATGTGCCAATAATAAACCATAGAGACAGGGAGCCACAGTTACCATGATGGACCACAATGGACAGCAGGAGCAGAGTGGTAGTCAGAATGTTTTGATCCTCAGGGACCTGTAGGGGTACCAACTTGATGACAGGATCCCTAGGACTGAAATATTAATGGATGGGTAGCCTACCAAAGTTTTCCGTGATATACACAACCCGGAGAACTAACATTCTGGTACACAGAAGCCTCACTTGAATTGTCACAAGAGGAAGTCTTGGCCCCTAATTCAGTTCCTGGTTATAGTACATACCCAGGGTCCAGTGATTAAAGGAGAAACTGGGTCCTCTTGAGGAAGGACACTGCAACATTGTCACAACTGTATACCATAAATCTTTCTCTAAGACTTTCCCCAAAGGACCTGTGGCGTTTAAAAGAATGAGCATGCACTGAGGGCAAGGACATATCCAGACTTTGAAGGATTATTAGACACTGATCTGAATTTATGCTAATCCTTTGGGACCCCTGGATAGATTGAGGGCTTCGGGTAACCAGATAATAAGCTTATATCCAAGTCAATCACACAGAGGGCTCAGAGAGTTCTGTAAACCCATGCTGAGTTAATTTTCCAGGTCCTAAATGCATGTTTAGACTAGATAGGCTTGGCAACTGGTAGATTTCCTGCACTAGCTTCCTGACCCATGCAAAAGGACTGTTAGGATAGGCAGAGCCAAGTGGCCCCTGGAACTGCCCTTCCCTAATTAAATGGTAAAATGAAACTGAAAGTGTAAGTCACTCGGTCGTTTCCAACTCTTTGCAACCCCATGGACTGGACTGTCCATTGAATTCTCCAAGCCAAATGCAGTATCACAGCCCTCTGGGAATTGCAGGGATCGGTGCCACCATCAAAGATTTGATAGATGCAAAAGTGATGAGTCTCATCTCACTTCTGTATAATTCCTGCTTTTGACAATGGCAAAACTAGACAGAAATTCAGATTATCCAAGCTTCTACTCAGGAGATTTTGAAACGTTGTTTATATGTACCACATCTTTATCTGTTCCTTTGTCAGTGGACATTTGGGTTGCTTCCATGTCCTGGAGAAGGAAATGGCAACCCACTCCAGTATTCTTGCCTAGAGAATCCCATGGACAGGGGAGCCTGGTCGGCTGCTCTCCATGGGGTCGCAGAGAGTCAGACATGACTGAACCGACTTAGCATGCATACATGCATTGGAGAAAGAAATGACAACCCACTCCAGTATTCTTGCCTAGAGAATCCCAGGGACAGAGGAGGATGGTAGGCTGCCGTCTATGGGGTGGCACAGAGTCGGATACGACTGAAGCGACTTAGCAGCAACAGCAGCATGTTTTGGCTATTGTAAACAGTGTTGCAATGGACATTGGGGTGCATGTATCCTTTGGATCATGTTTTTCTCCAGATGTATGACCAGGAGTGAGATTGCAGGGTTATATAGTAGCTCTATTTCTAGCTTTTTAAGGAACTTCCATACTGTTCTCTCATGGTTGTACCAAGTTACATTCCTGCCAACAGTGTAAGAGGGTTCCCTTCTCCTCCACACCCTCTCCAGCATTTGTTGTTTGTGGGTTTTTTGATGATACTCATTCTGGTTGGTGTGAGGTGATATCTCACTGTAGTTTTGATTTACATCAAACTATTGTTAATAGGTAAACATAAATCATGATTCCTTTGTTCTCAGGTACATTCTTAATACCTAAAACAGTGTTGAATGTGTGATAGGTGCTTAATAAATATTTGTCAAGTCAAAAAAAAACAAAACTAGGCAGCGACTCCACTTGGACCTTTTGATCCAGATATGGCATCTTTGCTGAGACACATCAACCTAGTCCTGCCCATGTAGTATGCAGCTGTTGATCTGGCAAGTCATTTTCCCCTCAAATCAATTAGCACAGAAAATCAAAGCAACACATTTTCGTATGTCAGGAACAGTAACTGACTTTTATAGTTTTACTTCAGGTCCATGTCAATTCTCAAATACTGTCACAGTGTAGCCCACATGGACCTTGACCATCTGGACATCCTGTGGAACATTCATCTGATCCAGACAGACACTAATAGCATCTGTTGACTGACTCAGTGAACAGGAAGTAGCAAATATTCTCAGTAAGATACATGAATGCCAGAGACACACAACTTCTGTGAAAGGAGTATTGCACTATTCCTGTACAGCAGGGGTTCTCAACCAGAGACAATTTTGTCCCCTACTGAACATTGAGCAGACACTATTTGGAGACATTTTTGGTTGTCACAGCTGTAGGGAAGGGAGTTAGTGGCTATTGGCATCTTGTGGGCAGAGACCCAAGGATGCTGCTAAACATCCTGCAATGTACAGGGCACCTCCTCACAATCAAGAACTATCAAGTTCAAAACATCAAGATGAAAAAGTCAAGAAACCCTGTGTTAAAGCTAAAGACAGGTTTCTGTACCTTGTGCATCCGAACACTAAGAAAGATGCACAATCATGGTGGGCCCATTTGGATTTTGGAGGCAACATACACCACATCTGGATGTATTTCTCTGAGCCATTTACTGAGAAACCTGTGTTCCCAGAAAATAAAAAAGCTCTGCAGCACATCCAGGCTCTGCCAATCAAGTCTAATAATCCAGATCTTAAGTTTCTGTGATAAGTGAGGATGCTGTATGGACCCTTACACAAATCCCAATAAGAGATTCAAAGCACAGGACTTCAAGTTTTTTACATTATACCATGCTCTCTTATGCTAAAAGAGCACTAGATTCTGATAGACGATCATGATGACATAAAGATTGATGTTCTCTGATCTGCCGATCTTGACGTGCCATGACATAAGATATGTGCCTGTGTGCTAAGTCACTTCAGTCATATCCAACTCTTTGTGACACATGGACCATAGCCCACCAGATTCCTCTGTCCATTAGATTCTCCAAGCAAGAACACTGGAGTGGGTTGCTGTGCCTCCAGCAGGAGATCTTCCCAACCCAGGGATCGAACCCAAGTCTCCTAAATCTCCTGCAATGGCAGGTGAGTTCTTTAACACTAGCACCACCTGGGAAGCCCAATATTAGACATACATACCAACAAACCATCATCAATTAAAAATAGCATAGAAAGATTACCTTTGATTGGGTCAGGAGGACACAAGTAAGTGGCACAGGCAGATGGCAGGGACTCTAGGGCCTCATGAGGAGTTCCCTATGACCATCACTTAGAGGAAAACAAAGCAGAATAAAATAAAACTTGGGCCTAGTTTAAAGATGGGCCTGCACCATATGTTGGCATCAGCTGGAAGTGGATTGTTATTATATTACCCAGGAGCAGGTTTGAAAGAAAATGTGAAAATCAACTCTCCCAGTGGGGAGAGCTTTGGGTAGTACATGTGGATGTCCGCTTAGCCTATAAGGATCATAGTCTGAGGTACAGATCTACTCTGGCTCATAGGTAGTAAGTAACATTTGCCTATTGCTCAGAGACTTGTAAAGAATAACATTGAAATATTGGTAACAAGGAAATCTATGGAAGAGGAATATGAATACCATGAGTCACCATGTGTGCGTGCTCAGTTGTGTCTGACTCTTAGCAGTCCCGTGGACTGTAGCCCACCAGGCTCCTCTATCCAAGGCATTTTTTAGGCAAGAATACTGGAGCAGGTTGCCATTTCCTTCTCCAGGGGTTCTTCCTGGCCCAAGGACCAAACCCTTGTCTCTTGTGTCTCCTGTGTCTCCTACATTGGCAGGCAGATTCCTCACCAGCTGAGCTACTAATGGATCTCTCAAAATTGGCCTTTTTGGGCTTTCCTAGTGGCTCAGCAGGCTTCCCTGGTGGCTCAGTCAATAAGGAATCTGCCTGCAATGCAGGAGACCCAGGTTCAATCCCAGGGTTGAGAAGATCCCCTGGAGAAGGAAATGGCAACCCACTCCAGTATTCCTGCCCATATAATCCCATGGACAGAGGAGTCTGGTGGACTACAGTCCATTGGATTGCAAAGAGTCAGACTGAAGTGACTTAGCATGCATGCATGAAGATTTTTGCTTCTTATTTGAAAGCTTACCCAAACGCATCCACTGAAGAGAAAGTTCTTCTACCATATGATTCAGCAAGCCCACTCCTGGTCAAATATCCAGGAAAGATGAACACTCTAATTGGAAAAGATGAACATGCACCCCAATGTTCATAGCAGCACTATTTATGGAAGCCAAGACATGGAGGCAAACTAAATGTCCATCAGCAGATGAACAGATAAAGAAGATGTGTGTGTGTATACAATGAAATTTTACTCAGTCATAAAAAGAATGAAATATTGCCATTTGCAGGAGCATTAATGAACCTAGAGATTATCATACTCAGTGAAGTAAGTCAGGCAGAGAAAGTCAAATATCATATGATATCACTTAAATGTGGAATCTAAAAAATAATGCAAATGAATTTATTTACAAAACAGAAATAGACCCACAGACATAGAAAACAAAGTTATGGTTACCAAAGAGGAAAGGGAAGTTGTTGTTCAGTCACTCAGTCATGTCTGACTCTTTGTGACCCCATGAATGGCAGTATGCCAGGCTTCCCTGTCTTTCCCCATCTCCCAGAGCTTGCTCAAACTCACGTACATTGAGTTGGTGATGCCATCCAACCATCTCATCCTCTGTCGTCTCCTCCTCCTGCCCTCAATCTTTCCCAGTATCAGAGTCTTTTCCAGTGAGTCAGCTCTTTGCATCAGGTGGCCAAAGTATTGAAGCTTCAGCTTCAGCATTGGTCCTTCCAATGAATATTCAGAGTTGGTTTCCTATAGGATTGACTGGTTGGCTCTCCTTGCAGTCCAAGGGACTCTAAAGAGTCTTCTTCAATACCACAGTTTGAAAGCATCGATTTTTCGGTGCTCACCCTCACCCATCGGCAGAAAATGAAAACAGAATAGGGAAGGATAAATTAGGAGCTTGGGATTAGCAGATACTAACTACCATTTACAAAACTGATGAAAGAAAGAAGGAAAACAAGGATTTACTATTGTGTAATAATCTATAATGGAAAAGAGCCTGAAAAATAAGGAAAATATGCATAACTGAATCACTTTGCTGTACACCTGAAACTAACACATTATTGTAAATCAACTATACTTCAGTTGGTTAATTAATTTTTAAAAACAGAGAAAGCTGTTAATAATCAGGGAGAAGACCCATTCTGTGAGTGTTTATTGGCTCCATTATTCAGCCTCCAGTCTTTGTTCACCAGGCTTGTGTACTAGTAGCCATGGCAATAGGGATAAGGGCTCCACACTGCGGATTTTCCTCCCCAAGGCAGAGAGCTCAGACTGCAAGAGCAGAAGCCAACTTTGAACCCTTGTTATGGCACTCTTCCTCAGGGCACTGAGGGCATGCTGATTATATTTGACCGTTTCCATCAAAATGGGCCAGAGATTTATTCTCACTCGAATAGATACTTCTTTCTTCTTTCCTTATCCAAAATAGTTCTACCAGCAACAAGATCTGTGGAGTTATGGAATGTGATGATTCCATGACTCATTATCATTATATCCATATAAGACTGCTTCTCACCAAAGACCTCATTTGAAAGCAAGAGAAATTGGCTCAGACTCTTGTTTTTCACTATTATTACCACGTACCCCACCATCTGAGAACATCTAATCCAACAGATTGATGGAATGACCTACTGAAGTCATAATTACAGCACTGCATTTGTGCTAAGTAGCTTCAGTCATGTCCAACCTTGTGACCCTGTGGACTGTAGCCCACCAGGCTCCTCTGCCCATGGGATTTTCCAGGCAAGAATACTGGAGTGGGTTGCCATGCCCTCCTCCAGGGGATCTTCCCGACCCAGGGATTGAACCTGTGTCTCTTACATCTGCCTGCATTGGCAGGCGGGTTCTTTAACACTAGCACCACTTGGGAAGCGCCAATTACAGCACTACTTGTGGGCCAAATCTGTGAGATCCAGTGCTACCAGGAGGCAGTTTATGCTCTGAGCCAGTGACCAACAGATGGTGCTGTTTCTCTTACAGTCACAATACCTAGGTTCTGGAAACTATTATACCTAATAAGCCGCTGACAAAATTTAGTTTCCCTTCTTCCCAATCATAAATGCCTCTTTTTTTTTATAGGTCTTGATTCCTATCTTAGTTTGTGTTCGTGTCCTAAGACAGAACCTTGTGTCCAGGCAATTTATCTGGTAGATCACTCCAATGAGCACAAGTGATGAAGGGAGGAAAGTAAATCAGAGAAAGAAGAAAAGACAATAAGGTGTGTAAGGATGAGAAATTAATCACTCATGGGAAACTGAAGCTCATTATCACCAAGAAACCTCTGAAAAAACGAATGGAATAAACTTCAGAATTGTCCTTTTGGAGGACAGGAAGGCAGGACATATACCTGCCAACTCCAACTAAAGGACATTAACTCTGTCACATTTCTGGGCTTTCCTGTGGCAGAGTGTGAGAGAACCTAGAGGGAGAGACTAGAGAAGTGGGGAAAAGCTTTCTTTGTGCAGGTAGCCTCTACTGCAGCTGCAGGTGACTCAGATGGGCCAAAGGGATATGAAGAGAAGCATCTACCTCATCTGCTATACCCCCAAGGGAGGCATGCTTTCATGACGGGACACAATGATGGTCCAATTGAGTGAGAAATTGAAACTGCCACCTGACTGTTTTGGGGTCCTCGTGCCACGAATCTAATAGCCAGAGGAGAGGTTACAATACTGGATGGAGTGGACTGTCCCAATTAACAATGAGGACAGAGAGGATTCTATCTGGTACCTAGGAGGAATCACTGGGGCATCCCTTGTTTTTCCATCTCTAGTAGAAAAGATTAAAGAAAGAACCCAAAAAGGCAAGACCACTAAAGATTTGAATCATTCAGAAATGAAAGTTGGGGTGACTACCTAGGTAAAGGGCCACAACCAGCTACAGCATAGACAAAGAACAATAGATGCACAGAATGAATAGTGAAAGAAGGAAGTAATAAATATCACCTCTAACCTTATGACCAGTTATAGTGATGATTAACGGTTATGCATATTTTGTTAAGTAAAGTCTGATACTGTAAAGAACAATATTGCATAGGAACCTGGAATGTTAGGTCCATGGATCAGGGAGACTGGATGTCGTCAAGCAGGAAGTGGCAAGTGAACATCGACTTCTTAGGAATCAGTGAACTAAAATGGACTGGGATGGGTGCATTTAATTCAGATGACCATTATATCTACTACTGTGGGCAAGAATTTCTTAGAAGAAATGGAGTAGCCCTCAAAGTCAATGAAAGAGCTCGAAATGCGGTACTGCAGCATGATCTCAGTTCATTTTCTGAGGCAAACCATTCAACATCACAGTAATCCAACTCTATGCCACAGCCACTGATGTCAAAGAAGGTGAACTTGAAGGCTTCTATGAAGACCTACAACATCTTCTAGAACTCATGCCAAAAAAAGATGTCTTTTTCATCACAGGGGATTGGAATGCAAAAGTGGGAAGTCAAGAGATGCCTGGAGTAACAAGCAGGTTTGGCCTTGGAGTACAAAATGAAGCAGGGCAAACAGTTTTGTCAAGAGAACATGCTGGTCATAGCAAACACCCTCTTCCAATCACACAAGAGCTGACTCTATACATGGACATCACTAGATGGTCAATACCAAAATCAGATTGATTATATTCTTTGCAGCCAAAGATGGAGAAGCTCTATACAGATAGCAAAAACGAGAGTTGGAGCTGACTGTGGCTCAGATCATGAATTCCATATTGCAAAATTCAGACTTAAATTGAAGAAAGTAGGGAAAACCACTAGGCCATTCAGATATGACCTAAGTCAAATCCCTTATGAGTACACAGTGGAGGTGACAGATTCAAAGGGTTAGACCCGGTAGACAGAGTGCCTGAAGAACTATGGATGGAGGTTCATAACATTGGATAGGAGGCAGTGACCATAGCCATTCCAAAGAGAAAGAAATGCAAGAAGGCAAAGTGGCTGTCCGAGGAAGCTTTACAAATAGCCAAGGAAAGAGGAGAAGCAAAAGGTAAGGGAGAAAGGGAAAGATATACCCAACTGAATGCAGAGTTTCAGAGAAGCAAGGAGAGATAAGAAGGCGTTCTTCAATGAACAATGCAAAGAATTAGAGGAAAACAATAGAATGAGAAAGTCTGGAGATCTCTTTGAGAAAACTGGAGATATCAAGGGAACAGTCAATCCTATAGGAAATTAAACCTGAATATTCATTGGAAGGACTGATGCTGAAGCTGAAGCTCCTATACTTTGGCCACCTGATGTGAAGAGCTGATTCACTGGAAAAGACCCTGATGCTGGGAAAGACTGAAGGCAAAAGAAGAGGATGGCAGAGAATGAGATGGTTACATAGCATCACGTACTCAAGAGACATGACTATGAGCAAATACCAGGATACAGTAAAGGACAGGGAAGCCTGGAGTGCTGCAGTTCATGGGGTTGCAAAGAGTCAGGCACAACTCAGGAACTGAACAACAACCAAATGTGATTTGTCCAGTGAGTTGCCTAAATCTTCATCCCTGTGTATCCTGAGCTCCTGATTATCATGCCATTATCAGGTCATGGTTGCTGAATTTTTCCTCTTACATTTAAAACTGACCATGGAATATCAAGAGGTTCCTTACTGGATCACCCAAGTGCCAAATGTTCCTGCTTGCTCCATACATAGCAACAGGTCCACCTCCTTGTGATTATCAAAGTCATTTTCCCCCACAAGGTAGTAGCTCCTTTTCACTGGCACAAAGACCTCAAAGTGGCAAGGTGGCAGTCATAGTATTAAGTTAAATAGGATTCTTTGTTCCCTGGTGGAAGTGTACTCTTTCTGGAATCTGAGAACTACAGAAGCAAAGGACCTAGACATTGTGGGACCAGGAAGAACAAATTCTTCAAATGAGTTTTTGGGAGTGATGGTGAGTTGGTCCTCCTACTTCCTCTCTTTGATCCTCAGACTCATGTATTGTGCATTGTATGAATACAGTACCATACAGTGACTGTTGGTTTAAGGTAAAAGAGAATAGAGACCTGTCCTCACAAATGTCTTCATAGGCAAATGTTCACTCTTTAGCAAGGCACAATAGCACAACTGTAGATGATTTTCAAGGTTAAAATAGAGTATAACTCTCTGCTCAATAAAATTCTCTGCTACAGATGTGGCTCTACTCTAGAATCCAAGTGGTCTTCACTATGACTCTCTTACCAGAATTGCTAGGATAAATATGGGGTTAATTCTAAATAAATATGGATTTATGAAATCAATAAACAGAAATTTATGATTTCTAAAGGTCCTATGGGATTCTTCTTACCTTTTTATGAGATGAAGATATAATACTTAAATGAGAACATCTGTATCATTTTATCAAAAATGAAAAATTAAAGGAAATCAATCACCTTCAGATATTCTACAAATTTAAAGAGCACTGTGTGCCTAAGAAAGATGAAATATTGAGCTTTTAACATTATGAAATGTTATCTTTACCTTTTTTAAAGCCTTTCATCATCAAGACTACCTTGTCTGATATTAGTATAACAACATCAGGGTTCTTTTGATTACTGGTTGCAGATATATATTTTTCTATTCATTTATTTTCAGCATCACTGTGTTTTCATACTTAAGGTATATTTATTGAAAGCAGCAAATATTTGAAGTTTTACATTCAGTCTTAAATTTTTGCTTTTCTAATTGGAGTATTTATTCCATTCATATTTGATACAGTGACTGAGAGAATTGGGCTTAAACCAACTATCTTATGGTTTCTTTTCAACCTGTCCAGTACATTCTATGTTCCCTTTTCTCTCTTTCCTTGCCTTTTTAAAGTTAAAATATTTCTCTTTATTATTTTATTTTTTCCTCTATTAGCTTGCTTGTTAGTTATGCATTCTCTTACTGATTTTCAGTGTTATAAAACAGGTTATAATATGCATCCTTGACTTACGGAAACTTCTTTAGGACTTTCACCACCTCTTGAACAATGCAAAGATTTTAGAAACCTTTAGTTACAGTTACTACCCACCACATACCTTACTGCTGCTGTTGTCATATATTACAATTCTTTCTGTATGTTAAGCTCTATATTGGACATAAGTTATGATATTGCTCTTATTATTTCATAAATCAATATTTCTGAAATGGAATGTGGATACTTGCTGAGGATTTTTAAGGGTCTCTAGACCTTGTAGGTCATTCTGGGCTATGCTCCTTGGCTTTCTTGAGCTATTTTATTGATAGTAGCAGCTTCCTTTTTAATACTATTTTTACATAAGATGTATCTGCCTTTAAAAGTGTATATAATACATACAGAAAACCTCTGTAAAGTTCAACACCAACGTTTATAGTAGTCATTTATAAGAATGGGATTTCTGGGCTTTCCTGGTGATCTAGTGGTTAAGAACCTGCCTTGTAATGCAGGGGACACAGTTCGATCTCTGGTGTGGGAAGATCCCACATGCTGCAGCCCAGCTAAGCCTATGTGCCACAGCTGCCGAGCCCAAGCTCTAGAGTCAAAGAGATGCAACTAGTGAACCCATGTGCTGCAACTGCTGAAGCCCGTGTACCCTAGAGCCTGTGCTCCACGACAAGAAAAGCCACCACAATGAGAAGCCGGAACAGCTCAACTAGAGAGTAGCCCCTGGTCAGTGCAACTAGAGAAAGCCCACGTGTAACAACAAAGACCCAGCACAACCAAAAACAAAAAATATATTTTTTAAAAGAATGGGATTTCCGATCATTTTTTCTCTGTTTATTTGTATATAGTGATTTCCCTAAAATAAATAAGTACTCATGCCATACTTATGTAACTCTTTGTTTCTGTACTACACTGTAGGACAAATCTTTTTTTTTTTTTTTAATAGCAATCAACTTCAAAAGTGTCCAGATAATGAACCAAGAAAAAAAAAAAGAGGCGCAAATTTCTCACAAGCGCCCCCAGACAGCATCTTGTACGGAGTTGCAATCGTAGGAACGTTTTTCTCTTTGTCAGCAGATCTGACAACACGTAAGTCTCGAATGCCTGATGTGCTTACAAAGCAATCCTGTGTTTTGTTCCCATAAACACTCCAAAACTTACAGGTTCGGGAAGTGGCGTCTTTCAAAGAAGTCACTCTGCTTTCAAAGAAGGCACTCTGTTTGGGGTTTCCTCTCACAAAACCATCTTCAAAACTAGTTTCGTAATGCCAAAAGAAAATAAATTTCATGATAATTTGTAAGAAAACTTTAGTATACAGTCTTCCTCCTCTTTTTACTCCTTCTTTCACTGCCTTCTTTAACCAACTTTCATCCCTTCCTGCTTTGCATTCTTGATGTTTACTGCTGATGTGTTTGAGTAACACTTCAAGGACTAATTGATGAGAACTTGAGGGAAAGAGTGTGGGAAAGGGTTCTGAGGCTTAATAAAACATGGGATGTGGGGAGAGGGGGCTGAGAGAGGACTGGACAGTTTGTGTGTGAGGCCCAAAGGTAAGGTGACAAAATTTGTCAATTCATTTCGGAATATTTTTGAGTGTGAAAGTGGACAGGATTAATAATTATGCCAGGTCAACCAGGACGTATGGTCACCCTATGTGTGCAGGGAGTAAGTCAGGGAAGGCACTCTAATATCTGTCCACTTAGGCTGCCTTTAGGGCCAGAGATGGGTGTAACTGCTGTAGGGCCATAAATGTGAATTGCCGGATGTAGAGGATGGCTTCAACTTCAGGATGGAGCTATCATTACATTTGATCATTGGGACAGATCCTTGTTTAATTGAGGGAAATCACATTCAATAAGAAACAGTTAAATTGAATTTGTTGCAATTATGTCTAACAGGTTATTACAATTTTATGACTACTTAAGCCCTGATCCTGGGAAATATTGAAGGCAAAGGAGGAGATGGCAGAGAATGAGATGGTTAGATGGCATTGCTGACTCAATGGACATGAGTTTGAGCAAACTCCAGGAGATGGTGGAGGACAGAGGGGCCTGGGGTGCTACAGTCCAAGAGGCCACAAAGATTCAGATGTAACTTAGCAACTGAACAGCAACACACACTTTAGATACTCCTTAGAAATGAAAGTATATTCTAAGTATATTTAACATGACACCCACCCACCTACATATTTTGTGTCATCTTCTAAGATTCCATTGTAACCCTGGAATTTCCACATCTTCTCTTCTCAAAAGACTAATGAAAGATTAAACAACCAACAAAATGCCCCTAATTGTGTGACCATTCAGTGTAGGTTGCTCCTTCATTCATTGCCCTGTAGTCTATTCCTTTGTCTTGTGTTTTCCAACTTTGGAAAAGCTACAAATTCATTCCATTTGTTAGCCTTTCCATGTAATTTGTTTATTGTGCCAAATTTCACTTATTTTCATGGAAATGCACCTTTAACACAGTGTCTGTACCATGTATACTAAGTATTGCTTTGTTTTTTAAGCCACTAATCATTGAAACACACATTTTAATAAACTCAAAATCTATACATTCTTTCTCTTAATAGTTTCAAAGTTAATTCTGCTATCTACAGTACATACTTCTACAAGAATGCCAGAATTAATTTATTCCACAAAAATTTATTGAACTTCTCTTATTAGTAAGGGCACTGGTGAAATACAGGTGAAATTACATAGTTCCTGACCTCAAGACTCTCAAATTCTTGTAGTAATACCAACAAATAGGTACAGTTGTTGTTTTTGTTTAGTCATGTCTGACAGTAGACTGTGCTAAATGCTATAGCAGGGGAACATACAAAGCACAATAATGAAATAAAGAGACCCAAGAAAATAGCAATTTTGCTTGGTAGGAAGTTAGAAAAGGCCTCCTTTAGGAAGCACTCCTGGACCCAGGATCTAGAAGGTGGAATAGAAATCTTCTAGGGAGAAGGAAAGGAAAATTAAACAAACTTGAGCCCCTTCAGTGAGCCAGACACCTTACATAAAGTATTTAATAAGCTACTCTCATAAGGCTTACCAGAAAAGGCAGTGGCACCCCACTCCAGTACTCTTGCCTGGAAAATCCCATGGACGGAGGAGCCTGGTGGGCTGCAGTCTGTCGGGTAGCTGAGAGTTGGACACGACTGAGCGACTTCACTTTCACTTTTCACTTTCATCCATTGGAGAAGGAAATGACAACCCATTCCAGTGTTCTTGCCTGGAGAATCCCAGGGATGGGGGAGCCTGGTGGGCTGCTGTCTATTGGGTTGCGCAGAGTCAGACACGACTAAAGCGACTTAGCAGCAGCAGCATAAGACTTACCAGACAGGTTTTTATTACTACAGTTTTTTTTTTTTTTACAGAATTTTAAAAAGATTAAGTCATTTGTTCAAGATAACAAAGTGGGTGAGCTATAGAGACTGATTCAAGCACTGTGCTTCTGATTCCAAAATTGTCTATCCTCTTTCCCTGGCACCATACTGCTTCCCAACAGAGCAGAAGGGTATATGACTAGTAGTTTTACATCCTGTATGATGCCATCGACATAAAGTTCTAGAACAGGCAAAACTTACCTATGATGACAGAGGTCAGAATAGTAACTATGTTTGGCAGAGGTGATATTTGGGGAATAGGAGGGAGACTTATGGGGCGATGGGCAGGTTTTGCAGGTTTGTATATGTATAGATTCATTGAGCTGTACATGTAAGATTTGTGCACTTTGTTGTATGTAAATTATACTTCAAAAATACAAATAAAAACATATTTGCGGGACTGCCCTCATAGTCCAGTAGTTAAGGATCTACCTTGTAAAGCAGAGGACCGGGTTTGTTCCCTGATCGGGGAACTGAAATCCCACATGCAGCAGGGCAACTAAGCCCATGAGCCAAGACTACTGAGCCCACACACTGCAATGAAAATATTTTGCCTGACACAACAAAGCTCCTGTGTGCCACAACTAAGACCCAATGCAGCCAAATGAGTAAATTAAAAAAACAAACATATTGGCTATGTACTATGGCTTTTATAGGGCAAGAAAGCTGACCTCTGGATTCTCATAATGCCTTTTTTATTGACAGCCTGCTTATTTTAAATATTTATTTTTCACTAAATAAAATGGATTAATTACAATTAATGAAAATGGATCAGTCTTGCCTCTCTTAAACGTAGGTCTTTAATCTGCTTCCTAACAATCCTAACTGCCAAGATCATAAAATTATTTATTTTAAGAGATGAAGAGCTGCTTTGAGACTTCTACAAGGGCTACCACCTGAATTTTTTTGAGACTCTAATGAAAGCGAAACTATAGCCCTCCTCTCCAGGAATCTACTGTGCAAAAAATTTTGCACGGGATTTTGTGATTATCATACCACTTATGATCCACCTTACAGGCAAAGATCTTAAAGTAAGATTCTCTGAGCTAACCTAATCATTTTCCTACAAATGAAAAATAAGGGCCAATAAAGGAAAGAGATCTGCTTAGGGGCTGAAGGAAGATAAAACCCAGACCTTCTGGTGCTGTTCACGTTTATGCTGTTCAGTCTATCTCCTCTTAAGATATCATTAGATTTCTTTTGCCTCAAAGCCTCCATCTGGGGAGACCTTGGGTTCAGAAGAACTTCAATAATATCTTGTGTCCTACATTTTGTAATTGGAATCACATCAGGAGCTGGCCAAATTTTACATTGTACTTATTGGAGAACAATATGTGCAAAGCTGAGTTGAGGACATTAGTCTTTTTTTTTTTTTTTTTCATGTACTGCCTCAAAGCCCAGAACTAAAGCTAAAATTTAAAATGTAATAAAAGTTTTTTCTTTTCTTTTTTTCAAAATTGTTTTAGAGAAATCAATCCTGAGGTGTTCCCTCTATTCACATTCTGAAACTTAAAACTTTATTCTATGTTGAACTTCATAACACTGGAAAGATCCCATTGAACTCTTCATTCTGTACACTTCCCAGAAGTTTCTGATTAAAAACAATTAAATTCCAACCTGACTCAAGAAATGTGTCTGATTTGTGCCCATTCAGTTTGAAACAGAATTCTTGGCACCCAATCCACATAGAGACTGTGAGAAGTGCAAGAGGACCCAGAAAGCCTTTTCTTCTGTGTGAAAAGGCCTGATCCTAAGTGGAGCAATTGATGAAAGAAAGCTCAAGCTGCAGCCTATGAATTTCTTTTTAGTTTAGTGTACTTAGGATAATGGGCAGAAACCACAGAGCCTTGTAGGTAGGCCTAGAATAAAAACCACCTCCACGTGCATTCTGTCTGCAAAGAATTTCCTAGGTACTTACTATGTTCCTTCTGCACAACCATCTTTTGCTTTTCTCCCCACATAATGTAAACTTACATTTATTGAACACTTTACCATACATGCCAGCTACTGTTGTAAATGCATATTATTTAATTTAATCTTCATAATAAACTTCTATAGTAGTCTTATTATTATTCCCATATTATAAATGAGTCAAGAGGTTTTTAGAGGCCAAGTAACAAAAAATTTATTACGGTGTCATTATTTGAGGGCTTCCCAGGTGGCGCTAGTGGTAAATAACCCACCTACCAATGCAGGAGACGGAAGAGATGTGGTTTACACCCCTGGGTCAGAAGATCCCCTGAAGGAGGGCATGGCAACCCCCTCCAGTATTCTTGCCTGGAGAATCCCATAGACAGAGGAGCCTGGCGGGCTCCCTTTAGGGTTGCAAAGAGTTGGACACCACTGAAGTGACTTAGCAGGCAAGCAGGTCATTATTTACTATTGTTCAGCTTTTCTTGTGACACATGATTATAAATCCTCAGTTTAGGCAGATTTTGACTGTCTTAAGAATTCTAGAATTCTATTGTAAATTTAGAATATGTTAAATTTGAAATTTCTAATTTACTAAAGGTTTAATTTTTAGTTGAGTATTATAATGCAAATCAAGACAAGAGATAGCTAAAATATCTTTTTACTCTAATTGCCTCATGAATTTGTTTAAACTGGGTATTCTGAGCACTCCTCAAAATAATTCTCTTCTTTTTTATATGAGCTTCTCCATTGGTCAAGTACGGAAAAATCATTCTTTCCTTTATTATGCATTTCTATAAATAAATCATAATATTAACCTTCCAACAAATATTTGAATAATAAACCACTTTCACACAGAAATGATGTTAAGTAGGCTTTCTTTCCCTGTTGAAAGTCTCAAAAATAAATTATAGCTAATATTTTAAGAAAAAGTTATAACTTTGTTTCCTAAGACAGTGAACGTGAACCATAAGCCTTAAAACAGACACCCATGTTCATATACCTTGACTATATAAAGTTCAATTCAGTTCAGTCACTCAGTCGTGTCTGACTCTATGCAGCCCCATGGACTGCAGAATGCCAGGCCTCCCTGTCCATCACCAACTCCCAGAGTTCACTCAGACTCACCTCAATCGAGTCAGTGATGCCATCCAACCATCTCATCTTCTATCATCCCCTTCTCCTCCCACTTCAATCTTTCCTAGCATCAGGGTCTTTTTAAATGAGTCAGTTCTTTGCATCAGGAGGCCAAAATATTGGAGTTTCAGCTTCAGCATCAGTCCTTCCAATGAATATTCAGGACTGATTTCCTTTAGGATGGACTGGTTAGATCTCCTTGCAGTCCAAGGGACTCTCAAGAGTCTTCTCCAACCATAGTTCAAAAGCATCAATTCTTAGGTGCTTAACTTTCTTAACAGTCCAACTCTCACATCCATACATGACTGCTGGAAAAACCATAGCTTTGATTAGATGGACCTTTGTTGGCAAAATAATGTCTCTGTTTTTTATGCTATCTAGGTTGGTCATAACTTTTCTTCCAAGAAGCAAGTGTCTTTTAATTTCATGGCTGCAGTCACCATCTGCAGTGACTTTGGAGCCCAAAAAAATGTCTGTCACTGTTTCCACTGTTTCCCCATCTATTTGCCATGAAGTGATGGGACCAGATGCCACGATCTTAGTTTTCTGAATGTTGAGTTTTAAGCCAACTTTTTCACTCTCCTCTTTCACTTTCATCAAGAGGTTCTTTAGTTCTTCACTTTCTGCCATAAGGGTGGTGTCCTCTGCATATCTGAGGTTATTGATATTTCTCCCTGCAATCTTGATTCTGGCTTTTGCTTCATCCAGCCCAGTGTTTCACATGATGTACTCTGCATAGAAGTGAAATAAGCAGGGTGACAATATACAGCCTTGATGAACTCCTTTCTCTATTTGGAACCGGTCTGTAGTTCCATGTCCAGTTATAACTATACAAAAGGTGTCACTATTTCTTAAATGCCTGGATGGTAAGTATCCTGAGTGCCAGCTCTCCAGGCAGGTGGCAGGGAATGTTTGGGACTGGTTGTAAGAAGGAGCCTCAGGTCTCCTGCAGAGCAATATTAAGTAGGCCAAGTATATGCTAGTCTTAAAGAATAATTTATGTCTTAAACATAATTTACTGAATTATACATTTTACTTAGGGACAGTGGTAAAGAATCCGCATGCCAAAGCAGGAGGCGCGGGTTCCAACCCTGGTGCGGATGACGCATTGGAGAAGGGCACGGCAACCCACTCCAGTATTCTTGCCTGGAAAAATCCCATGGACAGAGGAGCCTGGCAGGTTACAGTCCATGGGGTCGCAAAGAGTAGGAAGCGACTTAGCGACTAAGCAACCTCAAACTTGGCGAAGGCCACAGAACTTGTAAATCGCGAAACTGAGCATCAGATACAAAACATCTGGCTTCAGTACCCAGGTTCATTCGTTCTGCTCTGGTCAAATAAGTAAGTAGAGATACATTAAAGATTTGGAAATACAAAGATTTTCCTAGGTACTCTATTGTTTTCATCCAAATCTGCAGCCTTTCTCAATGATGGAAGCAGGGTCGGTTACATGGACTAGACAGGGATCTTCGGGCAGGAATGAGGCTGACTGACAGAGACACGGCGAGGGTGGAGTGAGGGCGTGTCTTCTGGAGGGTGTCGTGGCGCAAGGAAAGGCTCCCCCGGGGGTCTCCCCTCCCGGCCACGATCGCCAGCCTCCGGGAACCTCTGGGCCCGCGGCAGATCGCCACATCGCCGCGGCCCGCCCCCAGCGCCGTGCGACCCAATCAGCGGCGCGGCCTGGCGCCCCGCCTCGCCCCGCCCCCCCCACCCCCACCGGGGCTATATAGGCCTCGGCCGGACCAGTTTCACCATCGCAGTTGTGGCTCGGGCCTCAGCCTTACAGCACACTAGTAACTGAGGCCACGGACCTCTCCGCATTCCGTTCCCACCTCTGTACGTCGCCGCGCCGCCTCTCTGCAGCTTCCATCCGAGCGCCGCCGCTGGCGTGGGCCCCGCCTGCTTCCCTCCTCGCCTCACTGTGTGTCCGCGGCTGGCTGGCGCGATGCAGCTGGGCCCGAGGCCCGCCACGCTGGGGCTGCTGCTGCTGTGCGCCGCGGCAGCCAGCGCCGGGGAAGCCGAGGAGCTGCACTACCGGCAGGGCGAGCACCGCGCCGACTACGACCGCGAGGCGCTGCTGGGCGGCCAGGTGAGGCGGCCAGACCGGGGGCTGGGAGGGCCGGGCCTCGCAGCGCGGCTGCCGCGGGCTTTGTCCCCGCGGGACAAAGGGGGCGGCCGGGCGAGGCCTGGTCGGGGCAGCCTGACAATGGGGGCCGGGCGGGGCGCTGCTCACTCTCCGATGGACCCCGGGGTCTGTAAGCTCGTGAAAATAGTGCGGCCCAAGAGCCAGATCCCTTCTACTCTCCTACAAGGGGCAGGATCACTGAGGGGATCATTGGGGGCAGGGCCCTTGGAGAGCAGATATGGGTCACCCCAAAAGCCCTCCGCAAGGAAGGTCTCTAATAGCTCTGTTTTTCTCCACCATTTTACCCTCCTGATAGTAATGCTTGATCCCCCCTGTATATCGCTTACCTCCCAAAGGAAGAAGTCGATGAATATGTTAAACTCTCCCCCGAAGAGCAACACAAAAGACTGAAGTCAATCATAAAGAAAATTGACTTGGACTCAGATGGCTTTCTCACCGAAAGTAAGGACGTCCTACACAACTAACAATGGAGACATCCCTTTGTAGGAGACAAATACAAACGTTTAAGCAGGGTGTCTGTTGAGTGTAGATGACTAGTGTTGCAATCAATTAGAGATGCTATGTGAGAGGGGTAAAAAGGACATGGTGAGTAGGTTTTATACCTCCAAATCTTTAGACATAGGATACCAAGTAAAGCTCAGTGCTCTCTCCAGTAATACATAAGCATCATTGACCCTGGTGTTCAGGTCATACCTAGAGCAATTGCCGGACTCCTCACATGACTTTTTATCAACGTCAACAATGTGATTCATTTTGGAGAAACAAACTAAAACCTTAAGGCATTAAGTTTATTGCTCTTTTGATAAATGCTTCATTAGAATCTTAAGAACTTGCTTCTTTTTATAAGCAAGTGGAAAAGGACCTGTTTCATGTGAATTGTGCTTATGACAGATTATTATAACTCGGTAGGAACCATATAATCATTATATCCACCTCTTTTTGTAGGGGTGAAGAAACTGAAACCCAGAGGCATAAGTACCTTCCTCAAATGAGTGGCAAAACCAGGATTAGAATCCATATCTCCTTCCCTTAATTCAGTCTTTAATAGCCTTCACTTAAAAAAAAAAAAAAAAAAAGAGTGCTCTTAGATAGGTTCTAGAGTCAGGAACGAAATGCACAGATTATTAAAAGAATATTCTAAATAAATAGCTGTGCACCTGCCTCTCCCCATTGCTTAATTCATTTGAAAAACCCTATCAACTTTTCCAAATTGATCCTCAACAAAAATTCAGGAGCTGTTTTGCTATAACTGTCATTTAAATGCTGCTTAACATCTGAAGAATGAAGTTGCTAGAGAGAATTACAAGCTGATTGGTAAATTCAAGATGTGTTGTCAATGAAGTGCCCTCAGGTGTGGTCACCAATATTAAGGTTTTGCTCCTTCTATGTGAACAACAGAGTCTCTAGACTAATTATCCAATAAGAATAGGTCCAACTTTGGATTCATTAGAGAGTGCGCAAGATGATTTGGAAAACTTGGTGGCATTTATCTGTAAGGGCCTATATATGTTCAAATATTTAATAGTAAGCTTTAAAAAAATTAAAAGAAACTTAGTCCAAATCTTCATTTAATAGATGAGAAAACAAAACCTTGAGAGGGTAAACTTAGCTCTAACAGCAGAGCTGAAGTGTGAAGCCCTGTTTCTGGCCTCTGTTCCATTCTGTATCCTGTTATGCCTGGATGATCATTCCTCTTGAGGACTCTTCAGGAAGTTTTGCTTATTTGCACGTTAAGGGCCAGGACTGGACTCGGGTTCTTGAGAGACAGCAAAGTTCAGTGGAAGGAGTGTGGGCTTTGAAGCCAAACATGGGGTTTGAATCTGGACTCTGCTACTTATCAGTTATGAGTCCTCAATTTCTAATGTCAATTTCCTCAACTGTAAAGCAATTATTATAATTGCCTTGTTTTGAGAATTAAAGACAGCATCTGTAGAGGACTTAGTATAAAGTAATTGTTCCATGGTTACCATAATTATTCTACCCCAATTTAAAGTTTCAGGAGAGGCAAAGTATCTTTACTTTTCTCTATTCACCTGACTTGGAGAAGGCAATGGCACCCCACTCCAGTACTCTCGCCTGGAAAATCCCATGGACGGAGGAGCCTGGTGGGCTGCAGTCCATGGGGTCGCTAAGAGTAGGACACGACTGAGCGACTTCACTTTCACTTTCCACTTTCATGCATTGGAGAAGGAAATGATAACCCACTCCAGTGTTCTTGCGACTTAGCAGCAGCAGCAGCATTCACCTGACTTCCCCCAAACTAACAGAGGAATACCATTCTTTAAATGGTGTATTATCTTTAAACCAAATGGGTACTCTTGCTATTCTTACAAATATGCACATTTTTCTCCCCTCATCCCCTTTTCTCTATGATGCATATACTAAATATCTCTGCTGCTGCTGCTGCTCAGCCGCTTCAGTCGTGTCCGACTCTGTGCGACCCCATAGACGACAGCCCACCAGGCTCCTCTGTCCCTGGGATTCTCAAGGCAAGAGCACTGGAGTAGGTTGCCATTTCCTTCTCCAAAATATCTCTATAGATATTTTAAAGTATTTTAAGATAGATTTTTAAAAGTTGATTTGAAAGTGGACATTTCAGATTTAGAAACTTTTCCTCCATGTTTTCAGATACCCAGTTAAGACAAAGCTATTACAAGACACACATAAATCATAATTGCTACCCATAACTTTGTTAAAATTTCCTCCAGATGATTTGACATAGTTAATGGTAATATACTGTAACAATGTTTCTCAAACTTCCGTCACTTGAGTGCATTTTTCAGAATTTAGATCATACTTACTATTATTTCCTTGATATAGTCTTACTTCAACTCAATGTAAAATGTATTTTAAACTTTATATTTTGTAAATGAACATTTTTTCTAATACGTATTAAAATAAGTGGTTAGCTATTCAAATATTTGTGCTTCCTGAGAGATCTGTGGTAATTAGCAAAGGAAAAGTTGCTCAGTCGTGTCCAACTCTTTGTGATCCCATGGACTATACAGTCCATGGAACTCTCCAGGCCAGAATACTTGAGTGGGTAGCCTTTTCCCTCTCCAGGGGATCTTCCCAACCCAGGGATCAAACCCAGGTCTCCTGCATTGTAGGTGGATTCTTTACCAGCTGAGCCACAAAGGAAGTCTAAGAATACTGGAGTGGGTAGCCTATCCCTTCCCTAGTAGATCTTCCCAACCCAGGAATCAAACCAGGGTCTCCTGCACTGCAGACAGATTCTTTACCAACTGAGCTATCAGGAAAGCCCAATTAGCAAAAGTTATCTGCAATTTTTTGGATAATATGTTTTAAAAGTCAAGTGCTTTCTTGACCAATTGGTAGTTTATTTAATAAATACTTGTTGAGCCCGGTGCTTTCTAGTCATTTGGAGTACCTCAGTGAAAAAAATATACCAAAACTCTCCATACTCAAAGGGCTTACATACTGAGTAGATCACACATAACATTCTTAGATTCCAAACAGCTCTCCTCGTCTCCTACTCTTGTTTCTATGAACACAGCTAAACCAGTTCTCACTCAAATATTTATAAACACTAAAGTTTTTTTTTTTTATTGTTTTAAAGAATGTTTAGAAATCCTCACTTCTCTTAAGTATCAGAATTACTGTCACATTCATTATGTTCTGGGAAATTCTCATAGGTGAACTCAGTTCATGGATTCAAATGTCTTTTAAACATTATGCTATGCAAGAAGCGAAACAGCAGTTTCTTGAGTATGATAAAAACAGTGATGGTAGTGTGTCATGGGATGAATACAACATTCAGATGTATGATCGGGTGATCGACTTTGATGAGAACACTGCTCTTGATGATGCAGAAGAGGAGTCTTTTAGGCAGGTGAGTATATGTGCACAAGCTTTTTCTTTTGATCATATTAGTTCAGTTTCCTGCATGAGTGAGCACAAGAAGCCTGAGGTCATCGACTGGATTGCCTTGTTCTCTAGGCAATCACCTGTTCCACCTCAGTGGTCATTTTGATGTTTCCTTTCTAGCCAGATTTAGCGCTCTTATTCTGGACTACTTCAATTATCCCTGCATCTTTTTCTTAGCTGCATCATTTGTTCTCATTTCCTGGTTTGCTTTTAGTGTATTTTGAATATGTTTCACAATATTTTATTTTATTGTGTTATTGAACGGTTGGTTTTGTATCATATTGGAAGATTATAGAGGCCTATTCCCATTTTTAAGTACCTAGGTTTATATAGAATAACTAAACATTTTTAGAATTGTGGTAAGATACACATAAAATTTACCATTTTACTATTTTTAAGTGTGCAGTTCCATATTTTTTATTATATTCACACTGTTGGCAACCAATCTCCAGAATTTATTTCATCTTGCAAAACTGAAACTCTAAACCCATTAAAGTGTTAGTCACTTAGTCATGTCTGACTCTTTGCAACCCCATGGACTGTAGGCTGCCAGCCTCCTCTGTCCATGGAATTCTCCCGGCAAGAATACTGGAGTGGGTTGCCATTCACTTCTCCAGGGGAATCTTTTCCACCCAGCGATCAAACCCAGGTCCCCTGCATTCCAGGCAGATTCTCTACCATCTGAGCCACCAGGGAAGCCTCAAATAACTCCCCGTTTCCACTTCCCCCAGCCCCTGGCAATCACCACTTTACTTTGTGTCTCTGAATTCAACTACAGTAATTCCCCAGCATATGAATGAGTTCCATTCCAAAAATGCATTCATAAGTCCAACAAAGTTAGCCTGTACCCAACAAACAGAATCAGCTATACAGTATTATAATAGGTTATAATATTTTTTGCACAAATAATATACACAAAAATACAAAAAAAATTAAACAACTTTAATCTTACAGTATAGTACCTTGAAAAGTAAAGTAGTACCAGCTACATCACTGCTGCTTCTAAGCTTGCCTCTGGACATCTTGGGCTTGAAATAAGGAGACTGTACTACTGTATTTTATACAGTGCCTGCATGCATGCTGAGTTGCTTCAGTCATGTCTGACTTTGCAATGCCAGGCTCCTCTGTCCATGGGATTCTCCAGGCAAGAAAACCGGAGTAGGTTGCCATTTCCTTCTCTAGGGCATCTTCCGACCCAGGGATCGAACCTATGTCTCTTATGTCTTCTGCCTTGGCAGGCTGATTCTTTACCTTTAATGCCACCTTCAAAGCCCGTACCCTGTACAGTAAGGTACACAGAAGCATAAGCACTTGGAGAGGATGCCTGCATGTGACTGGATGCCAGACATGTGAATTAACTTAAGTGATTGGACAGGAAGACACATGTTCACATCTTTGAAAGCTTGCAACTTGAAGGTTCATATGAATGAGACTTACTGTATTCTAGGTACCTCATATAAGTGGAATCATACAGTATGTTTTTTGTGATTAGCTTATTTCACTTAGCAGTCTCAAGATTTGTCCAGGTCATAGTATGTGTCAAAATTTCCTTTTAAAGACAATAATATTCCATTATATGTATATATCACATTTTGTTAACCATCCATCAATCAATGGTGAGTTGAGCTGCTTCATCTTTTTGGCTATTGTGAGTAATGTTGCTATGAACATGGATGTACAAATATCTGTTTGAAATCCTGCCTTTAATTCTTTTGGGGGTACATCCAGAAGTGGAATTGCCAGTTCATATATAGTAATTCTGTTTTTAAATTTCTGAGGAATTGCAACACTGTCTTCCATAGTGGCTGCACCATTTTAAATAACTTATTTTTAAAAATTTAGTATCACTGTGAGTTGTGGTGTGTCTCATGGTTTAATTTGTTGAAATATACTTCTTAAAAATAGTTGAAGAAGACATATTTAGGAATTAACAGGAACTTTTAAAGACTTAGTAATTAGTAGGAACTCTTTAAGACAAATTATTATAAGCCTTAAAAATTGATATTGTGAATACTTTGTATTTCAGAGGTAGTTTTAAAGACTTTTTTTAAAAAGAGATTTTTGTATGTGGAAAAAATAAACTCAAACAACTGTTTGCAAAGGCTGTGTCCCAAAATATTAGTCAAGGGTGCTTTGAAAACTTTTGAGCTTCCTCTGTTGGTATCTACAATTTAGTTTTTACTGTGGCCATACTGTAGCATTGGATATGCTATTTATTTTAGAACCATATTGGCCACTTGAACTCTGTAGGTCATCACTAACTCAAAATTGGTTGTTTCTCTTCTAAGGATTATCGACTAAAAAAATGCACAGCTTGAGAGTTGTGTGTTAAGTTTTATTTGAGGCAGTATGAGGACTGCAGCCTAGGAGACAACACCTCAGATAGCTCTGAGAAACTGCTCCAAAGATGTAGGGGGGAAGGAAAGGACAGTATATATGTGATTTTGGTAAAGGGGGAGTACATACAGTCAAGCACATTTATTTTTTTAGAAAATTTCTGCTGGTCTTATAAAGCTTCTGCTAGTCATGAGAAACAGTTGTCAACCATGAAGGATTTTAGTGCTTTTCTAGAGATGAGGAGATATAAGAATTGGGCTCATAAAATTATCTCCTGAGAATATCTAACTATCTGAAGACCTGTCCTGCCAGTTTTCCCAGAACTCAGAGTGCCTGGCTTCTGCTCTCCGTCCTGAGCTCCTTCAGAGGGTGCTGGAGGCGAGCAGCTGCAGCAGCACAGGATTTAATCCTGTAGAGGTAGATGGCAAGCACCCGTGGCAAGTGCTAGTTTGTGGCTGACATGATTATGCATTGGCTATGCCTGTACTGCCAGTGAGGAGGGTAAGGACTCCAGCTTTGGGGCCAGTCAGCTTGGCTTTACATTCAGCAAGGGCTTCCCCAGTGGCTCATCAGCTAAAGAATCCACTTGCAATTCAGGAGCTGGAGGAGATGCGAGTTCAATCCCTGAGTTGGGAAGATCCCCTGGAGGAGAAATGGAAACCCACTCCGGTATTCTTGCCAGGAAAGTCCTATGGACCGGTGGGCTACAGTCCAGAGGGTTGCAAAGCATCAAATGGGACTGAGCATGCATGCAACACCACATGACTGGTGCACCTTAGTTTAAATTAAGCCTCCTATGCCTCAGTTTCCTCGCATCTAAAAATGGGGATAACAGTATGGAGAAATAGTAACAAATAGCAGCAGTTGAACTGGTAAATCCTTCTATTTTAATCTGAAAGAAAATTGTTGAAGTAAACACGTGAGTCACATGTTTATCTCTAACACTTACATACAATCAGCTTTTGGAAGTTGTTTAAGCATTTGTTAACTGTACCAGCTTTAGAACAGACAAGATTTAATATATAGGGGAAAATATCCTCTTTTTCTCCTTAGTTGGGTCTTCATCTTACAGCAGACTAAAAAGAGTGTAGATCAGTGTTTCCACTACTTAGTGCTAAAAAGAAAACAAATGATGATAAGCCCTAGAATTTGTCTAGCTGCTAGTTATTCTCCTTTACTGTAGGAATTAACTCATCTTAGAAGCATCGTTCACATTCCAAGATTTTTTCTAAAACCAAACCATGGTATGACCTCATGACTTCTTTGCCAGGGAATTAATACAAATGTTAAATACAGTATTTTAAAATCTTACCAGAAGTAGATTCTGTGTGTGTTTGTTTGTTTTTCATTCAAAAGATTTCATTATTATCCCACCAAAAAGTAGGAAAATTGTGTAGTTTTTTAAAATCTATATTCTTTGTAGAGTGGAGGGTGAAATGTAATAATACATGATGGTATTGAGAAGAAAATCTTCACTTCGAAGAAATACGTGACTGGTTACATAAACTGTTTATGAGCAGTTGTTTTTTTTTTTTTTTTTCAGAATGTCTGATTTTATTTTATTTATTTATTTTTTAAACAAGCTCTGGCTAGTTTTACTAAAGAAAAATTGTACATGATTTACTTTTCGCCAGTCTGGTCTGGCATGCTTCTAATAATATCAGAATCACCTAGATCAATGATAGCCAGTGTGCATACACTGTAGTATTTTCCACATGCTGTGCCCAGTTCGATATTATTGCCACTGTAGTGATGGACACGTTTTGGCCAACATGGCGTAATACTCTATTTCAGATTTCCTCAAGGCTGGGCAGGTGTTGGCAAGGATGACCAGTTTCGCTTTGCCTTGTCTGATCATTTTCAGAGTCTGTTTGTACCCCAGCACGTACTTTCCACTTTTCATAACCAGCTGGAGCCTAGAGTTGATCGACTCCAGTGACTTTTTTGTCTTATTTGCGGCCACCATCTTCCTGCCTTAGATGCGGGACACCCCCAACCTAGAACACAGAGTTCAGGACAGGAAGTTTACAATCTGAAGTTCCAAACCGGCAACTCCCTGGGCACTGCGCGCTGCCAAAACCTCGGCCGGCAGGAGCCCACTCACCCAGAATGTCTGATTTTAATGCTGTGTTTCCCAGCCAGGTACTCAGGACATGTTGATTATAAGACTGTACTTTTAAAGAATGAATTAGATGGACCTTATAGCCTAAAGGAATTAATGGGTCCCTGAAATGAACACTTCTCAATGGGAGTCCTATTGGTCCTATTGCTTATTCTTCAACAACATAGGAATATGTCTCTACATGAAATTCTATTTATAATACTTTGTTAGAATTATATATATATTTACATATATAACCCACTAAAAGTGGATGTGGGATGTAAAAATGAACCCAGACACAACTGCATGATTCTGCAAAATAAAAAATAAAAAGATGAAGAATGCATCGATCTTAATCAAAGTTACAGCCTAAACATTGTACCATAAAATAATCATAAAAAGTAATTGGATATCCAAATAAAATGTTTCTGTATGGAAGCCTATTTAAAAACAAAAATCAATTTGATAGCTGAATTATATGTTACTTTTAATGTTTTCATATAGAGAATAGAGATAACCTGGAATAATGACTCGCAGGCTGTGAGATGCCGGAAAAAAGTATTTCTTTATGACCTGATGAACAAGTATAGTCAGCACTTTTAAGCAGGATAATTAAAGTTTGAGCACCTACCTGGCAAAAGCTCAATTCCTGTAACTTCTAAAGCCAGCTGCTGAATGTGCATGTGTAAGAGGATTTATTTGTGTAAGATAGAATCATGCATGTGGCTAATCAGAGTTTTAAGACCTAGACTTTTGTTCTGTTTTCACAGGTTATATATTTCCTCATGTAAAATCTTTAGTCTACCAAAAGATGGCAGTTTTGTTCTTCACAAGTTTCTGTTACAATATAAAAATAAATGACTATGGTAGTTTCCATCTTTTTACTACTGTGTATAGCACTTTCTATGCACTAGAATACAAGGGTTTTATACAGAAAAAAAAAAAAGTGTTGAGGTTTTATGAAGCTGACCGTCCTTTGTGGTCATCTTTTAGAAATTTGCCGCTTTGGAAAAAGTTTTTTGGTGTATTAGCTTCTTTAATATGAGTCTCTAATAAATTGTGTTCTTTAAATGACCAAAAATAAAACTTTTAAAAATCACATTATTTTTTAAAAACCTGAGAAATGTAAATGGGAAAAGTACTTTTTTTTTTTTTTTTTAAAGAAATCTCAGCTGTTGAAAGAGATCCTTTCTTTCTATAGGCAGATTTGGCCAAATTCAGCTCCCTCTGCTGAAACATGAACCTTTTTGCTCCAGATTGAAGGGTTCTTTCATAAGGAAATCTAAGCACTTTAGTATTTTGAATAGTGATTTATTCAAAAAACTTGATTGACTCAGCTAAGTACCTCAAGTTCTTGTTTTTCTACTTTTCCCCATGTTAAACCTGAGCATAACATGTACATTATTTAGTTATTTAAAATTATGAAACATTAAGTTAAAAGCAGCTATTTGGAAGCATTTTTTTTTCTCTGTCGTGACTGGGTGAATATAACTGGCTAGTGGAATCTGGGTGTTTAAAAGACAAATTCCTTGGGGAAAGAAGTGAGCCTCTCCACTGTAAATCAGTCATCGTAAAAGAACTACTGTTTCAGTAAACGAGTGCTACCTAACCACTAGTATTCTAAAAAATTGAAAAGAGCATTTCTTTTCAACAGTGAAACACATAAAAGTTTCTAAAATATTTGAAATTGTGCTTTTTAAAAAATGTGCGGTTTAATACACATCAGTTTATAAAAAGGAAAATTATTCCTAGAAATTTCTCAAAATAAAATGTATGCAGGATTAGCAATATGCCACTGTTGGCTTCCAGTACTCTTAATTACAGAATTACCTTTGAGAAAATTGATTAAAAGCAGCTTTTTCCCGAATAGTCGCTGCTGCTTGGTTTCCTACTAGAGTGTACTTGAGGGGAAAGGAAAGGAAGATGGGCATGACAAAGTAGAAAACGGTATGATTATTTAACTCAACCCCAAGATAGGGGCTTTTCAGCTTTTGATGTATTCATCTGGACATACAGAATTAGCACTATAAAGAGCCTACAAAGAGTAGACTTCCAAATATTTACCAAAAGTATTCTCATAAGAGGACTATTTTTTGAAACCTGTTACAGTGTTTTTGAAAAGTCATTTTGAAGACCAAAAACAGAAATAGGCACACCAAGAACTAATACATAGTCTAAATCCATTGCTTTGGGGCCATTCAAAAAATTACTGCAATTGTTAAAGAAGATAGTGTGTAGTATTGTAGAAAGAACAGGAAGGATCCAAGTTCAATATATTTTAGATGTTTTCCTGACATCCCTTTCAATAAGTCATTTTAATCTCAGTTTTTCCATCCATAATAGTAACATGTAACATTTATTGAATACCTAATATGTTTTCTAATTGCTTGATAGGAATTCTCATCCCAGTTGCTTTATAGAGATTTTTTTCTTATTATGAATTGTTCAGTTTATTTAAACTAAAAAAAAAAAAAAAAAAAAAACAGTTCACTGATTTCTCTCATTTCCCTACTAGCCACTTCTGGCAGCCACCTGTCTGTTCTCTCTATCTATCTGTGAACTTTGATTTAGAGGGATTTTTTTGTTTGTTTTTAGATTCTACATATGAGAAGTCATGCAGTATTTGTCTTTCTCTGACTTATTTCACAAAGTGTAATGCCCTTGAGGTATATATACATGTTAAATGGCAAGATTTTATTCTTTATGACTGAGTAATATTCTACTATATATATATAATGGAATATATTATATAATTTTTTTATCCATTTATCCATCAGTGGACATAGGTTGTTCCCATGTGTTGGCTATTGTAAATAATGCTGCAGTGAACATAGAGGCTTGTATATCTTTTTGAGTTAGTATTTTCATTTTCTTTAGACAAATACTCAGAAGTGGGATTGCTGGATTATCTGGTTGTATAGCATCCAGGTGTCAGGTGTGCCTCACTGTGGTTTTGATTTGCATTTCCCTGATGATTTATGATGCTGAGCATCTTTTCACGTGCCTGTTGGCCATCTGTATGTATTCAGAAAACGTCTATTCAGACCTGCCCATTTTTTTAGTTGGACTGTTTATTTTTCTATTGAGTTGTACAAGTTCTCTATGTATTTTGGATATTAACCCCTTATCAGATAGATGATTTGCAGATATTTTCTCCCATTCAGTAGCTTTCATTTTCTTGATGATTTCTTTGGCTGTGCAGAAGCCTTTTAGTTTGATGTAGTCCCACTTGTTTATTTTTGCTTCTGTTGTTTTTGGTGTCAAATTATCCCAATTGTATATTTGAGGAGCCCAAAGAGGTTAAGCAGTTTGCCCTAAGTAACAAATTAATAAGTGGCATTGCTGGGATTCAAATCTGAGTCTCTCTGTGTCCCTGTATTGCTTCTAGTAAATGCTTGTTATTTGCCCAACTTACCATCAAAGGGATGATGTGAAGATAAAATGTGATAATGGATATAAATGTACTTTAGAGTTCACATAGCTTGTATTTTTCAAAGTATTTTTAATGACGTTATGGGATGAATGAGAAAACCTTTAAATGTTCAATATTTAATTTTCAAAGCTTCATTTAAAGGACAAGAAGCGATTTGAAAAAGCTAATCAGGATTCAAGCCCTGGTTTGAACCTTGAAGAGTTTATTGCTTTTGAGCATCCTGAAGAAGTTGATTATATGACGGTAAGGAAGAAAAAATTTCAAGATAACTATTGAATAGCCCAAACTTTAAAACTTACTTTTACACAGTAATGAAAATGAATTATATACAAAACAGAATTTTAGGAGATGATCTAAACTTCTCCTTGCTTCAGAAGAGGCATGGGAAGAAGGTTTTCTGGTGGAGTGGGGGTGTGTACAGGGAGGGAGAAGGTAAGGAATGAGGTTTTCTTAATCTCTGAAGTATGTATGTGTATCGGTCTTTCCCTGGCTACTTTCTCTTTCATAACTGGGTTATCTTCAGCCTTCCTTGTTGTTTTGTAGCTTTCAGACTTTCACAGGTGTTTCAATATCAGTAACACTAGAACTTCCTGTTTAGTTTACAAGGTTACTTGTGAAAACTTTTGGTCTGGGAACACTATCACATTTAGATCCCTTTGCATAGGGTATGGAGGTGGGATGAGGTGGGGGGATGCAACTGCTAATGACTAATAATGTTTTTGCAACTTTAGGCATAATGAGTCCCCTCATCCCTTTAGTACTTAAAAGAAGTACCAGCTCTTCAAAATTTTGTTGAACTCTAGGTATAGTTCAACACTGATTAAGTCCCTGCTATGACTTGGTAAACTTCTTGAGAGCAGAAACTATCATATTGGAGAGTAAACATTAACATAAGAAATGGCTTTTAAAAAACAGACGAAACATTTACATTGAGGTCTGTTGCCCGGCATCAGCCCCCAGCTGTGTGGCTTGGTTCCCTGGACATTTCTGGGAGGGAAGATGCAGCTTTTTGCTTAATGGGTCATGGTTGGATGCCACTGCCTTGATAGCAGGACTGCAGATACATTTTTCTCTCTAGCTCAGTGGCAACACACCACCATCAGTGCTATTTCTCTTGCCATTGTGAGGCTTTGGATTTCTTACTTTCCACAAAGTACATGACCTAGTTTGAGAACATTGCTGGGCACAGTTTGTTTAAGTGCCAGAATTAAGTAAAGATAAGCTAATTGAGCCCTAGCATGGTAGGCAGAGGATGTTGGATCTTGATTATCTGGGGAATAAGGAACAGTTGAAGACCGAGGAGGGAAATGACCAGTGACAGCAATGAAATAATTTAGGCATTATGTGTATGGCCCTGGAGTAGAAAGTGGCAATGGAATGAATTGATGAATGACCAACATTCTGAAGAAAGCACAGACAGGAATGTTGACTGATGTATCATGGGAGGGGAAGAGGGCAAGAATCAGAAATGACTCCGAGGTTGGAAGCTTGAGTAACGATACAAAAGCAGTACCATTGCAGAATGGGATATGTCAGGATGGGAAAGGATGGTCTTTGTGCTGAGTTGGAGTTGACGGCAGCACACAAGATGGGTGATCCTAAGACGGTGTCTCATTCAGAGCAGCTCCATTAATTTCTGTTTACCTTAATTGTCTTTGTGGATCCTTTTTTCCTTTTTTTCCCCTTTAAGGGTATGTAGGATGGGAAAGGGCAGAATATAAGATCAACTAAGTGATTCTACGTTGAATTAAAAGTTGGAATTTAAAAAATATTTTGATTCACATAATATTAAAAATTATTTTAACCAAGGCAGCATTCTTGAAATAAGTCTGTTTCCCAAGAGGATTACTTGAATGGAGGAATAATCATTTTGATCAGTGATTCTTTTATTGGATCACAGACTCCTTTAAAAAATATATGATGCAAGCTGTGTACCCTGCCCCAGAAAAGCCCTGAACATGTCCATGTTCATACACATAAAATACTGGATTAATAATCTCAAGAGATTCTCAGATCCTCTCTCCAAAACTAATCTTTGGGTCTCCAGGTTAACATCCCCTGGTTTCTGTATCAAAAATCTGTTGTATTTGATTTTTTTAAAAAACTAACAACTTCTACTTAAGTGTTGCTTCATGCAGATGTAGATAAAGCCCCTGGATTTGACTACAATAAGAGACATTTGAGAATATATTTCACTGTAGTTGTGGTGCTGGAATCCAGGCTGAAAAAGTATTCAGGCAGCAGCAGGTAATGAGGAAATGAGAACAGTAGATGTAACCTCTGAGAGGAAAAGAAAGACCAGGATGGTGGTTAAAGAGTGCAACAGAGTCGTGGGAACTTGACTGTTTCTAAAGGCATAGAAGAAGGAGCTAGTGGAAGGGGTTGGAGAGGCTGGAGTTAAGAGTAAAAGAAAGCTCTCAGGAAGTGAGGAAGTATGGGATCTAGGAAGAGAGTTGAGGGCTTCATCCTGAGGGGCAGAGCCTTAACTGCTGAGATCAAAGAGAAGGATGAGAGGAGCAGGCATCAAAAAGAGGTGGTTAAAGGTGAGGATGGAATGCTAGGAAACAAGGAAGGATTTCTCCCATGCTTAGAAAAACAGGAAGTCTTTGCCAAGAGCATGTTGGAGAGAGCTGGGGTAAGGCTTAGAGAAAACAGAGATGTCAAAAACCAGCCATAGAGTGTTAGGGAAGCTGAGGCAGAGATAGACTTCCAAGCTGCAGTGAGAGCCCACAGAAGTGGCAAAAAATAAATTTATAAGGATTAGGTTTATATTTGTGTATCTTCCTCTGATTCTGGAATAAAGGAGAAAGTGATGTGGGTCTGCTGTATAGCATGAGGGCTGCCATAATCAGAAAAGTCTCCAAGGGGGCACAGGAGTGTAGGTAGGCAGGCACTGGAGCAGGTCATCTTGGGAAAGCATAGCTGGAAAGGGTGTGATCTTTGGGTCAGAAGGGATTAGTTGGGAAGGAGCCTTAGAAAGAGTCAGGAACCGATTTGAGGGCAGTCTAGGGTGAAAGAGGAGGCAAGGAAGTTGAAGTTATATAGGGTACTGACCCATTTCAGGCAACAGTTCTATGCAGAGACATCTGAGATGAGGGTTCTTTTGGCTTGTTAATGGATTGGCAGGAAAGTGAAATTAAAGACAAAGATAGTATAAGATATCATTCTTCAGAAGGAGGTAATGTGCAGAAAATAGAAATGTGAGTTTATTGCCAAGGTTATTCAGGAGGGTGAGGTAGAGTGCTCAATAATAGAAACTTAAGGATGTTAAATTCTAAGCTATTAATATTTGGGGTTTTATTCCTGCTTCTAAATTCCAGTGTTTAGAAAGATTGCGTGGCAAGTAGAGACAAAATAATTATTCCTAAAGAATAATTAGGATAATTATTTCCATAGTAGGATTAATTAATTATAGTAGAAATAATTCAATAATTAATTCTATAGTAGGATTGATTCAGATGGTGATGGGATTGAAACTTTTGTGACAGATTTTTTTTTGTTTGTTTTTGCGAACTTACATGGAATAGGAATTTGTCATTCAAGAGGCTTTAGAAGAACATGACAAAAATGGTGATGGATTTGTTAGTTTGGAAGAATTTCTCGGTGACTACAGGCGGGACCCAAGTAAGTAGGCTGGGGATGTGTGGAAGGAAGGGGGAAAAAAGGAAGAAATTGAAAGATAGTCTTGCTCATTGAGAGCTCTGTTTGACAGAGGAAAATGGAAGAGTGGGCCTGATACCTCCTTGTTCAGTTCAATAAAATACTAGTGAAACAAAGAGACTTACAGCTTATCTGAGAATGCTGTTTTGCTCAGTTTTAGTTCCACATGTAGAGCCAAGCATTTTTCTTCCTTTTCAAACAAATACAATGTAATTATCAATTCAAATGCCTGAGGAAGTAAAGGTTGATATTTTTAAACAGACTCCTGTACGTTTGCATGTAGATCTTAGAAGAAAAAAATAAATAAAATCCTATAAATACTAGAGTAAGACTGTGGAAAGTGGCTTACTGTTTAAAATTTAAGGAAGTTTTATATGCAGCTTTTTTTTTTTAATTTTAAAATCTTTAATTCTTACATGTGTTCCCAAACATGAACCCCCCTCCCACCTCCCTCCCCATATGCAGCTTTTTGTATAAGCAGCTGTCTTTTCAGAATTTTTGCTTAGCATCACTTACTGTGAATGTCACTTTAAAATTACCTATGGCATTACTTTGTAAGAACACACAGGAAGATTTAGTCACATGATGTTCATAAAACCATTACCCAGTTCAGACTTCGGCCAACAATATCAGAACAAGTAGCAGCAGTTAGCAAAATTACTAGTTTGTGATAATATGTAACAGTTGAAAAATTTTTTTTCTCCATGAGATTTTTACATAGACTTTTTTAAAATCTCCATCTGTTTATTTATTTATTTTTTTAATATAAATTTATATATTTTAATTGGAGGCTAATTACTTTACAATACTGTATTGGTTTTGCCGTACATCAGCATGAATCCGCCACGGGTGTGCACAGGTTCCCCATCCTGAACTCCCCCTCCCACCTCCAGGTTCGATGCATGATACATAGACTTTCATCTTTGTGGTTTTTTTTTTTTTCACTTTTTCAGTTGAGTTTTATCCCAGAACAGTTTTATAACAAAGCTGATTAGTTTTTCTTTTTGGTCACGCCACACAGCATGTGGGATCCTAGTTCCCCGACCAGGGCGTTGAATCGACGGTGCCTGCATTGGAAGCACAGAGGCCCGACCCCTGGTCTGCCAGGGAGGTCCCTATGCAACAGTTCTACATACGTCCCCTACCTTTTGAACCTCCCTCTCATCTCCCTCCCTACCCCACCCCTCTGTGCAACTGTTTTAAAACTCTTGAGTATCATTTTTGAAAATTACTACTGAGTTTGCGCTTATTTCAGCCCTTTACAGTTAAGCGCTTTGTTTCTTGGGGCCTCCTTTCTGTGGTAAGCTGTAAATTCATTTCCTCTATCTGGGGCTATATCAGACTTCTTTTGGGATGCCTGTGGTATTCTTGTGTATCCATGTTTATGTTCTTTTTTAATGTTAATAGCCGCAAATGAAGATCCAGAGTGGATACTTGTTGAGAAAGATAGGTTCATGAATGATTACGACAAAGATGCTGATGGCAGACTTGACCCACAAGAACTGTTGTCCTGGGTTGTGCCCAATAACCAGGGCATTGCGCAGGAAGAAGTGAGTATTACAGAATGACTCTCTCATCCCCAGATTTGTGCTATTATAGTAAAGGAGATTCAGAATCGTAAGCCAAAGAAGGAAGTAATGGAGTTATTTAGGATCGATGCATTGCTATTTCTTGATTTAAATCTATGATCTGTTTTAGATTGTCAAAGAGACAAGGAAGTTAAGATGGTATATTATGTATGAATTCAATAGTACAATAGAAGAATGAAAGTTGGTATTTACCTCTGGGGCTCAAAATGGGTTATACTAATTTTTCTTGACTTTGAGATATCCTGAATTGGATTTGAGTTGGGAAGAGACAGAACCCAGCAGAAAGTAAGAAAGGAGGTAACGAGAAATGCTGTAAACAGACCCAGTCATGATAGTTAATACTTTTAGGTACTTAGACAATAATGAGTACTTGGTATACCTGAATGATTTTGACAAATCAGATCCCATTAAAATGTGAACATCTTGCTGAAAAATACTCATTATGCTTGACACCTTTTTGTTTTATTTTAAAGGCTCTTCATCTAATTGATGAAATGGATTTGAATAGTGACCGAAAGCTCTCCGAAGAAGAGATTCTGGAGAACCAGGACTTGTTTCTTACAAGTGAAGCCACAGATTACGGCAGACAGCTTCATGATGAATATTTTTATCATGATGAGCTTTGATCCCCGGGTGTATCTGAGTAGAGCACGGGCTCCTTTTATAGTTTGTTACCAGCTTTACTTTTGTGATAAAATGTTGATGTTATATTTTACATTCTTAAGTCTTACCAGAGTCAAAATTATCTTAATGTACATTATAGTTTTGGCCTTTTAGGAGAAAAGTAAAACAAAAGCCTGATATTTATTTCCAAATGCATTGAAGAAATGAAACAATGTTGTGCCATATGACAAAAAAGTCTTTCCTAAATAACCCATCTGTTTAGTACTGTATTGTGAAATATTTGAGTTCTGTTTCCATACTTGAAAAAAAAAACCAGAGGATTTCAGAGATGCCTGAACAATATTATTTAAGTAATATGTGACTAAGCTATCAATTTTTTGTTTTAAGTAGGTTTAACTTGGGAACTGACAGAAGGACATTGTTTTTAGATTTAGCATTTTGTTTTAAAACCTTTAAAGGAACCTTAGAAGGACTTATACCTCACATATTAATGTTGAGAAGTTCTGCTTAATTTTAAAATGGTTTCTATAAAGGGTTTTATTGTATGAAATAGAACTTTATATTTTTGCATATGTATAGATAGTAATTATATTTAATGTGTAACTATAGCATTACGGTGTGTGGAATTTGACTTTGTCCAGAACTCTTTTCTTTTTTTTTTTTTGACTGATTAAAATGAAATGTCCTATCTTTTTATATGTTTGTTTGATTTTTCTTTGTTCCTTCAGGTAAACCTTGAATTCAGCAAAAGTTTTGTTGTATTATACATTACCTGACCTCATTTATTCCTGTATTTGAGAAGTAAATTCTCTCAAAACTTTGTTAAATTATATTCTTGCTTCATATTCTTATTTTGGTTTTTTTGGATAAAAGAATCATATTGTGATTGAATGTACACCTGACACATTTCAGTTGCTAGTATAGCAAATGCGGTCTTGCTCTCTCAGCCTGGAAACAATCATAAGGATTACACAGGTTGAAATTACCAGCAGAGCCTGAGATCAGTCATACTGAAATTAAAATCACACTTGATAAGCATTTGTCCATACCTATGCAGTCAGTTTTAACCTTATTCAGGAAGTTAGCTTGTTACCTTTGTGGGGAGTAAGAAAAGTGAGAAGGTGAGAAATTTATTTTTTTCCTAGCTTTAACTCACAGTTTCTGTTTTCTTAAATTATCTGTATTTGTGGGTGAAGAGGCCAGCTATGCATTCTGTTAATCTTTTTCCAATCTGAAGTTGTCTCTTTTATAGCATGCACAGCATTGGGAGACTCAGCTAGTTTTTATGAGTAATAGAGAAAACCTGAAACTCTTTTCTGATAGAATTAACTGTCTGCTTACCTCTCTTGCTCCCATTTTTGCTGATATGAGTTGTGAATGCAGATTATAAACTCTCACACTTTAATGATAGCTTGCTTACCCTGGTGGCTAAAGTACATGGTTTTCATTTTAACTTATACTTGTCTGGTTCTTTAAGAATTAAAAGATACACAATTATCACTCATCTGCCATTTTGTCAACCTTACTGAAATTAGGATATTTGGAATTACTAGTTTGATTAGCATGATAATCATTTGTTTTTCTTACTAGATTCTCCAAAATCTATACCAGAATTGTTAGAGGATCAGATACAGCTTTTATTTTAATCTGATGAGTTAAGAATTAGCATTCTACATTCAGCCTTGATTTCACGTGGATATAAGAATTTTGGTGACATTATTAGTGGTCATCCATATCTGTACTTCTTTAATCCCTGGCATAAAGAAATTATACTTTCCAGTCCCCATGTGGGTGAACAAGGGCTGGTTCTAACCAATTAAGTGTGAGTGGAAGTAGTATGTGTCATTCCCAAAGCAGACCAGTGACAAACCTTTGCCGTGCCTTTGCCCTGGTGGTGTAAAGGATGCCTTACTTGAAATGGTGAAGCCACAAGATCAAAGTGGTCTTTTTAAAGGTTTCTTGCTTTTCGGCTGTGCTGGGTCGTCATTGCTGTGCAGAGGCGCTCTCTAGCTGCGGCAAGCTGGGGGCTACTCATCCTTGCCGTGTGTGGGCTTCTCTTGTTGCAGAGCAGGGGCTCTAGAGTGCAGGCTCAGTAGTTATGTTGCACGGCTTAGTTGCACGTGAAATCTTCCCAGACCAGGGATTGAACCCATGTCCCCTGCACTGGCAGGTGGATTCTTTATGGAAAGTCCCGAAATAGTCTTGATTACTGAGTGACCCCAGGAAGCTCAGGTGGACCCTCAGTGGACTTTGCATGATCAAAAAATAAGACTTTTATTATGTTAAGCTGCTAAGATTTTGGTAAGAGCACATCCTATCCTTGCTAAGAGAAGATTTAGTATTAAATAATTGGCTTTTATAAGCATTCAGAGAAAAAGAATCTGCTTTGAACAGAGTTTCTGTAATTCAGAATAGAAAAGTTTATTTCTTTTGCTAATTCAAAATAGAAAAGTTTATTTTTAATGCTTTTGTTGGGATTTAAGTTTTAAACAAGCCTCTTTAAAAATAAAGCTTTTATTTTTATTTTAATAGAAATAGGATAATTTGAATTTATTCTTATAGAATGAGACTTTTTGAATTATTTGCTGATTCTGGCTGAAGGACTTAATAACTTCCTTTGTTAGACTCCAGGAACTACTTCAAAATGGAAAAGCTGACAGTATATACACAAATCAGTTCATACATGTTTCTGATTGGGCAAATATACAGGACAGAAAATGACTTTATAGTTTGTGATGTGAACTTAAACAAAGCTAGGACATTCAGTTAGCCTTACTTAGTTCTTTCCTTTGTTTTTTTTTTTTTTTTAATCAACTTATTTTAAAGTCTTAGCAGTCTTAAATTCACAACAAAATTGAGCAAAAGGTAGTGATTCCCATAAACTCTGCTCTTCACACATACACAGCCACCTCTACTATCAAAATCCCTTACCAGAGTGGCGTATTTGTTACAACTGATGACACATTGGGGAAGGAAATGGTAACCCACTCCAGTATTCTTGCCTGGAGAATCCCAGGGACAGAGAAGTCTTGTAGGACATTATTATCACTCAAAGACCACAGTTTAAGATTTGTTCTTGACGTTGCACACTCTGTGGGTTTGGACAAATGTATAATGACATATCTACCTTTCTACAGGGTAGTTTCACTGCCCTAAAATCCTCTCTGCTCTGCCTTTATTCATTCGTCCTCCGTCCCAACCCCTGGCAAACACTAAACCTACTGTCTCCTTAGTTTTGCCTTTTCCAGAACATCACATAGTTGGAATTATTACAGTATATGTCCTTTTTGGATTCCTTTGCAGTTTTAAATTTATGCATTAAATTATGCATTTATCTCTCAGGTTTTTGTGTTACTGTATTTCCTTTTAAGTGAGAAATTTCTTCTTTAAAAAACTTCTATAAGATCTTTTCAAGTTTAAAAAATTATTTGGGAAAGCAAATTAAAGTCAAGTTCTTGAAACAAGTGTGATAACCAATGTGCTTCATTTCAACACTGAGTTTTTGTCAAATAAATATTTGGCCAGACTTTCTGACTGCTATGAAATTTTTTACAACTGATATCAGTGAGTAGCTCAGCTACTTAAGGGCATCCAGAACAGCTACTAAAATGTCTCAGTTTTATTTGGGGGAAAAAAAGGTACTCGATTCAAGTACAAAGGAAAACGCACTTTCATAATGCATGTTCACCATCAGTTCAGTTCAGTTCAGTAGCTCAGCCGTGTCCGACTCTTTGTGACCCCATGAATTGCAGCACGCCAGGCCTCCCTGTCCATCACCAACTCCTGGAGTTCACTCAGACTTATGTCCATCAAGTCAGTGATGCCATCCAGCCATCTCAAACTCTGTTATCCCCTTCTCCTCCTGCCCCCAATCCCTCCCAGCATCAGAGTCTTTTCCAATGAGTCATCTCTTCTCATGAGGTGGCCAAAGTACTGGACTTTCAGCTTTAGCATCATTCCTTCCAAAGAAATCCCAGGGCTGATCTCCTTCAGAATGGACTGGTTGGATCTCCCTGCAGTCCAAGGGACCCTCAAGAGTCTTCTCCAACACCACAGTTCAAAAGCATCAATTATTAAGTGCTCAGCTTTCTTCACAGTCCAACTCTCACATCCATACATGACCACTGGAAAAACCATAGCCTTGACTAGACGGACCTTTGTTGGCCAAGTAATGTCTCTGCTTTTCAATATGCTTTCTAGGTTGGTCATAACTTTTCTTCCAAGGAGTAAGCATCTTTTAATTTCATGGCTGCAATCACCATCTGCAGTGATTTTGGAGCCCAAAAAAATAAAGTCTGACGCTGTTTCCCCATCTATTTGCCATGAAGTGATGGAACCAGATGCTATGATCTTCGTATTCTGAATGTTGAGCTTTAAGCCAACTTTTTCCCTCTCCTCTTTCACTTTCATCAAGAGGCTTTTTAGTTCCTCTTCACTTTCTGCCATAAGGGTGGTGTCACATGCATATCTGAGATTATTGATATTTCTCCCAGCAATCTTGATTTCAGCTTGTGCTTCTTCCAGCCCAGTGTTTCTCATGATGTACTCTGCATATAAGTTAAATAAGCAGGGTGACAATATACAGCCTTGACGTACTCCTTTTCCTATTTGGAACCAGTCTGTTGTTCCATGTCCAGTTCTAACTGTTGCTTCCTGACCTGCATACAGATTTCTCAAGAGGCAGGTCAGGTGTCTGGTATTCCCATCTCTTTCAGAATTGTCCACAGTTTATTGTGATCCACACAGTCAAAGGCTTTGGCATAGTCTGTTTTATTTGGAAAAAAAAAAGTCTCAGTTTTAATTGGAAAAAAAAAAAGTACTCAATTCAAGTACAAAGGAAAATGCACTTTCATAACGCATGTTCACCATATCTTAATGGCAAATTTATTGTAACCTGGAGTTCACCATATCTTTATTGCAAATTAACCAAAGACAGTTCATGAGCTATAGAAAGTAAACCATTTAAATTCTGGAAATTTTAAAAATGGTTAAAGGGATTTAAAAATTCACATAGCCTTTAATCCTGGTTTTATGGGGAAAAAAAACAAAAAACAAGATTAAACAAGAAAAAAAAACTCCCTAGTTTTGTTTTCTGTTCTACAAAGTTATTTTTCTTCTCTTCTGAGGCCAATTTCCAAAGAACAGAAGACATCACTCTTCTGCTCTGTGGTCCCATTAATAATGGTTGGTAACACAGGTAAAGAGACCATCCTATCACAAGAACACAGTAAAAGCATGAACAAAGGTGGGTTTTCTTTGTGCCGGCCTGTCTGAATTGATGTTTTGTTGTTCCATCTAACAACAAATGACCTCATGCAAGAGACTGATTTTGTTAGCATACTCTGTAAAAAAAAAAAAAAAAAATTCTTGATTACCTTTAATTGTGATCTTGCATTCGTGGTGATGAGGAAAGGGCAGTTGGGCTAAGCTAAGGCTGAGCTGTGACTAGCTGTTTACAGGTATTTCACCTCACCGTCCTACAGCAATTACTCCAGCTGTGCTCCTTCTGCCCGTCCACTTTTTATACCCCAGCACCTCAGCAAAACTAACTCCCAAACAACCCGCCAAAGCAAAGCAACAAACTGAGAGCCTAGAGAAGGGAAGATGAGGGTGGTTTGTATTAATGCCACTCTCCTGCTCAATTTAAAAACATGATAAACATTTATAAAATTCCTGTATGACAAAGAGGAAAAGTATAACAGTTTATCTACAAATCAATGTGATTTAGATAAATCACTTTATCTAAAAATCCTTGCATAAAGGAATGAAATATAAGTTTCTTGAGGACTACTCCTGTATCTTTATCCTTGTGTTTCCAGTGGCCAGTATGTGATTACCACATAGTAGATAGTTACTGAATGAATTTACTAATGGCACAAGATGAGAGAAAGCTGACATAATATCAGTTTGTCTCAATGACTGTAATTTTTTTTAATGTCTCTTAGCCTGTTCTTGACTTGCAGTCTCATTTAAGAAAGATTCCCCCCCCCCCACTTTGGATGTTTAAATATATTTATGTTTAAGTAATCTTTGAGGTTATTTTGTTGGTTCTAGGTGTTGTCCCATTTGTCAGTCTGCTGACGCGCCTTCATTATGGTTTGCAAATTTTGACTGAATTCACGTTTAGTGATCTGTTTGCATGGAGAGACTTGCATATCCGAGGTTGTAGAAGTCTTCCTTGGGCCTTGTCAGTTTTATCAGTTCTAGACAGGTTTCTGTGTTAAATTTCTTAGCCTAAAAGTTTCTAATTTCACAGTAGTATGAACCTGGACTCCCTGTGTATCTGCACGAGCACAGTTTTGGTGACTAGTTTCCCTCATCCCTGGTGGCTCATATGGTGAAGAATCTGCCTGGGTTAGATCTGGGTTAGATCTCTAGGTCAGGAAGATTCCTTGGAGAAGGGAATGGCTACCCACTCCAATATTCTTGCCTGAAGAATCCCATGGACAGAGGAACCCGGTGGGCTATAATCCACGGGGTCGCAATGAGTCAGACACGACTGAGCAACTAACACTTTCTCATCGATGATGGTTGGCAGATGTTGTACTTCCTTGTTCCTCTTTAGACCAGTGAGTGGAGTTTTTCTAGTCTTCATCTCAGAGAGAGCCTCCTTCTGGTCCTGGCCAGCTCCCCACTGTAGAAGCATCATCTCCTTTCTTGTTCTTTGGCATTAAGACTTCAGCCCCGGGGGCTGAGGTTCACGTTCGGGGGCCCTATCTGATTCCCCTGTGAGCCGTCATGTCCTTGTTCATTCCGTCTTTATTATTTCTAGCACATGGAGGTTTCTCTATTGCTCTTATACTCTGATCTATAATCTTAAATGTTTTGGATTGTATTTTGTCTAGCATTTAAGTGCGTTTGGAGCAGGATTTCAGTCAGCTATGATGACTAAGAAGCCTTACTATTGATTTACATTGATAGAGAGCTGGATTTTTTTTTTTATGTGACCATAAGCTAATAGCATAAAATTGTGCAAAATATATAATGCAATCTTAAATGCTTTAAAAATAAACAATGCACAGATAGATCTCATTTGCCTTGTTTCTTAGACTTAGCCGTGCTGCTGCTGCTGCTGCTGCTGCTACTAAGTCGGTTGTGTCCAACTCTGTGAGGCATAGACGGCAGCCCACCAGGCTCCCCCGTCCTTGGGATTCTCCAGGCACAAAGACTGGAGTGGGTTGCCATTTTCTTCTCCGATGCATGAAAGTGAAAAGTGAAAGTGAAGTCGCTCAGTCGTGTCCGACTCGTAGTGACCCCATGGACCACAGCCTACCAGGCTCCTCTGTCCATGGGATTTTCCAGGCAAGAGTACTGGAGTGGGGTGCCATTGCCTTCTCCTCATGAGGTCAGAGCAAATCAGGGGCCAGGTGAGTCAACTAAATGACTAAATTGGAATTCTTAAAATTGCTTGAAAGAAGAAGAATGGGGACAAATCAAAGGGATGCTGGAATCAGTTTGTAGGGGTTCCCACTGGCCAAATACAGTATAATCTAAACATCAAAATAAATCATGATAATAGATTATAAGCTTTTGAATAAAATAAAAATCCAAGTCCATGGTGAAATAAAGTAAAGAATTAAAAAATAGATGAGTGAGAAAAGAATGCTCTTCCATATAATGGAATGTCAACTTATAAATGCTGGAGTTAAAAAAATCATCAAGGGATGCCAGAACTAATGGGTGAAAATTTGATAAGAAACATATTTACAATTTAAAGGTATCTTCTCACAAATTACTTTTCTCATTATAAAGAGAAAAATAGTAGCTTTATAGCTGAGAAAACTGACAAACTGTAACCAAGTAGTCCAAGTTAATATCACCAATACAGGAACTAACCAACATTGTGTGTTTCTAATATGGTCATTGAGAAGGACACCCCATCAGTTCTATGGTATTCCTGAAAAACTCCAGCTGATCCTTGAATAACATGGGCTTGAATTATGGGGTCCACTTATACATGGAATTTTTTTCAACAGTAAACTTTACAGCATTATGTGATCCACTGTTGGTTGAATCTGTAGATGTAGAGGAACAGCACGTCGAGAGGGTCATGTGAAAATTATTCTCAGATTTTCCACTCTGCAGAGAGTTGGCACCCTTACTTCCCAGTGTTGTTCAAGTGTCAACACCACATAGTCCTAGACAAAGGAAAAATAGGTATAAAGGATATTAATGGAGTAATCCTGACATTTGAAAATGCACTGTAGTTAATATTATTGTATCAGTGATAAATGTCATTACTTTTGACAACTGAACAGTGGTTATAAGAATGTCCTTGTTCTTACGTGCTGATGCTGAACTATTGTTAGAAGAGGAAGGAGTACAATGGCTGCAACTTACTTTCAAATAGTTCAGGAAAAACAAAAAAGTCTGTGTCCACTGGAGGAGGAGGGAGGGGAAAGACAGACTAATATGCAAATAGGGCAAAATATAAGCAGTTGATTAAGTCAAAGTTATAGTTTCAAATTTAAGTTTCAAAAATACATGAAAATTTAAGAATTAGCCCTCGCCCTAAATTACATTCTAACAGTAGGATTGATTATACACCATTTAGCAAGGTTGTTTCTGCAGATGGATTTAATTGGGCAGGAGGAAGCACAAGCTGGTATCAAGATTGCCAGGAGACAATAACCTCAGATATGCAGGTGACACCACCCTTATGGCAGAAAGTGAAGAACTAAAGAGCCTCTTGATGAAAGTGAAAGAGGAGAGGGAAAAAGTTGGCTTAAAACTCAACATTCAGAAAACTAAGATCATGGCATCTGGTCCCATCACTTCATAGCAAATAGATGGGGAAACAGGGGAAACAGTGACAGACTTTATTTTTCTGGGCTCGAAAATCACTGCAGATGGTGACTGCAGCCATGAAATTAAAAGACACTTACCGCTTGGAAGGAAAGTTATGACCAACCTAGACAGCATATTAAAAAGCAGAGACATTATCTAGTCAAGGCTATGGTTTTTCCAGTGGTCATGTATGGATGTGAGAGTTGGACTGTGAAGAAAGCTGAGCACTTAATAATTGATGCTTTTGAACTGTGGTGTTGGAGAAGACTCTTGAGAGTTCTTGGACTGCAAGGAGATCCAACCAGCCCATCCTAAAGGAGATCAGTTCTGGGTGTTCACTGGAAGGACTGATGTTGAAGCCGAAACTCCAATACTTTGGCCACCTAATGCAAAGAACTGACTCATTTGAAAAGACCGTGATGCTGGGAAAGATTGAGGGCAGGAGGAGAAGGGGACGACAGAGGATGAGATGGTTGGATGGCATCACCGACTTGATGGACATGGGTTTGGGTAGACTCCAGGAGTTGGAGATGGACAGGGAGGCCTGGGGTGCTGGGGTTCATCTGGTCGCAAAGAGGCAGACACAACTGAGTGACTGAACTGAACAGTCCAAACAGAAGCCCAGCTATGGAATTCACATAAATTTTCTTGAGCACATGTCTCCTGACTTCAGCCTCCTGAAAAATGCTTTTGGTTTTCATGAGGCCATGCTCTTCTAATTTTTCTCCTTCCCATTTGATCACTGCTTCTCAAACTCTTTTATGGGCTTTTTTCCCCACCATCTGGCATTTTATCCATGGCTTTTTCTCTTTCCACACTTTACCTAAATTTTTTTCACTACCCCCATAGCTTGGAGAATATCGCTAAGATGATATTTCAAAGTCCACAGCTCAGTGTTGAAGGAGCCTGTGCATCAACTTTTGGTATATATGAATACTTGAGCTTTTCACAAGAAGTCCCTGAAAATGGGCACATTTTCTCATCTAAGAGAACTGTTTGCTTTGTGGGCCAGCAGTAAGAGGCCATGGGTGAAAGCCTGTGGTGTTTGCAATGGAGAGAATTAAAGAAGTTGAACAGGAGCCAGTCTCCCATATGAAGGGAAGTATGAAACGGGGGCAGCCCTTGGAATGTCCATTTAAGAACCCATATGGGTATAGCAGTCAAGTAGTGTAGCACCGACATAAGAGAAAAGAATTGAGAGTCCAGAAATAAGACTGCGGTGATAGACAAGGGTGCCAAGACAATTTAGTGGGGAAAGAATAGTCTCTTCAACCAATGGTGCAGGGACAACTGCATAGCTAAATGCAAAAGAATGAAATTGGACCCCTTCCTCAAACCATATATGAAAATCAACTCAAAATGGAACATAGGCCTAAATATGAGCTGAAACTATAAAACTCTTGAAGAAACTGTGTAAGTAAATCTTTGTGACCATGGTCAAAAGAAAAAACTAAACTGAATTTCATCAAAATTTAAAACTTTTGTGCTTTAAAGATAACATTAAGAGAGTGAAAAAATAATCCACAGAATAAGAGAAAATATTTGCAAATCATACCTGATAAACAACTTAATCTAAGATATATAAAGGACTCTTACCACTCAATTTTAAAAATAAAAAATAAAATAACTCAAGGTTATCCAATTAAAATATGGGCAAATTATCTGAATAAACATTTATTCCAGGTATATATACAAATGACCAATAAGCACATGCAAAGATGCCCCACATCTCTCATCACTGTGTGCTTAGTCACTCAGTCTGACTCTTTGCGACCCCATGGACTGTAGCCCGCCAGGCTCTTCTGTCCTTGGGATTTTCCAGCAAGAACACTGGAGTGGATTGCCATGCCCTCCTCCAAGGGATCTTCCCAACCCAGGGATTGAACCCAGGTCTACTGCATTGCAGGCAGATTCTTTATCATCTGAGCCAGCAGGGAAGCCCTCACTAATCATTAGGGAAATGCAAATCACAATCAATGAAATAACACATCACACCTACTTGGTATGTATATAATAAAAAAGGCAGATAATAACGAGCATTTATGTAGAAGTGGAGAAATTAAAACATTTGTATGTTGCCAGTGGGAATGTAAAATTATGGAGCTGTATTGGAAAACATCCTGGCAGTTCCTTAAAAAGTTAAACAGAGAATTACCACATGACCCAGCAATTCCACTCCTAAGTACTGGGTCTGCCGAAAAGTGTGTTTGGGCTTTTCTGAACATCTTATAGAAAACCTGCTGCTGCCGCTAAGTCGCTTCAGTCGTGTCCGACTCTGTGCCACTCCATAGACAGCAGCTCACCAGGCTCCCCCGTCCCTGGGATTCTCCAGGCAAGAACACTGGAGTGGGTTGCCATTTCCTTCTCCAATGCATGAAAGTGAAAAGTGAAAGGGAAGTCGCTCAGTCGTGTCCGACTCCCAGCGACCCCATGGACTGCAGCCTACCAGGCTCCTCCATCCATGGGATTTTCCAGGCGAGAGTACTGGAGTGGGGTGCCATTGCCTTCTCCGATAGAAAACCTGGAACATGCTTTTTGGCCAACCCACTATATACCCAGAGGAGATGAAAACATACACACACAAAAACTGTACAAAAATGTTCATAGCAGCACTACCCATAATAGTCAAAAGCATGAAATCAATCCAAATGTGCACCAGCTGACACATAGATAAATTAAAGGTGTTGTATTCATATAAAGGAATGTTATCTGGCTACGGAAGGAATGAGGTACCAATACAAACTACAACATGGATGACCCTCTATATCATCTACTAAGTGAAAGAAGTCAGTCACGAAAGCCACATGATCCATATGACTCCAAAATCTTGAGAGATAGAAAGTAGATTAGCGGTCACCTAGGTCTGGATGCAGGGGTATGAATAGTGACTGCTAATGAGTCCCTGGTGGCCAGTGGCTATGACCCCATGCACCGAATGCAGGGGGCCTGGGTTCAATCCCTGGTCAGGGAAATAGATCCCACATGCTGTAACTAAGAGTTCTCATGCCACAGCTAAAGATCCTGAGTGCCATAACGACGACCCAATGCAGCCAAATAAATTAATTAAATTAAAATGTTTTAAAAAGAAAAAAACAAACTCATATATGAGTTCACACCGGAAGTCTCACAGAAGACTTCCCTGATGGGTCACTCTGAGCCACAGAATCACCATAACCACCTGCGAGAGGAGAGACTCCTCACTACAGACCGTGATCTTTCCCCACACTGCCTGCCACTCCACCCCTCCTCCCAGACTCCAGCACCAGAAAGGGTCAGAGGACAGCAGAGACCACAATTACTCCACGCCACTGACATCCTCTGAACACAGTGCTGGAGGGGGACACCCTGGGGGCACTTTTTGAGCATTTGAAGTGCAAGGTCGGGGGCCCAGGCGTCTTGCCATTTGTGGTGCAATCCTGTACAAGAAATAATTGTACTTTGTCTCACCTGGTTTTAGACTGTCCCAGTGGACATTCGTGTAGGTGAAACTCCTGCTTATGATCATCTGAGCCTAGAATCAAACTCCACTTTAAGCAAACTATTTTTCACATAGTTTTAATGTATACTGCGTTTCCAGAAATTCAATACTATGTAAATCAAAAGCTTCCTCTGATTTAGAACTTTTCCAAGAGTTGTTCACCATTGCAGAAAAACAGGTCCCAAATGACATTGCCACCAGTGGTATGTGCGTGCATGCATGCGTTGTCACTGTAGTCGTGTCCGACTCTTTGCCACCCCGTGGACTGTAGCCCGCCAGGCTCCTCTGTCCATGGGATTCTCCAGGCAGAAATACTGGAATGGGTTGCCATACTCTCCTTCAGTGAATCTTCCCGACCCAGGGATTGAACCCACATCTCTTATGTCTCCTGCATTGTCAGGTGGGTTCTTTACTACTAGCGCCACCTGAGTCCCTGATAAAAACCTTGGTATCCTCCTTTTGTATCTAAGCTCATTCTTGGTACAAACATCTGACAGCAGTACTTCCAGATGTCCTCTGGGATAGTCATTCCCAAGTATTTACATGTTAAGATAATAGCCTTTTCAAATTCTTACATTGAAGTCCTAACTCCCCATCACCTCAGGATGTGACTGTATTTAGAGTTAGCACCTTTACAGAGGTCATTATCATTAAATGAGGTCACAAGGTGGGGCGCTAATCCAATAGGATTGGCGTCCATATGCAAAGAAGAAAAGACCCCAGGGGTGCAAGTGCACAGAGGAAAGGCCAAGTGAGGACAGAGAGAGAAGGCAGCTGTCTGCAAGCCAAGGAGAGAAGCCTCGCCAGAAATAAACCGAGTAGACACCTTGACCTTGACTTCCAGCCTCCAGAAGTGAGAAAACGTAAATGTCTGTTGTTGAAGCCACACCGTCTGTGGTTACGGCAGCGTTAGCAGGCTAGTATACAGTCTCCTGAGCTTCCTAGACAGGTAAAGAACCTGTCTGGCATTGCAGGGGACATAAGAGATGTGGGTTTGATCCCAGGGTTGGGAAGACCCCCTGGAGGAGGACATGGCAATCCAGTTGAGGATTCTTGCCTAGAGAATCCCCCAGACAGAGGAGGCTGGCGGGCTGCAGTCCACAGGGTCGCTAAGAGCCAGACACGACTGAAGCGACTAGGCACACAGGCACTCACATACCCCTCACCCACACACACGCGAGCTGTGACCGCATGTACAGAGACGTGTCAACACTGTTGGCAGCTCGGTGAGGCAGGGGAAAATACACTCATCTCTCTCCTTTTGCTGCGGCCTTTGTATCAGTGCCTCCCATGGGCTTAATGCTGCAGGAAGCCCGGGTGATGCAGTCTGTGGAGGTTGCCTCCCTGGGCCCAGAGCAGGCTGTAGGAGCATGGAGAATATATGGAGGAGGGGACAATCAGTATATAATGATTCAAAAAAATTTTATATGTAGGTAAGTTATATTACATATGAGTTTTATTTCAAGACAGTAAAGCAGCTGTTAACAACATCATTATTATTACAGGGAGCAAGGGGTCTGTTTAGGATTGAAAACCACTGCCAACAGCCACCAGTGCCTCTAAGGAGGCAGGGAAACAGGCTTTGACTAGACACTAGTTTAAAAATGAAAAAGACCATATCTTAAATATTGTGTCCTATACTGTGAAGTGGGGGAGTTGTAACCACAAAAATGACAGGCAAGTTTAGGAATCTGACCAAGATATCCTTGCATGCATGCTCAGTCACTTCAGTCATTTCCAACTCTTTACAACACTGTGGACTGTAGCCTACCAGGCTCCTCTGTCCATGGGTTTCTCCAAGCAGGAATGCTGGAGTGGGTTGCCATGCCCTCCTCTAGGGGATATTCCTGACCCAGGGATGAAACCCACATCTCCTGTGTCTCCTGCATTGCAGATGGATTCTTTATTCCCAACGAGGGAAGCCCCATGATATCTTTAAGGAATCCAGTTCCCAATGGGAAAGGTGGGTATAATTAACCCAAACACAGCTGAGGGACAATTATTTTCTTAATACATAAATTATATCAAATTGCTTGTATAATTTTTTAAAAAGCAATAAAACAGTCTCTCTGGACTCAGTAACGTTATATTTAATATCATCAAATCATGTATAATTATAGTTTGGAGGATAAGATAGTGTACCTTATCTAACCCAATTTTAGCAGACTGGAAAAATGAGACTTTTTCTGATCACAGAAGTAAATGCAAAGATACAAAATGGATGAAGTAGTCCTACCAATAAACTCGCCTCTGGTTGCAACCCAGGAGCCAGCCCTCTGACTTCTCAGTGCTCAGTGTTGCCTTCTGTTTGCTAAAGCCCTTCCTCCACATACTCTTCACCTAAATAACCCACAACAAGTGATAGTGTTTCCTGGTCTGTTCCGCATGCGAACTGCAAGCTCCCTGAGGCAAGGACGGTGATGTGAACTGCTTTATATGTCCTTCAGTTTCTGGTGGACACGCAGTGAGGGGTAGCTACATTCTTTGGTTGGCTGTTTAATTCATTTTCCAATTGGTAGGGGTTGAGCCAGTCATTTTCAAACTTTCACCTGGAGAGTTTTTCAGAAACACCGTTGTTTGACCCCCTCCCCTAGAGATTCTGGCCCAATTGGTCTGCAGACACCCGGGTGACTCTTAATATGTCGCTGGATCTAGTTCAGGGTTTCTGCACCTTGGCACTGTTGACCTTGGGGACTGAATTATTCTTTGCAGGATGTTTAACAGCATCGTCAGCTTCTACTCATCAGATGCCAGTAGCACCCTCCCTTCAGTTGTAAAGATAAAAAATAGCGTCTTCAGGCATTGCCAAAATTCCCCCGAGGACAAACTCACCCCATGTAGAAACACTGGTCTAGTTGCTCTGGATATCACTTTAAGAGTCTAGTTTTGAAAGCCCATAATTTTGTTTTCTCTGGTCGGTTCTGACAGGAAGCTGCCTCACTGTGTCTGGGAAAAGCACTAGACTGGTGTCCGAAGGAGGACCTGAGTTTCAGCCACTTAACCTCAGTGCAATCCGGGCAGCTCTCTTTGTTCCCAATCTGGTTTCTCATCAGAGGAAGATTGAAGAGTTCAGAGGAGTGGGTCTTTATATTTTCTTTCAGCTCTGAGTCTTTGTCCTTGCCTGCCTTACCTGGCAACCAGTTGGAACTGGAGTGTGTTTTCTATTTAATACATTCATTGAAAAGAATTTTATATTTCCCATTTAATTAAGAAAAAGTAGATGAAATCGCCTTATGGTTATGACTCTACTGATTTCCCACTCCAGCTCCTGTAGCCACCTCCCAGGAGACAGATGAAAAGTAAGGCATGACATTGTTTTCATTCCTAAGTTACATAACCAATTTCAGGGTGGAATATGATTTAAACAGACAGGAAGAAACACTGCCTTTTTATGAGAGGAATTTAAAAGTGGAGATGATGGATTTAACAATTTAACTTTCAAAGACAAAAAATGTCTGTAGGAAATTTGAAAGGTGGAGGTTATTTTTTTTTAATGTAATGCTTGTATTAAATGAATTTAAATGAAGTATTTCCAGTTTGGGGTGTGTGATTTCAAGTGAATCTGTGATAATTTAAGGAGACCCCTGTATAACTACCTGGAAAGGAGGCAGAGTACTCTGGACGAAGGTGGAGTAAAACAGGCTCCATGGAGCCGTCCCCATGCTCTGAAGTAAAAACCTTTAGAGTCCAATCCAGCCGCTTCTCACCCCTTCATTACTGCTGCCTGAATTCGTGTAATTGCCTCTTAGTTTTTCCACCCATCTTTTGACTTCCCCACCCCCCACCCACCACCCCCTTCTCCATCATCTCTTCCAAACAAGGTGACCGTAGAACGCAATTGGCCCCACTGCCCACTGCCACTTGGAAAAAAGTGCTTGTCTACCAGTGGTCTTAGTTGCCGCATGCAGGGTCTTTGATCTTTGTTGCAGCCTGTGGGATCTTTAACTGCAGCATGCGGGACCTAGTTCTCTGCTCAGCGATGGAACCCAGGCCCCCTGCACTGGGAGTGCAGAGTCAGCCGCTGGACCCCCAGGGAAGTCCTTGCTTTGCCACTTTACTCAGAATGGAAACCGAATAGCTACAGGATTCTGCCCCTGCTCTTTTCCCGTATTCACTCCTCTCCCTCCACACTGGACACCATTATGATTCCTAAACAGAGCAGGCACTTGGCATGTTCCTGCCTCGGGACTCTTGCACTTGTTCTTCCTTCTCCCAAGGATGCTCTTCTCCCAGAGAGCCATAGGGTGTCTCCTCTACTTCCTCCAGGTCTTGGTGAAAGGTCACCTGGGTAATGCAGCCATCATGACCACCTTATTAACACTGAAAACTGCCACCTACATGCTGACTCCCCATTCCTTAAGCTCTGCTCTTCTTTAGTTCCCATCGTACTACTCATCACCTTCAAACACACTAGATAATTCACTTAGAACATCTCTTCTCTTGTCCATTTCCCTCTACCAGAAAGTAAGCTCCACGAGGGCAGAGTTCTTTGTTTCCTTCTCTCTTGTTTCCCAAGTACCTAGGATAATACATGAACATAATAGTTACTCCAGAGACCATTTGAATGAATAAATGGGTGACGAACTATGAAGCCTGGACTTGGGCAAGCTCCTTAGCTTCTCTGAGTCTCTGTCTCCTTACTTATATATGGAGGTGATGAGTTGCTGTATTTACCTAATAGAGTCATTGTGTGAATCAAATGAGTTCTTACCTGAAGAGACTTAGCACAGTGCCTGGCATACAGAAAGGTTTCAGTTAGCTGGTTTGTTGTTGTTGTTGTTGTTGTTGTTGTTATTAAACTGTTGCCCAGGACCGAAATCGGGGCGCAGCATCTGCGGAGTGAATGAATGTGCTCCTGGCTGCATGACTAAAAAGCAATGCATCGAGGCAGGAGCTGGACTGTGAGCCTGGGCAAGCTGGAGCTGGAAAGGCAGGTCAGGTGCGGGAAACCCACCTTGAAGATAGCCCGGTGTGCCGCCCTGCTATTCCCTCCCCTAAGAGGTGTGTGGACCTGATGTGTGGGTCCTAGGGAAAGACCTGTGTTAGGGAAGTGTGTACAGAATTATCATAAGTAAGATGAGAAGGGAAGGAGTGCAGAAGTCGGGAGATCAGGTAGGAGGGGGTTGACTCATCTCAGAAGGAGTAATGAGCCCTTGGGTAAGACAACTGTGCTTGGAACAGATGGTGGAGACATTTTGGAGACAGAATCGACTCCTTCAAAGCAGGCTGAGAAAGGCAATCTACTTTTTACACTCTGTCAGGCAGCAGAAATACGATGAACACGAATGATGCGATTCTTACCTACCATTAATTCCTAAATGGATGTTGATTTTTTTATTAAAAGGCTTTGGGGCCTATTATTCAACAGAGAGGCAGACTGTTTTTCTCATGGGGAATGTTTAGACTAGAAAAAAAGGAAATTCTTTCCTTGCTAAGTAATAATAAAGATGAAGCAGGCATGGCCAAAACACAATGTGGAGGGAAGCTCTGGAACCCACCGTCATGAAACACTCAAGCCTCAGTGAGTGCTGTAGCAGTTTCTCTTAGAAGTTAAAACAGGAAACACCTTGTGATTAAAGCTCCTTTCATTTTTGATAGCTGCTGCTGGTTTGAGAACTTTGGCATTTCAAAATCTCAATGAAGTGATTTATTTTTTTGAAGCAACAGAAGGGCAAACCTTTGATAAGGCTGCAAGGTGAGATGAATTCCACAGCTGAAGTTAAGATGCCAGAGATGAAGGCTCCTTTTATACATCTATTGGCCGCCAATTGACAGCTCCTGCCCTTTAAACTTAATTGCCAGGGGTCTCTCTGGGACTAGGAGGTTTCACAGTCTGTTGTCAGTCTTTGATGCTCAGGTGGTGTTAAATATTTTAGAAACCAACAACAACCCCCACCCCACCCCCCAGACTCTAACACCTCTTTGCCCGAAAGACACCACAGCCTCCTACTTTGTTCCCCCCACCCCACCCCCACTCCGCTCAGCTTCTCTTCTTTCCTAGCATCCTCTAGGATTGCAAAGTCAGGTTGCCAGTGTTGTTATTGAAGTGTTTCTCATCTCTTAGGAGCCACATCTCCTGGCGTGGAACTGCAACCTGTCATCTATGTACTGACTCCTCATTCCCTAAGCTCCAATATTCTTTTGTTCCCATAGCTCATCGCCAGAATAGGCCCAGAATTTTGAAATTGCCCTTGTTCAGATCGCTAGGACAGTCTGCAGGGCCCTTAGGCATACACAGGAGTGTTGTTCAAATGCTTGTTGAAGGCTGTTCTCTTGATCACTGCCACCTCCAAGACGAAATGACTGCTTTCATGCCAATTTTTCCTCAAGGGCCAAATCTGGGTCCAGAGGATCAGTTTCCTTTGGTCTCTGAGATGAAGTGTCCACAAAACAATGTGCCTGCTCCCAGCCCTGCGAGACTCCCTGTGGGGGCGGTGCCGTGGGCGGGAGAGGCGGCGCCTGAGGAAGGAACCGGGGTGAACTCAGGCCCCTGTGGAGTGTGTGGGTCTCACTGCACCCTTTTCTGCTGGACACTTAGAAACACTTCCATTCCTTGAAACCTTGCTGTCGTCTCCATTTCATCCAGTGGTTCTCAGAGAGTAGCTCTGAGACCAGCAGCATCAGCATCACCTGGGAACAGGTTAGACATGCAGATTCTCAGGCCCCACCCCGATCTTCTGATTCAGAAACTCAGGAGTCTGTGTTTTACCAAGCCCTCCAGGTAATTCGGGAGAAGGCAATGGCACCCCACTCCAGTCCTCTTGCCTGGAAAATCCCATGGATGGAGGAGCCTGGTAGGCTACAGTCCATGGGGTCACGAAGAGTCGGACACGGCTGAGCGACTTCACTTTCACGTTTCACTTTCATGCATTGGAGAAGGAAATGGCAACCCATTCCAGTGTTGTTGCCTGGAGAATCCCCGGGACGGGGAGCCTGGTGGGCTGTTGTCTATGGGGTCGCACAGAGTCGGACACGACTGAAGCGACTTAGCAGCAGCAGCAGCAGCCAGGTAATTCTAGAGGTCAAGTGGGAAAACCCTCTACCTGGCCTGCTATTCTATGGCTGTGGGTCCTCAGATTGCTTTGCTTACAGTTTAGAAAGTCTGCTGTGTATGTCTACGCATCTGCAATCACCTCATGGACCCTGACAGCAACAACCTCCACGGCAGGAGGGAAGGAGGGCAGTGAGTGTTGCGAAATGCCTGGGGAGGAAATCTCAGACATGCTCCGGCCTGCTTGGAATCTTCACATCTTTAAAAAGGGAGAGCACTCAACAACTGGAAAGGGGAAAAATATCCATTAAAGAGAAAAACAACTGCTATTTTGAATCAGTAGCAGAGCCAACTGAAGTGATAGCCATAAAACATTTTTACTTCTGACCAGAGAATGCCTTTAGGGCAGGTAATGATCTGTTAACTATCAAAGGAGTAGACCAAGGACCCGAGAACACATAATAAGGAGAAGAGGTGAGGTGGAGGTGGCGGGGAGGAGGATGTGGGCTCTGCCTTCAACAGACCACAGCCCAGACCATGGGGAAGATGACCAGGATCAGGACCAATTCAGAGAACTACGGAGAGGCATGTGTGGGTGTGTGGCAGGGAGGAGTGCGGGGAAGTGTCTCCTTTGGATCATTAGAGCTGCCCAACAATGGTGCAGCATCTTAGGGGTAAAAGGGAGCCCCCTGACTCTGGGACCATGTAAGTCTGGGTGGCACTGTGACAGAAACACCATAATAAAGGGTATTCTTGTATCACATAAGAAGCTGCTCTAGGGTCAATGTTCTGCAGATTAAAAAAAAAAAAAAACAAACAGAACTCTTTCTTTAAGCAAGATAGTCCACCACGATACTTATAAAACAGATCAAAGAGGGGCCTCTTTGGTGATCCTGGGGACATGTCCTCTTTGGAATATCCTAGGTGAGTACCAAGGTCTTCCCAAGTGGCGCTGGGTAAAGAACCTTCTGCCAACGCAGGAGACGTAAGAGATGCGGGTTGGTTCCCTGGGTCAAGAAGATCCCCTGGAGAAGGGAATGGCAACCCACTCCAGTATTCTTGCCTGGAGATCCCCTGGAGAAGGGGATGGCAATCCACTCCAGTATTCTTGCCTGGAGATCCGCTGGAGAAGGGAATGGCAATCCACTCCAGTATTCTTGCCTGGAGAGTCCTAGGGACAGAAGAGCCTGGGGGGCTACAGTCCGTAGGGTCACACAGAGTTGGACACCACTGAAGCGACTTAGCATGACATAGCATAGCACAGGTGAGTACCAAAATCCCTTTCGATATGAGCTCCTCTGATTCTGTGGTTCTTTGACCTCTTTTCAAACCAGAACATCTCTCTCTTCTCCCCAGGCTTCTCTTTTGTTGCCCACAAGCTTCCTTGGATATGTGCTACTAAAATATCAATAGTTACAGAAGATGAGAAAAACCTATGAGTGCATGCAGTCCCACGCCTCACAGGCCCCTCCCCAGGGGTGCACACAGTGCTTCCCATCCTGAGGCCAGGTGAGGGCCGAGGCCCCGATTTGAGCTTACCTGAGAAGGACATGCCTGTCTTTAGCCACATTCAGTGTAGACAGGGATAAAAGGCAGGCAGCCTAAAGTCTGAACCAACAGGTGGGCCTGAACAGAATGGGTTTTCCAAGCAGTGAGAGACCCATCTTGAAGCTGGCTCAGAATGCTCTCCAAGGCTGCCCTGGTGGGGGGTCTCAGAAGTGGAGAGGGGGGTTTCCTTAACTTGAAGAAGGAATTCATAGGGCCTGGACTCCATCTTAGGCCTGTTCATGCTGATCATGCTCGGCCACCTTTCCAATGGACTCTGACCTCTGTGTTTAGTGCCTAAGAAAACAACAACAGAAGGATAAGACCCCCTCCAGACAGGGGAACCTTGAAGATCGTATCTAGGTTGCTGCTGCTGCTAAGTCGCTTCAGTTGTGTCGGACCCTGTGCGACCCCATAGACGGCAGCCCACCGGGCTCCCCCGTCCCTGGGATTCTCCAGGCAAGAACACTGGAGTGGGTTGCCATGTCCTTCTCCAATGCATAAAAGTGAAAAGTGAAAGTGAAGTCGCTCAGTCGTGCCCTACTCTTCATGACCCCATGGACTGCAGCCCACCAGGCTCCTCCATCCATGGGATTTTCCAGGCAAGAACACTGGAGTGGGGTGCCATTGCCTTCTCCATGTACCTAGGTTACTCATTGCCTAAGAGAAAACATACACTAGTCACCCCTTCCTCCAGACAGGCCATATATTTTTCTGTATCTATCGGAGTGTAACCTCGGGCTTATTGATTATTGGCTAATTGTTTGACTGTTTGAGCACATGAGCACATATCACATAAATGATGGGGTTATTGGGGTTGTATTTTCCTTGGTTTATGTAAGTCTCAAGGAATTTGGGGTGGTGGGTTCAGACACGTGCACATGGGGTATAAAAGATTTTCACAAATGCTGGTCGGGGTCCTTGGCTAAGAGGAGACACTGCCTTGGGCCCGCCAGTGTAATAAACTGCCCTCCACTATCTGCATTGTCCTTCTGAGTGAGTTTGTTTCCCGGAACGAGTGGCTACAGAAAACTCTGAAGGGTCCAAATGTGAGATGGACCTGGGACCCGCTGTGGGGGAGCTAGGAGCCAGGCCCTCTCATTGCTGGCTCTCTGAGTCTGGTTTTTTTCCAACAGAAACTGAGTTTTTGTCATAAAATTCTTGAACAGCTTGACTTTCTGGATTATAACTTCTTCCCTCCCACCCCCCAGTGATGATAGCTTTAATCTCTCTTGTAAACACCTAATTGAAACTTTTTCCTGCAGAAGAGTAACAGAAAGAAAACACCAAGGAGATTTCATTATGGGACAACTTCTTCTGTGGTTAGTGAGAGGCAGGGCTGTGACCTGGAGCTGATTTTGTTCATTTAAAAGGAAAGACAATATTTATTCATGCAACAAACATTTCCTAAAGCCATGGAGCTGCTGGGATTCTGTTGGGCACTGGGGATATTTGCAGCTTCAGTTCTGAAGGAGCCATGAGGTCAGGGGATAAACATGGGAAAATCACAGTCCAGGATCCATGCGTTGATGGCAATTGGTTTACACAAGCTGAATAAAAGAAGGACGAAAAGCCTTTCAAAAAGCCTTGTGAGCAGAGAATAGAGAATGTGTAAGCAGCATGAAGTCAGGGTATTGAAACCGAGTTGATTGACCTCTCTGTCTAAAATTTTATTTCCTTTCTTGTCCTCTCTGAAGTCAATCTTGTGCTCACTGAACACTAATCAGCCAGAGTCAGATGACTAAAACTGCTGTTGTAGGTAATCTCGATAACCTACAAACTTAGGTTGTTTCTCCAGGGCAAGATGAGCTAACAGACCCCGGAGCCATGCACCGCCCGGCCAGAGACGTCCTGACTCCTGAAACCACGATTAAGAAATGTCACAGAAATGTCACAAGGCCATGAGTAAGCCCAGCTTCTTTGTTCTTCTGCTTTAAAAAGCCTCCAACTCAAAGACCAAGTGTGAGTGGGTCTGAGGCTTGTCTCCCAACTCCCTCTCTTGGCACCCTGCAATAAAACCTCACTTTGCTGCCAACACCCGCTGTCAGAGTTGGACTTCCTGTGCTGTGGATACATGCGAGCCCTTTCTGCTTGGTTGCAGAAGTATGGACCCATTCTCCTGGGTGGAGATGAACAGGAGAGGTGCTGGGGAGAAGAGGGCAGCAGGTGGCCTGGTGAGCTGGGCAAGGTAAAAGCTGATGGGCACTCTCTGCTCAACTAGGGAGTTGAGGCTTTATTCTAAGAACCAGGAGTAGCTGTTGATGGGTTCCAAGCAGGAGAAGGTCCTGATCACACCTGTACTTTAGAAAGACTCCTCTGTGAAATGATACAACATCTAGGATTTGCATCCAGATAACCTTAGACCAAGGCTTCCCAGGTAGTGCTAATGATAAAGAACCTGCCTGCCAATGCAGGAGACATGAGACACTGGTTCAGTCCCTGAGTTGGAAAGATCCTCTGAATAGGAAATGGCAACCCACTCCAGTACTCTTGCTTCGGAGAACCCCATGGACAGAGAAGCCTGGTGGGCTACAGTCCAGAGAGTCACAAAGAGTTGGACATGACTGAAGCAACTTAGCCTGCAAGCAACCTTAGACCAAAAGACAAAAAGCAATTAGTTGGTAGACTTTGTATTGGAAACAGCCCATATATCTATCAAAAGGCTGGTTAAATAAAAAAGTATCAGGCAGCTGTAGCTGGGAATGAGGAATTTCTCCATTTATATTCTGAGTAAAAAGGGAATGTGTATATAACAGTTATTTAAGAAAGGCAGGGATCAAATATATAAGCATACAGATGTATCTACTTGTATTTAAAATAAACAATGGAATGACAAACCAATGAGAAGTGATTACTGATGGGGTGAGGGACCATACAGAGGGGAGGGATGGAGATAAAAGCTGAATTTATTGGAATAAATGTTGTTTTGTATATTTGACTTTGGAACCAAGTAAATATTTCATGTAAAACACAAAATTAAATTTAAAAAGGAATTTCTAAGAGTAAATAAATAAAATGGGACAAATGAGCATACGTGTGCATATTGTCTGTGGGGTAAGCAGGCAGGGGAGCCATTCCAAACACAGTGATTTGACTGTATATCTATAGAGAGAAAAGGAAAGATACACCCATTTGAATGCAGATTTCCAAAGAACAGCAAGGAGAGATAAGAAAGGCTTCCACAGTGATCAATGCAAAGAAATAGAGGAAAACAGTAGAATGGGAAAGATGAGAGTTCAAGAAAATTAGAGATACCAATGGAACATTTCATGCAAAGATGGGCTCAATAAAGGACAGAAATGGTATGGACCTAACAGAAGCAGAAGATATTAAGAAGAAGTGGCCGTAATACACAGAAAAACAATACAAAAAGAACTGAATGATCCAGATAACCACGATGGTGTGATCACCTAGAGCCAGACATCCTGGAATGTGAAGTCAAGTGGGCCTTAGGAAGCAACACTACAAACAAAACTAGAGGAGGTGATGGAATTTCAGCTGAGCTATTTCAAATCCATAAAGATGATGCTGTGAAAGTGCTGCACTCAATATGCCAGCATATTGGAAAACTCAGCAGTAGCCACAGGACTGGAAAAGATCAGTTTTCTTTCCAGTCCCTAAGAAAGGCAATGCCAAAGAACATTCAAACTACTGCATAAATGCACTCATCTCACATGCTAGCAAAGTAACACTTAAAATTCTCAATGCCAGGCTTCAACAGTACATGAACCATGAGCTTCCAGATGTTCAAGCTGGTTTTACAAAAGGCAGAGGAACCAGAGGTCAAATTGCCAACATCCTCTGGATCATCAAAGAAGTAAGAGAGTTCCAGAAAAACACCTATTTCTGTGTTATTGACTACACCAAAGCCTTTAACTGTGTGGATCACAATAAACTGTGGGAAATTCTGAAAGAGATGGGAATACCAGACCACCTGACCTGCCTCTAGAAAAACCTGTATGCAGGTCAGGAAGCAACAGTTAGAACTGAACATGAACAGGCTGATTCCAAATCAGGAAAGGAAAGACTGTATATGGGTACATCTTGAGAAACACTGGGCTGGAGGAAGCACAAGCTGGAATCAAGATTGCCAGGAGAAATATCAATAACCTCGGTAAGCAGATGACACCACCCTTATGGCAGAAAGTGAAGAAGAACTAATGAGCCTTTTGATGAACTTGAAAGAGGAAAATGAAAAAGTTGGCTTAAAACTCAACATTCAGAAAACTAAGATCATGGCATCTGGTCCCATCACTTCATGGGAAATAGATGGGGAAACAGTGGAAACAGTGACCGACTTTACTTTTCTGGGCTCCAAAATCACTGCAGATGGTGACTGCAGCCATGAAGTAAAAAGACGCTCACTCCTTGGAATGAAAGTTATGACCAATCTAGACAGCATATTAAAAAGCAGAGACATTACTTTGCTAACAAAGGTCTGTATAGTCAAGGGTATGATTTTTCCAGTGGCCATGTATGGATGTGAGAGTTGGACTGTGAAGAAAGCTGAGCGCTGAAGAATTGATGCTTTTGAACTGTGGTGTTGGAGAAGACTCTTGAGAGTCCCTTGGACTGCAAGGAGATCCAACCAGTCCATCCTAAGGGAGATCAATCCTGAGTGTTCATTGGGAGGGCTGATGTTGAAGCTGAAACCAACCTAGATAGCATATTAAAAAACAAAGACATTACTTTGCCAATGAAGGTTCATCTAGTCAAAGCTATGGTTTTTCTAGTAGTCATGTATGGACCTGAGAGTGGGGTATAAAGAAAGCAGGTGAGTGATGGGGACATGAGAATTCATTCTTCTAGTTTACATTTGGAAATGCTTGAAATTTTTCGCAAGCAAATGTTTAAAAATATAAAGCACTGAGGAAACGCAAGGATCCCTGCAGCAGCCTGTGGAAGAGGGACTGGAGGGGACATTTGGGGGCACTAGTTTTTCTCTACCCTGTAAGTCCCCTTTGCCTCTCCTTCTCTACTTCCCTGCCTTGTAGAACAAGAGAGTGGGTGATTGTACATCAGCCTCACAAAAGAAGTCCTGGGTCAGGCCTGCCCCCAGTATTTGCATGGCCCAAGGTTAGAATACAAATGGAGGCCACTGGCCATGGGACATCTACATAATAAGAGTATAAATCAAGCTAACAAATTGCTAAGTAAAACATACTTTATCCTGTTACCCTGACAAATGTGTTTTCTTACAGGCCTGGAAAACCAGATTTTAGGTAAAAACTCTTGAACTCTGGGACTTCTCTGGTGGTGCAGTGGTTAAGACTCCCCACTCCCAATGCAGGAGGCCTAGGTTCGATCCATAGTCAGGGAACTAGATCTGCCTGCCACAGCTAAGACCCAGAGCAGCCAAAAAAAAAAAAAATCCTTGAACTCTGTGCTGGAACAGGGAACCTTGAAAAGGGCTCCCTTTTTCCTACCCCCGCGCCCCTGCTTTGTCCCACATTGCAAGGAACCTTGTGCACACGTGTGTGGCTATCCCGGCTCACATATCCAAGCTCCAGCCATAGCCTCTGCCAAAGCTGCCCCTTGGCCATCCTCTGGGCCAATGGCTACACACACTAACAGTTCAGTTCACCCTTAGTGGGGCAGAGCTGTGAGGAAGAGGCCCTTGCAAGTTTAGGGGCCATGTGGGCATGCTATTCCAGAGTCTCGGGGACCTGAAATTTGTTCTAGAAGATATGCACAGCTCTGTGTGATTATGTGTCTTTGGTCTTGTTGACTCCTTATGCTTTGGAGAACCATATGATTGAGGGAGGCCCATGGAGGGCTCAGGGTCAATGGGTCCTCAGGGTGATGCCAGCAACTGCTGGTGGGAGGATGGGAATTTTATCTGAGATGAAGCAAAATTGAGATGCCCTTGATGTTTCCAAAATCCAAAATTAAATGCTTGACTTTAAGAGATAATGGAAAGAGGATAATATTCTTGGCCCCCAGCCCTAACCCCACAGCAAGATGACTTGTGGGATCTTAGTTCCCTGACCAGGGATCAAACCCAGGCCCCAGCAGTGAAACCACTGAGTCCTAACCACTGAACCACCAAGGAGTTCCCTGGAAGGCATCTTAAAGGGCCTGATTTATCCTTTAAGGATTTAAAATCTGACTGTTTGGAGTAACATTATAAATAACACAATCATTTTGGTTCAGTTTGAGGGGAAATCATAAGATCAACTATACCTATCTTACCTTCTAAAAAAAAGTCACAGCCCTTATTGAAATTGAATTCATATTGTGCCTTCAAAATGAAACTGGCATGCTTTCCAAGACCAAACATCAGGGGATGTTGCTCCCCAAGATTTACTGGTATGGCTGGCCAAGGTCTCTCAGCCTCATTTGAACAATCTTTGCTTCTCAGCTGCCCAAAACTCCTCCCTCAGAACTTGTCCCTTTGGCATCAGTAGCATTGTTGTCAAACAATAATCAGTATCCAGCCTTCAAAGAACAAAGAAATTTGTGTGGGTCTGAAGACCTGCAATTTGAGGGACTTCCCTGGTGGTCCAGTGGCTAAGACTCTGTGTTCTCAAGGCAGGGGGCCTGGGTTCGATCCCTGGTCAGGGTACTAGATCTCATTTGCAACTTAAAAAAAAAGATCCTGCATGCTACACTAAAGATCTAACATCCTGTGTGGTACAAATAAGACCTGGCACAGACAAATAAATAAATAATGGTTGTTGTTGTTGTTTTTTAATAAAAGAATTGCAATTTGACAGACAGATTTGAGTAGAATGGAAAGAGGGTTCTAGGGAAGAAAAAGAGTCAGGGTTTTATAAAGGACAAGACCACAAGTTGTTAAAATGGTCTGGCAGGAATTATGATGGACTCTGACACGGGAAAGGAAATATTTCTCCTTGAGGAAAAGGCTGTCACGAGTTATTTAGGGTAAGGGTCCAAATGGTATTTTGACTGTCTGGAACACTGCCCGAGTTGAGACAACAACGGGTCAAAGTTCAGATTTCATCTGGGCTGAGGTGAGCATAAATCACACTCACTCAGTGCCTCCCAGCTTCATTTTAGAGAGCTCTCTTAGCAATACTGACTCCATTTTAATTTTCCTTTCACAGTGCACACCAGGCTCTTAAAGCATCTTGCTTGTTCTAGAAAGGGAAACTTTTCAAACCCTTATGCCTTAGTGAGAACAAGTGCATCAGGTCTTTTCACAGGACGGACTCGTGCAGCCAGAGTCCCTGGCCCTGCATGGAAGAGTGAAGAATGAGCACAGGACTTCAGGAATGGTACCGACTTCCACCCAAGTTTGTCTTCTCTATAATTGTGCTGAGGGCTCCTATATGTGATACAGAACAAATCACAGACATCAAAGGTTGGTAGTTTTTCAGGGCTCTGTAAGAAAGGCAGTGCTTTTGAGGCTCATGTCCTTGGAATCCTGGCTGATTTTGGAGCGGGATGTAAGGACAAAAAGCCCAGCAGGCTTCCAGTTGGCCAGTGCACTGCCAGGGCCATGCCATCATAGTCACAGCAGCCCGAGCCCTGAGCTGTTAGGCAATCAAGGCCTTAGAGGTCGGCCAGGACAGTTTGCCCAGCCTCTATTCTCCTGAAGTTTTGGTTCAACTCAAACAGACCTCTGACCACCCTCCTGGCCTCTAGGGGGCGCATTTCTCAGTCTCATAGTCTTTATAGGGTGCAATTTCTTGAGCCTTGACCACACGTTCCTAGGAATCTTCTGGATGGGTGGGTGATAAACCAAATGCCACTGTGCTGTTGACTGAAACTCTTGGAAGACCTTTGCCCCAGAGCTGGAGCAGATGGACTTGACTCTGGGCTTGGAGACTGGAGCTTGCAGGGTTTTTCATCAGTTTTGCCCTTGGCTGTGTGCAGGGAGACTGAGTTACTTAGCCTCATGGTCCATTATCATCTTTGAGTAAGGCCCCTTCCTTCATTTTGAATTAATGAATTTCTTCTTATCCCATTGTTGTTGTTCAGTTGTTGTGTCCAGCTGCTTGAGACCCCATGGACTGCAGCACACCAGGCTTCCTTGTCCTTCACTATCTCCCAGAGCTTGCTCAAACTCATGTCCATCGAGTCAGTGATGCCATCCAACCATCTCATCCTCTGTCACCCTCTTCTTCTGCCCTCAATCTTTCCCAGCCTCAGGGTCTTTCCCAATGAGTTGGGTTTTCACATCAGGTGGCCAAAGTTTTGGGCTTCAGCTTCAGCATCAGTCCTTCAGTGAATATTCAGAGTTGATTTCCTTTAGGACTCCTTGATCTCCTTGCTGTCTAAGGCACTTATCCCATAGTTCCCGCCTGTTCTCCTATCCACTATAGGTAAGCACTCTAATGTGCTTAATGCATATCTTTTTATTTGTATGTGTTCTTGCATGTGTTTTGTGTGAATATATATTTTTAACTCAGAAAATAATTTGTTTTTCTTAAGTGTAAGGGGAAACTTAGAAGCATACATTATCAGGACTTTAATCCAAATGTTGAATAAGCATATCATTCTAAATTCAGGGCCTGGGCAATGTGAAAATGAAAAATACTTTGAGGGATAAAAATATATTGTGAATAACACATGAATTTACATTTCCACTTAGGTGTACTATTCCAAAGTCAATTGATATAATTTTGGTACATTTGAACTAGTACAGAATTATTGAGAGTAACCACTGTAATACCTTTCAACTATAAGAAGTATGGGAAATTGCAAAATAAAAATAATTTAACATAGGAGAACTATCATATGATCATGCTGGTCTACAAAGTGAGCATACAAATTTTGGTTGAAAAATGTTCCCTTAGAGTCTTTGAAATCTTTTACACATTGATATCAGATAGTCATGTTCATTTTATTAATACCAGAGGCAATAGTACAATGCTAAAAATAAGCATCCACCTATACTTGTATTAAGAATGTACGGAGATGGTATTCTGTTATAAAATCTCATCTGCTTTCCTACTTTTTTCACTGAACACTTTTGATTTTAAGATCCACGTTGCTGAGTCTGCCTACAGTGCATCAGCCACGTGTTACTCATTCACGCCCCCACTGGAGGACTCTCAGGCTGCCCCTCCCTTCTCCATCATGGGCACAGGAACAGAATTTCTGGGTCATAGGACTGAGATGGAGGTTTTAGTCTGGAAACCTACAAGCACACCAGTGCCAAAACCCCTTCCCTGTGCCTGGAGGAGACGTTTCGGAAGTCTGAAGAGACACGACGCCTCCCATCCTCCCTGCACCACTAGGCTGAACTCCTAAAACTACAGGATTTGGGGTAGGAATGCCAGAGTTGAGGAGCAGCCATTCTCCCCCTCTCTGCTCTCAGAGACAACATCGCGGGGTCCAGCTGAGAGGCCCAGCATCACCAAAGAATTTGCTGGCAAGTCCTGAATGCTGAGTTGGCCCCGCCTGCACAGCTCTGGATAGGGGGACAGCCAGCCCTCACCCCAAGGCTGGGAAGTGACTGGGGCCGGGTCTCCACAGGCAGAAGACTTGAGCAGGGACGCTCTGGGGTCAGGTGACTCCCTCGCACCTGCCCATGGCCCCAGGTGATCCTTTGGGGGGACAGCTTCACTAACTGTTGGACTGAAGTCAAGAGGCTCAGGCTTCTCACACTAAAAAACACTCAGAAACACTCAGATTGACTCTGACACAAAGCTCTTCCAGCCATAAGATGGGGGCTAGGGGGCTCTTGCTGATTTTCACTGCCCCACACTGCCAGCCTTCAGGGGGCGCTGTTCCTCCAACATCAGAGATTCTGAGCAAGAACCAAGGGCAGCTCCCAAGTGACAGCTCAGCGGTGCCTCACACGGATGGTAAAGACCCTGCAGATAAAGGCTTGGGGAGAATGAAGGGAAACTGGATTAGGCAGAAACACGGAAACTCCTTTGGGCGTGTACCTGGGCTCCCTCTTTCCTTGCTCCAATAGCACCACCTGCTCCTCCTTGCTGGAGGAGACCCTCCAAAATGCAGACCAAGAGAGGCTGAGCCCTCCCTCCATAGTGCCTGGCCCTGCACTTCTGTTTCCTGCCTCCTCACCTCCTAGCAGGAAAGCAGGGACCTTCCCTGGTAGGACCTGAAGATGGCCTTCTCCAGAAAGACACAGCCACAGCTTCTGTGAATGACAGACACACAGTGAGCAGTGGAAGGACAGTGTTGGGGAGGACTTTTCTTTGCCCTCTGGACCTTTGTCCCATGGGCATGACTCTCAGTTAAGGAGAGCCTGGGGCAGGCCAGTGAGCTTGGGGCTGGGAGTGTGGGGAGACGAGTGTAAGCACCTCTGGGGCAACCTAGGGCAGGGGTGGGTGACAGACTCGTAGGAAATAAGCATGGTCCCTGCCTGGAGAAAGGGCACTCACTATGAGGGTAACACCCATTCATGCCACAACTATTCTCGGAGCATCTCTTAGATGTCAGGCACTGGGCGAGTTGCAGTAAGAGCTGTGTGGTTCCAATGGTCTGGAGCCGATATTGGAGAGTAGAGACAAATAGTATATTTATGCGTGTGTGCATAGTTATGTCCGACTCTTTGCAACCCCATTGACTTGTAGCCTGCCAGGCTTCTCTGTCTATGGGATTTCCCAGGCAAGAATACTGGAGTGGGTTGCCATTTCCTCCTCCAGGGGATCTTCCCGATGCAGGGACCGAACCTACGTCTCTTCCGTCTCCTGCACTGGCAGGCGGATTCTTTACTCCCCTGGTGGCTCAGACGGTAAAGCGTCTGTCTACAATGCGGGAGACCCGTGTTCAATCCTTGGGTTGGGAAGATCCCCTGGAGAAGGAAATGGCAATCCACTCCAGCACTATTGCCTGGAAAATCCCATGGACGGAGGAGCCTGGCAGGCTACAATCCATGGGGTCGCTTCCGTCTCCTGCATTGACAGGTGAACTCTTTACCGCTGAGTCACCTGGGAAGCTCAAGGAAGCAACTATGTAACTCTAAATAGCAATATGAACAATGAAGGAAATCGGGAAGGTGCTGAGGCAGAGAATACTGGGGAGGAAGGAGACATGCTGATCAAGGAAGGCGGCACCCAGGCTGAAGCAGGGATTATGGAGGTCTCCCTCTGCCCAACACCCCTTTCCCTTTTCTCCTGCAGCCCTCTCCTTTCCCTCCTCTACTCTTGATCCACAAGGCTCTGGGAGAGGACATGTGACCCAGATCCAGCCAATCATGGCAGCACATCCCACACTGGCCACAGTGATTGGTTCATAGATGGGCACATGACCCCAATCCGGCAAAGGAAAGTCAGGCTGGAACTTTGACTGGACTCTTGAATAAGAACCTGTCTCTTTTTTGTTTGAGGATATTAAAACAAGGATGTAAGCCTTGAGCAGCCATGAGTGGCCACATGGAAAGAGTGTGCCTGGGAGCACAGCCAACCTCAAGGAAAGCAGAGATGAGAATTTCTCCTGAGAGAGATCTTTCGATCAAGCCCTAAGGCCATTTTTGGAATCTGCAGGAGGGAAGAGGAAAAGAAACATCAGCGTTCCCCTAAACTCTCTTCAGAATCATCTTCATCAGTCTTCTCTCTGCCCTCACTTCTATATGGAGCCGAAGGCGGGTGTTGGGCAGCCATTCATGGTCTGTTTGGAGCCCCTTTTGGCAGGTCCTGCAAGCACAAGTAGTTCCCTGAAGTCTCTTCATGTCTTCACCTTTGGACAGCAATCAGAACTCTGTGGGAGCAGAAAAGCCCCGTCTTTAACATCTTGTTATATGAGTATTGTTGGCTGATTCCGATAAATAAGGAAAACGAAGCTCAGAGACGTCGAGTAACTTTCCAAGAATACAGAGCTAAAGTCAAGCCCCAGTTTGTCTGGCTTCAAATCTTCCTCCCACTTTCTACTATCCCAACCTAGGGGGTGTTATGGCTGGGCAGGCAGATGGCTCCTAGTGTTGGGCTCTAGGCAGCTTGTGCTGGGATTCAGGTCCGTGACTCCAGCTCTGGCAGGCTGTGGGCAGGGCGGTCCCACATCCAGAGTGACATTTATCTGGAAAGTGTGGCTCAGGGTCTAGGCTTACAGTAATGGATTGGGTGCCCACTGTGTGTTATTGTGCTTCATCCAGATACGAAACTGACGACCAGCCAGAGCTAATGATACCTGCGGCTGGATGCCTTCTTGTCCTCCTTTCCTGAGTCAGGACTGACCCTTGGGATGGGGTGAGGCTGAGGCTGGCCAGCAGGGAATCCCAGCTGTTAGGAGCAGAGAAAGGCAGTGTCAGAAGCCAGACCCATACACCTTTCTCCCACATCCATCCATCCGGGACCGGGGCCAGCCTCCTCACGTCTCTCTGGAGTCCTCCCCTGCCCCTCTGCCTCCAGCCTCTCCCCTCACCCCTGTTTCCCAGAGCTGCCCCTCTGCCTCCAGCCTCTCCCCTCACCCCTGTTCCCCAGAGCTGCCATTGTTTGCCTGATCATTCATGTCTTGCTGCCAAACGAAGGTCCAAAAACATGTTTTGTAACAGCAACCCTTATCTGTAGAAGATCTTTGAAACTTCTGGGCCTGGCATTTACAGTGGGCTTCCTGAGCTATTTTTAGCTGTGTTTCTCCTTTCTTTCAGATGTGTATCCTGCATGTGTGTCAAACTGTGTGTGTCACACATTGGCTCAGGCAATTTCTTCCATCCCTGCCTCCCCTCTCCATTGTTAGTAAGGCAGTTCATTCGTTCAGTCCATCCACCTTTTGTTCAACAGGTATTCCAGGCATCTTGCTCTGCACCTACCATTCCAGGCAGCTTCGCAGACCATATCTCTGACACCTCACCCCTGCTTCTTCCCCTGCTGCATTCAACTGCAAACCCTTCAAGGGCAGGGGCTGTGTCTTGCCTGTTTTGCAGTCCCACAGTGTCCTGCCTGTGGCAGGGGTTAATAAATGTGTACCACTTGAATGGGACAAACACAGGCTCTGGTGGGAAAGCACTAGAAACACTGGCTTGAGAGGCTAGAGGTTAGTCTCAGCTCTGCCACTTACTAATGTGGCTCATGGAGAATTACTGTCCTTCTCTGGGCCTCAGGATGCCCACCTGTAAAATGGGACTGCCATCCTGTCCTGGGCACCTTGCTGGGCTGGAGCGGGCGGGAGACGGTGCAGGTGTGGGCTGTTACTACGATGGTCTCTCCCGTAGGCAGGGTATATGTTGACAGTGGAGGGAGATGACTGTGTTTCTCGGAGCCCTTTGGCCATGAGAGCTGAGTTGAGCAAAGACAGCAGGAGGACACTCTCAGGACCCCCAGTTGCCAGCCCAGGAGTTTCAGCAGGGGAAATGGCCAGCAACCTGATACACCTGTCTTTCTGAGGCTGGATGTGATGCTCCAATGCTCCAGGGCGTTCTGCCAGTATCCAGGGAGGTGGGGGCGGGCACGAGCTGTTCTCCAGCCCCAGGCTATCTGTGAAGGGTCTGTGAGCATGGCATCACTTGGCTCATTTGCAGTCCCGTGGTCCTCAAGGTTCCAAGCTGCCTCCAGTAACTTTCAGGGGGGGTGATGTGTGTAAAAGAAAGTGGAGTTTGAGTTTGAGTTTGAGTTGGGACATTTTATCATCACAGGCTATCTGAGTGGAAAGGGACAGCTGAGCCCTCGGAGTCAGATGCCTCACTGTCCAGAGAGGAAGCCGAGGCTCACACTGGAGAAGGGACAGGCCGAGGTCACTTTTATAGTCCAGGGGTGGGTTTTGGAGATTGAAACCCAGCCCTGTCGCTTAATCCTGTAAGAGCTGGAGCAAATTGTAACTCTAAGTCTCAGTTTCTGTAAATGTTAATGTGTGTGTGTTAGTTGCTCAGTTGTGTCCAACTCTTTGTGACCCCGTGGATTGCAGCCCACCAGGCTCCTCTGTCCATGGGATTCTCCAGGCAAGGATACTAGAGTGGATTGCCATTCCCTTCTCCAGGAAATCTTTCTGACTCAGGGATAGAACCCAGGTCTCCTGCATTATAGGCAGATTCTTTACGGTCTCAGCCACTGGGGAAGCTCATACATGTTAATGGGAGTTTTCAATGCTAATATGGCACACCTGTGAGGATTGGAGGGAATGGTGTGTATAAGGTGCCAGAGGCAGCTCAGGCACGTCTCCAACCCCCTGACCCAGGGTCATAGGGATGCTCCCTCCTGGACATCCTGAGCTGCTCAGGGGAAATTCCGCCCTGCTTCTCGGGTGACAAAGCTGTCAAAGGCTTTTGGAGCCAGGGCAGGAGAAGGCAAGATTATGCCAGTCAGGAGACTGATTCTGAGGAAGTGAGCATCTTGGGGCCTGGGCCAGCCTTCCCACCCCTTCCTTTTCTTCATTTGCTCATTTGTTCCTTAGAGATGGATTGAATGTCTACTCAACAATGGATTCTGTCTGGCTGCTGCTCCACCAGGGAGGAAGAAAACCAACTGCTCCCCGTCTGAAACCCTCATCGTCCAGTGGGGAGAGAGACAAAGCAAGGAGACACCACGAGAGTGGGAATTGCTTTAGAGTCTGCATGGGGTAGGGGACACGGAAGAAGTGGAGCTGCGGAAGCTCGCACTTTCTTTATTCTCATTTTAATTGCAGAGCAAGTTTACATGGTTGAGATCAAGCTGTATAATTTTATAACCTGCTATTTTCATTTGGCGTTAGTCATAAATGTTTTCTCCATGTGATTATTAAACTCTTTATAAATATTTTCAATGGCTGCAGCATATTTTCAGCAGAGCAACACCATAATTTAATTAGGCTTAGACATGTAGATTGGGGGATTTTTTTCCCCTATGATACATAATACTTTTACAAACATCTTTGTACATAAATTGTTTCCCATGTTTCTTGTTATTTCCTCCGGGTAGTTTTCGAATTCCTGGACACACTGTATCAAATTTTAAAAATTCCTCAGTAATTCCTTGATATTTACTGCCAAGTGTCTTTCTGAATTGGTTTTTATGGGGCCCCCTAGAGAGGCTGCTGTAGCGCTGGCTGGACTTAAGTCTGTGTAGAGGTAGGAGGTTATAATAGAAAGATAGGTTGGGGATGGGGATTAGAATATACAGACTTGGGATTCCAGTCCCAGACCCTTAATTTCCTCATCCTGTACAGTTCTCCTGTGACAGGGGCAATGACACTCTCCTTGAGTTGCTTTCTGAGGACGAGAAGTGCAGAGCTCAGCTCAGCTCGGCGTCTGACACACAGTAGGAGCATAGTAATGGTGACTACCACAGATGACAGTGTCCTGGTCGGGACTGGGAGGACCCAGTGCCCTCTGGAAGCAGAGGCTGCAGGGTGAGGCCTCAGCTCCAGCTTCCACCAGCCCAGGCACAAGTTCTCCTACACTGGCCAAGCCAGAGGCCCCAGCAGCCCAGCAGGCAACGGAGCAGAAGGAAGGGGCCAGAGAAAGTGAACAAAAGGCTCTGGGGGCAAACAGGGGGAGGAAGTGATTTCCAGGCTGACTGAGGAGGGGAGTGGGAAGGAGAGAAGCGGGAAGAGGGGCCGTAGGAAAAGGCAGGACCAAGGGCATGAGAACCAAAGGGAAGTGCTGGTTCTATACTGGAAAGTAAGGTGAATCCAGGTACTAACCAGGAGCACCCAGGCTGTCCCAAGGCCAGGGGTGGGCTCTGACAGGCTGCCCACACCTGGTTCCATGACTAGCTCACTTGACCCTTTGCTGGCTCTGACAGGCCCACCTGCAGAAATCTCTGGGGTCCTTCTATCTCTGACATCCTCTGGGCAGGCAGCTCCCTGGAGAGATGAATGACTCCCCATCTGGTCCTCTAAGTTTAAATCTACCAGACAATTTCTCTGGTGCAAACAGGAGACAGAACTGCTCCAGGTCTCTTGTACCAAAGGGAAGACTTTTCTGGAGGATTATTGGAAATGGGAAGTGCAGAGCTCAGAGGAAAAGGGCTTACTCAGAGAGAGTGACCACGGAGCACAATGGACAGGGGAGCCCTGAGGCAGGCTGGAGGAGAATTAGAAAATGGTGCCTACTTTGGTGGGTGAAGTCCCATGTCATACTGCTTGGCTACAGAAGCAAGCTCTGGTTTTCAGCCCTCACTCATCCCCTTGGCTGGACCTTCTTGTGTGGCAGTTTGTATTCTGCACAAGCAGACCCTGAGGCAGAGTTTGGAGCACGTGATGTTTATTAGAGATTCACACCTGTTGAAAGGAAGGGGGAGAAAGCAGGACGGGGCAGAGGAAAAGTCAACCTGTGTGTTTCAGGCTCAGTCAAGCTCAGCAAACACAGCACCAGCTCATCAGAGTTGTCCACGCATATGATCTCAGTGGAGGGGCCTTTATCCTTTTGCCAATAGTCATGCCAGGAAAGGTGTGACCTCAGCTAAGGCGGCCCCCTGCAACTGAGAAGGAAGGAAGTGACAGCTGGAGACTCTGTGCTGGGCACTCTCCCTGCAGCGGGGCAGCAGGTCCTTTGGGAGGGGACCTGGGCTTCACGCCTTTCACGTCTTAAGCAGTGAACCACCTACTCGACTGTACATGGCAGCCCTGTGGAGAGAAATTTCAGAGGTCACAAACCTGTGCCTTCTCTAGATGCTTTGAAAAGTGTGGATGAGGGGGGGAAAAAGTGACAGATCATTGTCTTTGTACTAAGGGAGTCCCGTCAGGAGAGTCACGTCCTCTGACCACGATGGTTCCTGATTTTCTTGCCTGGCAGTTTCGAAATGTCCGGGTTGTTGTATCTCACCACTTCCTCCCCTTCCCCAGCACTAGCTCCTGGGCCTTGTCATATGCTTTCTGCTGGGAAAGGGTGTCAGATTATTGTTCTGTTTGTCTCCTTATCAGCTTTCTGTGTGATCTGGCCACAAGTTCTTGACTTTCGGTACTGAGAAGGCAGCCCTAGAAAGAGGCATGATGTTCATGGGGAGAAAGGAGATGGAACCCTCTGGCTCTAAGATCTTTGGTGGTCCCTCAGTTCTCCTAGCTTGCAGTCCAGACCCTCAACCTGGTATGCAACACCTGCATGAGCTGCCCTGCCTCTTCCCAGGCCGGCACACAGCACCACTGAATGAATGGAAGTGCTTATTGTCATTAATAGTGATGATGATGATAACAATAATAAAAGAATTCATGTTTCTCTAGGCTCCTCCAAACCGCAGCCATCCATCATTCAGGGCTCAGATCAGCAATGACCTGAAACTTCTCAGCTCATCTATTCATACAAAATCATGACTCCTTAAAAATCTACTCCACCCATTTTGGGGAGACAAAGGTAAAGAGCAGTGAGTTCAGAGCAAACCTTCAGGGATTTCCCTGGCTATCCAGTAGTTAGAACTTTGCCTTCCAGCACAGAGGGTGCAGGTTCCATTACTAGTGGGGAAGCTAAGATCCCACATGCCTTGAGGCCAAAAAACCAGAACACTAAACACAAACAATATTGTAACAAATCCAATAAAGACTTTAAAAATAAAAAGAGCAAAACTTTGGACTCACTATTGAAAACAACCAGGGATCCTTGGAGAAACCTTGATTCTAGAGCTAGGGGCAGGTAAGTAAGAAGTACTCAAAAACAGATAGCGTCATATGAAAAGGAGACAGAAACTGCTCTAATCTGGGACAGTCTGAGCATCAACATAGATAACAGTAATAACAGATTATAACCTATTGAAATAGAAATTCCCGAGTCTTCATTAATATAAAGGAATGAATAGATAAATGAGGAAAAGGAAACACTTCTGTTCAGTAGGCTGCCAACTAATAAATATAGATGGAAGGGTGGAGTCAGAAAATTGTCAATGGATGTCAAAACAAGCAGGCGAAGCTGTGATGAGGAACAGATACATATATTTACATAGCCTTAAAATTTTCCCTATAAGATACTCATTAAACATGAAAGGGAAAACTGGTGGACACCACCCAAATCAAGTGACCAAAGTTAACATCACCAACAACAAGTTGACCTCATGTGCCTCCTGATACGAGGCACTGAGAAGAACACAAAAGTACTTGTGTGGTGTTCCTGTCATACGAAGTGTGTGATCTGAATGTAATCATGAGGGAAGAACCAGATGCAAACCCAAATGGAGAGACATTCTACAAAATGAGCAGCCTGCCGTTTTCCCCAGTATCAGTGTCATGAATGTCAAGGGAAGATAGAGGAACTGCCAGAGATGGAAGGAGACCAGGAGGGAAGCATAGACTTAAGGGACATTACGACCGATGGAATCAAAGGTGACTGAGGAGACGGACTAGACAAGAACCTTGTACAGTGTTCAGTTTCTTGGTTTTGAAACTTGTGCTGTGGTTATGTAAGAGAATGTCCTTGTTCATAGGAAATACGCACTGAAGAATTTAGGGGTAAAGGGTTCCATGTCTCTAGCTTACTCAGATAATATCTACTTCATTACTAAGCATATGTAATCAGTTCAGTTCAGTTCAGTTCAGTCGCTCAGTCGTGTCCAACTCTTTGCAACCCCATGAATCACAGCACGCCAGGCCTCCCTGTCCATCATCAACTCCTGGAGTTCACTCAGATTCACATCCATCAAGTCAGTGATGCCATCCAGCCATCTCATCTTCTGTCGTCCCCTTCTCCTCCTGCCCCCAATCCCTCCCAGCATCAGAGTCTCTTCCAATGAGTCAACTCTTCGCATGAGGTGGTCAGAGTATTGGAGTTTCAGCTTTAGCATCAGTCCTTCCAAAGAACACCCAGGGCTGGTCTCCTTTAGGATGGACTGATTGGATCTCCTTGCAGTCCAAGGGACTCTCAAGAGTATTCTCCAACACCACAGTTCAAAAGCATCAATTCTTCGGCACTCAGCTTTCTTCACAGTCCAACTTTCACATCCATACATGACCACTGGAAAAATCATAGCCTTGACTAGACAGACCTTTGCTGGCAAAGTAATATCTCTGCTTTTGAATATGCTATCTAGGTTGGTCATAACTTTCCTTCCAAGGAGTAAGTGTCTTTTGATTTCATGGCTGCAATCACCATCTGCAGTGGTTTTGGAGCCCAAAAAAATAAAGTCTGACACTGTTTTCACTGTTTCCCCATCTATTTCCCATGAAGTGATGGGACCAGATGCCATGATCTTTGTTTTCTGAATGCTGAGCTTTAAGCCAACTTTTTCACTCTCCTCTTTCACTTTCATCAAGAGGCTTTTTAGTTCCTCTTCACTTTCTGCCATAAGGGTGGTGTTATCTGCATATCTGTGTAAGTACAGAGAGAGATATAAGAAAGAATTGTGGTAAAAATGTAAATGATCTGCTGAATCTGGGGAAAGAGGATGAGAGTTCCTTGTACTCTTTTTAAACTATGTCAAAATAAAATGTAAAAATAAAAAATATATATATGAGAACACATGTCTTTCAGAGATATCTGGAAAGGGGTGCTGCTGAGGACAGGGCTTGGGAAGAAACTCAAGAGCTGGGCCCCGGCTCCCCAAGAACGTGGGGTTTCGCCGTCTGATGAGAGTCTATTGTCATGCCCTCCACACTGCTCAGGCCACCAGCCACTCCTGGGCTTTGTTCTGCTGTCTGAAGTCCTGGGAGTACATCTTCTCCAGTCACTCCCTGGGAGGACAGCCCCTTAGCAGCAACAATGCCAGGTCTGAAATGCTGTCATCACCGTGGGCTGACAGGCCTCTGTGCACGGGAGCGGAGCTGGATGACCTCATGCGCTTAAGTACTGGGCGAGGCATGTTAGAAACATCTTGTATAAATTTTGGAGCAACCCTGTTAAATACATAGGCTCATCATCCCCTTGTTCCAGACGAGGAACTTTGTCAGTGAGGTGAGGCTGGAGCCAGGATTCAAATCCTGTTCTTTGGTCTCCAAGCCGAGTGCTCTCCCCACCTCCCACCCCTCACCTGGATGCGCCCAGTCGCCCCCTGCTTCCACGCCTTGGCGTATGCTGTCTCCTTTGCTGCATCCGTGCTCCCTTCCCCATTTCTCAACTTACTGATTTCCTGGCCCAGACAAGACTGAAGTCAAGGTCTCCTGCCTTTGAATGCCAGGATCTCAGTAATAATTAAACAGCAGCTGGGCCAAAATCAAGCTTTGCCTTACTGTGAGCAGATACTTTCTGACCAAATGAAGACCAGCCCAACTGGGAAGGGGATTTTGAAAAACTGTTGATGCTCTTGTTTGAGACAGCTGCCGTTATGGAAAACACAAACCAAAACAGGCTAGAAAGGACCAGAGCAGGAATGGGGGGTGAGAGGTGATTATACCCTGCCTTCTCTGTTATTAAAAAGAATCCGATCAGTGGTTCTGTCCTGCTGGGCCTGTTTCCCTATCTGTAAAACGGAGCAGTAAGGGAATGAGAGGAGTTCCCTTCCAAGCGTGTGCGTCTGACTCACAGACGGTGACTAGAAACTGTGACAGATTCCCTGCCACTACCCAGTCAGTAAGTCTAAGCTGAGATCTGGCCTTATGTTTTTTAACCAAGTCCCACAGGTCTTCTGATAGGCCCCCTTCTTGCCATGTGAGACCCTCAAGAGGATCTCTGCGGGCCCTTCCACCTCTGCATTTCTCCACCCTCTGACTGGTGAGCTGGCGATGGTCGTTCTCAGCCTTCACCGAAGGAGCCCTTCCCCCACATCTGCAGGGCTGGGTGGGGGGTCCTGGTGACCCTGCTGGCCACCTGCTGGCCACTTAGCACTTCTGTGATGTCTTCTAAGCCTTCCGGCCAGCAACACCTGGCTTCTGAAGAATGATGATGACTGGAAACTTAGAGTCACACCCTGTGGCTGCAAATTAGTAAATCTGAAAGCTCCTTGTCAACTCTGAAGAGCTACATAAGTGGGAAGAAGCTTTATTTTTTTGCAACTGCTTCTCTGGGGAAAACTGAAAAGTAGAATCTATAGCACATCCTAAGGGCCACAGGCCACATCCATGGGCCCCTCTGCAAAGATCTGGGGCCAGGATGTTCCCAGGTGTCAGACAGGCCATCTGGGAGCCCCGCCCCCACCCCACAGGGCCCCTGGTCCCTGAACTTCCTCCCCAGCTGCTGACTTCCCCTCACTCCCCTCCCTCTTCATCAGGCTTTGGCCCCAGACTCTGCCCTGGCCCCTCACCTCCAGGCCTACTCTCTAGGAAGGAAAGACTCCACTTAGGGTGGAACTCTAGCTCAAGTGGTAGAGAATCTTCCTGCCATGCAGGAGACACAAGAGATGTGGGTTCAATCCCTGGGTCGGGAAAATCCCCTGGAGCAGGAACTGGCAACCCACTCCAGTATTCTTGCCTGGAAAATGCCATGGACAGAGGAGCCTGGCAGGCTATGTCCATGGGGTTGCAGAGTTGGACACGACTGAGCATGCGCACACTGACAAGTTAGCTGAACTCTCTGAACCTCAGCTTCCTTATCTGCTGGATGGTGTGAGGTCTCAGGCGTGTGTGCTTAGCACACAGCTCTGTGTGCTGAGACCCCAGCAGGCCTTGGCTGTCATTCTGGAGACTGCTTGCTGACTGGTCACACCAGCCAGCTCCTTCCGGCTACTCAGGCCCCAGCTCCCCTCCTGAGGGGGGACTCCCCTCTCTCCTGCACCCACCGCTGTTCTGCAGTCAGCACACCTCCCTACGTGGGCTTCCTCCCCCATCAGACAGGCAGGAGCTCTGCCTTGTTTGTTTCCACGTCCCAAGATAGGAAGGCTCAGGAAATGCCGGTGGGTGCTCTGCTGCCGGGTTTGTTCCATTCCGGGGCAGGGTAGCTACGGTTGAGTGCAGGGGCCCCAGCATGGTGGACATGTGCCTCTGGCCAACTGGAGGAGCCTGACGCATTTCCCCTAGGAACAATGGGCCGTGGAGCTTGGGTACAGGACCAGTCCAATTCAACCATGGAGTGAGCAGGCACCCCACGGCCATGCCATCATCATGGCAGTGTGCTCTGCTTCTCCAGAAAGGAAAGGTATGTGTGTCACCTGGCCTGCCTGGACAGTGGCAGGTATTATCAAGACAACAGTGAGAAAAGCAAATGTGAAAGTGATAGTCACTCAGTCATGTCCGGCTCTGCGACCCCGTGGGCTGTACACCATCAGGCTCTTCTGTCCATGGGATTCTCCAGACAAGAATACTGGAGCAGGTAGCCATTTCCTTCTCCAGAGGATCTTCCTGACCCAGAGTTAGAATCCAGGTCTCCTGAACTGCAGGCAGAGAGGGGCAAGACAAATGCCCCTTGGACCACGGGTGATGCTATTTCTGAATAAAATTCATGGTAAGGGCCTTCTGAATGCCTAAAGTCACCAAGGAGCTTTGAGATGCTCCTTTCTACAACGCCTTCCGTTTTCTAGAAGGCTCCAACCTATTGCTCAAGATTCTTCCTGTTTGAGATGAGGTTGAATCATGGGCTGGGGTCAGATCATGCAGTATCTACAGGCCATGTAAGGCCAATGACTATTGTTCAAAGAGCATTGAGAAATCATAGCTAAGGTGACCATGGAAAGTATATGATCTAATTTGGTCTGAAAATGTCATCCTGATGTGTGGAGAACAGGCGGTACTGAGCAGGGGTTCCCACAAGGATGTACATCTTGAAACCCTTTATAATGCTATCTTCGGATTTCTGTTTTTAAGTGAAGTCTGATGGGACAATGAGGCATGGATTCAGGGCTTGGCTCATGCATGGCCCCATCTCCTACCACCTCCCCTGATGAGTTCTCAGCTTTCCCCTCCCCCCTCCTGCCTAGCAACCACTGTCACCCTCTGCCCACAGCAGGGCCCGGGCATAGGTGTGGGAAGGCTCAGTGTTGCCTGGCAGCATTTCAGGACGGGGCATGGCAGTCCCCGCACTGAGCTGATGGCACCGTGGCACATTCGGCAGGTGACTCAGGTCTCCTGCCCACTCCTGACCCATGTACCGAGGGCGTCCTGGTATGAGCTTGCAGTAGTCTTGGGGATCACCCTCTACCATGAGAAAGGGAGATGCCTGGCTTGACTTCCCTGCCCCCAGCCGGAGAATGCAGTCTCGTGACTGGCAGGAGGGGAAACCCAGCAGCTGGTGGATTTCCTCTGAAAGTGAGTCAAGAGACGGAGGGCACTTGTCCCTCAAGTGTTCCCATGCCCAACGGGGTGCAACATTAAATAGCAAATGAAGCAAGTTGACAGAACATGGGAAAGGGAAAGACTATATTTTAGAAACTTTAATGGCAATTTGTCCCTTGCCTTGTTAATAAGAGGCCCCACACTTTCATTTTGCATTGATGCTGCAAATGACATAGCTGATCCTGGCAGAGAGCCATCAGTGAGATCAAGCATGTAAAGTACATGCAGACCCTGCAGGCAGTAATACTCCCTTGATGCTGGCTTGTATTATTGTTTTTGTTGTTTATTTGGCTCAAGAGGATGGATGAACTGGCTTCAGGAGCCAAACCCCTCCAAGGGGCTGGCTGTGGCAATGTTGTAATAACTGATTTTGTGCTTTGTTCTCAATCCATGGACCTACTACTTCTTGAGTTTGAGTTCCTCAAGGAAATGTATTCAAATGTCATGCAAAATAGGATGGGGCTCAGCCTTCATGGAGGGACTCCCTCCTTAAATAGGAGCAAAGTCTGGCTCCAAGCGCAGCTGCCTGGACTTCAAGGTGAATGGTGTTTTGATGCAACTGTGATTATGATTTTCAAGACTGGATTCCCTTCCCCAGGGAAACTGGTGATGAAGGGAGGCCTGAGAGCAGTTCCTTTTCTTCTCAGAGGCACTCAGATGTCTCCCTCCTTCTCCTCTGTCTCTGTAATGTCCCACCAGTCCATGCCTTCCTCCTGGCCTGCCCACCTAGGGCTCAGTCCTCTCTCAGAGTTATTATAACACCCTCTTCTGGTCTCACTCTCTCCCAACCACTTCCCATCTGGAGAGATCTTTCTAGAACCCATAAGTGGGTCCTCCAGCGCAGAGACCAGTCTGTGTCCTCTCTGAGCCCCAGTCCCAGCAGGGCCTGCCAAGAATTGGTACCTAGCAGTGTCTGTGGATCTGGTGGACAGAGGGCTGTGGTGGCCACAGTGGCTGGCTCTCAACATCCCCATCACCCCAATCAAGACATCCCCTTCCTGAGGCCGGTGATGGCCATACCTGTGCATATGATTCTGTCTCATTCTGGCCAATGAGACGTGAAGGGAGGTCTCCTCGGAGCCTGGGCAGGGAGGACTTTGAAGAAAATGAGACAAAAGGAGAGGAATCACTTTTCTTCCTCTGTGGCTGTGTGTGCGGTCGTAGACCAGAGCCATTGGAGCTGGAGAAGGGAGACAGTTCAGTTCAGTTGCTCAGTCATGTCCAACTCTTTGAGGCACAGTAAGTTAAGGGAGACAGTAAATGAGAAGAATCACAGAGAAACTGAGCCGGGGCCCTAATGAATTTCACCCAGGCCATGCTGCCTCCAGACCCCTTGTATGGATGATAACACATGTTGTCCACATCAGACCCTCTGGTTTTATGTTCCTTGGAGCCAAAGCATCCTTAGGCGGTGCAACTAACAAAGGGAAATTGGACAATGATCATGCGCCAGGGCTGGACTCTCATCCAATAGAGCCATCAGCCCCAACAGCCTCCCTAGACTCACCTTTTCCAGCTCTGGATCAGAGTGAGAGGTTCTGGAGGCAGAATTGGAGAAAGGAAGGATGAAACTCACTGTTAAGAGAGGTTGTTGGTAACAGACACGAGGGGACATTAAGACATGGGCTTTGGCATCAGAAAACCTGAGTCGAAGCCCAACACTCTATTTACCAACTGTGAGGTATTGAATGAATCAGATAAACTCTTTCTTTTCTCTTTTTTGATTTTTTGGCCATACCCCGCTGATCTTAGTTTCCTGACCAGGGATCAAACCCATGCCTCCTGCATTGGAAGGGGCAGGCTTAACCACTGGACCACCAGGCAAGTTCCAAGTCACATAAATTCTTTAATCTTTGGTTTGCTTCTCTGTGAGGAGAGGATGATGATAAGGGAGGACTAAATGAGGTAGTCGGTGTAAAAGGCTTAATGATGCCCCCAGTACTAAGCAAGTGTAAACCAAAGCAGAGTTGGCTATTGGCCACCGAGGTGGCCAAGCCTCAGTGGGGAGTTGAGGAGGGAGGAGGAAGGCCTCTCTACAGCAGAGCCCTTTAGAGTCTCTTTAGAATCCTCCTATTACTTCCTTCCCTAATTGCTTCAGCCCACAACCTGCATGGTCATCCATCTGGGGCTGCCCCAGGGCAGCTGGGACAGGAAGGTCTCAAGTGTGCAAGCTTTGTGGCAGGCCTTGAGGGAAGGGAGGATTTGTGCAGGGAAGGAAAATGAAGGAAGGCATGTCAGGAGGGAGTCTGGGGAGCAGAGAGAGGCAAAGACGTGGAGGTAGGAGTAGAGAGGGGACCTTTGCGGGGAAGGAAGAGGGCTATTTGGAGCAGAAATTTATGAGGGGTGATGGGAAGAGTCCCTGGAGAGGCAGGGGAGAGAGCCTGACTTGAAGTTTCCTGCTAATAAGAGGGTGTGTGTGTGCTCAGTGGCTAAGTCGTGTCTGACTCTTTGTGACCCCAGGGACAGTAGCCCACCAGGCTCCTCTTCCCATTCGTTTTTTCAGACAAGGGTAATGGAGCAGGTTGCCATTTCCTCCTCCAGGGGAATAAGAGGGCAAGAGCCTGAGGGTTTCTTGTTTGTCTCCAGAACCAGAAGCATCACTCCATTTGATAGATGGAAAATCTGAGGCCAGGGAGGCTGAGTCGGAGCTATCAGAGGTGGTGATGCCATTGGGATGAGATTCAGCCTCAGCCTTTGGCCTTCGGCATTCAAGGTGATACGTCAGCTGTCTTCAGCTACAAGCAACAAAAAATCCAACTGGGGTGCTTTCAGTGCTGGAGATGTTTATTAACTAGATCGTAAGGATTCTGGGCTTCCCTTGTGGCTCAGCTGGTAAAGAATCCGCCTGCAATGTGGGATATCTGGGTTCAACCCCTGGGGTAGGAAGATCCCCTGCAGGAGAGCTTGGCAACCTACTCCAGTATTTTTGCCTGGAGAATCCCCATGGACAAAGGAGCCTGGCGGCTATGGTCCATGGCTGGGACACAACTGAGTGACTGACACACACACAAGGATTCTGGAGGTAGGGGGCTACCCTCATAGCCTCTGCTCTGCAGCTCTCCCCAACAAGTTCTCTCTTGGGTGGTTATTTCAGAGGTGTGGGTGTGCCCCAACTCTAACCCCAGGCTCACATAGCTGGTACTTGGGAGCTTAGGTCTCTCCTGCGGCAGCTCTCATCTGTCTGATCACCACAGTCAGTGGTAAGAGAGGCATTGCTGAGGGTGGTGATTTGTGGACGATCCTGATTCACCCCTTCTTGCCAACACACCCCGGGCTCCGGCCCCCCCTGCCGGCATCTTCTGCTGAGTAGGCAGGCCCTTCCTTCCCAGGTGTCTGGGGCTCCAGTCCAAGGCTCTTCCCAAGGTAATACCAGACACACCGAGAGAGCCCCAGCACCTGCCCTACAAAAAACAGAAATTCCAGTAATTCCCTAATCTTTTCCAAAGATTAGGGGTGGCTGACAGGGAAACCAAGGCTTGGAGAGCTGGAGGGTGGATTAAAGTCCTTCTGAAGGGTAGGGCCCAGACAGAACAAAAACAGGGGCCTCCGCCTGGATTTTTCAAACTCTCCCATTTATGCCTCTGTAATCCTGTCTCTCTCGGTCCAACAACATTCTTTCAGCCTGAAGACCCCATCTTCAGAGGGGACTTCCTGCCCCAGAGAGGGTCTAATCTGGAGACCTGGAGAAGAGGCAGGCTCCATGAGGCTGTTCTCTATTGGCCTAGCTACCTGCTCCCCCCACCTCCATGCTCTCACCTTCCTCCCACAGCCAGCCCACAGCTATGTCTGCCCCCAGACTGTGATTCCTCGAGGGCAGGACGCGGACTGGGGCATCATGCACGCAGAGTTTGATAATGTTCTGGGTTGGGTGAGCCCCTCCCTTCCTGAAGTGGTTTGCTGGTGACGGGTGGAGAGTCTGGGCTCTCTGGACCTGGGTCGGGGTGGGGCTGGCGTGGTGGGTGACAGCACCTGGGTTCCTGCCCTCCTCCTTGCCCACAACTGCAGTGGGCCTCAGGCTCTCTGGGCTTGTGGCTCAGAGAACATTCCCCGCTAGAACATCAGAAGGGGGCAAGTGGAGGCGCGTAGCAGGGTGGCAGGTGGCAGGCGGGGCGGCTCCACTTCCTGTGGGGCGCCGGCCCTGGAGCCTGCCCCGGGGAGGTTGCACAAACCTTCCTGTGGAGGCCCCGGGGACCGCCTCTCCCGCTGGCCACTGCCTCTGCTGACCCGGGGCTGCCCTCCTTGCTCTCAGTCCTGCAGCCTGGACTGAGTCTTCCATCTCCGCAGGGCTGGCGAGGGGCCGGGCCGGACCGTGGGGCCCTTCCTCCCGTCACTGGGCACCAGCCCTTCCTCATTTTGCCGCTGATTCTAGCCCCAAACAAAACAGGTTGAGCCCTTTTCTTCCCTCTGGCAGTCTCTGGCTTACGGCTGCCTTCGGAGGCGCTGCAGAGGGCTCCGCCGGCCGGGGAGGGGGGCCCCGGGCCAGCCCTGCCGGGACTGGGACTGTGCGCCTGGCTCCTGGCCCTCGTTCAGCCCTGACCGTGGCAGGAGAGCAAGCTTTGCCGTGGCAGTTGCCTGAGGATGATGCCTCAGCTTCAGTTCAAAGATGCCTTTTGGGTGAGTGAAGACGCCTGTGGGTTTGAGCAACTGGAGTGTGCCTGGGGAGGCCAGCTCAGCTGACATTTCCTCAGGGCGGTGGGTTGGGGATGTGGCTCCCAGAGGGGGGGTTTTCTCATAAAAATGATGGCTGATTTTGATCCTTTATTGTCGTGGGGTGAGGGGTGTGACCTGGGCTGTTTCTGAGTTGGAAGTGGACAATGGGGGTCCTCGGTCTGGGGTACTGATTCCTCTGCAAACTTCAGCAAGCAAGGGATGGATATTCTCTGGGATCCCAGGGCAGATCTTTCCTCTGGGAGACCCCCTCTGCACAGCAGGAGCCTTTTAGGAGCATCTGATATATGGCTGGGAACTTGATGAGGACTTGTGAGGTAAAGGAGGAAGGGTCACAGGTCTGGGGACCAGATAAACTTGAATTTGGATTTTGGCTCTGCTATTTAGAGTCTGGACAAGTCATTTTACCTCTCTGAACTTCATTTCTGGCCACCCCCCCATCTATATGGTAGAGATAATTAACAAACGTGCTAACTGAATGGGAGAGCTAAACGAGGGGATCTAATGTAACAAAATCCCCTGCATCTCGCTGGAGCACCAAACGGGAATCTCTTGCCCTTACCCCACCCCTCTTCACCCCTCTTCCTTGCAGACCTTAGGGGTCCTTCAGGGAGGCAACAGGGCTGGGCAATTCCTTGCTCGCTTTCTTAAATTCAGCACATGTGTAAATCAAGTCTTTTCCTTGTGAAATTCCAGCGCCCAGCTGGCTTGTGGGGGTGAAATTGCTGGCCCCAGGCCACACAGCCTGCAAGCCCAATTTGGACCCCACCACCTTTTTTCCTGCTGTCTCTCAGCCTACCCCTCTGCTTCTCAAGCGCTGACTGCTCCCAGTGGCTCCCAGGGAAAAGCTGAGACCTCTCTGGTTAGAGCTGAGGAACGTGGCTGTCCTGAGGGCACCCCCTCCAGCCACGCAGAGGACACTGGCTCTTTGCTCAGTCGGCCTGAACTCAGCCGACAGTCTGGCCTCCCTGGGCCCTTTCCTGGGGCCTCCAGCCAGGAGGACGAGAGCTAACGAGCCAGGTCTTCCTTCCCTTCTGGGCCACGCTCTCCTTGGGGCCCATGGCCAGAGTCTGAGTGGCTCACTTCCCGCCTGCTCTAACTGCACAGTAGGCAGAGGACTGTCTCTCTGGGCCTCCATCTCCCCATTTCTACAGAGAGGGGCTGGGACCAGCCCAGAGAAGCCAAGGGAAGCAGACCTGCCTCGGCCCCTTCCAAGCACCAGGCTGGCAGCTGGGACCCATGCGAGGGGTGGGGGCTGCCGTCAGCAGGGGATGCGCAGACTGGACAGTGCATCACTATGTCATTGCTCTGACTTGGAGTGCAGAGCTGGGGAAAAGTTAGGGCTTCCCTGTGGCTCAGATGGCGATGAATCTGCCTGCAAGGCAGGAGACCTGGGTTTGATCCTTGGGTTGGGAAGATCCCCTGGAGAAGGAATTGCCAACCTACTCCAGTGTTCTTGCCTGGAGAATCCCATGGACATTGGAGCCTGGTGGGCTACAGCCCATAGGGTCACAAAAGAGTCAGACATGACTGGGAGACCCACACTTTCACTTGAACATCCAGGTGGTTAGCAGCCCATGGCGGGCCAAGCACACCCTGGCTGTATTTGAGTTCCAGGACGTCTGGTCCAGCCCAGAGCCTTTGGTTCCACCCTCCCGAGGACAGAGCTGGCCTGAGGAGCAGCCCCAAGGCAGGATCTGGGCAGGAAGGGGGTAGGTGGTACCGGAGGGAGCAGGGTGTGGTGGCAGCATTCTACCTGCGGCCGCTTCCTGTGCTGCGTCCCGCCACACTCTGTGCTCGCCCCACCTCTGAGTCGCTTGCAAGTTCTCCTCTCCTCTGCTGCTGGCTCCGGGGGCTTGGGGTAGAGGTGCCACTTCCTTAGGGAGGGCCAAAGCAGGGAGGGAAAGGCCAATGCCCCCGGGCTCTGAATCCTAACCTGTGTCCCAGACGCTCAGCCTGGCCCAGGCCGCAAGGACAACTAACCCCAGCACTAAAGACGTGTCAAGCACTGTCCTCAGGACTATGCATCTGTTGACTCATTTAAACCCAGGAAGTGGATGCTATTGTGGCACCTATTGTTCACAAGAAGAGGCCAAGGCACAGAGAGCCTCAGTCACTTGCCCAAAGTCACACAGCTGGGTGAAACCTGGACAGGTTGGCCCCAGTGTCTGCTCTCACTCAGGTGCTTCATTACCTCTTTAGCCATAGCGCCCATCACTGGATTTTTGGGTTACGTTGGTGAAGGAGGGAAAAACTCAGTCCTTCCTTACCTCCCAGAGAAATCAGATCAGATGGGCTCCACAGAAGTCTTCTGAACCCCAATTTATAGACAAAGCAGTAAAATGGAAAAGACACAGTGATCCAACTGCCGTGTGGGTGTTAGGGACAGGGCTCAGCCTGCCCTTCCCCCTGGCTTTCCCCCACCCCATGCCCAGGCAATGCCATTAACCACAGCTTGGGAACACGCTGCCTGCAAATGGCTGGTCTGTAGTGGAAGGAAGCCCCTGAGCTAGAAGGGTCGTGTCTAACACTGCGGCACTCCTGTTAACTGGCAGCCTCAACCATCCAAAACACAGGTGAGAGCCAGCCTTGTTCACAGCAGCACTTCATTGTGAGCAGGGAAAGTAAAATGGTTTCTGAGGTTCTAAGAGTTTGCATTAAAGCTTGCATACTTTACTCATTTGAGATGCCCTATAGCTTTTAGTTAGGGCCCATGAACTCTGATTTTACCCACAGTTTTAACAAGCTTAGTCATGTGATTTTGTTGACCTATAGATATAGCAAATGGTAGGTATCTACATGGAATCTGACTGATTAAATATTGGTGGGCCTGACCTGTTAGACCCGTTAGGGACAACAGAGGATGAGATGATTGGATGGCATCACTGACTTGATGGACATGAGTTTGAGTAAGCTCTGAGAGTTGGTGATGGACAGGGAAGCCTGGCGTGCTGCAGCCCATGGGATTGCAAGGAGTTGGACATGACTGAGCGACTGAGCTGACACTGACCTGTTAGAGACAGTTTCATAGATAGCTGGTAGCCTGATAGTAAGAGAAGAGACAACAACTTATAAAAAGCAGACACAGTGGTTAGAAGTGGTAGAGTTGACCAGTCCTGTCCCTCAATAGGCCTGTATTTGCAATCTTGTCAGTGTGGCCATGCAGTATTTATTTATAGCCTACTTCTATCTGCAGCCTAACGTTCAGGCTTCTTTTGGAGTGAGGCTGGGGTGGGCTAGCCACAGGGGAGGGAAGGGATCATTTGATTTCTGTTAATACACAGTGATAAAGAAGATCAGTTTTGCAGGAAGTTTGTGACTGAGCCTCAGAACAGGGGGCTGTTGGAGAGAAAGCTGAGGATAAGAGTACCAGGTGTCCAAGCTGACAGGGCCTTAGAGCTCCTGGAATCTGACTCAGCACCAGGCCAGAGGGGCAGAGAATCCCAGAGAATGCGGGATTACCACTCCTCATCCCAGTATACACAGCTTTCCTTGCGGGGGCTCTGCTCCCAGCAGCAGCCAAAGTGTATTGCAAGAAACACCTGTCTGCATCCTCAGCATAGGGCTGGTGAGTGGGCTGTGTGTTTGGTCAACGTTAATAGAATAAGTGGACAAACAGTAAGGGCCTCCACTGTCCTACTGCCTTCCTGAACCCATCTTCTCCTTCATTTTGCTTTAGTTACATTCAACAGATATTTGTTGAGAAGCGTTCCTACTAGGTAATCTAAGCTGGGCCCTGCGATCCTCATCCCCCATCCAAACAGCTGAATGAGACTGTCAGATTACCTTGCCCTAGAGGAAGTCAGGATTGACTTCTGGAGTCTAGAGTTCTTTGATAATGGACCAGGCACAGGAAGCACCCAGAGGACTGCTCTGAGCTGCACTTTCCCCTCCTGCCCTCTCATTGCCTCCCAGACCTATACATCCAGCCACTTTTGCAAAGAAGTCACGGGATATTGTTTTAAGAAGGAAAATCTAGTTCTGGACCAGGTTTTATTAAGACCCACATCCTGTCTTTTTCGGGGTTGTTAAAAGGAAAAGTAATGGCCACATATACTCCTTCTCATGCCTTTGCTCTTCCCTCCCTACCGTCATGGCTTTGGGCGGAAACCATCAAAGGGGACCTAGAAACCGGGCCTGAACTTTTCCCTCTGACTTGAGGTTACATTTCTCCCATTTGAGGCTGAGCTCCTGCTTCATTTGGAAATGCTAAGCGAGGAGGTGCTGAGCTCCGCAGCAGAAGACAGAGGAGGTACCACTTCCTTCGGTGGGGAAATGACTCACCAAGGATGCATGGGCTAGGGGCAGGGGGAGAGGGCTGAGGCCGCATGTGTCTGATCAGCTACTGCGGCCTCTTCCCCTCTCCGGTTCTGAGACTCTGAGGTTCCCTGCTGACGAGGAGAGTGTGGGGGAACACTCCTCTTCTTGACATAATTTTATCTTGAACATGCATGGGCCGGTGTGTGATTTCCTTATCTTCAAAACACCATTGTTAGTGACTGTACAGTCCTCCAATTTGTGGATTTGGTGGACATGCTGGGAATCCCATCCTCAGCATAGGGCTGGTGAGTGGGCTGTGTGTTTGGTCAATGTTAATAGAATAAGTGGACAAGCAGTAAGGGCCTCCATGGTCCTACTGCCTTCCTGAGCCCATCTTCTCCTTCATTTTGCTTTAGTTACATTCAACAGATATTTGTTGAGAAGCGTTCTCTACTAGGTAATCTAAGCTGGGCCCTGCGATCCTCATCCCCCATCCAAACAGCTGAATGAGACTGTCTCATTACCTTGCCCTAGAAAAAGTCAGGATCCTACAGAGGAGCCTACAGTCCATAGGGGTCACAAAGAGTCAGACATGACTAAGTGACTTAGCACACACACACGTGATTTATTTATACAATCCCCTGTTGCTGGACATTTAGATTCAGTTCAGTTTAGTTGCTCAGTGGTGTCCGACTCTTTGCAACCCCATGGACTGCAGCTTGCCAGGCTTCCCTGTCCTTCACCAACTCCAGAAACTTGCTCAAACTCACGTCCATTCCTCTGTCGTTTCCTCCTCCTGCTTTCAATTTTTCCTAGCACCAGGGTCTTTTCCAGTGAGTCAGTTCTTTACATCAGGTGGCCAAATTATTGGAGCTTCAGCATCAGTCCTTCCAACGAATATTCAGGACTGATTTCCTTTACGATAGACTGGTTTGATCTCCTTGCAGTCCAAGGGATTCTCAAGAGTCTTCTCCAACACCACAGTTCAAGAGCATTAATTCTTTGGTGCTCAGCTTTCTTTATGGTCCAACTCTCACATCTGTACATGACTACTGGAAAAACTGTAGCTTTAACTATGCAGACCTTTGTCTGCAAAGTTATTTCTCTGCTTTTTAATATGCTGTCTTAAAAAAAAAAGCAGAGATTATTGCCAACTATTTAGCATTCTGGGTCGATCTTTGTGTATCAAGATTTTGCACTTGACGACCACTTCTTGCATAGCTTCCCACATGAGGAGACATTCCTGGGTGGGAAGGTACAGCCAGTTCTCTGGCATTTGGCACTAGCAGCCACTCTGGGACCCCTCAGAGTCCTCTGGCCGGGCAGGAAACTTTTCATCCAGGAAAGAGGGATCAGAGTGGCCTGGAAGGGGCTCTGCTGGGAATCAAAGCCCACTCAGGTTTCGTGGATGGACTTGCAGCAGGGCAGGGCCCTGTGGCCTTGAAGGCTGAGGAGGCCAGTGGCTGAGGAGGGGGTCCTCCTGAGCAGGAGGGGATGGTAGAGGCAGGAGATGGGAGAGAGGGGCCTCTGGCTGGCCTTCCTTTGCCTCCACCTACTGCCCTTCCTGTGCCTTTCTGGCCGTGGCTGTTGAAAAGGATGAGAACGGACTCTCTCTGGGCTGGTCGCAGAGCTCCTTGAGGCATGGTGTTCTGTGTAAAAAGCACAGAACCAAGCGGTGTGTCTTGTGTGCAACCCATTGTGAAAAGTGGGGGGAAATAAGCGTTAGTGTTGGTATAGGCTTGTATTAGGGTTTCCCTGATGGCTCAGATGGTAAAGAATTCGCCTGTAACAGAGGAGACCTGGGTTTGATCCCTGAATCGGGAAGATCCCCTGGAGAAGGGAATGCCTACCCACTCCAGTATTCCTGCCTGGAGAATCCCATGGACAGAAGAGCCTAGTGGGCTACAGTCCAGGGGCTTGCAAAGAGTCAAACAAAACTGAAGTGACTTAGCACACTTGCATGGGCTTGTATTAACAACAGGAATCTCTGGAAAGATGCACAGAGAGCTAATTAAAGTGATGGCCTTTTGGGGGAAGTGAAAGAAGAAAGATTGATGGGTTTCAGGGCTGTGTGGCATTAAGTATTCTATGTACTTTTCTATAGCGTTTGGTTGTTGAACCATGTAAATATATTACCCAATGAAAATTAAATTACACAATTAAAAATGAAAAAGAAGATGTTTATTTCCTGTTCTGTGAAAATTCTTTTTTCTCTGAGTCCCAGATATGTCATTCTCAGAGGAGAGGCGGCTGTTCCTGGTTGTTGTTCAGCATCCCTTATGTACCAGGCCCTGTGACACATGTGTCCCCAAATCCACCTTGCAGGGAAGGACTTGCCAATGTCCTCCCATGTCCAGAATGGAGACACGGGGAGGTCAAGGGCCAAGTTTATGGTCATACATTCAAGGCAGAGCAGGGACAACCGTTAGCTCTGTCGGACCCTATCACATTCTGCCCCTGAATCCAAGGAGACTGGTGAGTTCTTGGTTCAATTATAATTCCTAAAGGATGAAAGGGTGGCTCCCTATTCGGTAACATTGGTTTCCATGGTTTTGGAAGTAAGGTGATTTCTCTCGCCATAATTTTCTGCAAATGATCACAGATTACATACGCCATTAAAAGGAAAATGTTTAAAAAACAAAACTAAGCAATTCCTGTTTTCAAGCTGAGATCGTGTTTTTAGGTGGCATTTGTGGTTCAGTGGCGTGAACTCTTCCACATACTCTGTGCACACTTTGCGGTGTGTGTGCCCCCAGGGACCCAAGGACTTGGTTCCTCCACAACCACTCCATAGGATGCGGTCGACCGTCTGATGGCCCCAGGTGACTGCAGAGCTTCGTGGTTGCGTTCGCCCTGCTTTTGTGATGCCTGCAGGTATTCCCCTGTAGCGTTTCCTGGCTGCTGTGTCCTGGGTCAAGAACGTAACCCACACCTTTGATTTTATTCTTGGTGGAAAAGATCTGCTTCTTAAGGTCCTCCTTGTTGTCCAGTTGCCAGGAACTCAGGGACTTTGGCTGGCTTCTCCTGGCACCTCCACACAGCCGAGATTGCTAGTCCCTGAGATGAAGAGGGAGGGCCTTGCTTGGGCTTGGAAAGGTGGGGGAGGACTTGGGAGGTGGTGGGAGGGCAAAGGTGGAAAGCTTGGCATGGGAAAAGGTGTGGAAGGGGGAGTGGTGCAGTGGGTTTGCAAGACGGTTTTCTGGCCCAGAGCACTGCGTACAGTGACTGTAGGAAGGGAGGACCCCGGCTGGGCTTTAAAAGGTCTTGACCAGCCTTGAGTGGAGGCAGAGAGCCTTTCTTCCTTTCTTCACCCTCTCCAGTGACGGATGTTTCTTCTCATGCAAAAAGAGGCTTGGAGGCTGTGGGCTGTGGTTAGGATGCCTGCCTGCCTCAGCTAGAGCCTGTCTGACGCTGCAAATGACACGATGGAGGGAACTGGTTGCGGAAATCGAAACTGCCTCACTTCTAGCAAGAGAGAGTGGTACCCGGTGCCCTGGGGGCTGCCCACGCTAGCTAGGGCATCCCGCTGGGCTAGCTCTGGAAGGCCCCTCCCTCATGGGCTTAGTCACTCTCTGTACTCCAGGCTCAGACGGGGGACAGGCCTCTTTGAAGCTTCCCCCCTCACTTGCTGAGGGGGAACTTGGAGAATCCTTTCTCCTTTCTGAACTTCAGTTTCCTCATCTGTAGGATATTAGAGTGAGTCTCCAGTGAGATAAAGGCTTTGAGGATGGAGACACTAAGCACAGTCCTCAGGGGACCACGTGCTGCTCAGCATTGGGAGCCAGTAGACCAGGAAGAGATCCCAAGGGATCCTGACTTATAATTGGATAGGCACCTACAGCGTGAGCCTCATATGTGGGTCTTCCTAATCTCAGGATGCCTCCCCAACTCTGTTCGCCATTGGATACTAAATTCCACCATTTGACAGTCATTCCTATGGCTTCAGGTGACAAGATGCAATAGCCCCATGAGGCTAGTATTCTTATCCCTTCTTTATAGAGAGAAAGTCATGGCTTATAGAGGGGATGTGGGCCTGGGGGTGCCACCCAGATGGACGTCGGGGCTGCTGGGCTAGGCTTGGCTGCTACCTTCCCCGGCCAGGTCAGAACACCCTTGACATTAGCAAGAGCGTGTGGTGGTTGGCTGAGACCCGGCAGCCTGAGCAATGGATAACAGGAGCAGGCCAGTAAGTGACAGGCCCTTCCTCTGATGTCGACAGGCCACCCGCTATTGGGCAACAGGAAGTATCTGCTGCTGTTCCAGAGACTAGCAGCCAGGGTGGGGATGGAGCAGCCAGATGGGATCAGGGTTCTCAGCTGCGGAAATAGAAAAGCAGAAGCTGAGCCATACTCAGAGAAAAAGAAGGGGAGATGGGTTGAGTCAGGAGGGTGCTTGACCTATTCAGGGGACAAGGAGGCCTACGCTGCTGGGGCAGAGTGATGGAGGTGAAAAGTGGTTGGAGATAAGATCAGAAACGTAACAGGGTTCACAACTCCAAAGCCCAGTCGCAGCTCCAGGTCAATTACATACAAATTTCAGAGTGGAGGAGCAGTAGCTTTCAAAGTTCTCCATTGGTGTTGAGAACTGTGGTTTTTCTGCTGCATGGCCATTGCTGACAGTGAGCATATATCTGGCTTTTACCATTTATGCGACCTCATTGGACTCACTTGTGAATTAGTAGAGGATAGAGGGGATTTTTTTTAACCTTATACAATTACTTTTCTGTGGCCAATGTCAATATACATAACAGAAAATTTACCATTTTAATCATTTTTAAGTGTGCAATTAAGTGGCATCTGTACTCTCATAATGTTCTACCAACCATCACTACTAATTCCAAAACTTTTTCATCATTTCAAACAGAAATTCTATACCCCTTAAATAATAACTCTTTATCTTGCTCCTCTCATCTCCTACTCTGCTTTTTGTCTCTATGAACTTGCCATGCTAGGGACCACGTATAAGTAGAATCAGGCGGTATTTGTCCTGTTTCATTTAGCATAGTGTCTTTAAGGTTCATCCATGTTTTAGCATGTATTAGAACTTCATTCCTTTTAATGGCTGAAAAATATTCCATGCTATGTGTATACCTAATTTTGTTTATCCATTCACCTGTTATTGGGCACTTGGGTTTTTATCTCATTTTTTATATTATGAAAAATGTCAAAAAAAAGAGAAAAATGTCACTATGAACATGGATGTACTAATCACTTCATGGCAAATAGATGGGGAAACAGTGGCTGACTTTATTTTTCTGGGCTCCAAAATCACTGCAGATGGTGATTGCAGCCATGAAATTAAAAGACGCTTACTCCTTGGAAGGAAAGTTATGACCAACCTAGACAGCATATTAAAAAGCAAAGACATTACTTTGTCAACAAAGGTCCATCTAGTCAAGGCTATGGTTTTTCCAGTGGTCATGTATGGATGTGAGAGTTGGACTATAAAAGCTGAGCACCGAAGAATTGATGCTTCTGAACTGTGGTACTGGAGACGACTCTTGAGAGTCCCTTGGACTGCAGGGAGATCCAACCAGTCCATCCTAAAGGAGATCAGTCCTGGGTGTTCACTGGAAGGATGTTGAAGCTGAAACTCCAATACTTTGGCCACCTGATGCGAAGAACTGACTCATTTGAAAAGACCCTGATGCTGGGAAAGATTGAGGGCAGGAGGAGAAGGAGATGACAGAGGATAAGATGGTTGGATGGCATCACTGACTCAATGGACATGGGTTTGAATGGACTCTGGGAGTTGGTGATGGACAGGGAGGCCTGGGGTGCTGCGGTCCATGGAGTCACAGAGTCGGACACAACTGAGCGACTGAACTGAATACTGGTTTGAATTCCTACTTTCAGTTCTTTTGGGTATAATACTAGGAATGGAGTTGCTGGATCATAAGCAATCCTATGTTTAACATGCTGAGTAACTGCTAAGCTATCAATATTTTCCCCAGAAGCTGCTCCATTTACATTGCATCAACAATGCACGAGGGTTCCAATTTCTCCACATCTTCACCAGAGCTTGTTATTTCCTGTGTCTTTTCCCCAATCATAGACATCCTAGTAGGCATGAAGTGGAATTTCTTTTTTTGTTTTTTAACTTTGGCTCTTTTATTTATTTGTCTATCTATGCAACATGTGTGATCTTAGTTCCCTGACCAGGGATCAAACCTGGGCCTGTTGCAGTGGAAGTGTAGACCCTTAACCACAGGTCAGGTGGGAAAGTCCCTCACTGGTGTTTTGATTCATATTTCCCAGTGACTAGTGATGTTGAGCATATTTTTACACTTTCATTGACAATTTATCTTCCTTAGAGAAATGTCTATTCAAGTCCTTTGTCTGCTTTTGAATTGGGTTATCTTTTTGTTGTTCAGTTTTAAAGTTCTTTATATAGCCTGGATAGTAATTATTTTAAGTATGACTTGCAAATATTTTCTCCCAATTTGTGGATTGTCTTTTCACTCTCTTGATGCTGGCTTTTAATGAAAATTTTTTTGTTTTGATAAAGTCTAACTAATTTGTTTTTTTCTTTTATTGACTGTTCTTTTGGTATCATATGCAAGAAATCATTGTTAAATTCAATGTCTTGAAACTTTCCCCCTATTTTCTGTTCAGAGTTTTACAGTTTTAGCTCTTACTTTTAGGTCATTTATCCATTTTGAGTTAGTTTTTGTATATGGTGTTAAGTAAGAGTCCAACTTCATGCCTTTGAATGTGAATATCCATTTCCCCATCACCTTTGGTTGAAAAGATGGTCTTTTCCACGTTGAATGGTCTTATCCTTGTTGAAACTCAGTTGACAGTATATGTGAGTGCTTATCTCTAGCTTTCTATTTCATTCCATTGGTCTATAAGTCTGTCCTTATGACAAAACTACACTATTTTAATTGCAATAGCTTTGTAGTGAGTTTTGAAATTAGAAAGTGTGAGTCTTCCAACTTTGTTCTTTTTTTCAATGTTGTTGGCTATTAAGGTCCTGTGTTGAGGTGGGTTTTCATTTTTAATAAAAAAATAAAGTACAGTTGATTTACAATATTGCATTAGTTTTAAATATACAAAAAAGTGGTTCAGTTATACATATTTTATATATGTATTTATATATATTCTTTTCAGATTCTTTTCCCTTATAGATTATATAAAATATTGAGTGTCTTTCCCTGTAATATACAGTAGCCCCTTGTTGGTTATCTATTTTAAATATAGTAGTATCCCTGGTGGGTCAGATGGTAAAGAATCTACCTGCAAAGTGGGAGACCCAGGTTCAATCCCTAGGTCTGGAAGATCCCCTGGAGGAGGGCATGCCAACCAACTCCAGTATTCTGCCTAGAGAATCCCATGGACAGAGGAGCCTGGCGGGCTACAGTCCATGGGGTCGTGAAGAGTTGGATATGACTGACCCACCAACAGTTTCTCTTTTGCGGCTTCCCTGGTGGCTCAGCTGGTAAAGGATCTGCCTGCAATGCAGGAGACCCTGGTTCGATTCCTGGGTCGGAAAGATTCCCTGGAGAAGGGATAGGCTGCCTACTCCAGTAGTCTAGTATAAATCTGCATCTCTATTCCTGCCCTGCAAATAGGTTCATCAGTACCACCGGGGCTTCCCAGGTGGCCTGGGAAAGCCTCGTGGTAAAGAGCCCCCTCTGCCAATGCAGGAGACACAGAGACGCAGGTTTGATCCCTGGGTCAGGAAGATCCCCTGAAGGAGGGCATGGCAACCCACTCCAATATTCTTGCCTGAAGAATCCCATGGACAGAGGAGCCTGGGGGGCTATGGTCCATGGGGTCGCAAAGAGTCAGACATGACTGAGTGACTTAGCAGAGCACACAGGTATCTGCTAATCCCAAACTCCTGACATATCCCTCCCTCCTTTCCCCTTAGGTAACCATCGTCTGTTTTCTGCCTGTGGATCTAGTTCTGTTCTATGAATAAGTTCTTTTTTTTTTTTTAGATGCCACATTTCAGTGACGTCATATGATATTTCTCTTTCTCTGTCTGGCTTCACTTAGTACGATCATCTCTGGGTCCATCCATGTTGCCGCAAAAGGCATGATTTCATTTTTATGGCTGAATAGTGTTTCACTGAATAGATGCACCACGTCTTCTTCATCCATTCAACTGCTGATGAACATTTAGGTTGCTTCCATGTCTTGGCTATTGTGAACAGTATTGGAATGAACAATGGGATGAAAGTATGTTTTTGAATGATGCTTTTCTCTGCATATATACCCAAGAATGGGATTGCAGGATCATAAGCTAGCTCTATTTTTAGTTTGTTAAGGACCCTCCATACTCTTCTCCGTAGTAGCTGTACCAGTTTACATTCCCACCAACAGTGCTGGAGGGTTCCTTTTTCTCTACACTCAAAGTGTTTTTATGGATGAGGAAACAGGTTTGAACATTTCTGAGGTGGTGCCAGTGATAAAGAATCTGCCTGCCATTGCAAGAGACACAAGACTTGAGTTTAATCCCTGGGTCAGGAAGATCCCTTGGAGGAGAGCATGGCAACCCAGTCTAGTACGCTTGCCTGAAGAATCCCCATGGAAAGAAGAGCCCTGGCAGGCTCTGGTCCATGGGGTGGCAAAGAGTTGGACACGACTGAAGTGACTTAGCACGCACACGTGAGGTTGCCACCAGTCTATGACAACGCCCCTCTAACTCTCCCAAGCCTGGATATACATGGAGAGACACCATCCCAAGAGAGAATCCCCTTGGGATGGTGGGTTCCTCCTTAGAGTTGCCCTACCTCTGGCCCCTGGGAAGGCCCATGACTTCTGAGCTTCCTTGAGTCCCCACCAGCTTTCATGCTTCAAGCACAATTGTCCCATAGGCTGCAGTCACCTACTTCTTCAGTGGACTATGAGAAGGCCTTGAGGGAACTGATGTCCACCTTGGCCCTTGTCTGCTTAGACCTGAGAGGCCTTTGAAAATCAGGATTTCTGATCCTCAACTTCCCAACTGTCAGCCACTGAAGCAAAAGAAGTCCCCTTCTTTGTCACCTCTTGAATGTTTCTCCTTCATTTGGACCAGCTCTGAGACCACTCTCCCAGACCTGGGGATCCCAGACTGCAGGTGGTAGGAAGGTCCAGAAGGTCATCTGGGGTCAGTCCACACAAACAGGGTGAGGTGGTAGCCAGGGGACCAACAGAGCCATCTGGATCGGTGTCCACGGAGCTGTCGTGAGGACTGAAACTGTGGGGCATGAGGGTCAGCACAGCATGAGGGTCCGCACTACTGGACAGCAGCACAATAGTAGGTGCTGAGCCGGGGTCTGCAGTTGTTCCCACTCTGACCCAGATGAGCATGGAAATTGATGCTGGAACCAAAGGGACAGTGTGGCTGATTCCAGGGTCAGGGGAAGACCAGCAGCTAAAACTAGGCCTCAGGGCAGGGCAGGAGCTGCCGTGAGGTTGCTGGGATTTTATTTTAGTATGCAGATCACCCCTAAGCCTAGAAGGGCTGCAGGTTTAGTGAGGGGAGGAGTTTGCACTCCAGGATCCAGCGGTCTTGGTTTGAGTCCCACCAACACGTTTGGTGCAATGCAGGAGACACAGGAGGCAGAAGTTCAATCCCTCGGTCAGGAAGATCCCTTGGAGGAGGAAATGGCAACCCGCTCTGGTATTCTTGCCTGGAGAATCTCATGGACAGAGAAGCCTGGTGGGCTCTAGTCCATGGGGTCGCAAAGAGTCAAACATGACTGAACAACTAAACAGACATCAACAACGTGTGGGTGCAAGTGAATGCTGAGAGGGAGAGTTAAGCAGTGATGGCCCCGAGAGAACAGGCTTGCCCCAGAGCCCCAGGACCCCAGAGGTGGCATCTTGCTCCACTTAAAGATGTGCTTTCCCTCGGTGCTGCTCTGTGCCTGATACACGCTGGCTGTGTGGGCCAGGGTAAAGCAATTCCCAGTCTCTAACGCAGAACCCAAAGATGGTGGAGGGCGCCATCCTTGTCTCTCGCACTGCCTTTAGCACCAAGCGCCCCGCTTGGACTCCATTGCGCTTGTGGTTGAGCCCTCCACACTCTCAGTTTCTAGCTCCTTGTCTGTATTAAACCTATCACTGTGGTTAAAAGCCAGAGATGTGCTCAAATGAATGTTAATGGCCTAATAAATGCAAGAGCCCCACATGCAGACCCCTAGCAGGTACAGGAGACCCAGAAAGCCCCTGGGTAACCAGAGCCCAAGGGTCAGCTCTGAGGTCCAGAACCTGCCAAGGGCAGCAGAGGAGGCTGAGGGGCCTTCTGCAGTGGCTGCCGGGGGTCTTTTCCTGCCTTTGGGGAGAGGTGTGAGGAGTGGGCCCATCTCTGTCTTGAGTAAGTCTCGAGCCCAGAAGAATCTGCCAGTTCTCACCCTGTAGCCGTTTATACCGCCAAGCAAGACACCCCGCCTTGGCCCCAGGAGCGTCCGAGTCTAAGTGTTCATTCCGCTTTACGGATGAAAACCCTGAGGCTGAGACTGGAAGCAACCAATCGAGATAAGCGTCACAGCTAGGATCCAAACCCACCTCTCCTTTTTTATTTCCTTTCTTGGTTTACTTTCACTTAACATGTACCGATCACCACGGCCACCCTTTTCCAGGAGCTCATTAAGTCTCAGGATGACCTCTGTTGGGCTCCTACGTATATTATTCCATTTAGTCCTCAGGGCCCCTGGGGGGAGGGCAGTGTTTCACAGCCCTTTTATAGAGGAGGGGCTCTGTGCACGGGAGGTTACGTAACTTGCCCAAGTTCACACTGTCTGTATGCATGGGCTTGGCCAGGACCAGAATCCGGTGCCTGGACTCTTTCCACACCCCCTGCCTGAACTTCTTCTTGATAAGGGGGTGTACCCATGGGCCATCCCCTGGCAGGTATAGGTGGTGTGCAAGGGGTGATGCTTGGGGAAAGGGACAAGTAGAAACAGAGCCTTGGCTATCGGTGCTAGCCCCCAGTTCCTGGCCGGTCACTCACAAGCTGGAACCCGTGCAGCAAGGAGCCGTGGGGCTGGCTCTGCACAGGGTGTGGTCACCGCCTGTCCTTGCTTATGGGCCAGAGTCTCCTCTGGGGCTTAGTGTCTGGGGTGGCTCAGTAACCTCCATCCACCTTCCCCACCTGCCCTCAGCCCTGGCCTGACATCTGCCTCCTGCCCACCTACAGAGGAGCCGTGTGACCGGGGCCAGCCACTCACCTTCCGTGCGTATGTGTGTCTGTCGCTTCAGTCGTGTCTGACTCTCTGCGACCCCATGGACCTTAGCCCGCCAAGCTCCTCTGCCCATGGGGATTCTCCAGGCAAGAATGCAGGAGTGGGTTGCCATGCCCTCCTCCTGGGGATCTTCCCAACCCAGGGATTGAACCCACGGCTCCTGCATTGTAGGTGGCTGCTGAGCCTCAGTCTCACCTGTGACATGGGGCAATCAGGGTACCGTCCTGACACTGCAGGCTTCTCTGAGAATTAGAGGCACAGAGGCACGGGCTTCTACCGGTCCACACACCACCTACCCTGCTCCCTTCTCCTGACCTGGGAACCTGGCCCTGGTTCCCGTTACCTCCTGGGAGGGTCCCACCGCTGGCTCTGCCTGACTCTCCTGGAGCTGCTCTCAGGCCACCTCTTCAGACACCGGCCCCAGCCCTTCAGGCCCATTGTGCTCACAGCTCTGAGCATCAGGCTTCCAGTCTCCTGAACCCGAGGGGCTCAATGCCACCTCCAGGCCTCAGCCCAGACTTGTGTTCCCTCTCTGCCCTGTCCCTTATGCTAACTTCTGCCCATTTTGGTTTCTTAACGCAGGAGGAAGACGTGGGGGATCGAGCTGGGCCTTTAAGAATGGAGGGGAAGTGAGCAGTGCTTCACAGGATGGGGGAGGGGAGCGCAGTAGAGGAGGCTTTTCCTTCCTGATGTTGGAGGAGGCCTACTTGAAAGAACAAAGTCACAGAGTCGGAAGCCAGCACGCCTACACACTTGGTGTTGAAGTTGGGACAAGTTATATAACATCTCTCATCCTCAGATCCTCACGGGGTCTGTATTACTGAGATGAGGCCCCAGGTTGGCACAGTAGGTCCCTTTCTGGTACCTGTGCTATTCCCCGGCCTCCAAACTCTGCAATGTGGGATTCCTAAGAGCCCCTGAATATTCACAGGGCTCTAACAGCGCCCCTCTCCCCCTCACCCAAGGCTGCAGGAAACAATCAACCCCAGGTCTCCAGGTTCCCCAAAGCTTGTGGCCCAGCTGGGTCCCAGGTCAAGGGCCTGGACATCTCAGGGACCATGCAACGCAGCTGCTTGGGTGAAGAGGCCTCAGCCCAGGGCTCAGTGGGGATCTAGAGCCCTCTGGAAACTCATTTCTAATCCCAAGCCCCAGATTAGCTCATTTAACCACGTTCAATGTGCTTTTGTTCCTTAAGAGTCTATCTGCTTTCTCGGCTCTCTCCCTTTGACGCCTATCCTGAGCCATCTTGGAAAAGCCATAAATCACCCCACACCGCCTGCTTATGGATGGACCCCTCCAATCTTTAAGTCAGGGGACACCTAGACTCAGAACACCCAGTTGGACACATCATCTGAGGCTTGAATCCTCTCTGCAGAATCCCTAACCTGCTTACCAGATCCTAGCTACGGGGCACACTCAACTCAGCAAAGCAACTTACCTGTGTTCCATATTCGGGGCCACATGGACTCTTGGAAAGTCCTTTGTACCGATCTGGAGTTGGCCTCCCTGTCTACTCCCCTGTGAGTCCTGGCTGAGCCTCTGGGGACACCAAACACAGATGCTCCCTCTTTCACTGAAGGCCCCACAAAGGCCTATAAATGATCACATTCCTTATTGGCTCCTCAAGGGCTGAGGCCTGGCCTTCTCTGTACTCAACCCTCCTCCTGGGATTCTCTGGGTAAACATCCAGCTTGCTCACTGAAGTCTCTGGTTCATCCATCTATCCATCTATCCACCCATTCATCCAAGCCATACCTGAGTATCTGTTCTTTGCCTTCTTTCAGTTTAGTAATAAATAATGGTGGAGACGAGATCTACTGTGGGGTACTAGCCGTGGGGCAGTGGAAAGATCCTGGCTGCTATTCATTGACTTATCTTCTCTGAGACTCAGTTTCTTTATCTGTACAATGGGGATAGTAACATGTTGTACAAAGTAGTGGGGAAGGGTCTGTCTGGCTTATTTAAGGTGCTGGGTAACTAGTCATTGAATTGCAAACAAATGGTCTGGTCTTCTACCTGGGGCGGCTCAGGAGCCAGCTGTCATAAAGGCACGTCCACTTGAGGGCCTCCCTATGTCCGCAGCCTTTATCCAGTGTATTTGCGGAGCATTGCTGTACAGACGTGGGCACTGGGACCCAGGAGGCAAACCGCCCCTCGTTCTGCCTTCTCCAGAGTTCAGTACTCACTTCCTCAGGTGTTCTGACAGTCCCAGTGGTTTTGCTTCTCAGCCCACAGCAGACAAGCAAGAGTGGACGGGTGGCTAGTAAACTAGCCACGGTAGGCGCCTTGGCCACAGAAGTCCCTTCTGTTAAACTGCGGTGAAATTAGAGGGCGAAGTCGCCCGAGCAGCCTATAACCGTATTCAAAATCGCTGTCCTTGGCTTCCGGGGCTTCCTGAGATAAAAGGACTGAGTCCAGTCTCCTCTGTCTCTTCTTCTACCAGTAAAAGGTGATTTTTAAAAGAGATTAAATATATAAAGAGCCTAGCAACCCAAGAGCAAGTCAGTTATTAGAAAGGTTTCTGACGGTCTCTGAACTTGGCAAGGCGCAAGCGAGAAACTTGAATTTTCTCCTTCCGCCTTCCAAAGCAGTAGAGGTAGCTCTCCCTTCCTTACCCCTGGGCGTGTGTTAGAGCGTGTCCAGTCCTTTTCAGGTCTAACTCCCTCCAGTTCAACCTCGTATCAAGATCTCACTTTGCTGCTCACTTGAAAGCTCCCCAGTCTCCCTCCACTTTGCCAGTGATTGGAAGCCTATGACGCGCACAGGGCACGGGGTAGGTCTCTTCACGCCCACTACTTACTGCTTCCGGCGTCTCTACAGACGGCGTGGGTGAGGGGTCGGAAGGCCTAAAGGGAGGAAGGGTCTTACTCCCCTGGTGCAGTTGCAGCTGGTGCAGCAGGGGACCGATGCCCACAGGTCAGCTCTTCCTCTCCTGGCTACTTCTGCAGGTCCTTTGGGGACCTTGACCCCTGGCTATCCCACTCTCTTCCCTGCAGCTGTCCGCGTCTGATCCCTCCCAGCTGCACCTCATCATCTGCTCCATGCAGCTTTTTCCGGGGGCTCCTCCTTTGCTGCCAGGCATTTCTCACCAGCCGAGACTTACAGGCAGCTCTTCCCAGCCACCTTCCCAGCCTCCACTTGGTTCCCAGGAGACATATGGGTGTCAGCCCCCAGCTGCTCCCTTCCAGGCCTCACACGCCCTCGGACTCCCCTGGGGCAGCTCCAGCCCACCCCTGACTTCAGACATCTCCAGGTAAGATGCAGTTATGGTTGCCATGGTTTCCAAAAGCCAACAGACACACAGCAGACTCCAGGCTGAAAGGACAGTTGAAGGTCACCTCCTCTCCCCAAACCCATAACACAGTCAGGCGGCCCCAGAAAGGACAAGGGCTTCACCAAGACTACCCAGCTTCTTCCTGACAGATCAGACTTGTGGCCAAATCCCAGGCCTCTCCCTCTAAGGTAAGAGGCTTAGCTGTCCTCTGAGATACTTTACATTCTGAAATTTCATGTAAGGGAACATTTGAAAAAGCTTCTGCAGCCTTTTAAATGGACTCTCTGGTGGGGGAGGGTGTATAACTCAGTAGGATGATAACTCGGTGTTTTCCAGCCTTGAGCAGCTGGGTTCTGTCTGGTGAGAGCCAGCCAGAAGGGGCTGGTGAGAGCCGGGTGGGGCCAGGGCAAGGCATGGGGAGCTACTCTTGCTGAACAGATACTGAGTTCAGGGCTTTGCAGAGAGGTTGAGGGGATGAGCTAAGATCTGGCCTGGGAGAGCTCAAAACCTGGCTGTTTCCCACCGACTTCTGAGCAGGTAGCTCACCTCTCTGGGTTCCATTTCTGTCATCTGTAAAATGGGGTAATAATCCTCAGCCCCGTTGCCAGCTCAGGGCAACCTCTGACCTTGTGTTTCCTCGTCTCATCTGTGTACATTGTTTCACTGGCTTCTTAGATCAACTGTAGATGGAGGGAACCATTAGGCCTCTTGTTACAGGGAGGGAAGTAGAAGCTAAGAGTGCCCAGGACCACAGGGTGGGGTGTGAACCCATAAATGGTCAGCTAAACTCTGTCCAGTCTCTCGGGCCAGGCCTGGGCCCCCTCCCTAAACTTGGCAGCCAGCCTGCCCCCAGGGGGCTGTGCCCACATGGGGTGGGCTGTCTGGGGCCAGGAGAGGCTGTCCTCCCCAGGCACTTTCTCGATGAGGAAACCTGGGCCTGAGAAGGGAAGTGGCTTGCTTGGGGCACTTGTCTCTGTGGCCCAGCCAATGCAGCCACCAAGAATGGCATGGGTGTGACAAGGAGGAAGTGGCAGCGGGTACAAAGGCTCCTTCTGTACTTGCACAGTGGGGGCATGGCAGGGCTGGGGCCGGCTTGCCAGCCTGGAGTGTGGCTCACATCCAGGGCCATCCAGCCAAGCGAGCAGGTGGGCCATCCCTGAGCAGAGACCAGAGCCTCCTTCAGGTAGAGGCAGGAGTGCGCTTCTTCCGGCCGGAGCAGCCTGGAGCACCTCCTCCTGTAGCCCTGATCTTCTTCCAGCCGCAGCAGCCTGGAGCACCTTCTCCTGTAGCCCTGATCTGGCTAGTGTGAGGCAAGGGAGGCCAAGAATGGCCACAGGGGGGATGGCAAGGCCTGGGGTCCCGCATCCGGCTTGGGGGAGGCCTCCCCAGGAGGGGGCTGCATCTGCCTGCCACCTGGCACCCCACCCTGGGGTGGATCACCCTAGGTGCCACATGGCGAGGGTGGGGCCTCTGGCTGTTTGCTGGCTCTCCGCTCACATCTGCAGAGCCAGCCCGCCCTCCTCCAGGGCAGCGTTCCTCTGACCCAGCCTGGGCACGGAGCTGGCCTCTAAGAATCCATGGTAACTGGATGACAGCCAGAAACACGGCTTTGGTTTGAGGCAGAGGAAGTCTGAGTAATCATCTTCAAAAGTGGAGTTTTTTCATGTTTTAAAGTGTAACAGAGTTGCTGGACTATTAATGTCTGAACCGGACTGAATGTCTGATGTAGGTTTGGGGACAAACTGCACGTGTGCTCAGGCACTTCAGTCGTGTCCAGCTCTTTGAGACCCCATGGACTGTCAGCCCGCCAGGCTCCTTTGTCCGTGGGATTCTCCAGGCAAGAACACTGGCGGGGGTAGCCACGCCCTCCTCCAGGGAATCTTCCTGACCCAGCGATTGAACCTGCGTCTCTCATGTCTCCTTCACTGGCAGGTGGCTTCTTTACCACTAGTGTCTCCTGGGAAGCCTGGGGACAAGCTGACCTGCATTCATACCCTAGATTCTGATCTTCACCAGCTGAGGGAACTTAGGCAATCACTTACCCTCTTCTCCTCCTCATCGCCGTCCTTAACTCCCTGGGTGTGTGGTGTTTTTCAATAAGCAGACAGCTGTGCTATTCTTGGTATTGTGTGTGGCTGGTGGACTCAATAAACGGCTATTTCACCGAGGGCAAGGCCAGAGGCAGGTCTCAGGTGACAGAGGCTGCAGGGGGACACAAGGAGGCGGGAGGCCCTGCCTTCTCGTAGCTTCCATGCTGTGGAAATGTCCATCTGAGCCTGTAAACAAGGGGTTGGAAGGGAACCCAGGATACATACAGGCTGTGGCTAGTTAGGTACTAGGAGGAAAGGGCAGGGTGGGCCCCTGGAGGGTGGTGAGCCTGCAGGACTGATCGATTAACTGATTGAATGATTAGCTAGTTCGTTTCCTCCGGAGAAGGCAGTGGCACCCCACTCCAGTACTCTTGCCTGGAAAATCCTATGGACGGAGGAGACTGGTAGGCTACGGTCCATGGGGTCGCTAAGAGTGGCATGACTGAGCAGCTTCACTTTCACTTTTCACTTTTATGTATCGGAGAAGGAAATGGCAACCCACTCCAGTGTTCTTGCCTGGAGAATCCCGGGGATAGGGGAGCCTGGTGGGCTGCCGTCTATGGGGTCGCACAGTCAGACACGACTGAAGTGACTTAGCAGCAGCAGCAGCAGCAGCAGTTCATTTCCTCAGCAGCTTCCTGAGCCCCACTCTGCCCCGCTCTGAGCCCTGGGTCGAAGCCCCGGGGACAGGTGAGGTGGGGTGGTGGAGGGGGTGCAGGCCAGCCAGGAAGAGCCCCCAGGGAGTCCGGCACTTCCTTGGAGCAACCTACTCACTGGTGACGGTGGCTCACCCGGCCGAAGCCCCACCTGCTCTGAGTCAGGGCTGGGCCGGATTCTAGAGCCTGCAGAACTTCGGTGACTTGAGCTCCAAGGACCCCGCCTGCAAGGTCCCTCTGCCTGCCACCTCCTCTAGAATGGCCAATGTAGGTTTGGTTTTGCTTCTCTTTCCACTCGGGGGGTCTCTGTATGACAGTGGGGTTCCTCTGGGGAATGAGGGCTGGGAGGAAAGAGCAGAGAGTCTGCTGTGGGGCTGGGGTCGGTCAGCCCTCCCCTCCCCGAGAGGCATGGCGGGGTAACAACAGGGCCTGCAAGTCCAAGTCCTCGTCCCGCTCTGCCTATGGGGTCTCAGGCGCATTTTCCCCTTCTCTAGGCCTCAGTTTTCCTAAGGACTGGACAAGACGCTTCCTAGTTCTGGTGGTCTGTAGTGTCCAGCTCAGAGTGACCCCTCAGAGGGAGAGGGCAGGGGCAGGGAAGGAGCAGAAAGGACCCATCTTCCTCCCTGGCTGCCACTGGCTTTTGTCCTGGGGGTCCGGAGGGGCGGGGGTGGGGAGGCTGGGGCAGGAAGCTGTGGTCTGCTGCCTGGTTAGTAGCAAGTGGCTCACGAAAGCTACAGAAATGGAGCCTGGGGCAGCCACACCAGCCTAGACGCTGGCAGAGAGGCCTGTGGGGGTTCGGGGATGACCACTCTGCCTGAGGCCCTGAGCAGCCAGCCAAGACCCAGGCCCATCGCTCGTCAGCCTGTGGGCAGCTGAGCCTGGTCTCGGGAACTTCTAGGGCTGCTTATGGAGGAGGCATGCACTTGGGATCCTAACCATCTTGTGGGCCAGCAGATTTTACTGTTCTGAGTTGACTGAAGGTGGGCTGGGCCCGGCATGGGGCCAGCTGGTACACTTTGTGGTCTCTCTGCCTTTCTCTACTGTGTCTGATTTTCCTTGCTGCTGCTACTGCTAAGTCACTTCAGTCGTGTCCAACTCTGTGCGACCCCATAGACGGCAGCCCACCAGGCTCCCCCGTCCCTGGGATTCTCCAGGCAAGAACATTGGAGTGGGTTGCCATTTCCTTCTCCAATGCATGAAAGTGAAAAGTGAAAGTGAAGTCTCTCAATTGTGTCCGACTCTTAGCGACCCCATGGACCGTAGCCTACCAGGCTCCTCTGCCCATGGGATTTTCCAGGCAAGAGAACTGGAGTGGGGTGCCATTGCCTTCTCCACTGATTTTCCTTAGACCTTGAAAAACAATACCTTCTCTTCCCAGTGCGTGCTAAGTTGCTTCAGTCGTGTCTTTGCAACCCCATGGACTCTAGCCTGCCAGGCTCTTCTGTCCCTGGGATCCTCCAGGCAAGAATACTGGAGTCGATTGCCATTTCTTCCTCCAGGGGATCTTCCCAACCCAGGGACTGAACCCATGTCTCTTATGTCTCCTGCACTGGTAGGCGGGTTCTTTACCACTAGTGCCACCTGGGAAGCCCAGAGCCGGGCTCAAATACCACTTCCTGCAGGAAGCTCTCCTTGATTTAGACTTCTCCCCTCCTCTCCCCACATACCCACAACACAGCATTTGAGGGGAGGCATGGGGCAGCAATGGCCAGCTCTTTACTCAAGTGTGTGCGGCCTTGGGAAAGGCCTGCTGATTCACTGAGCTCTGGGCTGTGGAGTGTGCATCAGGGAAGTGGGGGCTCCCTTCCCCCCTCTCTGCGGCTCATGATGGGGGATGGTCTGTGGAAATGGAAAAGAAAACAGGTAGGTGCTGCCTCTCCGGGCTGGCCCCAGTTGCCTGGCTGAGCACCCTGGGGGTTGGGGTCCTTCCTCAAGAATGGATGCGGGGAAAAATGGATGGGAGCCAGGCTGAGAGACACAGGAGCCCTGCTCTCAGCACTGTGAGAGCCGGATCCTGACCCTTGACATTCACCCCACCCAGTGGGTGCAGGAGGATCCCCCTGAGCCCACAGGGTGAGCCCGGCATGGCGTCCAGCACACAGAGGATTGTCAGGGAACAGCAATTGCTATTCTTTGCAGAGGCTGTAGAAGGTAGGACTGAAGGGTGTGGGCCCGAGCCAGACAGCCTGGGTTCAATGCCAGGTCTGCCTCCTTCAGGCTGCATCACCCGGGGTACACCTCACCCATCTGTGCCTCAGTTTTCCCACTTGGGCACCTGAGATAAGAGGGTTCATGAGAAGGCGACGGGGGTGAACGGTGCCAGGCACCCCCTAAGGCTGTCATCACGGGGCCTTGTGGTGGGGGCCCTTCCCCAGGCCATCTTAGGTTAGAGCGTCCTGACTGTGAGCTCTGATCCCCGCAGGGCTCATCTCTACCTGATGCCTCCACAGACGGCGGGGACCCTATGTGTGCCTGTGTGAAGCCATGTGCTGGACCCCAAGAGCTCATCCTTAGATAGGGGAGATGGAGGCTGATGGTGAAGCCAGGTCCTGGCGGTGGTCAGCGGGGTCCTCGCCAGACTGCACACAGGGTTCCCCACCGGTGGCCCTCACGTGCCCCTCTGTCCTGTGTCCCAGTGCAGGGACTTCACCGCCCACACGGGCTACGAGGTGTTGCTGCAGCGGCTGCTGGACGGCAGGAAGATGTGCAAGGACGTGGAGGAGCTGCTGAGACAGAGGTGAGCGCTGAGAGGGGAGGGAGGTGGCTGAGCCCCCAGGCCAGCCTGGCCGCTGGCAGGCCACCCCTGCTCTAAGCAGTCAGGAGTGCGATTCCCCTGTTTTTCCCGGCCTGGGCCTTCCCCCAAGTGGGCAAATATATCTAATGTCCCATCAGATGTGCTTGAACTCAGCCACGTTTATTTAGAAGGGCCGGAGGCCTAACCGTCTCAAGGAGGCATCTGCAGGGCCAGAGCCTACATGGGCAGACCCTGCCACCTGGCTGAGCCCATCTGAGGGTGAGCTTTGGGCAGCAGCTGTGGACAAGACCAGTGCCCGGGGGTTGTCGTTGCAGGGCCCAGGCGGAGGAGCGGTACGGAAAGGAACTGGTGCAGATCGCCCGCAAGGCAGGCGGCCAGACAGAGATCAAGTAAGGGGCCCTGCCTACCTCCCCAGGCACTTTCTGGGCCTTTCGACAGGGTTCAGGGCTTCCCCGGGGTGGGCTGAGTGGGGAGGGCCCGCGAGGGTCTGAGTGGCTCCTGGGGCAGGGTAGCTGGTGGGCAGCTTTCTTGGGTGCTGGGCACTCTGGGCAAGGTCAGGTTCTTTGTGGAGGTGAAAAGCCTGCAGTCTGAGCTCCCAGGAGACTCCCTGGGCAAGGGGCACAGCCCACACTCCCTGGGGGTCTCCATCCAGTCTTGAGAGCCCTGGCGAGGGGTGACAGGACCCCACTGGCTGCCGCGCCCCTGCAGCATTGGCTCAGCTCGAGCTTCCAGGAGGGACGTGTGGCCCAGAGGTGGGGTGCCAGCTCCTTACCCGTTGGCCGTGTGACCTTGAAGGGGGCGTTGGTCACTGACACTCGGGGTTTCCGTTTCCTCCTCAGTGAGGGGCTGACAGTGCAGCCTTCCTCAGAGGGTGAGGTGCATCCGGGACTGCCCAGGCCTGGCTGGGAGGGCAGCTGCTGCTGGGAAGCCCCCAGGCCAGCACCTCTGCGTGCAGACTGTGAGAGGGACGCAGGTGCAGAGAGAGTTTCAATTTGAGGGCAGCTAAGGAGAACGTTCTAGCAGTGGTGAGGAAGGGTGGACTCTCCCTGCTGGGTGAGGTCTGAGTCAGGCCGAGGGGCAGATAGGACTCCAAGTCCTGGAAAGGTGACTGAGTCCTCCTCCTCCTCCCCAGGAGCCCAGAGACCCGACCCAGCTTGCGGTTGCCATAGCAACCCCTGCCCGCACCCCTGCCCCCATTCCCCGCGGGGGTCTGGCTCTGCTCAAGGAAAGTGGCCCCAGAGCCTGTCAGCTGCAAAGCCTGGAACCCGGTCCCCTCATTTGAGATGAATAAACAACACTCTCCAGGTCTCCTAAAGACACAGGCGACCCTGCTTCCAACCGGGAACCTGGAGCCAGAGAAGACTTGGGGAGGGCTAGAGGAAGGCTGAAGAATGGTATGAGCCAGGAGACATGGATGCTCAATGCCCAGGGTCCTGCCTGGGACCAGAAAGCATGAACGCAGCTCCAGCAGTAAGAATGTAGGAGCTCTAGTCCCGCTTGGTCTTTATAAGCTGTGTGACTGGGGGCAGGTCACTTAACCTCTCTGAGTTTGGTTCTCATCTGTCCACTCCAGTGGGCTGTTAAATGGCAGGACTGAGGCTGGGTACAGAGGAGGGCATTCCTTACCAGGATGCAGTAAGGAAAATGAACGGGGACCTTCTTGGTATTCCCAGGCAGGGGTGGAATCAAGGGAGCATGATCCAGGAGTCCCCACCTGCCTCCTGACCTCCCAGGGCTGCTGGAAAAGGAGAACTTTCCCAGCAAAAGACAAGCCCTCCTGGGGGATATGGAGGGGGTGCTCCAGGCAGGGCCACAGTGGGAGGTCAGGCTGGAAGCAGAAAGTGTGAGGCACACTCAGGGGGCTGTGAGTCACAGGGCACTTAAAACAGGGAAGGAGAAGCCACCAGTGGAGAGAATAAAGTGGAAATGGAGCCGGGTGGGCAGCGGGAAGGGTGGAGAGGAGCACCGTATCTGGCCCTATCTTTAGAACCATGAAGCGGCCAGGGCGAGGCTCTGGGCGGCCCCGACTCCTTGTGTGGTTGTAGGAGGCCAGGCGGGACAAGGTCTGCCCCACCCTATATGCCGTGTGACCCTGGAGTGGTCACTCCCCACCGCTGAGTCCTGGGTCCTCAGCTGTGAAAAGTCACACTCCTGAGTTCCTCTGGGCAGCCACAATGTCAAGCAGAGAGCCCTAAGCCACAGTGATACTTGAGAAGCATCGAGGGTCATTACGATCTCATGGGCCCCTCCATGAGTCAGACAGATTGGGGTCACCTGGCTTAGTTTAGCGCTGAGGAGACTGCCTGGCCTGGCTAGACCATTTCCTCTGAGGCCCAGCCCTTCTCTGGCCCAGAGAGCTGGAGGGTAGGGTCCCTGGAGGGAGAGCCTCCCTCTGAGGTGGGAGCACCAGGGTGGAGCCCCAGGCCAGGGCGGGGAGCTCAGAGTCAGGATCCACCTTGCTGCCTACCACTTAGGAGCTGGAGCGTGGGCTGGCATGGCCAGGCCCCAGGGATCAGCCTCCCCAGCAGCAGGAGAGCCAGGAAAAAAAACCCACAGGGGCCTCATTGCCCCGCCGCCCAGGTTCCAGAGCAGGCTGGGAGCAGTGCGTGTGAGAAGCAGCCCCACCCCGAGTTCCCCAGGGAGCTAGAGTGGCCAGAGGAGTAGGGCAGAGCGGAGGGCACCTCCTGGGAGAGGACCGTGGGCAAAGGCTGCAGGCTGGAAAGCTCAGGGCACATTTAGAGCCAGAGAAGCAGCAGGCAGGGGTTGGACTCTCCCCACCCACCTGCTGCTTCCCTTCGGGCCCGGCCCCCTTGCAGCTCCCAGCTCAGCTGATGGTGCCCCGTGGGTGCTTAGTCAGTGTTGCTCTGTGAGGTGTGTCCTATAAGGCTGGTGAGACCAAAGTCATTGCTTTCTTTAACTATGGGCCAAGCATCCATCATCCATCTAAGTGTGTGCCATGCCCCAAGCTGTGGTGGGGGTATGGGGACTCAAAGGGTTTAAAATAAAGGCCCCCCCCTGTCCTGAATCTGGGGTCTAGCCCACTGGGGGTGACCTCACTCTCGTCCCCAGTCTTTTGCATCAGAACCTTCCTCCAGGGCCTTCTCATGCCCCACCTCCTCCAGGAAGCTCTCCCAGACACTCTGGCCTTGCCTGCCTGTCAGCTTTTTGGCTTAGACCCCGTCGTCCTATTCTATACCAACCTGAAGGGGCTCTCTGTGTATAGGGTGAGTGGCAACCATGACAACATGGGTTGCTTCCTTGTTGCCACGGAGACTTGTGAGCTTGTGTTGAGGTTGGCACCTGGCAAAGCTGGCTTGGCTATTCCACGTGGGGGCTGGAAGCTCATCCTCCAGGGCCCATCCATCACTCGGGGATGGGGGGAGCCCTGTGCCTCCTCATGGCCAAGCCCCCTGTCTCCCATGGGATGCTCATTCTCAGCCCCTGAGAGGACGAGTGGAAGGGGCTGAGGGTGCATAGACTGAACGGGGTGGAGGAGGAGGGCCAAAGCCAAGGGCTTCCGTGACCCCAGAAATAGCCCAGCGAGAGCTGAGAGCGGGGAGCCGTCCAGACTCCCCCACCCCTGCTGCCTGAAGACAGAGCATTTCGGCGTCATCCCCTGACCTCAGACTGGCCAGAAGGCTTGAGACTCAGCCACATACACTGAGACGAGGTTATTCTGGCCTTTAGGTGACTTTTAGCGCTCATCTCATTCACACATGAACTCAGCAAGCATCTGCTGGGCAGTGGCAATGAGGGCTGGTCCCCAGCTCAGGGAATCCCCACAAGCTCTTTAAGTGCATTTTAAGGAAGCACTAGGTAGGTGCAGGCGGCTTATCAGTATTGCCTGAACCACACATCCAACCCTGCAGAAAGTTCCCCTTGACTCTCCTTCCAACCTTGGGGCCTTTGCTCTGGCTGATGCCCTCATATCTCCCCTGTGAATTCTGCCTGAAATACCGCCTCCCCCAGAAAGCTGTCATCTCCCTCTCTTGCTCATCCTGCCCCGGATAGGGCACTGAGCACCACACAAGCTGCAGAAGCTGCACAGGGTAGGGGTTCAGAAAGGGGAATCGAGGCAGGGCTGGGGTCAGTTTCCTGTGCGTCCCTTTGTGTTGGGTTGGCCCACAATTTCTTTTGGGTTTTTACATGTTATGAAATTCCCAACTGAATTTTTTGGCCAATCCAACAGTACCTGCGAGCAAGGACAGCCCCCACTTGAATCCTTAAACACTCATGTCCCTGCTTCACCCCCAGATGTCAAGCCTAAGACACTGCTTTCCTGTCAGAAAGGTTTGTTTTTTTCATCATCTCTCTTCCTCTGAACTCAGAGAATGAAGGTGTCACTGAAGATACTGCAGTGAGAGAGGGGGCCCTGTTCTTACCAGGGCTGCTCTTCCTCTAAGGAGGCCAGCTCACTCGGGCCCAGCCTCCAGCAGGGGAGTGGGGCAGTGAGAGGAGCCCTCTCCTGGGAGCGGGGAGGCAGGAGCCTCGTGGCTGGCAGGGGGCAGGAGTGAGGATGGCAAAGCAGGGGCAGTGAGATTGTGTGGGCCACACGGTAGTACAGGAGACGCTTTCGCTGGAAATGCAGACTGTCTGAAGCAGAATTCTGGGCTGAGTGTCCTGAGAGCCAGGTTGAAAAGGGTGATGGGATGAGTTACATAGGAGGACACGGGGCTGACAACAGAGGCAGAGGCCTGCACGGGGCTTCCGTCCTTGAACGTGGTGGAGACCCAGCAGAGCCGTTGTTGCTGTTCAGCCACTCAGTCTGTTCGGCTCTTTGTGAGCCCGTGGACTGCAGCATGCCAGGCCTCCCTGTCCTTCACCATCTTGCGGAGTTTGCTCAAACTCATGTCCACTGCATCAGTGATGCCATCCAGCTATCTCATCCTCTGTCGTCCCCTTCTCCTCCTGCCCTCAATCTTTCCCAGCTTTAGGGCCTTTTCTAGTGAGCTGCCTCTCTGCATCAGGTGGCCAAAGTATTGGAGCTTCGGCATCAGTCCTTCCAATGAATATTCAGGGTTGATTTCCTTGCAGTCCAATGGACTCTCAAGAGTCTTCTTCAGCACCACAGTTCAAAAGTCTCTGGGAAATCTTGGTGATGATTTCCCTGAGTTGTCTGGAGTTGAGAAAGGCCTTGGGGTTTATTGAGTATTGAGTTTAATGCATTGGGCTGTGATCCTGGGGACAATGAGGAGGAGAGCCAAGCATTACCCCTGTTCAACCGGCTATTATTTCAGTGCAGTGATAGACAATGTATCAACCTAAGATGACAATAGGAACAAGTGCTCAGAAGAGACAGAAGGGAGAGCCAGGCAAAGATGCTGCACACAGGGGATCAGCATGTGCAGAGGCCCTGGCGCAGGGGAAACATGGTATATAAGAGGAACTGGTGAGTGGCCAAATGACTGTGGGCAAAGAACCAGGATAAGAGACGAGAAGTGAAGCAGGAGGGATGGAGGTGACAGGGCAGGGCCTAGGGTGGTGGCAGTGAGAGGTGGATGGGTAGACTGGGGAGGTACATAAAAGAAGGTGATGGAGGGAAGGGTGTGCATAACCTGGTAGATGGTGGTGCCTTTGCTGAGAAGGGAGCTCTGGAGGAGGAGCAGGTTTGTAGGGTGAAGAGCCCAGTTTCGGACACTCTGAGGTGTCTGTGGGATGTGAGGTCCAAAGGGAGGTGAGGACCAGTAGGCTGCAGGCCCTGGCCTCTGGGAGGGGTCTGGGCAGGATGTAGTCATGTTGTGGGTGAGGGACAGGGTGTAGAGAGTTGGCCGTGCTGGGCCTAGAGCGGCTCTAACTGTAAATGGGTCGACTGAGGCAGAAGATGCATGTGTGAGAAGGAAGTGTAACCGCTGGCAAAGTGTCGGTTCTGGCAGAGTCCTGACCTCTCCACCCCCTACCAAGGCAAGTGGGGTGACCATGCCACCACCCCACCTTCCTCTGGTGAGAAGCAGAAAGCGTCACCACTTGCCAGCTGTGTAGCCACTGTCAGTTTCTTCACCTCTCTGACCTTTGTTTTTCTCATCTGTGAAATGGGGCTAATGTGCCCTCCCTGCCTGGCAGAGTTGCCAGCGTTAAGTAATGAGGCCAGCATTGGAATGCACATCAGCAGCACCTGGAAGCTTGTTGAAACAGTGCGCTGGGCCCTGCCTCTGAGCTTCGGCTCCCGGAGGACAGCAGTGGAGCGGGAGAAGCTGTGCTTCTGAGGACTGCCAGGTGGTGCTGCTGCTGCTGCTGCTGCTGGTCAGTTTCCTGAGTCCCCGTGGGAGGAGGGAGCCCCTTATGAAGCCTGCCTTGCAAGGACGGTGAGGAGGTTCTGGCGGGTGGAGTCGGTGGAGTCTTCAGCACACGTGGTGCTTGCTAGTGGTAAAGAACTTGCCTGTTGACGCAGGAGACAAAACAGAACGCGGGTTTGATCCAGGAAGTGAGTCGCCATTTGATCCAGGAAGACCCCCTGGAGGAGGGCATGGCAATCCAGTCCAGGATTCTTGCTTGGAGAATCCCGTGGACAGAGGAGACTGGCGGGCTACAGTCCATAGCGTTGAAAAGAGTCATACACGACTGAAGCGACATAGCACGCGCGCTCACAGGCACGCAGGCGGGGGTGGGCAGAGCTGTATCGCTGGGTGTCATGTGGTCATATGGCCACCAGGGGGCAGGCACGCTGCTCTGCACAGGGATGCAGCCAGTGACAGGACGCCTCACCTGGCAAGGTTTGGCGTGTGTGTGTGTGTGTGCGCGCGTGTGCGTGTCGCTCAGCCATGTCTGACTCTTTGTGAACCCATGGACCTGTCAGGCTCTTCTGTCCATGGAATTCTCCAGGCAAGAATACTGGAGTGAGTTGCCATTCCCTTCTCCAGGGGATCTTCCTGACCCAGGGATCAAGCCCAGGTCTCCTGAATTGCAGGCAGATTCTTTACCCTCTGAGCCACCATCAGCCTCACTGGCTCTGGCTCCTCGGGTGGCCTGGTGAGCAAGGAGCGGTAGCGTATTTTTGCCTCCTTGGGTAAGGGGCCATGGTCAGGGGCAGAGAATTTTACCCTTGAGAGCAGACAAACCTCGCTTCAGAGCCAGTCTGCAGCCCCCGCACACCGTCTCTGCGCACTTGGAGACTCGGCGCCCATCAGCCCACAGGGATGTAGGGGGTGATAGGAGGGGAGCCCACTCTATGGGAGCTGCTTCAGGGGGAGGCCTCCAACCCGAAGGCGAATTCAGTGGGCATTTCTGATAAGACGGGGGGTGCATGTGGTAAGCTCTTAGGTGGGGCATTTGGGAGGTACAGCTCAGATCAGGTTCAGGGGCCTGGGGGACCCCCAGGACTGGTCAGGGTGTGCAGATGTGGGCTCAGAGGAGGGTGGCATAATGACAGCAACCCTTGCAAAGCATCTACTTTGCACCAGGTCTTAAGAGACCTTTATACGTATTAATTCGTTTAATCCTCACAACCATTTTGCTTGTGATATCATTATCCCCATTTTACAGATGGGAAAATTGAGACATAGAGAGGCTAGGTCATTTGTCTAAGATCATACAGAGACTGTGTGGCGCAGCTTGGAATGAACCCAGGCATCTGGCTCCAGGGTCTGCTTCTAATGTACATGGGAGTCAAGGGCAGGAAGCTCTAGCCAGGTTCCTCACCTCGGATTCCAAGCCACCTCCCTCCTCTGCCAGGAGGGGGAGCTCGCCCCTCAGAGAGGCCTCTGCGGGAGAGCAGGTGGGTTGGGAGAGGCACTTTCCCATCAGTCCTGTTCTGACCAAGGTGCGCCTCACCCATCAGCAACAGACAGGAGTGGGTCCTGAGTGAGCTCCCACATCTTAGCTCAGACCTCACCTCTGTTCATCTCTCTGGGTGACAGCCTCCTTGGCAGGACTGCCAGATAAAATATAGACTGTCCCATTAAGCTTCAGATAACAAATATTTTAAAAATGTAAGTATGTTCTAAATTTTACATGGGGCATGTTTATATTCAAAGCTCTTATTGTCTATCTGAAATTTGAACTTAACTGGGTGTCCTGTGTGTTTATTTACGCCACCTGGCAACCCTACCCTCGGGCATCTCCTTCCACGCTTCCCATGCTTAGCCCACTCCTTCCCTTTGCTTCCTCCTTGGTGTCCTCCTGGAGAGGGCAGCTCCCGCATGTCTGCTTCAGACTGATGCCTCCTACTGTGTTTTCTCAAGCACCCCCAGCTCAGTGCTCCCCAGAGTAACTCCCCATATTCTCTCCTGGGCCCTCTCAGAGGTGTCACCACCATCCACTCAGCCACCAAGCCAGGGACCAGGGAGCCCCTCAGCTTCTCGCTGTACTCAACTGTACACACTGTTCTTCCTGCCTGAAGGCCCCCACATCTCTCCCCTTCAGCACCTCTGCCCTGCTTGTCACCCTCTTCCCCTATAGCCTCCCTTCATCTCCCTCCAAGACGTCCTCAGGCCCCCTGCCAAGTCTGAACCCCCCACCCTCTCTCGCTTCAGTTCATCTGGAGGAGGGGCTCCAGGGAGAGAGGGAGGGCCTGAAGATGTGCAGGGGCCAAGAGCATTGGTGGGGGGAGGGGGGGCGGTATTGGGCATTGATTGCTTTGTAATTTCCAAAGAGAGCGCTTTGCATTCCAGAAATCCCAGCTTCAGTTCTGAGTCAGTGGTCATGGGCTGAGTGAAGGTCCCTTGGGTCTAGGTCAGCGTGTATGAGTGACCCAGGGCCCTTCCACCAAAATAAAAGTCCTTGGGCCCAGCCAGGACTCCAGGTCCCCCTGGAGTCCCTGGTCTTTCTACTGACCCTGGTCTTTCTGTTTTGCAGCTCCCTGAGGGCCTCCTTTGACTCTCTGAAGCAGCGTAAGTCCCGCCTGTTCCCCACCCTGGGCTGCAGGGGGACAGGACCTTCTGGGAACAGCAGATCCCCACCGATGGAGACGAGTGGATTCTGGTTGGGAACTGAGGCTGGTGGCAGAGACGAGCTGTGGGGTTGGGGCTGGGCTGGTCCAGGCAGGGGCGAGTGTGTCACTGGTTGGGGCCCATCAAGTCTGATGCCAGGGACCAGTGTCCTTACTCTGCCCCCAGAAATGGAGAATGTGGGCAGCTCCCACATCCAGCTGGCCCTGGCCCTGCGCGAGGAGCTGCGGAGCCTGGAGGAGTTCCGTGAGAGGCAGAAGGAGCAGAGGAAGAAGGTGAGGCGGGTGCTGGGGATGGGCCTGGTGGGAGACTGCAGCGGTCACTGTGGTGGTAGTGGAGGCTGGGTCCTCATGATGGAGGGCAGGGCAGCACCCCAGGCTCGGGGGTGGTGGTGATCTGGAGGAGAGAAGAGTGTGGACAGAGGCCGGGCGCTGGGACCAGGGCCTGGCTCTCCAGCCTGAAGGCCCCTCTGGGGATCTTCCCACTGAGGTGTCTCATGCCAAGAGTGAAGGGCATGGGCCTTTTCGATCACCCCGTTACAGCAGGCTATGGAGGGTACTCGACAACTTGGGAGTATCCAAAGAAGGCAACCTAAGTTAGGGAGTCACCAGAAACTCTGCTTATCTGGGAGAAAGGAAGACCTGGGGGCTCAGTCACTGCAGCCACTCTGCAGGGCTGCCTGAGGCCAAGGTGGACAGAGCTTGTGGGGAATAGGAGGTGTTGAGCTTGCCCTAGCATCCCAGGGTATTTTTCACAGGGGTCGGCTGTCCCTCAATGCATGGGAAGGAAGTGAGGTCCCCACTGTGGGGGGTATATAAACAGACTGAAGGCGACTTGTCAGAGAAGCTGCAGAGCTTGGATGAGAGGTGGGGTTGGTACCCTCTGTGTCCCAGCGCCCCCTCCCAAGCCTGAGACTCTCTGATTGGCTGAGTATGTGGCCCTCTGGGAAGGCAGGTGTGGACATAGGATCAGCCTTTCAGGGCCTCAGTGATGAGGGTGGAACTTGGACAGGTGGGAGAGGTCAGCACGCAGAAACGCTTCTTGCTTGGAGAGGGAGCATCTTTGTACACTGTCCAAAGAATTGAAAATGGAAACTTCCACACAACTGACCTGTGAAGGGAAAAAAAAAACAACAGTTCATGGCCTGGGCCAGCCTGGGGCTGGGTGTCCTGGCCAAGCCACTTGCCCTCTCTGTGCCTCAGTCTCCCTCTTGCAGGGTGGGAAGCTTCTGTCCACCTCCCACGCTTCAGGGACCCAACCGAGAACCAGGCCCTCTCTGTCTGCACAGGCAGGGTGCCGGCTCCAATGAGTGGCTCTGACCGCAGAAATTTCATGTGGCTATACTCCCTGTCTGCCCAACTGGGGCCTGAGGCTTTCGGGATTCTAAATTTGGGTTCCTGAGCAGACAGTGGGCCCTCAAAGCCCACCCCACAAGTCAGCCCAGCCTTGAGATGCTGGAGCAGGTGACCTCTCTGAGCTGGGACTTGCCTGCAGAGCATCTCTGAGGCCCCAGGATGGCTATTTCAAGCTTTCCTGTGGCGAGTGAGGCTGTGATGTCTGCAAAAGCTATTTTGGACAGAGTGACACCTTCTACAGTGTGGCTGGGGTTCCCACGAGTGTGATTGCTATGCGTGGTTACAGAGGCTTGTGAGTGAAGGGCAGTGTGTGTGCATTCACATGTGTGTGTGAAGGCTGGGTATTCTCTGGCTAGAGACCAAGTGCCGGCTGGGCCAGGAGGTGGGGTGGTCTGCAGGGAGAGGATACCTGGGGTGCATCCATGCCCTGGGCTCCTCTAGCCTTCTGTTGGGAGCAGCAGTTGTGATTGAGCAGGCTGATGGAGGGGGAGGGCAGCTCATCACTGCCCCATCAGAGCCAGGAGGGGAGCCTGGGCCTCCTCCCAGGGACACCCCATCCTCTTGGCCTAGAGCCTCACCACCCCAGCCTCACGCTCAGAGCCTCATGTCCCCTGCAGTACGAGGCTGTCATGGACCGTGTCCAGAAGAGCAAGCTGTCGCTCCACAAGAAGGCCATGGAGGTGAGCCTGGAGGGGCGGCTGTGTTTGGGGTGTGGATCCCAGGAGCCTTGGGATAGGGCTGGGCTCAGGCTTCCATCCAGCAACAGGCACAGCAGCCTGTCAGGTTCCTGGGGCGCACTGGCTGCCAGGGTGCCATGCAGATCAGCCCGGGGGCTCTGCCCCCTACCCTTGTTGGGGGGTGGTGCTTCTGACTAATGGGTAAGCAATCAGTCTCAGACAGTGGTCCACAGGGTCACACACGCTGTCAGCTGGGGATTCCGCAGGTGAAGGGAGAAGGGACTCCTGAGCTGTCTGAAAGGACCACATGCACAGGGTCTGGCATCGTGATGAAACACAGCATTTCCCGAGCCCTGCAGGTGGTCTGATGTGACCACACCTCTGAAGAGGCGGGGGCATAGACCAGGCTACACTGTCCCCAGTGGAGAGGGGGGCCTGGGAACAAGACTCCCTTCTACATCTCCATTCCAGACCCCAAGATCTCTGTCCCTGGTGTGGAGGCCCCCTTTCCATCTACAGCCCGACAGGGAGAAGGGAGGTCGGGCTCAGGAGCCTCACGTTGGGGCCCCCAAGTCACGCCCCTCCCCCCCGTCCCCTCCCCGACCCCCCCCCCCCCCCCCGCCGCCCAGTCCAAGAAGACGTATGAGCAGAAGTGCCGGGATGCAGATGACGCTGAACAGGCCTTTGAGCGCATTAGTACCAACGGTCAACAGAAGCAGGTGGAGAAGGTGCGTGCAGTCACCGAGGCTGGGCAATCTCATGGGGCTGGGGGCAGGGTGGGAAGGGGTGCCGCAGACTCCCCCAGGCAAGGTTTCCTAGAATCTCAAGGTCTAGATAGTCAGTTTGATCCCCTTTGCTGTCTCCAGGCTGCACCCAACGACCCATTCCTCAGAGCAGGCCCACTGCAGCCCAGGCTCAGAGCCCACAGGGCAGACGCTAACCCTCACCCAACCCTTCGGAGAAGGGCTCAGTAGGCCCATGTCCCAGAGAGGAAACAGGCCCAGAGATGGTGAGTGACTTGTCCAAGGTCTCAGAGCCAGGCAGGAACAGAGAAAGGACCCCAAACCCAGGCTGTCCAGAACCCAAGCTCTTGACTACTCCGGCCTCTTGGCCAGGGTGGGAATATCAAAGCCCCCAGGACCCACGAATACATTTGGCCCATTGCACAGACAGGAAAGCTGAGGCACAGAGAGGGCAGGGGCCTGTGGGTGAGTTGGTGGCAGCAAGTCAGGGACAGAGCCCAAGCCCCAACCAGCAGGTCCAGCAGTGGCTGTAGAGCCCCAGGTCTGCATTGCTTGCTCTAGGTCTCCAGGTCTAGTTTTCACGTGTGTCTGCATGACCGGGTTTCTGTTTTATTCCTATTTTATTAGAAAGAGCCTGTGGTCCTTTGTGGGGTGAGGCTGGAGTGGTTCTGGAGGCCCCCTCAGGGCTAGCGTCTGCTCTCCCTGCCCCATGAGAGGTGGCCGGGAGGTGCCCCATGTGACGGAGGCCCTTCAGGGAGGCCAGGGGCCCGAGGTCTGGGCTGGGAGGCGCGGGGCCGGGCCTCAGTGCCGCTTTCCCTCTGTCTTCTCAGAGCCAGAACAAAGCCAAGCAGTGCAAGGACTCAGCCCAGGAGGCAGGTACGCGGCTGGCCCGCCTCCTCAGCTTAGGGGGTGGGCAGCCCGGACATCTTTCCCCCGGCAGCACACTGCCTCCACCCTGGGACACAGTCCCACGCTCCTCACTCTTGCTTCCTTATGCAAGTAAAATGAAAAATTCATTTTCTCGCACTTGCCAACACTGTTCTTGGTGCTTTGTATGTTTTTACTAATGCTCACAACAATCCTATGAGGTATTCACTATTACTATCCCTCTCTTAACAGGTAAGGAAACTGTGGCACAGAGAGGTTATTTAACTTGCCCAGGGTCACACAGCCAATAAGTCATGGTAACTGTATTTGAATGCAAGCCGTCTGGCTCCAGGGCTGAGGACCTTCAGAGCCACTGATCAAGGGAGACAGGCCCACTCGTTGCACATACACCTCTCTCTCTCTCTCTCTCATATACACTGGGACACATCACAGCCTTCTCTGGGCATATGTCTCCTCTATCCTCCTCCCGATGCCAGAAGATCCCAACAGCCCTCATCTCTGCTGACACAGCGCTGCCTTCTGCCACACCACCTGTCCCAACACCCAGGCAGAGGCTCCCTTGGCTGGCGGTCACAGAGCTCACGGTCCAAGCCCGCTGGCTTCCTAGCCCACCAGCTCCCAAAGCTCCCCTTCATCCTTCTCCAGGGCCACCCCCTCTGAGCCTCAGCTTCTCATCTGGAAGGTGGGATGGTGAGAGGCCCAGACTCTGACCTTAGGCTCTGCCCCAGCCCGAGGCAGCTGGAACACAGTGGGCACTGAGCACCTCTCCAGGAGCGGTACCAGGGTGAGGGGCCCTGACAAGCGCTCATCTGTGGCTCCAGCAGCCAGGGCAGGTCCCTCCAGGGAGGAGGAGGGCACTGAGGGAGCACAGGGGTGGGCTGGCTTCCCTGAGGACCCCTGTGCTTCCAGAGCGGGTGTACAGGCAGAACATCGAGCAGCTGGAGAGGGTGCGGAATGAGTGGGAGCAGGAGCACCGGGCCACCTGTGAGGTGAGTGACCCCTTGGTGCGGAGCTGATGCCCGTCCCTGCTCCGGCCGCTTCGTGGGGGAAGAGGGGACCGCAGTGGGGAAAGCCAGCCTTCCTTCCCTCATTCACTCATCCGCTCACTCCAAGGCCCTCCCCAGGGAGCTCCCTGCCTGCCTTTGTGCTTGGAGTCCCTTTCTGCAGGCAGGCAGGCAGGCATCCTTCGCTCCTTTTGGCTGAAGCCGCAACTGAGGCTTGAACAGAACCCATAGCTTCCCTGGGCTCTGATGATGAGCAGGGCCTGGGAGACAGGATTCAGGGTCCAGTGCTTCTCTTAAGACACACCCCAGGGGGGTGGTAGGGTCTGGGGAAGGGCAGGGGGCAGAGTCCCACAGGCAGTTCAACTTCCCAGAAGCCTCAAGGGCTGGCACAGAGGTGGGGGTGGGGACCCCCAGCCTTTAGGCTTCCTTTAGGCTTGGCTTCGGCAGGCCGGGTCTGGCTGGTCAACTCCAGCGGCGCTGTGGGTGGGGCCCGGCTTGGCCAGCCCTACTGTGACCCCATCTCTCCTCAGGCCTTCCAGTTGCAGGAGTTTGACCGGCTGACCATCCTCCGCAACTCCCTGTGGGTGCACTGCAACCAGCTCTCCATGCAGTGCGTCAAGGACGATGAGGTGGGGGCTGAGGGCAGGGGGTAGAGGGGAGGGGTGAGGGGAGGGCAGCCTCCGGGCCACAGTGAGGCCGGTCCACCTGAGCCTGTGAGCAGACCTAGTCCTCTGTGGCCTGAGCCCTGGCCTCAGGGTCTCCGAGCCCAGCACCGAGCCTCTACCCCAGGCCCCAACGACAGGGAGCTCAGGACTGTGCAGGCCACGGCCTCTTGGCCTGGAAGACGTGCGTTGTGGTTACCCTGGCGTCTGCCCTCTCTGCTCGCCCCAGCCCTGAGGCCTCAGCTCTCCTATCAGAGCCCCAGAGCTCTATTCCCTCTGCTGGGAAAGGGAGGGGAGGGGAGGTGGACCCAGGCCCTCAGAGGTTTGCAGAGGCTGGGGGACCCTGGGGTTGCCCTGCTCCAGGCCTGGTGCTTGCAGGAGCCGAGGTCCAGTCCCTCTTCTGTCCCCAGACATCTCTAGGGTGTCCTGGCTCCCCCGCCTTACTGAGCTCTACGTGCCAGGTGGGCCCTGCTCAGCAGAAAGGGGTGGCCACCTCCCTGCCAGGGGCCTCGATCTCTGCTGATGCAGCCCTCGCTCGCTCGTTTTCTGCCCTGACCCCCTGACCCACCACTGTTACTTGCCTAATCCCTTCTGCCCATGGGTGTGGAGTTTTGGGCGCTTTCCCCCCCAAATGACTTGAGCCCACCTGGTGGCCTCATTGTAGCAGAGGAGGGAGTATGAGTTCTGAACCCTCTCATGCTGGACCCAAAGCCCAGCGCACTGACTTCATTTCCTGCTGTGGGATCTTGGGCAAGTCACTCTCCAGAGCTTTCTCGTCTATAAAGGAGGGAGTCCTGTCTCCCACAGAGGATGGAGAAGGAATGTGCACACACTAGGTGCTCAGGAAACAGGAGAAGCTGCCAGCCAGGGCTCTAGCCCTTCAGGCAGGCCTGCAGCAGTTACACCTCAAGGCCCCCGGTCAGGGTTCAGACCCAAAGAGGGGGGCAGGCTTGATACTGTGGGCCAGGTGAAGCCTGGCCCCTCAGCTTCTGCTTCCCCCCACCCCCAGCTCTACGAAGAGGTGCGGGTGACGCTAGAAGGCTGCAGTGTGGACGCCGACATTGACGGCTTCATCCAGGCCAAGAGCACAGGCACCGAGCCCCCAGGTGAGGCCTGTCTGTGGGCAACACGGCTGCTGGGTCCAGGTCCTCCTTCCCTGGAAGGCCTGGCCTGGGTTCTCTGAGCCTCAACTGCCAGGACAGAAGCAGGGTGGCTCACAGCTCCCTTCTGGGTGCCAGGCCCAGGGGAAGGTCAGGGACAGAGCAGGCCCCTGGCTGGGTCCTTAATGTGCTGCCTCCTCGAGAGAGAGGACAGGCAGGGCCTAGGACACTGTAACACTCGAGGGGGGACAGGGGTAGGGAGAGGCAGGAGCCGCCTCAGAGCCCCCACTCCACTCCACGGTTTGGCACCGCTAAATCTTGAGTCTAGAACGTTCGGTCTCAGTGGTACCCACAGTGGGGTCTCTCAGGGAAGTGAAAGGGGGCCCCCTCCTCAAGCACCAGGGCAGGCCAGGGCCAGGATGGGAAGGTGGGGCCCTGGTCTGGGTCTCCGGAGGGGGAGAGGATGGGGTGTCAGAGGGCACAGGTACCCCCTGCCCTGCCCTCGTCAGCCTGGGCCTCTCGCACTTGTCACCTGCAGCGCCGGTGCCTTACCAGAACTACTACGATCGGGAGGTGGCCCCGTTGTCCAGCAGCCCTGGCGTCCAGCCGTCCTGTGGCATGATAAAGAGGTGAGCGCCTGCTGGACACCAGCCGGCTGGGACACACAGAGCGGGGCCAGAGGAGGTGGGCTGCCAGGAAGGGGCCAGCCCCTCCTCCTGCAACTGGCTCTTCCCCACGTATTTATTGGGCACCTATTGTGTGCCTGGTGCAATGTCTAGGTGGGGGGCACTCTTGGGGGACAAGACAGACTCAATCTAGCCTCAGGACACTCTCAGCCCAAGGGGAGCCAGGCACGAAACAGTCGTACCCCACTTATTCACTAGCAACTGTGCTGGGAGACTCCAGGAGGGCTCACCCCTCGAGCTCTGCTGCTGGCCTGGTCAGAGCCTTGGACTGTCAGGCCCCTCAGCCGCTGCACAGGATCAGGGCAGAGGAGCGGGCCCTGCAGCCAGCGCTCTTGGAGAATTCTCCAGCTTTCTCCAAGCCCCCTTCCCTGGCCTGGCTGTGGTAGGTGCCAGGGTCCTGGCGTCAGGCCCCAGTGTGTCACTTGCACAACTCACACGCCTCCTCTAGGCCCAGGGCCTGTGAGTGTTGGGGGCAGACTCAGACCTAGGACTCTCCTGGTTCAGGTCTGTGATGACAGCCCACTGGGAGCATCATAGCCTACTCAGGGTGCACCCACCCTCCCACTCCCCCAGCCAGTTCCCCAAGTGCCCCATCTGTGGGCATCTAAAGGAGCATCGTGGCCTTCACATGGCACCTGTGCCCCATCCCCAGGCCTCCATGACCTCCTCTCTCCCTCCAACCTAGTGCAGAGGAGGCCCTGCCTTTGAAAGGTGGGTGTGAGTGGGGGTGGAGGCGACGGAGCTTCTGGCCCTCCGAGGATGGCTTATTTCTGAGGCTCGTGGGCCCCACGGCATGCTCCTCCAGGAACCATGAGACAGCAAGGACCCTAGGAGGTGGGCATTCCCACCCTCACTATCACACTAAAACCACAGGAGACTCGGACCTCCCTGCACCCCCAGTGAGGGCCAGATGCCTGCACAGGTGGTCACTTAGACAACAGGTCTGAAGAGCTCACTTGGGGGCAGGGCCGAGAAAGGACAGAGAGGAGAGGGGCCTGATGAGGACGAGAGAAAAGAGGGAAAGCAGTCCTGCAGGGGAGGCCTGGCTGCTGGAGAGGACAGGCAGGGACCCTTGTGTGGGGCAGCTGAAGCCAGGCAGGGCTGGGGAGGGGCAGGGGAAGTGAGTGGAGGGAAGAATGGAGTCGAGAGCGTAGATGACCCTGGGAAGGCAGGCAGTGGGGCGCGGCGCCTCCAGCCCCAGCCTGCTGGGCTAACCCTCCCTGGCAGGGCAAGTCTGCATCAGACCTTCCCACGCCTGCCAAGTCTACACTCGCCTATCCATGTGCTCTGTCCTGGACCCTCAGCTCCGCAGACGCTGCCCAGGAAAGGTCTCTGGGTCCCACCTCGCACTACAGGGCAGCTTCCTACAGGCCCTGCCCCTGCCTGAGCCCTCGAGACCCCTCGGTGTCTGGCCTCGTCCCTCTTGCAGTCTTGTCTCCTATACACCCCAAACTGGTCCACTGCACTCCCTCTGCCTGTACGACCTGCACCTCTGCACTCCTCTCCCAGTCACTGGCCATGCCTGGCACCCGGTCTCTGTTTGGTGAAGCTGAGTCTTTGCAGACTTAGCTTGAACCTACCAGGCCAGGAAGGTAGGTTCTACTCATGTAAGCTCTCAGCAGCTCTGCTTCAGGGCACCCACACGGGCCTCCGTACCAGGTGCCCCAGTGTCTGCCTCTTGCTTCTTGCACATTTTTTTTTCTTGTATTCAACATACTTGCATAAGTCTAGCTCAGTCCAGGTCTGAACCAAGCACAGAGGAAGGGGGTGAATCAGCCCAACACTTCCTCCTGGACGACCGCTTTGTGTGGTCGGGGAGTAGTAGGGCTGGCCAGGCTGGTGAAGGTCCCGCAGGGTGTGAGCGGGCTGAGCTCCAGGGGCAGCTCCTTTGCCTGTGGGGGGGCTGGGGAGGGGGCTGGCCAGATGGGGCCCAGGCCCTGGAGCACAGAAGTCTCAGAGCCGCCAGTTTGGCCCTGCAGGGAACAGGTACCGAGAAGACATCTACAGGGTAAGGGACTGGGAGGGTGCTGCCGGGGAAGAGCCACTGGGACCACCCTTTGGAGAGCCCTCATGCCCAGGGGCACCTCATAAGTCACATCTGTGCCCGGAAGCTAGGGCCGACCTTGCGGGCTCCCTGCCTCATCCACTCCCCCCACCCCGACTCACCTGCCCTTCCTGCCCCCAGGTTTTCTGGGCTGCTGCACGGAAGTCCCAAGACCACACCGTCACCGGCTTCTGCAGGTAACTGGGGGTGACAACTGTCACCCTGGCTGGGGGGAGGAAGAGGAGAGGATGCCTACTTGGCACAGATGGGCCTTCCAACAGCTGGGAGGTTAGGGGATGGGAAGAAGCTGAGCAAGTCTGGGGATGCTGTGAGTCAGGGGGCCTCTGGGGACTACTGATTTTTGCAAGGAGTGGGCACCAGGCCTCACTTTGTACTCAGCCTCCACAGAGACCCTGACTCCTACCCCTGACCGGAATGAGGGTGTCTACGCTGCCATCGCCGTGCAGGAGGCGCCAGGGCCCCCCACCATGCCAGGCCAGGACTATAGGGCACTCTATGACTACACAGCACAGGTGAGGCCCCCTGCCCTCCCCTCCTTCTTGCGTGGACACCAGCATGCCCAAGGGTGTGCTCACATGTGGGCACATGCACTCTGAGGGTGCTGGGGTGGGTGCCCTTAGGATAGCACCTGACATTCAGGAGGGGCCTGGTGCACACCTGCTGAATGAAAGCTCATGAACGGCACCAGGCCCTGGGTCATGTGGCGTCCAGGCAGGTGTGGGCACTGCTTGGGCTATGCATGTGTGCAGCCAGCTGGTGGAGCTGGAGCTACCCGAGGAAGTGGTCTGAGGGGCAGGCTCTGCATCCGTGGGTAAAGGCCTTGTTCCCCATGACCATGGGTGCCCAGAGCAAGTCATGGTCGGAACTAGGTCCTCAGCTGTGCATGGTTGATTTTCTGAAGCCCACAAGGGGAGGACGAGTCAAGGAGCCACAGGGCAGCTGTGCCCAGACCCCCAGAGACTCTAATTTGTCCCTGCTTTGAGGCGAGGGGTACAGAGCTGGACCCCAGATCCACTGGGACTGAGGCATCTCCTTGGGGCTTGGCTGGCTACACTGACTCCCAAAGCCTGTGCCCTGGGGAGGGGGCACAGCCCAGGAGAATGATGGTGTGCTTGCAAGACAAGGGCTGGCTGTCCTGGGGAATAGCAAACACCCCTGCTCCTGACTTGCTAGCTTGCTGTGTCTCAGGCAGGGAGTGGGAGAAGGGAGCAGCTTGGAGGAAAAGCCAGGGAAGAAGCCCCAGGTTGTGACAAACCGAGGGGACAAAAGGCTGGTCTCTCAGGGCTGCCCTAGCCCGAGTGGCCTTCTCTTGCAGCCCCAGGAGGCCGCCATGTCTCAGCTGACAGCCCAGTTGCGAGACACTTACTGCCTGGGGGGTAGCCTGACCAGAGGCCCTCCCAGCAGGCCCCTTCAGCCGGATGGGTTTTCCTTCTCTTGCCCAGAACTCCGATGAGCTGAATCTCTCTGCGGGGGACATCCTGGAGGTCATCCTGGAAGGGGAGGACGGCTGGTGGACGGTACAACGGAATGGGCAGCGTGGCTTTGTCCCTGGCTCCTACCTGGAGAAGATTTAAGGAAGAGACAGAAGCCCCTCCCTGGACCTGTCCTGCCCGTGGGGCCAGCCGTGCCCCCACCACCCCCTGGCCTTGTGGGGGGCCTCAGACAGAGCCTGCCCTCAGGGAAGGTACCAGCTGCTCCCCAGCAGTCTTTCCCACAGGGAATAAAGGAGCACTCTTTTTCCTCCTGGCATCTGTGTCCAAGTGCTCCACTGGGAGGAGGTAAAGGAGGGAGGAGTCCAGGAAAGCAGAGCTTCCCACCTGCAGTGTCATCACTGAGGCTCCAGCAGGGTCTGTGCCGGGTCTGCTCAGGATTGGGAGGTACCCTAGTGCGGGGTCCCTGCCAGGGAGACACACTCACAGCTGCCAAGGCAAGAAGGCCACAGGGGTCAGGGAGGATGAGGGAGGGGTCAGGGAGGATTGGGGAGGGGTCAGGGAGAAGCCCACAAGAGCCAGGATGGGGGAGAGCAGGCCTCCAAGGGGCAGAGGGACTAGGGCAGGGCAGCAGCAGACAGGACATGAGGCAGGGAAGAGCACTGGGTCAGGGCGGTGTGTGAGCAGAGGGAGGAGGGAACACCTGGAACATTCTGGGGATGAGCAAGCTTAGCTCCAGGCAAGAAACAGGTGACAGTCTGCCAAGGCAGAGGGGCCGTGGTGCAGAGTCTGGTAAGGGGGGTCTGCAGGCCCGCTGGGTCACACTGTCTCCTGACCCAGCTGCATGCCTGCCACTCCTTCTCAAACATAGCAGATCCCACTAGGCAGGGGCCCCAGGTCTACACAGGCCCACCCTGCGCACAGAGGTGGCCAAGCTCCTCTTCTGTGCTTGATGCTCTCAGGCCATTCTCTTTTTGGTCCCAGAAACATAACTTCTACCGCTGCCCCAGGCCTGCCAAAGCCCTGCTCCAGCCACACCACACCTAAGGCCCTGGGAGCGAATGTGGAGGAAAGCCAGTGAGAACCGGCAGCCAGAAGCTGCCCAGGTCAGCCAGATACGAGACCTGTCAGAAGTAATTCAATCAAGCAAGGTATCTTAATGACTTCTGTGTGAATGACACTGTATTTGAAAATGGGGGGGGGGCTAAGATAAAGGGGTGTTGTCAAAGAGCTCGCTCACCCCAGAAGCTGCAGAGAGATACTATCAGCCCTCTGATACAAGGCAGACAGTAAGTAGGGCAAGAGTGGGACCAGGAGGCCATGTGCAGGCTGGCCAACACAAAGATGATGGTGGCTTGTCCGGGAAGTGGCAACTGAATTGGAGAGCAATTCTGGAAGGATGAGGGAAATACATCAACAACACTTGGAAACTTATAGGATGTGAGGCAGGAATGGGAAGAGTGGAAAGAAAGATGAAAAGACTCCCCTCCTCAGGTGCAGTAGAAGGTGGAGGCGGGGTGGCAGCAGGGACACAGTCTGAGCAAAGGCCCAGGAGAGGCAGGACAGCCCAGCAGACTGGCCACTGGCATCAGGCCATGCAGGAGCAGCCGAGAGGAAAGAAAAAAAGAGAAAGCCCTAGGTTTCAGTGCTTGACTTATTCCTTGAAAATACCTTGTCATCTTGATTGAGCATTCCATTCAACTGCAAAGATCTTTTTTAAAAACCACTGGCCTAGATATTTATCATTAGCCCTGACAGGTGCCGCAGTGTCTACAGTGCTGGAGGGTGATGGGTAACGAGTGTCGGATAACAGGGCCCGCCCTCCAGTCATTTTGGCAGCCACGGAACAGAACTGAGAGCAACTCTTGGGTCACAATTTATAGCAGGGAGAAAGAAACCCACAAATGAATTGAGGTCAGATTCATTGCCTCTGCAGCATTCTCCGTTCTCTGTGCACCAGGTCACAACCTCAGCTGGACAGACAGCCTTCCCAGCAGAGGAGATGGTGACCGATAAAGAGGGAGCTGGCGTGTGGGTAATGGAGTGTATAAATAACTGCACCCCTCTTCTTGACAGAGGGCTACTCACAGGAAAAATGGAGCAGAACAGATAGGAAAAGCATGGCCCCTGAAGTCAGAGCATCAGGGTCTGAAATCGAGACTCATGCTTCCTTGTGTGGTCTTAGGCAAGGTGCAATTTCTCTGGATCTCAGTACCATTATCGCCAAGATGGGTGCAATGAGCTCCTGTATAAATTGCTATTCTTGGAAATTTCAAAATTAGACATTAAAAGTGTTAATGAAAAGCATGAGATGATCATTTTTAATAAAAAGGATCACCACCTCCAAACCTTGGCTGTAATCAATAGGAACTTTGGGCTTGGCATAGCATCCTCATCTTAGTATGCCCTCGGGGGAGCTGCAGTTGTCAGTAATTCCTTCCTGAAAGTGACAAGGAGTAAAGGAGAAGTAGGAGTTCAGGAGAAGCAATGGGCTACTTGGCCGGATTGGACACAAGCACCACTGGGGTCTAACACTTAATTCCAACCACCCTCCCACAGCTATTCCCAGGCTGGGCAACCTCAGCACAGGGCTATCTGTTAGGCTCCGTCTGGCTGAACCACGATCTCTATTTTCCCTTCTGGCACGTGAAGCAGCAGCCCAAGCCTTGCACAAGGTCACCGCCAGCAAGTGGGCACCCCGTCCTCAGCACCAAGCCCACAGGGATTTCAAACTGTGCTCAATGAAGCCCTATCAGGGGCCAAAGGGAGGGGAAGGCGAGCCCCACACAATTTCAAACTCCACTGGTAGAGTCTACCTATGGGACCAGCGGTGCTTCTCAGCCTTGGCTGCTCAGTAGAATCACCTAACAAGTTTTTTTTTTGAATGTTGATGCTCTGGTCCCATCTCAGTCAAACTGAATCCAATTCTCTGCCAGCTCAGCTTGAGCATAAATATTTCAAACATTCTCCTGGTGATTCTAATATGCAGCTAGGGTTGAGAACTTTTCTAATGGGTACTTCAGCTGCAAAAAGAAAGTTCAAAAACCAACTTCTTATAGCATCACAGTGACTGATTTTAGATACTGAGCATCCACTCTGACTACTATGGTGTTGAGGATACAAAGATAAACAGGTCTCTTTTCTTGACATTGTAACTTTCATATCCATTTTGCTTTCAGTGGATAAAGTCAAGAGACATGACCAGTATATGAGTCAACATAGTCAACACAACTAGCCATACACTCAACACTGTCCAAAAAGGTATTCAGGAGGTAAACTTGGGATGTTTCTGTAAGGGCCTGCACAATACCCTCAGGAAATCTCAGGGACACTGCAATGAAGAGCCACACGGGACATACAAATTATTTTCAAGAAATGCAAGCATATAAGATCAAGTACTCAAAGAGCAGGGACTCCTACCCACCAATAACAACCAATTAGGAAATGTATCAGGCACATAATCCCGTTACCACAACAGCAATACACACTGAGTTTCACAGAAAAGTTTCCCAAGTAAACTTAACTGTTTATTAAGATTCATAAGAAAAACAAAAAACCCAAACCAACCAATCCAACTGGGCAGAGGATACAAACTGGAAATTCAGGAGACACAAATGGCTGAACAGCTTTGACAATATCCTGGGCCTAGCTAAGAGTCATTGATGTACATCTTTTCCTCTCCTGGATGGGAAGAAAAGATACAGGCCGGCCCAGAGTGTCCAAAACAGATCAGTGTGGCAGAGTAGGAGGGTGGGGAACTCATCTCTCCCAACAAGCACATCAAAGCTACATCACAGGTGGAACAATGCTCACTGAAAACCAGCTGGAGACAGGGAAAAGACTCCTGCACAACCACAGCTGTAAGGAAGTCACAGAGAATCAGGTAGGAAGAGAGGAGCGGTGATCAGGCTGGGACTCGTGCCCTGGGAGGGGACTCACAAGAGCCGAGAGAGAGATCCTGCGGAGTGAGTGGTTCCAGCCCCATACTGGGTACCCCAGGAAGATGAGATCCCCTGGCTGGTTGGAGGGCTGATGGTACAAACAGAAGGGCTGTGGGAAGCCTGGACCCCACTCACGCGGAGCAAGCACAGGCTTGCTTATCCCTGAAGCAGGGCACAGAAGGCAGACTGAAACCACAAAGGTCTCTGACTAGTTTCCTCCCACCGCCCTGGTATGCACCCTAGCCTGAGCTGAACAACAGCTTTGACCTCACTTGTTCCACAAAGCAGCTCCACACCCAGGCGGGGGCTGTCCTGGCCAAGAGGAAAGCTCGGCCAAGAGGCACAGAGGTAGCCCAGATCCAGAGCAGTGTCTAAGCAGGGAGGGGAGAGCCATGACGCGCTGACACAGGTGGTCCCTCAGAACCTGTCTGCTGACTGTGACCAGACTCCACAGCCCAGGCCCAACCCACGCCGAGCCTGCACACGGGTCCTGCTTGCTCTGTGTTGATGCTACACACCAGGGTGAGCATGGTAGCAGCTGAGTGGAGAGACAGAGGTGGCTCAGACCTGGAGCAGTGTCTAAGCAGGGGAGGGGCAGCCATTACTACTGCTCACACAAGCAGCACATCAGAAGTTCTCTAGATCTCTGATTGGCCTGCTCCAAGCACCACCACAAATCTCCCTTGCCCCAGCACTGCTTCTTTCTGGGGTGAGGGTGCCAGCGATGGGGGCAGAGAGCACACACTTAAGAGGAACAGAGCTGGCACGGACCTAACCCCTCAGAACTTCTGCCCCAGCAACCCGAGACCCAGTCCTGGCCCCACTGAAAATAAGGAAAGTCACCTCTCACATCTGGACTCCACTCCTAGGGAACAAGCACAGACTTGCTTACCTCTGAAACAGTGCAGAGAGGGCAGACTGAAACTCCAAAGTCTCTGACCAGTGTCCTACCACCACCCTGGTGGCTGCGGTCCTAGCCCCTCTCTCTGCAGCCCCCTTCTAACCAGGTGATGGCTGCCAGCAAACCCTGGAGAAAGATGTGACTTGTGTTCATGTCAGATCTGGCTGCCCCGCCAAGGTCACTGGGTGCATGCAGACTGTGTAGGGTGGCTCCCACACAAGGATACCCCTTTCCAAGACTGCAATAGGTAACTGTCTCACCTAATTTCACAGGGACAAAGGTAAGCAAAAGGAGAAGACAGGAGGGGTCTGTTTGAATTGGAAGAGCAAGGGAAAACCTCAGAAAACTAACGAAACAGAAATAAACAATTTGCCAGATAAAGAGTTAAAAGCACTAGTAATAAGAATGTTAACTGAATTAGGGAAAAGAATAGATAAACAGTAAGAATTTTAAAAGGAACTAGAAAATATTTTAAAAATAAATCAGAACTGAAGAATGCCATAACAGAAATGAATAACACAGAGAAGGAATAAACAGAAGACTAGGTGATAAAGAAGAATGCAAAAGTAATCTGGAAGACAGAATAATGGAAATCACCCAATCAGAACAGCAAGAAGAAAAATGAAAATTGAGACCAGTTTAAGGCATCTCTGAGACAATATCAAGTGTACCAACATTCACATATAGAGGTCCCAGAGGAGGAGAGAGAGAAAAGGGTCAAAAAGGTATTTGATGAAATTATGAATGAAAACTTTCCAAACCTGAAGAAGGAAACAGATATCCAGATACAGGACGCACAGAGGATCCTGAACAAGATGAACCCAAACAGATCATATCACACATAATTAAAGTGGCAAAAGTTAAAGAGAGAATTCTAAAGGCAACAAGAGAAAAATAAAGAGTCATATACAAGGAAACCCCAATAAGTGCTGAAAGGGGGAAACCTGCAACCAAGGATACACTCACTAACCAGCAAGACAATAATTTAGAGTTGAAGGAGAGATAAAGAACTTCCTAGACAAGCAAACCTGAAGAGTTCATGAATACAAAACCAACCCTAAAAGAAACGTTAAATGGTCTTCCTTCAGTGGAAAGGAGAAGGCTAAAACAAGAAGTATCTATAGGAAAGGAGAAATCCAACTAATAAAAGCAAATCTATAGTAAAGGCTGAGGATCAACCATTTAAATAAGCTAGTACAGAGATTAAAAAACAAAAAAAATCTGTAAAAACAACTATAACTACAACAATCAGTAAAGGCATAAATGACAAAGATGCAAATTAAGACATACAATGTGGAGATGGGGAGTAAAAAATGTATACCTGCTGGAATGTGTTTGAACTTAAATGACTACCTGTTTCAAAAACCTACAATAGACACACAAAAACTAGAGAGAAAGAGATATAAAAGAAAGTCAGCAAATCACAAGGGACAAGACTAAAAGAACACTGAAAAACTACAAAAATAAGTAACAAAATGGCAATAAGTACATACGTACCAATAGTCATATTCAATGTTGGACTAAATACTCCAATCAAAATACATAGGGTGGCTGACTGGATGAAAATACAAAACGCATCTATATGGTGCTTACAAGAGACTCATTTCAGAGCTAAAGATGCCTACAGACTAAAAGTGAGGAAATAGAAAAAGATATTTCATGCAACTGGAAATGACAAAAAAGCAGAGGTAGTAATACTCACATCAGACAAAACAGACTTTAAAACAAAGTTGTAACAAAAAACAAAGAAGGATGTTATATAATCATCAGTTCAGTTCAGTCGCTCAGTGTGTCTGACTCTTTGTGGCCCCATGTACTGCAGCACACCAGGCCTCCCTTCCATCACCAATTCCCGGAGTCCACCCAAACCCATGTCCATCAAGTTGGTGATGCCATCCAGCCATCTCATCCTCTGTTGTCCCCTTCTCTTCCTGCCCTTGATCTTTCCCAGCATCAGGGTCTTTTCAAATGAGTCAGCTCTAGGCATGAGGTGGCCAAAGTATTGGAGTTTGAGCTTCAACATCAGTCCTTCCAATGAACACCCAGGACGGATCTCCTTTAGGATGGACTGGTTGGATCTCCTTGCAGTCCAAGGGACTCTCAAGTCTTCTCCAACACCACAGTTCAAAAGCATCAATTCTTCGGTGCTCAGCCTTCTTTATAGTCCCTCTCACATCCATACGTGACCACTGGAAAAACCATAGCCTTGACCAGATGGACCTTTGTTGGCAAAATAATATCTCTGCTTTTTAATATGTCTAGGTTGGTCATAACTTTCCTTCCAAGGAGCAAGCGTCTTTTAATTTCATGGCTGCAATCACAATATGCAGGGATTTTGGAGCCCCCCAAAATAAAGTCTGACACCGTTTCCCCATCTATTTCCCATGAAGTGATGGGACCAGATGCCATGATCTTAGTTTTCTGAATGCTGAGCTTTAAGGGAACTTTTTCACTCTCCTCTTTTACTTTCATCAAGAGGCTCTTTAGTTCTTCTTCACTTTCTGCCATAAGGGTGGTGTCATCTGCAATATCTGAGGTTACTGATATTTTTCCCGGCAATCTTGATTCCAGCTTGTGCTTTATTCAGCACAGTGTTTCTCATGATGTACTCCGCATATAAGTTAAATAAGCAGGGTGACAATATACAGCCTTGATGTACTCCTTTTCCTATCTGGAACCAGTCTGTTGTTCCATGTCCACTTATAACTGTTGCTTCCTGATCTGCCCACAGGTTTCTCAAGAGGCAGGTCAGGTGGTTTGGCATTCCCATCTCTTTCAGAATTTTCCAGGTTTTGTTTTTTTGTGTGTGTATGTGTGTGTGTGTGTGTGTGTATACATATATATATGATAATTTGGAAAACATCAGTTTTCATTCCAATCCCAAAGAAAGGCAATGCCAAAGAATGCTCAAACTACCACACAATTGCACTCATCTCACACGCTAGTAAAGTAACACTCAAAATTCTCCAAGCCAGGCTTCAGCAATACGTGAACCGTGAACTTCCTGATGTTCAACCTGGTTTTAGAAAAGGCAGAGGAATCAGAGATCAAATTGCCAACATCCACTGGATCATCGAAAAAGCAAGAGAATTCCAGAAAAACATCTATTTCTGCTTTATTGACTATGCCAAAGCCTTTGACTGTGGATCACAATAAACTCTGGAAAATTCTGAAAGAGATGGGAATACCAAACCACCTGACCTGCCTCTTGAGAAACCTATATGCAGGTCAGGAAGCAACAGTTAGAACTGGACATGGAACAACAGACTGGTTCCAGATAGGAAAAGGAGTACATCAAGGCTGTATATTGTCACCCTGCTTATTTAACTTATATGCAGAGTACCTCATGAGAAACGCTGGGCTGGAAGAAGCACAAGCTGGAATCAAGATTGCCAGGAGAAATATCAGCAACCTCAGATATGCAGATGACACCACTCTTATGGCAGAAAGTGAAGAGAAACTAAAAAGCCTCTTGATGAAAGTGAAAGAAGAGAGTGAAAAAGTTGGCTTAAAGCTCAACATTCAGAAAACTAAGATCATGGCATCTGGTCCCATCACTTCATGGAAATAGATGGGGGAACAGTGGAAACAGTGTCAAACTTTATTTTGGGGGGTTCCAAAATCACTGCAGTTGGTGACTGCAGCCATGAAATTAAAAGACGCTTACTCCTTGGAAGAAAAGTTATGACCAACCTAGATAGCATATTGAAAAGCAGAGACATTACTTTGCCAACAAAGGTCCATCTAGTCAAGGCTATGGTTTTTCCAGTGGTCATGTATGGATGTGAGAGTTGGACTGTGAAGAAAGCTGAGTGCCGAAGAACTGGTGCTTTTGAACTGTGGTGTTGGAGAAGACTCTTGAGAGTTCCTTGGACTGCAAGAAGATCCAACCAGTCCATTCTGAGGGAGATCAGCCCTGGGTGTTCTTTGGAAAGAATGATGCTAAAGCTGAAACTACAGTACTTTGGCCACTTCATGTGAAGAGGACTCATTGGAAAAGACTCTGATGCTGGGAGGGATTGGGGGCAGGAGGAAGAGGGGACGACAGAGGATGAGATGGCTGAGTGGCATCACCAACTCGATGGACATGAGTTTGAGTGAGCTCCAGGAGATGGTGATGGATAGGGAGGGTGGCGTGCTGTGATTCATGGGGTCGCAGAGTCAGACACGGCTGAGTGACTGAACTGAACTGATAATGATAATGGGATCAATACAAGAAGAGAATATAACACTCATTAACATACATACGGCTATTATAGGAGCTCCAAAATACATAAAGCAAATATTAACAAACATAAAGGGAGAAATTCACAATAATACAATAACAGAGGGGACTTTAAGACCCCACTTACGTCAGTGGAGGTCATCAGACAGAAAATCAGTAAGGAGAGTGGTCTTAGATAACATTATAGAACAGATGGACTTAATAGATAGCTTCAAGACACTACATTGCAAAAAGGTAGAATACATTATGTGCACATCGAACGTTCTCCAGGATAGATCACAAAACAAATCTCAACAAATTTGAGGACAAAAATTACAACAAGCGTTTTTCCCAACCATATAAGTCTGAAACTAGAAATCAATTTGGGGAAAAAGGAAAAGCACAAACACATGGAGACTAAGCAACATGCTAATGGGTCAAAGAGGAAATCAAAGAGAAAATCAGAAGATACTTTGAGACAAATGAACATGGAAACACAACTTTCCAAAATCTGTGGGACACAGCAAAAACAGTTCTAAGAGGGAAGTTAATTGTGTTACAGGCCTTCCTTAAGAAACAAGCAAAATCTTGTTTCCAACCTAACCAATCATTCAAATAAATTAGCAGAAAAAGAACAAAGAAAACCCACAGTCAGCAGCAGGAAGGACGTGCAAAAAGGATCAGAGAGGAAGTAAACTAAGAGACTAAAACCTAACAAAGAGTAAAACATCAGAAAAGATCAATGAAACCAAGAGACAGTTTTTTAAAAAAGAAACAAAATTGAAAAACCTTTGGTCAGACTCATCAAGAAAAACAAAAGAGAACTCAAATAAATAAAATAAGAAAAAGAAATAACCAATATCAGAGAGATACAAAAAATCATAAGAGAATACTATTAAGTTATATGCCAACAAACTGGAAAACCTGGAAGAAATGGAGAACTTTCTAGAAACACAGAACCTTCTAATACCCAAAGCATCTACAAGCTGTAGGGAAACGCAGAATTTCGTATACTGCTCAGTTCAGTTCAGTCGCTCAGCTGTGTCCAACTCTTTGCAATGCCATGGACTGCAGCACACCAGACCTCCCTGTCTATCACCAATCCCCAGAGTTTACTCAAATTCATGTCCATTGAGTCGGTGATGCCATCCAACCATCTCATTCTCAGTCGTCCCCTTCTTCCACCTTCAATCTTTCCCAGCATCAGGGTCTTTTCCAATCAATTCTTTGCATCAAGTGGCCAAAGTTATTGGAGTTTTAGCTGCAAAATCAGTCCTTCCAATGAACACCTAGGACTGATCTCCTTTAGGATGGACTGGTTGGATCTCCTTGCAGTCCAAGGGACTCTCAAGAGTCTTCTCCAATACCACAGTTCAAAAGCATCAATTCTTTGGTGCTCAGCTTTCTTCACAGTCCAACTCTCATATCCATACGTGACTACTGGCAAAACCAGTAGCTTTGACTAGATGGAACTTTGTTGGCAAAGTAATGTCTCTGCTTTCTAATATGCTGTCTACGTTGGTCATAACTTTTCTTCCAAGGAGCAAGCATCTTTTAATTTCACAGCTGCAGTCACCATCTGCAATGATTTTGGAGTTCCAAAAACTAAAGACTGGCACTGTTACCAGTTTCCCCATCCAGTGGGAATATAAATTGGTATAACTTTTCTGGAGGGTAACTGAATATATCTGTTAGACTGGTGCAAAACTAACTGTGGTTTCGCATTGTTGAATTTCACTGTTTGATACTGGAATACATTCTTAAATAAATGTGGCTATGCATTATTTTCATGCACACTTCTTACTTTATTTTTTTGCTAATGACTTATTATTTGCTGTTTATTTTAGCCTAGAGAAATGATGTTAGAAAAAATGCAAATTTGAGCAATCTTTTTGAGTTCAAAATGAGTCGTAAAGCAGCAGAGACAACCCACAATATCAACAATGCATTTGGCTCAGGAACTGCTAACAAAGGTACAGTGCAGTAGTGCTTCAGGAAGTTTTGCAAAAGAAATGAGAGGCTTGAAAATGAAGAGTCCAGCAGCTGGCCCTTGGAAGTTGATGACCAACTGAGAGCAGTCACTGAAGCAGATCCTCTTACAACTACACGAGAAGTTACTGAAGAACTCAACAGTGACTATTATAAGGCCATTTGGCATTTGCCGCAAATTGGCAAGGTGAAAATGCTTGATAAGTGGGTGCCTCATGAGCTGACTGCAAATCAAAAAGATCATTGTTTTGAAGTGTCATCTTCTCTTATTCTACACAACAATGAACCACTTCTTAACTGGATTGTGACATGGGATGAAAAGTGGATTTTATACAACTGGTGACAACCAGCTCAGTGGCTTGACTGAGAAGCAGCTCCCAAGCACTTCCCAAGGCCAAATTGTACCAAAAAAGGTCATGGTCACTGTCTGATGGTCTGCTGCCTGTCTGACCCACTACAGCTTTCTGAACCAGTGAAACCATAACATCTGAGAAGTAAGCTCAGCACATCGATGAGATGCACCAAAAACCGCAATGCCTGCAGCCAACACAGGTCAACAAAATGGGCCCAATTCTCCATGAAAATGCCAGACTGCACATCTTACAACCAATGCTTCAAAAGTTGAACGAATTGGGCGATGAAGCTTTGCCTCATCTGCTATATTCACTTGGCCTCTCGTCAGCTGACTACCATTTCTTCAAGCATCTCAACAACTTTTTGTAGGGAAAATCCTTCTGCAACCAGCAGGAGGCAGAAAATACTGAGTTCGTCAAACCCTGAAGCATGGATTTTTACACTATAGGAATAAACAAACTTATTTCTCATTGGCAAAAATGTACTGATTGTAATGGTTTCTATTTTGACTAATAAAAATGTGTTTGAGCCTAGTTATAATGATTTTAAATTCATGGTCTGAAACCACAATTACTTTTTCATCAATCTATTAAAAGTTCAAAGTGAACCACTACTAAGAATCTATCCTCGAGTCCATGTAACAATGCAGAACATGGGGCAATGAAAGTACTCTGGAACTAGACAGAGGGGGTGGCTGCACAATACTGTGAACAGACTAAATGTCACTGAACTGTCGCTTTAAAATGTTAATTTTATGCTGTGTGAATTTTACCTCAATAAAGTTTTTTTTTAATTAAAAAAATTCTAAATGCCTGACAGTATGTGTAGGAAGGTGTTCACTGCAGTGAGGCTGGAATCAAGCGTCTGTCCATTGTACATTGGTTAATCATAGTATTACTATATCCATGCAGCTATTCTACAGTCCAATACAGGTAAGAGTACACATTTTGTTGTGAAGATAAAAAGAGCACCTGTAAAATAGAATTCAAGAGGACCTACAGAATAGAATTCACGTAACAGCAAAAAGTAAACCTACAAACCAAGATCAAGTCTGTTTTTGTATATGTGAAGTCTAGAAGGGTTACACACCACTGCTAAACTTGGCTTACCTGAAGGCACTTTTTCCTTGAAGATGTCCATCTGGTTTACATTTTTTAAAGCACTATTACTATTGTTTAAAAAAATTAGAAACAAGTTTTAAAAGATAGTAAGATAGCTCTAAGAGAATGAGAAGCAAAGTCACCCCAACAGCGATGAGCACAGTTAGCACCAGGGACCAAGGTTCCTTGGAGAAACAACGATTCCAGGGCTGGGGCGAGGTGGGTACAAGATGAATCCGGAACATCTTTGTCACAGATTACAGAAGTGTTAAAAAAAAAAAAAAAGTCAGGATGTCTGAGACAATTTGAAGGGACTCCCACTGGTCACATCTGGAACTATTTGAGAACTAAAAACAAAAACCAAAGGACAATAATGAATCATAGACTACTGGAACAAAGGAGAATCCATCAGTTCACAAGGAATATAAATATGTAAAAATAAACAACTGGGAGAGAAAGGAGTGCAGACTGGTAAATGAGGGAGTCCTGAATTGCAAAATCAGTATTTCACAACCATCACAGGAAAGATTGAATCAGGTCAGAGTCAGCCCTATTTGCTAAACTGAGGGAAAGTTTGGTGAAGAGCAGGATTGTTACATGTCTTAAGAGTGTATCTCCAGAGACTGCTTGAATCGAAAGGGGATAAAACAGCAACTACACCATGGAGAAAGTGGAAAACATCCTGACCAGGTGCACTAGGTATTAATTTGTTGCCTCTTAGCTCCAAACTTGCCTTCCTTCCCCACCAAAGTTAGGACTCTGCAAACTACATTTCTCTTTGCCAGCTGGCCAACAGCCTCTGAAGAGGATGACAAGGCTGGAAGAGACCATTTGTGTCTCAGTCTGGCCTGGATCCCAGCAGCATCCTCCACAGTGATTGTTTTCTGCTCTCATGGGTAGCGGGCACCTCCAGGGAGTCGATTCTGCAGCACAGGGCTGGCAGCATGTTCCTGTCGGAGGTCTGCCTCTCAGGCTTACAGGGCTCTCCTCTGATGTTCTAAGGTCCTTCCTGTCTTCTCTTCCCTTGATTCTTGGGGTAGTAGCTGTTTTCTAGGCAGACACTTTGGAGCTCTTTTCTCCCTTACAGTAGTTAATGACTTCTTACTCAGTCAAAAATTATCTGAAAAATTTCCTATTTTTACCTTTCACTAGACCCTAAATGATAAACCAGGTGATCGAAATTAAGATTACCAATGAGGGACAGATGACACTGTGTTTCCTGAGAGGATATGACACAGTGTTCTAGGTATCTAGAATGCAAAACAATCACATGGAATCAACAGGGAACATCAGATAAACCCTAAATGAGCAGCATCATTTTAAAGAAGCTGTATTCTTCCAAAATGTCAATGTCTTAAGTGACAAGCTCCAGGTTAAAGGAGACAGCTCCCTGTAATACATGATCTGAGACTAGATCCAGAACTGTAGGGGGAGGGCTCTACAAAGATCAGAATGTGAACTGTATTTTAAACTACTCTTATCAGTGGTAACTGTACTGAATTTGATCGCTGCACTGGGATTGTTGAAGAGTATCTTTATTCCTAGGAAATACGCACTGTTAAGTATTAGAACAAAAGGACCATGATGCAGAGGGAGAGCACATCCAAGAATACAAATGACAAATCAAGTGGCATAAATGTTACTCAGTGGATCTAAGCAAAGGATATTTGGGCCTCATGTACAATTTTTATTCCTGCAACTCTGTTAAGTCTGAAATCACTGGGTTGGCCAAAAGGTTTTCTGTAACATCTTAGGAAAAACTTGAACAAACTTTGTGTCCAACACAATATTTCCAAATAAAATTCATTTATTTTAAAAAGAAAATGACTACAGCAGTAATTCTCAGCCTTCACTGCACTCTGGACACCACAAGCCACCTCAGAAGCTCTGGGATTCCAGGCATCTGTATTCTTACAAGTTCCCCCAGTGATTCCAGTGTGCAGACAAGGGTGGGAAATGCTGGTCCAGTGGGAGAGCTCATTTATTAAATTCAGGTATAAAAAGTGGCTCTTTTGCACTCTAGAGAATAAGCCCTGGGGAACAGGTCTCAGGGTAATGCAAACTCCCATGTGGTATGGCAGCTCCATGTGGTATGGCAGAGACCCTGGAGATATTAAGTAGGTAGGTGGTGGTGGTGGTGGTTTAGTCACTAAGTCGTGTCCGACTCTTGTGACCCCATGCCAGGCTCCTCTGTCCATGGTATTCTCCAAGGCAAGAATACTGGAGTGGGTTGCCATTCCCTTCTCCAGGGTATCTTCCCAATCCAGGAATCGAACCCAGGTCTCCTGCATTGCAGGCAGATTCTTTACCAACTGAGCTACCAGGGAAGCCAAAGTAGGTAGGTAGTAAGTGAAATTCGTATGGATCCGGTCAACATGGAGAGATTTCCAATCCAGAGCTTCCCAAAGGAATAAGGCATTTCCATGACTATGCCAGGAATTAAGCACAATTTAGAGCTGACAGGAACTAGGAGGGTTTAACTGGACCCAGAGCTACCATCTCCCCTTGTCTTTTTGGCTCCACTGTTAGCATGATGGGTTTGGGTCTGGCTGACAGAGCACAGGAGAGGATGCTGCTCTCTCACCAGGCAACCTGGGGAATGAGTGAAGAGGGTGGTACGGAATTAGTTTCTTGGGCAAGTTCAAGGAGTGGGTTACTAATTGGCCTATTTTCCCAAAGCATTTTCCTACTCTGGAGGCTCATCTAGGTACATCTTGCAGAAAGAGCTGAGGGCAACCAACATTCCAGCTACTTCTCACCTCAGCTCCAACCTGTGACAGAGCAGCCACAGAATGGTACATATGGAAAACTGGAAGCAAGGATGGGGAGACACGGCTGGGGGATGGGGAAGGTGCTAATCAAAGGCCCAAAGACAAGCAAAACATTCCTGTCTAACATGCAACAGACAGGAAAAGGAGATAGGTTCGGTCAGCAGAACATAGCCAATCTCCTCCTACTCAGTTCAGTCACTCAGTTGTATCTGACTCTTTGCGACCCCATGGACCGCAGCATGCCAGGCCTCCCTGTCCTTCACTAACTTCTGGAGCTTGCTCAAACTCATGTCCATTGAGTTGGTGATGCCATCCAACCATCTCATCCTGTCGTCCCTTTCTCCTTCTGCCTTCAATCTTTTCCAGCATCAGGGTCTTTTCCAATGAGTCAGTTCTTTGCATCAGGTGGCCAAAGGATTGGAGTTTCAGCTTCAGCATCAGTCCTTCCAATGAATATTCGGGACTGATTTCCTTTAGGATGGACTGGTTCACTTTCATCAAGAGGCTCTTTAGTTTCTCTTCATTTTCTGCCAGAAGGGTGGTGTCACAATCTCCTACAGTTCTCTAAAATCAACCACGTTTTGGTTAACTTGCACTTTGAGAACAGAAATTAGTCTCTACTCCTCTCCTTTCTCACATCATCTCTATTTTCAGGCAGGACAGACCTGCGTAGTACTTAGGCTTCTCAAAATTGATGGATCCAAAACTGAACAGGAACTCATGTCCCTAGATATGATCCTTACTGGCTCCCGATCCCTGTAACTAATTCTGTTTTCCCAGTTGACTGAGCCAGAAACCTGGGACTCACCCTCAAATCCTTCCATCCTTCCCCTTTCTCTCTGCCCAGTGATCAAATTCCACCATTCTCCCCTACTCCAAACTCCTCCCGAGACCACCTCCACCAACAGAGCCCCACTCCAAAGAGTTCCCGAGTTCTCTCCTAAACCACCATATCCGCACCGCACTGAAGGCTGCCTGGCCCTCCAGCCCATCCCCATGGCCACAGGGTGGCTATGACAGGTCCACCTGCACCGCCACCATGCTCACACATGACTGCCTCCACCTTCAAGTGAACCTGGCCTCCAAAGCATGTCAAGGAAGACCCGAGAAAACCTACGTTGTACCCCACTTCTTTCCCCAGCATTATTTCCAGCTCCAGGCACAGAGAGTTCCTTGTGGCTGCCTACATACCCCATCCCATCTCACACTCCTGTGTAACCTCTACTATGAAGTCTATCTAGCCTCTGGGCTTGGGCCTCTCCTCCAGAAGTTGCCTCTGACCTCTCCAGGCATCTCCTTTCGGCTCCCATTTGTCACTACAATCACTGCACTGTATGAGAACTATCTCCTTCTGTAAATTCTGTGATACCAGCACTCCACATTCCTTGAAGAGGACGGCGCCATCACTGTATCCCCAGGGCCACGCATTCAGCAGGTGCGCCATATCTGCAGGATGTACTGGACTCAAAAGCATCTCTAGGTTTGTGAATACCAAGGTTGCAACAGATATAATGGAAACACATGCAAATCATAATGAACTACAGATAGCACCAACATTTAAAACATTATACTGCTGCTCTGGAATTGAAGTGTCCCCAAATAATTAAAAACTACATGTTGAGGGGGTGATACAGAGTTTATTGAATTAGATTTTTCTATTTACAACTGAGATCACATCTACATACTATTTTGCTAGTCTACATGTGTACATTATTTCTAACGAGTTTAGACTTAACGATGAATGGGCTCAATCATACAAAAATACACACACACACTCACACTAATTGTTTTAAAATAGTAGTGCATACATTATACTCCTCCTATAAAGCCAGCTTTGATTAAAAACCGCTAGTTTCAAAGATCAGTCTGATTTTGAAGATGAACCAAGATACACGAGGTATGATTCTAAAATCTATCTTAGCCATTTTGTACAGTTGCTATCTTACTGGACTATAGTATATATTTTTAAAAAGGACACTGATGAGGGGCACTATCTGGTATTAACTTTAACCAGACAGCTGACTGCCTCCTCCTCCCCCTCAAAACCTTTGGCCAAGAGTTCTCCACTGTGAAGACTGAAAGGACTTGGTGATACTACAGCAGCAGTCCCATTATGCTTGGAGGTGACAGAAGCAGGGCCACGTCAACCTTTAATTCTACCACACTATGCAACTCACAAACGGTTCTGAGATTAGAACATTTACCGCCGTACGCAAAACACTTATGGACACGGAGAGCTAGAACAGAGGGGAAAAAAATGTCATAGGTGGGTAGGTAAGAAGGTAGACAAATGAAGAGTCAAGCTGCTCTGTCCAACACCTGTGTATGTGTGCTTTAACTAAATGAACTCAGGAGGCCAATAGCAGTGGACCTGCTCAATTCACCTTCCAAATCAGAACAAGACTGAAAAGCTCAGGCTTGAGTTTTCTACTATGCATAGGCTCCGCCGGTGATGAGGAGCTCATAAGCAGGATCTCTACTCCTTCTGCACAACACGATACAGGCGCACAGCATGCCCAGCAGCTGTAGGAAGAAAACAATGGGGAAAAAAGGCTGAAAATCCTCTTACAGCAAGTGTGTATTTCTTTGTTGGCAATGGAACTGTTTCACAGTTCAAAGATCTCAAATCATCAAAAAGATCACGACCAGTAAGCAATTTCTAATGAACACATTATCCTTTTAGGAACTAAGAACCCAGTTTTGGCATCCCTGCTGCATATCTAAGAATAATCCGTGAAGCAAGCAGAATATCCAGGCTCTTCTAGTGCCATCCCCATCTTGATCCAGACCAGGGCTGTATAAAAGTGTGCTTGCTGTACTGATGGCAACAGTCCGTAACTGAGCCGTCACATATGGTAGCCACTAGCCACATGAGGTTCCTGATCACTTGAAACGGAGCTAGTGCAACTAAGGAGTTGCATTCTTTATGGTATTAATTTAAATTCAGGTGTATGTGGCTAGTGGTTACCACACTAGACAGCAAAGGTCTAGAGTGGAATGATCAAGACTACATATGAGGAAATCTAATGTTTATCTTTCACACATCTGGATTTTGGGGAGACAGGCTTTATGACAATCCACAGAATGAAAAGCCCAATATATGAGTAGCCCAAAAGCCCTATGCAGGGGGAACCAATCCTGATACCAAAAAGTGTGGTTTGAAGGTTTCTGTTTTGCAATTATTTTTGAAATCCAGGACAGCTGTGTGATATTATGTACATATTACTTTTTAAAGGTCACTTTCTTCATCATTTTAATAGGCCTAATCCTTCTGTGGTAGCAAACTGGAGTAGTAATAAAGTCATGCCATGTTATTTTGGATAAGTGAGAGGATTAAGCTGGATTAAAGAGAAACGAGTCTAGAATTTCTGACCTGCTTTCTTACAAAATATAAACGGTTATTAAAGAGCTAAATAAATTAATGTGCTGTTCTAACTTTTCACTGAAAGCGAAAGGTCCCAGTTATTTGATTTTAAAAGGCAGGGCCCTTTGTACATACAGGGGTCAATCTAATTTCAACAGAATGTATCCGATCTATAACTAGACACTCAAAGTCTGAAGTGGAAGATTACTAATGAGACCCATGGACAGAGACAAAGGAAGTCCTCAGTCTGAATTCTCCATGATGAAGTCACACACTCCAACTTCTCCCCCTACTTAGCCTCTATTCTACCTATTTGGGATATATCCTTCCTGCTTGAATTCATCAGTTTCATTATAACAGCATTTGCTCAGTGTTTACTAATGCAAAGTACCTTAAAGACATTTTAAAAGAAGATATTGTTGAAGTTCACTATATATCTTAAGCCAATTCTAGACATGTTTAGTATCTAATTCCTAAAAAAACACATTTCCATTCACTGTACATCAAAACATTTTTAGAACAGCTATAAGATCAAACACAATTATGTTCCCAGGCAATGTTAAATTGAGCAATAAAAATGCTAAGCGCTGAAATTATTGATTTGGTTGGGAAAAAAATCTCTTCCCATTCTCATCTCCTCACATTCCTTTCAGCTGGTTAACTTCTACTGGAGTCAGCACTCTCAAAATGGGGTCTGAAATAAGTATCTTTTTTTCTTGACTTTAATTAAATCAACTTGTACTGATTTAAAAACAATTCAATAAGCTTGATAAAATCCTACTCATGCCTGGAAATGACTCTGTTTAATAACATTAAATACTCCAATAAAAATTAAAAAAAAAATTAAGTGCTACCCAATAACTTCTTATAATGCAAACCTCATCACTAAGTATTACAGGTTCATTTCCAAAGCTTTGCTACATTAAAATCTCATTGATTATTGAAGTTCTCCAACAAAAGATTTAAAAATATCACAAATGTTTTAGCTCCAGTGTGATTTCTTAGAATGAAACTTATCCCTACAATATTCAAGTCATGAGAAGTAATCTGCACCTAGTCCAAATATAACACCCAGCCAACAGCAAAAATGATTACTAAATACATAAGCAAATGATTAAAAAAACTGACTGCCAAGGATTAAAATGTTCTATGATACACAATTCGATACACAATAGATGGCATCATGGGGAAGTAGGTATTTTACACAAGGTAATTAGAACTGGACATTGGAAACACTCTTTTCTGAGAAAAATTTAGAAACACCTATCAAAAAGTCATCCCTATTCTCTGACCCCTCAACTTAATGGCTACAAATTTTTTGCTATAGATTTTGCACATACATACAGAGGGTATTCACTACTTGCATTTTGGTAATAGCAACACTTCCATAGGTGCCCATTAATGCAAATAAATTATGAAGTAGGTAAAAAAATAGAATACTTATAGGTAGCCGTGGTTAGCATATTAATTTGTCTTCAAGAAGGTACAAAAGGTTACATGTATTATTCCACTTATATAGTATTTGTAGAATGATGAAGTTCTGGGAATGGAGGACGGATTAGTGGTTGCCAGGGTATGGGGAGGAGGAGTGGGAGGGAGGTGGGTGCAATTATAAAGGACTCTACAGTGTTGTAACTGTTCAGTATCCTGACTGTGGTGGTGGTGGATACAAGAACCAAACAGGTCATAAAATTGTACAGAACTGAATACACATATAGAAATGAGAAATCTAAATAAAACCAGTGGATTGTCTCAATGCCAATGTCCTGGTTGTGATATATAACAGTTTTGCAAAATGTTAACCACTGAGGGAAACTGCAAGACGCATAAAGATTCGGTCTGCAGTATTTCTTAAAACTGGAGGCTTCATACAATTATCTTAAGAAACAAAGCAGAAAATTGCATCCTATCAGCTTCTATTTGTATAAAAAATATTTATGTGCTTGTTTAACCACAAACTACTTTTGGAAGGATATATAGGAAACTGGGAACAGTGGTTGCCTCTGCAAGGAGGGATTCAAGAACTGGAGCCAAGATTTGAGCAGGAGTTTCACCTATTATTAAATATTTATCATTTGAAGAAAAATTTATCAAGTGGGCTTTTAAATTAAAGAATTTTCAAAAAGTTAACAATTAAGATTAATTTTCCCCAAATTGAAAAAAAAAAAAACAAAAACCACAACTTAGCTACTCAGGAATTAGCTTTGGTTTTAAGTTTTTAAGGAAGAATTACTTGAAATATTTTTTTCAAAAGATGGTCAGAATTAAGCCACTCAATTTTAACTATCTAAAGGGCCCAATCCAAAGTGCTATTTACATATGTATTTTAACTCATTTTAATGAATTAAAATAGAAGTTAGAAGAAGCAGGAAGGAAATGGCAGTCTCAGCCCCCTTCACACTTGGCATACAGACCAGAAAAAAGCAGCATGGCCTTGGGAAGCAGTTCTCTGTAAAATTTTGCTCTTGATCATTCCATCTTAAGGACGTGACAGCATTGTGAGACTCCAAGGACTGACAATTTCCATTTTTTCCCATACTGCCTTTGTAGAGAGCTTTACCTGCACCTGATACTTAGAAGAGCTTGCCAAATCAAAAATCTAGATTTTATTATTATGACCAGACTGTTGAAATATAAACTTTATAGCTGATTATTTGTACATTTAAGAGGCTGGTTACTATCAAAGAAGTGAAATATCTTGCTGATTAATAAACTAATAGTATAAGGAGTGTGCAAAATCTTTAAAATCTCATTCTCTTATATTTAAAAATCCTGTTGTAACAATTAACCAGCACTTTTCAGGTTTTTTCCCCTTGATCATTTTGGTCCTATCCAAACCTAGACCACTTAACAAGACTAGAACAAGGGTGGGCCAATGTTTCATAAAGGGCAATTATAGTAAATATTTTAGGCTCTGTGAACCAAGACACAAAATTAGTCTCTGTGGCAACTACTCAACTCTGTCACCATAACACAAAAGCAGCCATGGACAATACATAAAATGAGCGGGGCTCACACCAAAAAAGGTGGTGGGCAGACTGGCCCACGACACTCAAACAACAAGCTCTTATTGGTAAATTAACTTATGAGAGAATTTTATCTTAAATTCACCTTTATGTCTTAGAACATTGATGAAATGTAGCTTAATGGTACCACAAATCAAAATCAAAGGAGACAGCACTTGCATAGTTTTGATACTCACAATGCTACCAAAAATCATCTTTCTTTACCATTAAATAAAACGATTTATTGCAATAGCTCTTAGAGCTTCCCCACTTAAGAACCTGAAGAAAAACGCTAACAATTTTTCAATGCTATTACATTTTGTATTCCATCCAGCTTAAAGTGTCAATTTGCTGTCGGATTTCATAACAGAATTTAGGAATTTAATCTTTTGAGAATCTTAATTCTTCAATTTGTAATCAGAGGCAGAGCACACATGGAGACAAGGTTCAAGATTTAATGATGGTCCTAAGTCATGCTATCCTTGCTCTTCCTCAATTTCAAGGTCTTCAAAACTAAGGGAACAGGGACTGGAGAATCTCCAAGCATCCTTCTAGTTCTTTCTCTATCACGGTAAATATAAAAGCTCATTGCTCTTTGAGCTGTTTCTGCCTTCACCTAGGTTTTCCATATCCTGGGCACCAATCTACACCAGATTCTGAATACCAAAAGTTTAAACATTTACAGGTACTCACACATATTAGAAAATCCTTTTACTACAAATGGATGTTTTTTCTCTTAAAACTAAAATTTTTAAAATTTTTAAAACCACTATGTTTCAAGTCTGCAAAAGTTCTCAATCTCTGACTTAGTTTTGTGGAACTTGAAACATCAAAGCTTTATCAGATATTATTTAAGCCACAGTGATTTACCTATAAAATGGTATAAGAAGGCATATTTAAGAGACTGGTTAGAATGTTTATTAGTCCCCACTGAAAAATATTTAACGAAGAAATATTAATAAGCTGGTTAATAAGCTCAAGTAGATGAGGGACATATTTGAGTGTTGATTTTTATTAGCCTTCTATATACATTTTGCATACTTCATGATCATAAGCATCATAAACTTCTTAAGCTTTTCTGCTGCATGCTAATATATGCAGCTTTATTACCACACATAAAGTTATTAAAAATGCACAGATCAGGATTTCACTTGGGTAAAGACACTACCTTCATGTTTCGTTATTTTTAGCTAAATGACAGTGTTTACACAGAGAAAATATGAAATACATCCCTGCTGATCTACAGATTACTGCTACACTGAGCCACAGAGTAAATGCTTAGAAGGGCAGAGACCATAGCAAATAGAGCTAGGCTTTTTAATCAATAATTTCAGAGGTGTTTGAATACCAGCAAAGTAAACAATCACCTTTTTGCCATTTTAAAAGGCACTTCCTACTAAATACACTAGTTTCTGTTCAAATATACAGAAAGCAGACAAGCCAAGCAACTTACATATAAATTAGCAATTACATTGGTTTATCTAGCAATTAAATGATATAAAAACTTTAACACATTATTGCCTGGGTGATTTTTGCAGAAATAAATTAATGCCTGTGGTGTTGATATGTCTCTGGTCAATAATGTGCTAGAATAGATTCTCTGGACCTGAAGCACGTTTCAAGAATATACTAAAAGAACACTAAGAACACTCTGAGAACTAGATCTGATGCAAAGGATTTTCAATCATTTTCAAAATGTTGTAACATTCCTCTAACAGAATTCCTAAGATAAAATATATATACCTGAGAAACTAGGAATGTAGGTAGTTTATCTGGGCAGATAAATAGTCATCTTCCTTATTTGTTTTTTAGGTGGGTATGAGATTGAAGACTGAAGGCAGGAGAAGGGGATGACAGAGGATGAGATGGTTGGATGGCATCACTGACTCGATGCACATGAGTAAGAGCAAGCTCTGAAAGTTGGTGATGAAAGGGAAGCCTGGCGTGCTGTAGTCCATGGGGTCACAAAGAGTCAGACATAACTGAGCGACTGAACTGAACTGATGAGGTATAAAGGATATGTGTGGGTTTGTTTGTTTTTGATAAAGTGAGAGGTGATTAAAACAATTACCAGGTACTTTGTACAAGCTATTAATAAGGGGGGAAAAAAAAAGACTGTTTTCACTGGTAGGAGCTGGGACAGGTACCCTCAGCTGCCAAAAAGACACAGGACATTTCCAGATATGCCAAGTGGTATGACAGACTTCTTGATGCCAATCTGTCTAAAAAAACTAAATCCACATATACTAGGGCAGTTAAACCTCAGTTTTTACTTAACAGTCTTTTCTGTAAAATGATAAAGTTGCTCCTATTAATGTAAGAGACCAGTGTAGTGCCAGTTCTTGATGTATGTATATTAACATATAAATCCCTTGGAGACAGGAAGCAAGAAATGGAAAGAGAAACAAAAAAAAACTAAAATAAAGCTTTCCATCTCCAAGCTAAAATAAAGCAGTTTGATTTTTTTAACAATTGTGTGAAGTTCTACTAAAGCACCTCCCAAGAATACACTATGACAACAGTCTGTATTTTGAACAGGTCACTCACTAATCAAGTCAAGAGAATAAAATAAGAAATCCCCCGTCCATGGTTTCCCCATCCAGATCTCTGGCTTCTGGGATCATTCTGGGTCTATGTCTGGAGACAGGAAATAGAAGATGTTGGACACTGGTGTCTGTACCTCAGTCACTTCCAAGTTATCCATATACACAAAGCTTAACCGCACTTGGTGGTTAAAAACCACTGGGTGTTGACACTGGAGAATCAGGACACTCTGATAACTCCTTGGCTAGCTGTGCTTACCTGAATAGCTGCAAATGCCAACGCTGCCCAGATAACATGCATCATGATTTCTTGTAGCTTCTTCACAACTAGAGCCTCACACCCCTGAAACACCCAAAGTCATCTTCATTAGTCTTTTTAAAAAGGGAAAAGCTGCAAGGTCACACATTACTACTCACTGGCAGAAACAGAAATGACAAACAGCAAGAGGGAAAAAGATAATGCACTTGAAAATAACTTATATTAAAATTAAATGACATTAAAGGCAAGTAAAAGAAGGTAGAAAAGTTCTAGGTAGAGATAATTCACCAAGAAAACAGGTTACCAGGCTAGATTCAAATGCTAGTCAAGAAACTGAACTTACCTCAGCATAGAGATCAGCGGGGTGGGCCAGGCTGCCATTACAGCTGCTGGCTCTCTCTCTGCAACAACTAAGAGGGACGCTCTGGTTTTTGGTTTCTTTGAACCAGTCTGTATTTTCCCAGTCTGAATAGTTGTGAATTCCACAACAGTGCAGCTAACAGAGAAGAGAATAGAGACATCAGTCCTCATAGAACACAAGGCCCTGTGTTGAACTTCAGAGTTCTGTGCACTGCAGAGCTTTAAGCTACTTTAGACCAGGGATGTCCAAGAGTACTTTCTGCAATGACAGAAATGTTGTAGGTCTGTAAGCTCAGTATGGTAGCAACTAACCACACGGAACTACTGAGCACTCACAATGTGGCTAGTGTTGACTGAGGAAGTGAATTTTTAACTTTAATTTAAACTGCTACATATAATTAGTGGTTCTAGACCCTCTGTCTGAAAAATCATATTGCCAACAAGGGGTAGTTTATAGCTAAGAAAAAAATCTTTAATTTTGCCTGTTAAACATCTGATTCTGAATTAAATATTATATCGAAAGATAAAGTATTTAAAATCTTTTGTCTGAAACGTCTGGGATTTACTCTAAGTTATAATTAGCAGAAGACATGTGGGAGTAAGAAATAAGATGAGATAGATGAAATAAGATTGGCAAAAACTCGATACATTTTGAGGTGAGTTTATGAATACAAAGATCTACTAGATGATTCTACCTTGAGGTATGATTCAAATTGTCTACAATAATTTTCTTTTTTTACGGTTTTGTCTGTTATCTTTGCCGGTCTTATCTTCTAAAGGTATGTGAAAGACTTCTTACCTCCTCTAAAGTTCATTTGGGCTCTCAACTTTCCTGTGACATAAACCTCTCGCTCATTATCACACCTTTAGCTAATTATTTTTGAGGAGGAAGGGCAGATGCTTCTTATGGCTATGCTAGGTAATGGTGGAAAAAACTTTTCAAGGGTGAAGGTAAAAATACTGGACTCATTATGCAGCTAACCATAGCTATTACGGTACACTGCTAATTTACACAGTAACAGAGCTAAGTTCAATGTTGACTCAATAGTGACTGGTTCTCCAGCTTCAAGAGAACTCACCTGTCTCTGAACATAGTCAATGGCCCGGCTAGCAGCATCAGGGTTGGTTCCATTGTAGGTCTTATATACCTTCTGAATGCTGCGATCAACTTCATTTTCCACCTGAATCAAAACAAAGAATCTAGTCCCTCAAAAATATTGGTGAAAGTAACATTAGTGAAGACTCCAGCTAAATGCCTAAATGGCACATATGTAAAGTTTCAAGATAGTGCTATGAATTTCTTGTAAGAAAAAAAGTTATCTCCCTGCCTGCCTTCGGGTAGACTCAGGTAAAATGTCAGACATATTACATTAGATTAAAAGCAATCAAAGAGATGACTGTGTGCAAGATGGCAGGCTACCTATTTATGAAAGAGGGAGAAAGCAGTTGAGCCTTGAGATAAGTGTCCTAGATTATAAATATATCACCTCCTTTTTCAAATGGGGTTCTTAGAAGACCTACTCATTTTCCTTTCCTAAGGAGGTAAAAATTAAACAACTTAAAAAGCACCCACAGGATACTTTTGGGACAAATACCAATATTACATTTTACTTATGTTTATTTAGACTTGGACAAATATGCAAAAGTAATCAACAGATCTAAAAAAAACGATCAGGAAATCAACTCTTCAAAACATATCACTGCCAACAGAGAGGCAACTAAAGTGTCATTTAATTAAGTTTGCTTGTACCAGATTCTCCTTACCCTACTTCTAAGATGATGGGACCTATTTGGTAATTTTATCAGTCATGTGGTTAAGATCATAAAATTGATACCCAGACTGTTGGCAGGGGTATGATCCATTGCATTCTTTTTTATAGCATAGCTGTCTGGTACCTTATACAGCAATGGTTAAATAGTAAATCAGCCTATCATGTCTTTGACTCCAAACCATAAGTTACAATGAGAATAACCCCAAGTGCACTCAGAGAATAAGCCTAGGATGCCTTTGTATCGGTTCTATGTTGTTGTTGTTTAGTCGCTAAGTTGTGTCCAACTCTTTTGTTAATGCATGGACTGCAGCCCCCCAGGCTCCTCTGTCCATCTGATTTTCCAAGCAAGAATACTGGAGGGGGTTGCCATTTCCTTCTCCAGGGGATCCTCCCCATGCAGAGATCGAACCTATGCCTCCTGCATTGGCAGGCAGGTTCTTTACCCCTAAGCCACCAGGGAAGCCCATAACAGCTCTATAGTTTAATTTAAAGCAGCCTATTAGCCTTAAATGCTGCTGTAGGTGGAAGGCAAAAGTGGGCAAAATAGAAAGAAAAGGGGCAAGAAAAGAAGAAATGACCAGAAAAGAGGAAAGAAGGACAAGAAGGGAGTGGCTATAGTTGTCTTGGTGTTTGTGTTGGTAGGGGCCCTCGTTCCTCAGGAACAAGTTGGAGGGTTGCAACCCCCAGTATGATGCATTTGAACTGTGGTGTTGGGAGAAGACTCTTGAGAGCCCCTTGGACAGTAAGGAGATCAAACCAGTCAATCATAAAGGCAATCAACCCTGAATAGTCATTGGAAGGACTGATGCTGAAGCTGAAGCTCCAATACTTTGGCCACCTGACTCGAAGAGCTGACTCATTGGAAAAGACCCTGATGCTGGGAAACACTGGAGGCAAGAGGAGAAGGGGATGACAGAGGATGAGATGGTTAGATGGCATCACCAATTCAATGGACATGAGTTTGAGCAAGCTGGGAGATAATGAAGGACAGGGAACCTGGCATGCTGCAGTCCATGGGCTCACAAAGAGTTGAACACAACCAAGCAACTGAAAACCAACTCCCAGTAACCTTCTATGTCTAAGACCAAGGCATTTTTTCCTGCAGAGGCAATGGAAAATGAAATCCTTAATTTAGTTCTTCTAAAATAGAAATCTGGGAATCTATGGACTAAGGAAATTTGAACAAATTTCTCAGCTGACCAATTATTCATTTGTAGATCATTCTACAGTCAAGGAGACGCTCGTTCCTTGGAAGGAAAGCTATGACAAACCTATGACAAAGACTGAGATGGCACTAGTGATAAAGAATCCACCTGCCAATGCAGGAGACATAAGAGATGTGGGCTTGATCCCAGGGTCGGGAAGATCCCTTGAAGGAGGGCACAGCAACCCACTCCAGTACTCTTGCCTGGAGAATCCCATGGATAGAGGAGCCTGGTGGGATACAGTCCATGGGGTCACAAAGAGTCAGACACGACTGAGTGACTACCACTTACACTTTCTCATGACAAACCTAGACAGTATACTAAAAAGCATTACTTTGCTAACAAAGGTCTGTACAGTCAAAAGCTATGGTTTTTTCAGTAGTCATGTATGGATATGAAAGTTGGACCATAAAGAAGGCTGAGTGCCAAAGAATTGATACTTTCGAATTGTGGTGCTGGAAAAGACTATTCAAAGTCCCTTGAATTCCAAGATCAACCCATTCAATCTTAAAGAAAATCAACCCTGAATATTAGTTGGAAGGACTGATGCTGAAGCTCTAATACTTTGGACACCTGATGTGAAGAGTCAACTCAATGGAAAAGAGCATGATACTGACAAAGACTGAAGTTAAAAGGAGAAGGGGGCAGCAGAGGATGAGATGGTTAGATAGCACCACTGACTCAATGGACATGATTTTAGCAAACTCTGGGAGATAGTAAAGGATGGGGGAGCCCGGCATGCTGCCATCCATGATTGCAAAGAGCTGGAATGACTAGCAACTGAACAACAACTAGAGTCATTTAAAGAAAACTGTCTACAAACTAGGGGTTTCCCTCGTAGCTCAGTCGGAAAGAGTCTGCCTGCAATGAAGGAGACCGGGGTTCAATTCCTGGGTAGGGAAGATCCCTTGGAGAAGGCAATGGCAAATCCTCCAGTATTCTTGCCTGGAGAATTCCATGGGCAGAGGAGCCTGGCAGGCTACAGTCCATGGGGTCGCAAGTTAGACACGATTTAGCAACTAAACAAGCACCACCTAAAACTAGGACAGCAGCAGAGTAACACTTTGTTATATTAAATGAGACAAGAAATCCTGACACATAATTTCTAACTACCTTTATATTCTTCAAGTGGTGGCTAAACTGAAGGCAAAAGAAAACGTTTACTCTGAAAATGAGTTTGTTCTATTTCACTCAAAACACTTAAACCACCTTTCAAAACATATAAATTACAGTAGACAACATACCTTTGCTCTGTAAACATATCCCAAAACCACAACAACAACTTCTGTGACAAAAACCAAGAGTAGGATGATGACAAACTGTAAGGAAATGTAAGGAAACATCATCAAAAATTAAATACAAATGAAAAAATAGCTCTAAATACTCTCTTGATAAAAAGCAATTATCTGAGCTAACTGCTACAAGTTTAAGACAAGTGCTAATTCTATTCCAATTATAAAGAAAGCCAAAGAGAATACGGACTTTTATGCTCAAGTCAAGCAAGTAACACAAATGAATATTCCCACATATTATGATGACACATACGGTCAGGGAAGAACTAACTTACCGTGGCAAGTCCACAGCGGCTTTCCCGGATTGTGGCACAGCAACCAATTAGCCCAATAATGAAAAGAAGGGCCCCAACAGCTATGATCACCACAGCAGGGATGAGAGTGTACACATCTTCAAAGAAGTGGTCATAATCGTCGTAAGTGATGAAGACATAGGCTCCGACATAGCATAAAATGCCAGCGGCTCCCTGTAGAAAATAAGGTCAGAGCGCTGGTAAAATTCTCCAACCCCTGGTAAACATTTCCACTATTTCTTGGCACATTAGAACTCAATGAGATTTTCCACCACTTTTAAATCTATTTGTAGACTTTTTTCAGTGAAGCTGAAAATTATTCATTAGTAAGAACATTTCTTTACTAAAGTTGAAAAGTCTTCCAAATTCCATCTACTCTTTGGTAATTGCTGGCTCATCGAGGACTGAGAAACCATTAATTCCACACATAATACGGATGACAAGAATGAAAACACACACAGACCCCAAAGGCCTTCTGTAGTCAATTACAGATCAGCACAGAGGTGAGGGCTACCCCCCTCAAATGGGGAAATCAGGACAAGTGGCAGAGTCAGGACCTGAACCCAGGTAATCTGACTCTAGAATCTGCATTTATACTCTCATCTCTTGCTTTGGGGAAAGAAAATACAATAGTAACTAATAACCATGATACATGATACCCACTTCTAAAAAATTTGCTGTCCTAGATGAGACTGTGAAATGGTAAAGCTAGAGGGCTGAATGACTAAAGAACTTGGCAAATTCTTTGCGTGTGTTAGTCACTCAGTGATTCCTGACTCTGCAACCCCATGGACTGTAGCCCACCAGGCTCCTCTGTCCCTGGGATTCTCCAGGCAATATTGGAGTGGGTTGCCATTCCCTTCTCCAGGGGATCTTCCTGACACAGCGACTAAACCTGGGGTTTCCTGCACTGCAGGCGGATTCTTCACTATTTGAGCCACCAGGGAAGTGAAGTGAAAGTGAAGTCGCTCAGTCGTGTCTGACTCTTAGTGACCCCATGGACTGCAGCCCACCAGGCTCCTCCATCCATGTGATTTTCCAGGCAAGAGGACTGGAGTGGGGTGCCACTGCCTTCTTCGAGCCACCAGGGAAGCCCACTGCAAACCCTTTAAGTCTATGCTTTAGAATTGTGTTTCTTGAACTACGTAAATAGGAATCATCTGAAGATCTTATTAAACTGCAGACTGATCAGTAGGTCTGGGGGTGGAACCTGAGATTCTGCCATTTCCAACAAACTCCCAGCTAACGCTGTTGATTTTTGAGCTACACTTTGAGGTACAAAGTTTTAGAGCACCTACCGGGAAGTGAATGCAGAAAGTCATAAAACAGCTGCTGCTGCAGACACTGTGCTCCACCTACAGAGTTTTATTAATACATACATTCTCCTCTCATATTGTCAATTCTGCTCTTGTGTCAATTTTGCCAGCACAATGCTGACAGCCCAGTGTTGCCTGCTTTTATGTGAATGAGCAAATACAGTGTGAGGCTAAGTGTTAAAACATCAGTTTAATGAATTATCATTTATAGAGCATTTTGAGGCTTTCATATAAAAAGAATTATTTCACCAATCTTTAAAATTTAACACATACAGCATTAATTTTCAAACTACAAAAGAGCCTCCACAATGATATCATTTATTCTTCTCAACCTGGAAGCAGTTTAAGTCTGTGGGACTCTGCAAGCTTGGGCATCATCAGTGTATTTTCATACACTAGGCCGGTAGAATCACTCAGATCTGGAAGGAAAAGACTCCATTTATAGAAAGTTGAGAAAGTAACTTGACTTTAAAAATAAATAAATAAATAACATGGACTTTTTAACAGACGTCAACTAGAATAATGGAGCCAATTTAAGAAACTATATCCTTTTCAAACTCTCCTCTGGCCTTCAGGAGGCCCTACTGCTGGCTTTCTTCCTATTTCTTGCACTGCTTGCTCTCTCATTCTCCTTAGGGACTCTCCTTTACCAGACAAATGTTAGTGATCTCCAGGGTTCTACCTTCGGCCCTATTTAGTTCTCATTTTGTAGGCTCTCCTTGGGCTAGCCTAGCTATGGCTTCACCAGTCACTGTGGCTCTCCACCCAAGCCATCAGCTAGGAACTACACATCCCCATCTGGAAGTCCCACAGTCGCCCTGACCTCAACCTACCTCAAACCCTCGCTGCCTTCCTGCTCACTCCATTAAATCTGCCCTCATATTTCGTATTTCAGAGCAAACAGCAGCAGTTACTTTTCCTAGTCAAATGCCTGAGAGTTACTCTATACTCCTTCTGTGACCTACCTCTATATCCCATCAATCTTCAAACTCCTTCAGGTTTCCTTTTTTATTTTTTAATAGTTTTATTTATGGCTGTGCTGGGTCTTCATTGCTGTACAGGTTTTCCTCTGTGGCTGAATGAAGGGTACTCTGTTGTGGAGCACGGGCTCCCCGGCTCAGCAGTCGTGGTACATGGGGTTAATTACTCTGCAGCATGTGGGATCGTCCCGTATCAGGGATTGAATGTGTATCTCCCACGTTAGCTGACTCTTTACCACTGAGCGACCAGGGAAGCCCCAGATTTACTTTTAAAACACCACCTGAATACTGTTAACTTCTCTTCAACCCTCTGCAATGCTTAATTCAGGCCTTACCACTGTTCACCCTAAACCTTACTTGCTCACCCTCCCTCTGTCCCTTAATATGTTCTTTATATGATCAGTTATTTCTGTTAAAAATATAAACCAGAACAAGGCATTAGCATGTTTAAAATCAGGATGAGGCAAGTGCCAGGGGCAAGGGGAGGGCGGCTGCATCAGGAGCAGGCTGGCAGCATGGCAGACAGACACACACCGGGGGCCATGTGCCGAGCCGCCCCCAGCCCCCGGCCCCCGAAAAAAAAAAAAAAGGATGAGGCAAGTAAGGCCTCTGATAAACTCAGCTGTTCCTTCCGGCTTTTGGGGCTCGGACTCCCCACCTCTCAAGCACCCTGCACTACTGAAAGCTGCTATTCCGAATGCACTGCACACTCCCGCACTTCTTTACCTCTGCTGCCCTCTTCATCTGCTCAGGACGCCTTGTCACCCATTAAGATGCAGTGTAAATATCACCTCTTCTTTAGGAAACCATTCCTGACCATTTCAGATGGGATTAGGTGCCCTTGGTCACAGACCATCCCCTACATAGCTCTAACGGCATTTATCACAAGTGTTGAAATTATAACTATATAAATCTCTGCATTCCTTTAGGGCACAAACTTTGCCTGTCCGTCTTTCAGCCCTGAACCACCATCCAGCACCCAGAGCAGCTCTTGGCACGTGGTAGGTATTTGTCAAAATTCATTGAGAACACTTCATCTCATCCCTTCCCTTGAAACTGCCCTTCAAGCTCAATCATAAATCTTTGGTTTGGATTTGCTTTGTTTCCTCTTCAGTTCAATCTTACAGATTTTAGTTCACTATTCGAATAAGATTTAGCAACTTAATCCAGCTTACTTAATTCTTAATGGCCATCACATTTGGAATACATTAGTTTACAAATGCTTTACTTACAGCAATTGAACCTGTTCAAAGACCCTCAGTTCACTGACCTACTTACTTTGGGGACATATTATTATGGGATGATGGAAGACATGAGAGAGAGAAAAGAGGAGAAACAGTTAAATAATTTGGGTGCATTAACCACAGAAGTATATGGAATACTTAACACTCATACCCAAAACTACTTTTTCTTGACTACATATGTGTGATATGCAAACATACACATATGTACACACAAACATTTTGTTACAGTAAATACTTTTAGTCCCCAAACTGAATTAGAAGAAATCCTATATATGAAGCAATCAAATTTTATCCAGTTTGTTTTCACTAGTCATCTCTCTATTCTTTGGATTCTTAGCTTTTCTTACTCTAATAGGCAACCTTCATTTACAAGGCTTGAATTAAAATAAATTCCATCTTTGAGGTGCTAGTAAAGGTAATTAAAGGCTACATAAATTTGATAGAAAATAAAACTGGAAGATATAGGTACTCAACAATTTGAAATACAGGACATTGAAGAACTATTTCCATTTTAGATATGAAATGAGTCTGAGGTCCCTACAAGGCTCACCCTTGGTGCTGCCTGGGACTGGGCCAAGCGAAACACTTCCTGTGCGGCCAGCCTCCACCCAGACAGATAATGAGTGCAATGCAAGGAGGAGATGCCATTTATAAAGCTGCCTGTTCCTTTTCTAATAGATTTGAGAGAAGTTTCTTTCCCCAGGCTGCAAACTAGTCAACATCTAAGTCACACAGTGCAGTTGAGAACATAATGCTTCTGTTTTGACAACATACAGGGCGAAGCAGCATAGTCATTGCACATACCAAGAAAAACTGCAGTGACTGCTGATATGAAACTATATAAATCAAGTAACTCATAGAGGGTGTCCTCTAAATTTTCTTCTCTTAATGACGTGTGTGTGTGTGTGTGTGTGTGTGTGTAGTCGCTTCAGTCATGTCTCTTTGCAACCCATTTTCTTTTCTTAATGACGTGTGTGTGCGTGTGTGTGTGTGTGTGTGTGTGTAGTCGCTTCAGTCATGTCTGACTCTTTGCATCCCTGTGGACCGTAGCCCGCCACGCTCCTCTGTCCATGGGATTCTCCAGGCAAGAATACTGGAGTGGGTTGCCAAGCCCTCCTCTAGGGGATCTTCCCAACCCAGGGATCGAACCTGTATCTCTTATGCCTCCTGCATTGGTAGGCAGGTTCGAAGCCCAATGATATGTATACATAGTGCTTAACAAAAGTTGTATAATAAACAACTTATGAAAGACATCAGTTACTTTGAAAATACAGAGAAGGTGTCCTAACAAGAGCTGAAGACCTAAAAACAGCAATAAACAACTGCTTTAATGACATCCAACCATCCAAATGACAAACATAGGTGGGGCGCATATAGTAAACGTAAGGAAGGTTATAAGTAATTCCTAACTAGGGACTTGCAGTCATGAAGATTTTTAACATAGGACCGGTGGCTATTAGAAAGGCTAAAAGGTGAGCAGGGTTAAATCCTTCTTCTGAAGGGTCATGCTAGGATTGAGATCTATCAAAGGCTCTGGGCTTTGCCAACAAAGCAGCTGCAGAGGGGATGAAATGTAGAACTTGGAAGCAGCTGAACTGCTTTAGTCACCACCGAGAAAATCTGAGCCTATAAGGAGGATTTGTGGAGGACAGTATACTAAAAATATTCATCCTTTTTACAAAGAAGTGAAGGGAAATTTAAGGGAAAGGCTGAAAGCTGAAACAATAGGGAAAAAAAAGAGAATTTTCTGAAAACTGTTCCTCCTTACCCCTTTTAAAAATCTGCACCAGGCCTTTAGTTGCGGCATGCAAACTCTTTAGTCTGTCATGTGGGATCTAGTTCCCTGAGCAGGATCGAACCTGGTTCCCCCGGCTGCACTGGGAGCATGGAGTTTTAGCCACTGGACCACCAGGGAAGTCCCTCTTCCTTACCCTTTAATAAACTCATGTTCTAAACTGTCACAAAATTGTAAAACCTTAGGAGAGCCAGTGCTTTTGCACAACACCAAGCTATTCCTCCAAAAATAAAGCTACCTGTTAGAAAATTTTAGAAGTATGAGTTTAGAAGCATGACACTTCACTTTATCCTTTCACCCTTTCACTCCCTACATACAAATGTAAAGCCCTTTTAAAGTAAGAAATTTCACTGTTATGTAAGATTGATTTTTCTATAGTTTAGAAACCAGTGTTTTGGTTTAGAAACTAGTTGTTTTGTTTCTGTACTTTTCAAATCTTCTGAGAGAAATGATGAAATACTATAATCCACAAAACTCCTAAATTCTTTACTTTCCTAAGAAAGAAGAAACAGGAAATGGAAGGTAGCACATCAAGCACAGTGAGCCTGCCACCGGAACAGACTATCCCACGACAGGAGATGAAAGAGCTCTGCTGTGAAAGTGTATTAGTACGGAAATTTAGAAATGTGAAGGTAGAAGCATCCCGCAGAGCATCTGGGGGAAGATAAAGCAAAGAAGAACACAAGTAATTTTCCTGCAGGACAGGGTAAAGATGAAGGGGCCATCTTAAGTCATTCAGCTAAAAGCAGAGTCTGACAAATTCTTCTCACCTGCGAACAATACTTCTCTGTGTGATTTTTGCCTCCAACAATCAATTGGTAAAGCAGAAGCGACTGGAATGTTGGGAGAAAAAATAGAAAAACTTGGCAAAAACCACTGTGTACTCCACAGACTTTGTCAGAATGCAGATTTCAAAAAGCAGAGAGGGAAAAAACAGCAGCAGAAATTCATCTTAGGTATATTTATTTTTAAACATTTAACTCAGAGCTTTCTGTATGGTCACAATAGTCTCTCATGTACCTATCTCCCTTCTCTCCTACAAGGAATCCATTGGTAATTCTATACAGCACATTTAACGTATATATATGGAATACAAAAAAAAAATGGTACTGACGAACCTATTTGCAGGTCAGGAATAGAGACGCAGAGGTAGAGATCAGACTTGCGGACACATTAGGGGAAGAGGGTGGGGTGACTGAGAGAGGAGTGCTGACATACACACCATCATGTGTAAGCAGATCGCTGGTGGGAAGCTGCTGCGCAGCACAGGGAGCTCAGCCCAGTGCTCCATGGCAACCCAGAGGGGTGGGATTGGGGGTTGGGAGCGAGGCTTCAGAGGGAGGGGATATACCTATACTTAGAGTTGAATCACGCTGCTGTACAGCAGAAACCAACACAGTATTGTAAAGCAATTATCTTCCAAGTTAAAAAAGTTATCTATTTGGCTGTGCCAAGCCTTAGTTGCAGCACGTGGAATCTTTGATCTTCGTTTCAGCATGCTGGATCTTTAGTGGCGGCTTAAGAAATCTTTAGCTGTGGCATGTGGAATCTAGTTCCTAACCAGGGATTGAATAGGGGCCCCAGCATTAGGAGTGCAGAATCTTAACCACTGGACCACCAGGTAGGTCCCTATACAGTGTACTTCTGAAAGCTTCCCCAAACTCCACCCTCAAGCCATAAGTTTCTTAAAATCACCTTAAATCTTTCATCATTCTACTACTTACATAACATTTTCTAGTCAAACATATTTGTTTTGGTTCTGACTTACTCTGATAAAATACTTCATATCTTTGAACAGAATTACTCTTCTACCAAGTCCAATGCTGCACATTTTTCTTATCGCTCAAGAAAAAGAAAAAAAAAAAGACTATAGCAAAGATTTCAAATCCTCTTAACAGAAATTAAAGCTATTTTAACCAAGAATTTGGGAAGCTATTAAATATATCATTTTCTCCATAACAAATTGGTCAATAATAAACACAAGCAGTATTCAAAGATATGTAAGGATACAGAGAGAAGAGCCCTCAGGAGTAGAAGAAGAATCTTTCTGGAATGCAATCTGGCAACACATCATTAGCCTCAGCATTTTGCACCTATTAACTGTACTTCTAGGAGTCTATTCTTAAGAAAGGAGGTCAGAAGGAAACAAAAGATTTGTACAAGGTGCATTCATCAAAATGCTACAATAGCAAAAACAAAAGATCATGTTGAAGTTTGACAGAAAACAGCAAAAGTCTGTAAAGCAATTATCCTTCAATAAAAAAATAAATAAAAATTAAAAAGAATACACACACACACACACACACACAAAGAAAAAACCCAAGCATCCAGAGATATATTTGCATTAGAGCCCTTAAATATGTTGAAGCATAATTTAGTAACACACTTGTGGTATGTTAGGGGAAAAACACACTTATGCATGGATATTTATAAACACCAAAATGTTAATACTGGTTGTCTCTTGGTGGCGAAATTATGGTAATATTAAAATATTTTTCAGTGTCTTCTTTAAAAAGGAAATATATATTTGCAGAATCATGAAAGCTAATATTTAAAATTGTATCTGAAATTGAGACTTCGTTGTTCTCTAACAAATGAATTCTTAAATCTGTCCTTAACCAAAACATAAAATAGGAATCTCTTCAATCCCAAATGTTTTAGGCACCTCTGCCAATCTTCCCTGTTTATAACTTTTCTTGGGTCTGCCTGGCTTTGACTCATCTTTATATGTTTTCTGACTACTTAACACAATTCTGATCACTTCAGTATGCATCTATTTTCTGCCATAAATATCACCTATCAAGGAGACAAGCAAAACAAAACCCTACTTCGAGATGTATAATTTTGACAATAAGCCACTTCTTCCTTCATTATCAATATCACTATCATTATTGCCATTATTCTTAAAGAAAGAATATTTTAATCCTTTAAACCAATATTACTCTGGAGATATTCCAAAGATCATGTTCCTCAATTCTGTCCTATTTTCACTTTTTCTGTATTTGACTTTTTATAACCATTGTTTATCTAGCTTAACAAAATTTTTCTATTAATCCAATTTTTATCTCCCAGTTGAAAAATCTAAAACATTCAGGCTGCAGTGAAACTGGAGATCTGCAACTGCCATAGTCAAACTATTTTAACAGCATGGAAATTAGATATTTTCAGATTGCAAGGCTCCAGGGGTCATCTGAAAGAGTATTTTCAGAGTATTTAAATATGCATTTTTCTTTGAGACTCTCTATCCCCATACCCAACTCTAACTGTAAAGAGTCAGTTATTACTACTAGAGCCTGAGGTGTTTCAACTTCATAACAGGAGTTTGCCTTTGCTTGGGTTATGTATTTAATCAATAGCAACAACAATATAAAATACAGTATGTCAGCATTTACTATAGATTTCCTTTTAGTAAGTAAAAAACAAATACATTAATGCAAATAATTTTTCTCAGCTACTGGCTCTACCAAACTATTAAAGAGGGGGAGGGAGGAAAGAGATGACATTTTTAAAGGAAGACTTGAGACTGTCCATGTGGAAGGGGGAAGGAGAGGAGCAGCTAGAAATTAAATTCACTAGAACATTAAATGATTTTGCCTGTCTGTCTGACCCTTCTTCCTATAAGCTATTAGAAAGCAGGAACTATACCTTTTGCATTTCTCAAACAGGTAAAGCACAGATATTCAGCAAGTATTTACTGAGTGAATGAGTCTTAGGGTATACTTGTTTGATGCAAGTATAAATTTTATGGAATAAATTTTTTGCAAAATTCTTAATGTTGGATCTTATGGAATAAATTCATTAAAATATTTCAAAGCATGATAAATACCCTAAAAAGGTAATAAACAACCTATTTCTTAAAAATTGCCAATTAAAGAGAGTCCTCCTACATTCCCTTTGCTTTGAGTTCTTTCAGTTAATAACTCCCAGCCACAAGGTACTTGGTCCAGTGGACAGATGACTGAGAATGCAGTAAGACTGGAAATAATTCATTTTCTTAACTGTCAAAGACAAGAAATAGGTCTCCTGTTATATACGATAACTTGCTTTTCTTCTAGTAAACTGAGAAACAACTATGAAAAAAGAAATCTGTTAGCTGAAGGTGTGCTCCAATGACATATTCTTTGTCGGAGCAGTCACTCATGAAGATGAGACTACAAGAGGTAGAGAAACAAATACCAGGATGGGAGATGAAGGGTCCAGTTTAAAGTATCATATTCTCATAAATGCTGGAGAGGGTGTGGAGAAAAGGGCACCCTCCTACACTGTTGGTGGGAATGCAAACTAGTACAGCCACTTTGGAGAACAGTGTGGAGATTCCTTAAAAAATTGCAAATAGAACTGCCATATGACCCAGCAATCCCACTGCTAGGCATACACACCAAGGAAACCAGAATTGAAAGAGACACATGTACCCCAATGTTCATCGCAGCACTGTTTATAATAGCCAGGACATGGAAACAACCTAGATGTCCATCAGCAGATGAATGGATAAGAAAGCTGTGGTACATATACACAATGGAGTATTACTCAGCCATTAAAAAGAGTTCATTTGAATCAGTTCTGATGAGATGGATGAAACTGGAGCCGATTATACAGAGTGAAGTAAGCCAGAAAGAAAAACACCAATACAGTATACTAACACATATATATGGAATTTAGAAAGATGGCAGTGACGACCCTGTATGCAAGACAGCAAAAAAGACACAGATGTGTATAACAGACTTTTGGACTCAGAGGGAGAGGGAGAGGGTGGGATGATTTGGGAGAATGGCATTGTAACATGTATACTACCATGTAAGAATCGAATCGCCAGTCTATGTCTGAAGCAGGATACAGCATGCTTGGGGCTGGTGCACGGTGACGACCCAGAGAGATGTTATGGGGAGGGAGGTGGGAGGGGGGTTCATGTTTGGGAACGCATGTACACCCGTGGTGGATTCATGTCAATGTATGGCAAAACCAATACAGTATTTTTAAGTAAAATAAAGTAAAAATAAAAATTAAAGAAAAAAAAAAGTATCATATTCTCAACTCGAATGTGCAAGATGTGCTAGAAAACACAAAACATGTATATGGAGATGTGTGACAAACAGTTTTTCTTCATTTATAATGAAATATTTCATTATAAATTTTTATCTTTTAAACAAAAGCATGAAGGTACAGCTAAAACTTCTTTTGGTAATTTGAACACATCAAATTTGCCTTAGGGCCTGTAGGCTGTTCCTTGTCTTAAATGTCTGCCATTTCCTCCAAATCACCCCAACATCTGTTCCTTCACACATTCCAGATTAAATTTCACCTCCTTGGAAAAGACTTCTTTGCCAACCTATCACATCATTCTGTCTTAATTCTCTGCATAACATATCACTATCTGTTATTTTTCTTGCTTATTTTTAACTGTCTGTCCTGTAAAGCTCTGTAAGAACAGAGATCTTCACTTTTCCACTACTTTTTCAGTAATATAAGCAAAAAGTGGGTGCTTAAACATTTGTGTAGTATCTGCTTAACAAAGCACATTTCCTTAATTTTATGGATTTACAGAGGGAAATGAAAGTTGAAACTTTTTAAAGATAAGACAAATTTTAAAGCTTAAATAAGGCTTTTAAATAGGATTTGTATTTCATATGAATGAATGATTAGTTAAGCTGCCACATTCTAAAGTTGTTTCCAAAAGCCTTTAAAAGGTGTTTAACCTTGTGGTATTTCCTACTCCAGAGCCGTTTTAGCGTTACCATGCCCTTTCATATTGATGAAAAACAACACCCTAAACAGATGTGCCAGACTAGAAATTCTGCAAGCAGGGACAAAGCTTTCTCTTACAGTCTCTATAATGCCTAAGATATGTGTGAGCAAAATAAACACTAGCCAATTGGCTCTTCTTCTAGGGTAGAAAAAGTAAAGGTAATTTGTATAACATGGGACTTAGTTAAATACTCAATTAACTGAACAGAATAAAACCTGAAATTATCAAGTACTGATTTAAACTTGTTTTAGATGAGGCCTCCCAGGTCAGATCGAATTAAGACTCTTGTCTGACCTTGGAGCAAAAGTGCAGTTTAGAGAAGAGATTAATGACTATTTATTCTAATAGCCTTCAAAATTTAGTAACTAAACACTTTTGTCTTCCAAAAATCATCATGGGTCTAGCACTAATACACTTACATTTAAAGCTATGCCACTCTGTAAAAAACAAAGAGATCCAAGTTGTACATCCCTTCACTTGTCCAAAATCACCTCTCACGCTACAGGCCCTAATATTCTGGAATTTGGTGATGAGCTCTCAATTTCCATTAAGACAAGCTTAAGAACTTTAGAAACCACTGCTTCCCCTTTGTGCCTTTCCACAGTAATTTTCTTAGACTGTACTGTCCACAATAATCTATACCAAGTCAACATTAACAACTTTGGCTGTTATATCATCTAATGCCGATTCTAAGCATTTCAAGTACATATCTATTTCCACATCACAACTCACTGAACAAACTGCCAACTGAACCAGGATATCAAGATATTAAGAGGCAGAGTTTAAATATGTTGCCAAAGCAATTAAATGCCAACATTTATAAACAGTCAGCTGATAGTAAAGAGCCAATGCAAGTTAAAAAAATCTTTGCTAACGCTGACCAGTGGTGGTGGTGGTGTCGCTAAGTTGTGTCCAACTCTTGCAACCCCATAGATTGTAGTCTGCCAGGCTTCTCTGACCATGGGATTCTTCACGCTAGAATACTGGAGTGGGTTGCCACTTCCTTCTCCAGGGGATCTTCCCGACCCAGGAATTGAACCTGGGTCTCCTGCATTGCAGGCAGATTCTTTACCAACTGAGCTATGAGGGAAACGTTGCCCAGGGGAACCGAGATAAATGTTAGAGATGCTCTATGTAGGGAATGCCTATTCTTACACTGATACATTAAGGTATTAAAAGGTGGAATGAACCACTTATAAAAGAATACACTTATCAGAACTAAAGAATGCAATATAAAAAACCAGGAAGAACAGGTTAACATGTTTTATGTACTTCCTCATAATGACCTAATTTTTTAAACTGACAAGTTAAATAGTCCAGTTTAAATGCTGGTGGAAGTTCTAAACAAGGTTAAAATCATGTTTTGGAGCAAGTGAGTCTAACACTGCCTAAAGAGCTCCTTGCTCCCTTTGCAAGTCTTTTGAAATCACACTTTGCTCTAACATCACAGGCTCTAGAGTATAGGACACCCTGGGTTTGAAGGCTGGCTCTGCCCCACCTTGGGTGTGCCACTTTAAGTAAACTTTAATATCCTCATCTGTAAGAGAAGCATAATATTCCCTGCCAAATGAGGCTGTTAGGAGGCTTTATTCCATTAGAGTGCTTAGCACAGTGCCTGGGTATAAAAAGCACTCAAATTTAGTTATGATTACCAACATCATCAGATTCCAACAGTTGGTCCCTAAACTACTAATTCTGTGGGAGACTCATCTAATATTGCTTCCTTCTTAGTTATGTTACATGAATCCTGCTCTGTGCCATTTTTTTCCCCTACATGTCTGCTTAACTTCCTCATCACAGCTCACCTCACAAACATTTTACTATTCTACTAACCTAGATAAAGGGTGTTTAACCTCAGCCTTGGCAAGAACCCACCATGAAAAGCACAACCGAAGTTCAACATAACCTTCTTCACTAAGTGCCAATAATAGTACATATACTTATATAATTTCTAAAGATGAATGAATCTTTGAATAAACTGCAATTTTAAATGAAAATTTAATTATTTAAAGAAAATGGTTCCTGTATTTCCAGTATTTTGTTTAACAATTCCAGTCCCTGAGCTTGAAAGGCCTAGAAGTCACCTGATAGTACACAGATTCTTCTTCAAAATCAAACTGGATGCCCATAAAAATAATAAGGGACTGTAAAGGATACAAAGCTAAGTCTACACTTAAGAATCTTATCTGATAGTGTTTCTCATCTGGAGATACTAGGAGATTCTTTTACCTTTTAAAAAGGCTTCTAAGTCAAACTAAAGTATAAGAAACACTGCTCTAAATGGAAAAGAAGAAATCGTGGAATCCTGATATCACGTGGGTGATCCTGAACAGTACTCTCAGTCCGGATTCTTTTCATCACACCATACCCTGAAAGACTCTATGGCAAAAGATGTGTGTGGTAAGTGCCCTGTGATGCGTAATTATTCTTTTACGCTACAGCAGTCAGGATATGAAAAGTTTCATTCTTTGCAGGGGGAGAAGGGAACTGGGTTGTAAGAAGGAAAGGATTCTTTCCAATTTAGGTATGTTTGTGGCAAAGAGGTGAATGGACGCATACAAAAGGATGGGAAGTGGAAATGTTCAAGAAGTGTCCTGAAGACTGGGGACAGAGAAGTGTGTCCAGGTGTTTAAGAACATGGTCAATCGTGAGGAAGTAAAAGATGATTTGAGGACTTTGGTTGCAACACTAGGAGAGCACCAAACTTTATTCTACTACTGAAGCTTTGGGGGAGGGGTGTGTGTTTATTTTTTAAATGAAGTAAAATGATGTGAAGGAAGAAAAGCTTTATAAGATTTATCCGGGTGCAAGGTCCAGATGAACTAGGGTGGAGAGGCTGCCAGGAATAACACAGGTTATTACAAAAGTCCCTGACGAGATAAGGACCTGAAGTAAAATGAAGTGCTTTACAAAGGGCCTTTTCTTTGGGGGCGTGTCCAAAAAAATTCATAAGCCACCTTTTATTGAAAGTGAACTCATCGCTTTCTAGATCTTGTGACACTCGAGTCATATTTAACCAAGGTTTATAATCTCAGGCTACCCACCCCCATGGCCAAACAAATAAGATTGATTTTTCTGCTCACAGGATTATTTAGCTTCTCAAGTTGAAACCTTTCCGTTTTCTGGGCTGGTAACCAGTCGACCAGTTCTCCACACACAAAGAGCTCTAAGGCAAAATTCCTCACGCCTGAGTCGGAAGCGTCCCCGCACTCTGCACCGTTTGCTCGCTTGCCTCGGGGCTGCCAGTGGAGCCGCGGGGGCTCCGGGCCCTGACAAAGAAAGCGGAGCCCGACCCTTTGGGGAATATCCTATTTCGAGCCTGATGTCCTGAAAGAATCTGCAATGTGAGCTCTCCGTCCAGCAGGCTGCTCCGGGGGGAGGTCGGGGGAGGGGGGGCTCTCAGCGCCGGGCTCCTGGCACAGAGCCCGCCGGCCGGGGCGTTGGGCCCGGGAGGGAGGCCGCCAGAAGCCCCCGAGGGTTTCTCCTCACCGCCCTCTACACCCCGAGTCTTCGTCCCGGCCGCCGAGATACCAAAGCGAAGCGGCCTCCGGGGCCAGGCCCTCCCGGGTCTCCGCCGCAGACTCCCGTCTCTCCCCCACCTCCTCAGCGCCAGCCACGACCCAGCCTGTGTCCCCGCTGGGTCCCCACCGGCGCTTCAGCCGAGGCCTCTTCGGGCCGCACCGCCGGCCCCTCGCCCTTTCCCGCCCGCTGGCCACGCTCACCCAGAAGATGAGGTTGAGAAACACCAGCACGGTCTTGGAGGAGGTGATGCCACACTGGCCCATGGTGCCGCCGGTCGGCTGCGGCCCTGCTCGGCGAGCGGGACGCGCTCACCGAGCGAGGTGGCAATGGCGACGGCGCCTCCCCACAGGGAACTGCTCGGCCTGCGAGGCGTTCACCGCAGCCCCCGGCGCCGTCGCGCACCCCAGCCCCAGCAAGCACCTCGCTCCTACGCGCAGCCGCCGCAGTCTCCGTAGGGCCCCCGCTCCGCTCCCTAGCAACCGAGTCCCGCCCCGGGACAGGCAGCTTCAGCCAATCACTCCTGTGGTGGCTACAGCGAGGCCACACCTCTTAAAGGAGACGTAAGCTCAGCGCCCTTTTGGCCTCTGGCCGCCCTTGGGATGCAGATGGTTCACTAGGGAAGTTCCAGAGGACCAAACCCAATCCCTTCCTATTGAGCTACGTTTGCCATGCCAGGCTTATAGGTGATTCAGAGCCCGAAGAAAGCCATCTTTCTACCTAGTTCGTTCTCCTAAGGAAGTTAGAGACAACTAATTATCTCCCACTCCACACTGAGATTTTCCTGACAAAGTAACACCTAAGCATTGTGTGGGAGCAGTGCAATGAACATCAACAAATAATTATGGAGAACTTATTGTGTCAAGCCCTAGGCTAGCTCTCAGAAGAGTCATCGGAAAGGAGAAAATGCTGGTGATGGGGTTGGCAAGGCGGAGACATTTTCGTGTACGTGTGTGGTTGGGGACAAGATAACACATCGAGTCTATTCCTGGGTAGACTATTCCAAAGGGGAACAAGATTTAGCAGAATTACATAAACATTGTTTTATATGGCAACGTTTCACACTTTTCTCCCAATCTGGGATTGATCATATTAATTAACAATTATTGAGAGCTTACCCCATGCTAGGCTTTTTATGACCATTTGCTCAATTAATTTCCATCACAACCTTTAGGTGGAAGGTATTATGGAGAAGGAAATGGCAACCCACTCCAGTATTCCTGCCTGGAGAATCCCAGGGACAGAGGAGCCTGGTGGGCTGACATCTATAGGGTCGTGCAGAGTTGGACACGACTGAAGTGACTTAGCATGCATGCATGCATTATGGTTATTAGCCTCATTTTACTGGTGGGTAATTGAGGCTTAGAAAGATTAACAAATTTACCCAGAGCCACTCAGAGAGTAGGTGGTGTAGGGCAGAAACCACATTCTCAGCCACACACAAAACTGTTTACTGTCTTACCTGCCATTACAACCCTGCACACCCTCCTTAAAGATGCCCATTTGCTTGTCCTTAATCATCTCGTTCTCTACAGTCTCCCTAGCTAATCATCTGCTCCAGGCACTCTTAGCAACACCTTTTCATCTCAAACTTTTATTGATTAGCACCAGCAGCAGCAGGCAGCTATTCATTCATTAAACCTTTTGCAAGTACCACCTCTGTGCCTCACAGTTCTAGGTGGTGAGTATTTAACAGTGAGCAAGACAAATCCTTGCCCCCACGGAGCTCACTTCCTGGTAGAGGAGGTAGACCTTAAACAAATAGGCAGGTAGGTTTATGACATGATATTGAGTAGTGATAGAAAATAATTCAGAAAGTAGCATTGACATATATACTCTTAGTTCAGTTCAGTCGCTCAGTCGTATGAACCGCAGCACGCAAGGCCTCCCTTCCATCACCAACTCCCAGAGTCCACCCAAAACCATGTCCATTGAGTCAGTAACGCCACCAACCATCTCATCCTCTGTCGTCCCCTTCTCCTCCTGCCCTCAATCTTTCCCAGCATCAGGGTCTTTTCAAATGAATCAGCTCTTCACATCAGGTGGCCAAAGTATTGGAGTTTCAGCTGCAAAATCAGTCCTACCAATGAACACCTAGGACTGATCTCCTTTAGGATGGACTGGTTGGATCTCCTTGCAGTCCAAGGGACTCTCAAGAGTCTTCTCCAACACCACAGTTCAAAAGCATCAATTCTTCGGCACTCAGCTTTCTTTATAGTCCAACTCTCACATCTGTACATGACTACTGGAAAAACCATAGCCTTGACTAGACGGACCTTTGTTGGCAAAGTGATGTCTCTGCTTTTTAATATGCTATCTAGGTTGGTCATAACTTTCCTTCCAAGAAGTAAGCGTCTTTTAATTTCATGGCTGCAATCACCATCTGCAGTGATTCTGAAGCCCAGAAAAATAAAGTCAGCCACTGTTTCCACTGTTTCCCCATCTATTTGCCATGAAGTAATGGGACCGGATGACATGATCTTCATTTTCTGAATGTTGAGCTTTAAGCCAACTTTTTCACTCTCCTCTTTCACTTTCATCAAGAGGCTCTTTAGTTCTTCTTCACTTTCTGTCATAAGGGTGGTGTCATCTGCATATCTGAGGTTATTGATATTTCTCCCGGCAATCTTGATTCCAGCTTGTGCTTCCTCCAGCCCAGCGTTTCTCATGATGTACTTTGCATATAAGTTAAATAAGCAGGGTGACAATATACAGCCTTGATGTACTCCTTTTCCTATTTGAAACCAGTCTGTTGTTCCATGCTCAGTTCTAACTGTTGCTTCCTGCCCTGTATTCAGGTTTCTCAAGAGGCAGGTCACCGTGTGTAAAATAGCTAGCTAGCGGGAAGCAGCTGTTTAGCACAGGGAGCTCAGCTCTGGTGCTCTGTGATGTTTAGCACAGGGAGCTCAGCTCTCAGCTCTGAGAGGGGTGTGATGTGGGTGGGTGTGAGGGAGGCTCAAGAGGGAGAGGATATATAGCTGATATATGTTGTTGTACAGTAGAAACCAACACAACACTGAAAAACAACTATAGCCCAATTAAAAATTAAAATAAATATTTTAAAAAGAAAAGAATTCAGAGGAAAGGCATAGCGAGTGATGAGAGAAGTCCTTTGAGAGGACATGGAAGGAGACCCAGCTGAAGTTAGGGAGCAGGCTGTGTGAATATTTAGAGGAAGAACATATTTAGAGGAAGAACCAAAGATGGGAATAGTAAGTACAAGGGCCCTGAGGCAGAAATGGGATCAGTAGGAAAAAGCCCGTTAAAGAGCCTAGTGTGCAGGAGGTCAGTGGAAAGCAGAGAATGCAGTCAGCAAAGGCAGATCACCAAGGGCCTCGTAAGCCATATGTGATAGAAAGATACTGCAAGGCTTTGAACAGGCTAGGAACACCCTCTGACTTCAGTTTTAAAAGCACCATTCTTGCTACATCACATCCCAGTTAAAATGTAAGAAGTCAATCAATCAATTAATCCTAACTGTTAGGTTTGATAGTCTATTCCTTGCTGGTCTCATACTCTAAAATGTTTCTCTCGGCTTTAGTGTGATGCTTTTCTTCCTTCCCCAAACATCTTCTTTGCATTTCTTCAGTCTCAAATCTTCCCAGTTACCTGCTGCTGCTGCTGAGTCACTTCAGTCATGTCTGACTCTGTGCAACCCCACAGATGGCAGCCCACCAGGCTCCGCCGTCCCTGGGATTCTCCAGGCAAGAACACTGGAGTAGGTCCCAGTTACCTGAGGAGGCCTTAATTCCCTGGCACCTGCACCTCCATCATGTCCTTCCTTACTTTGATCCCTTGTGTGAGTCTCCCTACCACGCTCCTCATATTAGGATCACCTGGACCACCAGACTTTATTCTGGGCATTGGCCTCAGCACACCACATGTTTTCAATGTGCGGTCAGGGTTGCAAACCGCTGTTCTAAATTTACAACCTGCTTCAGTCTCTCCAACCAAAAAGGAGAAACTGTATTTTTCTTTCTCTCTTCTGTCCATCAAAGTTCCTGAAAGCTCATCTAGTTCTGAAAGATCAGCTCGATGAGACTTCAGCGTGCATGTGAATCACCTGAGGAACTTGTTAATTGCAGGGTCTGTTTCAGAAGATGGGGCTGGGCCCAAGATTCTTCATGTCTAATGAGCCCCCAGGTAACACAGTCAGACCACTCTTTGTAGTTAAGGGCTGGCCTGCTGGTCTGTACTCTCTTGCTTCCAACTCACTTTTTTTTTTTTTTTCACTCACTGCCTTGTGGTTTTTCCCTATAGTGTCACTGAAATTGCCAGTGTTCCCAATGTCCCATCTGTTCCCCCTCTTCTGGGGCAGTGTCTGTAACAGGGAAGAGCACAGGCTTGGAGACCAGAGAGTCTGGGTTCAAACTGTAGCCCTCCCACTTACTAGCTCGGTGATGTCTCTGTGTCTCAGTACCCTCGTCTTTGGGAAGGAGGGAAGATTATGATGATAGTCCCCACCTTGTGAGAATTAAGCAAGTTAAGACACATAGAGCTGTCAGAACAGTGCCTGGCACCCAAGGGCTTCATAAGCGTTGGTGGTGTTCATCTCACAAGGCCTCTCACCAGTATTTGACTCCACTGACTTCTCTTTGTTTAAATATTTCTCCTCCTGTAGCTTCCAGAATACCCTCCTCTCTCTCTCTTTGGCTGCACCTCGTGGCATGTGGGACTTAGTTTCCTGACCAGGGATCCAACCCGTGCCCCCTGCAATGAAAGTATGGAGCCTTAACCACTTGTGCATGTGTGCTAAGTTGCTTCAGTCATGTCTGACTCTTTGCAACCCTATGAGCTGTAGCCTGCCAGGCTCCTCCCATGTCCTCCTCCAGGGGATCTTCCCAACCCAGGGATCGAACCGGTGTCTCTATGTCTCCTGCGTTGTCAAGTAGGTTCTTTAGCACTAGTGCCACTGGGAAGCCCACTCCCACATTTACTGCAGCATTATTTACAACAGACAAGAAGTGGACACAACTTGAATCCATCAGCAGACTTACCACTGGACCACTAGAGAGTTCTCAACCCCCTTCCCACTGAGTTCTCCACCTCCTCTCCAGCCGCTCTTCTTCCTGAGCCCTCTTGGATGATGGTGTTTCCCAGGACTTTGACTTAGGCTCTCGGATTTTTCTCACCTGACCTGAGCCATCTGACCCAGTGCCTTGGGTTCAGGTCCCACCCAAATGCACAGCTTTCCTGAATCTAGAGTTTCCTCCTAGACCTTTCAGTTTCCTATCCATGTACCCAACAGCCTGCTGCCTGGCTCCAGGTATATTCTTTTTTTTTTTTAATTTTTATTTTTACTTTATTTTACTTTACAATACTGTATTGGTTTTGCCATACATTAACATGAATCCACCACGGGTGTACATGCGTTCCCAAACATGAACCCCCCTCCCACCTCCCTCCCCATAACATCTCTCTGGGTCATATTCTTTAATCCATTCAGTACATGTCTACTAGTTTCCTGCTCTGCGCCTGACCCTGTGTCAAGTGCTGGGGGTACAGTAGTGGCCTGGGCAAAGACCTTAGGGAGCTCACAATCCAGAAGGGGGGTTCTGTGCTAATCATGCCACGATTGACTGATTGCAGTTGGGATGCGTGCACGCTCAGTCACTTCAGTTGTGTCCAACTCTTTGTAAACCCATGGACTGTAGCCCGCCAGGCTAATCTGTCCATGGGACTTCCCAGGCAAGAATACTGAAGTGGGTTGCCATGCCCTCCTCCAGGGGATCTTCTTGAACCAGGGATTGAATCTGCATCTCCTGTGTGCAATTTAAAGGTTCAGGGTGCTATGAGAGTGTATAATGGGGACCTGATCTTGTCTGGTGGTGACATATATTCTCCGGACTCCTCGTGTCTCAAACCGAACTCTCTGTTTCCCTGAACCTGCCCCTCCTCTGCCTGTGTTTCTTAGATCAGTGAGCAGCACACCTATCACCTTACCCAGGCCAAGTCCTGGACCTCATGACTCCCACTCTCCCTCACTGACCACTTCCACCCAATGGGAGAATCCTTCCTTCTGGAAAACCAGCCTCTGGATAACTCCTGGCATCCTAAATTCTGACTGCCCTATGCTCAAGCAGCCTGATTTTTATCCCCTGGCAAAGTAGAAAAAGAGCAAATGAGGGGCTGAGGTTCATCCCCAGAAATGCAGACCCACTGTGTGTCCTGCTGCACCTGACTGTGGCCCATCTATATGAGGGGTGAGGGGAGGCTGGGGCACGCATGTCTTCTCTTACTCTCAGCTGATAACTTTCCCCAATCAACCCTGTTTCTTAATCTACACCACACAAAGGAAAATGCACTCTGATTTTACATTGTATGACACAAAGTGGCTATGTTTTACCAAAAAAGGAAACGATATATTTATTTTTTGCACTGTAACAACTGTGTCTGCTTATAGTGATTAGTGTCTTTATTAGACCAGCTCTACAGCCCCATTTGGGACATAGGAGAAAAAAATGTAGATACAGATATATAGGGCCTCCCAGGTGGCGCTAGTGGTAAAGAACCTGCCTGCCAATGCAGGAGATACGATAGACTCGGGTTCGATCCCTGGGTTAGGAAGATCCCCTGGAGGAGAACTTGGCAACCCACTCCAGTATTCTTGCCTGGAGAATCCTATGGACAGAGGAGCCTGGCGGGCTACAGTCCACAGGGTTGCAAAGAGTCGGATACAACTGAGCGACTGAGCGTAGATATATAGATAGAGAGCAACAATATCTGCTTGTAGCAAACATTTGTGTGTGCTTTTTTTTTTTTTAGTTTTCCCACATTTGAACCCCTTACCTATTTGGAAGGATCCCAATTCAAGAATCTTGACTGATAGAATGACCATTAAAAAAATTTAGAAAATTTCATATAGTAGAAGGAAGACAAAAGCTCATTGCTCTACATCCAGACCAAAATAAATTATGAGTAATTTCTTCCAGTCTTTTACTACATACATATGTTGACATAATTGCAATTATTTAACTATATAAAAATGTATATACTTTAAGCTAATTTTAAAATTGTTATTTCAAAGATGATATATAGTCAACGCAGAAAATTTGAGAATACAAAAACAACAAAAAAAAACACAAAAAAACCCCAAAAGTTATGATTCTGAGATAACCACTGTTAATAATTTGGTATATTTCCTTAAAAAATTGTCTCTACATTTTTACATTTCACATAGCTGAGAATACACTGAGGATTCCAACTGTTTTATGTGTAGATAACTGAGACAATCTAACATTTCCTAGATAAAAGATTATATGAAGAGAAGCAAGGGGATAGATGTGAATAATGCTTGCCATTCACGTGATGTATTACTCAGTACCAATTAGAGAGCCTTAATGGATTCAGAGATTTAAAGATGCAGAAAATCATTATGCAAGTTTCTTGGCAGTGAACACGCACATTATGCTGCCCTTCACAACTCTGCTTCTACTGACAAAAATACAGAAGCCTTTTTGTTCAGCTGGTTTCCTGGCACAGTGTTCCAAGCTCTTAAAATTTTGTCCATTATGGGCAAGTGCGGAAACACAATAGGAATCATTATTGTTTTCAGTGTCATCAAACATGGCAAAGATACCACACGAATTGTGGGATGAATTATGGAGCCTGAGAAACACTTTTCCAGGAACTGAGAGAGGACTGGAACAGAGCAGAAACAGCTGACAAGCTGATTCAGTGAGGTGACGAGAAACATGGATCCTGGGACCAGACTCCTCAGACTGGCTCTTGGTTCTTACCCCTCAGTCATTATGTGACCTTGGAGAAGTTACTTTAAACTCCCTGGGCCCGTTTCCTCATCTGTAAAATGAGGAGTGATATTTGCTGATATTTTCATTCAGATTTTTGCAGTCTCTTCAAAAGAGGGTGGGGTGAGTGTTAAGAATAACACCTACTCCATAGAGCACTATTTAACTGGAGAGAATTGAATACATGAGTAAGTAAAGTGCTCAGCTCTACTAACTGAGCAGCAGGGTCCACATATGACACAGAATTCGACTGGATCACGGCATTTGAGAAGCCTTATAAGTTCTTTATATCACAAGTTTTATTTTCTTAAATTATATCATTTTTATTAAAATTTTTACTGAATGAAAACATGCATTCAGAAAAATGCACAAAGCCCAGCTTGATTTTAACAGAATGAACACACTTGTGAAATCACCACCCGGGTCAAGAAACAGAGGATGACCAGCATCAGAAATCTTCTCTCATAGCCCTTCTTGATCAGTATCTCCTATTATCATGACTTCTAACACCATAGATTAGTTTTGTCCGTTTTTTAACATTTTATAAATACAATCATATGATATGTACTCTTCTGAGTTTAGCTTCCTTCACTCCATGCTATGTTTATGGGATTCATCCATGTTGCTGCAAGTAGCAGTAATTTATTCATTCTCAGCACTGAATACATTCAGTTGTATGATTATGGCAAGATGAAACAATGCATTCTTTTGTTGAAGAACATTTGGGTTGTCTTTAGTTTTTAGGTTATTGAGACTGATAAATCTGTGAATATTCCTGAATCTTCCAATCCATTAATATGGTATTTCCCTCCCTTCCTTTATTTAGGTCTTCGTTCATTTCTCTCAGTAATGTGTATAGTCTTATACACTTTTCATTAGATTTGTCCCTAGATATTTGTTGCCTTTTTGATGGCCTTGTGAATTGTCTTATTCTTGAATTTCATAAATTGTAGCTGGTTAGTACTGGTAACTGGTTAGTAGAAGTATTGGTAGTTGCATAAAGACAATGTTTCCAGCAACACTGCTAAATTTAATGAATAAATTAGTTGATTGTTTTTCTCTATCATTTGTTTTCCTATTTCATTCATTTTTGGTCTTGGTATTTCCTTCCTTCTACTTCGCTTGAGCTCAGTTTTCTATTCTTTCTCTAGCTTCTTATTCTATGAGGGAAAGGGATCCTCTTCTGTTCCCGTTGTCTGGTCTCCTGTTCTGAATCAATGGAGTTTGTGAAAAGCAGTGTCCTGGATCATCACCAGGTCTCCCCCTCCATCCTTGTTCCCACCTCAGTGCTTTACCTTGAGACTCTTCATCTTCAGGAGGCTAAGTGCCAGCCTCAGGCTGCCCTACCCTCTCTCCTTTTGTTATTTTCGGGTTGCAACTTCATTTAGTTGCAGAAAGGTAGGTGCAAGAAGGACAGGAATTTAAGAACAGTGTGCTGGATATCTTAAAAAAAAAAAAACAAAAACCATCCCATTTACAGCCAGGGGCAGCTGCCCAATTTTCTAGTTGTTAGATAGCTTGGATCTCTGACTGCAGGAGAATTAAGTGTATTTCTGTCTTTATTTATGCGAATGGATTGCTTTGTTTCCTAGTTGAAGCACAGGCAAGCGATTGTTTTGCCTTTCAGATGCTAGTAATTGATTGTCTGTCAGTTTTGATTTTCAAAATTGTTTGGCATTTTTGTGCTTTTCTGGTGAGAAGTGCAGAAGGCCGTAATGGGGGCTGCTCTCTAGACACCATTTAGAACAAGACATCTCCCAGAATGACCTTTCTAAAATGCAACTCTGACCATGCCTTACCTTCACTTAAAGGATTTTAATAATTCTCATTGTCTACTGAATAGAGACCAAAGTCCCAGCTTGGCTGAATGACTCTTTGTAACAAAGCCCTTGGCTGAGGCTCAGGACACACTGAGCTACTTAACAGTTTTCAAAAACGGCCTTGTCCTCACTCCCCTCCTGGCCTTTGAATATGTTACACATGTGAACTGGAATGCCCGCTCTCATCCAGCTTTACCTTGAAGGACTGTTTACTCTTCAAAATTCAGCTCAGGCAACCCCTCCAAAAAAATCTTTCTGATCTACCCCCTCAAGCTGGGGTAAATCCTCTTCCCTGAATGCTGACAACTCCCTCTCCCCCCATGCATGCTTCCATTAAACTGTTACTGAACACAGGTCTGGCTACTTGCTGCTCATAAGCCAACGAAGAGGTCAGGTTGGTGGAAAGGAAAGCTTGCTTTATTTTGGAGGCTGGCAACCTTGGGGCGGAGGGGCCCAACCGCTGTACAGAGGCTGATTCCCTCTGCCCATCCACCACCCGAGAATCAGAGAGAGGGAGGAGGTTACATGCAGAAACAGCACAGTCAGCTCTGACAGTCGCACTGCTGGTCTGACCAGTGTCATCTTGATTGTTTTAAGTACAGTTAATCTTCAGTTCCAGGGTTGGTTTGTTTCCATTTCCTTGAGACCAATTCTTAGACTTGTGGCAGCTTATATCGTGGCTACAGTCAGTTATCACGTTAATTTCTCTACCTGGTGGGGGTTTCAGTATCCATAAGACAGTTTATAGGACATGGCTCAGAATATTATCTATAGCCCTTGAGAAGGAATTTAAGGTCCTTGGCTATTAATGACTACATTATTGTTTTGTCTCCTTTAACGGTTTTCCTTTGTTTCTGCATTTTCTTGCTTTTCTGATTAAACTTATTCTTTGGCTAAAGTTTTTTTCACAGACAAAAAGCAGATAGAGGACATAGGGGCAAGGACAATAGGCTCCTTTGTTGTCGTTTGCTCACTAAGTCCTGGCCAACTTGTTGCGACCCCATGGACTATGGTCCACCAGGCTCCTCTGTCCATGAGATCTCCCACGCAAGAATACTGGTGTGGGTTGCCATTTCCTTCTCCAGGGGATCTTCCCAACCCAGCGACTGAACCTGTGTCTCCTGCCCTGGCAGGCGGATTCTTTACCACTGAGCCACCAGGGAAGCCTCAGGAGCGTCCTGTTCCATTTCAAAACCACTTGCCACACTGGGTCCTGATAGACTTCGATAGGCCCCTGTTTCTCATGCGTCTCTTTATCCCATGACCTAGGGAGGACCTTAGTACGTCTGTAGGTTGAACAGTGTGGCTCTTCCTGGGCTAGGAGCTCCTATCATATGCGATTCTGGTGGTATTAAGGCCGCCACAAATATGAAGATGCTGGAGCACTGAAAAGTCAAGGACAGCCCCATTGACTCTCGTAAGACTTGCTGACCTTGCTAGCTGTGCCCTGGTGTGTGCATGCGGACAGAAACAGACAAGTATTGCCTCCCATGCCTCACACTGCAGGAAAATTGCTCTTTTCTATCTTTTGGGCCCAGCTTTGTCAACACCCCCAGTCTGTTGCATGGAGAGTAGAAGAGAGAGTAAAGAACCAGTGTGAAAGCTGTTCATTTCTAATACCAGAGTGGAGACAGTGCTGCTCCAATCAGTGGAAGAAGCCTGGTCTTGGGGTCAGATATCTTAGAGAGAAATCCTGGCTCTGCATCTACTGTGTCGTCTTAAGAACAGTGGATTTTTGAGGCAGTGAAACTACTCTGTGCGATACAGTAATGGTGGATACATGCCATTATATACTTGCCCAAAGTGTACAGCACACAGAGTATGTAAACTATGGCTTTGGTTGTAAACAAAACAATTGTATCACTTTACGATATGCAATGATTGCCAGGACGATTAAGTGAGAAAAGCAATACAGAACAATAAATATAGTATGCTACCTTGGCCCAAGGAAGAGAATTGGGGAGTAAGAAGTATATATTCACATTTGCTTATATTTGCATAAAGAAAGCTGTAAAAGATATACCAGAAATTACAAAAGCGGTTACCTCTGAGGCTAAGGAGTTGGGTGTATAGGGACAGGGGTGGAAGCACAGCTTCAGAATGCATGCCTTTTTGTTTTGATTTGTGAACCATATGAAGGAAGGTATTACCCATTAAATTTGCTTAAAAACTAATTCTCTAATGTCTGAAATGCATGGTGCAAAAACCCACTGACCAGACTCCGAGGTGAAAGTGTGCTAATGTACCATACAGAAAAATAACCTGGACCCAGTAGTACTGGGAATCATGTGATAGGGAGACTTATGGGACAGTGGGTTATCTCTTACTCACACTTCTGCCTTTCTGCCAAGGAGCTTTGCACTTGTTTCTTTCTGGCTTCTTCTCCATCACTTAGACTTCCCACCTATTCAAGCGCCAGGACCAGAGCTGGACTCAGTCTAGGTTTGCTCAAGACTGGATGGGGGGTTACTCAGCACAAACATGGATGGCTGCCTGAGCCTCTTCTCCCTGTTCAATAGGGGCTGTGGTTAGAGACAAGTTTCAGGGAAGAGGGATTTGGGCAGGACTGCAGCGATAGGCTCACTTGGCATGGCTGTTGCCTGAAGACCCAGAGGTTAAAGGGGCAACGGGCAGTAGGCTGTCCTAGGAGGGGCAGACATGGAGGGGCAGACGATGGCTCTACTGCGCCTGGAGAAAAGAAGCAGAGAGACAAACCAGACCGGTCAGGAGCTTCTGCCCGCTTCCTGTGTGACCTGGGCAAGTCCCTTCTCTCTGGGCTTCGCTTCTCATTTATGGGACAAGGGGATTGGGCTAGATGACGCTCTGAGGTCCCTTTGGTCTCAAAAGGGGAAACAAGCAAAGGGGGGTGAAAAGAGCCTTGAACCGGGAGTGGGGAGACCTGGTTTCCAGTGCCCCTCCTCCTATAGCCTTGCATTTGGGCCTTCATCAGGCCATGTGATGTCCATGAACCTCTACTGAAAAATGAGGATAACACTCTGCAGACTGCCGCGAGTTAAATAAACTCCTGAGCATGAAAGTGTCCTGTCAACTGTCCTGTCAGTGTGCGTAAGAGGAGTGATTATAAAGTCTCCCACCTCCATAAAAATAGAGGTACGACCCCGTCCTTGGCTTTCTGTCAGGATGACTAGGGGACAAATGAGAGTTCAGGAACTGGTGCAGCGCCTGAGCTCTGGACTGGGCCACAACAGCTGGGCTCTATCACCTGCCAACTGCGTGACGGTGGCCAAAGGTCCTTCCCTTCTTGGCATCCGTTTTTCATCTGTGGACTGGGCCCGATAGTGTCTGCCTGAGAGGTGGCAGTGAGGAAAGATGAAGGCGTGAGCCTGAGGGGTGTTGTGTGGACTGTGGTGTGCTTTTTTGGTGAGAGGAATGATTAATGGGACTGTTCCCTGGTCCCTCAGCTCCTGAAGGAAGCTATTCTGTGATGTTAATTAAGCTCATTTACACAGGCTTCCTCCAAAGCCCTGGGAGGCAGCCCAGCAATGCATTTACATGGTCATAAATGTTTCTGTGAAACTTATAAAAGTGAAATGTTTCAGTTAAGACCACTATCCCTTCCACCGTAAGGTCTCGGTCATACTTCCGCTCGAGTTGGATGATGTTGTACGGCCATTGGCATCTTTGGGATCTGGTTAAGGGGAAGCTGAGTCTGAGATACAATTTATTTGATTTAGTGGATATATTTATGTAGTTTATAGTCACTGCTGTGTATAGTCACTTCTGTATATTGCTAGTCATTCTGGCAATAATTCTTCTAACCACCAATGTCCACCACGTGGACTCGTTATCAGGACAGGAAGATGCAGCCCAGAGGCCATAGTGAAACATGGATGTGTCTACACCCAGCCCTGGAAGGTTGTGGAGGAGGAACAAAGTGTGAAGGGTACAGAGCCAGAAACTAGTTTGGGGAAAATTCTTCCACCACCAGAGAATAGATTCATTCCTCATGGATGCCCAGTCAAAATGGGAATCCCTCCTGTTGAAGAATATACTCAGTAATACCACATATACAATTCTAAATGTACTATACATTTTGTTTCTCTTTAATGGGATTCATGCAAAATAAAACGTATCAGAAGTCAGCTGTCTGTAGGACTTGAGTACTGTAGCAGTCCTACAAACAAGGGGTGCTTCTGTGTGTGAAGTTGCATGTTTTACTCATCCCAATATATGGAATCACATTTTGGGCTGACTAATGCATCACGTAACTAATGCATTGTGTCCTGATGAGGCCTGGAAGTTCCAGATGAAATGGCACACAAAATTGCTACCAATACAACGAGACAGCCTAGAGAAATGAGGATTGCAATGACAAAACTCCTACACACACTCATCAATAAGTACAGTGTATGGAGCATAAGAGAAATTTCATTACACAATTGTGTAGCTCAAAGCAATGTAGTAGCAATTTGCGAATGCATCGGAATTGCTCTGGGTAACGAGCCATCAGTTTAGAGTTCTTAAGATGGGTCCTTACCCTGAAAGCTTACAGCTAGTGTATAAAAGAAGTGGGATAGAAGTTTCCCCCAATTTGAAAACAATCCTAAAAATTTAAACTTTACCAACAAGATGTGAAACTGAAAGAAACCTCCCTAAACTATTAATAAAATCACAAATTGTCTACCACAGCAGGGGACACACTGAATTATCTTTCTGTTTTCCTTATAGGAAATGCCGTACACTATATACTATTGTCATACGAAGAGGCCATCAAAAGGTATGTAGCCAAAAGTCAAGGAAAACAAGGTATTAAAAGATGTGCTAGGCACATTAAAAATATAGAATATTAAAAATATTATGCTCTGTGGGGGGATTTTGTGATATTTGTGGTAGATCAGCTTTTGTTGTCTGTAGGTTGTTTTGATTTCTTTTCTCATTCTAAGTAACTATTCATGTTTGTCCCTGATTTTGTACTTATAACTTGCATTAGTTTTCCTTTTAGAAGGCCTCCAATTGTATAAGCTTTGTTGTTGTTCAGTCGCTCAGTCATGTCCCACTCTTTGTGACCATATGGACTGCAGCATGCCAGGCTTCCCTGTCTTCCAGTATCTCTCGGAGTTTGTTCAAGTTCATGTTTATTGAGTTGGTGATGCCATCCAACCATCTCAACCCCTTCTGTGCTCTTTGCCTTGTTCCTTCAATCTTTCCCAGCATCCATCAGGGTCTTTTACATTGAGTCAGCTCTTCGCATTAGCTGGCCAAAATATTGGAGTTTCAGCTTCAGCATCAGTCATTCCAGTTATTTCCTTTAGGATTGACTTGTTTGATCTCCTTGCAGTCCAAGGGACTCTCAAGAGTCTTCTCCAGCATCACAGTTGGAAAGCATCAATTCTGTGCTCAGCCTTCTTTATGGTTCAACTTTCACGTCTGTCCCCGACTACTGGAAAAACGATTAAGCTTTGACTAGACAAAGCTTTGTCGGCAAAGTGGTGTATCTGCTTTTTAATATTCTCCCTAGGTCTGTCTTGGCTTTTCTTCCAATGAGCAAGTGTCTTTTAATTTCATGGCTGCAGTCATTGTCCGCAGTGATTTTAGAACCCAAGAAAGCAAAACCTGCCACTGTTTCCACATTTCCCCCCATCTATTCGCCATGAAGTGATGGGACTGGATGCCAGGATCTTAATTTTCTGAATGTTGAATTTTAAGCCAGCTTTCTCACTCTCCTCTTTCACCTTCATCAAAAGGCTCTTTGTTCCTCTTCACTTTCTGCCATGAGAATGGTATCATCTGCATATCTGAGGCTGCAGAAGCTTAGGGCTTCACAAAACTTGGATAGGCTGTGGCCTGGGGAGCTGCACGGACTCACATTCCCCCTCCTTGCTCTCTCCAGCCCTTTGTGCCTCGTGGGCCCCACCGGAGTGCACTGCAGTGTGCGGCTCTCCATCTAAGCCATCCCCAGCCCCCGCTTCGGGCAGCAGCAGCAGCAGCAGCAGCAGCAGCGGCAGCAGCAGGCACCTCGCGGGAGGATCAGGCCTGGCCCAGGGAGCTCCCACCGTCCCACACACTCCTGTGCTTGGCTTCCTAACACAGGCCTCACTTCTCTCACACCTTCTCTGGCTCCTCAGCACCTTCAGGACAAAATGGTCTGACATTCAAGGCCTCTGGGTCTGGTTTTATTTTATATCAAAAAATTTTAAAGATCACATTTCCTTCCAAATGAAGCTGATAAATACAAAAGCAATTCTGTATCTGGTCACCACAGTAAATTATTTCATGTAGTTTTTTTCTTTTCTTTATTTATTCTTCTGCTTATTCTCTAGGAATTTCTAGGAAGACAAGCATGTCATCTGCAAATAGCCATGTGGTCTATTCCTTGTCAATATTTATATTTCTGTACCAGTCAGAGGCTCTGTTTGCAAACAACAAAAACCAACTCTACTTTAGCACTGGAAAACTATTGGAAGAGCCACACTCTGGGAAGCCAACAAAACCAACCAAGTCCTACTAGAATTCAGACTTCTTTCCATGCTAAAGTGCAAAAAAAAAAAAAAATCCAGTCTGGCAAACTGAAAATATCTTCACTGTCTTATCAGTTACTCTGAACAACTCCAAGTTCCGGACAAGGTCCATTCCTTCTCTAATTCTGTCCCAATTCTATCTCAATACTCTGCAAACAATATATATAAGCATGGACTAAAGGGAAATACAAGAGAAATTCATTAAAGTATACAAATATATAGATGGCAGAGCAGGAAAGGAAATATGGATAGAGAATACGGGGCTCTGTGTCTTGACTCAGGTGTATAACCTTCTTCCTCTACCATTTATTACGTGATGACTTTGCCTTTGGCCAACACCTCATCTGGCAGGGATTCGAGGCCATGTGTCAGAGTGTCCCAGGCCGTCATTCCTGAGGGGTCTGGGCCTAGTGGTCTTGCCTAACATCTCTGTTGTAATCTTGCTCCCATACTGGAGGCTGCACATGGCAGTACTAGCAGGGAGAGCAGAGGGTTCCTGAGCGTCACCCTCATTGCTTCATGTGCTATTGTAATGACCTCGCCGTTACCCTTTAGTACCTGTTAGTACTCTCAATCAGTGCTGTCCAGTAGAACTTCCTGCAATGATGGACATGTTCCACATCTTCTCTGGATAAAATGGTAGCCAATAGCCATATGTTATAGCCAGGTGGCTCAGTAGTAAAGAATCTGCCTTCCAATTCAGGAGACACAGGAGATGTGGGTTCAGTCCCTGGGTTGAAAAGATCCCCTAGAAGAGGGCACAGCAGCCCACTCCAGCATTCTTGCCTGGAGAATCCTGTGGACCGAGGAACCTGGATGGCTACCATCCCTGGGGCTGCAAAGAGTCTGACATGACTGAGCAACACACACATAGCCATGTATGGATACTGACCCCTTGAAATGTGGCTAGTGTGAATGAAGAAACTGAATTTCTAATTTAGTTGAAATTAAACTTAAATATAATAGCCACAGGTGGCTAGTGGCTACAGTGTTGGACAGCACACTTGTAAATCAATCATTCCAGCTAACACCATGATCTCCCTTGGGCCTGTTCATCCACTGGCATGAGAGCCCCTGATGGCTGGTTGGCAGTATTCACTTCCTATTCAGTGGAACCATTGTGTGTCTCCAGATAGAAGCTGTGCTCCTTTGCATATCAAAACCTCTAAACCAGCAGGTGTAGAGATGTGGAAACAAAAAGCAAATTTTTTGAAAGGAGATTATTTGGTGGAGTGGCAACACGTGCCATGCCCACATTCATGCTTTGGTTCCAGGATTGCTGTAAACCGATCACTATAAGTTGGTTGCTTGTTGAGCTCATATACCACATCCTAGAGGACAGTAACCCAAACTCACAGAGTGTTGTCTATCAGGGTACTGTGACTGATCCTTTAACTGTCTGCTCTAGTCTTCTCTTGGGCCAGCTCTCCTGTGTATGATAAGACCTATGAATCCCATGACCATGGGCCCATGGCTTCATTCTTTGGCTGTACAGTGAGTTTTTGTGCAGAAGCAGTATTGTATGGGTTGTTCTGATGGTATTTATGAAGTCCACTGATGTCAGTCCTGATGGAAGCATGAAGGAAAGAAAATATCTATTCAGCTCCAATATCCATATTTATTCCAATGTGGACAAATCACTGTTCCTCCATGATGGAAGGAGTCCAATATAAGCGACTCGCTATCATAGAGTTGACTATTCCTCTCCACTGTAGTATGATATCAGACTTGCAGACTTGGTCTCTACTGCTGAAAGTTAGGCCCTTGTCAGCAGCAGTGGCTGCTTCAGCTTTGGAACGGCTGGTAGACCACCTACTCGACCAGGTGGTCTCTGTTCCTGCCTCCAAAGCCACTTTATTCCTGAGCAAGACCAGGAATAGCTGGGGAAAGAAGTTGATAGACGTCAGCTCACCCACTGGGTGGGTGATCGTGTCCACCTGGTTACTGAGAACTTCCTCCACACGGAGGGCATTTTGGAGAGCATCTACATGAGACACAGTAGGCTCTGCCTCTGGGTCAGTTCTGACAGCTCTATCCACATTGTCTTTCCCAGACCACGTGGTCACCAATCTCCACTCTTGTTCTTTCCAAGCCCCTGATCATTTGGCCAGACCATTAACTACTGCTCAGGAACCAATGGAGATCTGTTCCTCAGGCCATCTTGCCTTCAAGGAAAGTGACCAATAAGATACAATGTTTTAAATTTTGCCCTTGATAAGATTTCTCTTCCCCATCTTCTTCTGGGGCCACCTCTGAATGGGACAGCAGGACCACAGGAGTCCACTTTCAGTGGACAAGCTGTGTGTAAACTCTGCTTGGTTCTTTTCCTCCCTGGTCAACTGGCTATAGGAAATACTCCATGAAATTATAGATGTAAGAAGTGATGGGAGGGCAGGACCACAGTATATGAGATGTCCCGCAGCTGGGTTTGGGTGACAGGCCACGCATGTGAACGCACATAGTGAACGCACATGGTGCCTCCAGTTGTAACACTCCTTCCGGGCAGTTTGTGCCTGAGCCTTCTCATTCTTTGTGCATCTAAAGTCCTGTAATTATAATTCCAGTGGTTTTTTTTTTTTTTAATGTATCAGATTTTGGTATGCCAGCTTTGCCAAAGAGTCTCTTTCCATCTTTATGTTCTACATATTAAGTAAAAATATCAGTCCTCGAAATTTTGTTAGCCTCTACTTTTTGATTACGCAATTTTGATTTAATGTTAAAAATTCAATCAATATAACTCACTATATTTATGAAACAAACAAGAAAAATTATACAATCATCTCAAGAGATGTAGAAAGATCATTCAGTAACATTCAGCATCCATGGCAGGCAGGCCTTGAATCCAGCCCTAGCAGGGCCTTCCTACTGCCTCTGAGGGCTACTTTGTGAATTATTTGTTTATTTATTTATTTTTACTGGAGGATATTTGCTTTATAATATTGTGCTGGTTTCTGCCATACATCAACACGAATCAGCCACAGGTATACATATGTTCCCTCCCTCCTGAGCCACCCTCCTGCCCCCTTCCCCATCACACCCCTTTAGGTTGTCACAGAGCACTGGGCTGAGCTCTTGGTGTCACACAGCAAATTTCCACTTTTTGTCTGTTTTACATATGGTAATGTATGTAATGTGTATGTTTCCATGCTATTCTCTCAATTTGTCCCACCATCTCCTTCCCCCCCACTGTGTCTGTTCTCTATGTCTGCATCTCTATTGCTGCCCTACAAATAGGTTCATCAGTACCACTGTCAGATTCTACTTTGAAATCATTTAGTTATTTATGTGGTTTTGGTGATTAGATCCTGAACAATCTTTTCACTTTCTTCTGTAGTTATTGGACCACTCAGTCATTCCACCGCTTATTGAGTCAACTTAGGTAATTTATGTATTTCTAGTAATGTTTCCATTTTATCCATAATAGCTTTCTAATTTACCTGTTTTCAAAAAAGTTTTGACATTGTATTATACATGTCATTTGTGCAAAATCTGTATCATCTTCTCTGTATCATTCCCTTTGCCATTTCTAAGGATACTTTTTCATGATTCGTCTCTTTTCTTCTCAGTCAACCTAGCAGTCTGATCAGATCTTAATTTTATCAATTCTGTTAGATTTTTCTTTCATTAATATTTACACTTTTTTATTCCTCTCTCTTACTTTCCTGAGAGTATTTTATTATACCTTTCTGGCTCCTCAAATTGAATATTCAGGATATTCTAAAAAACCATCCTAACAGTTATCTGTTTGCCTGTAAGCTCCACAGAGAAACCTCTCTCTTTCGGTCACCGACCTACCCTCAGCACCTAGAGCTGTGCTGGCCTATAGCAGGCACTCAGAATATCTTTGTGCAGGGAATGAGACATTGGCTTTACACAAAAAAGTTTAAGACTATGACTGCTCTGAGGAAATCTTCAGTCAGAGTATTTAGGTTTTGGTGTGAGATATTGTTAGCCCTTTCAGGCATTTTGTCATCAGATTTAAAAAATTTTTCAGTTTAACTTGAGCTAGTTAGAGGAATCGCCAACTCAATGGACATGAGTTTGAGTAAACTCCAGGAGATGGTGATGGACAAGGCCTGGTGTGCTGCAGCCCATGGGGTCACAAAGAGTCGAACGTCACTGAACTGAACTGAGAACTGAGTTAGAGGAATATTTGAAAATTTCCAAGTGGTTAGACTTGAGGTGAAGACCTTATTTTTTTTGTTGGTAACTTCTAGATTTATTACGTTATGATCTGGGAATATGCCTCATCTGATTTCTCCTTTTTGGTTTCTGAGATTTTTGTGGCCTGTGTGTTATGTGGTAAATTTTTATTTTTGTTCTATAAGGATCTGAAAATAAAACAGATAGTTTACCTTTGGGCTACACATGAAGCTTGTTAAATTTGATAGTCAAACCTTCTCTTTACTCAATTTGATTTTAGGTTATGATAAACCCTTCCACTATGCCTATGGTTTGGTTGAAGTTCTTTTTTATTTCACATCTTCCTGGCAGACTATACTTTTTATTTGAAGAACATTTATATTATTTATCTTGCTTAATGTGTCTTGTCTTGAATTCTACTTCGTCTGATATGAACATATCCTACATTGCTTTGTCAGCTTTTGCCTGGATTATCTTTGCCAGACCTTTCATGCTAATCTTTGTTATTTTGTTATAAGTGAGTATTTTGTAACTGACTGGTCTATAACTGGATTTGTGGGTATGACTGTGTAGAAGAATGTGCGTGTGTGTGTGTGTGTGTGTGCCCAATAAAGAAACTTAAGTGTAAGTCACAGGTGTATTGTAACAATAAACTGTTTGCTCTTCCTGCCATTCAGTTTCATATTTCTGTTAATTATTCTTTCTCAATATTTTCTTTTTTCCCTTTTCTGAATTTTGTTGGGTTGACAAAGCCTTGACTGTTACTTGTTTTTCCTCTTGTGTTTTTAACTTCCATATCATATCCATATTACTATTAGTTGTTGTTCAGTTGCTGAGTTGTGTCCAACTCTTTGCAACCCCATGAACTGCAGCACGCCAGGCTTCCCTGTCCTTTACTATCTCCTGGAGTTTTCTCAAACTCATGTCCATTGAGTTGGAGATGCCATCCAACCATCTCATCCTCTATCCCCTCTTCTCTGGCCCTCAATCTTTCCCAGCATCAGGGTCTTTTCCGGTGTGTCAGCTCTTCGCATCAGGTGGCCAAAGTATTGGCATCAGTCCTTCCAGTGAATATTCAGGGTTGATTTCCTTTAGGATGGACTGGTTTCATCTCCTCGCTGTCTAAGGCTTTTCCAGCACCACAGTTCGAAAGCATCAGTTCTTTGGCGCTCAGCCATATTATTAGGACTCATCTTTAAATTACAAGCAAATGTATTTCAATGTATCATTTCTTATTTACATTAAGAATTGAATAGAATATGGTTTATCCACTGAATAAGACATGTCTTTTATAAGAGATGGATACTCAGCTTAAATTGGCTTAAGAAAGATTTTCATAACTGAGGAGCCCAGATGTCCAGACTAAGTTTTGATGCCAGCTTCTCAGAGAGCTGTCTAGAATACTAACTGCTGGCATCTGGCAGGCTGGTGGAAAATTGAACTTTGACTGTTGAGATAAGGGTAGCTTTCAGTGGACATTCAGCTTGTTACCAGGCAACCTGAGCTTCCATAGTCATTTGCTGGATAATTCCCTACTCCCCCTTCATGTGCTTATTATTTTCTATTCCCTGGAATAATTTAATGAGGATTGAGAATGTCCGTTCCTTCGGCTTTGTAGAACTCCCCTCTGAAATCTTTTTTAGGGATTAGCTCTTTAACAACTTTCTCTACTTCTTTTAGTAGATTTATCTATTTAGACTTTTTCTCTCTTCTGGGGTCAGTTTTAATAAATAATGTATTCCTAGAAAATCAATATTTCAACTAGATATTTCAAAGTTATTTGCATAGAGTTATGCAGAGAAACATCTTATAATTTTTAAATTCCCTCAGTTTCAAAGGTTATTCCCACTTATCTTTCTTGTCTTGGATGTGTGTGCTTTCTCATGCATAATCGTCTCTTATTGTCTGACTGACAGATGGAATCAATGCTCAGAGCAACCTGGGAGCTCACTTGTTGAAGATGACAGTGCTTCTTTCATCCCAGGTCTTGGGAAAACTGTGGGCAGCAAAATCCCCATCTCACTCTACCCCTTCCAGTTGGACTTCACATGAGCAAAACTAAACTGTTGTGCTAAGCAAGTGATATTTTTGGAATTTACCCATTATAGCACCTTAGCTAATATACAGATTTTCTTTTATTATTTTTATAATTTCATCGTTACAATTAAGATCCATTTGGAATTTTAAGAGAGGAAGTAACATGGAAAGCTATCCTTGTTTTTTTTTTTTAAGATGCATGGTGAGTTATACCAAAACCGTTTATTAAACGGCATTTTCCTCTCTGATTTAAAATACCATCTTTACCTTAAACTAAATTCTCCTATCACTTCTGTCCTTTTTTTGAAGTCTTAATTTTTCTTTAATTAGTCTGCTGAAAAGCCAGGACTGACTGCTGTTGGTCTTGATTGTTCTTTATCAAGTTTTTGCTGAGATGTACTGTGCTTTTTCAAATATAAATTCAAATCTTTCCTTACTTAAGGAATGTTCTCCCCTTTCTTGAGCTCTTTGCTCTCTCTCACCACATCCCTTTTTGCATTTTCAGAATTCTCCTTTAAAGAGGTATGGATGTGAGAGCTGGACTGTGAAGAAAGCTGAGCACCGAAGAATTGATGCTTTTGAACTGTGGTGTTGGAGAAGACTCTTGAGAGTCCCTTGGACTGCAGGGGATCCAACCAGTCCATCCTAAAGGAGATCAGCCCTGGGTGTTCATTGGAAGGACTGATGCTGAAGCTGAAACTCCAGTACTTTGGCCACCTCATGCGAAGAGTTGACTCATTGGAAAAGACTCTGATGCTGGGAGGGATTGGGGGCAGGAGGAGAAGGGGACGACAGAGGATGAGATGGCTGGATGGCATCACTGACTCGATGGACATGAGTTTGGGTGAACTCCAGGAGTTGATGATGGATAGGGAGGCCTGGCGTGCTGCGATTCATGGGGTCACAAAGAGTCAGACACGACTGAGCGACTGAACTGAACTGAACTGAAAGTGACCTTCAGAGCTACTACCTATTAAAAACAATTGTAGTTGAAGATTTGTGTTTATGAACTGTTTATTTCATCAATGTATTGGAGTATAGGGCTTCCCTTGTGGCTCAGCTGGTAGAATCTGCCTGCAATGAAGGAGACCTGGGTTTAATCCCTGGGTTGGGAAGATCCCCTGGAGCAGGGAACGGCTACCCACTCTAGTATTCCAGCCTAGAGAATTCCATGGACTGCATAATCCATGGGGTCACAAAGAATTGGACACGACTGAGCGACTTTGACTTCACTTCAAAGTGACCTTCATTTGGCAAACATGTTAGTCATTTCTGAATTCTCTTTCTCCTTCGTAATAGCCTGCTCCAGTTTTATCTGTGTGAAATCCTTCAAATCTCTCAAAAAAATGTGGCTCAGACGTTTTCTCAAATTATTATTTTTTTTAAAATTGTATTTATTTGGTTACCCTGGGTCTTTCTTGCTGCACACAGGCGTTCTCCAGTTGTGAGCAGTGGGGGCTGTTCTCTGTTGTGGAGCATGGCCTTCTTGCGGCAGCTTCTCTCGTCGCAGAACACAGGCTCTAGGCAGTGGGCTTTAGAAATTGCAGCACGTGGGCTCAGTAGTTGTGGCTCACCGGCCCCAGAGAAAGCAGGCTTCTATAGTTGTGGCACGTGGGATCTTCCCAGACCAGGGATCAGGTCCCCGTCCTCTCCACTGGCAGGTGGATTCTTATCCACTGTACCACCAGGGAAGTCCCAAAGTTATCTCCTATTTACTGAACTCACTCCTTTCCACTGGAGGCCTGTTCTGATTTTGTGCCTTTGTCTCCTCTTCTGAGCATCTCTTTCTCCTCTTGTTCTTTATTATTATAGCTAATGTTTTGATTTCTCCTATTTATAACTGAAAGTCTAGATCTTTCCTCTCCAAGTATTCTACTGCACACTGCCTCCATGGGATATTAAAAGGGATCACGAGAAAAAAGTTCAGTGGTTCAGTAAGTGTGATAAATGATGAGTTGAAATATTTTTTTAAAGTTACTGATGAAATAACACCAAATAACAGTGAGGATATAGAGGACATGGAGCCCCAGAAACTCCTATACATTTCAGGGGGAGTGTAAGCTGGTACTCTGTAAAGCAGTTTAGAGGTTTGCATGCACCTCAAAATTCCACTTCCAGGTAAAACCACCCAGGAAAAAGGCGAAACGTGTTCACACAGAGTCTAGTACAGAGTACAGAGTCTAGTACAGAGAAGTATTCATAGCAGCTTTGTTCAAGCAAAAGTCGGAAAACTCTAAATATTTACCAACAGGAAAATAGATAAACACATTGTAATAAATATGTATCTTACCATGGAATAGTCCTCAACCATTAAAAGTGATGAACCTCAGACACATGCAGTAACGTAGGTCAATATTACAGATAATACATGGAGTGAAAGAAACCAGACACAAAGGAGCACATATTGTGTAAGAATCCATAAACACGAATCCTCAGAACAGGCAAAACTAATCTATTATTATAGATCAGTTGCCCTTGGGGTGGGGGTAGAGGTGACGGGCCAGGGGAGTGAGCGGACTTCCTGGGGTGATGAAAGTGTTCAGTGTTGTACAAATGATAAGACTGTGGGTTATGTGGGTGTGATCTTTTGTCAAAATTCACGAGACTGCACATAGTAACTGTGCTGAATGTAAAATAGAATAAAAGTGACTATAAGACCTCTCAGAACCTTGGATGCCTAAGACCTACTATGAATATCAAAAGGAGGGTGTGGGACACAAGGTTTCCTGGCCTTATTTGAGTCTTGCTGGGGAGGTATGGGCAGGAACTGTTCCCTTCCAAGTGCAGAAACTGGGAGCAAATGGACATGTGGGGGCAGCAGCCACAGGATTGCTTGTGCCTGACATCCTGGGTCTCATGGAGCTCTGCCCATACCACGAGGTTGGGGCAGGGGCGGGACAGGTCTCTGTGGCCTGTTCCAGAGGAGTCCAGGCCACTCTTCCTGCTCCCCACCCACCCAGTCCTATAGCTTCTGCCAGCAGGGCCTCAGGTGTCCACAAGGGACTAGGCTGTAATAGCCAATAGCAGTAGAGAAGTTTCTGGCATGGCGGGAGCTGCCACTGCTACCAAGATCCCCCTTGCTTTCGTCTGTGGTAATTGCGGGGCCCTGTCCTCTCTGTCTTGTGTGAGCCTCGCACACCCCTCACTGACTCAGCATGCAGTCCTAACTGGTGAAGCCTGAGCATCCAGCTCCCAAGGCCTCCTTCTGCCCCTCTGCTCAGCCCTGCCACCCAGAAGCTCGCTGGTGGGAAAACTGGTCCCCAGTCTGGGTAGGTCATGGGCTGTGCTGCACCAGTGGGCTTCTCATTTTGCTTGTTCTCATCTACTTCTCAGCTTCTAGAAAGCCTGCAGAATGACTCATTTGTCAACAGTACCTTTACTGTTTTCTAACACTGCTATAGTGGCTTCCCAGGTGGCCCAAGTGGTAAAGAACCCACCTGCCAATGCAGGAGACGTAACAGATGCAAGTTCAACTGCTGGGTCAGGAAGATCCCCTGGAGAAGGGCATGGCAACCCACTCCAGTATTCTGGCCTGGGAAATCCCATGGACATTCCAAGAGCCTGGCGGGCTATGAAAGGGTTGGACACGACTGAAGCGACTTAGCATGCGCGCACACAACACTGCTATAGAGATGTTCTCATTTTTCTCTTTCTTCTGTCAGTGCAAAAGGGACAGAGCAGACACTTTATGAATGAACCAGGCTGTGTGTGTGCATGTGTGTGCGCACGCGCGTGTGTGTGAATGTCCATTCAGCCTGAGCCCAGGCAAAGAGAAGGGGCTGGAGGAGAGGCTGGGGAGGTGGCCTGGCAGGCGGCGGACAGCCAGCCCTGTGCAAGGTCCTTGCTGGGCGCGGGAATGACATTGCTGTGTGGCGGGGCTGACAGATGCTCCACGGGAGATTAGGAAATAAGTCTGCATCTCCCCTGGGCCCTGATACCATCAGCAGTGAAGAGGCCTGTCTGATTTCATTACAAATCTTCCATTCCCGGGGCTTAGAGCTCAGCCTCCGGACTCACAGGTGTGGGAGGACAGTGGGCCATGGGAAGGACATTTTGCTTTTAATCGTGGTCATTAATCTGGTGCTAACAGCTGGTCTGTCCTGCAGGAGGGGAGGGTGGGGGTGGCACGAAACCCATCAGTCGGGACCCAGTTGGCTCTGCTGCTTTGTTTTCTAGGAAGCAGGAAGCAGGAAGCAGGAGGGGAAACCTTCCTAATCTCAGTTTCACGGCCCCCTTTCCTGGCCGCACTGGGAAGGATCTCGGTTGGCTTTCTCCTTGGATTTGGGGGGAGTTTCCTGGAGCCTGTCAATGACTAGCTCCCAAGCCACGTTCCTTGTGTTTTCCTAGGGACAGGGCCACAGCGGTGTGCAGTGGCACCTTGCCGAGGGCCTGGCCTTGCCCCAAAGTCAAGGTGTGTCCCAGTGAGAAACGTGGAGTAGGATTACTTACCAGGGCCCAGAGAAGCATCTGGGGTAGCCCAGTGAGGACCAGGAGGGAGTGGGGAGAGGCCCCAGGCAGAGGGGACAGAGCTAGAGGGAAGGCCAGTGTGACCACAAAATGGGAGTGTGGGCCAGACAGTGTACATGTGTGCATATGTGTGACAGCATACATGTATGTGCACGTGTATACATGTGATGGGGAGGGCAGGTAGGGGAATTTGCCAAATTCTATCCTGTCTCCATCCATCCACAACCCTGAGCTGTCCCTCCTGCAGGAATGACTCTGGCAGGCCCTGGGGGTGATTTAGAGCCCTGGGTCCACCCTGGGAGCTTGCTAGCATCAGACAAGTACCCAGTGGTGGGTGGGCCAGAAGGAGCATAGACCAGGTAGGGAGAGGCCCTGTGGAGTTGGAAAGGAGGCAGGCAGACTGAGGCCTGGAAGGGTGAACGGAATCCTGACAGGCAGAGTCAGGGTGGTGAGTGAAGAGGGAAGGTGTGTGCTGCTGGGGTTCCTGGCCAACCGACTACTGAAGGGTTGCTGAAGGTTACTGAAAACAGAGGGTCCGCTGGCAGTGGACTTGAATCCTGGGTGGCAGGCCTGGGGTCTGGTTTTTGGGCTTAGAGGCTGCACCTATGAGGACACCATTTGGAAGGTGGCTCTATGCCCTCAGACCCCCTCAGCCTGAAGGGAGCCAAGAGCAAGGCTGGGGTGGCTGCAGTCACACTGTGTGCTGGGACCCCAGAGACCCCGTGCAACCCTGGGGGCAGGGGCAGACATGGGGTCACTGAGGCTTGGGGAGGAAGAGCGACTTGTCCAGGGTTACATGGAGCAAAGCGTGTTTGAACCCAGGCCCTTCTTGCTATACTGGGGGGCCTTCAAGAAAGAGGGAAGCCCAGCCCTGCTCACCTCCTCTCTCCAGCAAGAACAGCCTGGGCACGAATGAGGGAGTGGGCAAGATGCCCAGGTCAGCCCTGGTGCCCCTGGGGAATGATGTTTGGTGCTGGTAAGGTCTTTTGCCTCCTCAAAGGAAAACCTAGACTCTGGTCACCTATTAGGGATACTTTGAGGTAGAAAGTCAGTAAGGCCCCATTTGAACGTGGAGCACACCTACCCAGGGTAGGTTGGGCTCAGTGTGGGGAGCTGCCACTCGCTCTCCCACTTATGGAGTTCAGTGACCTTGGGCGAGTCACGGCTCCTCTCCTTTCTCACTGGAAAAATGAGGGTAAGAACAGGATCCACCTGGCAGGGTTAGTTACACTGAAGAGGAAATGTATTATGTAGGCAAAGCACGAGTAACGGTATCTGGCTAAAGGAAGCTGCTAGCTGCAAGCGGCTGCTGCTGTTGCCATCTTACAGACCCATTCGGAGGAAGCACAACCGTTCAGTAGCCAGGGAGTTTGTCCGAAAGGGCAGGTGTCACCTCGACATCCTCCTCATCTGCTCCCTCCCAGGGTTTCCTCAGGACGCCTGACCAAGCCAGGAGACATTGAATCTGCTTCTTAAATATTTCATGATCTAGCCCTGCTCTTCCATTTTCATGGCAATGAGTTGAGCTGAGGATCTCCCAGCCTCCCTCACCTGGTTCTCCCCGCCCATAGACTCCCCCTCTGAACCCTTCTCTACTGCAGCAGACAGAAAGAGGGGTTTTCTCCAGCTCAAATCTGAGCCTCTGAAAGCTTCCTGGGGCTCTCGGTGTGCAGACACTCCCTTGTCTGGAATGCTCTTACCATACTTTGTCTACCCGGCGTACTTCTATTTATCCTTCAAAACCTAATGCTAACACACCTTCTGGAGGCTTCCAGACTGCCCTTCCTCCCCAAGTCTGAGACAGTGTGCCTAGTGTTTAACACTACCTTCAATGCTGTGTGACCTCTATGACAGTTTATATTTTACTATTGTGCAAACTCCTTGGGCCTATCTACCCTCACTGCTAACCAGGGTCTGGCTTGTGTCAGTTTTAGTTGACCCAAACTGAATTTGTTATTAAGGATTCTCTGGTCTATGGACGTTACTATACCAGGGCCATGCTGTGTGGCCTTGGGCATGCTCCTTCCCTCTCTGGGTTGCAGTCTTAGGATCTCTATAACGAGGAAAGTGAAGTTGCTCAGTCGTGTCCGACTCTTTGCGACCCGTGGACTGTAGCCCACCAAGCTCCTCCGTCCGTGGGATTCTCCAGGCAAGAATACTGGAGTGGGTTGCCATTTCCTTCTCCACTATAATGAAGAAGCTGCCTGGATCTCTGAGCTGTTTTGAGTTTCTGGAACTTCCCAGGTCTGCCTGCCTACTCTAGGGGTGAACAAAAATTTGGGGGGTGGGCTGGTTCTTAGTGCCTTACAGACCACCTGCCTCTCCTGTTAGCAACTTTGTCCCCTTGGAACCAGGTGACTGGTATTATTGGGAAACAAAAGGACTTTCGCAGAAGTTAATATTTCTTTCTTTTCCCCAAAGAAATGGATAAACCTCATTAAGCCAAGACAAGGGAACTAGGTCATGCCCGATGATGCCAAGCAGAGGCTTGTGAGTGAAGCAGGCTATTAAATTTCAGATATAAAAAATATTCTGTTCCTTGTACCTGCCTGATTACTTTATTAGCACAAAAGATAAATTTAAACCTCAGGCTTATGACAAAAAGAAGTAAGTTTGCACTCTCCTCCTAATTAAACCAAGAGAAGCCAGCCTGATCCAAGGACACCCGGCCCACTCAATTAGTTAACATTTATTACAATCAGAAAACAATCTAATTCAATTAAATGTTTCCACAAAAGTGGTTTAATGACTTTTCCCAAAATAAAGTACATTCGACCGGAGCATTTATTATGCCAAGGCCCAGTTGTCGGTCGTAAGGGGAGCCAGAATGACAGCCCTGATGTGGCTCTGTGGAGAAACAAGGATGGGACAGGCACGGCCGGCAGGATCTGGGCTGAGCCCCTTGTCAGGGGAGAGGGATGCTTTCTGCCTCCAGTGTGCTGTGTTGCCTTGAACAGGCAGGAGGTGTAGAGAAAGGACAGTTAGCAGGGCTTTCTGAAACTTAGCCAGGAGATATTTGGAAAGCTGGAGAAACTGCCGTTTGAAAGCTGTGAACAGTTTTCTGACTCTCATGAGGCAGAGATTTGAATTCACATTGCCTTTGTTCAGCAAAAATCCCTTGATAGGTCCTGAGTAATAAAAACAGAAAGCAACTAGTTGGAGTTTGCTCTTTTGAGCTAACAAAATAGTATGAGCACATGCTATTGCCAGGCAGTGGGCTAAACACCTCTAATAGACTTAATCCTCACAATGACCCTGCAAGCTGGCACTCTCCATTGAAACCAAGGCTCTGAGTGTGCCTGAGGACCATAGTTAACTAGAGGTGAAGTGTGGATTCAAACCCAGGCAGCCAGACTCAGGGCAGAGAGGCCCGTGGCAAGCTCCAAATAACCGTGGGACCCTGGGGAGAGGGAGGCCTCTGCCGTCAGACTTGGGTGGGGCCCCAGAGTCTGTCCTTTTGAAAAGCCCCCTGGAGACTCTGGTGCTCTGGTCTTGGAGATCTGCAGTCTCTACATGGCTCCTGGGGTCACAACTGGCCCAACACCGCTGCTCAGCTGTGGCCTCAGGAAAAGGACAGGATGAGCTAAGTCCCTTCCCCTCAAAATCAGTTGCACCTACGTTGTCTGAACCTCATACAGTGTCATCAGCACTGAGTACAAGCTTTAAAAAGAGCTTTGTTAACCTGATAGGCAGCAAATGGGAAGCCAACAATAGGATTCAAACTAAAAATAAAAAGGCAGAGGAAGCAACACTTGCAGGATACACAGCAAACGTCAGTATTGGTCTCTTCTGGACGGTGACCCAGTGGGTCAATTTTATCCTCCAGATTTTCTACTGTAAACGTACATCTCATTTATAATCAGAAAATGCTATTAAAAGGGTTTTTAGGTTCTTAGTTTTTCTTTTCTCTTATTTCTAGAAAGGTTAAGCATTTGTATTCTTCTGATTCTTCTCTGACTTGTCTGTTCTCATCTCTCCATTGGCATTTTATGTTCTTAATGGTTGCATGAGCCCTTTGTAACAGGATTTTAACCCCATGTCCATTATATTTGTTGAAATGGTTTTTCTGCCTGGTTATTTACCTTTCAGTTTTGTTTCTAATGTTTTCAGTGGATGAAGGGTTATCATCTTTATGTAGTCAAACCTATCGATCTTTCCCTTTCAGATGCCTTCTATTGCTTTTTAAGTTAGAAAGTCCCCTATCAACAAGAGATAAAACAGGTATTGACTTAGCTTTCTTTCTAGTTCCTAGGATTCCTTTTCATTTTTCCTTTCCTTTGTGCCATGTAGCTCTTTGATCTGCTTGGGTTTCTTTGGGTTTACAGTGTGCAGATTAATTATTTTCCAAAGAGCTAACTGATTGACATCTTATTGGATAAGACTTTCTTTCCCTCCCATAGAGTAATGTCTAACTTATCCTATATTACATTTTTTATAGATAATAAGCTTTGTTTTTAAGTTACCTATTCTGTTATACTGACCTGTTTTTTCTTGTATCTCTATTACACTGTTTTGTTGATGATAGCTTTTTCATATACTTAAATAGCTTCTCAGTTTCAACAATTTGAGGGTTTCTTTCACATATTTGTTCTTCCAAGTGACTCAGAACCATTCTGTAAAGGTCAAAAAGAAAAAAAAAACAATAACCCATTGAGATTTAAAATTCAATGAAATATTTGAGAAGATAACATGGTTCTTCTATCCAGCCTGGGGGTTCAACTCTGTATCTATGCAACTTCTATTATAGTTCTTGAGAGAGCTTTGTAATTTCTCATGTTTCACTGTTTAACCATCCCTACAAGTATGTGGCTAGATGTCCAGAGAAGTGGAAATAATGATAAAAATAATATATTTACATATACGTATGTTATATAATTGGTTTCCCTGGTGGCTCAGCAGTAAGAATCTGCCTGCCAATGTCTACCAGTGCAGGAGATGCAGGTTTGATCCCTGCATTGAGAAGATTCCCTGCAGAAGGAAATGGCAACCCACTCCAGAATTCTTGCCTGGAAAATTCCATGGAAAGAGGAGCCTGGTAGGCTACAGTCCATGGGGTCTTAGAGCTGGACACGACTTAGCAATTAAACAACAACAATGTTATATAATGCTATCATTTTTAGTGAAAGAAGCTGCCTTTTGAGAAGTGCTATGATTGTGATGTCTATTGGGTCAGTCTTAAGTGAGAAAAGCAGTTTGCAGAGTATTGTACAGGTGTATGTGTATGGTTTGTGTGTATTTGCGCAAAGATCTGGCAAAGGGTTGAGCACTTTACAATCTAGATAACATGATAGGGAGGGAATGGAGAGGGTGGGTGAATGGAAAGTAGATTCCCTCCACCCCCACACCCCCCACCCACACACACGAAAAAGAAGAAAAAGGAGGAGAAAGTTGCCAAACTGCCTCTATGTTACCTCTATGGTGAGTGGTGGTCGCCCAGTTACCTTTTTCATCCCCGAAGCCGTCCTAGGAGGGCCCCATAGTAGCAACTGCTGGCTGGGTGGAGCTGGGCTGTGTTGATTTGGCAGGTTTTGCCCCTCTCCCCCTGTGGAGCGGGGTGAGGGGAGGCGAGGCTGCTCTGCACCCTCTTGAGTGGGAGGCCTCAGAAGGCGGCCAGTGCCTCCTCCTCAGGTGACACCCTCTTCTTGGCCAGCCCCTTCTGGAAGGAACTGGGATCTGACTGCTCAGCCTGGTGCGCCCCTCTGGACTTGCTCCCCCCCCGCCCCCGCCATTCCCCACTTTGCTTGTTTCAGGAAGGCTTCCTAGGCTGCCCCAGTCTGTCACCGTTGGCATGAATGACTGTAGGACTCAGAGCTTTCCCTTGGCACAGAAACAGGCTAGGACTTGTGATGTGGTGGGAAGAGAACTGACTTCCGAGGCAGCGGGGCTGGGTTTGAATGTCAGCCCTCATACTTACTGGCTGTGCTTGTTGTTCGGTTGCTGTCATGTCTAACTCTTTGTGACGCCATGGACTGCAGCACAGCAGGCCTCCCTATCCCTCACCATCTCCTGGAGTTTGCTCAAGTTCATGTTCATTGAATCAGTGATGCTATCCAACCATCTCATCCTCTGCTGCCCTCTTCTCCTTTCCCAGCATCAGGGTCTCTTCCAATGAGTTGGCTGTTGGCATCCAGCTGTGCAGGCTTGGAGACATTTCTCACCCACTCTGATTCAAGATTTCTTCATGTGCAGTGGGGGTCAGAGGGCTGGAGTGAGGATTAGAAGTGGGGAGACCTGGCCCAGGACCTGCAGGCAGGAGCCGCGGGCGCAGTGCTGTTCTTGCCCCTCCTGCTGCTAGGCCGATGAGGAGCAGGCGGAGTGAGGAGCAGGACGTGCACACCAGGCTGCGCGCTGGATCGAACTGCAGGCTGGCGATTTCAGATGGATGAGAGAACACTTCCAGTGGGAGTCACCCCAAAAGCTTCTTGGCTGAATGGGGGCCAGGAGAATGGGGAGGTAAGGACAGGCACAGTGTGGGCAGGGAAATCTCCAGTGTGTTTGAGCAGCAGAGAGACCAGCCTAGCAGGGTGTAGAGGTCTGCTTAGCAAAATGCATGGCCAGGGGGCGGGACTTGGGCTCTGCAGTTGGGTTGTCTTCTCTGGGCACCAGGAGGCCACTGACGATTCTGAGGGGTTGAAGGGGTCAGGGAGGAAGGCCATGAGTTCTGAGAGCTGCGAGGAAGAGCCAGACTGTCTTGAGGACAAATCCTAGTTCCCTCACTAGGGATTCGGTGCCAATAAAACCTCTGGCTTGTCTTCTCGTGGGTAAAATGGGATAATTCTAGAACCTACTTCATAGAGATGTTGTGAGGATAAACTAAGCTAGTTCAATCCCAAGAAACTCTTTCTTGATGTCTTTGAAACTCCTAGGGAAAAGCACTGACAAGGCACACAGATCCGTGTTCAAATCCTGAAATGGGCAAAATGGCGCCATCTCCTTGGATGGCAGTGGAATGAAGCTTGCTCCCACTGGCACTAGTCCAGGGCTCTCTGAACAGCACCCAGGCCAGTTGCCCAGAGTGCGTGGGAAAGGCGCAGGGTCAGGAGTTTGAGGAGAAAGAAGAGTCAGTGGGGGAAGCTGGGCTGCTCCAAGCCTGAGCAGGGAGGCCTGCAGAGCCTGACACACAGTGGGCTCTGTCCTCGGCATCGGGGGGGGGGGGGGGGTGAGTGGCTTGGGCAGGGAAGGCCGGGGCAGTGGGACTGGGGTGGTTTCGGGTGTGCCCCTGGGTGTGTGGTGGAGTGCGCTGCAGGGAGAAGAGGCACTTGTGGGGAGAGGAGGAACAGATGGCGAGCCACAGGCTTGCAGGTTTTCACTCTGCCCAACTTCCGACCCCTGGTTCCAGGACTCCAGCCCAAGTGTGAGGTGATTGCTCCAGGGAGCAAGAGCTCTGCGGCCCCCTGACAGAGATTCGGTTCCCCTCACCAAGCACATTCTCCAGCACCCAGGAGCCCTGCTTAGATTCTCCAGCTGGGACTGGTGACCAGTAATGCTCAGCCTTTCGGTTGCTTCCTCGTACCTTCAGAGGGTAAGCGAGCAGTTAGTTGGGATATGTGTGCGTGGAGAGAGAGTTACCTAACATCTCCAGGAGGTCAGGAGTTGTGTCCAGGCAGCCTGTTTCCACTCAGAGGTTTGCACATTTGAGAGAACTGGATCTTGGCAACCAAGATCCCTCCCCCTCCGCCCTGTATGCAATCCAGTTTTTAAGTTTCAGCTGTGAGCTGCCAACTGCAGCCCTTGGCTCCTGAGGCACTAATGAAGTCCCTTCCCTTGTAGAGCATGGGCTCTCTTACAAGGATGCATAATTAGCTGAGTCTTGGAGAAGAGCAGAGAGCTCACAGAGTGCACACCCTGTGCCAGGCACCCAGAGAGCTTCTCGTACCAGTAAATCCCAGGTAGGAAAGAACTCAAGATTCTTTGTGACCTGGGTTGAAAGAAGTCAGCTCCCAGGCATGTGGAAGCCAAAGAAAAGTTAAAGTGTTAGTCACTCATTTGTATCTGATTCTTTGTGACCCCATGGACTGTAGCCCACCAGGCTCCTCTGTCCATGGGATTCTCCATGCAAGAACAGTGGAGTGGGTTGCCATGCCCTCCTCCAGGGGATCTTCCCGACCTAGGTGATTGAACCTGGGTCTCCTGCATTGCAGGCAGATTTTTTACCATCTGAGCCACCAGAGAAGCCAAAGGCCCCACTCAAATGTCAGTGGTCCATCACCTCTGGACAATCCAGAATCAAAGGGAAGAGTGGTCTTCCTAAGGGCCCACTGACAGAATTCTTAGGAATGGATCCCATGCTGGGCAAGGTGCTGAAGGGGTAACAGGATCTCTCTCCAGTCATACCAAAAGTCAGAGGGATCCCATCTGTGGCCTTGCTCCACCCGCTTTGGAGCCTGACTTGGGCAACCCTGAACCCTCACCATCCAAGCCCGTATCTTTCAGGGGCCCCAGTTGGCCACTCTCCAGCAGAGCACTGGACAGCCACCCAAGCGTACTGTGTTCCCTCTCTATAATGTTGAGACCTCTCAGCTCCAACTGTCTCTTTCTTTGGTTCTCTCCCTCCAGAAGTCGGTTCACAACAAGGAAGGTAAGTTCCCTGAGCTCCTGTCCAGAAGCTGAGCCTATGTCCCAGGGAGTTGTCTCTCAGCTTTATCCTCTTGACCCTTCCTCCCAGGCCCAGGCAACATAGGGAGCTCTGAGGCCCACATCAGTACAGTTTTTCCTCCTCAGCAATATATAACTTGAGTCTGGAAATCACATTTCTGGAATATCCCTTAAATATTATGTCTGAAAGTTCTAGAATGCTTGCTGGTGGAGAGAAGCAGAAACACTGGGCTGGAAACAGTGTCCACGGTAAAGGGTTAAGAAATCTAAAATCTGGTCTAAATTCAGAGTCTACATGTTTGCACTTTCATCCATTCTACTCCAATGACGTGGCAGCTGTCACTGCCTCTGCCCACTGTGGACTCGTCCTGCCTGAGCCAGGAGGCCTCCTCTGTCTGCTACGGAAGCATCTGCTCATTAGCTTGTCTGCCTTTGTGAGGACCCAGTGTGTGACCGTGTACCTTTAGGAACAGGCAAAGGATGTGAATTCTGCAGCAGGTTACGCTGTACACGGTCCTGCTCTGCTCATATTGTCTGCAGAGCTCTGAGATGACCACTGAGAGGCTCAGCCTCAGCCAGCTAACCAAACCGTTTAAATAAACCCAGGACCTTTTAAACAAACCCAGGGCGTCAGAGGATGAGATAGCTGGATGGCATTACCGATGCAATAGACATGAACTTGGGCAAACTTCGGGAGATGGTGAGGGACAGAGAGAGGCCTGGGCTGCTGCAGCCCATGAGGTCCCGAAGAGTCGGACACCACTGGGCGACTAACAGGACCTCTATATGGTGACTGGTCACTAGGGGGCGATCTCACACAGCAAACCTGCAGCCCTCTGAGCTCTGGGGGAAAGCTGAAGGCCTTCACTTGCCCTTCTATGGCTGGTTTTCTCAGTTCAGGGAGGGAATGAATTGAAAACAAGTCCAGGTCAGCAGGGAGGAGCATCTGAGAAGGCACATCTCCTGCGAGTTAAGATGTAACCATGTCCGCGGCACGTCAGTGTGGAGAGAAGCTGAAAAGACAAGAGCTTGTCTGCTTTTACTGGATATGAAAATGAATTTATTTACACAGTAACATGATGCCACAGAGAACACAGCAAAGTACCACAGCAAACCAAAGGGCGGCGCCACCTGGTGACAGAGGGGACCTTTCGTTGGTAGGTTTCTACAACTCTAAAATATGTTAAGTAGAGAGGTGAAGCTCCAGGAAAGAACAAAAGAAACAAGATTTTCAAAAAGCGAGCATGGGCAGAGCCAGTGGGGAATGAAAGAGAGCGGAATGAGGACTGCCACGATTCAAACCACTGAAAGGACAACATCTTGCTTCTGCCCTCATCTCATACCAAAATGCCCGGCGTTATCAACAGAAAAATCCCATCCCGGTGTGTTCGCATGTAACACCTTTTAAAACTGCTAAGGGAAGGGATAACCAAGTAGTTATTTGGAGCAAATTTCCTGAAGCAGTGTGGTTTATCTTTCAAAAATGCTACCCTGAAGCCATAGGGCTGGTTCAACATTCAAGTTATCGGGAGCGCGGACACACACACTTTCCACACACTACACGGGCAAAGTGGATTTTCCATAATATAATATTTGTAGCAAAATATATGACTCTGTACTTCTGCTAGGTTAAAAAATGTCCGACCTCTTTTGATTCCCTGAAACTTTCTTGATTTAAAAAATAAAAGTGGAGGCAAACGGATGGGGAAAAGTGAGAAGCTGGAATAAATGCTGCGGCGTGGGAAACACCTGACGGGATGTCCCGGATGCAAGTCCCTGCAGCCCACCCGGGGAAAAGGGGAAAAGCTTCTGCATTGGCTGACGCAAAAACCTACTCTAATTTCAGACAGCTGCGGAGAGAGGGTGTGTAACAGCTGTATAGCACCTTGTACTTTCTGGGCACTTATAAATATTAAAATGGTGGTGATGAGTGGTGAACACCTCGGTTTATAAAAAATACTAGACTTTTTAAAAGAAATTTCCCAAGAGTTTTTTTTTAAACAAACCTATTGAAACTATCACATCTCTTTAAAAAAAAAACAACCAAAAAAAAAAAAACAAAACAAAACCCTCAGCTTTCAGTATTACAGGGATATGATGTTCCCAAGCTGAAGTTTGGGTGATTGTCACAATCATGTCAATGGGAGAGGGGATAGTTCCTTCTCTTGAAACGCTGGGGAATTTATAATCTTCCCAAGGTTTTCATTAGCATCATCTCCCCCCACCCCCAATACACAAAATGGACTTGTTTTTAAAAAAATAGGTGCTTTTTTTGAGGATGGTTTACTTGATCAGCGGAATACCTGGATGTGGGAATGCACGTGAATTCTCTTCCCATGGCGTCCGTCATAACTCAGCCTCATCATCTAAAAAACATCAGGACAAAGAGGCTTGGTTTCTTTGGTATAATCTCTGTCTAGAATCTTGCGTGGCACCACTCGTGGCTTCCCTAATGGCATCGGTTTTGGTCCGTGGAACCCCCACGTTTGGTGCTGCCGTCAGCACAGGCTGCGGCGCACAATTGAGCAAGAGCGGCACTTGGATTTGTCTTGGCGCAGCACTTTGGGCCTTTGAGAATATGGGCTTCAATGAGGTAAAACTAACCACCTGCTTTCACGGGCAGCCATCCTGTTCAGTCATTAGGCTGAACCAGAATTTTTACTCCTTGTCAACTAGTAAGGGGAATTAAAAAAACATGTCAGAGTTAGCCCAGGAAGTCAAGTTACTCCCTGCCCATCCCAAGTATGTTCATACCTTATTTATACATCTAGAATCACTTGGAATACAGCGCAGTATCCTAAGCCCATCCCAGTTTCTGGAACTAACCCATATTTTTTTCAGATTGCTGCTGGTAACATCTAAAAAAAACTCCTATCAGCAAAACTAAGTCAGGTAATTTCCTAGCACCAAAGTATTCTTAATTCGAATGTGAGAAGTGGAGTGCAATCCTTCTATGTCCTACTATTTAGTAGGCCCCAAAGATCTTTCATGGATATTTTATAATGCTAGACACTTTAAAATACAATTTTAGGTAGTCTAATTCCCAGGATTATCATTAATATTTCCAGAGGCTCAGATCTCTTGGTTTAGTTTTCTAAGTTCACAAACTTGGACTGAGTTTGGAAGCACAACTGGCCCCAGTGACAGTGAAAGGCTACTCAGACCCTTAAAATTCTGACCAACAGATTTTACTTTTGGGCCCTCAACATCAGTAGATTAGGGAATGTGAGTGCTGTGCTCCCCTGTATATCTCAGCCGGTTTATCTTCTGAGGGCAAAACTTAAAACCCACTGCCATACTCCTGGCTTCCAATTCTGACTTAGCCTATGGGTTGGTGGACGTCCTTCACCATTCTTTTGTTGTTGATGCCATGGGTTGCAACTGCTCTTTCCACCATCTTGCTGTTATTCTGGATGAATTAGCTCCTTGGCATCATGCTAGTGCACCAAGGGCTCTCAGGCGAGCAAGGGAGCCCTTTCACAGCCCCCCCTCCTTTCCGTGGAATATCTAATTTCTTTCCTCCCAGACGAGGTTAGCATGCTAACAAGGCACTCTGCTGTACATTCAGTCTTGGTCTTGGCTACTCCAGCCATTGTCCCGTTTACCTAAAAGTGTACGAGAGATTATTCTTGCTCATGTGGCTTAAGGAAAAGTTCCAATAGCGGCTTAATTGTTCAAATTCTCAATATACATGGAAGAATCTATAGTACAGACTTCAAAAGAAGAGAAAAAATCCAATCCGTATTGAAGACAATAACTTGATGTTACTTGAGAAAACTTAAAGTGCTATACTAGTCACAATCCAAAACTCATATATATATATATATTATATGTATAAATATGTATGTCTGAGGGCAGGATTTCTTCGCAGTTGATGAATGAATTCAAAGTTTCTGCTACAATTAAAATGGAAATGCAAAATATTTGTGTTAATATGAGACTGAACTTCATCATTTTGGAAAAATATTTGGAGGACCGTCTGACAATACCTCTTGCCTAGAAATAGGGTTATCTTGCCTATTCCGTTCTCACCTGTAACACTTTCGTCCTTCCCCACTTTACATCCTTTGGCCCTCACTCAGAGAACTATTAATCCAGCCACTGATCTCAGAGCAGCCCGAGTCCCTTCCTGACTAGCTGGCGTTCATCTTTTGCCCTTAACAAGTCCGACTATGAAAACAGTACTAAACACATCTAATGTGAAAAGGTGCTCGGTTTGCCAGTGCTATAGATAATGGTAGTGGAGGGTGTCCGTGCTTATAATACTATCGAGTTAAAATGAAGAAGACTGGATCCAAGCCAAAACAGAAACAGGAGAAAAAAAGGAGGGTGGTGGTGGTGAAGGATACCTAGAAAACAAATAAAGGGACCAGGAAACATTCTTCATTAAATATGAAACTGCATTAAATAGCCAACATTCAAATTCACACGGGCTAGGCAGCATGAGAGTGACATTGAGAAAGCGTCTCAATGTGCAAACCACGGAGAGCAGGCTGCTGAGGGGGCGTGCTGGTTGACAGGGTAGTGGTCTCTGCGCTGCCACTTCAGTGTATAACTGGCAGGGGGTTATGTGCACATGGGTTAGCTAAGGGCAACCTACTAAAGCCTGCTAGGCAAAGTGGGGCCAGGTTGCAGGACACCGAGAGAGCGGGCTGCTGGCCTGCAGCGGCGCGCCATCCTGTGGCTGTTCCCAGGGGCAGAGCCTTGTCTCTGGCCAGAGGAGACAGGACTCTGTGTGGGCCAACCAGCTCTCCTCCCTGGAAGTCCTGACCTGCTGGCCGGGAGGACAGGGCATCCCCCAGATGGGCCTCATGACTCCCATTCTCTCAAAAAATAAGAAAATGAAGCAAAGAAGAGCACGATAAAATACATTCTTCTCCTTTCTTGATCCTCTTTGATATAGGTGAATCACATGAAAGGTGGTTAATAATGTTAAAAGTTTAGAAATTACCAAAAGGCCACTAACGTGCTATCTAAATAATACTGCACAATCAGGCTTGGCTTTAACAAGCTCTGCATCGGCTGATGCGGGGCCCAGGGCCATCTTGCCCACCAGGCAGAGGATGTGTCTGTCAACCTTGCCACAGGTTGCTCCCCCAGAGGCCTGGCCTCTACTTCCAGCAGGCATGTGCACACACATGGGTATACACGTGTACACACACTCACACTGTCTGAGTGACTCTTGGGATTTCAAAGTTGAAGTAAACAGAACAGATACTCACAGTTTTGAATAACACACACACACACACACACACACACACTGTGGGTGGAAGGGACACTCGTCTCAGCGCAAATATGTGCCAAGGGAAGAAGGGGATATTCTGTGGATATTGCTTCAGGTGAAGTTGCAACATAAACACTGTATATACAGCTAAAAAAAAATACATACAAAAATTGCACATGTATCCATAGGAGGGGAGCACAGACCCCAGGCAGGGTGCTCTCGGCCACCCACCTCAGCAATCCAAACTCCCCATGAGCTGCCCTCAGTGGTGTTTCTGAGTCACCGGGAGCAATGTGCCTGGGCAGCTGGGAGGCAGTCTCTCTAGACAACGTGGGCATTGCGAGGCGGAGGTCGGCGGTCTCGTCAGTGGCCTTCTCCCCTTCCTCTGCCTTCTGGCCATCCTAACAGCCAGCCACACTGTGCCCTTGAGGGAGTTGTTACAGCTCAAAGGATAGCCATTTCCATGCAGAGCTGTTGTCTACAGCATTTGGTAGACTAGTTAACACTGGCTGCTGATAGAAGGAGGCTGGCCAATTATGGCTCAGGGGAAAACTGTGATCTGGGTACTGGTAGCCCTGGCTGCCGAGGCTGACAGCTCTGACAGTAATCAAATAACTGTCCTTTAAACTCTGTTCCCCTGATGGCCCCTAGAGAACGGCACGTGCAGGAACACCATCTCCTTATGTCCTGCTAGTTATTTGTAAGATCTGCACTCTGCCCTCCTGGGGCCCTAGTGACACCACCTTGGGTCAGCTCTGTCATGGGCTGATACACCCAAACTTCACTGGCAAGTGGGGACAGAAGCAAGGTGAAGGAGGTTCAGGCAGTGGCAGCACGAGGGGAGACTTAGGGCCGTCCTCCACACAGTGCACACACTTACTGATAATGGAAACCAAATGGGTGCATGACCCTAAGGATGGATGCTCTCTTCTTGTCCTTCTACCCTCTGCTAGAACAAAGGATGCAACTCCCAGAACCAAAACTGGGCTGATGCTAAGGATGGCAGTTCTGCCTGGTAAGAGGGCCCATTATTGATCCTTTAAAGGAAAAAAGTCTGTTGTGAAAGTTTAGTAGATGATGGTAAGTACTGGTTAAATCTGTCTATTGCTAGTGAGAATAAATACATGATGTTAAAAAGACAGGTGATACTCAGAGTTCCGGAGGAACTTGACCCAGCTCATGGAGTTCAAACCAGAGGAGCTGTCACTTCAAGGATGCATCTTCATATTTCCTGCACTTGGGGACAGTTAGGGCGGAAGGTGTTCCCATGAATGGCAGCTGCACATATGTGCGGCTGACTTTCCCTAATGTTAAGATGGACTCAGCGTCTCACTGGACTTGGATGGGGAGGGAAGGCTTGTCTCTCTTCTTTCCTTGAATTCTGTATGAATACCAGGAGGGGGAAGTGTGTGGGCAACTTGAAGAAGGTGACACATGAAGTAAGACCAGTGACTGGGACATATTAACGGGGCTGCAGGATTTTCACAACACAGCTGAGAGAGTCCGGAGTGGCAAAAGCCAGATACTGAGCACAAAGCCAGTCCTCCAGGCTGATGCCACCCTCCCGGTCCAGGGACTTCTCGGCAAACTTGATCATGAGCAGTGTGCGCTTGATGTCTAGCCAGTTCTGGAGCAGGGTGTTCCTGTGAGCGGGGCTGGGGGAGGCAGTGAAAGTCTGGAAGAGATCTTCCCGGGGGCCCCAGAGCAGACACTGGAGGATGCCTTTGGCATCTGAAATGAGGATCCGCTCAGAAGGGTTGGGATTTAGGAGGCAGCTGGCCAGCTGCTGCAGGCCCCGGGAATAGGGGGAGCGGAGCGGGATGCGGGGCAGGTCGGCCCGAGTGTACTCCTTCTCCTTCAGCTCTGGGTTCTCATCGAAGGGGTTGGGCAGGTGCAGCATTTCATAGATGAGGATGCCTGTCTGGAACTCGTCGCACTTTTTATATTGCGTGGCCGTGATGATCTCCGGGGCGAGGCGGGACTGGTCCCGGAGGATCTCAGGATCTACCAAATGGCTCTTCTGCTTGGCCTGGGAGAAGTTGCTGACGATGAGCCTCGTGGGACAGGACGGGGTGGGGCTGGGCTCTGCAGGCCCCAGGCCCTGGGTGGGCCCCCCAGGCTGGTAGTGGACGAGCAGCAGGTTCTCCAGACGCAGATCGCAGTGGGTGACATGGTAGGGTTTGAGGTGCTCCAGGCCCGAGCACAGCTGCAGAAGCAGCAGACACACTTGCCTCTCGTACGCATCCGGGCTTTTCCCATGCTGCGCCAGGGAGTCTCGCACAAAGTCGGCCACTGTGAGACAGGGAACCTCTCTGGTGATGACCACAACGTGGCTTCTCTGCTTCCTGCTGACGACTGCCTGGCTTTCTTTGTGGGACGACTCTGCTTCGGAGCCCAGGTCTGGGTCCTTCCCATCAGCTTCTCCTTTCACCTCTTCTGTTGCTTCCATGTCATCCTCTTCCTCTTCGGGGGCATCGGGATCCTCCCAGGGAAGCAGGCGCTTAGGAACTTCAGCAAGGAAGTGACCGCAGTCCTGCTGGATGTTAAAGTGGACAGCCAGACTCTGCCGGATAGCCAAGCTGTGATAATATTGCTGTGATTCTTTAGCTTTGCTCTTACAGATCTGAAGGAAGAAAGCAAAGAACACAATTTAAAATGCACACTATCAGAACAAGGCTCATGATTCGTAAAGAGGGGTTAACTAGAAGGTGACTGGTAGGAGTCTGGAGTAGCGACAGCAAGTGTTGCAGTGAAGATACAGCATTAGAATTGAGTTTTCCAGAAAGGGTTTTGGTGACCCTGTGTTGAGTTTCAAGAAACAGTGTCTTCATGCTTAATCCATCATGTGTATTACCTCTAGTCCTTATGTGTGCGTGTGTGCTAAGTTGCTTCAGTTGTGTCTGAATCTTTGTGACTCTATGGACTGTAGCCCGCCAGGCTCCTCTGTTCATGGGATTCTCCAGGAAAGAATACTGGAGTGGGTTGCCATGCCCTCCTCCAGGGAATCTTCCCCACCCCGGGATCAAACTTGCCTCTCCTGCGGATGCTGCATTGCAGGTGGCCTCTTTAGCGCTGAGCCAACAGGGGAGCCCTCTAGTCCTTACACCAGCTCTTTAAATAGGCTGTGGGTGTGTGCATGGTCAGTTGCTCAGTCATATCCAACTCTTTGTGACCCCATGGACTGTAGCCCACCAGGCTCCTCTGTCTGTGGAATTCTCCAGGCAAGAATACTGGAGTGGGTTGCCATTTCCTCCTCCAGGGGATCTTCCCAACACAGGGATCAAACCTGTGTCTCCTGCATTGCAGGCAGATTCTTTACTGCTGAGCCATCTGGGAAGCCCAAAGTAGGCTGAGGACTTAAGAATTTAAAAAACAAAAACAAAAAACACAAACGCAGGGCCACTGGTTTACAAATCTAAGTCTGTCCAATACCAAAGCTTCCTCCTTCCACTCTATCTTGCCCCTCATCTAGAAAACTGAAAAACAAAAAGTCATTTTCCATTTATGCTTTCTTTCTGTGGAGCTTCATAGCCAAGACTTACACAGCAGCTCAATAAATAGCTTATAACGTAGGCCAGAATACCTTATATCACTGGTCGGGAGACTGACATAGAATTGACCAGGTAAACTATGAGTCTTCCTAACTTTTCAGTGAGTGTCATTGTGATGGTCACAACTCAGGCACTCATGGGTCACTGGCAGGATAAAGAATAAAGTTTGAGAGAATCGTTGGTCTCATCTAGTTGGAGCAAAACTGGCATTTCAATGGCAGAAGTCTAAGTTTTACATTTTCTCTCCTTTTTCTTCTTGAACAACAATCTGTACTCAGGTTTTATTACTTAACATGTCTTGAAACTGTTCCATAGATAGCATACTATTAATAGTTTGTTTTTTTTATAGCGACATACATTCCAGTGCATGGACATACAGAGTTCAGTTACCCCTCTCTACTGGCAGACATTCAGGGCCTTTCCAGCTACAGACAATGTTGCAGTGAAAAGCCTTATACATCCTCATATTGCTGTGTATGAGGATACCTGTAGGATAAGTTTCCAGAAGGGGAAGTGCTGAGTCAAAGGGATCTGTATTTAGATGTTTGATAAATGTTACCAAATTGCCTCTATCAACTTGAGTCAGTTTACACATCAGCCAGTGGTGCAGGGGGGTGGGGGTGGGTGGGGCGGTGGGTGGGGTGCTTGTTCTCTTCCCATTCTTGCCAGCCGATGATGTTTCCAAGCTTTATCTCTGCTGATCTGATAAGTGAAGAAAAGTATCTTTGGAGATACTATTTTTAATGAGTTATTGAGCACCTCTTCACATCTTTAAGGGTCCACTATAATTTCCCCCCTTTCATCACCATTAACTGTTTCTTCATGAAGTGAAGTGAAGTGAAAGTCGCTCAGTCATGTCTGACTCTTTGTGACCCCATGGACTATACAGTCCATGGAATTCTCCAGGCCAGAACACTTGATTGGGTAGCCTTTCCCTTCTCCAGGGGATCTTCCCAACCCAGGGATTGAACCCAGGTCTCCTGCATTGCAGACGGATTCTTTATCAGCTGAGCCACAAGGGAAGCCTAAGAATACTGGAGTGGGTAGCCTATCAGCAGATCTTCCCAACCTAGGAATTGAACTGGGGTCTCCTACATTGCAGGCAGATTCTTTACCAACTGAGCTATGAGGGAAGATCCCTATTTCTTCATATCCTTTGCCTATTTTCCTCCATTTGAGTCACTGGTGGTTCATTTCATTAAAAAAAAATTAGAGTATAACTGCTTTACAATGGTATATTAATTTTTGCTGTACAATGAAGTGAATCAGCTGCATATATACAGATGCCCCCTCCCTTTTGGGCCTCCCTCCCCCCAGTCCCTCTATCCCACCCTTCTGGATCATCTTAGAGCACTGAGCTGAGCTCCCTGTACTTTATAGCAGCTTTCCACTGGTTATTTATTTTACACACAGTAGTATATATTATTGGACTTCCCTCATGGCTCAGATAGTAAAGACACTGCCTGCAATGCAGGAGACCTAGGTTCGATCCCTGGGTTGGGAATATCCCCCGAAGGGAATGGCTACCCACTCAGTATTCTTGTCTGGAAAATTCCATGGACAGAGGACGCTGGCAGGTTACAGCCCATGGGGTTGCAAACAGTCGAACATGACTGAATGTATATTGTATGTCAACCTTAACTCCCAGTTTGCCCCTCCTGTCCCTTTCCCACCCATGACCACATGCCTGTTTTCTATATCTGTTATCTATTCCTGCCCTGGAAATAGTTTCATCTGTATCATTTTTCTATTGTTTCCCAGGCGGCTCAGTGGTAAAGGATCCACCTGCAATTCAGGAGACGTGGGTTTCATCCCTGGGTCAGGAAGATTGCCTGGAGAAAGAAATGGCAATCCACTCCAGTATTCTTGTCTGGGAAATCCCATGGATAGAGGAGCCTGGTGGGCTACAGCAAACGGGGTCACAAAAGAGTTGGACACGACTTAGTGACTAAACAACAATATCATTTTCCTAGATTCCACACATATGTGTTAATATATTTGTTTTTTTCTTTCTGATTTCTTCACTCTGTATGGCAGACTCTAGGTCCATCCACATCTCTACAAATGACCCAACTCTGTTCCTTTTTACGGCTGAGTAATATCCCATTGTAGAAATGCAGTACATCTTCTTTATCCACTCATCTGTCACTGGACACTTAGGTTGTTTCCGTGCCCTGGCTATTGCAAACAGTGCTGCAACCCTACCTACACTGAACACTGGGGTAGATTAAAAATACACAAACAATAAATGCTAGAGAGGATGTAAAGAAAAGAGAACCCTCTTGCAGTGAGAATGTAAACTGACACAGTCACTGTGGAGAACAGTAGGTAAGTCCTTTAAAAAACTAAAAACAGAACTACCATATGACCCAGCGATGACACCACTGAGCATAAACCGAGACAACCATGCTTCAAAATGACGTGTGTACATTTTCTCTTAACAGGTCAATATTCAAGCAATAAGCCCTCTCAAAAAGAATCTTATTAAGTGGTTATGGATCAAGGAAGAGTTTTTTGAACAAAAACATTAGCCAAGAGTTCTACATCCTCAAACAACTATTGTATGTCTAGTCTTAAAGGGTTAGAAAAGCAATAAATGAATAAAAATCACCCCTAAAAGGATTATTCTCATGATACAATATGAGAAGCTGACAACGGAAGGCTGAGTCTCCAATGCTATTCATAGATTGTAACAGCCTGGTCTGGACAGCTCCTCCAGGACCCTGGGAACCAAGAACAAACTTGCCACTTTTCCTCCTTGGCGGGAGCACGCTGCTGCACCTCACAGACACCAAAGCCTCCCAGCAACAGGTGCTCTGCAGCGGCTACAATTTGCTCGTTTATTGTGGTGACACAGAAAAGCAAATTTGGAAAAGCTTTTCTGGCCTTCTCTATTTACAAAGAAAAATGTATATTTCCTTAGGAGGATGCTGATGGATGCTCGGTTCTGGGAAGCAGCAGGCTCTGATTTCCATCAAAATAGACGCTTTTGAAAAAGGAGCCGTGGCAAAGGAGTCTGAAGGACAGGAATATCCCTCTCTCTTTCATTGTATTTATACATATTTATTACAGTGGTCAATCACACACACACACACACACACACACACACAAGCAGACGTACATGCACACATGAGAGAGATGCGAAAAAAAGGTTCTTTGTCTTCTACCACAAACTTCATCAGTTTTTGGCATTTCTTCTTTATGCAAACTTCTGGTCTTGAAATAGAGATATCCCCAGGCTGAGTTCAAGTTCAAACATATATCTTTCACAAAGCATTATCTTTGGAAAGCTTTCTAAGTCTCAGCACATGCAGTATAATATATAATCCTGATGCTCATCAATCACAACATGAATTCTTTCTATACTGTACTGTTGGCAATATTTCATATTTATATGCCACTAGGTATTTAAAAACCTTATACTAGTCATCATTTAGTTGTACGGGAGTTAGATCTAGGACATGACACATTCCAGTCTGAATAATTTGCTCAATATCACATTGCCCGCTAGAATGGAAGTTCAAAGGTCCCAACTCCTCAGCCTTTGAAAAGCCAGTCAAATACCATTGAGTTTGGCTGAATGAGACTGTAGTTAAACTCTGTCACCCTATAGAAGGGAAACTTGCCAAGGACTTGAAAGGCCTAGCATTTAGCCTGCTACCAGCTGTGTAACCTTGGTCATTTCTCTTAATTTCTATGGGTCCCAGTCTTTCTAAGTAAAGGAGACAATATGAAGAATACTGAGACCTATTCACAGGGCAGTTGTGAGAATCCAATGAGATCAAGTAGCTAGAGCATAACTGTAAACTACTGCTGCTGTGCTGTGCTGTGCTTGGTCGCTCAGTCGTGTCTGAGTCTTTGAGACCCCATGGACTGTAGTCTGCCAGGCTCCTCTGTCCATGGGGTTCTCCAGGCAAGAATACTGGAGTGTGTTGCCTTGCCCTCCTCCAGGGGATCTTCCTGATCCAGGAATCAAACCCAGGTCTCCCTCATTGCAGGCGGATTCTTTACTGTCTGAGTCATCAGGGAAACCCCTGTAAACTACTAAGCTGTATAAATGTAACATTCATAATGACTAAAACAATGACAACTTGTAAATGTTAAAAACTGATGCATTATAGAATCCTCACATTTTTTCTGGAGAAGGCAATGGCACCCGACTCCAGTACTCTTGCTTGGGAAATCCCATGCACAGAGGAGCCTGGTAGGCTGCAGTCCATGGGGTCGCGAAGAGTCAGACACAACTGAACGACTTCACTTTTCACTTTTCACTTTCATGCATTGGAGAAGGAAATGACAACCCACTCCAGGGTTCTTGCCTGGAGAATCCCATGGACGGGGGAGCCTGGTGGGCTGCCATCTATGGGGTCGCACAGAGTTGGACATCACTGAAGCAACTTAGTAGCAGCAGCAGCCCATTTTTTCAGAGAGCAAGTCAGAAAATTTCATCTTTCTTTGGGGTCTGAGAGCTACATGCTCCAGCAGTGAGGCTCTCTGATGACAGGTTTGGCAGAGGGTGGCTAAACAGGGACCATTAAGGTTTCCCACCTTCATGCCAGGTCAGCCCCGACCAACAAGTCTAGATCAGCACTATATTCTGATTTAAGATGGGCCAGTCTAAGACTAAGGAAGAGAACTGTTTGGCCAACCTGTAGTTTTCACTGTGCCAAGCTGCACAGAAAAAAACTTGCCACCTCGTGGCTTGCCATTAAAAGCAGAGAAGATATTCTAATTGCTACTTCTATTCTAACTGTATCTATACACACTCCACACACACCCCCACACACAATTTTAGAAGCTATCTCAGAGTTTTGTGAGTAGATAAGAACATGGATACCACAATAAGAATTTATGTTTGGCTTCACAGATCAACTTGAGATAAAGGTTCAAAGTGATTTATGAAGAAGAAATGATAAATTGTTCAGTCAGTTGGGATGCTCTGAAGGAAAACAGTCTGCTTAGAGAGCCACGCTGAGGAGCTGGCACTTCCTTATCTCTTCACCTTATAATATGGAGACAGGCTGAAGAATAACTGGTCACTCTAGTTGTAAGAGCAAAGGAAAAAGGGAGAAGACTGGAGTATGAAAGAAGAAAACAAAATACTAGTGCTTTTAATTAGCTCATAACTAAGAAAACAGTTACAACCAAAACACAGACCTATGGAGATGTCCATAACAGGGTTTTTCATATGATGAGTATCTCATAAATCTTTATTATGGAGGCTGCGATGATGTTAATTTAGGTAGGAGTGTTATATTATTCTATTCACCACGAAGTAGCCATTTTTCAAATATTAATAACTTGACTCCTTTGGTTTAAAAAAGACCTCAAAATGACTTGGCTTCAGAGATGAATTTCTAGTTCAAAAGTCATTTCAGAAAACAAGCCACTCTTTCCAGAACAAATGGAGAGGGGTCTTCCTGCTGCTTGTTGTTTTTCCCTTCTTCTCTCACTCAGTATTTTCTCTGCTGCAGAGATCAAAGTAACTTCTTGGCCTCCCATTTTCATTTACCTTTCTTGAAAGAAACTCACATTCCTTCCTTACAGAGGGTAGCTGGCTTCAACTGAAATCCAAGCTTCCACTCCCCAAGAAGAATGATTTCCACAGGACTCCTTGGCTCCACAAAATTCTGAAATAGGAACTAAACTGGAGCTGGAATGGTCCCATATCTTCATGTAAGATTCCCTTTTGTAATGGGAGAGAAATCATCTCATATTTGTTTTCACTATGTACGGGAAAACCTATTTAAAATGCTGCCGATTTTGGCAGACTGTATCGCGTACATTTTCTGAATGGGAAGAAAAGCCCTCGGAGAGCCCGAGCCACGGTGACACTAGAGGGAGCTGCGACATCAAGATCCACGAGTCACCTGCATGGAAACCGCAGCAAGAGAACAAAAACCAGGCTGGAGAAGGCCGAACCTCTGAACACGCTATCGGTCTCCTTACAGACACGTTCTTGGTTCCACGGAAGTGGCAATGCCTCGTTCATGCAGAGGGAAGGCTTCGCGTGGGGAGCACAAGCAGGAGGGGACGCCCATCCTGGGCACACTGACCTTTGCCTGCTTGCCCTCTCACAAGCTACTTCTCCCAAAGAAAGCCAGAAGAACATCAAAAAGGAGAGCCAGTCAGCTGATAGTTCCACACCCACCAACGTGGACAATACACTGTCACAAAAAAAGAGGCTTGGGGGAAACTACATGCTTGTTTGAGTTAATCAAGATGAGTGAGAACAGCGAAGGAGAGGAGAAAGACTGACTCTCATCAATTGAGCATTCAAAAAAGTACATGACGGCTCCTCAAGGACTTCCTGTCTGGAGAACACGGCATCCTGAAGCACCAGGCCAGAGCCCCCAGATACAGTGGAAAAAATGCTTCCAGAATCAGAGCCAAGTTAATCTCTTCTGAGACTTTCTGAGACCTGAGTCAAAGCCCATAACCCTCACACAAGCCTGATCTTAGTGGGGAAACAGGGCTGACAATGGATTCCCCACACACAACCTGGGAAGTTTAATTCCAAACATTCATTTCAACGCAGGAGCTCATTTTCTGTGTTGCTCCTGGCAACTACTCTGCATACCGTTGAGGCAAACTTGCCTTTATAGAGCATTTATGTTTGCTATAATAATCTTAATCTAGCTAGATAGCTAACTTTAAAAAAGTAGACTGTGTGGGGCTTTGACTGTAAAGCCTCACTAAAAGCAGCTGGGACAGAGAAGACAAGGTTATGTGTCTAATGCTACTGACACTGTCAGAATGCCCACGATGCCCGGGACCTGTAATGAAGGTGTACACTTTCCACCCTTTCAGTACTGATTCAGTTTAAGGCAATGAAGTAGGAAGATGGGGAGGGGGGATGATGGACATTTGGCAAAACTGGATGGCTGTGGAATAAATCAGTTGTTGAATGGGGAGTGGTATTGTCAGCTCTTACTTACTCGACCCTTCCTCCCAAAGGCTCCCTGAAATGCTGGTGTTTGAGGGGTTTGCTCTCTTTTCTCATTGACACTCTCCCTTCAGGAAGCTCATGGCTTCAACCATCGTGATATACTGCTGACTTTCACATTTACATTTGCGATCCAAACTTATCTTTGAGCTTCGGACTTATTTATACAAAGGCCTACTTGATTTCTCTCCATATATGTCCCATCCTATAGATAGATGCCTTAAAGTCAACATAACCAAACCCGAACTTTTCCCCACCGAATTTCCTGTTCTAGTATGCCCACTTTTGGTGAATGGCCCTGTTATCTGCCCCAGCATCTAGATGAGTTATCAAGTTCACTCTGGGTTTCTCCTCCATCCTCATTTCCTACATCTCTTTAATCACCAGCTTTGACTGATTTTGTTCCATATGCTTTCAAATTCTCCTCTTTTCTCCATCTCAATGGATACCATTATCAATTGCTGGTCTGCTACCAAAGATTTCCAACTGGTCTCCCTGACTCCCATGTGATTTCCCTCAAATATACCTTTTACGTAGCCACAAGAGCCATCTTTCAAAAAAAAATCAAATAAACTTCCTAAGGGTTCCCCATTATCTCCAGAGGATGAAGTCCTGGCCTGGCTTCCCTTGCGAGGCTTATTTCTCCCCCGTCTCCTACTTTTGCCACACTGAACTCCAGCCAGCACCCTAGTCCTACCCTCCAGGGCTCTCTCTGATTGAGGCGCCTCTTCTCCCCTCATCTGCCTGAGGGGTGTCCACCTATTTCTTTCTTTAAAGTTCTCACATGTGTCATGTGTGTCAAAGACAGAAAGTGCTAAATGCCGGAATCTCCTTTCTGTGCTTAGCTACACCTCATGTACATGTCTCTATTATTACAGCTGTCACATTGTTTGTCTGTCTTAAGAGCAGATATTTTTATCTTTAGGGCCCAGCACAGAGCCAGGCACCTAGTGCACGCTCAGTGTGGCTACACAAATACTGAGAACGGTGACATCTGACCTGGTGTAGCCATAAGGCTTATTTACTCAGAACAGCTAGAATATATGATTAGCTCTTATGAAACAGATGGAAGCTGGCAAGCTGATGGGGAGGGGGCAAGGGCAGACAAATCTGGGTAATAAATGCTCACGACCTGACTACACAAATGAGTCATATCTGAACAATGGCGGCTGTCTGCTGAGTCCAGGCTGCCCTGGAGGCTCAGGGGTTTTGTGCTGTACAAACCCACACAAAACAACACTGCTCTTTGTCATTCTGTTCAATTTTCTCTTTTCTCCAAAGGAAGCAATATGTATAAAATACAAGACTCTTCAAAAATATTCTACATTAGCTTTTATTTTTCAATTATGGGCCCAGTTGGCCTAGTGTGCCTTCAGCCGACTTCCACTTTATCAGCAGGGATTCCCATTTCCAGCTTGCTCTGCGCACTTTACAGGACCTCAGTGAACCTTAAGTGAGACAATGTTGTGGGGAATGAATGGCAGAGGGACAAAAATGATACATGCTGACGACTGCACACACACTATACCATCTGTGCTATTCTGTCACATTACCCCAAAGCACAACGGCATATGGGAAAGGGCGAAGAATGAAAAGCTGCAAATTCTAAATTGATATTCATTATTTGGTATGACCTCACTCTGAGAATACAGACTGATCACTGATAGATCTCAGTTCTTTGATCTGTCCAGAAGGAGTACGGCCTTACTTGCTGCTACAGAGCTAAGACCATACATGCTCAATGCTGTTACAATCATATTCAAAATGGATTAAGTGTTTACTATATAAATACTGTCTGGGCCCCCAGGAATCAGAACTCCATGCTGTAGAAATCTGCTATGAGACCTGTCAGGTAGGCCAGGTATTTTACAGCTTGACTTGCTGTAAAAATGTTCACATGCCCACCCCCCCCACCCCAATATTTTGGAGTCTAGAAAAGAAATTCAAGAAGGCAACTGTATAGTATTTCACTATTTTACTTGTGATTTGTACTCACTGAATTCTTTTTATGCTCCCACTCAGCATATGGAGCAAAAGAAATTCATGTGTGTTCCTGAGCCCAGTAATTTAGGCTGACCAGGTGACACCCAGGATGATCACACTGGAGAAACTGAGGCACAAACCAGTTGAACAACCTGCTGAGGACCCAGATTAGGAATTCTATTAGTTTGAATCTCAATATATAATTCTCAGCTGTGTCCTCTCACTTCATTAATTAAAGCTGTGGCTCTTTTCCCACTAGACAGTTCATTTTGATTCTTGGTTTACCTGAGTACCCCCAAATCTCTCCTTTTGAAACCAATTTCCAGTAGAGACTTTAAGGCACTTCTGTATGCATTCAGCAGTGAAATATAGTGGACACTGACCTAGGGTGGCTACGAGTCTGTACAGCTGGCTGCTGATCAGTCGTTTTCTGGGAAGGTCCAACGTTGGGCACATTTGTGTTGCATTATGAAAATGAAATAATGGGCTTATTTTATGAAAATAAAAATTGGGCTTCCCTTGTAGCTCACTCGGTAAAGAATCTGCCTGCAGTGTAGGAGACCCGGGTTCAGTCCCTGGGGTGGGAAGATACCTTGGAGGAGGAAATGGCAACCCACTCAAGTATGCTTGCCTGGAAAATCTCATGGACAGAGGAGCCTGGTGGGCTGCAGTCCATGGGGTTGTGAAGAATCGGGCACGACTGAGTGACTAACATTAACACTTATGAAAATGAAAATGGTTTCCTCTCTATAGTTGGTTCCTTGTCACTAAGCCAGCAATTAACTGCCTGATCCTATAGTCTGAACTAGTTGTAAATTCCTACCAATCCCCATTATTCCTATTAATGCTTTTTCATTTACTGTCTTGCTTTCTCAGCAACCACCCCAATGAGATCAATGGAGACTCCAGAGTCAAAATGCAATAAAAGATGTTGGTCTCCACAGTTCACTTCTACTTTATTACAAGCTTTTAACAAGATTCTTGGCATAGCTGGAAGAAAAGAAGCTGCTCCACTGCTGTAATAGGGAAGTGAACACCTTCACTGAGCTTTCTGTGCTCTCTCTGTGAGAACAAAGACCAGGCCTACTTTAAAAAAAGAAGATACCTACTACTACAGAGTTGGAAGTGCTGGAAAAATAAGTCAGAAATGTATACTTTTGCTTACAAAAGATTTTCATTGCCTTCCTCAAAGTAATTTCATCCATTTCTCATGTGGTCTCACATAGCAGCATTTGTTATAAAATGATCTCATAACAACAGTGAAAAAAGAATGTCCCATGGACACTGAGCCATAATTTTACCAACTGTCCACCCTGCTTCTAGGCAAAAAGCTGTCATTTGTCCACTCAAGGATAACACGGAGGAACAGCAGGGCCAATCCACTGACTCAGGTATGATCTAATAGGACAAGTTCCATGTAGGAATGAAGAGGCAGCCTGCCATAAAAGTTGATGACGATATATAAAAGTAGTTGTTCCTCTCTGTTCTCAGGTTCTTCCTGTTTGGAACGATGAAGGCCTGCCCTTTGAAAGTCGATGAGTGTACTTTGAAGATTACGTGTTTGTTCAGTGGCTACCCAGATTCTTTGAAAGGTGGCAAAAGTAAAGTGGATTTTATTTAGAACAGGGAAGTTAAGGGCTGGAGGCCAGCCAACATGCAGCCACAGAGACAGACGGTCCAATCTACTGCATGGTGGCTCACCAAATGGTGATGAGGGGATAAAAGGAGACATGAATGACACAAACAGGAGCTGAAGGTTAAATACTGTCTAGGAATCAATGTGGTCTTTTCTTCACAAAAGCTCTTAAAAATGCACTGTGCTCACTGTCTCCTGAGCCTCTCTGTTCCACACTTCCCTAACTCACTGCATTTGATATCCACTTCCACTGCTACCAAGACTGTATTTTTTTTTTTTCTTTTGAGGTTTACCAAAGATTCAACTCCTGCCTTCTCCTTATATTGCTCAAACTTTCCTGAATCTTCAGCTCTGATCTGTGGGTTCTTGTCCTTTGCTATATCCCTTTCAAATTCTCCTGCTTTAGGTCACTTAGCCGTGTGGGCCTTTTCCCAAAATGCAGACTCTACCACTACAATATCATACTTTCCCGGTTTGAACTAAATCAAGTTGATGAGAGCACTAGGTAACCTTGACCTCTCTTCTGAGTACCAAACTCACATTTTTATCTGGCTACACGTTTTCTCTTGACCTGGCTGTCCCAGGGGCATACTACACAGAGAGCTCATCTTTCTGGCTTTTCTGATTCATATTTCAGTTAACGGCATTAGCATCCTCGTGGGGTTGCTCCTTCGTGAAATCTTGGCATCAGTGCCCTCATCCTACACCAGACATCCTACACCATCCTACCAGGCACTCACCAGAGATGGCCAACTGCCTGCCTCGGCTCCTTCACCACCTGTCCCTTTTTTGGATGGCCTTATTGCAAGGTCTCATCATCACTTGCCTGGACTGTTGCAGTAGCATAATGACTGGCTCCCCTGCTTCCAATGCTTCTGAACTTTTCCACCACAGTTTATTTTTAAAACCATTCATCTCTAAAATCATTAATCTTATGTTATCTCTCTGTTTAAAAATCCTTAATGGTTTCCCACAAAACACAAAATAAAGGCTGACCTCTTAAGCTCATCAATCTAAGTCTCTAAATTTGGTACCAAATCTTCCCAGCTCCATTTCCCACTATTCTCTCCATATACTGTATTTAACCCTAAGAATAATGTGAAGCAGACCCTAGAGGCCCTTTTTTTATTGGCCCTGAGATTTAACAATGTTAAAATGACTTCTTTCATTTATTAATCTTTATCTTTACATCTTCACACCACTCTTAACCTTTACTATAATGTCTTATTTAAAAGTTACTTATGCCTTTGTCTTTCCCACTGGAATACATGCTCTTTGAGGGCAAGGCTTTTGCCTAATTCATGTGTATTTCTGTAAACGCATGCAGATATTACAATGTTTTATACAGTCAATGTTTGCCGAAAGGTCAAGAAATATTTATTGAATGCCCACTATGTATGCAACATTATATTAGTATATAATGCTGTCTAATGCTAAGGATATTAGATTAATAATATAATAAAGATATGTGGATTCACAAGCCATGTTCCCTGCCGCAAGGAAGCTCAAGTATACCAGTGGGGAGGGGAGGCATGTTACTTTAATTGGGTAATGGTAGTATTGAATGGGCTTCTCAGGTGGCACGAGTGGCAAAGAAACTGCCTGCAAATGTAGGCAACATAAGAGATGCAGGTTCAATCCCTGGGTAGGGAAGATCCCCTGGAGGAGGGCATAGCAACCCACTCCAGTATTCTTGCCTGGAGAATCCCATGGACAGAGGAACCATAGGGTTGCAAAGAGACATGCCTGAAGTGACTTAGCATAGCACAGCACAGTACTGTAGAACTGTAGCATGATAGAACAGTGGTAGAGAAATCCACTGTGTATAGAGTGGCTATGCAGAGAGGAGCCATCAACATATTCTCAGAAGATCAGAGAAAAAAAACTCACAGAGCTGGATTCTTTAAGAAAACATAGGAGTTTTCTGGGCTCCCCCAGTGGCTCAGATGGTAAAGAGTCTGTCTGCAATGTAGGAGATGCAGGTTCGATCCCTGGCTTGGGAAGATCCCCTGGGGAAAGGAATGGCTACCCACTCCAGTATTCTCGCCTGGAGAATTCCATGGACAGAGGAGCCTGGTGAGTTACAGTCAATGGGGTGGCAAAGAGCAGGACATGATTGAATGGGGAGTTTTCTAGGTACATGAGAAGGGAGTGGTGGAATGAGTAGCTACCATTTACTGAAAGCTTACTTTGTGTCAAATGATGCTCTGAGTACTATATACATCTCCAGGTACAACTGACTCTTGTGATTTTTCACAGCGGCTTTAGGGAGAATGCAGTATTTTCTCCATTTTACAAATAAAGACAATGGGCTTAGAAAAGGCGAGTAACTGGGCCAAGGTAACACAGCTCATAAAATAGCCAAAGTACAAATTTAAACACAAGTCTTTCTGACAACAATCTAAATTCTTAACCGCTGTAACAACAGTCCTGAAATTTTGTGGAGGGACCACCTGAAGGTGCTTGCTAACAGTGTAGCTGCCCAGGCCTCACTTCTAGAAATGCTGATTCTGTAGGTGTGAGATGGGATCAAAGTAAGCACATTTTTAATGAGGATCCCACAGGTGATTCTGAAATAGGTTACCTGTACAGACAATGCTCTTCCCAGAAGAGCAGTCCAAAGAGAGGAACTAATGAGTGCAAAGTTGGGTAGCATGAAGCAGGAGTTAGTTATAATTTGTGTTCAGAGGATGAGACTACAGAGATAATAAGTAAGGACACCTGTGACTTCAAGAAGCTCACTATCAAATAATCCATAATCTTCAATTCCCTAGTTTTTTCACTGAAAAGACATTATGACATCATTTTTTAAATAAAATAAAAACTGTCCATAATCATTACTACTCTAACACAGAAATCATTTGTATATTACCATTTTGTAGGTCAATTCTTTTTTTAAGTTATGGTTACAGTATTTGGTATTCTGCTATTTTAATGTGACAATCAATGTAAAAAAATGTTTTCCATGATTTTAAATAATCTTTATAATAACATTTTTAATAGCTGAAAACATTTCATTGGGCTAATATACCATAATTTATTACATTGTTTCCTTAATATCAGGCACTTGGTTTGTTTCCAGTTTTTGGCAATACTAAAATTCTGAAGGATTGTTACACTTAGTAGCTTTCTCTCATAATTTTAAGGAAAGATGTTTATGACTTTGAAGGAATGAGAAAGAAAATATCTAAGTGCAGAGCCTATTAAAATATGCTCAGGCTAGGAGAAGGCAATGGTACCCCACTCCAGTACTCTTGCCTGGAAAATCCCATGGATGGAGGAGCCTGGTGGGCAACAGTCCATGGGATTGCTAAGAGTCGGAGATGACTGAGCGACTTCACTTTGACTTTTCACTTTCATGCATTGGAGAAGGAAATGGCAACCCACTCCAGTGTTCTTGCCTGGAGAATCCCAGGGACGGCAGAGCCTGGTGGACTGCCATCTATGGGGTCACACAGAGTCGGACACGACTGAAGCGACTTAGTAGTAGTAGTAGTGCCTAATATTAATGAAGAATAATAGTGAATGACCAAAAGAATGTTGAGAAATAATTTTCCATTATTGTTAACAACACTAACGCATTATTATATTATATTTTATATAACGTTATAATTTACAAAAACAGTGTCATTACATAAACACATATACCTGTAACAATCTCATGAGGTAGGCAGGGCAGTGAAAATCAAGAAAGGTTATATGACTTGCTTGGGTATACACAATGACGGATAGAGAATCTGGACTCACATTAGCTGACTGTTTTCCTTTATTCGATGTTGTGATGTCTTTTAGTTTAAGACCAAGGAAAATCATAAAGATAGTCACACTGAATGAAAAACAGAATAAAGCCATGAACTGAACTGTGTCTTCTTAAGACTCACATGTTAAAGCCCCAACAGCCAATGTGACACTCTCTCCCCCACCCTCCCAAGTGCAGACATAGGACCCAGCAACACGCCAGGAAGAGAGTCTTCCTTTCCAATCTCCCAACCTAGGAGAAAACACATCCAGTCTATGGTATTTTATTATGGTGGCCTGAGCAGACTAAGACTTTGTTGCTGAGAAGTAGGGTACTGCTGTAAACAGTACCCCAAAACACAGAAAGAAGTGGCTTTGGAATTGGGTAGAAGCTGAAAGAGTTTTAAAAGCCATGATAGAAAAAGCCTAGAAATGTATGAACAGACTGTTGCTAGAAATATGGACATTAAGGGCGATTCTGGTGAGGTCTCAGAAATGAGGAACATTTATTAGAAACTAGGAAAAAAGGTGAGATTTCTTAAAAAATGGCAAAGAACTTGGCTAAACTCTGTTCCAGCATTTTGTTAAGGCAGAACTTGTGAGCAATGGAACTGAGTATTTAGCTGAGAGACAAAGTATTAAAGGAACAACCTGCTGTCCTTTGACTGCTTACAGTGAAGCGCAGAGGGAGAAAGAGTTGAGGCAGGAACTGTTAGGCAACAAGGAACCAGAACTTGAAGATTTAGAAAACTCACAGCCTACCCACACCACAAAAAATGAGAAAACTTGTTCTAAAGAGAATATTAAGGGTGTCGCAGAACAGCCATGTGATAAGGAGACAGACTGTGACTCGTGGACTTAATCAGCCATCTCAGCAGAAGCCAGAAATAGAGATGGGGTTACACCGGCAAAGTACTGTCAGTTTGAACTAAAGGGACAGAGAAAGCTGGGTGGAATGAAGGAAGGCTAATGGATTCTCCAGGAATGGATCATAAAGCTACTCAGCTGTGAGCACGCACTGTTCTTTAAGGAGATGGAAGAATGACCCTGAAAAAGTGTTGCAGGGATCACCACAGGGCTGCTACTCCCACCGCAGGCCCAGAAGCAAGGCTGGTTCCTGCTTGGTTTTGAAGGGCCAGGCTGCCTCTTCAGATTGGGAAGGCCAGGACGAACCTGCCCAGTGCCTCACGGGTAGGCTGCCCTGGCAGTCATGTGGGTGGGTCCTTACAAAGACCCAAAGGATCAGGGTCCCCAGCAGAGACACAGGTGATTCTGTCACCTCAGTGGGCCTGAAAGACAGAGTACTGAGTCCAAGAGGATTGTTCTGGAGCCTTAATATCTAATGGAATTTGTCTTGCAAGATTTTAGACTTGCTGGAACCCATCATCCCCTCCTTCTGATTTCTCCCTTTTAGAATGGGACAGTCTATCCCATGCTTGCCCACCACTGTATTCTGGGAGCATATAACTTGACTAGTTTCATAGGTTTATAGTTGGGGAGGCAATTTGCCTCAGGATTTATCAGACCTTGAGTTTTACACGTATCTAATTTCTATGATATTTAGATGAGACTTTGGACTTTAGAGTTGATGCTAGAATGAGTTACCTACAGGGCTGTTAGGATGGATTGAACATATTTTGCATGTGATAAGAACATGAATTTTTTTGGGGGTCAGGGGCAGAATGCTATAGACTGAATCAAGAACCTTCAAATTCATATGTTGATGTGTTAACCTCCAGTGTTAACTGTATTTGGAGATAGGACCTGTAAAGAGGTAATTAGGGTTAACTGAGAGTAAAAGGGTGGGGCCTTGATATGGATTAGTGTCCTTATAAGAAGAGACACGGGTGGCCCTAGTGGTAAAGAACCTGTCTACCAATGCAGGAGACATAAGAGATGTGGGTTTGATCCCTGGTCAGGAAGATCCCTTGGAGGAGGACACAGCAGGAGAGTCCCATGGACAAAGGAGCCTGGTGGGCTACAGTCCACAGGGTCAGAGTTGGACATGACTGAAGCGACTTAGCACACACAAGAAGGGACACTAAAGAGCTCCAATCCCCTGAGCCATGTGAGGAGTTGGAAAGAAGGCAGCCATCTGCAAGGCAGAAAGAGAGCCCTCACTAGAAACTAAATCAGCTGGAATCTTGATCTTGGACTTTCCGGCATTCACAACTGTGAGAAAATAAATTTATGTTGGTTAAGTCATCCATTCTTAATATTTTGTTATGGCAGCCTGAGCAAACTAAGACAACACCCAAAGTTAAGATCTTAATACTCTGTCACCACAGTGGACTTGGTATTTAAGGAGCAGTGGTATTTAAGGAGCAGTATCCTTTGACTTTCAAATTATTAAATTCCAGCACCAACTTCCTTTTGTAACATTTAAAAAGACCTTTTAGTCTCTTTAACAGACATAGAGAACAGACTTGCAGTTGTGGGGGGGTAGTGTATAGGGGTGGAGTGGGGGAGGGACAGACTGGGAGTTTGGGGTTAGTAGATGCAAAGTATTACATATGGAATGGATGGACAACAAGGTCCTACTATATAGCGCAGGGAACTATATTCAAAATCCTGGGATAAACCACAGCAGAAAACAATATTAAAAAATGTATACATACGTATAACTGAGTCATCTTGCTGTATAGCAGGAATTAACACATTGTAAATCAACTATACATCAATTAAAAAAGAGAGAGAGAGAGTTATACCTGCCTGGTCACTCTAATTTCATTAGTATGGAAAGGGATAATTTTAAGAAGACAAACAGTAAAAAGCTGATGAGCCAACTGCTAATCTGTTTTGTTTATTTCTGCAAAGGTAGGGCTCACAGTATCCTAGTAGCTTATTCCTTTAAGGTTGTACTATCAACTGGGTACTTCTAGAAATGCCTAGAGGGTCTTCAAATAGACATTTATATTCACCATTTAGTGTAAAACATCTTTTCCCAAACCTGCCAACAACTCTCAGTATATAACCACTTGCCACCTGTTCTTTGGAGATTGCTTTTGCATCATTACAAGCAAAGAAATCAATAGCAGGCCATTGATTTGGGAAAGAGACAAGATTGCACAGCAATAATACATAAAGTTAGTCAAGCCCTACTTCTCAGTTGTTTTGAAAGAACAGATAGTTCAATGTTCCTTTCTGAAATAGGCATTCATCCTGCACTGGCGATCCTGTAGTAATACAGGCCCGAGACAGATGAGGTCCCATAACTCCAACTAGTGTAACGGCTGTTGAACACTACACAGAATCTCAACATGCCTTTTTTGACTCAACAGTAATGTTTTAACTTGAATTTAGATTCTCTCTCTGCAGTTTATCCCTCAGTTTAAGAAGTGTGGGCTGGGCACAAGGTCACTCTGAGTACCACCAGAGAGTGAAGTGGCTTAGGTGCTGCAAATGCAGAGAGCAGTCAGCTGAAGGTCTGGTCCAAATAAATGTTCTGTCTTGAAAGACGGGTAAGGCCAATCGTTTGCCTTCTCCATTAATTTACTAAGATGCCATCTGGTCTAACTAGCCAAATTAACATGTACAAGTCATTTAGGTATGGTAATTAGTTTTGAACCAGTGAATAGAATCTGGAAAAAGGGACTATGCAAAGGGTGAACCAACGTTACATTTACATAGAGATTTATGCTTTTAGAAACTCTTTCACATGCATTATCTCACTTGATCCTAATCTCAATCCCACAAAGTAGATTGGTCATCATTGTTGTAAACATCTGAAAGAGGAGGAAATTGAGGCTCAAAAGATTGTTGCTGTCCTGGGGGCTCAGACGGTAAAGCGTCTGCCTGCAACGCGGGAGACCTGGGTTCGATTCCTAGGTCAGGAAGATCCCCTGGAGAAGGAAATGGCAATCCACTCCAGCAACTCTTGCCTGGAAAATCCCATGGATAGAGGAGCCTAACAGGCTACAGTACATGGAGTCACAAAGAGTCGAACACGACTGAGCGACTTCCCTTTCACTAGCAATATAGGGAAGAAGCTAAGGGATAGTGAAAGAAGTGAATACCAATCACTAGGTATTTTGTTTTCTTGCAGCCAAATGGCCCCATAAGATGGGTATGATTATTATTCCTTTCTAAAGCTGAGGAAACTGACACTCAGAGGAGTAATTTGTGACAGAGCTAAGTGGAAGAGTTAGGTTTTGATCTAGATCTTTGGGATTTCAAAGTCCATGCTTCAGTTATTATACTGATGAAGCCTACGGCTTGCTGTTACAGTGAATGCAACTGCTCAAGAATTCTTGATGCTGAGAGTTTTAGCCTTCTTAAATAAGCGAGCTGTCTGGAACGGGCGATACACATTTAAGAAATTGATATGACATAACAGAAAAAGCGTAGGCTATGGGGCCAGAGAGACCTGTTTAAATCCTAGCTTTACTAATTGCTAGCTGTGTGACCCTAAGCTTTATTCTCACCTGTCAAATGGATACATAGATCTTAACCCCATGAACTTGATGTGAAGATGAAATTATGTAACACGAAAAAGTTCCTTGTACATCAACAAATATTGATTACCTTCCTCTATAAAAACATTTCTCTCAGAAGCAGAGGAGTTAGAAAGCAGAGATAGACAAGGGTCTCTTATTTGCTAGGGAATAAAGACAGAAACATAGAGGGTGAAAGGCACACAATAGACCTCATTTTACAGGAAGTCTTTGCAAACAATCCCACTCAAGTATTATCTACTTTAAGAAGAATTTTTTAGCATCAAGAGTCTGGGTTAAGGTCCTTCTAAGCTCCCACAGAATTCTGTTAACTTCTACCTTAGCATTCAGTATACTGTGTTGTAAGTCTGTCCCCATAAATCTATTTTCTCCTCTAGATAATAAGTTAAGGCCTCTTCTATTACAACATCTGGTGTAAGGCAGATACTTAATAAGTTTTTGCTGAATGAAGAAAAGGGGAAAAAACACACACCCATCTCAATAACAGCGTGTTGGAGAGGATTACAATCAGATTTACAATATTTTCTTACCTTGACTGCATAGTTATTAAGTGGATCTTTTGCGTATGAAGCTGTATAGTAAACTGCATCACCAGCTTCACAGCATGGCTTGTCACTGGTCAGCCTGAAGTCTGACCAGCTGTCTACCCCAAAACGGAGTTGGTCTTTCTGCCCAGCCATGAAGAGGTCTTCACATTTAACAGCCAGTTTCTTCAAGGCATCTGTATGAAGGCTTCGGATTTTACCCACCACTTCTTCACGATTCTCAAGTCCTCGATAAAGTGCTTGTCTCTGTGGCTTCTGGATACTCCGGCCCTGTCTACCAGAGGGACCCCGCCGGCTGGACAGGGACTCTGTGCTGTTGGAAAACCTATCCTTAATACTGAGAGTGGTTAGGCTGGAGATACTGTTTGCTGCTGAGGGCACACGTCTCTCCTTGTGCAAAGGTCTCTCCAAGGAGTCATAAGACTCAGCATCCAGTCCCTTGAGTTCATAGCTGACCGAGGAGCCAGCACTGCTGGCATCCCAGCTGGGGTCAATATCGTAGGTGGGATTAGCCATGACACAAAGGGTAGTTTCCAGGGACTTTTGGAGGTCTTTGGAGAGTGGCTCCGTATTGGCTCTTATGATCATTTTCTTTGGCAGTGGAGGTGGTGTTGGTTGCAAAGCGTTAGGTGCGTCTTGGTCTGTTTTCCCGCCAAAGGCGATGGCATCATCCAAAGCTCCCTTAGGCTGCCGTGGATGCTTGGGAGGTATCATGGCTGCTCTAGATTGTCCTGGATTGTTTTAAAATAAAGAAAGAAGAAAAAAAGAATAATTAAATAAAATTTTTGTTCTGGTTACATAATTGAAACTTAAACAGAAATAAATGTAGTAGTAAGAATTTAAGAAGTCAACACCTTAATTCAAAAACGGTAAAAGAAAACAAAGAACAAATAGCTAAATTTAAAGGCAGAATTCAAGACCTAATGGGAGCAACAAATGTGAACAATGTCTCAGTATTTCCTTGCCATAGAACAGGGCGATGGGTTTTGTTTTCAAGAAGGAACCCAGATTCTCCACTCCTGGCCCCAAGAGTGCTGTATTCACCACACCAGAGTACTAAGGAGTGACAGGCACTCAAAGAACTGTACTGTGACAGAAGAGAGATAATAACATTTGCAGGTTAAAAAGCAATACTTGGGAGCATTACTAAAAACAAGCGGGATTAGCAAATGAGACTGCTAGATTGGTGCTCAGACAATACTATTCTATTCTTTTAACTTTGTTCCAAAGTTATATTGTATTGTATCTCCATCCAAAACAAACAAACACAGTTTCATAAACCATGCTATTTCATTTCCCTACAGAGATGGCTTCTGGCACCACTGAAACTGGTCTATGTATAAAGATCTCTGAGATTGTGGTAAGGGAAACCATGTGTATGGGCAGGCAACTGCTGTTTCAAACATCACCCACAAACTCTTACATGATTCTGTTTTATTTGGGGGGAAATATAAACTGTGATTTGAGAGATGCTACATTTGAACTTCTCTGACAACAAGCTCCAGTTACAGAACCAATCACCTTTGTTTCCTTTCCAGAATTTATGCTTAGAAGATAAAACATGTATCGTATGAATCAGTGATACCTTCAGGCCTTATAATGAGGATGGGGCATTATTTTTTTTAAAGACTTAGAAATATACCATGAAATTTTAATAAAAGTTATTAAAATTAGTAATGTTATTAAAATGAAATAGTCACTCAATATTTCAGAGTTAAAGCATAATGCTCTATTATGGGTGGAATTACATCCTCTCCCCTAGAATATACTTATGGTACTTCTAAATATGACCTTATTCAAAAATAGTCTTTGTAGAGGTAATCAAGTTAAGCTAATCAAGCATCCAATGACGTCTTAATGAAGTCATTAAGGTAGGCCTCAGTCCAATACGGCTGGTGTCCTTATAAGAAGGGGAAAATGTCACATGAAGACACAGGGAGAACACCATGCCGTCACAGAGGCATTGCTTGGAGTAATGCAGTTGCAAGCCAGGGATGCTAAGGATTGATGGCCACCACCAGATGCTAAGAAGAAATAAGGGAGGAGTCTACCCAGAATCTCAGAGGGAACACGGCCTTGGTAACATCTTAATTTCAGCTCCAAGCTGCCAGAACTACAGGAGAATAAATTTCTCTTGTTTTAAGCCCCCAGTTTGTGGTACTTTATTATATCAGGCCTAGGAAACTATGCTGTTACTACTGATCAGACTGAGCAGAAGGCATTGGAAGGTCTTGAGGATGATAATGAATAAGGATGGTGGTTTGTTTTTATTAAATATCATGTCCTTGTAGCAATGCCAAGGGGAAGCACCAATATAAACTGTGATTATAATAACACTATACTCCATTTCCCATGCATGCAATCCACTTCAAGAACACTTAAAGAGTTTATATAAACTATGACAATATATAAGCAAACCTAAGAACCCTCTTTCCCCACAAATAGCATGTAGCAATATTCTTTTACAAAGAATAGAGCTACATTACATATAAAAAAATATGTATATATAGACAGCATAAGACAGAGAGAGAGAAGGAATATGAGAATGCAAAGCTCTAAGAGGGCCAGGACATTTGTTTTACTCATTGTTGTACCCTCTATGTTAAGAAACAGGGCCTAATTATAATAGATGTTTAATAAATATTTCTTGAGTGACTAAAGGAATAAATATTTAGGGCTAAAAGAGAAAAACAGGCAAAACTGTATAGGTACCTATATCAAGTGAAGATATTGAATTAGAAATTTATGAAATTCCCACAAAGAAAAGTCTAGGACCATATCAGCTTCACTGATGAATTCTACCAAATGTTTAACGAAGTATTAAAACCAATCTTTCATTAACTTTTCCAGTAAATAGAAGTGGAAGGAATACTTACCAACTTGAAATCTATGATAGGCCAATATTACCTATATAACAAAATAAGAGAAAGAAACCAATACACTAATATCCCTTATTACTAGATGCAGAAATCCTCACAAAATACTAGCAAACTCAATCAAGCAACATATAAAAAGGATAAGACACCACAACAAATTTGGATTTATCCCAGAAATGCAAGGTTGGTTTAATATCTAAAAACCAATCCATGTCATATATAATGTAAATAAAATAAAGAGAGGAGGAAAAAGCCTTACATGGTCAGCTCAATGGGAGAAGAAAAAGAATTTCATAAAATCCAATATTTATCAAGATAAAAACATTGAAAAGGCTGGAAAAAGAAGGGCTCATCCTCGTTCTGATACAAGGCGCCTATGAAAACCCAAGAGCTAAATCGTACTTAATGGTAAAAGCCTAGGTTTTCCCCGACTAAGATCAGAAACAAAACAAAGATCCCCATTCTTGTTTCTTCTATTCTACATTGTACTGGAGAACCTAGACAGGGAAATTATGAAAAAAAAAAAAAGAAATAAAAACATCCAGATTGGAAAAGAAATAAAACTATCTCTATTCACAGATGACACAATCTTGTACACAGGAAAGCCTAAAGAGTCCACAGAAAAATGAGAACTAATATACCAGTTCAGCAAAATTGTAGGACTTATGATCAATATAAAAACTCAACTGTATTTCCATACACTAGCAATGAATAATCCCAAAGTTAAATGAAGAAAACAACTGCATTTATAATATCATTAAAAAATATTTAGAAAAATATTTAGCAAAGTAAGTGTAAGACTTGTACACTAAAATTACTTGGGCACTAAAAACTTTGATGAAAGACATAAATGATCTAAATAAATAAAAAGAAATTTATGTTCATGGATCAGAACATATGTTAAGATGGAAATATTCCTCAAAGTTTTCCTCTGAAAATTTAATGTCATCCACATCAAAACCCCAGCTAGCTTTCTGGCAGAAATTGACAGAACAATCCTAAAATTCATATGGAATCACATAAGATCTAGAGGAGGCCCTCTCCCCACTCAAATCTTGAAAAACAGAACAAAGAACCTACATTTCCCAACTTCAAAATGTACTTCACAACTACAACAACCAAAAACTATGGGGCCAGCATAAGAATAGAAATACAGGTGGATGGAATAGAATTGAGAGTCCAGAAATAAACTCTTACATTTACAGTTAACTGGTTTTCAACAAGGATATCAAGACAATTCAATAGGGAAAGAGAGACTTTTCAATAAATGGTGCTGGGACAACTTGGTATCCACATGCAAAAGAATGAAGTTGAACCCTTACATTATAGTATACACAAAATTAACTCAAAATATATGAAAAATCTAAATGTTAAAAACTAAATCTATCAAACTCCTAGAAGAAAACATAGGAGTAAAGTTTTTAGACTAGGCAATTATTTCTTAAATAAAATACCTACAGCACAAGTAACCAAAAATCAATAAATTGGAATTCATAAAAATGAAAAACTTTTGTGCTTCAAAGGTCAATTTTAAAAAAGTGAAAACATAACCCTTAGAATAGGAGAGAACACAAGCTAATCATATATCCAATAAGAGACTTGTATCCAGAATTTATCAATAACCCTAACAATGAAAAGGATAGAGAATCCATTAAAAGTGGTCAAAGTGGGACTTTGACCCTGGTGGGCCAGTGGTTGAGAATCTGCCTTGCAATGAAAGGGATGTGAGTTCAATCCCTGGTTGGGGAACCAAGATCCCACATGCCACGGAGCAACTAAGCCCATGCATTGCAACAGACGATCCCACATGATGCAACTAAGACTGAAAGCAGCCAACTAAATAAATATTCTTTAAAAAAGGCAGGCAAAGCATCTGCATAGACATTACTCCAAAGAAGATATACAAATAGCCAAAAGGCATGTATAAAGATGCTCAGCATTTCTCACTAGGTAAATGCAAACCAAAACCACAAGACATCACTTTATATCCACTAAGCTAGCTTTAATAAAATAGATGGACAAGTATCAGTAAAGATATGGAGAAATTCAAACCTTCATACATTGCTAGCGGGAATCTAAATGGTGCAACCATGAAAACGGTTTGTTAGTTATTCAGAAAGTAAAACAGTTACACATGATCCAGCATTTCTAATCCTAGGGATATATCTGAGAGAAATGAAAACATATGTCCACACAGAACTTGTATTCAAATGTTCATGGCAACATTTGCATACAAAAGCCCTAAAGTGGAAACAACTCAGATGTGCATCAACCGATGAACGGATAAACAAAATGTAGCATAGCCACACAACATAATATTCAGTTCAGTTCAGTCACTCAGTCGTGTCCGACTCTTTGTGTCCCCATGACTACAGCATGCCAAGCTTCCCTTTCCATCACCAACTTCCACAGCTTGCTCAAACTCATGTCCATTGAGTCGGTGATGCCATCCAACCATCTCATCCTCTGTCGTCCCCTTTCCTCCTGCCTTCAATCTTTCCCAGCATCAGGGTCTTTTCCAATGAGTCAGTTCTTTGCATCAAGTGGACAAAGTATTGGAGTTTCAGGTTCAGCATCAGTCCTTCCAATGAACAGTCAGGACTGATTTCCTTAAGAATTGACTAGTTTGATCTCCTTGCAGTCCAAGGGACTCTCAAGAGTCTTCTCCAACACCACAGTTCAAAAGCATCGATTCTTCAGCACTCAGCCTTCTTTACAGTCCAACTCTCACATCCATACATAAACACTGGAAAACCATAGCTTTGACTAGATGGACCTTTGTTGGCAAAGTAATGTCTCTGCTTTTTAAAATGTTGTCTGTGTTGGTCATAGTTTTTCTTCCAAGGAGCAAGCATCTTTTAATTTCATATCTGCAGTCACCACCTGCAGTGATTTTGGAGCCCAACAGAATAGTCTCTCACTGTTTCCATTGTTTCCCAAGCTATTTGCCATGAAGTGATGGGATCAGATGCCATGATCTTAATTTTTTGAATGCTGAGGTTTAAGTCAGCTTTTTCACTCTCCTCTTTTACTTTATCGAGAGGCTCTTCAGTTCCTCTTCACTTTCAGCCATAAGGGCGGTATCATCTGCATATGCGAGGTTATTGATATTTTCCCGGCAATCTTGATTCCAGCTTGTATTTCATATTATTCAGCCATAAAAGAAATTAAGCCCTGATGTGTGCTACAATCTGTATGAACCTTAGAAACATTATGCTGAGTGAGAGAACCCAGTAATAGAAGACCATATATCATATGAAATATTTAGAAACACATAAATCCATAGAGATAGAAAGCAAATTAGTGGTTGCCACAGCCAGGGGAAAGAGAGAATGGAAACAACTGTTAATAGATTTCTGTTTGGGGCAGGCTTCCCAGGTGGCTCAATGGTAAAGAATCCACCTGCCAAAGTAGGAGGGGCAGGTTCAATCCCTGGGTTGGGAAGATCCTCTGGAGAAGGGTATGGGTAACGTACTCTAGCATTCTTGCCTGGGAAATCCAATGGACAGAGGAACCTGGCAGGGTACAGTCCACGGGGTTGCAAAAGAGTCAGACAACACTTAGCGACTAAATAGCAACAATTGTGTTTGGGGTGATGAAAATGTTTTGGAATTAGATACTGGTAGTGGTTGTATGGAGAAGGCAATGGCACCCCACTCCAGTATGCTTGCCTGGAAAATCCCATGGGTGGAGGAGCCTGGTGGGATACAGTCCATGGGGTCACAAAGAGTCGGACACGACTGAGTGACTTCACTTTCACTTTTCACTTTCATGCATTGGACAAGGAAATGGCAATCCACTCCAGTGTTCTTGCCTGGAGAATCCCAGGGACGGGGGAGCCTGGTGGGCTACCGTCTATGGGGTCTCACAGAGTTAGACACGACTGAAGCGACTTAGCTGCAGCAGCAGCAGCACTGGTTGTATCAGTCAGTTCAGTTCAGTCGCTCAGTCGTGTCCGACTCTTTGCGACCCCATGAATCGCAGCATGCCAGGCCTCCCTGTCCATCACCAAATCCTGGAGTTCACTCAGACTCATGTCCATCGAGTCAGTGATGACATCCAGCCATCTCATCCTCGGTCATCCCCTTCTTCTCCCACCCCCAATCCCTCCCAGCATCAGAGTCTTTTCCAATGAGTTAACTCTTCTCATGAGGTGACCAAAGTACTGGAGTTTCAGCTTCAGCATCATTCCCGCCAGAGAAATCCCAGGGCTGATCTCCTTCAGAATGGACTGGTTGGATTTCCTTGCAGTCCAAGGGACTCTCAAGAGTTTTATCCAACACCACAGTTCAAAAGCATCAATTCTTCGGTGCTCAGCCTTCTTCACAGTCCAACTCTCACATCCATACATGACCACAGGAAAAACCATAGCCTTGACTAGACGGACCTTAGTCGGCAAAGTAATGTCTCTGCTTTGAATATGCTCTCTAGGTTGGTCATAACTTTTCTTCCAAGGAGTAAGTGTCTTTTAATTTCATGGCTGCAGTCACCATCTGCAGTGATTTTGGAGCCCCCCAAAATAAAGTCTGACACTGTTTCCACTGTTTCCCCATCTATTTCCCATGAGGTGATGGGACCGCATGCCATGATCTTCATTTTCTGAATGTTGAGCTTTAAGCCGACTTTTTCACTCTCCACTTTCACTTTCATCAAGAGGCTTTTTAGTTCCTCTTCACTTTCTGCCATAAGGGTGGTGTCATCTGCATATCTGAGGTTATTGATATTTCTCTCGGCAATCTTGATTCCAGCTTGTGTTTCTTCCAGCCCAGTGTTTCTCATGATGTACTCTGCATAGAAGTTAAATAAGCAGGGTTACAATATACAGCCTTGACATACTCCTTTTCCTATTTGGAACCAGTCTGTTGTTCCATGTCCAGTTCTAACTGTTGCTTCCTGACCTGCATATAGGTTTCTCAAGAAGCGGGTCAGGTGCTCTGGTATTCCCATCTCTTTCAGAATTTTCCACAGTTTATTATGATCCACACAGTCAAAGGCTTTGGCATAGTCAATAAAGCAGAAATAGATGTTTTTCTGGAACTCTCTTGCTTTTTCCATGATCCAGCGGATGTTGGCAATTTGATCTCTGGTTCCTCTGCCTTTTCTAAAACCAGCTTGAACATCAGGAAGTTCATGGTTCACGTATTGCTGAAGCCTGGCTTGGAGAATTTTGAGCATTACTTTACTACCGTGTGAGATGAGCGCAATTGTGCCAGGAAAATGCACTGGTCATAGCAAACACCCTCTTTCAACAACACAAGAGAAGACTCTACACATGGACATCACCAGATGGTCAACACCGAAATCAGACTGATTATATTATTTGCAGCCAAAGATGGAGAAGCTCTATACAGTCAACAAAAACAAGACCAGGAGCTGACTGTGGCTCAGATTATGAACTCCTTATTGCCAAATTCAGACTAAAATAGAAGAAAGTAGGGAAAACAACTAGACCATTCAGGTATGACCTAAATCAAATCCCTATGATTATACAGTGGAAGTGAGAGATAGATTTAAGGGACTAGATATGATAGATAGGGTACCTGAAAAGTGGTCGTATAATTCTATTAATAAACTAAAACTCATTGAACTGTACACTCAAAAAGGGTGAATTTTATGGTATATAAATTGTATCTAAATATTAAAGCAAATCAACAATTCAGTCTTAGAAATAATCATAAATTCAGTTTTCAGTCATATCTTCCCATTAATCTGTGCTCTTAACATCACAAAGGATGTAGGGGCTTGGCATTTATTGAACTCTTCCTGTGATGGTGAGGCCTCCCTCCTGGTGCTGTCCCAGCCCTATTTTGCCTCAGCTAATGTGTGAAGTCAGAACTATAGTTTATTTACAAGATGACAGAAATAGGCTTTGTAACAAATCTTCATTTTCCATTTGCTGACTCAGAAGATGCAGGAGGTTAGAAGCGGTGAACTGCACCAGCAGCTTATCTTCCTGGCCTGACTACTGTGGCAGTCTTCTGAAACCACTGTCTCCAGTTTTTCTTCCTTCACCACACAAACCATTAGAGACTTTATTCAAACACCAAATCTGATCATGGCATTCCTCCTGTACTTCAAAAGTTCTGTCCTTGAGAATTTGGACTTGGTCCCGAGGATGCAGTTTTGTGGCTGCAGCACAGAAAGAAAGCCTCTTCTGACCCAGCCCTGGTTGTTCTGTTTCTCTCACAGCATTTTCCCGCGTGTCCTAAATCGGAGCTACCAAACTGCTTGTGGTTTCTCCAGCACTCTTGGCTACTTCATGCTCTGTGTCTGTTCTCTTATTGACCCTCTTCCAGGAATGGTTTCTCTCTCCACTCATCTTTAAACGTTCTGCCTCTGAGGAATGTTTCTTACTCCACTTCAAAATTGCAAAATTGACCTCTCCTTCCTGGGGACCTCAGATGTATTATGTGAACATTTCTGTCTTAAGCACTTAGAATACTTAACTTGTGTCCCTATATGAATTCCCCATGGGTGTAATCATTGAGGGCAGACACTTGGCTCATTTATAGCCCAGGACAAAGCAAAGAGTCTGGCTGAGGGGGGAATGGAAGGAATGAATTAATAATGAACAAAAAACAAAACCTAGAAACATGAACCTATTCTCATTCCTTCCCGTGAGAATCTTTATGGGATGGCCATTTTCTTTCCATTTTTTTCTAAATAAGAACAGTCATGAAAACAGAAAGAATGAAGGATTCCAAAAGTGCTTTCTTTTTCCTTTTCTTTTAAATGACCTCAGAACTGACAGGTGAGGCAAGGTCTAACACCATCAGCAGCTCTTGCACGCTTATCAGAGGAGGTGCAAGAGGGCTGATCATGCCACTTCCCACCACCTGCAGAATAAAGTCCGAACTCTTCAGGAAGTTGGGCAAGGCTATCAGTCTTATCTGTCACTATTTCTCATCAAACCTCCCATAAGAATCACTTAATTCCTATTCTTTTAATAGGTTCCCTGTTTTTACTTTTTTATCTCTGCCTTTATCTCACTTTCCATCCTAAAGTGAAAGTGAAAGTGTTAGGCACTCGGTCGTGTCTGACTCTTTCTGACCCCATGGACTGTAGCCCACCAGGCTTCTCTGTTCATGGAGATTCTCCAGGCAAGAACACTGGAGTGAGTTGCCATGCCCTCCTCCAGGGGATCTTCCGATGGTGCAGACAGACTCTTTCCCATCTGAGCCACCAACGGAGCCCCATCTCTTCTGAAGCCACCCCTCCTCTCTACTCCCCACCCCCAAGTTGGGAGCTATCACTTCTTCCTCTGTGTTCTCTTACCACTTTTCACTTTATGATAGCATTTTTAGCTTTTTGTATTGTATGTATTTTTTTTTTTTACATTCCCTTGGACCCTCTGGCGCAGTGTGAGACACGCAGCAGGTGTGCAGGAAACAGCTGCCAGACTGAAAGACGGTGTCAACAGAGTTGGTCATCATTCCAAAATGAACATGGGCAGTCAAGGCAGCAAGGAAATAAAGATAATTAATAGTGGCTTCTCTCTCCAAACAGTGGGACATGATCTCCTGGGAGCTAAGATTTCCATGTGGGAATCAGAAACATTTGCATTCCAAATGAAACTGTGAACATTTTACAGCCCATGCAAGGTCAAGGCACTTGCCCAAGTCTGAAAGTGTCCTGAGTTTTTTTTTTCTTCTGAGAAGAACAAGTTCTCCTAACTGAATTCCAATCATTTGGGTCAATGTTTTAAAAGCTTGGTATCTTAGCTGTTTTTATTTTAAACTTTTAATCCTGTACATTCTTCTCAAGCCTCTGGGACCAGACACTAAGCTCAGCTTTCAGCAGGCTTGATATAACATCACATACTCTACATTTTTGTGGCATGCCAGCTCTCTAAACAGAAAAAAAAAAAAAAAAGAAGAATGTGTTCTAAATCTTGCCTTGCTATAGACTAAAATGTTCTTTTGGACAAATATGTTTGACTAAATCATGCTCAATCCCTACGTTCCTTTCTTTTTTCCTTCCTTTTCTTTTCCTTTCTAAACTCTATCTTTATACTTCTTCACTTAAAAATGTCTTCAGACAGAAAAATAAGGCCTTATATCATTTTCTGAAAAGCAAATGATGAAAGATGGATTAAAAAGCAATAATTTACTGACACTACTTCAAAGAAGCAAAAAGGATGTTTAAAACTCCTCAGGAAGGAAAATAATTGATATGGGCTCTAAAAACTTAGACAATTGGTTTAACAATAGAAAATAAATAAGAAAGCTATTATCTCTAAACATCAACATTTTAAAGATGATTATACAGTGAAAAACTCAAAATAATAATTACATCTATAGAGATCTACTGGAAGGCACCATCATTTGAAGACACACTTGGGAAAAATCACAACAAATGTCTGCTTAAACCCTGACAATGACTATCATCTCAGGGTGCCAGGGATTAAAGGCACTTAAGAATGACCCATTTAGACAGAGACAGTGTGTTTATGAGTACAATTAGCTCCTTATCCCAGTAAGACAGGAATGTCATGGTCTCCTGGTCAGTCTCCCTGCCACCAGTCATCCTGTAAGTAGCTTCCAGAATGATCTTTAAGAAATCCTGATCACGCGGCTCTCCATCTCCTGTCGGAAAAGATACACTCATTGCGATACATACATACCGTTTATGATTTGGCCCTGCTTTTCCACTCTGCCCCATTTTGCCAACTCTGCCTCCTTCACTCTGCACTTTAGCTACCTTTAATTAAGTACTTGTAGTTAACCATTCATTTTTCTATCAAGCTTCAGGCCTTTGCGCATACTCTTCCTTCTACGTGGAATGTTCTCCCTTGTTGTTAGTCTGGCAAATAGCTACTCTTTTGAGCTTAAAACTAGTGACCTTCTCTGAGACCATCCCAGGCAGGGGCTTTCATTGACCCTTTAAATATGCACTAGTATTCCCAGTGCCTTGCCTGGTTCCCAGGAGACAGCTGGCACTCAGCAAATGAAAGTGTTAAAGCCAAAATAAGTGGAATATATTTTTCTACTTAAACTGTAATTTCAGTCTTCATCCTGAATCTTTTCCCAGGGCTCATGACAAACAACACTGATGAGAACAGGAAGGGAGAGGACAACAGAAGAGACGGTCATCACTAAACTGGGAAAGGGGCACTGGAAATAGATGCCACACACACTGGACACCGGCCTTGTCAGATGAGCGGCCCCTCCTCGACTGGCTCCAGCACTCATTGCATGACCCCCTGGCAGGAGGCCTCAGCAGCTTAGGAGGAAGGGTCCTAAGCTACCTGGGCATTACCACTGTGCTAGGTTTCAGCACCGTTAAATGTAGGCACCAACTGGCAAACCACAGGGGACATCAACTTCATGCCAAATGATAAAACAAAGCTTCAAGATCACTTCAGGCTCAGGCTTAGCTTCAAATAATGTGATGCATGGACCACTTTAAAAGAATGTCAGTGGTGTAGCAGCTGACAGACTCAGTTTTTTAAAGCTTGCATTAGTGAGAACCTCTCCAAGAACAAGAGATTATTTATTTGGGCGTAAGTTATCTATGTAATTTAAATATTGTACTCTGCCAACAAATTCCAGTACACATGGGAAACTATTTTTAAATTGTGAATGCAGCCAACTTAAAAGATAGGAACACAGCCTATGGTTCTTTTTAAATAGAGATAATTACATTTTTAGGAAGTACAACAAATGCACAAACAAATGTTCAAAGCTGTCACTCTCACTTTTAAAAAAATATCCAGATAATCTAAAAATGTGCAATTCTTTAATCTTTGGTTCAAATAATTAACTTTGTATTATGTGGCATAATGTCTGGCCCACAGAATTATTTGTTATGCCTCAATAATTATTAGTTGAATAAATGAATGAATGGTAATATATTCCTCAGAATGATTTTTTTCAAAGCTGCCATTTATGATGACATTACTCCATAATTACAACATCAAGTGGAGTAGGAAATGGAAACCCACCCCAGTATTCTTGCCTGGAAAATTCCATGAACAGAGGAGCCTGGTGGGCTACAGTCCATGAAGTCACAAAGAGTTGGACACAACTGAGCTACTGAGCAGGCACGCATGTACAACAAGGCTGGCGATGTAATGACATTCCTTTAAGTATAACTAACCTTTAAAATTTCACACTGATGGTCAATACATTGCCAAAGGAATTTCTGGGGATAGAAGCCTTTTAAGTGTTTTCTTTCAGTGTTTGATAGGTGCAGCCTTAAGGAGATGGTCTAGGTAAGTCAGATGAGGAGCATGAACAGTTTCACATGGAAAGGAAACTGAGGTATGAAAGTGAAAGTTGCTTAGTCATGTCCAACTCTTTTCGACCCCATGGACTATATAGTCCATGGAATTCTCCAGACCAGAGTACTGGAGTGGGTAGTCTTTCCCTTCTCCAGGGGATATTCCCAAACCAGGGATCAAACCCAGGTCTCCTGCATTGCAGGCAGATTCTTTACCAGCTGAGCCACAAGGGAAGCCCAAGAATACAGGATTGGGTAGCCTATCCCATCTCCAGTGGATCTTCCTGACCCAGGAATTGAACCGGGGTCTCCAGCATTGCAGGTAGATTCTTTACCAACTAAGCTATCAGAGAAGCCCCAAACTGAGGTACGGCTTACGTAATTCCTTAACTGGGAAACCCCTGCTTGAGTCTCATTTTAGAAAAAAGAGCTAGCTGATAAATGGAACATATAAACTAGGACTTGAAATTTTCCTATATGAACTTTCCTCAGGCGAGCTCAATTTCTATAACATGAATCTTACAAAATCAAATGCCAAGTCATTTTTGACACATTCATTCAAACGTGTTCCTAGCACCTTCTGTGTGTTTTAGATAATGTATTAGGTTGTAGGCACAAAGGAGAAGGAACAGGCCACACTCTGTCCGGTAAAGGGAGACTGGGAGGATCTCCCTAAAAAAGTAATGTCTAGAGTACTTGGCTACAAAGTGAGCGAAGGAGAGCTAAAGTCACCAACTAATTTCCAGCAGAGTAGAAGTCATTACAAGCTCCTGATTTTAGTGGGCTGATAAAGAAGCCAAGTGTGCCACATAAAAATGTAGTGATAATTCTTCTAGACACTCTGAGATAGATCTAAGAAACACGGTGGAAATGTTGAAGGTCTGATTAAAAAAAAACTTTCTATCACTTCTTCAGGAAATCATTTTGAATGGCAGATACCCTGCTAAATTCAGTTTGGGGTATTAAGGTGTTATAGATCAGAGTGTGTTCAGTGATCTCATGTCACTGTCACCCAGAGGAAAACCATCACTTTGCAAGGGGCAACCTCTCTAAGGACCTGTCGAGTGCATAAAAGCCAATCATGATTTTTGTGCCTGCAGAACACAATACAAATCCGCAAAATAACAAATTCTTTAAATCAGTGCTGTCCAGTCAAACTTCCTGTGAAGATAAAAACGTTCTGTATCCGCATGCTGAATACAGTAACTACTAGCCACATGTGGCTATTAAGCACTGGAAATGTTGTTATGAGACTGAGGAACTGAATTTTTATCTATATTTTAATGAATTTAATTTTAAATAGCCATCTGTGGCTAGGGGCTACCATACTGTACAGTAAAGCTCTAAAATCTAATAATTAACCCAGTTATAAACAAAATAAAGGTTGCTTTATTTATGTTAAGGAGAAAAAAAGGCAGCTGAATTAATCCTGGAGAAGGATGTCTGAGATAAAAAAACAAATGAACGGTTTGCATAAGTCAGTAGCTTTTGTAGGAATGGTTGAAGCACAACAGTTCTTGTTATACCACCCTGGAGAAAGGAAGCTGTCCCAAGGGTGGAGGTCTAGCGGGAGAGTCTGAGGTAGGGTAATCAGGGCCTGGGCTTCCCAGGTGACTCTGGTAAAGAAACTGCCTGCCAATGCAGGAGACACGGGTTCAATCCCTGGGTCAGGAAGATCCCCTGGAGAAGGAAATGGCAACCCACTCCAGTGTTCTTGCCTGGGAAATCCCATGGACAGAGGAGCTTGGTGGGCTACAGTCCATGGAGTCACAAAACAGTTGGACATGACTTAGTGACTAAACATCAACGACAACAATCAAGGCCTACTCCAGTCCATTTTTTGTTGTTGTTGTTGTTGTTTGACTTATTAGTTTTCAGAACTATCTAAGAAATGTGAGAAGTACAAAACAAGTTCAAACCATGTCCCTTTTGTTTTTTTTTAAGCTTTTTGAGTATAGCAAAGGGGCTCACCCATATATACACATGTATCCATTCTCCCCCAAACTCCCCTCCCATCCAGGCTGCCAAATAACACTGAGTAGAATCCATGTGTTACACAGTAGGTCCTTGTTCATTATCCACTTTAAATACAGCATGTGAAGGTGTCCATTCCAGACTCCCAAATTACCCTTTTCCCCATTCATCCCCACCCTCTGGCAACTGTAAGCTCATTCTCTAAGTCTGTTTCTGTTTTGTAAATAAGTTCATTTGTATCATTTCTTTTTAGATTCCACATATAAGGGATGTTATACGATATTTTTCCTTCTCTGTCTGCCTGTCCTTCTGTTTCGCCACAACTAGCAGACCTTGGGGCACTGGGCCTGTCACAGTACATTGCTGTTATCTGTCATATCTCCTCTGGTGCCTGCTGGCCACCTTGGGGGTCCTGTCTCCTCATTACGTTTCCCTCTCTCAGTCATCAGTTGCACAGGCAGCTCACAGCTTTTTGGACTTACATATTGTTGCTCCGTTTAGTCAACATTTCTAACAAACATTTAAGATTATTTCTACTTTAGTCTACATTTTCTGGCTAGCACATCAAACATATTGACAAATGAAAGCAGCAGTATATTTTGGGGTAGAAATAAGGGAACTTGACAATTATTAAGCTCTTCTATGAACCAAGCACTTCTTTTGCCATCAGCCCTACAAAGCAGATGCTACTAATTCTCTCATGTCAGATGAGGAAATTGAAGCTCAAGGATGGTAAATAACTGACCCACAGTCATGCAGGCAGGCAGTGATACAGCTGTCATAAGAACCCAAACTTGTCTGATTCCCCCAAACCTATGTTTTTTCCTACTAAGAAAAAAAAAAAAAAAACAACCTAACACAACACTGCTTCCTAAGCCTACTTTTAACAGTGCAGTTTTCAGAAATAAATTCCACAGCAAAACATTACAGTAATCCTTAACTTCTCTCTGTCAGTTTCTTACATCAGATCATATGTTCTCTGATTCTTTTTTTTTTTTTTAAAGAAGACTAAGAAAGAAGGAAAAAACAAGAAAGAAAGAATGTGTTTGGGGAGTGATTCTAGAATCTTTAAAAGGATGTGAAGTTATTACATTAAGAAGTTTTGTTTCCTTTTGGTCTTAAAACACATAAGTTCTTTTTTTTCTTTAAAGCTATCAAGGCATTAAATCCTAAGAAATTACTCCAAGGGACAGTTTAAAACTTCATGCAAATGACTTATTGAAAATATTAAGAAAGGTAAGTTCCAGATGCCACCTAAAATACTGTTACATTAGGAAAACTAGCAATACCAACACAACAACAACCCTATCAGTTTGTAGAACTGATGGAGCCAACTCTATCTATTATTCAGTTATTATTGTACTTACATAGTAAAACGATGTACCATATCCTATGGAGTCAAGCATTGCCACTGAAGTACTTAAGGAAGGCTAGGCAACATTTTATAAGCATCACATACTTTTAAAAGTAAAGCAACAGGTAGAAAGAAAGTTATTTTTCTGATGGGGCATCTGTAACTTAGTATTTTTGTACTCTAACCAAATCTTTTACAAAAAATGTCTTAAAGTTTGTCTCTCAAAGCAGATGACTTAAAAATGGAAATACTTGCAGCCTTTCAGCATCTTTCAAGAATTTAGTGTTTACACTTATTTTAGTCTAGTAATATAGACAAACTGGGCTCCAATCTTGATTCAGTCCTTACTGATTCTGTGAGTAATATACTCTGATGTACTTTCTTCATCTGAAAAATGGAGATAATAACTCCCAAGGTTGTTGTGAGGATTAAATGAGTTAATATATGTAAGGCACTTGGCATATTCATGAAAATAATGCTCTATTTTTCTAAAAGTCTATATAAAAGTCTATATATGTGAGAAGATAATAAGGTAAAATAGTTAACTTTAACTGATGTGGGCTAATGGATATTTTTAAAGAAAAGATTCCATAAGATAACATACAATCAGTAAAAGTTTGCGTATATTTACTGAGGACATCATGAAAGAAATTTTGGTGCAGTAAGAATGTCTGAACTGTAATTCCTGATATATATGCTGAGGGTATATAGTAAATAAAAAATAAAATTCTCATTTCTTTAATATGTTTCATAAAATGCAAAAGAATGGGAAAAGTTTAATAAGCTCTGTGATTATAAAATCTATTCCCACTAGAAGATGGTATCCAAGATGGCTGCTTGGGTAAACTGCAAGAGTGTACTCTCCCCCAACCACAAATCACAGAATACTTTGGGAACTTAGAATGGAAGTCTTCTCCTTATGGAATGTGTTTTCAGCTGCATGTGGGTTGTTATGATTTGGGTTTCCCGAAAGGACACAGTAGAGCATTTCGCCTTGTTTTATATAACCTTTCGGTCTTCTTAAGATGCCCTTATTTCCAAGTATATTAACTGATCTTAGAATGATTTTTCCTTACAAGAACCTGCTAGAGAAATAAGACAAAGAAAGGAGGTGAGAAACTAGATAGAAGAATTGGCCAGTAGCCCACAAGAATCTCACTAGTGCCGTGCACGTGGCAGTCGAGCTCATGCTACTCAGCTCTCCTGACTTCGTGGGAGGAGAGGACTAAGAAGTCCTTGTTCAGCCCCAGGCTTTGCTTTTCAGAAGGAAGGAAACTCTGTGACACTCAAGGAAGGGGGAAAGTGTGATCAGAAGTCACTGGGCACTCAAGAAAGAAGAGTGAAGATGATTTCAAAGTGGAAGAATCTTTGCATTAACAGGTACATTAGAGATAACTTAGTTCAACCCTCTTTGTAGTGCAGGATTCTCCTTCACTGCATCTCTGAAAGATGATCCCTCAGGCTCTGCCTAAACACCTCCAATAATTGGGATCTTACCTCTTTGAGTCCACTAGCACCAAGTAAGAAATCTGGGATACATTATAGATTCTTTATATCATTCACATCCAGGTAACTACCAGGGTATTTTACCTCTCAAATATCTCTTAAATCTGTCCACTGTTCCCCTCCTCATTATCTTAGTTGAGGCCTTTCTTTCTCATCTTTTTCTGTGGTCCTGCAATAGTACCCAACTACCAGATTTTCTCTACCAAATAATTCACCTCTAATCCACCCTCACATGGCAGACTGCCGTGGATGTTCTAAACTACAAATCTAGTCATGTCATTCCTCTGCTTAAAACCTTTTAATAATTCAATGCCACAAACAGCCAAAACCCAAAAACTTAGGTTTTAGCTTGAAATGCACGACCTTGTCTAACTCTCCAGTGCACACTTCAGCTATGTTAAATGGCTGTGATGTCCACATGTTCCAAGCTGTTTCACATCTCCTTTTGCTCATGTTGCTGCCACTGGTTGGAACGCTTTTCTTTCCCTCTGTCAATCAGCTCAATAAGGAAGTATCTCCAGGAAGGCATCTTTTGACACCCTTCCCAATGTAATACAAAAAATATTCTGTGTGTATTCTCTATCACTGCACTTATGCTATTATACTGAAGTCATTAACTAATCTCTTTCCCACCAGGTGAGTCTCTCACAGCAGGGACCATGTTAAACTCTTAGTGCATGACACAGAACTCATAGTAATGTGTTTAATACATGCCTAGTACATATTAAATACATGACTTTTTCTGATGTAAATTAAAATCTATAACTCCAATTTCCAACTTTCACACCATGGAACAATAAAAATCATCTCGCTAGGGAAATAATGGCATTTGGCTGGTACATAAAAAGGCAAAGTTTAAATACTACTTATATTGCTGTCTTACATACAGGGTCATCATTATCATCTTTTTAAATTCCATATATATGCGTTAGTATACTGTATTGGTGTTTTTCTTTCTGGCTTACTTCACTCTGTATAATTGGCTCCAGTTTCATCCATCTCATTAGAACTGATTCAAATGTATTCTTTTTAATGGCTGTGTAATACTCCATTGTACACAGATGTGCAGAGCAGACTTTTGGACTCTGAGGGAGAGGGAGAGGGTGGGATGATTTGGGAGAATGGCACTGAAACATGTATACTATCATGTAAGAAACGAATCGCCAGTCTATGTTCGATGCAGGATGCAGGATGCTTGGGGCTGGTGCACGGGGATGATCTGGAGAGATGATGTAGGGTGGGAGGTGGGAGGGGGGTTCATGTTTGGGAGCTCATGTACACCCATGGCGGATTCACGTCAATGTATGCCAAAGCCAATACAGTATTGTAAAGTAAAATAAAGTAAAAACAAAAAATAAATAAATAGCACTGCTGTGAAAAGAAAAAAAATACTACTTATATGACATTTGCACTTACCTAAATTGCTGTATGTTGCACTACAGGGATTCAGGTCCATAGGATCTGAAATGTCTTCTTTTTCCTCTTCTCTTTCCAGTTCAGGTAGGTGCAATGCTGGTGTGACTGAAGTGCCGCCCCCGCCATCTTGCTTCACAACAACAGTTCTTGGATCCCGAGGAGAAAAATCGTCTGTCACTTCGTGGGTCACATGACTGAAACAGATCAGACCATCACCACACTGGCTTCAAAGGTCTCTACTAAGATTTAGATTTATGGAAGGCACATACTTGCCATAAATGTAAATAATTGGCCCTATAGTCACAGCAATGGGTTATAAGCCCCAACATACTTGTCTGAAGATAAGGCAGCCTTTTACTCAGGCTGATATGTCTGTCTATCCCAATCCATACTAACTGAGAATTCAGCTTGGTGGGGGAGGTACAGGAGGCTCAGAGGGAAGTCTGAGAATAACAGGTAAGGAAGGGAACTTCTTGTATGTAGGAAGTTAGTGATAATGGGGATAGAGGGAAATGAATGCTTAACTAGTTGAAGACAAATATACTCAAGTATTTAAGAAAGTATTTAACATATTTACTATGTTTACCATACTATAGTACAGTCATCCCTTGGTATGTATCTTCAGGGGACGGGTTCTAGGACTCTCCACAGGAAATCAAAACCCACAGATGCTCAAGTCCTTTATACAACATGGCTGCAGTATTTGTATTATATACAAATACACAATTCCATATATGTTAAATCACCCCTAGATTACTTCTAATACCCAATGCAATGTAAATGTGATGTAAATAGCTGTAAAGACAATGCAAATGCCATGTAAATAGTTACCAGTGCATGGCAAATTAAAGTTTTGATTTTTGGAAATTTCTGGAATTTTTTCCCTGTAATATTTTCAAACCTGCAGTTGGTTCAATCCATGAATATGGAACACACAAATTAATAGGGTGGACTGTGCTATAATACTATAACAAATATGAGATACTTTATAGTATTTATTTTATTCCACACTAAAGTATTTATGAAACTATTTAGTAAAGGATCAGGAATAAAGCTGAGATTTAAATAAGGAAGTGAAGCAATTACATTCTGTAAACTGAGGCCAGGAAGCCTTTTTGCCAGGAGGACACTGATGCATCAACCTTTGCCTGTATGCATGCAGCAGGCAAGGCAAATGGAAAAGAAAGGTCTGTACTCGAGCTAATCTTATCTACTAACATGAATCTGAAGCATGTCACTGGCCACATACCAGAGGATGGTCATCCATAATGCTTTTTGTTTCTCCAATCTTGTTTCTCTGCTGCTTGCTCATTCGCTTATAGCTAGCTCTTCTAGTCTTCCCCACATCCTAGCCTATCTGAACTGTCAACTCTGTTGCTATAAAGTACAAGGGGGTGGAATGGTTATTAAATGCTGGTGGAGAAAACTGCCCTAGTTAGAAAATCTCAATGGGGTGGTCAATGAAACAAATTCAAAATCAGGCACATTTAATAGTTTCTGGTTCTACTAAAAGTATTCCTAGACTGTCACATACTCCCCAGCTTTTCTTCCTGTTTTTTCTTTTTAATAGGCAAAGAGAAAGAAGGAAAGGACACATCTTATACATTGTTATATGTTATTTCTGGAATTTCAAATGGCAGTGAGTCATGGTGACATTTACAAGTTTCTTTAAAAGAGGTACTTGGTTTGATCATGTGTCATCAGAACATATATCACCTGTGGACTTGACAGAGCAGATCTGAAGGAAGAGCACTTTCTTATCAATCTTTCATTATGGAAATTATGCATGTGCAAGAAAATAAGCCTTTAAGTCTACGGGATACAGTGTGTGTTGGTTGCTCAGTCATGGCTGACTCTTCGCAGCCTCATGGACTGCAGCTCGCCATGCTCCTCTGTTCAGCGATCTTCCTGGCAAGAATTCTGGAGTGGGTTGCCATTTCCTTTTCCAGGGAAGTCTGCTGGATATACAACTTCAAAAGTACTCTTCCAAAGCTGGCAGACACAGAGGTCTCTCTGTCTTGTGAGTAAGCAATGAGTGGGAGGTACCACTATGGGATCTGGCTCCTGGGGATGGGGTGAGGTGGGAAGGCTTTGGTTCACTAGCAGTCAATAGGAGGGTTCATGTAAAGAGGAGCTCAAATGGTAAAGCATGCTGCCTCTTATTAACCTACTGGGCTGCTGTAGGTTATCAACCCAAAACAAAGCCAGTATGGAGCATAATATTGAGAGTCATAAAATCAAGATGGCAAGGGGGCTCTACTTCCATACATTAGTGAAGAAAAGCAAAGAGACACTTCTGAGTCACTCTCAGATGTCACTTGGTGGTGGTGGTTTAGTTGCTAAGTCGTGTCCAACTCTTGTGACCCCATGGACTGTATAGCCTGTGAGGCTCATCTATCCATGGGATTCTCCAGGAAAGAAAACTGGAGTGGGTTGCCATTTCCTTCTCCAGATGTCACTTAGTATCAAGATTGTAGGTCAATGAGTAGTTATCAATGCACTTCAGGAGGGGGAAAATGATCTTCTCTGGGCAACAGTTAATATAAGCCATTTTTAATTTCAAAGCAATAAAATGATTAAAATATATCATCCCCCTTTGACAGGAAAAACATTAAACCTCCAGACACTCTCTTCTTACTCTAGAGTCAACTTGAGAGCTTACTAGAAAGGTGTTTTTAGGTTCCTAATCTCTGCAGCCTTGCTCTTGCCCTTTTTCTTTCTTTCCCCAAACTCTCTTTTCCATTTGTCAAGAATGACTGGTGAAGTCCAGTTAAAAAGTCATGACTCCACCCTTGCTTGTCTATTTTCCTCCTGGGGAATGGGCTATTTCTATTAAGCCTATTGTAAAAACTACAAAAGTTACTGCTATTAAACCATGAGGAATTCCCTGGGCCTGTTTCCACATACATGAAACATGGCTCTGTACTCAAAAAGGGTTCTCAAAACACAATACAGATGCTAAAAGGCAAGAAATATTAAAGACTCACCCACTGTACTCACTCATACAACTCCCCATTAAAGGAAATTCTACAGGGCCTTCTTCAGTCTGTTAATCATGTTCTGAAGCTCTGATGAACCATAGCTCCCACTGAGTTCTGGAGGACTACAAGTTGGGCAAGATATAAGAGGCTCGAATTCTGCACCTTAATATAATCCATTGCACTTTGACCTTTACCTTAGGGGTTTGGTCTGGGAAATGAGCCAAATTACCTTCGGGAAGCTAAGCAAAGTGAACGCTAGTTTTATTAACTCTTTGAGAACCTGAGCAGCACAACCTATATTCTACACAAAGGTCAGTTTTCACAAGCACATTTTAAATAAGTGCACTGGTATATTAAATCACCAATTAAATCAACTGTCAACTATAAAGAATTGTGCAAGGAGCGGGTGAAAGTTAAAGCACATAGATTTACAAATGGATGCTAAGACATTTAATCTACATCTACAGTGACAGCAGTGTCTAAGAGGAAGAATTTTAAAAATGCATCAATGATATGTCGTGTCTTGATGCTTGAGGAAAATGGTAAAAGAGAGAAAAAAAGGGAAAGGGAGAGTTTTGAGAGTTCAAACTTAGACGTGATAACATGCTGTGACTAAAAAATGAAAAAGAGTCAAGAACAGCATCAGAGGAGGTGATTCAGTCACTATGTGCGTGCACGTGTGCTAAGTCACTTCATTCGTGTTCGGCTCTTTATGACTCTAGGGACTGTAGCCCGCCAGGCTCCTCTATCCATGGGATTTTCCAGGCAAGAATCCTGGAGTCAGTCACTATGTATAAATGGACGAATTGTTCAGCAAGAAAAAAGGAAGTAAAATTTTATACTTAATTTATCTTAGGCATATTAATGTTATAAGGGAATATAATTTTTGACCATTGATTTTTTTTAATGTTTCATATTTAGATATAAAATCAGGAAACCCTTGAAAACAGTAATATGATGCTTTCCAAATACAGGTTTTTTTCTCCTAACAAAGTGGTTCACCACTGACATTTCACTGGGAAATGTTCAGTGTAATGGAGAAAATACCAGAACAGGAATCAGAGAACCCAGGTTCTGTTTCCCTATTATTTTGATCTTCTGTGTAAACTAGATGATAACATCAGGAGAGAGATAAAGAAAAAAATGAAAATTTCCCCCATTTCATCCATGAGATGGATGGTAAAAAAATTCTTTAAAATGAAATTACAAGACATCTACTAGGATTTCTAATAGAGTATATCTTAGTATGTCTTGAAAGTAGCAAATAATGATGAAGGTAACTAGTTTTCAGGATAAGTACAAGTTGATAATCATTATTATAAAACAGAAATATTAACTGATCAATCACTCACAGAGAGGAAGTTAAGGCTCTTCTATTCTTGCTATTTAAATTCTTGTTGAAAATCCCTAGTTTTCTAATGCAATAGAGGGTGTCTGCAATAACTGTGGTGTTGACATCTAGATCCTTGATCACCAGGGTGGGTCAAACCCTGACTGCCTGCTCTTTTACTGGACCCTCAGCATTTGTTTCGCTTTCAGGATGGAAGATAACACACATTTCCTTGTACCTCAAACTCTGACCAACTTTTCAATAATGACTAGCTTTCAATTGAGATTTGGTAATGTCTGTATATAGTCACTTTGTTTATTTACCTTATATGCAGAATACATCATGCGAAATGTTGGGCTGGATGACTCACAAGCTGGAATCAAGATTGCCAAAAGAAATATCAACAACCTCAGATATGCAGATGATACCACTCTCATGGCAGAAAGTAAAGAGGAACTAAAGAGTCTCTTGATAAGGGTGAAAGATGAGAGTGAAAAAACTGGCTTAAAATTAAACATGCTGACTAAGATCATGGCATCCAGTCCCAATATTTAATTGCAAATAGATGGGGGAAAAGTAGAAGCAGTGACAGATTTTATTTTCTTGGGCTCCAAAATTACTGCAGCCATGAAATTAAAAGATGCTTGCTCCTTGGAAGAAAAGCTATGACAAGCCTAGATAGCGTATTAAAAAGCAGAGACATCACTTTGCCGACAAAGGTCCATCTAGTCAAAGCTATGGTTTTTCCAGTAGTCATGTATAAATGTGAGAGTTGGACCATAAAGAAGACTGAATCAGGGCTGAAGAATTGATGCTTCTGAATTGAGGTGCTGGAGAAAACTCCTGAGAGTGCCTTGGACATCAAGGAGATCAAACCAAGTCCATCCTAAAGGAAATCAACCCTGAATATTCATTGCAAGGACTGATGCTGAAGCTGTAGCTCCAACACTTTGGCCACCTGATGTGAAGAACTGACTCATTGGAAAAGACTCTGATGCTGGGAAAGATTGAAGACAAAAGGAGAAGAGAGTAGCAGAGGATGAGATGGTTAGATAGCATCACTGACTCAATGGACATGAATCTGAGCAAACTCCGGGAGATAGTGAAGCACAGGGAAGCCTGGTGTGCTGCAGTCCATGGGGTTGTAGAGTCTGACAGGACTGAGCTCCTGAACAGCAATAACAATGTCTGACCTGACACTTAGAAAAATCATGTTGCAATCTCCACAAAGACACATCTCATTTTCTGAAAGTGGAGGATGAACTTAAAGTGTTCAAAGGAAATGGTAACATTGTTACAGATTTGTCTGTAATACAAATGAATCCCTTGGTAAGGGATTCATCAGTCTGCAATATTCATACATAATTCAAAGCTGCAGAAGCAATCTCCTGCGGGAAGCTCACTTGGCTTACCCAGGTGGTAGGATTAATCATTACACCATCAGATGAAATAATCCTTTTTTTTTTTTTCCCCGGCAAGTTTGTTCAAGACACATTTTTGTAGAAATTCTGTTAATGTCTGAATATACTTTTTAAAAAGGCAAATCAAATGGCACATTAGAACAGATTAAAGGCCTTTATGTATCCAAGTATTTCCACAATTTCAGTTCAACTTTATCTTCAAATTCAACCGCCTTCATTCAGCTTCAGAAGGGACAGTAAATGAAATCAGACTTCTGTAGAGACCATCTGCCTTTTGGGGCAAATGGTATCCTCGATTCCCATTTGCCAGCTTTCTTCAGTAGCTGTATCTGTCTTTTGTTGCCCAAGACACCCAATAAGGAAATGTGTGATTTTTACAACCTCTTTTTACCCCTAAAAATCAAATCAAAGCACATCAGAAACAGCATTTCGTAGTTTTATTACTGGTTTCCAAAGCTGCTTATTTCTGGAGTTGCTGGGGATGATGGATCTTTGCAGAAATGGGATGTGAATCGACATGAGGAGGAAAGCTCAAAGTTATTGAATCCCATACTCTTTATCTATTGAAAGAGGTGGGGGGAACTCCATTTCTTCCTGTCTTTCTGCCTCTAGGACCCCCCACCAATATGACATTTCTCAATCTTATCTTAGTTTTCAGGTCATCAACTTGATTTTGCTACACTTCCCAATTACTGGCATTCTCAGGTAGAAAAGTGTTGTATCCACTGATCACTATCTTAGTGTCTCCAATTTTCCACTAAGCCTTCTGTAGTCTTTAACTGAAAAACTTCAAACTTCTTATCTTGAACTGAGATTAACCTTTAACTGAGATCTGATGAATTCTTGCTAATATGTCCAACCTAGTCTGGTCAGACGAAGGTAACTCCTCCTGGTGTGAATAAAGTGGCTAGGTCTTGGGATGGGGAAGATTGGCCATGTGCAAGGTCTTAAATAGACTCTAATTTCCAGACACTGCACAGTTTCACCTTTTTTTTTCTTTAACAAATGTGAATAGCAAATTAAAAGTGTCTTCAAGGCACCAGACTGTAAGACAGCAAAGTAGATAAGAACACAGGCCACAGTACATCACTGTCACCTTCATAATAGTAAGAAAAATTACAGTTTTAAAATCCTATGAAATACAAAGTCAGAATGGCACCTGTACAAATTAACAGAAAAGATAAATTAATCTCGGAAAAGCACAATTAAATAGGGCTGCCTTTCTCAATAACCAGCCTAAGCTGGTGGCTCAGAGGTTAAAGCGTCTGCCCGCAATTCAAGAGACCTGGGTTCGATCCCTAGGTTGGGAAGATTCCCTGGAGAAGGATATGGCAAACCACTCCAGTACTCTTGCCTGGAGAATCCCATGGACAGAGAAGCCTGGTAGGCTACAGTCCACGGGGTCACAAAGAGTCAGACATGACTGAGCGACTTCACTTCACTTCACTTCTCAATCACAGAGGTGTGGTAGGAGCTTTGCAGCATCACCATTTGGCCTTAGCTCACTTCTAAAGAAGGGGATTGGATATTGATGTTTGTTTCCTGGGGAGGCAAGGTGTTAGAAGAAAATATCCATAGGCCCCTCAATAAGACTAACCTAAGGAGGATATGGAACAGTCATCTCTGGGTCTTGGACTTTTCCCACATGCCCAGAAGCACTGGAGAAGCAAGTCACTGTACGTTTTCCCAATTTCCTCTTATCTCCCTCAACTGCCCATTTGCCCTTTGAGTCAGAGGAGTGAGATGATTATGTACCCTACACTCTCCAGAACACAGCTGGCTCACTAGCAGGATGGATGTCAGGAGGGAAAGGGAACCAGCACTTCTCAGGCCCTACTCCAATGCTACCCAGTACAAGCTGCACACTTTTCGGTTTAACTCACAGGAACACCTCAAGAGGTAAAGGTGATTATTTCTCACTTTACACATGGGGAAACTGAGACTGAAAAAAGTGAAATGAACTGTCTTAGGGTAGGCTAGAGAGTCGGACATGACTTAGTGACTTAACAACACCACCAAAATGGTTACGTGTGCACTCAGGTGAGAGAGCCAGGATCTGAATTCAATACTACGCAACTCTAACGTGTTCTTGCTGCCACACTGGTACTATTAGGTAAGCCTGGTGCACTGTGAAGATTCAACAATAAATGCTTGATTATGGAGAGATAAAAGGGTTTTGAAGAGAAAGAAGCTATCATTGAAATGTAGGGTGTTAATGATTACAGCTGCGTTCTTTTGAAACATTCTAAACAAAGTTATTATTTACATGGCTAAAAGATTTTTTTAAATGGGAGCTGTTCTAGTGTGTGAAAGACTGTGTTTATAGATATTTGGCTTCCTAATATTAACCCCTACCACTAACGTCTACACCTGCTGACTGCTAGATACTGTGGGCTTAAAATATATATCTCCTACAGTAATCCTGAGTAAGAGTTGTTATTCCCATAACAGTGAATGATAAGAGCAGCCAAAACTTACATGGTACTTACTATGTCCCTATTCTAAGCCATGTTTCTCAAAGTGGCACTGTTGATATTCTGTCCAAGTAGTTCTTGGTAGTGGAGGGCTGTCCTGTGCATAGTAGGGTCACACTAACATCTCTTACCCTCTCTCTAACCCATAGGTACTGGAGTCACTCTCTGCTTCCCCAGTTGTGACAACCAAATAGTCTCCACATATTGCCAAATGTATTCCGGGGATATAAAAATCCCTTCCCTTGCCCTCCTTTCTAACACTTAACATCAGTCCTTTTAAGTCATATAGGTGATTATTTCTGTTTTACAAATGAAGAAATATTAAGCCAAGAGTGATTTAGTTATCTGCCTCAGGTAACACAGCTAGCACCTGGTGGAGCTGAGGTTCAAACCTGACATTTCAGCTCTAGTCTGTGCTCTAAACAAATTCTGCCTCTCAGTTTATGGGTGAGGAAGCTAAGAAGCAGAGCTCAAGTAACTTGTCCCAGATCCAGATGACAGAGCTAATAAGTGCTGAACAATGGAAGTGAAAATCGCTCAGTCGTGTCTGACTCTTGACTTCATGGATTGTAGCCTGCCAGGCTCCTCTGTCCATGGGGATTCTCCAGGCAAGAATACTGGGTTGCCCTTTCCTTCTCCAGGGGATCTTCGTGACCCAGGGATGGAACCCACATCTCCAGTGGGTTCTTTACCACTGAGCCACCAGGGAATAAGTGGTGAAAGCAGGATTCAAATCCAGGTCTGAATAACTTCAAAGCCTATGTTCTAACATACTATGCCAATTGTTATTAACATGGCTAAGAATTGCTTGTTAAAGATGCAGATTTCCGGCCCCCCACCATGAGGGGCTGATTTTACAGCTCTGGGGTTTGACCCAGAAATCTACATTTATACAAACACCCCACATGATTCTGAGCAGTTCATCCTACGGCCACAATTTAAGAAGCTGTTTTTCACTGCCTCCCTCTCTGCAGAGAGGAGCAGGAAATTAAGTATAAAAGGAGTAAAATGTAAGAAGTGAGGAGGAAAATTTTTAGTAAAGGAGCACCATTGCTCAGAAGTGATATGGCTGAACAGGGGAAATAAAATAATTTAAGTAGTCACAGGTGAGAGATTCATAACAGGCTATTACAAAAGGGAGGGAGTGCTTTGGGACCAATCCTTATCTTTTGAGGTTTATTCTTAGAGTGCAATTATACAAACTTGCAACATGTTAGGAAATGAGGATACAGCCTAGTATGACATTTCTGATTTTTATTAGAAGGCCTGGTTGGCTGAAGACCACTCTGAACACAGGAAATGGCACCTGTGACACCAGCAGTAAGTCAAGTCTCCCAACATGTAGCACTATCTCAGTTCTTCACATTAACAGAGGTCAAAAAAAAAACCCAACAAAAAACAACAACCTAGAGGTCAGAGGTGAACACAAAAGCCAGGCACCTTTGGCTGAAAAAGCTGCTCCAAGACAGACCACAGCACCTGTACTTTCTACTCACCCTGCAGGGGACTCTTCTTAAAATCTCTCTTTCATTCTGCTATTCCTCTGTTCTACATCAGCCATAGGTCCTGTGGTCAGGTGTTGAGGTCAGGTCCAGACCACCTGTAGGACTTCAAAGCCCTTCACTATGAGGTTGCAACATATGTTTTCATCTTTCTTTCAAACTTTCTGAGACCCAATCCTTCAACTTCAGACAATGCATTGACATCGTACATTGGATACACCATATTCTTTATCTCTGTGTACCTGCTCTCCCCTCTTAGAGCTGCCTCCCTTCTTCTTTCCATCTATTCCAAACTCAGCCAGTAATTGAGACTATTCAAATCTCAATTACCCATGATGTCTTATTGTCCATGAGGACACTTCCTTCCCTGAACACCCATGGCAGATGTTATAAACTGTATCTGCTCCAAATTCATATGTGGAAACCCTAAACCTTGGGGTGGCTGCAGTTGGAGATGAGGGCCACTAAGGAAATAATTAATATTAAATGAGGTCGTAAGGATAGGGCACCCTAACCCTGTTAGAGAGGATTTGTGTCCTTTTAAGAAGAGGCACCAGAGAGTTTGGTTTCTCTCTCTGTACCTATTAAGGAGGAAAGGGAGGACACAGTGAGAAAGTAGTCATCAAGTCAGAAAGAGAGCCCCTACCAGAAACCAAATCGGCTGGAACCTTAATCTCGGACTTCTGGCCTCCAGAACTGTGAGAAAACAAATCTTTGCTGTTTAAGTCAACTGTCTAGGGGGATGTTGTTATGGAGCCCAAGCTAAGGCAGCAAGGACTGAGGAGCCCAGAAAGCACTCAGTAAATGGGTGCTGAATAAACCCAATCAGGAGGGGTCTGGGCAGCAGGGCACCAGAGAATGGCACCAGGATCTGCGTCCACACGGCTCCCAGCAAAATTTCTGCTGGTATCACTATGGAGGACGGGACTAGGACAGGTTCCAATGAGGAGCATCCAAAGGGAGGGGGTTCCTCTCCACAGTTTGGAAGGCAGAGGAACAGGGTATCTTCCCTGGTGAAGAATGGAGCTTCTCCATGCACCAGTAGCACGAAAAGGCCAGTGGCTGATTCCTGATGCTGTTTCCCTCCATGATAACTAGGAGTTGCTGTGGGGAGCTGATCAGCATGCTCCACTCTCATCACTTTGCTTTTTTTCAGGCAAGTCCTTCATCCTGCTACTAACAAATCACCATTATAAAGGCACCATATGAGGATAAACTGCTTGTCCTGAAATTAAACCTTTAAATATCACCTGATGACTCTAATCAATACTCGACTGCAGTTATATTAAGTAATCACTGACTGAAAACTGGCCTAGAGGTCTGAATAAAGACCAAGAAATTAGAAACTCAGGTTTAATTTCAGCCCTGCCACCAGTGCTAGTCTGTCCCTGTCTCCCATTATTCATCTATAAAATGGGTGTAGTGACATTTACAGGAGCGTATATGAACTAGGAAATTCACAGGAAGTGCTCTGAAGAGCGTGAGCAGCTGTGCCAATGTTGAGTCCGTCAAGACTGCTTGAAGTCAGTGCACCAGCACACCTCACTGTGGCCCTTAGTGGTCACAGCTTGCCTTCTTGCACTCAGGCTGACTTTATAAAGGACACGATAGACTCCAGCAGACTCAATAATCACCCAAGGAGTGCAGCAAAAGGTACTCAGAGGCCAAAAATCTCTGAAGTCAGAGTCTGGCTCTGCCACCTACTTGCAGAGTGGTCCTGGGACTATCAATGAGCCTCTCTGTTTTCAGTTTCCAATAAAATAGGAAGAATGCACTATCAGAGATACTGGCACAACTGAGATAACATGAATGAAAATTGAGAATTATATAATAAGATACTGATATTTGACTTCAGAATCATTAGGCGAACAAGGAAACAAAGCTGACCTGACAAACAGGGGAGTTTTCAGTTTGAGTCTTCACTTTGGACTACGTTCATTATGAGACTTAAAACAAGTCAATTTAATCCTCTGGATTTTTAATCACCTCCCCAAAGGGAAAGGAACATAAAGCTCTCTGAAGACCACCCCACAACCATCCTGTATCATTCTTTGATTACAATAAAATGAGATATTCATCCATTTTCTCTAAAAGAGGATTATTGAAAAATTCAATAGTAAGGACTTATGAACTCATCTAAACTTCAGGAACAATAGGTCAGCAAATGCAGATATGATGTTTATAGATGCTGACAGTCCAGAAGTTTCTTTAGAGCAAAGAACATGATCAGGAGAACAAGCAATTACTTTCAGCTTCTGTCTCCAGTTCTTTTCTTTATGAGAAATAGGAACTTGGTCTTCAAGGCCAGTTTGGTCCTAAGCAGGAAAAGATGACTTTGACAAGTTCTCTTAGCAAAGAGTAGAGATAATGGAAATTAAGACATAACTGGAACACACCTGAAACTAATACAATGTAAATCAACTATTCTTCAATTTTTAAAAGTGTTAAAATTTTTTTTTAAAAAAAAAAGATTGTCCATATCAAAAGAGAGAGAGAGATAACTGGAGCATAAACATTAAAAAAAAATTCAAGCTTCTAGCTGAATTTTCCAGAGAAGGACATCACATTGTATCATAATCTAGGAAGTATTTGAATTTCTCTGTCCATACTCCATGCGCATACACTTATGTATATTAAGAGACTCAGACCCTGGTTACTGTAGTGAGCAGCAAACATGTCTAGCATTTGGCCAGAACGGCCACCGGGCCACCAGCATGCCTGATGACTACAGACAAATCAGATATTATAGTTTAGTCCAGGGGTCAGAAAACTTTGCTATGAAAGGTCAAATAGTAAATAGTTTAGACTTTACAGTCCATGTGTACCTTTTGCAACTATTCAACCCTGCTTTTGGAAAAGGAAATGGCAACCCACTCTAGTATTCTTGCCTAGAGAATTCCATGGACAAAGAAGCCTGGCGAGCTATAGTTCATGGGGTTGCAAACAGTCGGATATGACTGAGCAACTAACACACACACACACACAACCCTGCTATTATGGTGCAAAAGCAGCTGTAGATATGTAAAAAAATAAGTGTGGCTGTTTTTCAATCAAACGTCATTTATAGAAACAGGTAGAAGGTTGGATGTGGCCCACAGTTCATAGTTTGCCAATTCCTGATCTATACCCCTGAACCTTGGAGTGGATTAGAGGGCCTCTAAGGATTGACTTCTGCATTATCGAGGAATATAGCTGAATTCTAAGGACTCTAAGAAGGTCAAAAAGGTCCTGGAAGGGTATAAGAAGGTGTATATAGATGACTAGCATTTCTAGGAGAGCAAAGGTGTGCCAAACCTAATCTGCTTGTCCACAATGGAAGCTGCTGCAGTTTGGATAAAATCCCAGCACTATGAGGCAGAGCTGGATTCCTGAACTATTCTGGGACTCCCAGAGAAACTGGACTTACATGGTATCCAAGAGTACATGATAGGGTTGTTTGCTAACTAGGAACATGATGTTCAGGGCTGGTGGAGCTAGAAAGGTTAGTCAAAGTGTAATAGGGAAGAGTCAATTTTGACTCTTCTATGCTGGATTTGTTTATTTGACTTTAACCCTTGTTTTTTTCTTTTTTGCCACTTTTGTTATTATAATCATACATAATGGCCTGCTTCAGTGAACCCTGTCCCCTCTGTCTGACCCTTAAACTAAGGTGTCTTTTTTTAGCTTACTGAGAGATCATTTGACCCTGGCTACCTGTAAATGACTGCAAGAAACTAACACATCCCCCAGCCTAAGATTTGCCATCCTAGGAGATATCTGCAAGGATCAAATGGTCTTTTTACTTTGTTTCCTTATCTCCCCCCATCTTTGATCCATAAAAGAACCTGGTATCCAGTCCCCGACAAGATGGTTATTTTGAGACATTAGTCTTCCATCTTCTTGGTCAGCCAGCTTTCCAAATAAAGTTATATTCCTTGCTTCAACACCTCGTTCCTTGGATTCATTGGCTCCACGTGCAACAAGCAGAGCAAGCTTGAGTTCAGTAACAAAAGTTCAAGAGGCCATTTCAGGGGGCAAATGGTATCCTTAACTTCAGTTGAGAGTGTTATAGTTATTTTAGGCAAGTTATCATTATTTTCTCAGTCATTGATCGTTTTTCTAATTGATTAGAAATAAAAATTTTAAGCTAATTTTTGTTTCTTTCATGGGCTGAGCAGCACAGTATGGACTCTTAGCAGCACAGAATCTTAGGTCCCCAACCAGGGACTGAACCTGTGCTCTGTGCAGTAGGGGACTTTCCAGGTGGCACAGTGGTAAAGAATCTGCCTGCCAAGTAGGAGACGCAGGTTTGATCCCCGGGTCAGGCAGATCCCCTGGAGAAGGGAATGGCTACCGACTCTAGTACTCTTGCCTGGGAAATTCCATGGACAGAGGAGCTCAGTGGGCTACAGTCCATGGGGTCACAGAGATGGATGTGACTTAGCAACTAAACAACAGCAACAAACAACCCCTGCAGTGGAAGCACAGAGTCTTAACAACTGAACCACCAGGGAAGTACCTTGAGTTAAATTTTTAAAAACATGTATGTGACTGGCAATAGATACTGTCTATCAATCATGGAATAAATAACAATTTCAGTCAATAATCAAGAACTTATTACCAGTTTATGGAAAAGACTACTAAAAGGGGATTCCTTGGGAGGAAGTAAATTGAATCCAGAAAGGAAGAATGAAATAAAGATGGAAGAGTTTTTTTAAAGTGATAAACATGTGAATAAATCTAAAATAAAAAATGATGATGTGATGTGATTGGGAGTGACTGAGGGTGGGGGCAGTTTTTTATGATTGAGTAGCCAGTGAAGAATTTTCTGAAGGAGTGACATTTAACTTGAGAGCTAAATGACAAGGAACCAGCCATGCCAAGATCTGAAAGAAGCATACCAAACAGACTGAACAGCTGATAAAAAGGGAATTAGGCTTGGCATGTTTGAAGAACAGAAAGAAAACTCCTATTGGGAGAAGTTCATGAGCAATGTGGTGAGTAAGAGACAGGTTATACCAGTAGTTAGAGGTCAGATTATGTAGGGACTTCTTTCACTGTGTTGAAACAATGCAATTTGCATTAAAAAAAAAATATACTAAGGAATATTACTCAGCCATGAAAAGGAATGCATTTGAGTCAGTACTAATGAGGTGGATGAACCTAGAGACTATTATACAGAGTGAAATAAGTCAGAAAGAGAAAGATAAATATCATATATTAATGCATATACCTGGAATCTAGAAAGATGGTACTGATGAAGCTATTTGCAGGGCAGCAGTGGAGATGAATACATAGGGAACAGACTTGTGCACACAGTGGGGGAAGGAGAGGGTGGGACAACTCGAGAGAGTAGCACTGATACGTATACATTGCTGCTGCCGCTAAGTCGCTTCAGTCGTGTCCAACTCTGTGCAACCCCATAGACGGCAGCCCACCAGGCTCCCCCGTCCCTGGGATTCTCCAGGCAAGAACACTGGACTGGGTTGCCATTTCCTTCTCTAATGCATGAAAATGAAAAGTGGAAGTGAAGTCGCTCAGTCGTGTCCGACTTTTAGTGACCCCATGGACTGCAGCCCACCAGGCTCCTCCGTCCATGGGATTTTCCAGGCAAGAGTACTGGAGTGGGGTGCCATTGTGAAACAGATAAACAGTGGTAATTTGCTGTGTGATGCAGGGAGCTCAAACTCTGTGCTCTGTGACAAACTAAAGGGGTGAGATAGGGTGGGAGTCAGGAGGGAGGGGACATATGTATACCTGTGACTGATTCATGTTGATATACAGAAACCAACATGATATTGTAAAGCAATTATCCTCTAATAAATACATTAAAAAAAGAAAAAGAAAAGAATACATGGCTGTTCCAGAGAAATTAGATTAAAAGGGGTGAGAGATTAGGCAGGTAGATCAATTAAGAAAACACTTTAGTAGGCCAGGTGAGAGAAATGGTGGCTTGGACAAGCATGGTAGAAGCGGAGATGGAGAGAAGTAAATAGATTTGTGATATGTTTTGGAGGTTGAGTCACAGCACTTGGTGATATTTTGGATGTAGGGGATGAGGGGAATAGAAGAATCAAAGATGACTCCTAGTTTTCTAATCTGAGCAACTAGATGGATGGTGGGACCGTTTAGCAAGGCAAGGCTTGGGGTAGAATAGATTTGTAGGGAAAAATCAAGAGTTCTGTTTTGGACACATTTCATTTGAGACGTCCAGTTGTTTAAGTGGAGATATCAAATGGATAGCTGTAGGTTGGGAAAATCCCCTGGAGAAGGGAAAGGCTACCCACTTCAGTATTCTGGCCTGGAAAATTCCATGGACTGTAATAGTGCAGGGAGTTGCAAAGAGTCAGACACCACTGAGTGACTTTCACTTTCACGTGAATCACAGGGGAAGAGACCAGAAATGGAGATATAAACGTAGGAGTCAAAAGAATATACATAATATTTAAAATCTTGATACCAGATGATGTTTAGCTAGGGGTTAGCCACTAAAAGTTTAAGGAATTCTTTTGGCACATGGTTACAAGGAGAAAAAAAAAAACCTTTATCTTTTAGAGATACATATTGAAATATTTACAAATGAAATGATGCCTGATATTTACTTCAAAATAATGGGGGGAATGGGATGAGGTCTGGGTGAAACAAGATTGGCCATAAATTGGTAACTGTTGTGCGGTTTTAGGGTAAGTGGTGGTTCATTTTATGAATCTACCTTTGTATGTGTTTAGAATTTTCTTTCATAAAAAGTTTAAAATAGAATAAGGGGCATTTCCTAGTGGTTCAGGGACTTGTTAGGACTTGTGCAGTCACTGCCGAGGGCCTGGGTTAAACTTTGGTTGGGGAACTAAGATTCCACAGGTTGTGCAGTGTGGCCAAAGCAAGCAAGCAAGCAAGCAAGAAATCGAAAGGAACTATTTTATTTATGGTCTCCATTATAAGTGGTAGAAGCAGAGATGGAGAGATGTAAATAAATTTGGGATTAAAAGTGGTCCTCCATTAAAGGTGGTACTGAGGTAACTATTTCACAGTCAACATTTTAAACAAGACGTTCAGAAAGAAAGCCAGAATAACCAGAGGCACATGAGGAAGAGGGTAAGATCAATCAGGTAGGCAGAGGTCACATATATAGGGCCTTCAGTGTGGGGATATGCCTGGGCTTACATTTAAGAAAGAGCACTTGGCTATTTATTCTAAGAATAGAATGTTGGAGAAAAACATTAAGCAAAAATTATCTTAAATTCTGATATCCTAAGCATAATCTGTAAAGAAGTCAACTGATATTGCTAGGTATTGTATACTTTACAGATACCTATTTAGTCCTCGTGATGTCTCTTTAAGGTAGGTATTATCATCACTATGGTACTTGCTGGGGAACTTCAGCTCAGAGAGGTGAAGTCAAAAGTCACACAATTACAAGTGGCACAGTTCGAATTCAAATCTTTGTCTGACTTCAGTGATTCATTTTTCTCACTACACAATATTATGGACATGCTATGGATACCAAAGAGTTGCAGAGATGGTAGGTAAGCTAGTGCTTCTAAAAACCTGGTGACAGACCTGACTAACCACTAAATTAATTTCTCTTGATCCAGACTAGCTGGATAGAAATGATGACTATGGATACATTCTTGGGCCAAAATTTGACTGGTATTGCTGTCACCAACATCTTCTACTTCTGACTCACCTTTAATACTACTGCCGGAAGAGTTTTTAGATCACTCTACTTTCCCCCTTGAAAGCTGTTTCTGCTACAAAATCTATAACATAAAGGCCAAATATTTCAAAGTAGTATGCAAGGTTCTTCACAGTCTTTCTTAGCAGTTCTCAAACTTTTGGTTCTCTTAAAACTTATTGAGAACTGTAAGGGCTCTTTGTTTATGTGGATTACAGCTATTGACATTTATTTTATTAGAAGTTAAAACTGAAAAATTAAAAAATGATTAATTCATTTAAAAACAGTAAACCTTTAAATATTAACCCAAATAATACATTTTTTCCAAACCTCTTTAATATTATGGCTTTATAGAAGACCACTGAATTCTCACATATGCCTCTGCATTCAATCTGTTCTGATATGTTGCTCTGGTTGAAGTACATGAAAAATATCTGGTCACATCCATGTATGTAGGTGGCAAGGGAGCATTAATAGTCCTCTAGATAATCTTGGCTATTCTTCTTTGGTACTATACCGGACCTTGGTTAAGTGATAGTTGCTTAAAAGTTACTTGCAATACGGAATCTCAAACCGTATCAATGAACTTTTTGTCCTCAGTTACATTAAATTCATTGGTTTAACTTGCAGTTTCAATAGATCTTTTACTCTTGCATAATTCTGTAACATCCTAAATGGGATCATTTGGAAGTAATTGGTTCACTGAGTTATGTGGATCTTTCAAATGTTGACACATTTCATTTTATAATTAAAAAAATCTTTTTTGCTAATGCCACCAGCAATCTCATCAGAAAAAAATGCTTAACTATTATGAGGCTGTCATGGTAGCAGATACAAGTTTTCAAAAATTCTTATTTTTGTGTGAAAGCATGAATTTTATCACGGATGAGAAACACTGTCAGTTGTTTTCCTTGAAGTAATAGGCTCACTATGCTCATTCGTAAGAAAATATCTGCCAAACACCCAATTCTGAATACCACAGCTGGTCTGCCACTTGTTCTTTTAAGATGGTCCATAAAAAGGAGGCTAGTTCAGCTTTGTAATTCAAATTTTGAAACTTCAACTATTTAGCAAGTGGTTTTCCTTGAGACAACCATACTTTGGTATGCAGCATAAGGACTTTCTGTGTACTTTTCATTTTATCACACAGAATTTTTTAACAGATACATACTCAAGGGTTGAGATTTAATACGATGTACTACCTCATCAAGGACATTCTTAAGTAAAACTGATGTTTGTTTTTCTAAAACTACTGGTGCCATATGGTGCCACGGTTTTGATTCGCACAGGTCTAAGCAGTTTTACCCATTATCATTTTTGCATCTTCAGTGCAAATGTCAACATACTGAAAAAGACAAATAATGTCTTGGTATTATTATGAAAATGGTGACTTTTTCATGGTCACTATTTGACCTTGCATGCACCACATCTGAAGAACCACTGCTTTATTCATTATTCTTTTCCAGTCACCTGTCCTGCTTCTGTTTGCCATCATCATCTCTGTGACTTTGCATATATTGTTCCTTTGCCTACAGTGTCTTCGTCAGCCAGCTGGCAAAATCTCATTTGTCATTTAATATCTGGTTTGTATTTCATTTCTGAGAAGCTGACTTCATGTCTTTTAAGCTGATTTAATCACTCTGGTTTTTGCGCTTCTGTGCCATTCTGAGCTTACATTGTTGAGCATTTATCACATTGAGGGCAGAGGGTCTAGTAATATTTTTAAGCACCTACTATGTGCCAGACCCTGTGCTAAGTCTTTTACATGTTACTATTATATCCCCAAATTAATTACAGACTGAAGGTCCAGACAGACAGCTGAAGCTGAAGTCAAACCCACTCCCACTATTTCAGCGGTATGGTAATCTTTACCCCTGTTTATCCCTATGGCACACAGACAGCACAGTTCAGATATTTAACTTATGTCCCTTGAACAGTCAAATAAATGAACTTAGTAAAAAATCTCAACTCATAATGCAAGGCTCTACAAAGTCTTTCATCTTTCAGAGCCTAGGGTTTGGCCTTTGGTACAGTACTTTTTATTCTTTATGTGCCATTTAGATTTGGAATCTTCATTTACTTATAGAAAAACTTGCATTTCCATTTCTTCCAGCAATGTGTTCCCAGCCGTGGGATGGTAATTTAATGATCACATTGCCATCAAGCTGGAAACACAAATGTTGACATTTGACAGTAATGTTTTTCCTCTCAAAGTTGCTTCAAGTAAATACTAATGGTGTATCCAAGTAAATGAAATAATTACTGAAAAAGCAAATGGTGTATATTTTTCAACATGAGTATTCAAGTTTTAAACTCTCCAAAGTTTTTTTTAGAAAAAACCTGTTTAACACTCATACCTCTTTTTCTACTTAGTCTGGGACATTATGAAATGTGAAAATTCCAGTGTGCATCTAAAAGCTTAATGCCTCAAAATTCCTTTATTTAAACTATAGTACATATCTTGAAAATGGGAGGAAGACCAGTGGTTCTCAAAGTATGGCCCCAGGATGAGTATCATCACCATCACTTGGGAATTTGTTAGAAGGACCCAACTCAGACCTATCAAATCAAAAAACTCTGGGGGCCTGGGCCGACAATTTGTGTTTCAATAGTCCTCCAGTTATTGAGATGTATGGTTAAACCTGACAACCAGTGCGGTAAATGCGCTGTATCTTTTGGATAAGTGGATGCTACCTGTCCGGTCCCATCACTCCATGGGAAATAGATGGGGAAACAGTGGAGACAGTGTCAGACTTTATATTTTTGGGCTCCAAAATCACTGCAGATGGTAACTGCAGCCATGAAATTAAAAGACGCTTACTCCTCGGAAGGAAAGTTATGAACAACCTAGATAGCATATTAAAAAGCAGAGACATTACTTTGCCGACTAAGGTCCATCTAGTCAAGGCTATGGTTTTTCCTGTGGTCATGTATGGATGTGAGAGTTGGACTGTGAAGAAGCTGAGGGCCGAAGAATTGATGCTTTTGAAATGTGGTATTGGAGAAGACTCTTGAGAGTCTCTTGGACTGCAAGGAGATCCAACCAGTCCATTCTGAAGGAGATCAGGCCTGGGATTTCTTTGGAAGGAATGATGCTAAAGCTGAAACTCCAGTACTTTGGCCACCTTATGGGAAGAGTTGACTCATTGGAAAAGACTCAGATGCTGGGAGGGATTGGGGGCAGAAGGAGAAGGGGACGGCTGAGGATGAGATGGCTGGATGACATCACTGACTCGATGGACGTGAGTCTGAGTGAACTCTGGGAGTTGGTGATGGACAGGGAGGCCTGGTGTGCGGTGATTCATGGGGTCGCAAAGAGTCGGACATGACTGAGCAACTGAACTGACTGACTGACCTATAAAGAACTAATACATTGTAGAAGTTATGATTGGCCTATATGCAAGCAAACCTTTGACAACATAAGCTGTTTAGCAAGAGGTCTGCCATGCCAAGGGTCCAGGCAACCCTCACCCCCACATATGGTGGCCAGGCAGCCGAAGTAGAGAATCTCATTTCACCAAACAGAAGCCAAATTATTCCTTGACTCTGCCTTCCAGGATGTGGATAAACACACCACAACCATACTTAATGAGGAGTAAAGACATTTATTGATTTTCATGAACCATCTGCCATTCTGTCATAGGTAACTCCAGCCATGTACTGTTGAAATTGCTTCTTTTCTAAATGAAACAGCAACCTGCAATACATGTGTTCTATTACTACTGGAGTACAATATTCTATCATCTACTTTCAGCTACCAATGACAAGACTATTCTTCACAAGGATGTATTACCCTTATTCTACTTGCTTTGTTATTACATGGATTTAACGAAAATAGTAACTTCTTAGCATTTTGACAACTAGTTGCAGGCATGTATAAAAAGCTTATTTTAGCAAAGAATATATATAAAATTTCCTGGCATTTTGCTAGAAGAAATGAAGGCATTAAAGGCTGATTTTTATTTACATTTTTCTAAAGAAAAGCTGATGAGACTCTGTCCTGAACCAGAGTTTTCTGTCTTTGCTGGGAGAAAGCCAGACCTGGGAAAGAAGGCTCACTGTAAATCAAGAGGCAGGAAGACTCAGAATCAGATGAATGGAATACTCAGGGCGTATCTTTGTAAGAGTAAAAAGGGCAGGGGATACAAGGAAATCATCCCATTTGTTACAAACCTGGATAGCAGTTCCTTATTCTTATTGGAAGTACATTTGCTTAAAATACAAATGAGAAAGAAAAAAACCATACACTTCCTAAACATAAATGTTTATGTGAGTGATTATAAGTGAAAGTATAAAAATTTTGTTTGATTCTATGTACATTAACAATGCCACATTATAGGAAGAATAAAAATTGTAGAGTGAGACAGATCAGGGTTTGAATTCTGGGCTCTGACAACTGCTAGCTGAGTGAATCTGGCCAATTCTTAATTTCTCTGATTTTCAGCTTATAGGGCTATTATAAGGATTTGATATAAATACTTGGGATATGACTTATAAAGGGTAGGTGATCAACAGACAGGTATTTGGGTATTAAAGCAAACTGATGCTTAGATAACTGGTATGCGTGTGCAGTTTGCCTAGTTGGATTGAGAGTTATACCACTTGGTCTCAATCTCAAAAACTAACTTCTCTTATTTCGCCTACATGTTAAAAAACTATAAACAGCTTGCCGTTTCCCCAACCTTTCCACGACACATGAAATAGGACAGAAAGAGATAGAAGTAAAAACAACAAATATTCCCCTAAAAAATAATCCATATAGACATAACATCTTAATGAAAGCCAAAAAAACAAATTGCTTAAAGAGTTTGATTTCACTTACAGTGAAGTAAAGAATAGTATCACCATTTATTCATTTTATCTTGTTTCTTCCTCATACTACTATAGCATTTCAAAGTAACATATTATTTACTGCTAGTAAAGTATTACAAATTTGTTTTTCTATGTTAAAATTCCTCTGCATTTACCAGAATGCAGCAGGCTACTTTAGCTAAAGATCCAGGGCCATAAAACTTGTCCAATGCAATACGATCATTTTAATAATATTCTACTCTTGGAATGCAGTTATAAAGATAGATGATGGCCACTGAGTGGTATTTACAAAACAAAAATAGCTTTCGTACAACCTTAAAGATGCAAAAAACTCAGCAACTGAAAATATGTTTTAAAAAATTCCTATATTCCACAAGTCAATTTTACATACCTGAGAATTTTCTTAGGAATCTGTGATGGAGATGAATGACTCCTTTTCTTCTTCTCTGAGTCCTGTAGTGACCCCTCCTCTGCTCCACCCTTCTCTGTGACTGCTGACTGCTCTGCCCTGGCTTTGCTCTGATCCATGCTGAGCTGGCCTTGGGCAGGGTCGCACCTGTACATGAAGACAATGGCTGGCTTCTCGTTGGGGTCTCCTTTTGCCTCTGTGAACCAGTGATGGCGCTGAACTGGAGGAGGTGGCAGCATGTGGATGACTGTGCCATCCAGGCCCACCAGTTTTCCTTTCTCCCTGTCTTTCTCTTTGTCGTCTTCCTCGTCTGTTTTCCGACGGCGGAAGAAACTTTTAAATGAGATCCAGCGTTTAGGTTTTGCATCAGCTGCCCGCCTGCTGCCTTCAGAGTGCAAAACTGATTCAGCTTCCGTTGACCTGGTCGGGCTGGTTGGCTTGGTCCAGTTGGTGAAATGCCTCTGCAAAAGGTTACTTGCATGGTAAGGGGAGGAAGTCGAGCGTGGTGGGGGAAAAGGGGCTGGTGGATCGCTTTGGGGGTTCGTCACTAATTTGGAGGGAGGGGTGGTGACTGGCTTTGTGAGTGGATCTTTCTGTGCTTTGGTGGTGGGACTTTCTGTGGTCTGAGGTGCTTCAGCCTCAGCGCTGGGCTGGGACATGAAGAGAGATTTGGGGCGCACTGGTGTACCCTTGGGTGTAGTCTTAGCAGCCCCGGCATCAGGAGGAACTGCATAAAGCTCTTCCACACTGCAAGCTTTAGGGCCAGACTGGGGCATTTCTGGAGGAGACTGCGGGGGCTGGATAGAAGCCACAATCTGAGAAAGCACGGTGCTCGCTTTCTCTCGGGTGCTACTGCTACTGCCCACCACCTGAAGCTCCTGAGTGCTTTCTGTTTTGGCCACAGGTTCTTGAGTGGTTCTCTGGAGCTTTGTTGGGGAGCTGTGGTTGGAACTGTAGCTTCTCTGTGGTGAAGACTGACTTCTGTTAAGACAGCTGTTAAACTCCTGAACCTTCTGAGCCACTGAGCCCCTTTTGCGCTCTGTGCTGTTTGAAAACCCTTTAGCTTGGGGACATTCAGTGGGTTTGCCAGTAGTGTTATCAGATGCTTTGCTTTCAGTCTCTATTTCTTCGTAAGTGTGGCTTATTACACTTGTGGTTTTTTCCTTCACTGAAAGTTCTCCACTGGTTCCAAGAAAACTCTTGTAAATGGCTAGATTGTCATACGCATTTGGATTGATTACAATGGGAACTTTGATAGCATTTTTGGAACTCCGAGCATAAGTTGGCTCATCATGAATGATAATTGGAAAAGGTGGCATACCGGCATTGTTATAACTGTTAAATTTTATTTCAGACAAATTGGGTGACTTCACAGGGATGGTTTTGGAGGAAACATTTGTAGCTGTGGGTGAAGTAGGTGCTGATTTGTGACAGATTTTCCTTGGAGGGACATTCGGTCCAGTCCCACTGCTGATTAATTCAACCTTCGGTATCTTCTGTCGTGGACTGGTGCTGGAAGTCCATACTTCCTGGTAGCGGATGGCGCTGGATTTTTGGAAATGGGCACTTATGTGTCCTGATGTCAATGCAGGTGATGTCACCGGAGAGTTTGGAGTAGAAGATGAGCTTTTAGTCTTGGGACTGTTAGCATGGCCCTCAAGGTGCTCACTGGCCATGGCTGCTGACACATCCACGACAGTATACGGCTTGCACAAAGGCTGTTCCAGATTCACAACTCGGTAGGGCTTTGCTTGCTCTTCCACAGGAACAAGGTTTATGGTTACTGCTTGCCCAGCAATATCTGTAGAGGCTTTACTTTCTGGCTTCTCAGTCTGTACAGCAATCTTGCCATCCTTCTCTTCTAATCGGAGAGCAAGGACTGCTTTGTGTGTCTCTGGAACTTTTACTGAGCTTTTAGAGGCTTGTGAGGAGTCCTTCTCCTGATCATTACCAGAGAGGCTTTCAAAATTGGGCTCACTTTCCTTTACGTCCTTAGACTCTCCTGGGTTACCAGGAGCAATTCCCCCATTACAGATCTTCTGGGATAAACTGCTGGCTGTCTCAGAACGTGATTCTTCTGTTAAAGAGGAATCTGGGGATGTGGAGTCAGATGACACCATGCTCTGAGTGCTTCCTGGTCCATAGGAGACCACAGAATTCTCTTCATAACCATTCAGGATTTCATCATAACTGTCATCATAGTCTACAGCACAGATTCTTTGCAGAGATTTATTTCGCAGGGGGACGGTATTCCATTTTTTGTCCACAAAGAATCGCACAGGAGACAAAGTGTTTGCGCGAAAGTTGGCAAAGCGAGGTTGCCCTCTCATGCGAATCTCCATGGCCAGCAGTTCTTCATCACTCTCATCCCAGCTCTCATGCTCCTCCTCCATGTTACTCAAAAGCACATCTTCCTCACTCTCTTCACCACTAGAAAACTCTGGGTAACAGAATCGACCCCCTTCATTACTGATCACTTCTGTGCTCCCACTCAGAATAACATGCTTGCCCTGAGTATCCTTCATCCCACCCATCATGCAACTTGGTGGAAGCTTTCTTTCCAGGGATCGTTTATAGCAATCATTTATTCTTCCTAAGAATGTCTCTCTGGAGTTAGTCTCATTTTCTTTTATTTGAGGGGTGGTATCCAAGCCTGCTATCTCCTTTAACACCTCAGTTAGTCCATTGTTGTTATTTGAAATCTTCTTTGCACTATCGTTATTCCCATAAGGCTTAGGGACATGGCTAAATCCTTCAACATCATCTTCATTATTATTATTAAGTGGTTTCTGATTCAAGGCCATCCTGTTTCGGTTCCATCCCATGACGACAGGTTTATTCTCACAGTGTTCTTGTATGCTAAGCTCACCACACACACTTTGCCCATCTGCCACCATCATAGTGGGCTTCACAGCGATAGTGGGTTTTTTAGCCACAGGAGGCCGGAAGTTTCCAGTGTTCCTGATACGGTGGTTGTTACTGTGGTTGGCATTAGTTTTATTGCCATGGGTGATGGGTGCCTTCTCAGGGTCTGGGGGTAGCTGGTGTAAACTTTTAGGTTTAAAACAGTTCTTGCATTCACCAGGTTTCCAAACGTGTTCAGTAAAGGTATTACAAGCAGACATTTTTAAAAATAGAACTTCACAGACAATGCTCTCCTTTCAGTGCATGGCAAAACTTTCATCTGTTAGTTTTCACCTCTCCTGTGTTCCTTAGCAGCTTTTCTAAGTATGATCAACCTGATGGTGGAAGGGGGAGAGAAGAAGAAAATCTGAATGGAAAAGGTACTATGACATTTATTATGATGAATAATTAGAAAATATTGGCTCCAACTTTCCTTAAATCAAAAGACTGAGAAATAAACCAATTTGGGCACTTTATGAACTCTCTTTAGTTAACTAGCATTTCAAAATGTTATGCTAGTTTTTAAACCATAATTTTATACATTCTCACTGAACCAAGTATATATAATATTTCATTTGATGTCTCTGTGACAGTGATATGTGAGCTTCCCCTCCTGGAAATGAAACCATTCTTTCTGTTATCCTCCAACCTAAAACTTCTTAGTCCATTGTGGGTTCCTCTTCTTCTGCCTACCCTTTATGTTTGGATACCTCATAGACTCCTCAAACACAATGCATCCAGGACTAATCGTTTGGCATCATTTGGCATCATTTGGATACCTCATAGACTCCTCAAACACAATGCATCCAGGACTAATCGTTTTCTCAACTGTTAAGATGCTTTTATACTCTAACCAGCCCTCCTCTACCCTCCAGGCCACCTTCTTCCTCTGTCTTTATCCTAATTCAGCTACTGTCACTATCATCTACCTAGATAGCTAAGCTTCAATCTTCAGATCATTCTTGACACCTCTCCCCTCACGTCTAACTACACATCCTAAATCCTTCTGTAAATTAGTCTTGCCAACTTTATCTATTACATTTCACTGGCACCCCTTCCTATTACCAGACACTGCTGGTAGTTCAGATACTCACCATCTTTTGCCTAGATTCCTGCAATAGGTTGTTAACTGATCTCCATGCCAGTAGCCTCACCCCATCCCAATCTAACCTCTCTACCTTTGTTACTCAAACTGTGGTCCTTAGTAGAGCAGTATCAGCATCATCTTGAAGGCTGTTAGAAATGTAGTATCTAAAGTTCAATCCCAGTCCTACTGCATCAGAATTTGCATTTAGTGAATTCTCAAGTGACTCCACCATTCTCTACTATTATCAGATTTTTTTCTATAATGCTAATATGATCACCATATTACCTAGCTTAACTATTCTGTGGTTCAATATTACCTAATGCATTGGCTCCAAAAATGTCAGATAGGGGTTGCTAGATGGGTAAGAACCACCTGGGGAAACACCCAAAGTCATTCTCTTAGGGAAGAGTCTAGGAATCTGATCTTTAAACAAGGTCTCCAGGTAATTCTATGTACACTGAGGTGTTGGAACCTCTGAGTTACAGGATGAAATACAAGCCTCTTAGGTATTTAGGATATAGTCCTTGCCTCCCTTCTAACCTTATGTCTTAAAAATCAACTAGTCTTTTCAAACTCTAAATCCCACCGGGCTACTCATTTCTCCTTGGTACCATCAAAGTCACTTAGACATATCTCCATGAACAAGCACTTTCACTTTTAATTGTCTATTTTCTCACTAGTTTTTGAACTTTTTAAAGCCTGGGCTATATCTTATTCATTTCTATATGTCTAATGTAAGGAGTTGGATGAGCTTCCCTGGTGGTTCAGTGGCAAAGAATCTGCCTGCCAAAACAGGAGACACAGGTTTGATCCCTGGGTCAGGAAGATCCCCTGGAGAAGAAATGGCAACCCACTCCAGTATTCTTCCTGGGAAATTCCATGGACAGAGGAGCCTAGTGGGCTACATTCCATGGGCTCACAGAGAGTTAAGACACAACTTAGCAACTAAACAACAATAGCAAGGAGCTGGATAAACACTGGTTGATTAAATGTGCTAGTTTGAGGCTTATCTTAAAAGAAAAATCTTGTGGCTCTCTCTCTCTCGTCTCTCTCTTTGGCACAGTGCTACAAACCTTCCTACTACAATCTTACATTTCCACTTTGGATATTATAATAAACCTGGCAGTGGGCATGTACATGTAAGAACTATTTTAATAGCTGGAAAGTTTAACTTCATTCATGGACAATGACAGCAACCAGTGTCTTTGGTTTGTCAGAAACACAGCCTTTCGTCAAGTTTCAGCACATTTATAAGAAAGGAAAGAACATTTTTTTTTAGCTAATATATACAAAGCTACATCCCTTGTAAACAACACTCACAGAGCACTCTGCCTCAGTGGAAGAAATGCAGACAAAGATCAAAGAATTCCACACAGAGAGTCCAATGACTTGGCCAGAATCTAAGTTCCTTCTTTGCTGGAGATCATGGAATGTCTTTTTTCAATAAAGTTAAAATATATTTTCAAGTGTTTGTTTGAAAGTATTTATTTACTCTTTAAAATGTTCTGAAAGTTATATACTTTAGTTGATAAAACTACTTCTTGGTATTCTTAGACTGAAACATTTTGAGCAAGGGGAAGAAAGGCATAAAATTAGGCTGAAAAAGAGAGCAGGGTCCAGATCACATGGGGCCTTTTATAGCCTTTTAAAGTATAGAGTTTCCTACGGGCAGTGGGAACCCAGCAGAGGGTTTTAAACAAGGAAACAAGATGACATAATCTACATTTAAAAAAGACAGCTTTGACCAAAAAACCTGAAATACTTAGGTATAAGTCTAATACAGTATGTGCAAAATCGAAATGCAAAAAACTAAAAGACTGATTAAAGAGATCAAAGCTCTAAATAAACAGAGAAATACATCAAGTTCTCTCAGTGTTGTTAAGATGTCGATTCTCCCCAAGTTCCTCTTCAGATTCAATGTAATTCCAACCAAAATCTGAGAGGATTTTTTGTAGAAATCATCAAGTTGATTCTAAAATGTATATAGGAAGGCCAAGAAACTAAAATAGCCAGAAATAATTTCAGAAAAGAACAAAGCTGCAGGACTCATATTACCAGATTTTAAGACTTTTAAGCTATAGTAATCCTGACAAGGTAGAACTGGCAAAAGGATAGAAATATGTATAGATGAGAGAAATGGGATAAACAAATTACAACCCATAGGGCAAATCTAGTCTATTGCAAGTTTTTGTATGCTCATAAGCTAAAGATGTTTTTAAAATTGTTAAATGGTTGAAAAAAATTAAAAAGAATTATTTTGTGACAAGTCAAAATTATATGAAATTCAGATTTCAGTGCCCATAAATGAAGTTTTATTGGCACATCAGTTCAGTTCAGTTGCTCAGTCTGTTCGACTCTTTGCGACCCCATGAATCACAGCACGCCACCCTGTCCATCACCAACTCCCGGAGTTCACCCAGACTCACGTCCATCGAGTCAGTGATGTCATCCAGCCATCTCATCCTCGGTCGTCCCCTTTTTCTCCTGCCCCCAATCCCTCACAGCATCAGAGTCTTTTCCAATGAGTCAACTCTTCGCATGAGGTGACTAAAGTTTTGGAGTTTCAGCTTCAGCATCATTCCTTCCAAAGAAATCCCAGGGTTGATCTCCTTCAGAATGGACTGGTTGGATCTCCTTGCAGTCCAAGAGACTCTCAAGAGTCTTCTCCAACACCACAGTTCAAAAGCATCAATTCTTTGGTGCTCAGCCTTCTTCACAGTCCAACTCTCACATCCATACACGACTACTGGAAAAACCATAGCCTTGACTAGATGGACCTTAGTCGGCAAAGTAATGTCTCTGCTTTTTAATATGCTATCTAGGTTGGTCATAACTTTTCTTCCAAGGAGTAAGCGTCTTTTAATTTCATGGCTGCAATCACCATCTGCAGTGATTCTGGAGCCCCCCAAAATAAAGTCTGACACTGTTTCCACTGTTTCCCCATTTATTTCCCATGAAGTGATGGGACCAGATGCCATGATCTTTGTTTTCTAAATGTTGAGCTTTAAGCCAACTTTTTCACTCTCCTCTTTCACTTTCATCAGGAGGCTTTTTAGTTCCTCTTCACTTTCTGCCATAAGGGTGGTGTCATCTGCATATCTGAGGTTACTGATATTTCTCCTGGCAATCTTGATTCCAGCTTGTGCTTCTTCCAGCCCAGCGTTTCTCATGATGTACTCTGCATATAAGTTAAATAAGCAGGGTGACAATATAACAGCCTTGACATACTCCTTTTCCTATTTGGAACCAGTCTGTTGTTCCATGTCCAGTTCTAACTGTTGCTTCCTGACCTGCATACAGATTTCTCAAGAGGCAGGTCAGGTGGTTTGGTATGCCCATCTCTTTCAGAATTTATTGGCACATAGCCAGGTCCAATTGTTTGCATATTGTCTACCCTTATGGCAGAAAGTGAAGAGGAACTAAAAAGCCTCTTGAAAGTGAAAGAGGAGAGTGAAAAAGCTGGCTTTAAACTTAACATTCAAAAAAACGAAGATCATGGCATGTCCCATCACTTTATGGCAAATAGATGGGGAAACAATGGAAACAGTGACAGGCTTTATTTTCTTGGGCTTCAAAATCATTGCAGATAGTGACTGCAGCCATGAAATTAAAAGACCTTTGCCCCTTGGAAGAAAAGCTATGACCAACCTAGACAGTATATTAAAAAGCATATAAAAAGCATATTACTTTGCCGACAAATGTCCATCTAGTCAAAGCTATGGTTTTTCCAGTAGTCACGTATGATATGAGACCTGGACCATAAAGAAAGCTGAGCAGCAAAGAATTGGTGCTTTTGAACTGTGGCGTTGGAGAAGACTCCTTAGAGTCTCTTGGACTGCAAGGAAATCAAATCAATCAATCCTAAAGGAAATCAGTCCTGAATATTCATTAGAAGGACTAATGTTGAAGCTTCAATATTTGGCCACCTGATGTGAAGAACTGACTCATTGGAAAAGACCCTGATGCTGGGAAAGATTGAAGACAGGAGGAGAAGGGGACGACAGAGGATGAGATGGTTGGATGGCATCACACTCTCAATGGCCATGAGTTTGAACAAGCTGCAGGAGTTGGTGATGGATAGGGAAGCCTGGCGTGCTTCAGTCCATGGGGTTGCAAAGAGTTGGACATGACTGAGTGACTGGACTGAACTGTACTGACGGTGGTTTTTGTGCTACAATGGAGAACTGAGTAGTTATGACAGACCATGTAGCACCCTCATCACTTTGCACTACTTTTCCCCACTCCCTAAACTTCATTTCCACTGCCACATGAATCACTTGTATGAAAAACATTTTCAAAGGTAAAAATATGTGAAATTTCATTACAGATATGCATCAATAAACAAATATTTGTAATCAACTTAGATGACAGGAAACACTAATTCTGAACCTGAATGAAGCAAAATTAATCATTGTTGATCTTAGGTCAAACTATTTATGCCTCTCCTAAAACAGAATTCCATTCTTCTTCTTAAACAGAGCTGTCTTACAAAAAAAAAAAAAAAAAACCTATCCTCAATTTTTGCATTTTGAATTTTGTAACGAATTTCATGGAAATGTATTTTCTTTCTTGTTATACAAGTGCCTACATAATAATATCTTGGTTTCTGCTTTTTCACCTGCAAAACCTAAAATATTTATGATTTGCTTCTTTAAAGAAAAAGGTTACTGATCCTGGATATAGGTCAGAACAGACATAGAAGAGAACTGAGACCAGAAATAAATCCACACAAATATAGTTAATTGATTTTTGATAAAAATGAAAAGGATACCTTTCAACAAATGTGCTAGAAAAACTGGATATCCATAGGCAAAAAAATGAACCTTAATTCATAGTCACATCTCACACACAAAAATGAATTCAAAAGGGATCACAGATTTAAGTATAAAATGTAAAGCTACAGAACTTTTGAAAGCAAATATAGGAAAAATTCTTTGCAACTTTGGTATAAGAAGAGTTCTTAGATACAACACTAAATGCATGATCCATAGCGAAAAAACTGATAATTTAGTGTTGATAAGAGATACTGATAAGAGAATGAAAAGACAAGCCACAGATAAGAATTTTTTTGCAATGTTCAAATTTAACAAAGGACTTTGTATCCAGAATATACAAAGAACTTTCAAAATTCAAGAAAACAAATCCAATAAAAATAAATGCAAAAGATTTGAGCAGATACTCCACCAAAGGTAAATGGATTGCATATAAACATGGGAAAGATGTTAAATATCATTAGTCATACAGAAATACAAATTAAAACTACAGTAAGTACTGCCATACATCTATTAGAATAATTAAAATAAGTTAAAACCAAAAACTGGGGTTAAGGAGGATGTGATTTGGAGCAATTGAGATTCTTACCAGTGCTAGTGGGAATGCTAATAGTTCAGTCACTTCAGAAAACAGTTTGGCAGTTTGTTATAAAGTTAAACATAAACTTCCCAGGTAACCCAGCGATTACATTTCCAGGTATGAAAACTTGTGTTTACACTAAACACTGTATGTTAAGGTTGACAGGTAAAAACTGAAAACAATCCAAATATTGTATGGTGGTGGTTATATGCTTGCATGCATTTGTCACAACTCATAGAACTGTATACTTTTAAAAAAGGGCATTTTACTATATATAAATCAAACCTCAATAAATCTGACTTAAAAAAATAAAAGACAGTTCTGGTTGCTGTATAGAGAATGGACTGGGGGAGAATAGTACAAGAGGCCAAGAGGCCAGGAGACTATTTAAAGAGCAGTTGTGGGCAAAATAAGATATGGCAAGGACCTGTATGAGAATGTAGCTTCAGGAAAAGTGGATAAAAGTATATGATGAAACCCTGGATTTTAGACATTGAGGTTTTAGGTTTATGTATTCAAGTGATTTGTGGGGCCATTTATTGAGACGGATGATTCTGGAGGAGGTATAACATTTGGAGGAAAGATTACGAGTCCATATTTTATCAGCCTGCATACTACAGAGCAAGCAGTTGAATTTAGAAGTCTGGGACACAAGGGAATTCTGCTGTTCTTTTCTGTTTGGGTACTACTAGCACAAGAATAGTTAGGCCAAAAAGAAAACAGAGTGAGCTTGGGAGGTAGCCTTGGTGGGTGAACCAGGGAGAAGAGGATATCCCCCAAAGTAAACTCAAAAATAACAGCCCTAAGTGTAATGATATAGAAGCCAGATAAGATTTCATTGTGTGTACTTCAAATGCTGCTGAGAGGTAACAGAGAATGAGAACTTGAATGTGCCTACTGGACTTGGCACTGTGAGCTCACTGGTGATCTCAGCCCAGGTTATTCTGGTGCAGTGGCAGGGATGGAAAGCAGACTGTGGTGAGTCGAAGAGGCATGAGAGAGAGTAATTTTAGATAACTTTTTGGCAAAGTTTAAGTGGGAGGTAAAAGAAAGAAAGAGCTGGGAGTATGGGGGAGGGGGTCTTGAAAGGATTTCCTTATTTTAGTATGGCAAAAACTAGATCATGTTGACTACAAATACTGGAAACAGACACAGGGGAGTGTGAGAAGCTGAAAAGAGAAAAAAAGGGGGTAGAAATTAATAATTACAAACCTTAGAATGTTAAAATTGAGCAGGCCCTTAGTTCAATTCTTCTCTTTTATTGACAAGGGAAACTGAAGCCCAGAAAAGTCCACACAAATGAATGAGAAAGACTGAGAACAGCAACTCAAGGCTATAGCTACCTATAGGATGTTCTGTTTTTAAATTACTTTTTTCTTTTGTAATAGAAAATATTTGTTTTTTTTCTTATGTATGCTCACTGTGAAAACTCAGAAAAGCATAAAGAAAATGAAATCATGCATAATCCTATTATTCAGAAGTGACTTCTATTAGCAGTTTGTGGAAGTTCCTTTCAGTTATCAAGAATCTTTAAAAAAAAAAATTCCTGTCTACTTAGCCTATGTGGTACTGATGACAAAGAATAAGGCATCCCAGCCTAATATCTTGTTAACCAAGTTAAACCCACTGATGAAAGAGAGGGATTAAATTTTCTCTTTGTAAGTAGCAGAGTATATTTTCTTTTTCCAAGGCTGGTAGACAGATAGTAAAAATAATTCTCCATTTTGAGTGCACATAAGTTAATTCAGTCAAGAGATGCTGCTGAGCTGATTAGCAGCTATCACATTATCAACAGGATAGACAAATGAGATTCACCAGGAACACAATCAGCTTATGTCAGTGCTGTGTGCAGTAGAAACCCATCAATAAAACTGAAGCCTTGGATTTGGCATTCTAAGTTCTGTGTACATCTGTATTCAATCTTATAAAACCAAGAGATGAACCAAGCAAACACCTTTAGCTAGCACCAGATGGAGCTGCTGTCTAAGTCACAAAGCCTTAACTATGAGGGTTTCATTTTTCAACACTAATTATGTTTGGAGACAAAGATGTGCGCTTAAAGACACTGTCAAAACTATTTTAACTTATAACAGGCTCTTAGAAAGAGAAGCTACACTAGCTGTAGCTCTATCCAAAGAGCAGTCCTTGGGCTTTACTGCCTTTGTGAAATGACTTCAATGGCAATCAATAACTAGCAGCTTTGTCTGCTCAACACTGACACCTCCAAAATGGGAAACTCTAGCCACCAAAGTCATGCTTGAGAAATAAAAAATGTGTCTCCTGAGGCACTTAAGCAAGGATATATGACAGTCTACCCTGGTGTCTTCTATTTACTTGCCAAAACAGGTCAGCTATGGAGTATCAAATGGAACATTGGATAAGGAAAAACTCATTGGCCTCCACATCCCTTATAATTTCAAAGCAAATCCTGCAGATGAAATGCTCAATGAGAAAGTGTAATGGCTGAAGTTGCCCCTAGGAGCTAGCCAGGATTCCATGATCTAAAATCTGATTTAATATTTGACAGTTTTCAATGCCAAAACCCTCCAGGCTATAGATGAAGCTGTTCATGGGTAGCTTATTTTACTTGTAGTCATGACAGCTTTTAAAGAATTATTACTGTTTTTTACTCTCTCTACTGCTATACAGTCAATGACATAATTAGTTTGCTTATAGTCCAACTGTTTCAAGATTTGATACAAGACAGCCAAATCCACACAGGATCTCAAAGTTGGAATAGACAGGCCCACAGAAAGAGTCAGAGCTCCTCAAGCTAGATGGAATTTCCAAGTCAGTGAAGAAGGTGAGGGCGTCCTGGTGGTATATTAAATACCATAAGCAGAGTATTTCCTAAAGGCATCCAAGGAGAATCTGTTAATAAATGAGGATGGAGAATGGACTGCTCAGCTCCTTCCCCAATCCTGTGACTCCCAGAGCCCATTATTGCTCTTCATAAAACCTGTCATACTGTCAAAGGGGCAGAATCAAGAATTCTCACTGTTTTACATGGGCTTTTAAGGATACTCTTCACTGAGAAACTATTGCTTATATGTCATCCAACACATTACTGTAGTCCAGCTCCAGGCTACTAAAGTAAAATTTACAAGCCAAGGTTCTCATTAGGCTTTTGTAATGGAAGGAGTGGGTCACTTAAATAAAAAAGGAAAGGAAAATGTGATAAGTATCCCCACGTCACTGTTTCCAACCTTTCCTCCTTCCACAGTGAAAAATGCTGACCGATACCTCAACCAGCTGCCAAACCCTTCAGTGTATGACTACAAGGGTGGGGAGAGGAAGTGAAAGCAAAGCTGCAGGAAAAGGCTTTGTAGGAGATAAAACACAGCTTGAATTTGGCACATAAATGGAAATTCCATGAATAAAAGGAACCTTCTTAATTTGAGATTTGAACAAAGGAGCAAAAAAAATCACACTTCTTTGCTAATGATAAGAATAGGCAAGATCTTAAGACTTAAGGTTCTTCTGTCTAAAGAAGCAGCCAAGGTAAGACCTACTTAATTTAGAAAACTTAACTAAAAAGCTGTGCTGAAAGGAGGAAGACCACCCACTTCCAGTTGTTCTAACCACCAGTTTTTTTCTAACAATTTACTGTTCCTGTCACATGGTGGTCATCTCAGGATAAGAATTGTGCAACAGCAGATGCTGTAAAGAGGCACTGCTAAGGCCCTGACACATTCTTCAGTTCAAATTCTTTGATGAACCAGTTAAATAATAATAATAATAATTATTATAAATTAGGTAACAGCTAGTTATAAGATTATAATTTCCAAAATGTTCACTGAACCCACTTCAGACCCCTATGTAAGAAGGTAGGCATCAGAGAGCAGGTGAAAATGTTATCTAATAACAGTCAAGGACTCCATAGTATTTTTCAGTTTTACTCTACTCACAAATGATTCTCTCTGCTTGGAATGTGTATTCTCTAATGTCATTCCATTTGGCAACAGCCTGTTTACCCTTCAAGACCCACTTCAAAATTTACCTGTGATGAAGCTTTACCTAACTCACTAAATACCTTTATTGCAAGACCATGTTATATTATACAGGTCCCCAGAAGGCAGGGCTATGTCTTTTTCATCTCTTGATCTCTTGGATTGCTTGGAATATAGCAGATACTAAATAAGTGCTTCCTAAATAAAAGCAATTTTAGCCAGCTAATGCTGGGCACCATTTAAAGCTCTTTACCCATGAAAACTCTTAATTCTCATAAAACTCTATGATGTGTATAGCACCACCTCACTGATAAAGAAACTGAGACTTGTCCAAGGTCACATGGCTAACATGGCAGAGCCAGAATGGATGAGTGCACGTACATGTAAATGGTAGAGCTCAGCTACCTATGGTATCTGGAGGCTGCTTTAAATGTAAGCATGGTGGTGCCTGAAAAACAGTTCACTCAGCAACAGCAGCACTGCTTACCATGGTGCAATTCCATCTTGAGCAAAGCAGTGTTAGAAGCAGGCACACCCCCACCATCCCCAGCTCACTCCTGAGATTGCAGGGTGCACGTACTCACTGCAGAGCAAGTTAAGAGTAAAACTAAGAGCCAAATAGCTACCTGGGCTGCCCCAAAAGTGGTGCCTTTTTTTTTTTTTTTTTGTACTTCAGAGTATTGGAGCGAATATTCTGAGGCAAATTAAGTATGCTCTTTCATCTAGCCCAGCCTGAGTCAGGAACCATCCTTATTTGGAAGGGTCGATGAAGTGGCTGATTGAGAGCAATTGGTGAGATGCTGTTAGAAGCGCCTTACTATATTCTTCTCCACTGCTGTCAACTGTCAAATGAAGAAAGCAAGACTGCAGACTAATTGAGATGTGAAAAGATAGGTGATCTCTGGTTTGAAAGAAGGGAATAACAAAGAGGGAGAATGAGGAAGTGAAAGAGTCAAAGGTAAGAGAAAGAAGAAAAGGAGGGGAGAAAGAGATTGGGAAGGAAAGAGACCCAAGAAAGAGTCGATTATTTTGAGAGAAATCCCACTTGAATGCTTACAACAACATAATCAGGGGAAGCGAAAATGTCCTTTGTTATCATGCTTCACCATTTCCGGAGGCTTTATTCTTTGTTGTCTTGCATGACTTGAAAATTTGGTAGGAGGCATTATTTTTCCAGTCAAACTAAAATTTACCTTCCCAGTTACAGAACAGAGTAACAGTACATTCCATAAGACATTTATAACTTGAAATTCTAAAGAGAAAAAGTACTTCTAAATTAATGAAAGTCTGAGTTATACAATACTTTAAAGAAATATAAATTTATTGCTTTCAAAGAGTTATCACAATAAATTAGCTTAACAGTCTTTCCTGTTAGAAGTATTTGGAGGATTATTCTAATAAGTATATATGAAATCAGTCAATCCTAAGGAAAATCAACCCTGAATACTCATTGGAAGGACTGATGCTGAAGCTGAAGCTCCACCTGATGCAAACAGCCGACTCACTGGAAAAGACTCTGATGCTGGGAAAGATTGAAGGCAGAAGGAGAAGAGGGTGGCAGAGGATGAGATGGTTGGATGGCATCACTGATTAAATTGATATGAACTTGGGCAAACTCCAGGAGATGGTGAGGGACAGGGAGGCCTGGCATGCTGCAGTCCATGGGGTCACAGAGTCAGACACAACTTAGCGACTGAACAACCACATAAATAAATAATGGCTTAAAATACATTAAGAGTATCAACCTGGGATCCAGGATGTATTTTCAAGGGTGTATGAGCTCAACATTCAGAAAACAAAGATCATGGCATCTGGTCCCATCACTTCATGGGAAATAGATGGGGAAACAGTGGAAACAGTGTCAGACTTTATTTTGGGGGGCTCCAAAATCACTGCAGATGGTGACTGCAGCCATGAAATTAAAAGACGCTTGCTCCTTGGAAGAAAAGTTATGACCAACCTAAATAGCATATTGAAAACCAGAGACATTGCCAACAAAGGTCTGTCTCGTCAAGGCTATGGTTTTTCCAGTGGTCATGTATGGATGCGAGAGTTGGACTGTGAAGAAAGCTGAGCACCGAAGAATTGATGCTTTTGAACTGTGGTGTTGGAGAAGACTCCTGAGAGTCCCTTGGACTGTAAGGAGATCCAACCAGTCCATTCTGAAGGAGATCAGCCCTGGGTGTTCTTTGGAAGGACTGATGCTGAAGCTGAAACTCCAATACTTTGGCCACCTCATGCGAAGAGCTGACTCATCGGAAAAGACTCTGATGCTGGGAGGGATTGGGGACAGGAGGAGAAGGGGATGACAGAGGATGAGCTGGCTGGATGGCATCACGTACTCGATGGATGTGAGTTTGAGTGAACTCCGGGAGGTGGTGATGGACAGGGAGGCCTGGCGTGCTGCGATTCATGGGGTCACAAAGAGTCGGACACAACTGAGCGACTGAACTAAACTGAATCGGTGAAAGTGAAAGTGAAGTCACCCAGTCGTGTCCGACTCTTTGAGACCCCGTGGACTGTAGCCCACCAGGCTCCTCTGTCCATGGGATTCTCCAGGCAAGAATAGTGGAGTGGGTTGCCATTTCCTTCTCCAGGGGATCTTCCCGACCCAGGGATCGAACCCAGGTCTCCTGCATTGCAGGCAGATGCTTTAACCTCTGAGCCACCAGGGAAGCCTGAACTGGTGAGTACTCCAAAACAGGCCCTCTGTTGAACTGAAACCAAAGTTTATAATCTAAAGCAAACATAGAATGGAACACTACAATGACCACTTACTAACTAAGCACAGCATCATGATTTGTAACTGTATTACAAATATACATATATATTTGTTTTTCTAACCTGAGCTTGTATCAAGCACACTACTTTGATTGTTAGGAATAATGAGAAAAGAAGAGGTTTACTTAATATGTAAATGACACAGTTCCACTAAGAAAAGACCAAAATGACATCATGGTGCAGTCACTGCACATTGTACCAGTCCTGAATTTTCAACATTCTGGAAAGAAGTGTGGCAGAAGAAGAGAGCCAATGGTAATGAAAGCTGTCAAAAAAATCAGTGGGGTTGCAGGCAGCTCCGTATTCACATTGTGAGCAGCAACTGTTTCACCAAAATATCATCTATTGTATAAAAACAATGTGGTTAATATGAATTTCATTAGTTTTTTCTTGGGGTACTTCACTTTTAAATTTGTTTTAGTTTATAGCTACATAAGAAATATAAGCATAAAGAATTTATACCTAATTTTATATTTATTCACATTTAAGTAAAATTATAATAATAATGTACCTCAATACTAAAAGACTGTAGCTTTAAAATCAGTTAAAAGGAGCCTATAAATTACTGAAGTTTGAAAAGCAGTGCTTAAAAACAATATTCTCTTATGTCAGGTAATCATTCCTTTTCTGATCTCATTTACATTATTAATTTGCTAAGCATCTGTTAAAGGAGTATAATAATCACCTACCCCATAGAACTGTTGTTAAAATGAATTAAGTTAACATATACAGGGATTGTGCTGAATCTATAGATGGCTTTGTGTAGTAAGGACATTTTAACAATATTAATTCTTCTAATCCACAAACACAGTATATTTTTCCATTTGTGTTGTCTCCAATTTCTTTCAACAAAATATTGTTTTCATTGTACAAATCTTTCACTTTCACTTGGTTAAAATTACTCCTAAGTATTTTATTGTCTTTGATACCATCATAAATGGGATTGTTTTATTTTTCAGATATTTCATTGTTAGCGTGTAGAAACACAACTGATTTCAAAATAACAAGTTAATCTCTTACCTTCTGACTCAATGTAGTCCCTGTTAAAATTCTAATGGCATTTTCTTTTCACAGAAAAAAAAAAAATCCCTAAAATTTGTATGGAAACACAAAAGCCCCTGAATAGCCAAAGCAATCCTGAGAAAGAGAAAGGCGGGGGCATCACGTGTTTTGATTTCAAAGTATACTGCAAAACTGTAGTAACTAAAAGAGTAAAAACAGACATATTGACAAATGGAACAGAGAGCCCTGAAATAAGCCCAGGAATATATGGCCAATTAGTTTATAACAAAGGAGCCAAGAATAATACAATGGAGAAAGGACAGTCTTGTCAATAGATTGTGCTGGGAAAACTGGACAGCCACATGCCAAAGAATGAAACTGGACCCCCATCTTAGACAACAGACAAAAAAATCAATTCAAAATGGATTGAAGACTTGAACATAAGACCTGAAACAGTTAAACTTCTAGAAGAAAACACAGGGAAAAAGCTCTTTGACAATGGTCTTGGGAACAGTTTTTTGGATATGACGTCAAAGGTACAAGCCACAAAAGCAAAAATTGACAAGTGGAACTACATCACACTAACAAGCTGCTGTACAGCAAAAGAAATCAATAAAATGAAAAAATAAGTTACAGAATGGGAGAAAATATATGCAAACAATATACTGGATAAGGGGTTAATGCATGGGTGTATGCTAGGTCGCTTCAGTCATGTCCAACTCTTTGTGACCCTGAGGAGCTGTCCTCTGTCCAAGGGATTCTCCAGGCAAGAATACCAGAGTGGGTTGCCATGCCCTCCTCCAGAGGATCTTCTTGACCCAGGGGTCAAACCCACGTCTCCTGGGTCTCCTGCATTGGTTCTTTACCCAGTTTACCAGGTGGGTTTTTTTTACCACTAGCACCATCTGGGAAGCCCAAGGGGTTAATATCTAAGTATATAAAGAACTCATACAACTCAATAACAGAAAGATAAAAAATATGATGTAAAAATAGGCAGAAGAACTGAACAGATGTTTTTCCAAGAAGACATCCAAATGGCCAACCAGTATATGAAAAGATGCTCAACATCACTAGTCATCAGGAAACACAAATCAAAACCACAGTGAGATATCATCTCACATCTGCTATGGCAATCATTAAGAAAAGAGATAATAGTATTGATGAGGATGTGGAAAAAAGGGAATTCCTATACCACTGATGGGAATGTAAGTTGGTGAGGCCACTATGCAAAATAGAATGGAGGTTCCTCAAAATTAAAAAAAAAATAGGACTGCAAATATGATCCAGCAATTCCACTTCTTGGGTATACATCCAAAGGAAATGAAAACAATTTACTGAAAAGATACCTGTACTCTCACATTTACTGCAGCATTATTTACAATAGGCAAGAAATGGAAACAACTTACAAGACCATCAGTGGATGAATAGCCAAAGATATTACTCAGCCATGAGAAGGAAGGAATCCTGCCATTTGTGACAACACGGATAGACCTTGAGGTGTTATGCTAAGTGGGATAAGTCAGACAGAAAAGACAAGTACTATATCACTTACATGTACAATCTAAAAAAACCCGAAAACACCCAGTCTCACAGAAACAGAGTAAAATGGTGGTTGCTGCTGCTGTTTAGTCACTAAGTCATGTCTGACTCTTTTGTGACCCGATGGACTACAGCTTGCCAGGCTCTTCTGTCCATAGGATTTCCCAGGTGAGAATCCTGAAGTGGGTTGCCATTTCCTTCTCCAGGAATCTTCCTGACCCAGGGATTGAATCTGCATCTCCTGCATGGCAGGTGGGTTTTTTTTTTTTTTTTTTTTTTAACCACTGAGCTAGCTGGGAAACCCAAATGGTGGTTATCAGGGACTGAAGGATAGGAGAATTGGGAGATGTAGTTATACTTAGAAGATGAGTAAGTTTTGGGGGTCTAATTCAGAGCATACTGATTATAGTCAACAATACTGTATTACATACTTCAAAGTTGCTAAGAGACTAGGTCTTAAATGTTCTACCACAAAACAGAAAGATAATTGTATGATATGATAGTGGGGTGAGCTAATTCTATGGTATGCTATAGTGGTAATCATATTGTAATATATAAATATATCAAATCAACACACTGCATACCTTAAATTTACACAATGTTAAATGCCAGCTGTGTCTCAAAAAAGATAAAATATGTAAAGTGCCTAACAGAGACTGATAAATAATAAGCACTTAATAAATATTAGTTCTTTCTTCCTTTATTTATTAAATCTCTTCCTTTATTAAATCTCTATATCCAATGCAGGATAGGAAGGGAAATGACCTCCTCCATACCTTCTACACATATTTGGACTGCATCTTGACATTCCAGGTGGAAACACTGTTAAGTAAACTGGGAGGCTTCAATTATGGATGCTTAAGTTGAAAGTTTTGGCTATTTTGTAAACCTACCATGTACTATTTCTACAAGGAAAATGCACTCCAAGTTCTGAATCAACTGACTTGCAAAGAAACTTTAGCATCCTATTTTGGACTTGTGTTTTGCATTATTTTCAAGAGATGCTCTCAGATTTTATCAGGAAGGAGTTGCCGAGCAATAGAGTAATACAATATTACTATGCTTTAAGAATTCATGTGGATATGGAAAGGATATACTGATAAGAGGCAAGGTTGGAGGAAATGTGTTGGTTCAACTTTCGTAATACCATACCAGGTAAGGCCCCAAACTAATGCGGGCAGTCGGAACTAATGGGCAGGGGCTAATACGAGAGGCCAAATAAACAGTACATATCAGCCAGCAGGACATTAGGAGAGAGGGACAGTGACTTAAGATGACTCTGGGGTCTCCCTAGAGGAAGACCCAGGCTGACTTTCCCAGAGGCACACTGAGAAGTGTAGACAGTGAAGTTAGCAACAATTGTACTACTTCAACTGTGGAAAATGAGAAAACTGATGTTTGAATGAAAATAACAGCCTAAAGCCAAGTAGTCCATATCTAAAATTTTTTCCATTAAAAATACTTTAATTGCTATTTTCTTATATAAACCTTACTCTAAATGTTGAGTGCAAACGGTTTAGTGAGAGTAATACAAAAGATTCAGGATACTGACATAGATGTGGGAAGGAAAGAGAAAGGCAAAGTGACAATTTTCTGGTTACCTTTATTTTATCAGATAAAAGGCAGAAAAATAAAACTTGGGCTGAGGAAGTGAAGTGATGAGACCAGAGATGGATTATGAAGGATGTCAACTGTGGTCAGAGGATTCACACTGTCCAGGTAGGCATGAACATATGCCGACAGGTTTCCTCCAGCGCTGGTCTCAAGAAAATAAAAGCTTGGACTCTAGGGTATTTGTTAGATGTTAATATTTATATTAAGAGGATCACAATCAGAAAGAAGAAAAGCTGAACTGCTCTCAAAAGTATTCTAGGTCTTTAATCTCCTTATCAGTGAACATACATGCCTGTGGTGTGTAACATTGGACCACTACAGACAGCCAATGCTTCTCTGGATGTAAAGTGGCAGGTAGGATGCTAGCCATTCCTAAACAGGTATTGGGCTCCTGGTCCTTGTGGTTGCCAGAGTATTGGGTAGCATTTCCATTCCTATCATAACAATCTACCTATCAACTGAGCTTCCAGAGGTGCAAGTGAACAAAGCTAAAGGCCATTACTAATTAGATATAAATTTATACAAGTTGTCAAACTCCCTAGGCCTCCTGGCCTTTATCCTTTTTTTTTTAAATGAGAAATAACTTAATTCCTTATATTATGAAAACAATCAGAAAATACCGATACACAAACAAAAGCCCAAACCAAAAAGCTTACTATATACCCTTCCAAGTCTTTTTCCTGTATACAGATGACTTGTACATACATTGATACACAGACACATACAACACAATGAACATGATGTTTGATAACATGAATATCTTTTAAATTGTTTCTAAAATTTACTACCAATTCAAAATTATATAAATGCAAGTTTTAGTTAAAGTGCCAATTTAAATCATTTATATATATATATATATATTTTTTTTGCCATGCCACACAGCTCGTGGGATCTTAGTTCCCTGACCAGGAATTGAACCCCTGGGCCCACAGCAGTGACTGCACTTAAGTCCTACCACTGGACCACCAGTAAATTCCCTATTCAAACAAAGTTAACAGTGAAAGAAATGACTTGTAGTCAGAGTCCTTGAAAGTGAAAGTGAAAGTGGCTCAGTTGTTTGCAACCCCACAGACTATGCAGTCCATGGAATTCTCTAGGCTAGAATACTGGAGTGAATAGCCTTTCCCTTCTCCAGGGGATCTTCCCAACCCAGGGATCGAACCCAGGTCTCATGCATTGCAGGTGGATTCTTTATCAGTCCTTTGACAACCTCAAACAATTAAAAGTATTTCTCATGTATAAGAAACAACTCTTTTCTATGGACATAGTTAATCTGGCAAGATTACCTATTCAGGACATAGTTGAAAACCAGACGAAAAGAAGGAAAAAGCCTTCAGGTCTCACTTCTAGACTCTTCCGTTTGCACACAAATTTAACTTGATCAACTCAGGCCAGTATTTTTGTACAGAAATAATGATGAATGCTCTACTTATGAGTGGTGAAGTATAACTATCTCTCTCACGTTGCCCTTGATTTGTACACTCCCTATCCACTTTACTATGAATTCACTGAGATAACAATGTTAATTTATTTGAATGGAGATATGCGTACCCTACTGCACTTTCAAAAAGATGCCCCTTCCATTATCACTCTTTAAGAAAGACTTTCTTTCTAATCATCTCTTCTGTAACTTTGTCTATTCCCAAACATATGAGTGCAATATCTTCCCAGAATCTCCACTTCTTATTCTTGTGCTCTGAAGTTTCAGACTTCAGCTTCCAACTATCTGTTAGACCACTCTAAACAAAATTAGTTATCTTTCCTCCAAAATATGCTCCATCTTTTTCTGAGCACTATAACAATTAATGGGATCACAACTTCCATAGGCATTTACACTAGGTCAGCTTGACCCCTCTCCTCATTCTTCTCATATGATATACAATCAATGCCAGGTTAAGTGCTGGATTTTATTCCTCTTTGAAATACTGAGATGGTATTCTGTTGTCTCCTAATTCCTCTAAAAAACAAATCTTTACCACTTTACCGATTTCTTCATAAAATCACGACTGGTTCTCAGATGTCTATACAATCCATTTGAACTCTTTAGAGTATAATGCTCTTCTGTGATCAGATACTGTCTTACCCTTTAAAAAAATCATCTTCTACATGCCTATCATATAACAACTGTTCAAAAATTCTACAAAACTTTTGATGCTTCAGTCAAATGCCAACTCCCATGTGAAGTTGTGGATCATCCTCTTAAAGAATTAACTGTTTCCTCCTCAAATTTCCCATTCTATGGTATTTATGACTGTTTGAATACAACTTTCTCTCTCTCTCACTCACTACACTTAGCTCCTTGAAGACAGGAGTCATTTCTTACATAGCTTTGGTATTTTATATTTCTTGAACAGATGAATAAATGATGCTTTATTATCAGAGATCAAGATAACTTATAAGGGGACAGAAGAATTCAGACAGAAGTGGCAAGTGACAAGTGATTGCTGACAGCAAAAAAATAATAATAATACCCCCCTCCCCAAATTTAAGACCTCAAGCAGCATTTCAGTTTGGGGCAAACAAGCCCCTATATCCCTTAACAGCATCACCAAATTTTCCAGAATAGCACTGTGATTGACACTGATACTAATTATAGCAAGATATCAAGAAAATGTTAAACTATGTTTGGTATCCTATATTTAAAAAGGGAGGAAAACAGCAGTTTAAAATATATTTTAGAAAGATTTTTATATAAATGGTTTTATTATTTACAGGTTTATTTATTCAATTATAAAATAAATACCTATTATAGCCAACTTGGGGAATAAACAAAGATAGAAGAAAGGAAAAGCACCCCAAATCTTAGTTTTGTCATCATTGTTTAGTTACTCAGTCATGTCTGATTCTTAGCGACCCCGTGAACTGCAGCATGCCAGGCTTCTCTGTCCTTCACCACCTCCTGGAGCTTGCTCAAACTCATGTCCATTGAGTTGGTGATGCCATCCAACCATCTCATCCTCTGTCTTCCCCTTCTTCTCCTGCCCTCAATCTTTCCCAGCATCGGGGTCTTTTCCAATGAGTTAGTTCTTCACATCAGGTGGGGCATAGTATTGGAGCTTCAGATTCAGCATTAGTCCTTCCAGTGAATATTCAGGGTTGATTTCCTTTAGGATTGACTGGTTTGATCTCCTTGCAGTACAAATGTAGGTCACATAAGCACCAAATGATAATTGTAACTAAAAGCCCTTTAATGTTTCAAGAGCTCAGACTCACAGTTATCCAGAAAAATCTGGCCAACTAGAACTCATTATAGCTCTAGGACATAGAGAGCTTCAGTTCAGTTCAGTCAGTTCAGTCACTCAGTCATGTCCGACTCTTTGCGACCCCATGAATCATAGCATGCCAGGTCTCCCTGTCCATCACCAACTCCCTGAGTTCACTCCAACTCACGTCCATCGAGTCAGTGATGCCATCCAGCCATCTCATCCTCTGTCGTCCCCTTCTCCTCCAGCCCCCAACCCCTCCCAGCATCAGAGTCTTTTCCGATGAGTCAACTCATGAGGTGGCCAAAGTACTGGAGTTTCAGCTTTAGAATCATTCCTTCCAAAGAAATCTCAGGGTTGATCTCCTTCAGAATGGACTGGTTGGATCTCCTTGCAGTCCAAGGAACTCTCAAGAGTCTTCAACACCACAGTTCAAAAGCATCAATTCTTTGGCACTCAGCTTTCTTCACAGTCCAACTCTCACATCCATATACGACTACTGGAAAAACCATAGCCTTGACTAGACAGACCTTTGTTGGCAAAGTAATGTCTCTGCTTTTCAATATGCTATCTAGGTTGCTCATAACTTTCCTTCCAAGGAGTAAGCATCTTTTAATTTCATGGCTGCAATCACCATCTGCAGTGATTTTGGAGCCCCCCAAAATAAAGTCTGACACTGTTTCCACTGTTTCCCCATCTATTTCCCATGAAGTGATGGAACCAGATGCCATGGTCTTCGTTTTCTGAATGTTGAGCTTTAAGCCAACTTTTTCACTCTCCTCTTTCATCAAGAGGCTTTTTAGTTCCTCTTTGCTTTCTGCCAAAGGGTGGTGTCATCTGCATATCTGAGGTTATTGATATTTCTCCCGGCAATCTTGATTCCAGCTTGTGCTTCTTCCAGCCCAGCGTTTCTCATGATGTTCTCTGCATAGAGAGCTTAGGTTTTATTCATCCAACGCTTTTGTTTTAATGCATAACTGAAGAATAATGGGATGGGGAAAGGATGAGGAAATGGGGATAAAATGGAGGATGAGAGAGAGAGAGAAAGGGAACCCAAAATAAAGAAAAGGTGGGAGGGGGCTTCCTGGTGGCTCAGTGGTAAAGAATCCACCTGCGAATGCAGGAGACACGGGCTCCATCTCTGAGCAACTAAGTGCCTTGCAGCAACTAAGCCCATGTGCCACAGCTATTCAGCCTGTGCTCTAGACCCTGGGAACCACAGTTACTCACTGAGCCAGTGTGCCACAGCTACTGAAGCCCACACTCTAGAGCCTGTGCTCCACAATGAGAGAAGCCACCACAGTGAGAAGCCTGTACACTGCAACTAGAGAGTGGCTCCAGCCCTCAGCAACTAGAGAAAAGCCTGTGCAGCAATGAGGACCAAGTGCAGCCAAAAAGAAACAAACAAGAAAAGAAAGGCTGGAGGACAGTCAAGAAAACTGCATGCCTGGAAAACCAAAAAACAGAGAGAAAGCAATAAATGAGCAGACACATTCAGAAAAAGAACAGATAGCTCTTCTTGAATTTCCCCTCTCTTGACTTCCTTTGTTCTAATTGACTTCAGGCTGATGTGTATACCCTTAGATGCATGCTGAATTCCAATGAAGTCTTCCTACACACATACTTTATACTAACACAATCCAGTTAAAAGGATTTTAATTGGTGTGCACCATTCCCTGCAATTTCAACATTTTAAAAATGAATAGCCTCACTAAGTACCAGATGGTGACATGCACTAATTCATCAGGCCTATTCGATGAATGAGCATAGTAAAATGAATGCACCTATTAGACATGTGTTGCTGATGCTCCATCCGGAGGATGCTTCCCCTTAAATGAGTACACATGGAAGGTGCAGATTTACTGTGCAACACTCACAAGCGTCTCCTGCAATTATTTGCAGCAGCAATACCATCATTCTTGCAGTTCCCTCTAGATCACTCGATATTTCATGCTAAGCAGCCTATGAGCCCTGCTATTCCTCTATAAACTATTTGACCTCTGTAGGCAAGAGTCAGCTAAATATTAGATCTACCATTTTTCTACTAAAGAGACAATTTTATAAGCTTATCAGTGTCATTTGTTAAGCGGACAAACAGGTGAGAGATAGATCAAATGAAGCTCCTGAGCCAACTACCTTTTCCCCCAATTTGTGTGGTAGTGAAAAACATAGCATTGCTAGGTCGGGGAATAAAACAGTGCAAACGAAAATCCTACATGACATTTCCATGTTTTGGTTTTCGGTAAATATTGTTAGCATTGGAGAGAAAGATATAATCTATTCGGAGCTCTCAAAGTATGATTTGGTAAAACTTTTTTTAGAGAAACAACTCCTAAAAGCTATTTGTTTTCTTAATTCTTCTTACTCATCACTCTTTCCTTTTATATTATCTTGAAGTGAAGTGAAGTCGCTCAGTCGTGTCTGACTCTTTGCGACCACGTGGACTGTAGCCTACCAGGCTCCTCCGTTCATGAGATTCTCCAGGCAAGAATACTGGAGCGGGTTGCCATTTCCTTCTCCAGGGGATCTTCCTGATCCAGGGATCGAACCTGGGTCTCCCGCATTGCAGGCAGACGTTTCAACCTCTGAGCCACCAGGGAAGCCCATATATATTCTCTTGGATTACCATAATTTCAAATATATTCTAATGGTAGCAAATACCCAAAATCTTTCTAGATTTACAGACAGAGACTAGTTTCTGATTTGCTGATGGCACTAAAACCTGAGAGGCTTATCAGGCAAGGAAGCAGCAAAGCATACAAAAAACCTAGACTTTGAAGAAAAAGGGGGTACTGGGACACACATATATCATGTGGTTCACAGCAAGCACTGACAAATGTTAGTTCCCTCCCCAAATAATAACAAATAGCAGGGAGAATTTGGGTATGCTCATTAAAAAATCAACATGAAGGAAAACCTAAATGAAGAGAAGTCTAAATATGAATATATTGGGGGAATTTTGAGATTATGGTAGACAATGTGATCTTAGGGCATACCTTTAAAATTAAACACAATATACTTTACCTTATAACTAAGCGTAGAAGTCAGAATTTTGGGAAATCTATATTTGTTTATGGTGTAGGGCAAGGTAATTGCTTAAAATCAGAATATTACCCCAAAGAATTCATGGGGAGGGTAAACCAAAAATAGAAACAACAAAATTTATAGGTAATAGACTACAAAAGCCTTCCTAATGGCAAAGACCATTTAAATTTTATTCCTTTCCCTGGGCTCTTGCCTAAAAGTGAGAAGTAGAAATAATTAATTATTCAAGCAGAATTTAATTAATTTAGACATAATTAAGAGTCCAAAATAACATGAACATTTTTATCAAGAGGTTTCTGTGCAATGATTTAGTAATTAAAATCTTTTCTATTATTTTAATTAATAATTTTGGTATTTTCTATTAGTTTTCAAATTTTGGTTCTACTTTTCCCCCCTTAAATAGAAGAATATTTTGGTAGAGTGTTCAGCTGTAAGTTCTCAAGAGTATTTAAGAGTCTTGTGTTCTGAGACAAGACAAACTGAAGAAGACAAGATATTAAAACCAATCACAATTCCTAGTCCAAATACTTAGGAAATATGTTAGAAAATTCAGAATTCTGCCTAAATGGAGAGAAAGCAATGATTTATACCAACCTAGGTAGAAACTAAGATGACTTTTGGACAACTCCAAAAATCTATTGTTAAATTATGAAGAGCACAATTACCCCATAAATCAAATCCAAGCAAAAAGGCAGAAAACACAATGCTTCTTGAACATAGAGGTATGAATAGCTTAGTGTGAAATGAAGGACCCGCTTTCATTTTACCTACCTCAAACTAGAAGACTGTATTAATATTTTTATTTTCTTTTTTTGATTTTATTTATTTTTCAATTGAAAGATAATTGCTTTACAGAATTTTTTTGTTTACTGTATACCTATGCCTTCATTAATATTAAAGCTTAACTTGATTTGGAACAAAATCAGGTCTGAAGTAAATACCGAGTGTGACAAAATAAATCAGAGACATAAAGGGAGCTGGTGTGGTTTCAGTGGTGGTGGTTGTTTAGTAGCTGAGTTCTGTCTGACTCTCGCAACCCCACAGACTGTAGCCCCTGGCTCCACTGTCCATGGGAATTTCCAAGAATACTGGAGTGGGTTGCCATTTTCTTCTCCAGGGGATCTTCACTGACCAGGGATTGAATCTCCTGAACTAAAGGCTGTCTTCTGCATTGCAGGCAGATTCTTTACTGACTGAGCCACCAGGGACTAAGTCTGACATCTAATACTGGGTTGGGGATTCTATTTCTGCTTCTGTCTTTAAGATAAAACTCTGAAGTATCATTTATGCCTCTGGCTACATGGCAATCAGAGATCAAATTGCCAACATTCGCTGGATCACAGAAAAAGCAAGAGAATTACAGAAAAACATCTGCTTCTCTGCCTACACTAAAGCCTTTGACTGTGTGGATCACAATGAACTGTGGAAAATTCTTAAAGCGGTGGGAACACCAGACCACCTTACTGGCCTCCTGAGAAATCTGTCTGAAGGTCAAGAAGCAACAGTTAGAACCAGACATGGAATAACAAGCTGGTTCCAAATTGGTAAACGAGTACGTCAAGGCTGTATATTGTCACCCTGCTTATTTAACTTATACACAGAGTATATCATGAGAAATGCTAGGCTGGATGAATCACAAGCTGGAATCAAGATGGCTGGAAGAAATAGTAACAGCCTCAGATATGCAGATGATACCACGCTAATGGTAGAAAGTGAAGAGGAACTAAAGAGCCTTTTGATGAAGGTGAAAGAGGAGAGTGAAAAAGCTGGCTTAAAACAACATTCAAAAAACTAAGATCATGGCATCTGGTCCCATCACTTCATGGCAAATAGATGGGGAAAAAGTGGAAACAGTGACAGATTTTATTTTCTTGGGCTCCAAAATTACTGTGGACAGTGACTGCAGCTATGAAATTAAAAGACGCTTGCTCCTTGGAAGAAAAGTTATGACAAAGCTAGATAGCACATTAAAAAGCAGAGACATCACTTTGCCAACAAAGATCCACATGGTTTTTCCAGTAGTCATGTACAGATGTGAGAGTTGGACCACAAAGAAGGCTGAGAGCCAAAGAATTAATAATTTTGAACTGTGGTGTAGAGAAGACTCTTGAGAATCCTTTGGACTGCAAGGAGATCAAACCGGTCAATCCTAAAGGAAATCAACCCTGAATTTTCACTGGAAAGACTGATGCTGAAGCTGAATCTTCAATACTTTGGCCACCTGATGCAAAGAGCCGACTCAATTCTTTACCACCTGATGCTGGTAGAGACTGAAGGTAGGAGGAGAAGTGAGCAACAGAGGATGAGATGGTTGATGGCATTACAGACTCAATGCACATGAGTTTGGGCAAGCTCCAGGAGATGGAGAAGGACAGGAAAGCCTGGTGTGCTGCAGTCTGTAGAGTCACAAAGAGTCAGACATGACTTAGTGACTGAACAACAAACAGTACGGCAAGCTACCTCCAAGGTGCCTGGAATTCCTTGGAGAAGTTCTATCAATATATCAGTGTCAAAACAGACTGAATTAGCTTTTCCCAATGATAAACCCCCAAATAATGAAAAGACAATATTCAGAATGTTAGTTTATCTGTTGTCTTTTAATTGGCTGAGCAGTAGATCTGAAATGAGGAGACTCTCAAAATACATGAAGAAACAAAAACCTTCTACATCCTGAATGTGCTTTTTGAATCATGAGGGGACTTTCAGCTTGTAAAATGTGAAGCTACTATGTCATATTCACAGTTAGATACACCTTGTTTTTTATAGTAGCGCTTCTTAAACTTTATGTGCTTTCCAAGAACTGGTGTGTCTTATAAAATTCAGATTCTGATTTAGTAGGTTGGGAGACACAGACCATTCTTGAATAGCAGGTTTTAGAGTAATACAAAATATGGGGATGATAAAAATCTGGGGAAAATAGTATATAAGAAAATAAGCTACACTGCTCCTTGGATATGTAGCTAAGGTAGAATACTATGATGAAGTTTTATTCCAGACCTACATAACATGGTCTATGGAATTAAAATCTAGAGCACAACTCAGAAAAGCCAACACAAGTTTGAAGAAGAAAATCCGAGGATTGACACTACCCATCTTTAACACTAACTATAAAGGCATCAAAGAATTGATGCCTTCGAGCTATGGTGCTGGAGAAGACTCCTGAGAGTCCCTTGGACAGCAAGGAGGTCAAACCAGTCAATCCTAAAGGAAATCAGTCCTGAATACTCAATAGAAGGACTGATGCTGAAGCTGAAACTCCAGTAATTTATCATCTGATGTGAACAGTTGACTCACTGGAAAAGTTTCTGATGCTGGGAAAGATTGAAGGCAGAAGAAGAGGGCATCAGAGGATGAGATGGCTGGATGGCATCACTGATGCAATGGACATGAACTTGGGCAGACTTCGGGAGATGGTGAGGGACAGAGAGGACTGGTGTGCTGCAGTCCACGGGGTAGCAAAGAGTCAGACACAACCTGGCAACTGAACAACAACAACAACAACATAAAGCTACAATAACCAAAATAGTGTGTTACTGGTAAATGAACAAATGAATTCGTGGAACACAAGAGGATGTCCAGAAACAGATCCATAAAAATACAGTATATCAGTCTTTGACAAAGAAGCAAATGCAATTCAATGGAGAAAATACAGTCATTTCCACAAATGATACTGAAACAACCAGAAATCCATATGAAAGAAAAGGAAGGAAGGAAGAAAGAAAGGGAGGGAGAGAGGGGATCTGGACAAAGATAACACAGGAAAAATTTAGATGACCTTGGGTTTAGTAATGACTTTTAAAGATACTACACCACAGGCATGATCCATGAAAGGAAAAATTGATAAATTGGAATTCATTATATTAAAAATATTTGTTCAGTGAAAAACAATGTCAAGAGAATGAAAAGATCCACATAATGGAAGAAAACATTTGCAAAAGATAGATCTGAAAAGAACTGCTATCCAAAGAACTCTTGAAATACAACAGTAAGAAAACAAACAACTCAACTAAAAAATGGGCAAAAGATCTGAAGAGACACATAAGTCACCAAAGAAGATATACAGATAACACATGAGTATGTGAAAAGATGCTCAGAATCATATGTTGAGCAATCATCCTTCTTGATGTTTACCCCAAAGAGTTGAAAACTTACATCCAACACAACATGCACACAAATGTTTACCGTGGCTTTATTCATAATTGTTAACATTTGAAAGCAATCAAGATATTTTTCAATAGGTGAATGGATAAACTGTGGTACACTGATAAAATGGAATATTATTCCATGATAAAAATGAGCTGGCAAGCCATGAAGATAACGTAAGAATCTTAAATGCACATTATTAAGTGAAAAAAGTCAATCTGAAAATATTTCATACGGGTATATGATTTCAACCAGTATATGATATTCTGGAAAAGGCAAAACTATGGAGACAGTAAAAAGATTAGTGGTTGCCAGGGGTTTTCGGGGAGAGAAGTATGAACAGGTGGAGCACAGGGGAATTTCAGGGCAGTGAAACTGTTCTGTTTAATGGTAGATTGTCACAATCTATAGAATGCACGATACAAAGGATGAATCCTAATGTAAACACTGGGCTTTGGCTGATAATGATGTATCAATATTGGTTCATTGATTGTAATGAATGTGCCACATTAGTATGAGATCTTGGTGGCGGAGGATGTGTTCATGTATAGAGAGCAGGTATTTGTGAACTCTCCTTACTTTCTGTGCAATATTGCCGGAAACCAAAAATTGCTCTTAAAAAGGTCTTTTAATTAAAAAAAAAAAAATCAAGGGCATAGACATCTTTAATGCTTAAAAAAAAAAAAGAGACTTAATTAAAGGTTAACTATAAGCATGGAAATTTTCCACAACTAAATTAGTGTAGCAGTAAAATAATTTGAGTTTATATACGTTGGCACATACTTTTTTTTTTTTTTTAGTTTAAAATTTTTAAATGAGACTTTGTTTTCCAAAAGGGTGTTGTTTGATTGATTGGCTAGACAGAAGGGAGTCCTTTCTTCAACAACAGGGGTCCATAACAGAGAGACCCAGGGCAGTGCGGTGGGTACTAGAGGAGAATGTAGAAGGAAAACAGAGGGTTTCTGACAAGGAGTACTACGTTTTCCATTTCCAGTTACGCTTTCAGTTTTCCTTTCAGGACCCTCACAGGGCTCCCCCTCAGCCCAGGCTCAGTGCAGGCCTGCCTGGTACCAGGCTGGGCTGCAAATGGTGTGCTACTCTGAAATGAGAGGCAAGGCTCTGAGACCTTCTAGCCAGAGTCGGTAAGAAAAAGCCAACTGGAGGCAAACTCTTCTATGACTCAGCCCACCAACTGCAATCTACTGATTTTTATCCTTTAATGCCTATTTACTGGGCTAGTACTAATACTATATATGTCATGTCCCTAATTCATATAATAACCTTGAGGGGCAGGAATGACCATTTTAATAAATGAAGTGAGGGACTGAAGAGATTAGTAAGTTCCTTGCTCAGTGCTGCACAGCTCTTTAGTAGTAAGCTGAAACATGAACCCAGTCCTGACTCACATCAAAGTCCCATATGATTCTATTAAATAGTGGTTTCTATACTCCTTGATAACCAATGAAACACTTTACTAGTTTTTGATTCCAGCATATCCCATTCCACTCTGTACTTGGCCACTCTCTTAGCAAGAGCCACCAGAAGCTCTGGGAAAATGATATCCCCCTTCTCAGTATTGTTTCTATGGGACTTACATTGGCCAGACTAGTGGCTTCTCCTCAAGGTGAAGATTATCAGTCATTGTTAACTACTGTGTCCATCTTGCCTTCCTGCTTTATTTGTTTAACTGTTTACATTAACTAGGAGATCCATGAGTTCCAGGTAACAGTACAGAAGAAAAGCATCGTCCTTCCTGCCCAAGGAGAAAAGCTAGGAAAATGGCTCAAAAATCAAAGTGCTATTTATAATAACAAAAATCAAATAAAACAATAAAAAATGATGGATTATGGAACAGTTGAAGTCTAATATATGAAATATGTGAAAATATTTAGTTTTGAAAAAACAGAAACATCTATCTGTGAGAATTAACTGACTGATGAAAAACTGAAGTAACGGCCTAAAAAACCAACTCATAAGCAATTATCAAATAACACATGTCCTTTACCTCCTCCATTGCCACTTCACATAGCAGTTAAAAAACAAAGTTTCTGTAAAGGGCTCCATTTAATTTTTACTCATTTTCAAAATACTATCTCCTCTCTATTGCTACTATTGTTGAAAATAAGAATTAGGTGTCTACTTACTAGCAAGTAAATTTACAGTACAGATTCAACTACTTAAATTGAAGTCAGTTTTTTCAAAGAAAAACTGTACTGTATGACAACCCTTTAATCTTTTTTAATATTTAAAAATTTATTTGTGACATATATATTAGATGATATAGAAAGTTCAAGACTTCCATAAACCCTTAAACACTGAGTCTAAACACTAGCAAAGGGATTTTTCAAAGTACCCAATAAAAGCCAAACGTCTGAATCCATTTTATCCTTAGCATATTTCTTTATCCTTTAGGAAAAGATGCATTCCCCCTCCAACCCCGTTTTTTAACCAGAAACTATCAAACAAGCTAACAGATGGCAAGGGCATTGAATCAAGTCTAATTTGGGTTGAATTCAAGTTTGATTATCTAGAGACATGGAAGCAATTTACCTATATTAGCATCAAATGCCTAATACTGATAAAAATGTTATGGATGTATGATCCAGTAGAAAGCCTTCTGTATTGGGACTTAAAAGATACTCCCTGCCCCCATACCCCGCAGGCTAACTAATTATAAAACTGCAGCAAAGTTACATATTACTTCTGCCTCAGGATCCTTTATCTGCCCAAAGAGATGACAATAATTCATTCTCCTTTCTGTGGGATACTGAGAGGACAAAGTGGAATTATTTGAAAAAATTTTTCTTCCACTGGGTGTGGTAGGCAGAATAATGGCCTTGCTAAGATACCCATCAGCCTAATCCCCAGAACCTGTGAAAATGTTACCTTATATAGCAAAAGGGTCTATGCAGATGTGATTACATCAGGATCTTGAGAAGAGATTATTCAGAATTCCTGGTGCGCCTAAAGTAATGACAAGGGTCCTTAAAAGTGTGAAGGAGATAGCCATTTTTACTGATGTGAAGGTCTACAGACAATAAATGCTGGAGAGGGTATGGAAAAAAGGGAACCCCTCCTGCACTGTTGGTAGGAATACAAATTGATATATTCTTCCCTGGTGGCTCAGATGGTAAAGCCTCTGCCTACAAGGCGGGAGACCCAGGTTCAATCCCTGGGTTGGGAAGATCCTCTGGAGCAGGAAATAGCAACCCACTCCAGTATCCTTGCCTGGAAAATCCCATGGACAGAGAAACCTGGTAGGCTATAGTCCATGGGGTTGCAAAGAGTCAGACATGACTCAGTGACTGCACTTTCACTTTCACTTTCTGGAGAAGGAAATGGTAACCCACTCCAGTACTCTTGCCTGGAAAATCCCATGGATGGAGGAGCATGGTAGGCTACAGTCCATGGGGTCACAGAGTCGGACACAACTGAGCAACTTCACTTCTATAGAGAACAGCATGGAGATTCCTTAAAAAACTAGGAATAAAACTACCATATGACCCAGCAATTCCTCTACTGGACATATACCCTGAGGAAACCATAACTGAAAAAGACACATGTACCCTAACGCTGACAGAGGCAACAGGTCACGGAAGCAACCTAGACGGCCATCAACAGATGAATGGATAAAGAGGTTGTGGTACATATACACAATTGAACATTACTCAGCTATAAAAAGGAATGCATTTGAATCAGTTCCAATGAGGTGGATGAACCCAGAGCCTATTATACAGAGGGAAGTAAGTCAGAAAGAGAAAGACAAATATCACATATTAATGCATATACATGGAATCTAGTACTAGAAAGATAGTACTAATGACTCTACTTGCAGGGCAGCAAATGAGACAGACATAAAGGACAGATTTGGGGGGAAGGAGAGGGTGGGATGATTCGAGAGAATAGCATTGAAACATATACATTACCAAATGTAAAACAGATAGCCAATGAGAATTTGCTGTATGACACACAGAACCCAAAATCAGTGCTCTGTGACAACCCAGAGGGGTGGGACAGGGAGGGACGTGGGAGGGAGGGGACATTTGTGTACCTATGGCTGATTCATGTTGATATATGGCAGAAACCATCACAACACTGTAAAGTAATTATTCTCTAATTAAAAATACAAAGTTTATCAAGAAAACAATGAAAAAAAAAGCGAAGGAGAGAGGTAGAAGGGTTAGACTGAATGATATGGTAAGACAAAGACTTGACCATCCACTGATGGCTTTGAAGAAGGAAATGGGCTGTAAGGCAAGGAATGCAGGCAGCCTTTATCTGTAGTGACATGGATGGATGTAGAGTCTGTCATACAGCATGAAATCAGAAAGAGAAAAACAAATGTTGTAGATTAAAGCATATGTATGAAATCTAGAAAGCTGGTATAGATGAGCCTGTTTGCAGGGCAGGAATAGAGATGCAGATGTGGAGAACAGACGTATGGACACAGAGCAGGAAGGGGAGTGGCGGGGTGAACCGGGAGAAGAGGGCTGACATATATATACTCACACTCTGTGACCCTGTGGACCGCAGCCCACCAGGCTCCTCTGTCCATGGGATTCTCCAGGCAAGGACAGTGGAGTGGGTTCTTATGCCCTCCTCCAGGGGATCTTCCCAACCCAGGGACTGAACCCAGTCTCTTCTGTCTCCTACACTGGCAGGCAGGTTCTTTACCACTAGTGCCACTATGTGTAAAACAGACAGCTAGTGAGAAGTTGCTGTGTAACACAGGGAGCTCGGCTCGGTGCTCTGTAGGTGGGATGGGGAGTGGGAGGGAGGTTCAAGAGGGAGCGGATATATGTATACATATAACTGACTCACTTTGTCGTACAGCAGTAACTAACGCAACACTGTAAAGCAATTATGCTAAAAAAAAAACCTGGAAAAGGTAGAGAACTCTCCTTCAAAAGGACTGCAACCCTGACAAAAATATGATTCTAAACCATTGAGACTAATTTTAGACCTCTGATCTCCAGAACTGTTAAGATAATAAATTGTTGTTGTTGCATAGTTGCTCAGTCATGTCCGAGTTTTTGCAACCCCATGGACTGTAGCCCGCCAGGCTCCTCAGTCCATGGAATTCTCCAGGGAAGAATACTGGAGTGGCTTGCTATTTCCTTCTCCAGGGGATCTTCCCAACCCAGGAATCGAACCTGGGTCTCCTGTATTGCAGGCAGATTCTTTACCGTCTGAGCCACCATAAACTAATGTTTTAAACCAATAAGTCCACTGCAGTTTCTTAGAGCAGTCATAGAAAACTAAACTGGGATCAATCTCAGCTCTAACAGTTAACCTAACTATGTGTTCTTGGGTAAGTTTTTTTATGTTTCTAAACTTTAATTTCCCCTGGAAATTGAGGATTAAAATCAGCAACTATTAGATGCAACAGATATCATATAGGATATGTGCTGGGTGTTATTCAGTGTTTTTTTTTTTAAATTATCTATTTGTTTACTACTTCTTATATTACACTAAGGCAGTATAATGCAATTATTTTTACAAAATCTATTCAATACATGCAACTGATAGTTTCCATGTGCTATACACAAGCAATGAGCATTAAAGCTTCTATCATTATATAGACATCACTGGTTTGTTCTCACAGACTGTAAGGTTGGTTCCTCCATCCATGGAATTTTCCAGGCAAGAGTACTAGAGTGGGTTGCCATTTCCTTCTCCAGGGGATCTTCCGGACCCAGGGATTGAACCTGTGTCTCCTGCATTGTAGGCAGATGCTTTTACCATCTGAGCCCCAGGGAAGTAAGGAAGAAATATGTGTCTGCTAATGCTAAGTCACTTCAGTCATGTCCGACTCTGTGCGACCCCATAGATGGAAGCCCACCAGGTTCCCCCGTCCCTGGGATTCTCCAGGCAAGAACATTGGAGTGGGTTGCCATTTCCTTCTCCAATGCATGAAAAGTGAAAAGTGAAAGTGAAGTCACTCAGTCGTGTCCAACTCTTCGCAACCCCATGGACTGCAGCATACTAGGTTCCTCCGCCCATGGGATTTTCAAGGCAAGAGTACTGGAGTGGGGTGCCCTTGCCTTCTCCAAAATAAGTGTATAATTTGTTTTAAATCTAGTTTATACATCCAGTATAAAGTCATAACTCAGCACTGATTTTTATCTTTAGTTTTTTTTTTTAATCCTTCAGGCAAAGGTGCCTTACATACCAGAAAACTTTTGATGACAAAAGATAAGAAAGTTAAAGATAGAAAGACAGATAACCATAGTCTCACCTTTTAATTTTACTAAGAAACAGGAATTTACAAGGAAGTTGAATAGATTTGGATTGTTACCAACACTCAGCCAGATCATGTCATAGATAGATTCCCTCCTGGGTTTTCTACCTGCAGACTATTTTGTTACAGTAGGGATTAATAAACTATGGCCCATGGGTCAGACCTGGTCTGCCACCTGTTTTTTGTAAATAAAATTTTATTGGAACATAGGCACACCCTTCATTTATATATTGTCTGAGCTGTTTTTCTGATACCAAGGCAGAGCTGAGCAGTTGCAAAGAGACTATGTGGGTGGCAAAGCTTAACTTATTATGACCTGAACCTTATACATTAAATTGCTGATGCCAGTACTACATTGCATTGCTTTTCAAGGCATGGAAGCTTAATTAATCTTATAAAATGTTTCAAAACAATAGATTTTAAAAATGAACCTGCAGCAAAGTTTTAAGAATATTACACAAATAAAGAAATACTGCGGCCTAATGCACCATACAACATTAAATATGGATGAAATTCTGGGCAGTGCAGATACTGTGGCTCCAGTAAGATGCCATGGAGTTAAACGCAACTTTGGCTAAATGATGTTGATTTAGTAACAGCAAAAACATTCACCTCAGCATACACATGTCAGGCAAAATAATGTAATAACTTGCCATTGCTGTAAACACTATTTAATAGGAATTACTATAAACATACTTGATCATAATTTATCTTCAGTTCAGTTGCTCAGTCGTGTCCGACTCTTTGCGACCCCATGAATCGCAGCACGCCAGGCCTGCCTGTCCATCACCAACTCCTGGAGTTCACCCAGACTCAAGTCCATCGAGTCAGTGATGTCATCCAGCCATCTCATCCTTTGTCGTCCCCTTCTTCTCCTGCCCCCAATCCCTCCCAGCATCAGACTCTTTTCCAATGAGTCAACTCCTTGCATGAGGTGACCAAAGTATTGGAATTTAAGCTTTAGCATCATTCCTTCCAAAGAAATCCCAGGGCTGATCTCCTTCAGAATGGACTGGCTGGATCTCCTTGCAGTCCAAGGGACTCTCAAGAGTCTTCTACAACACCACAGTTTAAAACCATCAATTCTTCGGCACTCAGCCTTCTTCAAGTCCAACTCTCACATTCATACACGACTACTGGAAAAGCCATAGCCTTGACTAGATGGACCTTAGTCGGCAAAGTAACGTCTCTGTTTTTGAATATACTATCTAGGTTGGTCATAACTTTTCTTCCAAGGAGTAAGCGTCTTTTAATTACATGGCTGCAATCACCATCTGCAGTGATTTTGGAGCCCCCCAAAATAAAATCTGACACTGTTTCCACTGTTTCCCCATCTATTTCCCATGGAGTGATGGGACCAGATGCCATGATCTTTGTTTTCTGAATGCTGAGCTTTAAGCCGACTTTTTCACTCTCCACTTTTACTTTCATCAAGAGGCTTTTTAGCTCTTCTTCACTTTCTGCCATAAGGGTGGTGTCATCTGCATATCTGAGGTTACTGATATTTCTCCTGGAAATCTTGATTTCAGCTTGTGTTTCTTCCAGTCCAGCGTTTCTCATGAGGTACTCTGCATAGACATTAAATAAGGAGGGTGACAATATACAGCCTTGATGTACTCCTTTTCCTATTTGGAACCAGTCTGTTGTTCCATGTCCAGTTCTAACTGTTGCTTCCTGACCTGCATACAGATTTCTCAAGAGGCAGGTCAGGTGGTCTGGTATTCCCATCTCTTTCAGAATTTTCCACAGTTTATTGTGATCCACACAGTCAAAGGCTTTGGCATAGTCAATAAAGCAGAAATAGATGTTTTTCTGGAACTCTCTTGCTTTTTCCATGATCCAGCAGATGTTGGCAATTTGATCTCTGGTTCCTCTGCCTTTTCTAAAACCAGCTTGAACATCAGGAAGTTCACGGTTCACATATTGCTGAAGCTTAGCTTGGAGAATGTTGAGCATTACTTTACTAGCGTGTGAGATGAGTGCAATTGTGCGGTAGTTTGAGCATTCTTTGGCATTGCCTTTCTTTGGGATTGGAATGAAAACTGACCTTTTCCAGTTCTGTGGCCACTGCTGAGTTTTCCAAATTTGCTGGCATATTGAGTGCAGTACTTTCACAGCATCATCTTTCAGGAGTTGAAATACCTCTACTGGAACTCCATCACCTCCACTAGCTTTGTTCGTACTGATGCTTTCTAAGGCCCACTTGACTTTACATTCCAGGATGTCTGGCTCTAGATGAGTGATCACACCATCGTGATTATCCGGGTAGTAAAGATCTTTTCTGTACAGTTCTTCTGTGTATTCTTGCCCCCTCTTCTTAATATCTTCTGCTTCTGTTAGGTCCAGACCATTTCTGTCCTTTATCGAGCCCATCTTTCCATGAAATCTTCCCTTGGTATCTCTAATTTTCTTGAAGAGATCTCTAGTCTTTCCCATTCTGTTCTTTTCCTCTATTTCTTTGCATTGATCGCTGAAGAAGGCTTTCTTATCTCTTCTTGCTATTCTTTGGAACTCTGCATTCAGATGCTTTTATCTTTCCTTTTCTCCTTGGCTTTTCGCTTCTCTTATTTGCACAGCTATTTGTAAGGTCTCCCCAGACAGCCATTTTGCTTTTTTGCATTTCTTTTCCATGGGGATGGTCTTGATCCCTGTCTCCTGTACAGTGTCACGAACCTCATTCCATAGTTCATCAGGCACTCTATCAGATCTAGGTCCTTAAATCTATTTCTCACTTCCACTATATAATCATAAGGGATTTGATTTAGGTCATACCTGAATGGTCTAGCAGTTTTCCCTGCTTTCTTTAATTTCAGTCTGAATTTGGTAATAAGGAGTTCATGATCGGAGCCAGTCAGCTCCTGGGCTTGTTTTTGTTGACTGTATAGAGCTTCTCCATCTTTGGCTGCAAAGAATATAATCAATCTGATTTCAGTGTTGACCATCTGGTGATGTCAATGTGTAGCGTCTTCTCTTGTATTGTTGGAAGAGGGTGTTTGCTATGACCAGTGCATTTTCTTGGCAAAACTCTATTAGTCTTTGCCCTGCTTCATTCCGCATTCCAAGGCCAAATTTGCCTGTTACTCCAGGTGTTGCTTGACTCCCTACTTTTGCATTCCAGTCCCCTATAATGAAAAGGACATGTTTTTTGGGTGTTAGTTCTAAAAGGTCTTGTAGGTCTTCATAGATCCGTTCAACTTCAGCTTCTTCAGCGTTACTGGTTGGGGCATAGACTTGGATTACTGTGATATTGAATGGTTTGCCTTGGAAATGAACAGAGATCATTCTGTCGTTTTTGAGGTTAAACACTGATAATTATTAAAAATAATTCTTCATAAAGCATATATTCATTAATAATTATTGAGTACCTTATCCTAGTGGGTGTAAACACTTTTTATAAGTGGGAGCAAACACCTTTTTGTCATGTTTTCTTATGACTGAATAAGGGGAAAGCAAGTAATAAGTATTCGGTGTGAAGAAGTAACAGGAACCAAAACATATAACCACTGAATTTTCAAAATAAACATGTGAACAAAGAATTCTTATTTCCATTCTTACGACTGAAGAAATAGGCTTGGGGCAAGGGAACATCCCTCCAAAGTTACATCATTAGAGCTATTAGGTGGTTGAGCTCGAACTTCAGCCCAGGCTTTTCAGTCTCTAAGATTCCCTATTCATTACTTCTCCTACTTTTAATAATGTCTTTAGAGTCAATGATCTCCTGAATATTTGGTATAGAAATGTGGACCTCAGATGACTACTTGTCCAAGTACTTTGGATTCAAATCTCCTTTTGAGAAAATTAAAAATTGGCCTTGCCTTTAGTTACTTGACATGGGGAAGTGACATAGCCCTAAGTTTGGGCAAAAAGATAAATCAGGCTCCTAAATTTTAAAAATATAAATGTCAATTATAATTTCATCATGTAAAATATGTTGATTTCACTTCAACTCAATAATATAGGATATAAGCATATCTAAGACTCATGAAGAATCTGGTAAAATTTATTTATTCCCAACTCTGAAAGTCTGCTACTCTTTGGCAGAAGCCAAACAAGGGGTATTTTCATTATCTGCTCCCTTCTCTAAACTCTATACTTGCATATAGATTGTCTGCTACTGCTACTGCTAAGTCACTTCAGTCGTGTCCGACTCTGAGCGACCCCATAGATAGCAGCCCACCAGGCTCCCCCGTCCCTGGGATTCTCCAGGCAAGAACACTGGAGTGGGTTGCCATTTCCTTCTCTAATGCATGAAAGTGAAAGGTGAAAGTGAAGTCGCTCAGTCGTGTCTGACCCTCAGCGACCCCATGGACTGCAGCCTACCAGGCTCCTCCGTCCATGGGATTTTCCAGGCAAGAGTACTGGAGTGGGGTGCCATTGCCTTCTCCAAACTAGGGCAATATTATCCACAAGGTCCTGGGAAATGGTCTTCAATGAATTTTGACTTAGTATTATGCATCTGGCTTCTTACGAGAAACATCTAATCCAAGAACATTTCTAGCTTTTTCAAAACCCCATTGAGTTATTTGTGTTGTTTATACCCAATATCCCATACGTAGGGCCCATGTAGTATCTCCTAGAGGTTAGTGTAAGCAAAAATCATCTTTTTTGTCTATCAACTGAGAAACTTTTTAAAGAAACACATAAGCTATGAGTCTAAACAAAAAAGAAATTATTTTGTCAGATAAAGTAAATTTTGAGAGATCACAATTCCCTAAGCCGAACATACATCCAAAGCAATATGTTTGCAATCAGAAAAGACTGAAATCCAATCAACTGGAATCCTTCATTAAATGGAATGATGCTCTACCATTGCTTTTGAAAAAGGAAAATAAATAACAAGATATGCAAAAGTCAGACTGTGGGACCTAAGATAAAGTTAAAAATGATCCCTGCTTCCACCGACTTCAAAATTAGCCTATTTTTTAGGGGAGTAGAAGCATGCAGATAAAATGACAAATTACAGAAACATAGAAAATGAGAAGTATCCCAAGATTTATAGATAAAGAATTCTGGGAGTTTAGAGAAATGAAATATTGCCCATATATTTAGAATGTCTGAGTTCTTATTCTTTACTGAATGTTCATGCTTCCATCTAGAATTATTATCTCTAGCTTAAAGAGCTTTCTTTAACATTTCTTGTGGAGCAGGTCTCTTGGTAGCAAATTCTCTGTTTTCTTTTATCTAAAAAATGTATTCTTTTTTCACTCCTTAAATTGATGTATAATTTACATAATACTAGTTTCAAGTGTACAGTGTAATTTGATATTTGAATAAAGTATATAATTGCAAAATGATCATGACAATAAGTTCATCCTTCATTCTTGAATAATATTTTTGCTAGGTATAGATTTCTAGGTTGACTGTTCATTTTTTTCCAGATACTATCCTACTCTTTCTGTCCTCAATGATTTCTGATCTGAAGCCAAATATTAAATACCAGCCAACAGACCTTTGAGGCTTTGTTCATTTCCCCTATAAGCTTTCTTTTTTTTCCCCTCAGATAACTAATATTGATCGATTTGAGATCCCTTACTCTTTCCTCTATCATGTCCACTCAATTGCTTTTCATTTCCAGAATTTCCATTTGGTCTTTTTTTTGTTTCTGTTTTACTGCCAACCTCTGTTTAGATTCTCATGCACTGAAAGCATATTTTGTTTAACTTCATTGATAATAGTTATAATAGCTATCTTGAAACCCTTGTATACTAATTCCAACACTTGGTTCATCTTGATGTTGGAAACAAAAGATCATCTTTTCAACCGAGAATGTATTTTATTTTCTTGGTACTTTGTATGTTATATACATAACATGGGCTTCCCTGGTGACTCAGACAGTAAAGAATCCCCCTGCAATGTAGGAGACCCAGTTTGATCCCGGGGTTGGAAAGATCCTTTGGAGAAGGGAATGGCAACCCACTCCAGTATTCTTGCCTAGAGAATTCCATGGACACAATGCCTGGTGGGCTACAGTCCGTGGGGTCACAAAGACATGACTGAGTGACTAACACACATAAAGTCTGTTATTTTTCTCCAGTATTTCTTTGTTTTAGTGATTTAAAAAAAAAACTGTGGGTGGTTAATCTCTAATTGTAAACATTTTTTCTACTGTAGGAGATCTTTTCATTTTAGTTGGGCTATGTGCTGTGTGCTAAGTTGCTTAAGTCATGTCTGACTCTTGGTGACCCTATGGACTGTAGCCTGCCAGGCTCCCCTGTCCATGGGGATTCTATAGACAAGAGTACTGGAGTGGATTGCCATGCTCTCTTCCAGGGGATCTTCTTGATCCAGGGATCAAACCTGCATCTCTTAGGTCTCCTGCACTGGCAAGTGGGTTCTTTACCACTACTGCCACCTGGGAAGTCCTTAGTTGGGCTGGGCTGAGTCTATTCTAGGCATGTATGGTTCAGAGGTCAATCAGAGATGTAAGCAGATAAAAATCTGGAGATCTTTCTGGCTCTTTCCCTTGCAAACCACTTCCTCTTTTGCACTCCCAGTTTCCTGTTTTCTCTTTTCTGATATACCAGACCATAAAGGATTCAGGTCTTTCTCTGTCTGCATCATTGCCATCCATTTTGCACTGCACAGACTGCATTTAGTCCCTAGCTGAAAGGGACTTAGTTGCACAGCTCCTTTTCTCTCTTCTCCAAGTGAGTATGGGTTATTTCTGAGGGTAGTATGGAAAAAGAAGTATAGGGCATTCTAAGCTATTTAATATGCAGGTCAGGAAGCAACAGTTAGAACTGGACATGGAACAACAGACTGGTTCCAAATAGGAAAAGGAGTATAGGCTGTATATTGTAACCCTGCTTATTTAACTTCTATGCAGAGTACATCATGAGAAACACTGGGCTGGAAGAAACACAAGCTGGAATCAAGATTGCCGAGAGAAATATCAATAACCTCAGATATGCAGATGACACCACCCTTATGGCAGAAAGTGAAGAGGAACTAAAAAGCCTCTTGATGAAAGTGAAAGTGGAGAGTGAAAAAGTCGGCTTAAAGCTCAACATTCAGAAAATGAAGATCATGGCATGCGGTCCCATCACCTCATGGGAAATAGATGGGGAAACAGTGGAAACAGTGTCAGACTTTATTTTGGGGGGCTCCAAAATCACTGCAGATGGTGACTGCAGCCATGAAATTAAAAGATGCTTACTCCTCGGAAGAAAAGTTATGACCAACCTAGATAGCATATTGAAAAGCAGAGACATTACTTTGCTGACTAAGGTCCGTCTAGTTAAGGCTATGGTTTTTCCAGTGGTCATACATGGATATGAGAGTTGGACTGTGAAGAAGGCTGAGTGCCGAAGAATTGATGCTTTTGAACTGTGGTGTTGGAGAAAACTCCTGAGAGTCCCTTGGACTGCAAGGAGATCCAACCAGTCCATTCTGAAGGAGATCAGCCCTGGGATTTCTTTGGAGGGAATGATGCTAAGCTGAAACTCCAGTACTTTGGTCACCTCATGCGAAGAGTTGACTCATTGGAAAAGACTCCGATGCTGGGAGGGACTGGGGGTGGGAGGAGAAGGGGATGACAGAGGATGAGATGGCTGGATGGCATCACAGACTTGATGGACGTGAGTCTGAACTCTGGGGGTTGGTGATGGACAGGGTGGCCTGGCATGCTGTGATTCATGGGGTTGCAAAGAATTGGACACGACGAGTGACTGAACTGAACTGAACTGAAGGAAAGGTATGTAGGTAAGAAAGCCTAGATGGGAAAGATGCACTGAGATGGGAAATAATGATGAAATATTAAGTTAGGATTAAATCATGTAAGTTGTCGAATGCTAGCTATAGCTAGGAGTATATCCAATAAAATATACATTTTAGGCAGAAGGATAATATACTCATATCTATATTTTAGTCCAAGATTAATCTATCTGTACTGTTTAAAATTAACTGCAATGATGGGAGGTAGGGAGAGTAGTAAGGAAGCAGTTCCAGTAGTGCAGGTGGAAGGTAATGAGCTCTTAACTTGGCTACTGGCAGAGGGAAGCAAAGAATAGAAATGAAATAGCAAATGACTTATTGATGACCCTAAAATTCAGCAATAATATGGATTATCACAAAAGAGTAAATTTTCCTATTATTAGGCAGTAGGTGCCCCTTTCATTATTTATTTAATAGTGAGGACTGTTATAAAAGCAAATCAATGTAAAATTATTCCTTAGATGTATGAGTCTGGTTCACAGAGTAGAAACAGATAATTACAGACTGTAGTATATTTCAGATACCATATAGTAGATTATCATTCTATTAGGATATAATTATATGGTAGGAGATAAAAATCAAACATTTCCCATTCCACATATCAGTAGCATGTAAAATTGCCATTAATGAAAGCCTGGTTATGGGACTGTCCATACTATAGTTTCATCAATACTTCTATAGCCAAAGAGTCTGAGTGGAAGACTGGAAAAGAATTAAAACCTCTTTTTGATTGATATACTGTAAAAATGAAATTGACTTTGAAGCCATTGCTACCAAAAAGAATAAAACTCCAACTAAAACAATACATAGCACTTAGAAGATACTCCACCTTCAAGGCATTTTACCCTCATTAACTAATTAAGAGTCTCAATTCAGTGGGTCTAATATAGTTTTCTACTCTAATGGTCGCTCAGTCGTGTCCAACTCTTTGCGACCCCATGGACTGTAGCCTACCAAGCTTCTCTGTCCATGGGATTTTCCAGGCAATAGTACTGGAGTAGATTGCCATTTCCTTCTCCAAATGGTATATATTAAAATTCATTTATTAGTAAGCAGTACTTTAATGTCATTATAATCGTTAATTAATTCTGACTTATGTGCAAATACTTCACATATATATGAGTATAGGGTATACAGACATCAACATCCCCTCCCTCTTCTACAAGAGTTAACACATTTATAAATGCTAGCAATTTAAGAGTCACAAAAGCAAAATACAGTTGGGCTTTTTTAAAACAAAATGTGAAAGGGAAAAGAAGAAAAAATAGCCATGGTTAATTTAGTAGGAAAAAGGGGAAAAGTTGTGCTCTTTAGAGAAAAGAAAATTCTTCATGAGAAATTTGGTAAAAGATGACAAATATCTTAGTAAAATTTGCTTGGTTTTGGAGAGTTGATGAACAAAAATTTACTCTGCATTGAGATGGTGATTGCAGCCATGAAATTAAAAGACGCTTACTCCTTGGAAGAAAAGTTATAACCAACCTAGATAGCATATTCAAAAGCAGAGACATTACTTTGCCAACTAAGGTCCTTCTAGTCAAGGCTATGGTTTTTCCTGTGGTCATGTATGCACGTGAGAGTTGGACTGTGAAGACTGCTGAGCGCTGAAGAATTGATGCTTTTGAAGTGTGGTGTTGGAGAAGACTCTTGAGAGTCCCTTGGACTGCAAGGAGATTGAACCAGTCCATTCTGAAGGAGATCAGGCCTGGGATTTCTTTGGAAGGAATGATGCTAAAGGTGAAACTCCAGTACTTTGGCCACCTCATGTGAAGAGTTGACTCATTGGAAGATACTCTGATGCTGGGAAGGATTGGGGGCAGGAGGAGAAGGGGACGACAGAGGATGAGATGAGTGGATGGCATCACTGACTCGATGGACCTGAGTCTGGGTGAACTCTGGGAGCTGGTGATGGACAGGGAGGCCTGGCGGCTGTGATTTGTGGGGTCGCAAAGAGTCAGACACGACTGAGCGACTGAACTGAACTGAACTGAGATGTTTGATTTAAAAATGACAGTTTTTACTCAAAGCTTCAAGGCAGCAGAACAAATGTAATGTCTTTTAATCCTGTTATTTATTACTACCTAGAATGTGTTCCTTGAATAAAGAATACTTTCCTTTTATTAATTTGTGACTAGAGTTGATAAATGTTATATATATATAAGAAATTTACTTGAGACATCTCAGCAAAAATAATTATGGTGTTGTCACTAGGTTACCTCACTAAAATTCCTAGAAATTCAAATTAAACATTAAGAAATCAATAAATCATCTATTGCATTGCTCTAAAATGTAAAAACAAAAACCAAAACCAACTTAGCTGTTGGTTAGACTGCGGAGCATTCTACACACTACCTAAGAAAAGTGCAAAAAATATACACGTCTAAGGACTTCACTGGTGGTCCAAGTGGCTAAGACTCTATGCTTCCTTTGCAGGGGGCATGGGTTTGATCCCTGATCGGAGAACTAAGATTATACGTGCCCAGGGCATGGGCCTCCCAAACCCCCCCAAGAAGTAGAGGTCTTTTCAAGGGTGATAAGGAATACGTAAAACATCTGCAAATATACAAAGAATAAAGATAAAAACAAATAAGCACATTAAATCCTTACATGTGTTTGGATCTTGCAATTTCTAAGAATTTATCTACAGGAAGGCAATGCTATGCTCAATTATTAATTTTCATGCACAATAATTTCTACAGGATGTTCAGTACAGCGTTATTTCTGATAGGGAAATGAGAGACAACTTAAATATCCCATAATATTGGAGGTTAGTAACTTAAGATAGCATGGCAATATGACAGAATATTATACAGTTAATGAAATAGAGATGGTTACTTGAAGACATTGAAAAGTATCTATAAAGCATAACTAGTTTTAAAAAGACTACTTATATACAGGATAATCCGTTTTGCTAAAAACAATGCACATAAATCTAACAAAAAAGATTGAAAGACTAATACAGAATGTCAAATGAAAATGCATATATTCCAAATTTTCTACTACAAGATTACAGGTGTATTTCACTCAACATCACTTTCATAAAAGAAAAGAATTACATCAAGTTACTTAAAGTCTCATATGCCCTTTACCCACATGTAATGTACTCTAGATATTCTTGCTCTGATGGCTCTACATAAACCTTCTGCTCTGTCACTGCAGCTCTCAATGATTCCAACAAAGATAATTCTGAATGTTTATCACATGGTCAGTCACCTGGGAGGGATTACATCAAATTGTTATGAGTTTGGGGACCCAAATGAGCGCCCTCTATTGTCGTGTCCTAGGCAAGATTTGTTCTCCAGAGGTGAGAGGCTAGTGCATTAACCAGGTTTTATATTAAATGTCTTCATCATTTGTGAGCAGCCAGATGGTTGGTAATATGTGTAGATATTTTGAAACATAGGCTGGCTGATTTCAATTAGCTTTGAAGTGAAACAAATGATAGCACAGATCTAAGCCCAGGGGTACTGAGAGAATATTTTCTTTCAGATGAATACTCTAACCTAGAGTTCCCAATTATATAACATAGCTAATGGGTTATCCTGGAACATGTGCCATTAGAAAGAATCTGTTATGAAGCACCTAACTGGGCAAATATTTCATGCCCTGGATAAGGAAACCAGCTAATGTGAATGAGGAAAGGGAATCAAAATGAAGGGGAAAAAAAAAAACCCAATACACCCCAGTATAGCCTACATGCTTGTGTTTCAGACTAAGGTTAGTGAGGAAATTTGGCAGCAAATAAAGATACTTCTATGGTAAGCTGAAGTAGTTTTGGGCCAAATCAAAGGCTCTGCCTAAAAAGATTAGTAACTGAACAACTGTTGGCTTTTCCAGGCTTAGTGCGCAATGCCAATTTTATGTCATTTTCCTCAAGATGCCAGCTGTGTTGTTCCTGATGATTCTCCTCGCTATTATACTGAGGAAAAGGACACAGAAGAGTCCTTGAGAATGTCACCATGTGGGCATATCTTGGCCTCAAAAATTCAGACAAGTCAGGAGAGAATGGAATTAATTCTCTTATTCAAAATAGGTTGAGAATCTAAAATTTTATTTCTTCTCTGAATCATGGGGATCTAATGGTCATTCAGAAAAGTGGTTTGACTCCAAGTCTCCCAAAGAAATCAAATGAGTTATTTTTTAAAAAACATAAAGCAAAACAGAAACAAAAATTTTTTAAAACATAATTTTAACCTTTAATTTTCCTTAACAGAAAACAGTTCAGGTTTTCCCGCCCCCCCCCCCCCTCCATGTTAGCTACATTGCTAATGAAATCCTGGATGTAAAGAAAATTATTGTTTAGTCTCTCAGTCGTGTCCAGCTCTTTGTGACCCCATGAACTGCAGCCTGCTCAGCTCCGCTGGCCATGGAATTCTTCAGGCAAGAATACTAGAGTAGGTTACCATTTCCTTCTCCAGGGGAAAATTAAATGGCTTTCAATGCTTTTCTCACCCCATTCAGTGCCTGGGATGCTTATTATTAACTGCTAACCATACCATAGGTACTATACCAGATACTTCATTTACATTATTGCTTATCACTAACCATGACAGTGACCTTATGTAGGTAAGTATTTTCATTTTATAGACTAATGAATTAAGTAATCTGACCAAGGTCACACAGTCCAGACCCCACTCCAAGACCCATGCCCTCTTCATATAACCATAATTAAATGGAAAGATCTTTCTTAGTTGACTCCTCTCAGTGATTCAATTTTTTACAAGAAGAAATAACAAAAGACCACTATGGCCTGAGACAAAGCATGGACTTTCCATTAATAAAGGCACATATCTTTCAGATGCAGTTGTTTTTCTCACAGGATCATTAGCATTCTGAAATAGTTTGAAGTGGTCAAATAAACAGCAAACAGCTTATCTTTTTTTTTTTTTTTTTAATGCTTTCGTTTTTTTTTCTTTTGGCAGCGCTGCATAGCATGCCTGGATCTTAGTTCCCTGACCAGGGCTTGAATCCATGCCCCCTGTAGGGGCAGCACGGAGTCTTAACCACTGGACCACCAAAGAAGTCCCCCAAACAGCTAGATCTTATAGGCCAAGAGGAGGCAAACACAGGAAGACAATAGGAGCTACAAGGTAATAAAAATAATTGTTTAGACTCCTCCTTCCCTGGTGGCTCAGCAGTAAAGAATCCATCTGCCAATGCAGGAGACATGGGTTTGATCCCTGAGTTGGGAAGATCCCCTAGAGAAGGAAATGGCAACCCACTCCAGTATTCTTGCCTAGGAAATCCCATGGACAGAGGAGCCTGGCAGGCTATAGTCCATGGGGTTGCAAAAGAGTTGGACATGACTTAGCGACTAAACAACCATATCTCAAAATATGGTCCAGTAACTTGCAGCACTGGTATCACTTGTTGGCTTGTTGAGGTTTCCCAGGTAACGCTAGTGGTAAAGAACCTGCCTGCCAATACAGGGGATGTAAGAAACTCAGGTTCGATACCTGGGTTGGGAAGATTCCTTAGAGAAAGGCTTGGCAATCCACTCCAGTAGTCTTGCCTGGAGAATCCCATAGACAGAGAAGCCTGGCAGGTTCTAGTCCATAAGGCTGCACAGAGTTGGATATGACTGAAGCAACTTGGCAGGCATGCATGCATGTTGGCTTGTTAGAAATGCAGACTCTCAGGCCCCACTCCAGACCTCCTAAATCAGTGATTTAAAAGGTTAGAATGTTCATGAAAGCTTGAGAAGCAATTATCTTAATTATAATTAATCCAATAATGACTAAATTATGTTCAAAGCTAAAGAGGTAGAAATTAGCCTAGGGCCAACAATACTTTCTGGAAAAATAAGTATTTTTATGCATTTCCATAATGTAATTTTGTAAATTGTGAACAGTAGCTTTTGCTTCACTTGCTAAGAGCACTTTAGCAGCAAATTTTAAAGTCATTATTCCACCCTTTGTTTCCTACCTGGTAAGAGCTTAGTTTCATCTCTCACTTTTCACCCACTCATCTTAGTAAACATCCAAGTCTAAACAATAGCACATGCCTAGTCAAGATTTTACCTTAAAGTGATAAGGGCCAAAGAGCCACGATATGACCTGCAGGAATGAAGTGCATTTATAAGCAATAGCTGTCCTCACCTGAATTCAAGGTTTTCCTTGATTTAACTATAGTGGCAAGTGACCTGCATATTACCCTACAAAATGCAATTTTCTCTTTCAATAGTGGTCTCTAATACCATTGCTAACTGAAAGGATTTATGAGTTCATTTGTCAAAACAAAAGATCTCATAAAAATAGAGTTTTTTTTACACATCTAGCCACAACCCAAACGAATAAGATTAGTGGGAAGAGTAAAATGCATCTGATTACAGAGAGAACACAGTTAAACCCATTAAGGAACTGACTGGTCATAAAATAAAATTATCAATGTCCTGTTACAGAAACAAAAACATAAAATTACTGATGGATCCTTCTCCTCACTGAAAACAGGAGATCTGTCACATAGTTAAAACCAACCTGCTTGAAGTAACTGACCAGACCACAATGTGTTAAAGGGGAAAACAATAGCCTCACTTGAGAGATTTTTAAAAACTTTCAATTTACAATTGTTATGTTTATAAAGTACTCACATGGGACAAGAAAGACTGCCTCTGAGTCAAAAATCCATGGCTTTGAGTATAATTTAAGGGAATTCTCTTAAACCGACATTCTTACTTTTTATCAGGGTTATTCTTTATTAAGCATCAAAATTAAAAAATCTGAGTCAAAATCCTCAAAAAGCTTAAAAATTAGATGGAATATTGGTTTTTTTCTACTTTAACTTCAAGAATCTCTCTAACTGAAGAGAAATAAATCCAGTCAAAGATACCTGGTGGCTCAGATGGTAAAGTGCCTGCCTACAATGTGGGAGACCTGGGTTCAGTCTCTGGGTTGGGAAGATCCTCTGGAGAAGGAAATGGCAACCTACTCTAGTACTCTTGCCTGGAAAATCCCATGGATGGAAGAGCCTGGCAGGCGACAGTCCGTGGGGTCACGAAGAGTCAGACATGACTGAGCGACTTCATCTTACCTTACCTTATCTTAGGGATACCAAGACATTATGTTATTTCTGATTCTAGATTCTTCTACTTTATAATCTCATAAATCTAACATTCTTATATCCTGTAACAAAAAAGACCGCGTCACCCAGATAATACCATAAAAACAAGAAAAGATTAGTAATAAATTCAATGTTCAAATTATAATAAAATTTTCGTGATTGGCCAGTTTCACTAATACAGCATTCTTTTGTCTGATAATACCTTCCATCTTTGCTGCTTTTCTCCTTTAACAGGATTGTTGGCTTTGTTTAAAAGAGGACTGATTTGTCTCTGACTTATCAGATGGTTAAAGTCTGTCTAATTTGAGTAAGCTCTTAAAAAAACACTGCTTTAGAAAGGTCAATTAGTTCTAAACAAATGTGTTCAGTTCAATAAGCATCTCCTATAGAGACAGGTCCTAAACGGATAAGCCAATATGTCCTGTTGTGCTCTAGTGTATAAAGGGGCAAAGGAAGCTGTAAGTGAATGCACACATTACCAGCTGGAGTCCCCAGAGTTTATAATTTCCGCCAACACTTACAGGAGATTTCCACTGAGCTGCTACACCAGCATTTTCTAGGCTTTTGCTGAATTATGCCATTTGTAGGGAGAGGGGTATTTAAAAACACATCAAATCCATCATGAAATCTGGTTGTTTTTTCCTCCACAGTGATTTCCGGTCTTTCCCACCTATTTCCACTTCTGCAGTTGCACCTTTCATGTTTACAATGTTCTGGCATTCTCCCAGCTGCTGTCTTTGCCTCCAGGCCTTCTCACCCCATCTATATACACTCATTAAAATAATGTTCTTCAATTAATTTCATCATGTAACCTGTCTGTTCAAAAAATTACCATGAATTCCTGTTTCTCAGTGTTATCAAAGCTACATTTCTTAACTTGGGTCTCAAAACTCTCCATACTTCAGATCGATTACTATTTCCTCTTTACCGATGAAGCACTTTTGAGTCCTTGACCAGGGTCACACAGTTAGTAGAGGAGCTGGGATTTCAGCCCAGGCAATCTGGTTTCAAAGTTTATGTTCTCAAGCATTATATTATACTACATGACCCCTGTTAAGAGCTTGGTGTGCGGAGTTACCTTGCAATTGCATTTATGGATCTCTGGATATTTTCCCCAACTACATTGTTCTCAGAGACAGTCCATTTCTTTGGTATGTTCAGATAAAGCCTACACATAGTAGACAACTTAATGTTTCATTGACTGGTGTTACACTATGATGATTGTTTAGATCTTTGAAAGTATCAGGTGGTTAAAATGGTTTTTGTCTATTCATATCCTCATCTGCTGTAGCTTGTGCATTTCCTTGTCTGACAATGCTATACTAAGTCGCTTCAGTTGTGTCCAACTCTGTGTGACCCCATGGACAGCGGCCCACCAGGCTCCTAAGTCCACAGGATTCTCCAGGCAAGAATACTGGAGTGGGGTGCCATTTCCTTCTCCATACTTACTATAGGGTTGGTCCCAAAGTTCATTTGGGTTTTTTTGTAACATTTCATGGAAAACCCCAACAAACCCCAACAATAGGGTGGTATTAGATATTCCTAAATGGTATTGTGGTTCAGAAATATACAATGGTGGAATCTCAGCAGAGATTCACACACACACACACACACACACACACACAAAATCAAATAGTGAACAGAAGACTACTCTTAATGGCAATCCTAGAAATAAAACAAGTAGGAAGGCTACACCAAGCATGATGGTATGTAGCTCCAGCACTTGCAATTCTTAAATTCAAAATAACTTTTAATACACTCAGTTTTCTATATATGATGAAGCCAACAAAGTAAATAAAGGGGGAGCCCCTTGCTAGAAGGCACTGTGATGTACATTTCACGAGAGAAGGCAGCTAGTAGTCATAGTCTTGTTCAATCCTAGGCAAAGTTTGTGTAAATTAAATATTCAAGCTTAGCCCTGTGCTCTGAGTATTTGATCAATCCTGAACTATGAAACAAAAAGAGAAATCAATACTCTCCCTTAATTCTGTCAAGTTTGTGGCAACTGAAAATAAAATATATGGGTGATATTATACATGCAGAAAGACCATTATCCAGAACAAGACATTCTCTTTCCTCTTCTCTTTTCTTCTAGAGTTTTTCCACCATTACATTACCAGTTAAATTTACCTGAGATGTTTCAAAAGAAATTTGAAACATTATCATTTACAGATCTACAGAGATTAACCATATAAACATATGATGACAGAGTTGCCAATACAAAGAATTAGGCATCCACATGTTATTTCATTAACAAAAACCCACTGTTCTAAAGATTTTGGAACTAACAAGGTTATGTCCCAAGTTCAAGATAAACCAATATTCCTATTTTTAAAACAAGACAGTGAATAACTTTGAAACTAGATCCAAAATAATAAGCTACTCCAGAGGATGGTAAGGAAGCTAAAAGCCAAGATGCTACCTATTTTCTCTATTATTTTTCTAAGTAGTCCAAAGGCAAGCTTGGAGGAAAGTGCAAAACCCAAAGTAAACATGTCTAATTAAAAGATAGCTGGAGGAAGTTCTGCATAAATATTTTTTGGATGCAGAAAAAGAACTATTGTGAGATAAATCTCACTCTTCATAAGTCAAGAGGAAAACCGAGGATAACTCAGAATAGTTAGAATAACAATACCAGCTATCACTTACTGTCAAGAAATTTTATTATCTCCTTTAAGTCCCACATCTACCTTATTGAAGTGTTACCATTCCAGTCCTATAGATAAGGAAATTGAAACTCTGAAAGATTAAGTAATTTGGTCATAGACCTACGTCCTGCTTCATATACCTAGACTGTGGCATACCTGGGCTATGGAGTCAGATCTAAGTCTAAAGTCTACGCTTCTTTCTGTTTGACTATACTTTAGAAGTTCACAACCTTCAGTGCCTGCCACAAGAGTCTGGGATCTTTTTCAAAATACAGATGCATGGGTTACATCCTCATAGTTCCTAAACCAGCAGGTCTGAGATGGCACCAAAATATTTTTACTTTTTTTTTAAAAAAGGTAGCACAGGTGTTTCTGATGCACATCAAAAGACTAGACTGGGGAAAAAACCCAAGGCAATCTAAAAGTAAATTCTTTGTCATTCTGTAATACCTGTTTTTCAGCAAATTAACCTTTCTAATCATACATTTTGTAGGCATCCATTAAATCCTCCTGTTTTCTATCGGTATGCTATCCGTAAGCAAATAAGGAGGTTGGAGTAGTATAACTGATACAGAGGCCCATTTACTATAGGAGGAACATCAAATAGGCATTGACCATTTTCTACCAAAATCCAAAAAATAAATAACATAGAGACAGTAGAGGTAGAAGTCAGAGAAATATTGTTCTAATATCTTAATATAGCACACATTTTGGATTAGACAGAAAATGATAAAACCTTATAAAATAAACAGAAAAAAGCAGTTTTATTCTGGGCTTAATCTTCAGATTTAGGTCATACCTGAATGGCCTATGGCTTTCTCTACTTTCTTTAAATGAAGCCTGAATTTTTCAATAAGGAGCTCATGATCTGAGCCACAGTCAGCTCCAGGTTTTGTTTTTCCTGACTGTATAGAGTGTCTCCATCTTTGGCTACAAAGAAGGCCAAAACCAGCCCCCAAAAAAGAAATGTAAGAAGGCAAAGTGGTTGGCTGAGGAGGCCTTACAAATACTGAGAAAAGAAGAGAAGCGAAAAGCAAAAGAGAAAGGAGAAATATACCCAGTTGAATGTAGATTCCAGAGAACAAAAAGAGCTAAGAAAGGCTTCTTAAGTGAAATACAAAGAAATACAGGAAAACAAGAGAATGGGAAAGACTAGATCTCTTCAAGAAAACTGGAGATACCAAGGGAACATTTCACGCAAAGATGGGCACAATAAAGGACAGAAATGGCAAGGACCCAACAGAAGCAGAAGAGATTAAAAAGAAGTGGCAAGAATACACAGAAGAACTAAATGAAAAAGGTCTTAAAAACCCTGATAACTGTGATGGTATGTATGGTCACTCACCTAGACCCAGATATCCTGGGAGTGTGAAGTCAAGCGGGCCTTAGGAAGCATTACTATGAATAAACCTAGTGGAAGTGATAGAATTCCAGCTGATCTATTTCAAGTCCTAAAAGATGATTTGTCAAAGTGCTGCACTCAATATACCAGCAAATTTGGAGAACTCAGCAATGGCCACAGGACTGGAAAAGGTCGGTTTTCATTCCAATCCCGAAGAAAGGAATGCCAAAGGATGTTCAAATTACTGTACAACTGTGCTCATTTCACTCGGTAGAAAGATAATGCTCAAAATCCTTCAAGCTAGGCTTCAGCAGTACATGAACGAGAAATTCCAGATGTACAAGCTGGATTTAGAAAAGGCAGATGAACCAGAGATCAAATTGCCAAAAACTGTTGGATCATGGAAAAAGCAAGGGTATTCCAGAAAAACATCTACTTCTGCTTCATTGACTACACTAAAGCCTTTGACTGTGTGGATCACAACAAACTGTGGAAATTCTTAAAAAGATGGGTGTACCAGACCACCTTACCTGTCTCCTGAGAAAGTTGTATGCAGGTCAAGAAGCAACAGTTAGGATCAGACATGGAAAAATGGACTGGTTCCAAATTGGGAAAGGAGTATGTCAAAGCTGTATACTGTTACAATGCTTATTTAACTTATACACAGAGTGCATGTGTGCTAAGTCACTTCAGTAGTGTCTGACTCTTTGACACCCTATGGACTATAGCCCACCAGGCTCCCCTGTCCATGGGGTTCTCCAGGCAAGAATACTAGAGTGGGTTGCCATGCTCTCCTCCAGGGGATCTTCCCGACCCAGAGGTCAAACTTGTGTCTCTTACATTTCCTGTAAAACCTAAGTCCTTTACCACTAGCGCCAAAGTACATCATGTGAAATGCCAGCCTGGATGAATCACAAGCTGGGCGAAATATCAACAACTTTAGATATGCAGATGATACTACTCTAATCTCAGAAAGTGAAGAGAAACTAAAGAGCCTCCTGATAAAGGTGAAAGAGGGGAGTGAAAAAGCTGCCTTAAAACTCAACATTCAAAAAACAAAGATCATGGCATCCGGTCCCATCATTTCATGGCAAATAGATGGTAGAAAAGTGGAAACAGTGGCAGATTTTTCTCCCCCCTTGGGCTCCAAAATCACTGTCGACAGTGACTGCAGCCAAGAAATTAAAAGACGCTTGCTCCTTGAAAGAAAAGCTACTACAAACCTAGACAGTGTATTAAAAAGCAGAGAGGTCCATCCAGTCAAAGCCATTGTTTTTCCAGTAGTCATGTATGGATGTGAGAACTGTACTGTAAAGAAGGCTGAATGCTCAAGTATTGATGCTTTCAAATTGTGGTGCTGGAGAAGATTCTTGAGAGTCCCTTGGACAGCAAGGAGATCAAGTCAGTCAATCCTAAAGGAAACCAACCCTGAATATTCATTGGAAGGACTGATGCTGAAGTTGAAGCTCCAGTACTTTGGCTTCCTGAATGTGAAGAACCAACTCATTGAAAAACACCCTGATGCTAGGAAACATTGAAGGCAGGAGGAAAGGGGGTGACAGTGGATGAGATGGTTGGATGGCATCACAGACTCCACGGACATAATACCTGGGCAAACTCTAGGAGATAGTGAAAGACGGGAGCCTGGTGTGTTGCAGTCCACGGAGTTGCAAAGAGTTGAACATGACTTAGCAACTGAACAGTAACAACAATCTTCAGAAGCTTATAATTTGTAGAAATGAGATTTAAGTACTTTTTTTGGCCCCTCAATATGACATGGGGATCTTAGTCCCTAATCAGGGATCAAACCCACAGCCTCTACATTGGAAACAGAGTGCTGGACTGTCAGGGAAGTCCATAGATTTAAATAGTTTAGATACAACCATCTCCAAAATGTTTTCTGCTATTGTTCTGTAGAGCATAAGTAAGAAAAAAATCCCACAGGTTAATATTTTTTCTGTTAAATGCAGATTTCTCTTAAGAAAATAGGCTAATATTTTACATACATCATTATTTTATACATTCATTTTTACTGAGTACTTACACAAGACACTTTACTACCTCTAATTTTTTACCAGTTGCATTCTAATCATGCTTTTATCATTTTGAACTTGTACTTCTAACTTGACTCAAAAAATATAGGGTGGTTACCGGGTCTGTTCTGTGTCCACAGGTTCTCACAGGACCTGAGTTCATAATAAGGTCATGTTAGATAACCTGCTTTGGCCTTTAACTTTTCCAGAACTTCTGGTGCAGGACTTCAGTGAATAAAGTTTGACCTGCAAGACCCTCAGAGTATGCTTGATCCATACTCCTCATTAGACAAATGAAGCACTAAGATGCAGAGAGAAAGAAGTAGATTAAAATATCACGTATCTGGCCAAAGCTGCTGCTTTTTTGCAGTCTAGCACCAAACTTGAGAAGTGGGTACATCTCAGGCAATGCTGCACTATGAATTTTATGGCCCCAGAACACTTTATCTTCATGGCCCTTCCTCCATAAAAAAGTGAAAAATTGTATTTACTGCCCTTTTGGTATGAAGACAAATATATTAATGCATGTGTATTCAATCACTGTCATGCGTGACACTTTGCAACCCCATGGACTCCAGCATTCCAGGCTTCCCTGTCCTTCACTACCTCCCAGAGTTTGCTCAAATTCATGTTCATTGGGTTGGTATTGCTATCTAACCATCTGATCCTCTGCCGCCCCCTTCTCCTTTTGCCTTCAATCTTTGCCAGCAACAGGGTCTTAAAACATTTTGTTCATTTGTTCCTTTGGATTTCAAAAGACTTTAAAACATTTTCATGAGCCCCTACAGATACTGAGGGTCCTGGGCACTAAAGGATAAGATGGCTGTGGTTTTAGATGACCCATTTGACAGTCAAAACCAGCTTTACTCTTCTCCAGGAGACACGGCTCTGCCAGAGGGCACTATCCACATGGCTTCTCTATCACTTAGGATGTACTGGACATAGAAAGCTCAGCCTTTTATCAGACTATTCCAGTGATGTTCATTCCAGCAGCTCTCCAGAACCTACTTCCTCATTCAAAACCAGTCAAGTCCCCTACAAAAACATTCTGAGGGAGTCTGCAGTATTCAGTAGAGATCAGCTGCCGAGACTCTGGGAATGGAAACAATCTCCAGAGTCCCAAATGTATTTGAAAGGAATATTAGACAGATCACTTCATTGGGATTTATGGCCTTTCACAGGATGGCTAGTTATCACTCATAGTGACATCCTTACTCTAAGAGGATTTTCTGGACTAGACATGGTTTTGTTTCCAGTATATTCACTATGTAAAAAGGCTATATCATTCATAAAATGGAAGAAGGTGTAACTCTACTGCAATCAGGGAAAGTCAAAGACTATCAAATCTCCCAATATTAATTCAATTTATGGAAACTGTCATTTTAAATGGAATGTATCATTCCCATAGCACCTGCTCTGATTGATTTTACTTTAGGGTCCTCAGGTATGAGGTTCAACTCAAGTGCGATCCTCTCAGTAACTCAGCATTGATCACTTCTCTCATGATCACAGGTATTTGACTCCTGACCACTTTTGTCACCTATGTTATTTTTCTATAGCTATTTCTGATTTTTTAATTCAATGTATAATATAATATTTTCTGACTACTATATGCTAGGTATGACATGGTGTATACAAAGAGCAGTAAAATAAGACACTACTCTCGAAGAGCTAATTTCAAGCAAGGGGCAGAACAATATATAATATATTAATATTTAAAACAGGGCAAACATAAGTGCCACTATAGTGTATTTATTGGATGAAGGAAGTACTTATCATGTAGGTGATAGCATTTGAGATGAGTGTTAATGAGGAAAGATGACACAGAATTGGAAATAAGGTAGAAAAGAAACAGCACGGCAAAAACACAGAAATAGCAAAGTGTCAAATATATTTACAAAACAAGAAGTATAATTTGGTTTACAACATGTAGTACTACTGAGAGGTGAAAAGCAAAATTATGGGCAAAATATAAACATCTAAAAGGTGTCCTAACATCTGGGACCTCATTTTGTATTTTGTTTGTATTCTTATAGCCCAGCCTAGTTCTGGCCATTAATAACATTTGGCAGTTGACTGAAGCTGTTAGAAAAAGCATTCAACAGTGTACATATCAATAAGGTACCTGTTCAAAGGCATATAATAATTATAGAAACTATATAATGACATAAGGCACTTGGGGAAAAAGTGCCCACAAATTTAGTATAAAATAGATGTAGTTAACAAAGAATAGATTTGGGGAAAATCATTTTAACCTTTCTTGTAATATAAATTTGGTATTTTGAAATATTCCAATACCCATCACAAATTTCATGACATTTCTTCCACCAAAGCTCAGCAATAAAGTATGTGCACTTCAATAAACAAGAATTCCAGTCGTTTAGACTACTAAGTGTACTTTTCATCAAGTCTTCCAAGACAGGTGCCGATTCAGTTTAATAAAGGAAAACTGCAATGGCTTCCTAAGTAAAGGAAGGCAGCTAAAACTAAAGGCCAAGTTTTACTGAGAACAATTTGCAAGTGCATAATTAGGCTAACAAAGGGAATTAAAGACAGCGTCTTCAGTTTGAAAAACGGCCCAAATTAAACTAAAATTCAGAATTTTCTTGCAATAACAAAATTTTAGAGCATAATTTTATTTTCAGATGTGGATAAAATATTGTAATTAAAATATACAAGTAGATTCAAAATTTCAGAAGTAAATGGAAATTAACTATTTGAACAATTACTTTACAAGAAAAATTCAAATGTATGCAGATACAATGTAACAGATGTTCAATTTTACAATATATTTTAAAAGCTAAATGTATAATAAAACAATGTTACACTCATTTTCTCTGACCATTAATCTACTCCCTTCTAAGGTATCAATGGTTAATGTCTTCCTACACCACATATGTATAAATTCACTTTCTTACAAGCATCTCTGCCTGTGTTTGAATTGATATACTATGAAATTTGAACAAACACAGGTATTTTCTCTAACAACCATTATGACTCAAAACTATTATAAATGCCACATGACTCATATCTCACCTGGTATGTTTGCTCAAAATGTAGATCTTTACTCCAACAATTCTTGGATCTCACCAAGATACAAAACCATTACCCTTTTGTTGTAACGAATATTCTTACTTCTCTCTTACTCAAAATAAATTCCATGAAGAATTATGCTTTCAACTTTGCAACACTCTCAAAGTTCTTTCTTTCCTCTTTCAACCCTCTTAGCCTGAGTAGATGACTACCAGAGAAAAGTCATACAACTTTGTTGACTGCTTTCACTTAAAATGTATTAATGTATTACTACAAGTCTCAAATGGGGACTTAACACTGTCAGAAACAGAATCCAAATCAGTTCTTTCTATATACCTACTTTGCCACTTTGAGATAACTATTTCACAATTTTCTTGTCTCCTTAAATCTCTGACATCCCTTTCCCAAGTCCCTTACTACTGATGACCTTGCCTCATACTTGAGGGGAGAATAAAAGTGAAAGTGAAGTCGCTCAGTCATGTCTGACTCTTTGCAACCCTATGGACAGTAGCCTACCAGGTTCCTCCATCCATGGGATTTTCCAGGCAAGAACACTGGAGTGGGTTGCCATTTCCTTCTCCAGGAGATCTTCCCAACCCAAGGACTGAACTTGAGTCTCCTGCATTGTAGGCAGACGCTTTACTGTCCGAGCCACCAGAGAAGTCACTTGAGGGGGAAAATAGATCCAAATAGATGAATTTTATCTCACCTTCCTATTAATTCTACCAATCTGACTTCATATACGTTACCTTCACTGCCCTAATAATGGAAAAAGGATTTGTGTCCCTCTTTAAAGCCAACCCTTCCACTTGTGGTCAGAATCTCACCCACTTGTGACTTCTCAAGGATTGTTACTGCAATATCTTTTCTCAATATCATCAATTTCTTCAGTCCAGATAATTCCCACTGGCATGTGGATGTGCCTCAATCCCACTCATTTTATTTTTACATTTTTATTTATTTTGGCTGCACTGGGTCTTTGTTGCTGCATGTCGACTTTTCTCTAGTTGCGGCAAACGGGGGCTACTCTCTAGCTGCAGTGCACACTGGCTCCTCATGGCGGTGGCTTCTCTTGTTGTGGAGCACGAACTCTGGGGTGCTCTGACTTCAGTAGCTGCGGCGTGTGAGAGCATCCCGCACCAGGAATTGAGCCGGTGTCCTCTGCACTACAAGGGAGATTCTTAACCACTGGACCACTAGGGAAGTCCAATCCCATTCATTTAAAAAAACAACAACCTTCCCTGTATTTATGTCTCCCTGAGGGCTTCCCGGGAGGCTCAGAGGTTAAAGCATCTGCCTGCAATGTGGGAGACCTGGGTTCAATCCCTGGGTCAGGAAGATCCCCTGGAGAAGGAAATGGCAACCCACTCCAGTATTCTGGCCTGGAGAATCCCATGGACGGAGGGGCCTGGTAGGCTGCAGTCCATGGGGACGCAAAGAGTCGGACACGACTAAGCGACTTCACTTTCACTTCACTAGGTACTCAGCACTCCTGTATTACCTTCCGTAACAAAACTCCGCAAAAAGAGTACCCTTTTCATACAAATAAAATTTTTTTTATTCTAGTTCTGTGAAAAATGCCGTTGGTAACTTGACAGAGATCGCACCGAATCTGAAGACTGCCTTGAGTAGTACAGTCATTTTATCAACATTGATTCTTCTAATTCAAGAACACAGTATATCTTTCCATCTGTTTGTGTTGTCTTCAATTTCTTTCACCAGTGTCTTATAGTTTTCAGAATATAAGTCTTTTGCCTCCTTAGGTAGGTTTATTCCTAGGTATTTTATTCTCTTTAATGTGATGGTAAATGGGATTGTTTCTTTGATTTCTCTATTTTTTGTTGTTACTGTATAGAAATGCAAGATTTCTGTGTATTGGTTTTGTATCCTGCAACTTTACCAAATTAATTTATGAGCTCTATAGTTTTCTGGTGGCATCTTTAGGCTTTTCTATATATAATATCAGGTCATCTGTGAGCAGTGACAGTTTTCTTTTCCAATTTGGATTCCTTTTCTTTTTCTTCTCTGATTGCTGTGGCTAGGACTTATGATACTATGTTGAATAAAAGTGGTGAGAGTGGGCATCTCCTTGACTTGTTTCTGATCTTAGAGGAACTAGTTTCAGCTTTTCACCATTAGAGTATGATGTTAGCTCTAGGTTTGTTATTATGGCCTTACATTGAGGTAGGTTCCCTCTATGCCCACTTTCTGGAGAGTTTCTATCATAAACGGATGCTGAACTTTATCAAAAGCTTTTTCTGCACCTCATGGCTTTTATTCTTCAGTGTCTTAACGTGGTGTATCACACTGACTGATTTGTGGATACTGAAAAAGTCTTTGCATCATTTAGATAAATCCCATTTGATCATGGTGTCTGATCCTTTTAGTAATTTTAAAAATTTGTATGGAATCACAAAAGACCCTGATTAGCCAAAGCAATCTTGAGAAAGAAAAATGGATCTGGAGGAATCAGATTCTCTGACTTCAGACTCTGACTATATGACAAAGCTATAGTAATCAAAGACAATATAGCACTGGCCAAAAAACAGACATATAAATCAATAAAACAGGATAGAAAGACCAGAAATAAAGCCACACCACTGTGGTCAATTAATCTACAACAAAGGAGGTAAGAATATACAGTGGAGAAAAGACAGTTTCTTTAATAAGTGGTGCTGGGGAAACTAGACAGCCACATGTAAAAGAATGAAATTAGAATATCCTCTAACATCATATGCAAAAATAAATTCAGAATGAATTAAAGCCCTAAATGTTAAGACTAGATACTATAAAACTCTCAGAGAATACATAGGCTGAACACTCTTTGACACAAATCACAGCAATATCTTTTTGGATATACCTCCTAGAGTAATAGAAATACAAATAAATGAATGGGACCTAATTAAACTTGAAACCTTTGCACAACAAAGGAAACTATATACAATGGGAGAAATACTTGCAAAGATTGCAACTGACACGGGATTAATTTCCAAAATATACAAAAAGCTCATACAGCTCAATATCGTAAAACAAACAACCCAATCAAAAAATAAGCATAAGATCTAACTAGACCTTTCTCTAAAGAAGACACACAGATGGCCAAGAGGCACATGAAAAGATGCTCAATAATGTTAATTATTAGAGAAATGTAAATCAAAACTACAGTGAACCTCATACTGGTCAGAGAGGCCATCATTAAAAAGTCCACAGACAATAAATACTGGAAAAGATGTGGAATATAAGGAACATTTCTACACTGTTGGTAAGAATGTAAATTGGTACAGTCACTATGAAGAACACTATGGAGCTTCCTTAAAAAGCTAAAAATAGAGTTGTGTGATCTAGGATCCCACTTCTAGGTATATATCCAGAGAAAACTCAAATTTAAAGAGATACATGCACCCCAATGTTCACTGCAGGACTATTTACAACAGCCAAGACATGGAAGCAACCTAAATGTCCATTGACAGATGAATTGATAAAGAAGATAGATATACTTATATATAATGGAATATTGGAGAAGGAAATGGCAACTTACTCCAGTATTCTTGCCTGGACAATCCTGTGGACAGAGGAGCCTGGTGGGCTGCTGTCCATGGGGTCGCATAGAGCTGGACACAACTAAAGCGACTTAACATGCATAGCATGCAATGGAATATTACTCAGTTATAAAAATAATGAAGTAATGTCATTTGCAGCAACATGGGTAGACCTCACAATTACCAAACTAAGTGAAGTAAGTCACTCTTAACACTGTTATTAGTCAATGCTCTAAAACCTCTGGTGAGATCCTCAGTTTTCATGGAACAAAACCTAACTCCCTTGTTAAGATATTCAAAGCTTTTCATGATTTCAACTCATCCTACATTTTCAGTCCCATCTCTCAGTGCATTTCCTTCAACTATCCTTTAATCATGTAAGACTGCATGCCCCAGAGATGACTGGATTGACCTACCTCTAAACTTTGGCTCATGCTATTCCTTCACCCTAGGAACAATCATGGAATACACAGAACACTGCACTAGTATCAGGAAACTTGGGTAAGAGTTCCAGCCCTACCATGTGTCCTCTCTTGAGTTCATTTTTGATAGGTAAAATAAGGACAAAGTACCAGCCTCAGGATTAAATAAGAATGTATTTCAGAGTTTTTTTAATGAATTATAAACAGTATGCAAAATACTGCCAAATTCTTCTAGATAATGACTCAACAATTTTACAAGCCCACAATTACTAAGAGAATATCCTTTCCTCCACATACCTGCCACCACTGGACACAGCAATTAAAAACAAAAAACAAAAATCTTCTGCCAATCCAGCAGATAAAAACAATTTCATTATCTTTAAAAACTTGCATTTCTATTAGACTGAACATCTTTCCCAATGTTTATCAGGTATTTTCTTTTCTTTTAATTCCCTGATCATATTCTTTGCCCATTTTTCTATTTCTTCCTCCCTTTTTTATATTATGAATATATTACTGTGCTTTTTTATCCATTTGAAATGCTTAAGTCTGGCACTTAGCTTCTTAATTTGTTTAAAGGTTTTTTTGTCATAGAGAAGTTTTTATTTTGCCATATCTAAGTGAGCCATCTATTCTTTTTAAATGGTTTTTGATCTTAATAGCTGATTTTAAGGCCTTCTGTATCTCATGGTCACAAAAACTTTCTTCTAACATTTGCAAAGTATTTCTTATATTTAAAATTTTACTACATTTAATTCTTATTTTTGTGAATGGTATGAAAATTTTCATATATTTTCCTAAACACACATCATTTACTGAATAATCCATTCTTTATATACTGATTTAAAGTATCACATTTATTCTATATTTAGGTTGGGAGATATACAGATACCTGAGACAGATATGGGTCTGTCTCAGAATCTTTACTCTGTTATTGATATAGTTGTCTTTCCCTATGCCAAAACCACACTTCTGCATTTTACTGAATGCTTTTTAGGGGTGCTACTGAGATGACTGCATAGTTTTCTCCTCTAATAACTAACTAAGTTATACATATAGATTTTACAGTGCTGATCCATTTTGCGTTCTTAGTGTAAATACTAAGTAAACAATTCAGCATTTTGATATCTTATTTATTTTTTTAGTCCTATCTCTAGAAATAAGAGATAGACCTGTAGTTTTTCCTCCCTCTCACCACCTCCCCTGCTCGCTGACTTCTTGCTCTCTCTCTTTTTTCTGTGTCCTCCCTGTTTCGTTTGGGTATTAGTGTCACATGATCATCATGAAACCAATTGGGCAGGGTCCTATCTTTTTATACATCATGCAAGCTTACATAGGAGGTCTGTAAACGTTTCCTAGAACTCACCTGTAAAACTTTGGCCATTGTAGGGACAAA